>NC_136061.1:1835011084-1836333571 GCF_964261635.1 Lissotriton helveticus
TAGGGGGACCAGATGGGCTATGCCTGGGTAACACCTCCCTAGGCCGCCCGGGGCTTCCTTCCTCCAGGCCAACGGCTTATCAAATTGCCCAGGACGGGCTCCATGGCTCTTGGGCAGTCGTCCCCCGGGTCTCCAGGCCGATGGCATGTCAAAGTGCCCAGGACGGGCTCCATGCGTCCCGGGCAGTCGTCCCCCGGATCTCCAGGCCGACGGCATGTCAAAGTGCCCAGGACGGGCTCCATGCGTCCCGGGCAGTCGTCCCCCGGGTCTCCAGGCCGACGGCATGTCAAAGTGCCCAGGACGGGCCCCATGCGTCCCGGGCAGTCGTCCCCCGGATCTCCAGGCCGACGGCATGTCAAAGTGCCCAGGACGGGCTCCATGCGTCCCGGGCAGTCGTCCCCCGGGTCTCCAGGCCGACGGCATGTCAAAGTGCCCAGGACGGGCTCCATGCGTCCCGGGCAGTCGTCCCCCGGGTCTCCAGGCCGACGGCATGTCAAAATGTCCAGGACGGGCTCCATGCGTCCCGGGCAGTCGTCCCCCGGGTCTCCAGGCCGACGGCATGTCAAAGTGCCCAGGTTGGGCTCCATGCGTCCCGGGCAGTTGTCCCCCGGGTCTCCAGGCCGATGGCATGTCAAAGTGCCCAGGACGGGCTCCATGCGTCCCGGGCAGTCGTCCCCCCGGGCATCCGCCGCTCCCTTCTCCGGGCCGACGGCAGGTCAGATTGCCCAGGACGGGCTCCATGGGTCCCGGGCAGTCCTCCCCTGGGTGTCCGGCGCTCCCTTCTCCGGGCCGACGGCATGTCAAAGTGCCCAGGACGGGCTCCATGCGTCCCGGGCAGTCGTCCCCCGGGTCTCCAGGCCGACGGCATGTCAAAATGTCCAGGACGGGCTCCATGCGTCCCGGGCAGTCGTCCCCCGGGTCTCCAGGCCAACGGCATGTCAAAATGTCCAGGACGGGCTCCATGCGTCCCAGGCAGTCGTCCCCCGGGTCTCCAGGCCGACGGCATGTCAAAGTGCCCAGGACGGGCTCCATGCGTCCCGGGCAGTCGTCCCCCGGGTCTCCAGGCCGACGGCATGTCAAAATGTCCAGGACGGGCTCCATGCGTCCCAGGCAGTCGTCCCCCGGGTCTCCAGGCCGACGGCATGTCAAAGTGCCCAGGACGGGCTCCATGCGTCCCGGGCAGTCGTCGTCCCGGGCGTCCGGGCCTGGGAGCTCCGGTGGTCCTCACCGTGCCTGAGGCCCAGCCGGGGTCCCCGAGCCCTGCCCGGCGTGGGCAGGCAGCAGCCCTACCACGAAGGCTCGGGGTGGGAAGCAGGGAGTCCTTTCGTTCCCGGCCACCTGGTTGCACCTTTCCCCTCGGCCATCTGGTCGCACGCAATGCTATCCAAAAGGGCGACCAGATGGCCAAACCTCCCTGGAAGTCCCTATGAGGTGCCATTTGCCTCCCCGATCCCAGCGAGGGCTCCAGGAGGTCGGGTACTTTTACGCCTTGGGTCCCCTCTGTCAACTCGTGTGCACAGATTACAAGAAAGGGGGGTAATTTTCCTCCGGATTACTAGGGGTAAGGGTATGCCCGGACACCCCTGCAAGGCTGGTGGTTCTCTGCCAGGGGGACCAGATGGGCTATGCCTGGGTAACAACACCCGGGGCTTCCCTCCTCCAGGCCAACGGCATGTCAAAGTGCCCAGGACGGGCTCCATGCGTCCCGGGCAGTCGTCCCCCGGGTCTCCAGGCCAACGGCATGAGCGAGTGCCCAGGTCGGGCTCCATGCGCCCCGGGCAGTCGTCCCCCGGGTCTCCAGGCCAACGGCATGAGCGAGTGTCCAGGTCGGGCTCCATGCTTCCCGGGCAGTCGTCCCCCGGGTCTCAAGGCCGATGGCATGTCAAAGTGCCCAGGATGGGCTCCATGCGTCCCGGGCATTCCTCCCCCCGGGCGTCCGTCGCTCCCTTCTCCGGGCCGACGGCAGGTCAGATTGCCCAGGACGGGCTCCATGGGTCCCGGGCATTCCTCCGCTGGGTGTCCGGCTCTCCCTTCCCCGGGCCAACGGCTTGTCAGAGTGCCCAGGATGGGCTCCACGGGCCCCGGACGTCCGGGGCTCCCTTCCCCGTGCCAACGGCATGCCAGAGTGCCCAGGACGGGCTCCACGAGTCCCCGGCGTCCGGGGCTCCCTTCCCCGGGACACCGGCTTGTCAGAGTGCCCATGACGGGCTCCACGGGTCCCGGGTATCTGGGACTCCCTTCCCTGGGCCAACGGCATGCCGGAGTTCCCAGGACAGGCTCCACGGGTCCCGGGCGTCCGGGGCTCCCTTCCCCGGTCCGACGGCTTGTCAGAGTGCCCAGGACGGGCTCCACGGCTCCCGGGCGTCCGGGGTTCCCTTCCCCGGGTCAGCGGCATGTCAGAGTGCCCAGGACGAGTTCCACGGGTCCCGGGCAGTCCTCCCCCGGGCGTCCGGGGCTCCCTTCCCCGGGCCGTCAGCAGGTCAGAGTGCCCAGGACGGGCTCCATGGGTCCCGGGCAGTCCTCCCCCCGGGCGTCCGGGGCTCCCTTCCCCGGGCAGACGGCAGGTCAGAGTGCCCAGGACGGGCTCCACGGGTCCCGGGCAGTCCTCCCCCCGGGCGTCCGGCGCTCCCTTCTCCAGGCCGATGGCAGGTCAGAGTGACCAGGACGGGCTCCACGGGTCCCGGGCAGTCCTCTCCCGGGCGTACGTGGTTGTCCGACAGATTCGGGCAGATGTGCTTTTACGAACCGGATTGGAGTCGTCCCAAATAATAATAATAATAATAATAATACACATTTGTAAGGCGCACAATCGCCCGTAAGGGTCTCTAGGCGCTAGGGGCCGTTGGGAAGATTAAGCAAGCTATTGCCCAGAGTCACATGGTGCTGGGCTAATCTGCCGCCGGTGCCGGGGATCGAACCCTGATCTCTGGGATGCTCGAGGGTTACTACGCGCTCTACAAAAACCTTAAATAAAAAAATCTCCAGATTCCGGAGTCAGCCGCCCTAGCCGCGGCGCCAGCTATTTCCCAGAGTCACCTGGTGCTGGGCTAATCTGCCGCCGGTGCCGGGGATCGAACCGTGATCTCCAGATTCCGGAGTCAGCCTCCCTAGCCGCGGCGCCAGCTATTTCCCAGAGTCACGTGGTGCTGGGCTAATCTGCGGCCGGTGCCGGGGATCGAACCCTGATCTCTGGGATGCTCGAGGGTTACTACGCGCTCTACAAAAACCTTAAATAAAAAAATCTCCAGATTCCGGAGTCAGCCACCCTAGCCGCGGCGCCAGCTATTTCCCAGAGTCACCTGGTGCTGGGCTAATCTGCCGCCGGTGCCGGGGATCGAACCGTGATCCCCAGATGGGGATATCCCAAAAATCTGGCATGGATACGGCCCGCCAGGACAGGTTTGGGCACCCCTGTTTTAGAAAGTGCTGCAAAAACAGTTCATCTCAATCTGTGGTATTGTTTCAGCTGAACTAAAATGTGTGGCAACGCCATTCTATGGAGGCATTCTCTCATTTGCATGTAAGTCTGGCCCCTGCACACAAGGGTGCGCTTTTTTATTTGGACATGCCCAACATTGCAGAAGTGTGTGCAAGGCAAAAAAGTATTCTTCAGTACGTTGGTTGTGCCCAAATAAGGACACCCAGACAGAATCCACTGGGAAGAAAAATAGAGATCACAGAAAGCCCAAGTAATATCCATGCAAGGCGTACAGTTACATAACAAAAACAGCTGCTCAGGGTGGTGGTCCCTTTTCAAGTCTTCAAAATCTGTCCAGGCCAGCTAACAGTCAAATATGGTGCTGCAGCTTCAAACAGCGACTGTATTTCACTGATGTGCACTTCCAAGTGCAGGCAGGAAATGGCAAAGTTTTACCTATGCTAGGAAGAGTGAATTATTTTATAACTGAGGACCTTTCCATTGTCTGAGCTGGGAACACACAAACCTGCACCACGGCGCAGAAAGTGACAATGTGATGCATATCTACTATGGCCCTCATGTCTTTACACTGCGAATCTCTAGAAGGTTGTCAATGAAAGATTTAAAAAATCTCAAGGGATCTCTATAATCAAGAATTGCCTACTGCAGTAAAAATTACAGAACTTGAAGCAATGTCACTTGCATTTGGTCCTGTTTTGACTAACTTCTATTGTAGCCATGCTTGTGTAAAACACAACAATAACATCTGAGATTATTACATTTTATTTTAATCGATTTTGAGCCCCTTTTTTTCTGGAAGATAGAATGAAGTCAGTATTTGAAGTGCCTAAAAAGCAGTATGTGTACTGATCCGGGTTGACGAGGGGGGAGGTCCAACTACTGTAACTACTTAGTTGCTTTGACATCTCCAGGTTACGGCATATGAAATAATGCAAACACCTTCAAAAACAATAAATGCAGCTGTGAGACATTACTTAAGGACATCTTCATAAGTAACAAACATTTCCATTACAACGTCAATAGCTCTAACTCTAAAAATAAATAAAATGTGAGACCTATTGCATTGCAAATGCTTTTTCTATATAGTGGTATGTTGTCTAGGTACAGATATCTCAGAGACTTGAGTATGGAGTGGACGGTCTATCTTGTGCTGTTAAGTTTAAGTTCTTTTGATTTAGTTCTCGGCTGAGAACAACAAATATTTAATACATACAATTTTCCCTTAAAATTCTGACAGTAAGATAATAAGAATTGTAATACTAATACAAAGTTAAAAAAGATTTAAAAAATTTGAATAAATTGTAACATGCAAATTCATTTGGCGGAACCTTACAAAGCGAGATCAAGTTCTGAACTGAATTAATTTTACATTTTCTGCAGATTGGATGTATAAACCTTATTCTTGCTTCTACAACTGTCACACTTGGGCAAGCAAATAGCATATGTTCAAGGTCTTGCTCCCCGCCGTTACATAGGTTACAAGAACTACTCGTTTTTTTGTTTTGGGAACCACTTGTAGGTAAAAGATTTTAGGGGAAGTATCCCAAGTCGGAGTAAAATAATCGGTCGCCTGACACCGTGCTTTAGATAAAAATTAATATACTGCTGTATTTTCTTATAAACAATTGTTTCAGCATTTTGGTTATACAGTGTCAGTTTGGAACAATGCTGAAAGTCAAGATCAAAGCTTAATCTTAGTGTTAGATGATTTAAAAAGAGTTTCAACTGGATAGGGGACCAAGATTGCAGCAAATTTATGTTAACATTTGATATTTTAAAAGCATTTGAGACATTCCTACAAAATACATATTTTGGTGAACCTTGTTCAAATGTCTCTATTTTAAGTATCATAGTGTTCCTTGTTCCGCATGGAAGAGGTTATATGCCCATCTAATAATATTACTAATTCTTCTCGCATAACAGCGAACTAGTGAACGTTTGAGGTAGAGAGCTTGTACCAGAACAGCTTGAAACATCTTTGTGAGTTTCCAGAGGACTTTCCCTTCTTTGAGATCCAAATGTTCCCATTGACTTAAAGGGATATATTTGAGAGCGTATGATAGTACTGGTGGGATCTTAGTGCTGTATACCTGAAGAATAGAGGAAAAATGCCTGTGACCGGTCGAGGCATATAAACGTAGAAGTGCCCACAGATGGACGTCGACTGTCCGGTTCAAATACTGTACGTGTAGCAAGTATGGTAGGGATTTTGAGAAAATGCTCCCTAGGTAGCTTTATTCATCTGCCACTTCCAGCAGTTTTCCCCTTAGACACAAATTATAGTTCACACTCTGTTTCCTTACAGAAGATGGAACTATTTTTATTTTTGTGGTATTCGGTATTAAGTAATTTTCTTCCATGTATTTATCGAGTGCTTGCAGTTTCCTTTGCAGGCTGAATGGTGTTGAATCTAGGATGACTACATCGTCTGCATACATTCTGGTGTGGAATTTATGAAGTGCAATTTTAGGTAGAAAGATGCAGACCTGTTTGAATCTTTCGGACAAATGGCTAAGATATAGGACAAATCATAGGGGAGTAAGAAGTCATCCTTGTCTGAGGCCATTTGGTGTAGGTATAGGGCTTGTGACACCCTTCTTTCTCCCCATTTGGACTTGCCACCAAGTTCCGTAGTATAGTGATGTTATTATATGGAGTAAGTTAACCGGAATACCCATTTTTTGAAATCTTCTCCAAAGCGTTCCTCTGGCACCCTATCGAATGCGGTCGTAAAGTCGACGAAAGCAGCGTATACGACCTGAGATTTTAAGGTTACATATTTGTCAATTATGGTTTGCAGTGCTGCGATGTTATCAGTGTGTTGGTCTAAACCCAGCTTGATATAAAGGAATTAGACCTGATGAAAAAGTCCAGTCTTTAAGATGATCTAGTGCTGCTGCTGCAATAGATTTTCCTGTTGCATCCAGGAGTGCTATCTGCCTGTAGTTACTGGGAAGCAGCCTTGAGCCCTTCTTATGTATTGGAATTACAATGCTCACCTTCCAAGATTTTGGAATTTCCCCAGCGTCAAAAATATGGCGAAAGAGGGGAGCTAAGAGCTTACTTCATTCTTTGGGGTTGTTTTGGAGGACCTTGATCTGAATTTGATCTGGTCCTGTTGCTCCCGATGTTCTTGCCTTTTTTAATATACAGCTCAATCAGAAGTGGAGATGGAGCTCCATTATCTGAAGTGTTTACTCCAGGATTACTTGCCAACCTGTTTGTACTTTCTGAACTGTTATTTAATTTATATGATTTGGTTAGGTACGTTTCCCATTTTGTCGGGGGTACTGGGATGGCTTGTAATGTTTTTTTCATGCCTAATTCTTAGGCGATTATATTCCAATATGCACGTTGGTTATTCTGTATTACTGCTATCTAAGCATGGGCAAATTTTGCGAACTTGCGGTCCGCGAATTTGTGAACTCACGATCCGCAAAATTTGCGAATTCGTGCGAATTGACGAATTTGCTGTTTTTGCCAGTTCGCGAGGGTTTTGTACAAGTTTGGGAACGCGAACTTACTTGTGTGGTCGCAACGGTCGCGACCATGTTGTTTCTATGTGTCCAGCCTGTTAGCGACCCTGTTGTTCATCGCGGCCACCCTCCGGTTCATCACTGCCACCCTCTGGTTCTCCAATGCCACCCTCTGGATCATCACTGTCCCCCCCTGGTTTATCACAGCACCCTCTGGTTCATCACTGCCACCCTCTGGTTGATCACTGCCATCCTCTGGTTCATCCCTGCCACCCTCTGGTTCATCACTGCCACCCTCTCGTTTGCCACTGCCACCCTCTGGATCATCACTGTCCCCCTCTGGATCATCACAGCACCCTCTGGTTCATCCCTGCCACCCTCTTGTTCATCAGTGCCACCCTCTCGTTTGCCACTACCACCCTCTGGATCATCACTGTCCCCCTCTGGTTCAAGGCTGCACCCTCTGGTTCATCCCTGCCAGCCTCTGGTTCATCACTGCCACCCTCTGGTTTGCCACTGCCACCCTCTGGATCATCACTGTCCCACTCTCTCATTTGCCATTGCCACCCTCTGGATCATCACTGTCCCCCTCTGGTTTATCACAGCACCCTCTGGTTCATCACTGCCACCCTCTGGTTGATCACTGCCATCCTCTGGTTCATCCCTGCCACCCTCTGGTTCATCACTGCCACCCTCTCGTTTGCCACTGCCACCCTCTGGATCATCACTGTCCCCCTCTGGTTCATCACAGCACCCTCTGGTTCATCACTGTCCCCCTCTGGTTTATCACAGCACCCTCTGGTTCATCACTGCCACCCTCTGGTTGATCACTGCCACCCTCTGGTTCATCAATACCACCCTCTGGTTGATTGCTGCCATCATCTGGTTCCTCCCTGCCACCCTTTGGTTCATCACTGCCACCCTCTAGTTTGCCACTGCCACCCTCTGGATCATCACTGTCCCACTCTCTCATTTGCCACTGCCACCCTCTGGATCATCACTGTCCCCCTCTGGTTTATCACAGCACCCTCTGGTTCATCACTGCCACCCTCTGGTTGATCACAGCACCCTCTGGTTCATCCCTGCCACCCTCTGGTTCATCACTGCCACCCTCTCGTTTGCCACTGCCACCCTCTGGATCATCACTGTCCCCCTCTGGTTCAAGGCTGCACCCTCTGGTTCATCCCTGCCAGCCTCTGGTTCATCACTGCCACCCTCTGGTTTGCCACTGCCACCCTCTGGATCATCACTGTCCCACTCTCTCATTTGCCACTGCCACCCTCTGGATCATCACTGTCCCCCTCTGGTTTATCACAGCACCCTCTGGTTCATCACTGCCACCCTCTGGTTGATCACTGCCATCCTCTGGTTCATCCCTGCCACCCTCTGGTTCATTACTGCCACCCTCTCGTTTGCCACTGCCACCCTCTGGATCATCACTGTCCCCCTCTGGTTCATCACAGCACCCTCTGGTTCATCACTGTCCCCCTCTGGTTTATCACAGCACCCTCTGGTTCATCACTGCCACCATCTGGTTGATCACTGCCACCCTCTGGTTCATCAATGCCACCCTCTGGTTGATAGCTGCCATCCTCTGGTTCCTCCCTGCCACCCTTTGGTTCATCACTGCCACCCTCTGGTTTGCCACTGCCACCTTCTGGATCATCACTGTCCCACTCTCTCATTTGCCACTGCCACCCTCTGGATCATCACTGTCCCCCTCTGGTTTATCACAGCACCCTCTGGTTCATCACTGCCACCCTCTGGTTCATCACTGCCACCCTCTGGTTCATCCCTGCCACCCTCTGGTTCATCACTGCCACCCTCTCGTTTGCCACTCCCACCCTCTGGATCATCACTGTCCCCCTCTGGTTCATCACAGCACCCTCCGGTTCATCACTGTCCCCCTCTGGTTTATCACAGCACCCTCTGGTTCATCACTGACACCCTCTGGTTGATCACTGCCACCCTCTGGTTCATCAATGCCACCCTCTTGTTGATTGCTGCCATCCTCTGGTTCCTCCCTGCCACCCTTTGGTTCATCACTGCCACCCTCTGGTTTGCCACTGCTACCCTCTGGATCATTACTGTCCCCCTCTGGTTTATCACAGCACCCTCTGGTTCATCACTGCCACCCTCTGGTTGATCACTGCCATCCTCTGGTTCATCCCTGCCACCCTCTGGTTCATCACTGCCACCCTCTCGTTTGCCACTGTCACCCTCTGGATCATCACTGTCCCCCTCTGGTTCATCACAGCACCCTCTGGTTCATCACTGTCCCCCTCTGGTTTCTCACAGCACCCTCTGGTTCATCACTGCCACCCTCTGGTTGATCACTGCCACCCTCTGGTTCATCAATGCCACCCTCTGGTTGATTGCTGCCATCCTCTAGTTCCTCCCTGCCACCCTTTGGTTCATCACTGCCACCCTCTGGTTTGCCACTGCCACCCTCTGGATCATCACTGTACCCCTCTGGTTTATCACAGCACCCTCTGGTTCATCACTGCCAACCTCTGGTTCATCACTGCCACCCTCTGGTTTATCCCTGCCACCCTCTGGTTCATCACTGCCACCCTCTCGTTTGCCACTGCCACCCTCTGGATCATCACTGTCCCCCTCTGGTTCATCACAGCACCCTCTGGTTCATCGCTGTCCCCCTCTGGTTTATCACAGCACCCTCTGGTTCATCACTGCCACCCTCTGGTTGATCACTGCCACCCTCTGGTTCATCAATGCCACCCTCTGGTTGATTGCTGCCATCCTCTGGTTCCTCCCTGCCACCCTTTGGTTCATCACTGCCACCCTCTGGTTTGCCACTGCCACCCTCTGGATCATCACTGTCCCACTCTCTCATTTGCTACTGCCACCCGCTGGATCATCACTGTCCCCCTCTGGTTTATCACAGCACCCTCTGGTTCATCACTGCCACCCTCTGGTTGATCACTGACATCCTCTGGTTCATCCCTGCCACCCTCTGGTTCATCACTGCCACCCTCTTGTTTGCCACTGCCACCCTCTGGATCAACACTGTCCCCCTCTGGTTTATCACAGCACCCTCTGGTTCATCCCTGCCACCCTCTGGTTCATCACTGCCACCCTCTGGTTTGCCACTGCCACCCTCTCGATCATCACTGTCCCCCTCTGGTTTGCCACTGCCATCCTCTTGTTCACCACTGTAGACTATGGGGGGAAAGCAAAGCACATCTTCCCAGCCTCAACTGAGATGATTTAATTTGGGGCTGGTTAATGTGTCACTGAATTTGTGCTTCAAGTCTGGCACCTGCTTCCTTAGCTGTAAGACCTTCCTGTTGCAGTTTTTTTTTTTACAGGAGCAATGTGCCATACTTGTAACTATTCTCTGACCCTGCTTTGAGGGTCAGAGCAGGGTCAGAGAATAGTTGAAAGTAGGCAACTGAACTCTGGAGGGGCCCCTCAGGAAGCACTACAGGGAATGGTTACAAATTAGTTTGAACTTTTGCACCTCCTAAGTGCTTTCAGTTTTCCAAAATTTGTTTTTATTCCATTTCGCGACATTTGCGGGTCGCGAAATCGAACTTGCAATCCGCAAATTCGTGCGAATTTGCTGATTTCTCTTTTTTTTGCAAGTTCGGGCGGTATTTCTTTTGTTTTGCGTGTTCGGGCAGTTTTTTGCTTCTTCGCAGGCCGCTTGCAGCGCACCGACTCTGAGGTTGCCCATGAGGTCATGTACGGGCGCAGCCATCTTGTTTGCGTGACGTGTTTCCGTTTCCGGCCGCTCGTTGCGAGTTTACGTCGTATGCGGCGCGTGATTACGTATTCGTGAGCGTTTTTGCGTGCTCGCGGGGGAAATATCGCGCGAACTTACCCGCGCGGTCCTCTATGGGCGCGGCCATCTTGTTTTTCATCCACTGCTATGGTTTTGGGCATGCTACCTCTCTACCCACCTTACATCTTTGCAATCCTATGTTTTTCTGTACTTTTTTTGTTTGTTTTTTTGCTTATTATCTCTCTCTTCAATTTCCTACATCTATATTTTGTGTTTTTTTAAACTTTTTGTTACTTTATTACCTACTTTATTTCTTTTGCTCTCTCTCTTATTTTTTTCACACCTATTCTTCTTTCCTTCTTCTTGTGCCCAGGACCATGGCTAAGGGAGGCAACGAGGGCAAGGGGAAGGGCCCAGCCCCACGTACCCGGCTCCCTTGCGGGCTTTGGAGGGGGGAGGAAGTGCAGCTCAGGGAGATCTTTTCTGCGGTGGAGGTGGCCGCCTTGCTGGTTTTTGTCCAGGTCCACCTCCCTAAGACCGTGGCAGCAGGTGGGCGGATTACATCCGGTTACAGCCTCCGGGAGCGTCGCCAGCTGTGGGACACGGTGTGCCGGCGCATGCATAAGGAGTCTGGGGTCCGGCGCACCTACCACCAAGTGACGCACCGGTGGAGTGATATCTTGGACCGGGAGCATGACCTCGTCGACCTGCTTGGTGTGGAGATCCCTGGGCTTGGTAAGTAGCTATTTAATAACTACTTTTTTTCCTTCTGCTCTGTTATATTGCTAATCTATTTTTTTCCTGAAGAGTACGAATGCTGCTGATTAGATTACATTGCAGGTAAATTAATGTTTAAATAGCTTCTGTTATTGCAGGTGCTCGCCTGGTTATTGGCGTTGATACTATGCTTACTTGTTTGCAACTTTTTAGTAATTTGAGAGCATTACTACGTAATGCTAGAGACAGTAGACTCAAGTCTAGTCCTTCTTTGTACTCCTGCTGCTGCCACTTTGAAGAGATAGTGGTGGATTGATACGTTGAGTACAATATTTATTACTTGTTCTAGGACATTTGTTAGTGGTCTGCAATCATGATGACGGGCTGTGTCTGTCACGCGACGTCTCGTGCTGCTGAGTGATGGCAGTCGTAGTAGAACCTTTTTGTTGTTGATGTAGTTAGTGAATTACATAACTTTCCTATTAGACGGTCTGCGAATCCTGCAATACTGTACTACTATCCTCTTAGTTGACCAGATCAGATGCAATTGATGTTAATTTGTTTCCCTGACATAATTTTAGATTGAGTACAAAGAAATCAAATATTTCCCAAAAAACAATCATCCATGTTGTGTTTCTTTATTTCATGATCACCAGCAGAAACTCCCAGGGGCAAGGCGACGGCGACAGAGACTCCGGTGGCAGAAGTTGGACAGGAGCAGTCCCTTCCAGGCTCTTCTGCTGGCCCCAGTAAGTTGTCTTATTGTTATCCTAATACTTATACTTCCCTAACTTTTACAGCCCCTATTATTATAAACTGGTTCCTAATAATTCTATGTTTTACAAAATAGTCTTGGATCTTCTTCTAATGTAGACTACTTTCTACATTCTTATCCTGCCTCTTCCATCACTCTCTGTGCTACTACTATTTACAATTATGAGTCGGTCTGTGTAGGTAGCTAAGCTTGCCCATTCGGCAAACGGTGTGAAACAAAACTCTGATATAGCAATAGCTCTAAGCACTGAGTGTAGTCCTCTGGGTTGCCCTTGCTGTCTATTCAAGTCTTCCTAATGTAAGTGCTTTGACAATTTGCAACAACAAAATGTAATTGTTTACACCAACTAAACGGTAGCAGTGTCCTTTTTGATTTGAGAGGAGCACATCCCATACCGCTAGTGTTTCAGGGACTATTCTACACACAAAGAAGTATGGACAAGATGATAGGTGCAGTTCGTCTTTCGACATACCTCAGTCCGACCAGAAGTTGAACCCCCAATCCCCTGACAGACTATCTAGAATGTCTGACCAATGATTTTTACGACCCCGAAGAACAGAAGAAGAGAGACTACCTCCGAGTCCTGGCCCATCTGAGTCACTGAAACATGACTGCCAAGTGCAGTAGTTCAAACCTTTCCGCTCACTCACTCGTAAACAAAAACCACACAGTGTTTGTTAGTTTTAAAGTTTTATTTTCAATAAAGAAATGAAAACACAGTACTGCTGGTGATGATGACTTACTAGTAGTTGGAGAATTGTCCTGCAGAAGGGCAATGTAATCTTCTTTCTGTAATGAGAAAAATGGTGCCCGTTAAGCAAGCATTCATCAGTTGTCATAAGAACAAGTGTAGCATTTAATGGAATAAGCATATAAAAGGTTAACAGTAACACCCTCCCCAAAACCGTTATTTTTTTTCAATCCCAGTTATAAAAAAAAATGTGTTATGTAACATTTTCTTCCGTTACGAGACAAAATAGGGGATTGTGTATGGCATCTGAAAATATGACATGTTTTTCCTAGACGTCACAACATCTGACGCGGCACAGATGACAACCAGCAGTGCGGAGGGGTCCACTCAGGATGGGCGGCGCCAACAGGAGGAGCTGGGGGGGAAGACTCAGCAGCGGCGGACGGTGGTAAGTTATTATACTCCTTACTTATTGAAATATTTTTGAGTAGCCTCGCAAAGGAGTGTATGATGTACTGTACAGTAGTACACAGTACACTAGTATAAGTACACTGTACTGTCAAGAACATTTACTAATTTAGAACTACTTTTTGGACTATCACGTAGAAGACAGTCAACCTTGACTGTTAATAGCATTAGCTGCGGTACTTCTCTGGTAACCAATGGCCCCCTCTATTTCACTTCAACTCAGCTGGCCAATTTTTATTGTGATTTGTGAAGCCAAGTCATATCAGATGAAGTTTAGGGATGTGAAGAACCAAAAGTTAAAGAAGGGTGAAACAAAGGACGAGCGAGTCTTAATATTTATGACTGTAAATAATGGTTTTGTTGAATGCAATTCAACATAAGAAGACAGCGCTTTCCAAAATATAATGAAACGGGTGTTAGTTGGTTTTTGAAAAAAATAAATTTTGGTACATTTGAGACATCAAGAAGAATCATAGACGTACTTTCGAAGCCTGGATTTATCTTCTTTATCCTCCTCGTCGATAGCAGAGGTGTATGATGTAGTAGAGCAGACGCTGAGTGGAAGAAGTATGGCCAGTGGCTGTGCCACCCCTATAGAAAAGTAAGACATTCAGATCCCCACTTGCATGTACTGCTTAAAGTACTGCGAGTCTGCATCATCATGGCCTGTGTCTGTATTTCTTGGGTGAAAGCAGAGTGAGCTGCCATTATGGCGGCGAGCACAAGTTCACGTACCAGTGATTTCTTTTGCAACCCAAGAGAAAAAAAGTAAAAAAATGCCTTTTTCGAGTAGTCTCTGACTATGTAAGTAGTAGTGAGTCCACCCATAGTGCTGCTAGTGGAATTCCTGAAACTCCCAGTAATGTCACAGGCTTACAAAGACGGCGGAAAGATACATGCCAAAATGTTATACTGTTACAACAGGTATCTGTGCACACGTCGCCTTTTACAGAGTAAATGCTGTAGGTAATCAAACACAACCAATAGACAAACAATGTGGAAGTAGTCTTGATAGAAGTGTTTCTTCAATTCATATTTTATCCACCACGCCCAGCCAACACGTGTTTCGTCAGGGCTAGTAGCCCGCGACTTCATCAGGGCTCCCGCGGGCAGCGGTTCCAAAGCTATTGCCACAATGGCTAGGTGCTCTGAACCGCTTCCAATTCCGACCCGGCTACCGGGTAGTGTCGAGGATCTCGCTGATTCGTCTCAGCCGTCTCAGCTTTACAGCGTCTCCGCGTGTAAACTATAAATGACTTCCACATTTACACGCGGAGACGCTGGAAAGCAGTATGTCTTCTTAACCTGCCGCTCACACGGATACTCCTATGGTGTGTCGCATCTTTGCTATTAACCATCACACGGACGGCTGAGACGAATCAGCTAGAACCTCGACAGTACCCGGTAGCCGGGTCGGAATTAGAACCGGCTGAGAGCACCTAGCCATTGTGGCAATAGCTTTGGAACCGCTGCCCGCGGGAGCCCTGATGAAGTCGCGGGCTACTAGCCCTGATGAAACACGTGTTGGCTGGGCGTGGTGGATAAAATCTGAATTGAAGAAAAACTTCTATCAAGACTACTTCCACATTTTTGTCTGGTTGTGTTGTTTGATTACCAACAGCATTTACTCTGTAAAAGGCGACGTGTGCACAGATACCTGCTGTATCAATTGTGTTTGGATCTTGTTCCTAATTGGAGGTTTAGGTTCTTCCTCCTATATGGGGCACCCTCAAAATAGTGGTTAGAAATTGTAAATAACGTCACATACGGGAGGCGCCAGTTGTGGATCGACAATCAAAGAAAACCTGATCCGTTATCTTAAAAATGTTATACTGTGTTTGCTACTTGCTGGTGTTACTTATGCTGGTGTTACTGAGTGTCAACTTTCTGTTAAATTATTTTGACTTTATGTTAAAGACTATTGGCTACAGTATTTTTCTTTCTTTTTTCATAGATGCTACTCCCAAAAACTCACCCGTAAGGAGATGGCTGTCCGGGCCATGGCCCGTAAGCTGGAGGCTATTTGTGTCGAGTATCGACGGTTGTGGGCTCGGGAGCATGAGGAGGAAACTACAACAACAACCTCCACATCCTCTTCCACTGCCCCCGGGTCCACCAGCCACAAGCCTCTAGCCAAACGGAGCAGTGGCCCGACAGCCTCCCGCCGCCGCCGCACAGCAGCAAAAACACCAGCTGCCCCCCCCAGAGCCTGGATGGTACGCCAGCGCCGCCTCCGAAAGCGAGTGGACTACCTGGAGCGCCAGGTCCGGGACCTCCGCAAAGAGCTGCGGGACGTGCAGCACCAGCTCTCTAAAGTTAAACGCCACCGGAGGAAGTGACTGTCCCTTGTCCCTTTTTTAAAGACTGTTGGGGGGGTGGGAATTGGGTTTTTGGGAAAGGGTACTGTGAGGAAGGGTGTGCAGCGGGCCGGAAAAGCAGGCGAGGAGGCCGTATATAGTGTGCTATACTGGCTGTTTATTTGCAGATAGTCACAGAGTGAGACACAGGTAAAACAAAGAAGGCTTCGAGGTACGGGATCCGCTCTGGGTCTTGAATGCAGCTCGCCGGCTCCGGGTGTTCCAACGGCGGCTCCGGTGAAGTGGAGGATCCACGGAGGATAGGAAGCAAAAGAGAAAACAAGGGACCGTTAGTCCTCTCCTGGTCTCAGGACACTCTGTCCCGTTCACCGTCACCCGGGGTGTGTGGTGGAAGGGATGGAAAGAAACAGTGAGGGAAGGGAGGAATCGGGAGGTAGGAACACAGGTAGGTACGAAGAAAGGGTGCTCAGTCGGAACGTCAAGGGAATGGCCGGGTGTGCAGGGGGGGTGCTATACAGATATATTACAGTGCAGGGGACGTGACTCTAAAGAGATGGGGAGATATGTACAGGGATTTTACAGAGACTCCTAGCGAGCAGTAAATAGGAAGGATTAAGGCACTCACGTGGTCCGCCGTAACTCTCCAGGTGAGTTACGGCCGCTCTTCAGCCACCTCCAGTGGACACCACCACTCCTCGGTCCACACGTCTGCTTCGCCCGTCTGCTCTCCGTCTCCAGCTTCTTCTCCTTCACCACCTCCAGTCCGAGGGTCCTGCCACGAATCTCCGACGACGTTCACTTCCTGGTTCGCCGTTTTATCCTGTTCTGTCGCTGCCTTAGGGGCGGGGCTTCCGCCGTCCGCGGGATTTGAGTCCGTCAGACCCGGTGTTCTGGTTGGTCCCTGTGGGAAAAAGAAGGGCGGGTTTCTCCGGGTTATGGCTGGAGCTTTGAGTCTTGTCCTGGTGATGGCGTTCCGGTGTCGGGGATACAGTCCCGGTGGCAGCGAAGGAGGTAGGTTCGGGGAAGGGCTGTGTTCCAGTTGGGGTTGCCGGGACATCGTCTCACATCCCCTTTCCCTAGCTGTCCTTCTTGTACTGGAGGGTGAAGAAGGGTATCTCGAAAGGAAATCCGCATTGCCCTGATCGGATCCTTTCCGATGTTTGGTTTTGAAGTGGAAGGGCTGTAGGGATAGAAACCATCGGAGGACCCGGTCATTCTGACCTTTGTTCCGGGCCATCCACTCCAAAGGGGCGTGGTCGGTGTAGAGGACAAAGTCCCTGCCCTCCAGATAATATCGCAGATTGTCCACAGCCCATTTGATGGCTAGGGCTTCCTTTTCCACCACAGCGTAGTGTTTTTCACGGGGAAACAGCTTGCGGCTTACATAGAGGATGGGCCGTTCGTTACCCAGGGCATCGGTCTGGGACAGTACTGCCCCTAACCCATGATCGGAGGCATCCGTTTGTAGGATAAAGGGTAGGGAGTAGTCGGGTGGAACCAAGACAGGACTTGAGGTCAAGGCTTCTTTTAAGTCCGTGAAGGCCAGCCATGCTTCGGGAGAGGGGTTTCTTAATTTCTCGTCGGTTCGGCTTGATTTTTTTAGCAGATCCGTCACGGCGGCTGCTCTCTGGGAAAAATTAGGCACGAACCGTCGATAGTACCCGAGAAGCCCTAAAAAGGCTCGAAGGTCTTTTTTTGTTTGGGGGAAGGGAAGGGACCGAATTGCCACTGTTTTACTTTCCTGGGGTCTTATCAAGCCATCCCCCAGAAGAAAGCCCAGGTATTTTACTGTCTTCGCCGCAAGGGTGGTTTTGGCGGGGTTAATGGCGAACCCAAAGGAGCCTAGGGAGGAGACAACGTCAAATAGATGCTGCAAGTGTTGGGGCCAGCTGTCGCTGAAGATGACGATATCGTCTAAATAGGCGCCGGCGTACTGTGAATGGGGTCGCAGGACGTGGTTCATAGCATGCTGAAATGTGGCGGGGGCGCCGTGAAGACCAAAGGGCATGACTAAAAACTGGTATAACCCCTCAGGGGTGGAAAAGGCAGTCTTCTTTTTGTCTTGTTCCCTGAGAGGTATTTGCCAATACCCCTTGCATAGATCCAGGGTCGAGATATACTTTGCCTTTCCTATCCTCTCAATCATTTCATCGACCCTGGGCAGGGGGTAGCTGTCGAAGGTAGAGACCTTGTTGACCTCCCGGAAGTCTATGCAAAAACGGACGGACCCGTCTGGTTTTGGTACAAGGACTATAGGGGAATTCCATTCACTGACTGAGGGCTCTATGATTCCCATCTTCTGCATGGCAGCTATCTCTTGTCGTATAACCGCCCGACGGGCCTCGGGGAGACGGTAGGGCCTCAAGCGGACTACTTTCCCTGGTTCCGTTTCTATTGCATGCTCTGTGATGCTGGTTCGGCCAGGAGAAGAGGAGAAGACCCCTTTAAGTGGTTCCAGGGCTTCTCGTATCTCCTGGGTTTGTACGGAGGTCAGGTCAGGGTCAAGACAGGAGTCAAAAGAGAAAGGAAGGGGGTTGGGGTTTCCATACAGAACTGGACGGGGTCCTTCCCATTTTTTTAACAGATTTACGTGATATATCTGGGAGGTTCCACGTGTAGGGTCTATTTCCACCTCATAGGTAACCGGGGTCACCTGCCGGAGGATAGTGTACGGCCCTTGCCACTGCCCAAGAAGCTTCTGGTCGGACGAGGGCATCATGAGAAGTACCAAATCGTTGACAGCAAAGACACGGGACTTGGTGCCCTTGTCGTACTGCTTCTTTTGGCTGTCCTGAGCGTTCTCCAGATTCTGTCTAACTATGTCCCGGATCATGGACAGGTGTGTTTTCAGATTCTCAAGGTATTCGGGGATCGGACGCGTACGATCCGGTTCGGCTTCCCAGGCCTCCTGTGCCATGTCTAGCAGGGTACGAGGGGGACGCCCGTACAGTAACTCGTACAGAGAGAAGCCTGTGCTACTCTGGGTTTTGCAGCGGATGGCAAAGAGGGCCAAAGGTAGCATGTCCTCCCACCTTCTTGCTTCCAGGCCCAAGAGTTTTTTTAGGGTCTGCTTTAGGGTGGCGTTGTAACGCTCCACCAATCCATCCGTTTGAGGATGATAGGCAGAAGTTCTGATTTGTTTTATGCCGAGCTCAGCGCAGACACGTTTCATCAAGGCAGAAACAAAAGGAGTTCCCTGATCGGTCAGGATTTCCCGGGGAAACCCTACCCGAGAGAATAGGGAGATCAGTGCTTTAGCTATCGTTTGGGTAGTGGGTTGGCGTAGGGGTATGGCCTCTGGAAAGCGGGTGGCATAGTCCACTACGACTAAGGCATAGCGACACCCGCTACGGGAGGGCAAGAGGGGTCCTATGATGTCCATCCCTATTCGGCTGAAGGGGACGTCTATGAGAGGGAGGGGTTGCAAAGGTACTCTGGGGGGTCTATGTCGGCTGTTTTTCTGACATACGATTCATTCACGACAATAGGATTTGATCCTTTGATACACCCCGGGCCAATAGAACTTCTCCAGGATGGCTTGACTGGTTTTCTCGTCCCCGAAATGACCCCCCAGCAGGTGGCTGTGGGCCAGGAAGAGGACTTTGTCCTGGAAGGGACCGGGGACAAGTAGCTGTGCGTTTTGTTGTGGCCCCCCTTTTCTGTATAGCAACCCGTTTTAAAAAAAAAAATAGAGACCTACTTGTAGGGGGTCTTCGTGATCGAGGGCTCTTCCCCATGCTTCCTGAAGATGGGGATCCTCCTGTTGGGCGGCTCTGAACTCCCTGTCAGTCTGCCACGGGTGGTCTTCAGTAAACGCGGGGAAAGCGCTGACAAACTCTTTCTTCTCTTTTCTCTTCTGGCTTTTAGTCTTGTGGGGTTTGGGTTCCGTCACTGGATGGTTCTGTCCCTGGTAAGGAGCGTCCTTCCACCACTGTGTCAGGGAGTCAGAGGTGTCCTGGAGAAGCATAGGCAGTCCCGGATAATCGCTCCCTAGAATGGCTTGTTCGGGGAGAGCGGGCACAAGACCAAAAGTGAGGGAAGTTCCGGGGTCGTGCCGATGCTGGACCCGCACCTGGGTAGTGGGGTAATGTTTGGTGTCCCCATGGACACATTGGATGGCCACCATTCCCGTAGGACTGACTGGATGCGCCAGGTCTTGAGGCCTCAGGACACTTTGACGGCAGCCGCTGTCGGCAAGGGCCATCAGTGGTTGACCGTCGATGGAAACCGGACAGTGGAATGCTGGTGGCGCGGCCCCTGGAGGGTTGCAGAGATAGTTTCTTACAAGGCCGACCTCCATCGGCTCTTCCTTCTGCGGGCACATCCGGGCGATGTGTCCGAACCCACCGCACGCATAGCACTGGGGTCCCGGATTAGGCGGTCGGAATAGGACCGGTGAAGGAAACAGGGGTGTAGGTTCTGGTCTTCGACTTGGTAAGGGTCGGAGAGGACGAGACTGCGCAGCAGTCGGGCCCCGGTGTGGATGCTCCTCCTTGCCCCGTTGGAGTTCCTGTGCTCGACTAAAGGCTGAAGCTATCTCAATGGCCGTTTCTAGGGTGAGTCCGGAGTGTTGCCTCACCCAACGCTGGGTGGCCGGATGCAAGGAGTTCAGGAACTGTTCCAAATATATCTTTTCAAGGATGTTCTCCTTTGTGGAGGTCTCGGGCCGGAGCCATCTGTTTGCAAGATCCCTAATCCGAAAGGAGAGGGCCCTTGGATTCTCTTGGGGCCTCTCTTTTGCCTGTCGTAGTTTTAGTCTGTAGGTGTCATCGTCAATCCCAAGACGTTCCAATATGCACCGCTTGATATCCACATACGGGGTGGTCCCCTGTATGTTGGCCTGTTGATAGGCGGCTTGAAGGTCGCCCGTGAGAAGGGGACCCAGATACTGACCCCAACGGTCCACTGGCCAATTGGCTGCTTGGGCAAGACGTTCGAAGTTCGTGAAGAAGTAGTCCGGGTCTTCTCCCGGGACGTACTTCTGTAATACCACAGAAGGGAGGGAAGCTAGTGGTCTCTGTTGACCCAAGGCCGTTGTTAGCTTCTCCATGGATTGCTCGTGGACTGTCCCTTGTCCCTTCAGGACGTCGTGAAGCTGTCCCCTGTCGTCCTCGGCGGTCTTTAGGAACTGCTCCATAAGTTTACTGAACTGTTCCTGGGATTCCGCCATCTTTCTGACAACGGCCTCCATGCCTCCAGCTGATCCCACTTCTGACACCAGATGTGAGGAAGGGTGTGCAGCGGGCCGGAAAAGCAGGCGAGGAGGCCGTATATAGTGTGCTATACTGGCTGTTTATTTGCAGATAGTCACAGAGTGAGACACAGGTAAAACAAAGAAGGCTTCGAGGTACGGGATCCGCTCCGGGTCTTGAATGCAGCTCGCCGGCTCCGGGTGTTCCAACGGCGGCTCCGGTGAAGTGGAGGATCCACGGAGGGTAGGAAGCAAAAGAGAAAACAAGGGACCGTTAGTCCTCTCCTGGTCTCAGGACACTCTGTACCGTTCACCGTCACCCGGGGTGTGTGGTGGAAGGGATGGAAAGAAACAGTGAGGGAAGGGAGGAATCGGGAGGTAGGAACACAGGTAGGTACGAAGAAAGGGTGCTCAGTCGGAACGTGAAGGGAATGGCCGGGTGTGCAGGGGGGGGTGCTATACAGATATATTACAGTGCAGGGGACGTGACTCTAAAGAGATGGGGAGATATGTACAGGGATTTTACAGGGACTCCTAGCGAGCAGTAAATAGGAAGGATTAAGGCACTCACGTGGTCCGCCGTAACTCTCCAGGTGAGTTACGGCCGCTCTTCAGCCACCTCCAGTGGACACCACCACTCCTCGGTCCACACGTCTGCTTCGCCCGTCTGCTCTCCGTCTCCAGCTTCTTCTCCTTCACCACCTCCAGTCCGAGGGTCCTGCCACGAATCTCCAACGACGTCCACTTCCTGGTTCGCCGTTTTATCCTGTTCTGTCGCTGCCTTAGGGGCGGGGCTTCCGCCGTCCGCGGGATTTGAGTCCGTCAGACCCGGTGTTCTGGTTGGTCCCTGTGGGAAAAAGAAGGGCGGGTTTCTCCGGGTTATGGCTGGAGCTTTGAGTCTTGTCCTGGTGATGGCGTTCCGGTGTCGGGGATACAGTCCCGGTGGCAGCGAAGGAGGTAGGTTCGGGAAAGGGCTGTGTTCCAGTTGGGGTTGCCGGGACGTCGTCTCACAGGTACTTTTTGATTTTTGGACATTGATTTGCTTAGGGAGGGGGGTGAGTTGGGGTAATTCTATTTTTGTGACGACAACAACATCCATAATTTATATTTCTCAATAATTATATTTTTCATTCAAAAACACAGTATACGCGGTCATATTATTTTGTGTGGGGGTTGGCGGTGGTTACTGGACGTTTGGTTTTTCAAACTTACCAGCATGAATGAAACATCTTGTCCTAAATGTACCAAAATGCAAGTAACCGAGTTAGTCAATTCAGTAGCCCTACTACTGTACTTTACTAGTAGTACTGTTAGTCTCTGCTCTCCTCCAAACTTAGTCCTAGCCCATTATTCTATATGCTTATCTTACCTGTGATTTGCGAATCACGGTTGGTGAATAAGGTTGGTTGTTGACTTAAATCCTCGACGCATGCAATATCATTGTTGTGCTGGTAGCAGTAGTGGTACACACTGGCAGTCACCATATGAAAAAAAAGAGGAAATTAAACATTGAGTGGCCAGAGCGTAGCATTAGAAACAGTACAATAGATAGTACGGTACAGAACAGTGCCCTAAATTGTAGCCTAAGCAATTCCAACGTAAGGTAAGCATTAAGCATCATTGTTCACGTCGTGTAGGAGGAGGATGTTCTTATTATCAATCCAGGATGGCGCACATGAACTTCTGGTTGCTTTGACCATATCCTCCCCAGCAAGTGTGTGGAATTTATTGTTGTTGTCAGTCACACATCAATGAAATACCACACAGCCCGGGGGAAGAGGGTTAGGGTTTGAAAATTGGATGGGAATGGGTTTTTTTTTTGGGAAAGTTTGGTAGAGAGGAAAAAAAACACAACATGGTCAGTAAAATAACAAATGAAGATAAACAAATCTTTGGATTTGAAGATATAGATAAACTTTTAAAGGGACATAAAGTAAGTGCACTACTGCATGCAAGAAGTTGTTTGTTGGTAAATGGATGGTTAGCTTACTGAAAAGTAGTACTACTACTTACTGCAACTTACTAGTAACTATGAAGGAACAAGTTAGCAAACTTGGCAGTACAGGGCTGCAGTCATTACGCAATTTCACTTGCCTCTCTGCCCCCAGACAATAAACACTTAGAACATTAAATTAGTGTTAAACATAGCAAAGACGTATCAAATAGCTGGAGGGATGAATTTGAAGCAGAGATCAAACAAACGCACAGAGTCACACTCGTAGAAGTAAGTTCAAGTTCACAAGAATATCATTGAAAAGATAAGGAGAATTTTGGATACTGTTACTGTTTTTTGTAGAGGTCCCGTTGAATTTGTGAAGTCGATGCATCCAGCCATTCCTCTTACTCGCGGTACTCCTTCATTCCATCGGATGCTCCGTCGATCAATCTTGGTGACCAGACAAACAGTCCAGTGTCCACTGCCTGCCTGATGCGGATTTGCAGATCGGTAATTGTACGCCTGAGTAGTACATCGATGGCACAGGGTAAAAGCCTGCCTGTAATTGATGATGGAAAAATACAACAGTAAGTGTTAAAGACACCTCGGAGAAAAAAATATGTAAGGCACGCTGTGTAGTGCAAAAATTATACTGTCACTTTCAGAGATGACAATCCCCAAAATCTAGAACACCCCACATTACCCTCCCAAAAACGTGCAGAATACTGCTGCTACCTCACAGAGGCCTAATTTCAAATCGTGTCAAAACTAAGCATGGGCGTAAAATCCGTTCCGCTCGCGGATTTTGCGGATTTTCTGTAAATTCGCAATCCGCGAACTCTCGCGAACTTACCGAAAATTCGTAAATCCGTGCGAAGCGGATTTTTTTGCTTGGTCGCACTTGCCAACTAGAATACTATACAATTTTGCGGGAGTAAACACTTGCGAAAACGTAGATGCGGCGGGCAGCGACAATCTCGCAATTGCGAGATTGCAAAATTTGCAACTTCGCACAAGAAATCCACCAGCAGGCAGCATAAACCTTGAAAATTATGATTTTTATCAGAATAACTCCTCAGGTTGACATTTGCCTGCACTTTTTTTTGCAAGGAGTCCATTTTGGGGGGGGGGTGGGAGGAAGGAAGTGCCCCACAGTCTCCAACTACCTGTTCCTGTCCAGCAGGCTCCTCTCAGTGCTTTCTTCATGTGCTGGTCACTTTGATTTGGATCTTGACCTGGAAGCACTCAGCAAGTGCAAAAGTTCAATCTTATCATTAGTAACCATTCCCTGTACTGCCTGGAAGGATTACTTTTTGTGGATGCTGCTGGATATTTGCAAAACTGAAAGCACTCAGCAGGTGCAAAAGTTCAATCTTATCATTAGTAACCATTCCCTGTAGTGCTTCCTGAGGGGCCCCTTCAGAGTTCAGTTGCCTACTTGCAACTATTCTGTGACCCTGCTCTGACCCTCACAGCAGGCTCAGAGAAAGCAATTTTAGATAAGGAAGCAGGTTGCAGCCAGGAGGTTCAAATTCAGTAACACATTAATCAGCCCCTAATTCATTTATGTCAGTTGAGGCAGGGCAGGTGTGCTTTTCCACCCATAATCTACAGTGATGAACTAGAGGGTGGCATGGGTGAGCCAGAGGGTGGCATGGGTGAGCCAGAGGGTGGCAGTGGTGAAACAGAGGGTGCTGTGATGAACCAGATGTAGAAACAACATGTTCGCGACCGTTGCTACCCGAAAAGTAAGTTCGCGTTTGCGAACTGGTACAAAATCCTCGCGAACTGGCAGAAATCCTTGCGAACACAAAAAAAATTAAAAATCCGCAAATTCGCGAGGGTTTGCGGATTTTGCGGATTGCGAATCCGTAAATACGCAATTTCGCGGATTGCCAATTCGCAAAATCTGCCCATGCTTAGTCAAAACGCACTCAGAAAGTATGGCCAAAACCCCCCTTTCCCACCATGGATTATGTTCAAACGATTAGACGTTACAACAAGTTTTCCAAGACCCCACCCAGTCGTAAAATAACCCGCGCCCAAACACATGCAATACAATACTGCTAACCCTAACGAGCCCTAAGTTAAGAATAGTGGCAAACGCTTTCTTTGACTAGGCAAAATCCACCCTTTCCCACCATGGATTTTCTTCAAACCACTAGTTGCAACCAAGATTACACATTCCCACGAGTGCTGTAAGACCCCAGAACCCAGTTGCAAAAATCTAGAACACCCCCAAACACATGGAATACTGCTGCTAGTGCTAACCCTAACGAACCCTAAGTTACAAAAAATGCACCATGGATTTTCTTCAAACAACTTGCAACCAAGATTACACATTCCCACGAGTGCTGTAAGACCCCAGAACCCAGTTGCAAAAATCTAGAACACCCCAAAACACATGGAATACTGCTGCTAGTGCTAACCCTAACGAACCCTAAGTTACAAAAAATGCAAAAGGCTTTTCAGCATGGATTTTGTCCAAACCACTTTTATCCGGTATTAGACCTTCCCAGCAATGCCCCAAGACCCGCCAACCCACCCGCAAAAAAGCACAACACCCCCAAACAGGCAAAAAGCAAAAATGGCAAATCTCATACTTAGAATATTTTTTGGCCTTCTTTCAATTCTGTCCAAACGCGCTGTGCAGCTAGGCCATAACTCCCGTTTTTCACCATGGATTTCCTGAAAAACAAATGCAATCAAAATTAGACTGTGCCAGCAGTGCTCCCAGACCACAAAACCCACCCACAAACACCCGGAACGCCCCCAAAGAGCACCTCAAAGACAAGCAAGTCAGCAAAAACGCAAAAAAGTTTTCGCCTCCGATTTTGTCCAAACCAGTTTTATCCGGTATTAGGGCTTCCCACCAATGGCCCCAGAGCCGTCAACCCAGGTGAAAACAAGTAGAAGACCCCCAAACAGCCAAAAAGCAAAAGTACAAAAATGGGGACTTTGTCATTTCTTGTGAAATTTCCAAAATCACTCCGCGCGCGCTCTGCAGCTAGGCCCTAACTCCCCTCCTCTGCCTCCATGGATTTTCTTCAAACCTCTTGCTATTAAAACTATCCATACCCAGCAGTGCTCCCAGACCCCGAAACCCACCCACAAACACCAGGAAGCCCCCCAAACCGGCCCCCGAAAACGCTACATTGAGCGAAATGTCAGAAAAAGCAAACACTTATTCCTCATGGATTTTGTCCAAACCAGTTTTATCCGGTATTAGGGCTTCCCAGCAATGGCCCCAGAGCCGTCAACCCAGGCGAAAACAAGTAGAAGACCCCCAAACAGGCAAAAAGCAAAAGTACAAAAATGGGGACTTGTCATTTCTTGTGAAATTTCCAAAAGCACTCCGCGCGCGCTCTGCAGCTAGGCCCTAACTCCCCTCTGCCTCCATGGATTTTCTTCAAACCTCTTGCTATCAAAACTATCCATACCCAGCAGTGCTCCCAGACCCCGAAACCCACCCACAAACACCAGGAAGCCCCCAAAACCGGCCCCCGAAAACGCTACATTGAGCGAAATGTCAGAAAAAGCAAACACTTATTCCTCATGGATTTTGTCCAAACCAGTTTTATCCAGTATTAGGGCTTCCCAGCAATGGCCCCAGAGCCGTCAACCCAGGCGAAAACAAGTTGAAGACCCCCAAACAGCCAAAAAGCAAAAGTACAAAAATGGGGACTTTGTCATTTCTTGTGAAATTTCCAAAATCACTCCGCGCGCGCTCTGCAGCTAGGCCCTAACTCCCCTCTGCCTCCATGGATTTTCTTCAAACCTCTTGCTATCAAAACTATCCATACCCAGCAGTGCTCCCAGACCCCAAAACCCACCCACAAACACCAGAAGCCCCCCAAACAGCCCCCCAAAACGCTGTAGTGAGCGAAATGTCAGAAAATGCAAAAACGCTTTTCCTCATGGATTTTCTCCAAAACACTTTTATCCGGTATTACACCTTCCCAGCAATGCCCCAAGACCCGCCAACCCACCCGCAAAAAAGCACAACACCCCCAAACAGGCAAAAAGCAAAAATGGAAAATCTCATACTTAGAATATTTTTCGGCCTTCTTTCAATTCTGTCCAAACGCGCTGTGCAGCAAGGTCATAACTCTACTTTTCCACCATGGATGTCCTGGAAAACAAATGCAATCAAAATTAGACTGTGCCAGCGTTGCTACCAGACCCCAAAACCCACCCACAAACACCAGGAACCCCCCCAAACAGGCCACCGAAAACATGATAGTAAGCAAAAAGGCAAAAACTTTTTTTGCTCAGATTTTCTCCAAACCACTTTTATCCGGTATTAGACCTTCCCAGCAATGGCCCCAGAGCCGTCAACTCACCCGCAAAGAAGTAGAACACCTCCACAAGTGCAGAGTCTTTCTTCATTGGGCGTAATCCAGCCATCTGCTTTGAGGGAAATAGGAGTCTGGAGGAGGAGGATAGAGGAGCATGTTCTTGTGAACTTGTGAACCTGAGGAATGCAGACTGCGGCACCTTCAAATCAATAAGCAAATAAGTGAAGACAGTTCTGCTGATGGGCTTCTTTTTGTGATTGATTAGGTGATTACATTTTTTATTTATATTGCCTTTGCAAAACAAAGAAAGACATACACACAGGAATAAAAGTGAATAAGGACGAAAAAGAAAGTTATTGATTCATTGGCTCATTTTCAGGGCTCGGTGTCAGGGAAGCAGAGTTCGTCCTCATACTCGGCGAATTCAGGCGGGAGTAGGTCACCTAACAGAGAAGAAATTCCCTCATCTAAGTTGGTGTCCTCCTCGTCTTCTTCCGGCGTGTATTCTCGTACTTTGTAATCTGGTGGTATGAGGTGCTGATTCATCTTGATCATTGTTAACCTCTCCACATTTTTCGGCGAGAGGCGGGTCCTTTTGCAAGTTACAATGCCACCAGCAGCACTGAAAACACGTTCAGAAGACAAGCTTGCGAGTGGGCAAGACAAGTAATTTATAGCCAGGTTGGTGATCTCTGGCCACAATTCTCTTTTCCCATGCCAATACGCCAATGGGTCATCATGAATATAGACCTCTGTTGGGTCATTCAGATAGTCCTGCACCATCGACTCAAGGTTCTCCAGGGTTCCTCCACTTTGCTTACTTTTTGCTGGGACCTTTTCAGAAGCAAACCCAAGCTGAGTTAGCCAATTGTCTTCTTCACACAATGTTACTGTTGTGTCTGGTGCAGATGATCCGGTTGCTGGTGTCTTTAACGGCTGAGAGGTCACTTTTGCCACAGCCACAGGTGCAGGAGTGGATTCTTTGGGCTCCGGATGGCCTTCTGATGCTGATGTACTGCCTTTTCCTTCAGTTTGCTGCCGTTCTCTTTCAAACCTCATGGCTGCCAGACCTAGCCAACGTTTGTACTTTGAAACTTCTTTGTCACCAAAAGCAAACAATGCTCTGGCTGCCAGTGCCTTTTTGTAGCGTGGATACAGAATAGTAGCACAAATGTAATGCTGTTCTGTGTTGATCTTTTGAAGACATTCATCGCAAAGTAGGCGCTGTAATAATTTCTCCGCCAAATCAAAAGCTTCTTTCTTTTCTTCATCTTTTTGAAACGTAGAAGACACCTCCTTCAGTTGGTGCTCTAGCATGCGCAACAATGGGATAGCTTTTCCCAAACTACAGTCCTCCCTGCTGACTGCACGCGTGAAGACCTCAAAAGGACGAAGCATGTCTGTCAGGCTTTTAACTAGCTCCCATTGCTCCGCATGTAACCTCAGGTCCTTTGCAGCTGTACCCAGTGTAAGGAAATACTGATCGAGTACCTTAAACTGCTCATACAGATGCTCAAGCATGTAGGAGGTTGAGTTCCAACGTGTTGTCACCTCCTGGATGAGTGCTTTCACTGGCAGTCGACGTTCATGTAGCAGGCCCCTCAGATGCTTCCGGGCCTTAAAAGAATGGCTGAAATGTGTGCACATTCTTCGGCAGGTGGTCAGTACCTCGCACGCTGCACGTTCTTCACTCAAGAATTTTTTAACAACCAGGTTTATACAGTGTGCCAAACACGGCACTCTGAAATAGAGACCCTTATCCATGGCCTTAACTACATTGGCGCCATGATCCGTGGAAACATAACCAATCATACGTTTTTTGGCGGACAGCCATTTAAAGACCTTTGTGTTAAACTCCTGCAAAATGTTTTGTGCTGTATGACTTGTCTCCATGCCAAACATGGCTAGTGTTGCATGTTTCCGAGCAGCTTTAAAAACGGTGTCCGTGTCAACACCTGCCCTTAGCTTTGCTGTAACTCCTGAAAAAGAGACCCAGTGTCCAGTGATGCACATGTAAACAGTGCCTGCGCCACTGGTCCACATGTCTGTTGTCAGATGTATAGTGTGAACAGCACTCTTCTTCAAAGCTGCCCCAATCGCCTCCAACACATCTGCATGTAGTGCTGGAACCGCAACTCTGGCAAAATAGTACCGGCTAGGAACCTTCCATTTAGGGCAGAGCGTTGCCACTAATTCAAGAAAACCAACCCCATCCACAAAAGAAAAAGGGAATAGGTCCAGCGCTAGCATCTTAGCCAGCTTAGTGTTATACAGACGCACCATTGGGTGGTTGCGTTCAAATGGCGCATCTGAAAACAACAAGCTTCTAATGGTGGGCTGGACCATTTTTTTACGGGCAGATGATGACTCCTTTGACCCAGTTACGCTCGGTAATGAAGTTTTTCGCATTGGTGTCTCTCCCAAACTCTTAGTGTGGCGCACAGGGGTTGTGCTGCTGACAGGGGTACTGGGTGTAGGTGAAGAAATGTTTGACGCTTCTTCCTCCTCGTCATCATCAGATGAAACATCAACGGATACAGTTTGTTGACTTCCAATTCGGGCTTTCTTGATCTCCTTTAGGTGCCCAAGCCATTGGACAAGGTGCTGTCTCTTAAGGTGACCTCTCTGGCCTCCGGTACCATAGTTGGTACCAAGCTTACCATGACTAACTGCAAACTTACAAATGCTACAAATGGCTATGTTTTCCCTTTTTGGGCAAACACTAAAGAAGTCCCAAACTGCGGACTTGAAATTTCTGTGGGGGCGGAGGAGGCGATACTGCTGGTCATGCTGCTTATGGCAGATGAAGTGGAGGATGTGTGTTGCCGAACTTTACTACGTTGTGCACTTGCACCACCACTAATTGAGGTGGGGGTGGATGGAGGTCCCTTCTGGCGAGATAAAAATATAGAAGCGGTAGGTGATGGTGTACTAGTTAACTCCAATGATGGTGTTCCTCCCATTGCCTCCTCGTCGACAACATGACGCTCAGCAGCTTTTCGGGCTAGGGTCAAAATGTCTGTTTGCTGCATGCCCGCTGAGGCTGGAGTGACGTGTATGATGACTGCGTCGTCGTCGTGAGAGTCTTCATCAGCAGGATTATACGCCACTACTTCTTCAGCGTCATCATCACACTCCATAACTCTGAGACTTTCGGGGACCTTCCTTTTACGCTTAGCTACCTTTGTCAGATCATGGTGTGCCTCACTCTCAGGCAGCACTGGTGGTTCCCAATTTTCATCCATATCATCAGAAAGAAGGGGGCTTGAAGAAGAAGTAGACACCATCCTTGATCTTTTCCTTGTTGGGTATCTGGAAGACAATGAATCATCAGGAGGAGTGGCTTCCTCATGTGATACCTCGGCTTGAATGTCGATTTCCTGATATGCCCCTACTTCGGGAGGAACAACTATTGTGGGCACTTGTGCCGCTCCATGCACCTCTGCTTGTGCATCTCCTTGCGCTGCCTCTCCTTCCACATGTACTTGGGCTTGTACTACTTGCACAGGTGGTTGTTGTTGCGGCTGTGTTTGTTGAACACTCGTCAGATGAGTTACAACAACCTGTGTTAATTGAGGGACATTGCTGCTACTTTCTTGCGATGAGCCAACATCACTGGTCGATGGTGATTGAACAACTATACTGGCGGCCTCTAAAGCACTCAAGGGCTTGGACCTAAGTTGGCGTGGTGGTGGTGGCACTGAGCCCAATGGAGCGGGGGTGCTGCTCCCGGCAGCTTGGTCCCCAGCAGACCCCGCTGCAGGCGCACTTTTTTTTCCCCAAAAAAATGTGGCGGTCGGCACACCAGTCTCCTTGGTATGTGGCGCCACTTGCTTCTTCTGCTCCTTACTGCCAACTTTCTTGCTAGAGGAGCTACAGGGAACTTTTTTTGGGGCCATCTTCTTCAGAGGTCAGAACAGCAGGCCGCAGTTGCACGAGTTGCAGAGTTGTCTTGTCTGTGGCCACACGTGACGTCGCGTCACGGTATGCTGCACACACACCGCTGCAGGACTTCTTCCTGGCACTGGTGGTTCTCTTGTGCACCTAAAAGCAATGGAAGACAGAGGAACATCAGTTATACACCCCAAAAAGTCAAAAAACACATAAAAATCAGCACAATCCTAGGCCATCCATACCCTCAATGATGTTTAAATTCAAGAAGACACCCCACAGAAAGACTAGGCCCATGCACCACTCACTACCCCTGGCCATAATGGATGAAAGCTAGGCAAAATGGGTGCAGGCCTCAGAACACTGCCTGTCTTCAAAATGGCCCCTTGCACCCCAAGCACATGGCCAGGGCCTGCCTGTACCAGCGCTCAAAATGGCCACCACCCACAAGGCCAGTCCCCATCAACAGTACACCCCAAACAAACGAAAAACACACAAAAATCACCACAATCCAATGCCATCCATGCCCTCCATGATGTTTACATTAAAGAGACCCCACAGACAGACTCAGTCAATGCACCACTCAGTACCCCTGGGCAAAAGGCCTCAACAGCAGCCCCAAAAATCGAAAAACACACAAAAATCAGCACAATCCCAGGCCATCCATGCCCTCAATGATGTTTAAATTCAAGAAGACACCCCACAGAAAGACTAGTCCCATGCACCACTCACTACCCCTGGGCATAATGGATGAAAGCTAGGCAAAATGGGTGCAGGCCTCAGAACACTGCCTGTCTTCAAAATGGCCCCTTGCACCCCAAGCACATGGCCAGGGCCTGCCTGTACCAGCGCTCAAAATCGCAACAACTCACATGGCCAGTCCCCATCAACAGTACACCCCAAAAAAACGAAAAACACACAAAAATCACCACAATCCAATGCCATCCATGCCCTCCATGATGTTTACATTAAAGAGACCCCACAGACAGACTCAGTCAATGCACCACTCACTACCCCTGGGCAAAAGGCCTCAACAGCAGCCCCAAAAACTCGAAAAACACACAAAAATCAGCACAATCCCAGGCCATCCATGCCCTCAATGATGCTTAAATTCAACAAAACAGTTGTATCATGCACCCATAACTAACCCTGGTCCTACTGGATACTGTGGCTACCCACAATATATTTTATTTAATGTTCTGAAAAAGTTCCAAAATTGTAGTTGCAGGAACTGTAATGCCCCAAACAAACGTACTTGTGAAAGTTGATTTCTAATCCAAAAGTGATCCAAAGAAAGTCAAAAAGGCCTCAAATCCAAATATCCAGCAGCATCCACAAAAAGTAATCCTTCCAGGTCAAGATCCAAATGAAAATGACCAGCACATGAAGAAAGCACTGGGAGGAGCCTGCTGGACAGGAACAGGAAGTTGGAGACTGTGGGGCACTTCCTTCCTCCCCCCCCCAAAATGGACTCCTTGCAAAAAAAAGTGCAGGCAAATGTCAACCTTAGGAGTTATTCTGATAAAAAATCATCATTTTCAGAAGGTTTATGCTGCTTGCTGGTGGATTTCTTGTGCAGAATTGCAAATTTTGCAATTTCGCGAGGGCAAGATTGTTGCTGCCCGCCGCATCTACGTGTTCGCAATTGTTTACTCCCGCAATGCGTGATCGCGAGCCTTTATGACGTACTCGCGTTGACAAAATCTCGCTGTGCAAGGTGGCGGGCGCGATGACGTAATCGCGGTCGACAAACTCCCGCGGGATCACGCAGCAAGATCCAAAATGGCGCAGCACACGCAAACATGGAGAAAAACAACTCTTCAAACGCTGAATGACGGTAAGTCAACGCCGCACGCCGCAATATTGTATTTGTCAAGCGCGACCAAGCAAAAAACAATCCGCTGTGTGCGAATTTACGAATTTTCGGCAAATTCGCGAGAGTTCGCGAATCGTGAATTTGCCAAAAATCCACAAATTCCGCGAGCGGAACGGATTTTACGCCCATGCTTACTGCTGTCTGCATAAGGATCCAATATTTTTCATGCGATTTTTTCCTTTTTTTTAGCTTTTTCTCTCCTGCACTTTTTTTTAAATTTGTTAATTTCTAGTTGTTTTGATTCAGAGTATTGAAGGAATTGCAACCTTATTAATTTATTTAATTCAGTTTTATTAGTGTCTGAGTTCCATCTTTTGTTTTGTTTCACTCTTGGCCCCCGTTATATTAGATTTTCCTGCAAAAATTGAACAACATTTTTGATGACTATTTAAAAGTTTATCGAATTTATAGAATGCATTGTCTGTAATGGTTGAGCCATCTCAATTGCATTGAGAATTTTATTGAGTGTCCTTGAATTCCACAGTATTCGTCCTTGAGCCTGGTTCACCAAGGCTGTGCTTTGAAAATACATAATGTGGCCAGAAGATGTAGATTGTGCTTTCCACTCTGTAGCTAATTGAAGAATTGCATGATCACTTCCCGGTGCAAAATCCATTTAAAGGTATGAAACAGTACCGAACAGATCCAGGCTACAGATCATATAGTCCAGGGTTGAGGAGCTGAAGTTCCCTTGTCTTGTGGATGATGCCGGAATATCTCCTTCTACGTTGCCGTTTAGTATTACTCCATTTAACATTAGGAGTGAGGCTAGCAAAATGTTCCCTCTTTTGTCAGCTTTGTTTTCTTTGGGGAATAGAAGAGTGGAGATTGCGAGGGATTCTTTATCACAGTTTACCCATTTTCAAGCAGCTCATTAGATATTTTTCAATTGAAGTTGCTGTTATGAAGACTGAAGGATAGCCTTGTTGAGCTACTACCTTATCCAGTCCCTCGAATATTTCTATTGCTAGTGCATCCATTTTTGACCCGGGAGCTATAGACATTAAAGATGGGGAGATCTTTCAATGTTTCTAGTGGGTTGATCCCAAATTTGACCTTAAAACATTGAAAATTCTTTAAATCTATTGGGATAATTTCTTGGTCCCACTTAAAATCTTCATTCAGAAGTATAGCTATCCCTCCTTTCGTGTGTCCCTGTTCAACCTGCTCTGCAGGGATATCATATATGTAGTAGTCATGTTGGTCAAAGGTTTTTGTTGACCAGGTTTCTTGTAGGATAACAATCCCTGGTCGATCTTCTGTGATTAACGCTAATTTGTCCTTTGTGTTTCTGGCGATGTTCCAGGAGAGATAGTCAAACCTGCATTAAAAAGGGCGTTTGTTGCTATTCAGATTCCCTGCAATCTAAGCCCATGAGTGTTCACTTGTTGTTATTTCCCTCTTTGGTGTATTTTTACTCCAGCTTCTCCTTTCTCCATTCTTTATAGAAACAAAAGTATTTTCTTCAAAGAAATTTGGAGGATTATCAGTAGCGCTGTACCTTTGGAACGATTGCTGTGTTTTTGTGTTGATAATTTCTTCGGGAGTTTCCAACCTTTGGGTTTTACAGATTTGCATTGGCGTCAAGCCGTAACCGTATTTGTGAAGAGTCTAACTTTCCTTTAATATTATTCATGGTATAACTGGAGACCAGAATTCTACTATCACTGTTATAGTTGTAGATTTTTCTGGGAAAATTACTAATTTTATTTCATTGCTTGATAGAGAATGCTTCAGAAAAGGGGGTGGTGATGAACAGAGTGTCTGAATTAAGCAGACCACTCTTACCCAGTCCAAAGATCAGGGCTTGATCCATCACCGTTTTTGAGCTCACTGCACCATCCCAGCTCAGAACCTGGCTGTATGCAAATTAGTCTGTCCCTGGCCCAGTGCATCATGGGAACAGGGCAGACCAAACTACCAAGCCAATTCTTATACTGGAAAGGAAACAAGCTTCCGGGGACCGGTTTCTGGCATTTCAGCCGTCTTCGGCCCGGCTTGCTTGAATACTGATGGTGCAATGAGCAAGGGACTCACATCTGAGTATACCCTTCCACGCTTATGGTGGACACCACCCCATTTTCTGAATCGTTTTTGGCCACTATAGGTGTGGCAGGGTATACTCAGACATGAGTCCCTTGCTCACTGCTCCATCAGGATTCAAGCAAGCCGGGCCGACGACGGCTGAAATGCCAGAAACCGGTCCCCGGAAGCTTGTCTCCTTTCTGGTGAAGAATTGGCTTGGTAGTTTGGTCTGCCCTGTTCCCATGATGCACTGGGCCAGGGACAGACTAATTTGCATATAGCCAGGTTCTGAGCTGGGATGGGGCAGTGAGCTAAATAACGGTGATGGATCAAGCCCTGATCTTTGGACTGGGTAAGAGTGGTCTGCTTAATTCAGACACTCTGTTCATCACCACCCCCTTTTCTGAATCGTTTTTGGCCACTATAAGTGTGGCAGGGTATACTCAGACATGAGTCCCTTGCTCACTGCTCCATCAGGATTCAAGCAAGCCGGGCCGACGACGGCTGAAATGCCAGAAACCGGTCCCCGGAAGCTTGTCTCCTTTCTGGGGAAGAATTGGCTTGGTAGTTTGGTCTGCCCTGTTCCCATGATGCACTGGGCCAGGGACAGACTAATTTGCATATAGCCAGGTTCTGAGCTGGGATGGGGCAGTGAGCTAAATAACGGTGATGGATCAAGCCCTGATCTTTGGACTGGGTAAGAGTGGTCTGCTTAATTCAGACACTCTGTTCATCACCACCCCCTTTTCTGAATCGTTTTTGGCCACTATAGGTGTGGCAGGGTATACTCAGACATGAGGCCCTTGCTCACTGCTCCATCAGGATTCAAGCAAGCCGGGCCGACGACGGCTGAAATGCCAGAAACCGGTCCCCGGAAGCTTGTCTCCTTTCTGGTGAAGAATTGGCTTGGTAGTTTGGTCTGCCCTGTTCCCATGATGCACTGGGCCAGGGACAGACTAATTTGCATATAGCCAGGTTCTGAGCTGGGATGGGGCAGTGAGCTAAATAACGGTGATGGATCAAGCCCTGATCTTTGGACTGGGTAAGAGTGGTCTGCTTAATTCAGACACTCTGTTCATCACCACCCCCTTTTCTGAATCGTTTTTGGCCACTATAGGTGTGGCAGGGTATACTCAGACATGAGTCCCTTGCTCACTGCTCCATCAGGATTCAAGCAAGCCGGGCCGACGACGGCTGAAATGCCAGAAACCGGTCCCCGGAAGCTTGTCTCCTTTCTGGTGAAGAATTGGCTTGGTAGTTTGGTCTGCCCTGTTCCCATGATGCACTGGGCCAGGGACAGACTAATTTGCATATAGCCAGGTTATGAGCTGGGATGGGGCAGTGAGCTAAATAACGGTGATGGATCAAGCCCTGATCTTTGGACTGGGTAAGAGTGGTCTGCTTAATTCAGACACTCTGTTCATCACCACCCCTTTTTCTGAATCGTTTTTGGCCACTATAGGTGTGGCAGGGTATACTCAGACATGAGTCCCTTGCTCACTGCTCCATCAGGATTCAAGCAAGCCGGGTCAACGACAACTGAAATGTCAGAAACCGGTCCCCGGAAGCTTGTCTCCTTTCTGGTGAAGAATTGGCTTGGTAGTTTGGTCTGCCCTGTTCCCATGATGCACTGGGCCAGGGACAGACTAATTTGCATATAGCCAGGTTCTGAGCTGGGATGGGGCAGTGAGCTAAATAACGGTGATGGATCAAGCCCTGATCTTTGGACTGGGTAAGAGTGGTCTGCTTAATTCAGACACTCTGTTCATCACCACCCCCTTTTCTGAATCGTTTTTGGCCACTATAGGTGTGACAGGATATACTCAGACATGAGTCCCTTGCTCACTGCTCCATCAGGATTCAGGCAAGCCGGGCCGACGACGGCTGAAATGCCAGAAACCGGTCCCCGGAAGCTTGTCTCCTTTCTGGTGAAGAATTGGCTTGGTAGTTTGGTCTGCCCTGTTCCCATGATGCACTGGGCCAGGGACAGACTAATTTGCATATAGCCAGGTTCTGAGCTGGGATGGGGCAGTGAGCTAAATAACGGTGATGGATCAAGCCCTGATCTTTGGACTGGGTAAGAGTGGTCTGCTTAATTCAGACACTCTGTTCATCACCACCCCCCTTTTCTGAATTGTTTTTGGCCACTATAGGTGTGGCAGGGTATACTCAGACATGAGTCCCTTGCTCACTGCTCCATCAGGATTCAAGCAAGCCGGGCCGACGACGGCTGAAATGCCAGAAACCGGTCCCCGGAAGCTTGTCTCCTTTCTGGTGAAGAATTGGCTTGGTAGTTTGGTCTGCCCTGTTCCCATGGTGCACTGGGCCAGGGACAGACTAATTTGCATATAGCCAGGTTCTGAGCTGGGATGGGGCAGTGAGCTAAATAACGGTGATGGATCAAGCCCTGATCTTTGGACTGGGTAAGAGTGGTCTGCTTAATTCAGACACTCTGTTCATCACCACCCCCTTTTCTGAATCGTGATAGAGAATGCAGCGGTTGTATCTTTTGCAGTAGGTTTATGATTCTCTCACGATTAAGCACGCCTGAAGGTAATAAGTATGTGATTTCCAGGCGGCATGTCTTGCTCTTCTCAGATTGTGTGTGCGTCTTCCCAGTGGAATGGGTCTTTGAGAAATATACTTATACGCCGGCGTCTTTGTTGCAGGATCTATAGCTGAAAAGCTTGACTCCATTGGGTTAAGTTGGTTAGAGTTTACCCTTTGTACTTTAATTGGTGATTTCTGCTCCTTTTCATCCGAGTTCAGCACCATTTCTGATCTTTCTTCTTTTTCTAGGGACTTAGTCGTAGGGGAAAAGGTGTTCCGGTACCTTGTCTTACGGGCTTTCTTCTTTGCAATCCTCCTTGTCGCCCTTCTCTTTGTCCTTTTCGGATTAATCTTTTTTTGTTTTGTTTCATTGTTTCATTATTCAGTGTTTCTAGGCCAGGAGAAACAATAGTTTAAATTACTGTGGTTTCTATTGCTTTTTGATTAGATACTGACGAATTATTCAATTTTGGTTGTGCTTTTGTTTTTATTTTAGTGAAAATAGGGTAATATGCTGCGGCCGGATGCTGGGTATCCATCGTGTCATTTTCCTTGAAAAGATTTCTAAGGGAATAAATCTGATTGAGATCTTGTGTTCCCTATTACGTTAATCACTTCCCGGGACCTTTGCAGACGGTAGTCAGCAGCACTGGCGGAACAGAAAGGCTGCTACCTGATGGTTCCTGGCTGCTAGTTCACTTGGTTGTACTAATCCCCTGCTTTCTTAGTCCTGCAGGGCCTTTGTGCTGAGTGGCTGAGTGCCCACAGCAGGATCGGCAGATCTGCATTCTCCGCCTTGGTCGCAGTCTCGGCCAGGTGGACATGCAGTTGATGTTTAATTTCCTGTGTCGAGGGGCAGGCCAGGGTGGGTGGGGGTCCAAAAAGATTAGCGTCTCCCACGTGTCCCGCTCCTTTGTGGTTCTGTTACTCCAAAGCCTTGCGGCTCGACCGTCAGAGGAGTGGAGCTTCGTGGTCTCTACTGACCACCCACCACTGCCACTGCTGCATTCTGCTGTTCTCTGGTGACTCAGTGTGGGGGAGGGAGAGCAAGAGCTACTGTGCTCCTCGAAGGCTCAACTATGGCCCCACAAACTACTGTAGCAGAACAGTGGGGCTCTGGCTCGGGTTTTGAGCAAGCTGACATAGGTATAGGACCACTACTGACCTACCGCAATTTGCAACGCGGGTGTTCGTGGGTGGTTGCGGGTGGTCGTGGGAGGGTCTTCCTCTTGGAAGTCTCCCTCCCGGCTCACACCTCCTTAGCAGCTGCAAACAGCCGCTACCCATGCTCGCTCGCCGCTGGAGCTGGAGCTCCTGCTCCGCCCTGCTCTGCAACTGCTGCAATCAAGCTCCGAGCACGTCAGCACGTCAGACCTGCTCAATCGATCAGGGAGACAAACCAGAACTAGGGGCTAGATTTAGGGAATTTAGATTTACCGATTCGAAAATACAGAATTTTACCGATTCGGTATTTTCGAATCGGTAAAGGCAATGTAGGTAATTATTCGGTAAAAAATACCGAATCGGTAAGATTCGGTATTTACCGAATCGGTAATTACCGATTCGGTATTTGCCATTCATTCCTATGGGCCTGGAGGCCCATAGGAATGAATGTCAATTACCGAATCGGTAATTACCGATTCGGTAAATTTGCAAAAAAGTCAAGGGTGGCAGGGTGTCATTTTGACACCCTGCTGCACCCCTGATTAGTGCTTGTGTGCACATGTGGCACACATACATGCCCTAAGGGCATGTATGTGTCACATGCACAGGTGTAAATGCACATATTTGCATTTACATAGGAATTCGTTATTTACCACCAACTAATCGTTGGTGATTTACCACCAACTAATAGTTGGTGGTAAATAACGAATCCTTAAAGCCCTGAAGCACTGTTGAAAGTGCTTCCTACATCTCATTTACCGATTCAGTAAATACCGAATCGGTAAATGATGATTCGGTAAATACCGAATCGGTAAAAAAGCCTCCTACATCTCAAAAGTCTATTACCGGTCGGTAACGGGCGATTTCGGCCATTAACAACCAGTAATAGCCTACCTACATCTAGCCCTAGGTGCTTTGATGATGAACCTCCTGATGGGCTTCTCTGATGGGGCAAAGGGGAGAAGGCAGTGACTTGTGACAGCGGTGACTTGTGACCTTCAGGAAAGTGGTCAATTACTATCCTGTGCTGTCACTCACGGCCACCTGCATACCGTCTCGCATATACTTAACCTGTTTTCTCTTACCCTCTAGAGCATCTTTTCAGATGTCATGCAGTATGTACGGGGTGGTGCCATCTTGTAGTCACACACTTTGGATGGAAAAATCAAGCATAATTATGCTTGCAGAGTTTCTCGAGTTTTCCGCACTCCGTATTACACAGAGCTCGCAGAGTTCTGAGAAATTCCTCTCGAAAGAGCGGAGTTTTTTGCCATATTTGCATTCATCACCATCAAGTTGGTAAGTTTGAGCAAGGAGAATCCACCTCCCAGTGAGATTTTCTCTTGTCCACGATTGTCAACATCCAGTTGGTGAGTGTAGAAAATCATTTCCTGAAATACAAGCGTGGTGGAACTTATCTGAGGTTACAAGTCACTACCCCTGTGGCAACTGCAATTTCTGTCCCCTGACGAAGACAAGCGGAGAAATAGACCTAGGACTACGTACCCCATGGGTACTGAAAAAGTACCCAAATTGTAAGAGCATCAACTTTGTGTATGTGATTACTTGCAAATGCCAATTGAGATATGTGGGCATGACTACACAAACAATCAGAACCCGTATCAATGAACGCAGGAGCGCATTCAGATGTGAGAAAGCTATTACCAAACTAACGCACCACTTCCACAGACCAGGCCAAACAGAAAATTATTTCAAGTAGACGGTGATCGAGAAATTACCAGCAACTGTTAATGAAAATCAACTATTGAAGCTGGAACAGAAATGGATTTTCTGCTTATCGAGCATAACAAGTGGATTAAATGAGGAAATCCTGTGGACTTCACTTTCACAAACCTAGTCTGCCAGATGACCTACATACTTCTCACCCCTTCTGTAAAAATCTCCACCACTATAGACATTGAGGATACTGTACCAGCCACACTTTGGCAGTATGAGTAAACAATAAACCAATTGAATACTTCCCCCTCCCAGAAAACACTGAACGGACGTGTATGACACTCAGGAACACAGGAGGTAGTTCCACATCCAGAAGTATAGCTATTACAACATTTGAAAATCAGAGTAAGGAATACAACACACGCGTTGTAATTATCCACCATAATCTTCCCTTAAAAGAAGGGAATAAATACACCACCATTTCCCCACAATATTAGGGATAATGACCGTGGATAATATTATCAACCCATAAGAAAAAACACAGAAAAGGAATAACTAGTGTTGGACACAAGGAATGGAATATTAGAAAATAACTTATTATTTTTTGTTGTAGAAAACGTTATTGACCGGTTACAAAATGAATTGATGCAGCCCATAATTCACTATGGTCAACAAACAAACTACAATGAGTTAATATATCAGCATTACGGAAATGGGGACGTAAGCCCAGACTACTTTTCCCAGCATGCCCGCGACGTCACATGGTCACCGCACTATGACTCAGCAGATAGGTGAGAGTGAAAACGCTGAAAAATGGACTACCGCGGGCCATCCAGTCAACCAGCGGCTGTCGGAGCAGCAAGACCGAGGTAATCCCGTGGGCCTGGCTCTTTGAGGAAGTAAGTAATTGTGTGTGAGAGAGAGATAGGGACACAGCGGCTTGTTTTCATATGTCACCGGTCCATTGAAAGACAGTGGATATTCTCTGCCCTCCGTTGGGTGGTACGGCATCTACCACCAGTGAGTGTGCAATAATAATTCATTGGAGCATTTCATTTGGGGCACAAAGAAACAAGCATTTGCAAAGCAATAGGTCTCGCATTAGGAAAGTTTGAGCTATTGGTACTGTAAATGACAATTTTTTTATTTATGTGTTGGTTTTGAAAATAGCGAAATTAATAGCTTTGTCATTTACAATGCCAATAGTTTTAACTTTTGCAAATGTGACACCTATAGCATTTGTAATGCAATATGTGTTGTATTTACGTGACTTAGATGTATTGATATTACAAATAAAAATGGCTTTTAATTTTTTAAAGAATTAATACTTAAATAAAAGTTATTGTAATTTATAATGGCAACAGCTTTTGTGATTAACTTTTGTGAAGATTATGTTCATTGTATTTTATTGTGACGGAAATCCAAGAACAGAAGTGAAATATTAACATCTTTTTGTGACATTTGTAATAAAACTTGAAACATTGAGAGAACATATTTGAACCAGTTGTTGTTGAATGGTTGCACATATTGATGCTGTGGTGGTGCTGAGTGATGTTGTGGTGGTGACGAGTGATGCTGTGGCGTTCAGTGATGCTGTGGTAGCGCATAGTGATGTTGTGGTGCCCCTGAGTGATGATGTGGTGGTTCTGAGTGATGCTGCAGTGATGGGATAGCTAGATTGAGTGAGTGCGATAGATAGAGTAAGTGCGATAGATAGATAGAGGGAGGGCGATAGATAGATAGAGGGAGGGCGATAGATAGATAGAGGGAGGGCAATAGATAGATAGAGTGAGGGCAATAGATAGATAGATAGAGTGAGGCGATAGAGTGAGTGCGATAGATAGACAGATAGATAGAGTGAGGGAGATAGATAGATAGACAGATAGATAGATAAAGTGTATTTATGTTATGAGTGTAAGTATGAGGTGTGCAATTATATGGCACTGAGTGGTATTATGTGGAGTGTATTTACGTTGCATTGAGAAGAGTGTAATTATTTGGCGTGTAATTATGTAGCACTGAGTGGTAATATAGGGAGTGTATGTTGTATTCAGTAAAGTGTAATTTTGTGGCGTGTAATTATATGGCACTGAGTGGTATTTGGAGTGTGTGTTGCATTGAGTGCAGTGTAATTATGTTGCTTATAATTATGTGGCACTGAGTGGTATTTGGAGTGTATGTTCCATTGCAGAGTGTGTGAGGGTGCAGAGTGTGTGAGGGTGCAGTGTGTGTGAGGGTGCAGAGTGTGTGAGGGTACAGTGTGTGTGCGGGTGCAGTGTGTGTGCGGGTGCAGTGTGTGTGCGGGTGCAGTGTGTGTGATGGTGCGGTGTGTGAGGGTGCGGTGTGTGAGGGTGTGGTGTGTGAGGGTGCAGGGTGTGAGGGTGTGGGGTGTGAGGGTGTGGCGTGTGAGGGTGCAGTGTGTGTGAGGGTGCAGAGTGTGTGAGGTTGCAGTGTGTGTGCGGGTGCAGTGTGTGTGCGGGTGCAGTGTGCATGTGCGGGTGCAGTGTGTGTGCGGGTGCAGTGTGTGTGTGGGTGCAGTGTGTGTGCGGGTGCAGTGTGTGTGAGGGTGCAGTGTGCGAGGGTGCAGTGTGTGAGGGTGCAGTGTGTGAGGGTGCGGTGTGTGAGGGTGCGGGGTGTGAGGGTGCAGCGTGTGAGGGTGCAGCGTGTGAGGGTGCGGTGTGTGAGGGTGCAGGGTGTGTGAGGGTGCAGTGTGTGTGTGGGTGCAGTTTGTGTGAGGGTGCAGTGTGTGTGAGGGTGCAGATTGTGTGAGGGTGCAGAGTGTGTGTATGGGTGCAGAGTGTGTGGGTGCGGTGTGTGTGTGGGTGTGTGTGGGTGCGGTGTGTGAGGGAGCAGTGTGTGTGAGGGTGCAGTGTGTGTGGGGGTGCGGTGTGTGAGGGTGCGTGTGTGAGGGTGCGGTGTGTGAGGGTGCGGTGTGTGAGGGTGCAGTGTGTGTGAGGGTGCAGTGTGTGTGAGGGTGCAGTGTGTGTGAGGGTGCAGTGTGTGTGAGGGTGCAGTGTGTGTGAGGGTGCAGTGTGTGAGGGTGTAGTGTGTGTGAGGGTGCAGTGTGTGTGAGGGTGCAGTGTGGCTACAGACATGATCTATCTGCCATAAACAGGACCAGGCAGCTGTGTTCAGATCTTAAAGGGAGCAAACTTTCCAATGAATGAAGAAAATAACAGATAAGCTGTGTGTGAGGGTGCAGTGTGTGTGAGGGTGCAGAGTGTGTGAGGGTGCAGAGTGTGTGAGGGTGCAGAGTGTGTGAGGGTGCGGTGTGTGTGGGTGCCGTGTGTGTGGGTGCAGTGTGTGTGGGTGCGGTGTGTGTGGGTGCAGTGTGTGTGGGTGTGTTGTGTGTGTGGGTGCGGTGTGTGTGTGGGTGCGGTGTGTGTGTGTGTGTGGGTGTGTGTGTGTGTGGGTGTGTGCGGGTGCTGTGTGTGAGGGTGCGGTGTGTGAGGGTGTGGTGTGTGAGGGTGCGGTGTGTGAGGGTGGACGGCATCAGGGGAGGTTCTCATCCCTTATGTCTCAGACGTGAACAACCACCTGGATACCTCAAGCAATTTCTGGTGCAACCCTGGCGTAGCACAGGTACATTCATTCCCAAATGGCAGAGTGGGTTCAATGAAGGTTCTTAATATCAAGGCACTATGGATCCCTCCTGCGGTTACCGTGGACAATACACTCATGTCTTTAGGATGTCCCCATTATGAAAGTAATATTCAGGACAATATTCCCCCAGAACTGGGCTGACTGAAATGATTCTCAAACATATAAGGATGCCTGACCAGTGGAAGGCCCGTTCTGTGGTTTCCCTACATTTGACTAAAAGTGTGACTTGTCACAGCAAGTTGGAAATGGGACTGGGAATCTATTTTGATCCTGTTCTGCCTGCACTTGGCCACTTAAACCGTAGCTTCTGCACACTATCATGTTCACAGATCAAGTGATAAACGTACGAATGCGATTGCGTGTGAATGGGGGTTGAATCGTGCACTCTAAATGGGAGCGAATGTGTGAAGGGATGATTTGAACACTGGGTTGTGAAATAACAAATAAAATACACGTGCAACCAAGCGTACACATACAGACAGATGCGCGTGTGCGCGCGTGGAAACAGACACGAGAACAAGAGAGGATGCAGAAGCATAGTTTGCTGCAGGAGTGGACAACGGACTCAAAGAATACAAAAAAAACCAAGCAGACTGAACTCCTTTCGCCTGCATAGGGCATCATATTCAACAAAGGCCAAGGACTTAAAGGCCTTGCCCACTGTATGCAGAGGCTAGTAACTGATTATGCACGGAGCAAGGGTGGTCTCATCTTTCCAGCAGAGAGGCCACACACTGAATGGAGACGACCCCATCCTTCCAGCTATAGAGACCAAGGGCTGAATGTACACTGGATTCCTTGCCATGCAAGTAATCCCTTCAGAGATTTATACGCAGCCTGCCCTTCGCTAGTGTTGAATAAAATGTTGTCTTATTATTTTTTATGAGAATATTTGCCCATGAAATTGGTGCCTGCCTCGCGGGAGGGCTCAGGCGCAGTCTCGGCCTCTGTTTGTGCTCGGAGCTCCGACGGGCCTCTCTCTGCACGGGATAGCAGATTGGGAGCACCGTTTCCTTCCGTCAGAGTCAGACCATCAGCCCACCAATGTAACATGCTCTTTTCATATAGCGCTTAATGCAATTGCTGTCTCACTTTGTAGCGCTGTGCATATTTTATTGACTTGTATCCACAGCCTCACACAACTATACAATCTATAGACACGAACAGTGCTTAATTTGTAAACTATGAAGTCCAGGTGCTCAAATGATTGTCAGAGGCCACACCTACTTTCCCCCGGCTCCACCCACTTCCTTCCCTGGCTCCACCCACTTACTCTATTGGCTCCACCCACATCCTAAACCAAGACAGGGGTTGGGGGACTCAACTAGGCTTCACACGCTTTGTTATAGCAGGGTGACTCATGGAAGGGGCTCTCATCCCCTGAGCATCAGAATGCTAACCCATGGCTGTGATACCCAGGGTAAGGGGGTCGTGTGCCTCACAGCGCAAAACCATCACTGAGAGGAGCAGGCAGGAAATCCCTCTCCCCTGAGCCTTGCAGCAGACAACCATGTCTCCTTCCCTTCCATTCACTTGCCCACCCCTCCCTGGACCTGGCAGCACTGGGTTACAGCTACCCTCAACTTTTGATTTAGCTGCTCTACGACTTGTCTCTATGCATGACCAACCCCGCCCTTTTTTTACTCGTCTTCCCTTCTTATGCTGGTCCTTCAACATCCTTTTACCCTCCTCTACTTCTCTCTCTCTCTATACTCCTAAATTCTTCATCTCCTTCTTCTCTTTCCACCGTCTCTCCCATATTTAGGTCGAGCATTCGAGACCTCTTGATTATACTGTAGTTTATACTTATATGTGTATATACTTTGTGGGCTCTGGAGATCAGCCCTAGGACTTGTCTGCTTCCGCTTAGGGACTTTATTTTCCCTAAGCGGGGAACGAAGGAGGAGATGAAAGGAGTGAGTCTTACATGAGAGGAGGGAGAGACACAGAAGGGGAGCAGATGAGAGGAGTAGAGGGTGGGAAATAGAAAAGAAGAATTGGAGGAGAGACTTGAAAAGAAGCCAGCGATGTATAGAATAATTGAACAAAAAAAGTAATACATCAATAAATGCACTTTTTATTTGAGCATCTCTGGAACTTGTCATCACACGAACTTCGCAAAAACAGTAGGTTTGTGTAAGTTCAGGCATTACCTGGATACATTTGTGTGGACAAGTTCACACCTCAAGCACACCCTGACACACTATTGTCTCCTTGTCAAAGTGACTAGCATTATAACGCTTGTTGGATTATGTACACATTCAGAGTCAACTGTATCTTCCATAAAAAAAACGAGTCCGGTGCAAACATTCAGAGTCAATATCCAACTTTTTTAAAATTCACAAGTAGTTTAAAGGAAACTCTTGTAAAGACAGTCGCAGATAGTCGGAAGTTCTCTCTTGTATCAGTGTTTACACGGGTGTAGTGGTGCACGTGGTATACATCGGTGCACAGGTAAATCAGTGTTTACACAGGTGTAGTGTGTTTTTCTTTTCATGTAGGAAGCCCTTTCTGTTCTCTTCCCACTCTTACCTACACAGAAGTAAATATTTGACATTACCCAAGGCTGGAATTCACAATCGTTTGTAGAAGAACACACACAAGAAACCAGCAACTTATGGGCGTTTGCCTACTTTCAAGGCATCACATCACCTACTCCTTTCCACTGTGTGTAGATATTCACACACTTCAAATTACAGCATGCTCTCATAAGTGTACTAGTGAGTAAACCCATTTGTCTGTGTAAAGTCACATCTTTTAAATAACAAAATACATTTTATACTTGTACGAAGAGCAGCTGTGCATCTAAATTTAATTTAAGTGCGTTCACATGGTACCAGGAAGAGGCCTAATGTACATAATCCCAAATTAATTACGATATAGTAATGTACTTTGACAAATATGAGATGTGCAATTCAAAAGAAATCTGACGGAAATTAAGGAAGGGAGCACATTTTGGAAGCGTCCTGACCTGTACCCTCTGGAAGTGTCCCTGCAAAGGTGGTTCACTGAATCTAAAGAAACATCCATAACAATTAATGTTGATTTGACTCATACTTTTCAATTAAACGTACTATTATACATGAACGCAGATGTTACATTTTGTTTGCACCGGACTCGTTTTTTTTATGGAAGATACAGTTCATTTTCCGAGTGTCTCCCCAGGCCTCTGTCTTGCAGCCAGGCCAGGGTCTGTTCACACAGTCAGCAATGGGGAGGGGGGCGGAGAAGGGGAATGGTCACATAAAGGCGTGCTGCTTAAGTAACTAGAACTGAGCACTTGCCTTTGCGCAATAATCTAATGTTTTCATACGAGTGCAGTTCTGTGGGAAAAACAGCTTGTTATTGTGCTGAAAACTGTCAGGAATCCTAAGTGGGTGCACATTTAACACTAAATAGGAATCGAAATAATCTAGTAGAAACTTAGGGGCAGATTTACAAGCCCCTTGCGCGTCTTTTACGCCGCCGTTGCGTCACTTTTGTGATGCAGCGGTGGCGCAAAAGATGCGCCATCGTGTGGGGTATTTACAACGTGACGCATCTGGGAGATGCATCACGTTGTAAGGCCCTGCGCCAGAAGGAGGCGTTCCTGTGCAGGGAGGGGCGTTCCGGCGCAGGAACGCCTTCTAAAAGTGGCTGAGTGAAATCTACAAGATTTCACTCAGTCACTTTGGGGCCCATGCTGCGTCAAAACCCTGCACCTGCTTGAAGCAGGCGTAAGGATTGACGCAGCATTAACAAGATAGGGCCCCCCAGAGCATTGCTGGAGCTGCGTCGCGCTTGCGACGAAACTCCAGCAATGCGTCACTTTTACGGCACAGATGCGTGACGCATCTGTGCCATTTTTTCCCCATGGTGCGCTGCATTGTAATTGCGGCGCATCCATGGTGGCGGAGGCATGGCGCACAATAAGTGGCACATCCCTGCTGATATGCAGGGATGCGCCACTCATTGTAAATATGCCCCCTAATGATTTCACCGAATATAAAATAAATAATACTGAAAACTAAAAAGACGTGCATTAAACTTATTGTAGACAGATACTGACAGCATTGTTTAAAAATAAGAAAGTCCCATTAAACCGAGCGCAAATGCCCTTCTCAGTTATATAGCGCTCTGAATCCCCTTTAGGCGCTGATATGAATATATTTGATCACTGCAGAGTCTGCCGTCAGCCACAGATCTACCGAACAGTCCGGAGAGCACAATCTATAGACGTGCCACTTTAGTGATGACTTTGTCAGAGACTGCGGCTCTCGAGGACATCTTGCTATCTTGCTCCTCATGCGATTGAATGTAGGGAGCAGTTAACATAGACAGTAGCGATCTACGAGCCGGAGCTTATCTACCGCCGGTGACCATCACGCAGTGTCACACTAGCCACCACTCTCAAGAAAAAAAAAGCAGCGTTGGTAATGGCTGCTGTTACAGTACTTACGGTTGGTGGTGGTAGTAGGCAGCCGGGGGCAGCACTAGTACTGCCTGCCTTTATTCGATAGGCCGGGGGGCCTAGGCCTGCTGCTGCCTGCACTCAAAGTCGTCTGCCTGAACCACTGATGACGCGAGGTGCGTGGGGGTGGGCCGAGAGTGGCATTTTGGAAAAAAACTCTACGCACAAGCACGAGAATGATTTTAAATGCTTTTTAGCATGCACGATTTCTTTACAAATGAAACTAAATGTATCGCCATTGAAAGAGCGACTAGCTTCTGCCTGAGATTCTAATCTGTGTGACCAGTACACTACACAGGCCTGGGCAGATGTTCAGTCTACAACTGGGATCTAATTTCCGAAGCTCCCATTGGTGGACTTTCCTCACTCGCCCCCACCCAACCGGCTCATCGGATGTCTGCGTGTAATCTCGGGCGCGCATGCGCAGAGAGGCTTGGCCCATCTCTTCCAAATCTTGAAATGTTTACTGGGGGAGCCCCGGGCAAGAAATATGGGCTTCTCCATCCCCATACAGAAATCTAGGCCCCTCTTCCATGCTATGAGCGACGGGGCCTGCGGGTTCTTCCAGGCCCTCGCAATATCTTGTGTGGCCACTCTGATACCTAATAATGACAAATGTCTCTTGTAGAGGTTGCCTCCCACTCCCTCCAACACATGCAACAAACCCAGTTGTGGTGTACGCGGGAGCACCCAACCCAGCGCCTCATCCATACCATTCTAGACTCCACTCCAGAACCTATCTAGTCGTCCACAGCCCCACACAGTATGGAAGAAGGTGCCCTCCTCACATCCACACCTAGTACACTCTGGGGATGCAATGAGGCCCGCCCTCCAAAGCCTCCGCCGTGTATAATACACCCTGTGAAGGTATTTGAATTGAATCAACCGAAGGCGGACCGAAATGGCCGCACCTCTGGGACCTGTCAGCGCCTCGTTCTAGTCTTCCTCCTCCAGCGGCCCAACATCAGCCTCCCAGGTCTCCTTAAGTTTGTGTAAATCCGAGGAGCAGTGTATGATCAGGGATTGGTAGATGCGTGAAATCTTTTTTGTGTCAATATCTCCCATAAAAACTCGGGCCTCCAGTGGGCTAAACTCGGGAAGTGACGTCAAACCGTCCAGATCCGGGGCCAGCGCATGGCGAAATTGTAGGTAATGGAAGAATTGCGTGCAGGGAATGTTATACTCCGCGCTCAGTTCTTGGAACGACTTGAGCGTCGTTCCCGTCATAACACCCCCCAATCTAGAAATACCAATGGCGTCCCATCCCGCAAATCCCAAAAGGGCTGCCAAACCTGGTAAGCGGCCATTGCACCAAAGGGGAGTTTCTTCGGTCAGGGTCTGCCACCATCCCATCCACCACACCGCTCGCCTCCAAACATCAAAGACCACCTGCGTCACCGACGCCAAGGCCTTGTGCCCCCTCGTCGCATAGAGCAGCGTGTGGCGCGTATGAGGTTCCATCAATAGCCTCTCCAGTGCATAGGCCGGGTATCTCCTATCCCCATACCACCATTCATTTAACACTAGGAGATGTGACGCTTGGTAGTAAGAAAGAACATCTGAGGTCGCCAACCCCCTACAATACGTTGAACGAAAGCACGTGCGCAACGCCACCCTAGCGGAGCCGCCCACCCAGAGGAATTGCCCCAGGACTGAGTCCACCTGCTTAAACCAGGAGGACTGAATTGGATACTGATAGTTTTGTAACTGATACAACAGTCGGGGTAGGGCCACCATTTTAAATATGGCCGATCTACCATAGATGGTCAGTGGCATGCGGGACCATATTTTAATATCAGCCTGAGTCCGTTCCCAGACCGGCACCACGTTCCGCTCCCATGCGACTGCAGAGATCTCGGTCAGGAACACCCCTAGATATTTGATGCCCCCGATTGCCTTCTGAAGCTCCGATGCCCAATCTCCAAGAGTCGGACCTCTCTCCAGCACCCAGAGTGTAGATTTGCAGGGATTCATGTAGAGGCCCGAAGTCTCACCAAAGATCTGCAGTATGCGTAGAAGGCGAGGCCCCGACCTATTGAGATCTGTTAAGAAAAACAGGACGTCATCCGCGTATAATGCAATAAGGTCCGATAGGTCTCGCGTCCACTCGAATCCCCTTAGCTGAGCGTCAACCCGGACCCAGGCTGCCAGGGGCTCCATGGCCAAGGCAAACAGGTAGGGCGAGAGGGGACAACCCTGTCTGGTGCCCCTCTGGATGGCAAATCTCGAGGACACCACCCCCGCCACCCTAACAGAGGCCGTTAGATCAGTATATAGCAACTTCACATAGGACAAAAATACCGGCCCTAGATTCAGTCGTGGCTTCGCAATTTTATCTATATAGGAGTTAGCTGAGATCTTTTTGATCATTTTATAAGAAACTTAAATTGCCATTATGTCATTCTTTTTTGCAGTAACATCATTATATTTCCTCCATATGCGTTCAAGCACTTTACAGCACTCGTTTTCCTCAATCAGCTTTACCAAGGGCCTCTTTTTCTGCTTTTTGTTTGCACAGGAATCAAAGCATCTAAAACACAGAGGCTAACCAGGAATTCATCAAACTTAGGAATGCCTTTCTGGATCAAATTAAGTAAACTTCTAATGTCTAATTTATTCCATTGCCTTCCATTACTTGTTTTAACTTCTACCACCCTTGAAACAAAGAAATACTATGAACTTCACTGAGACCAGATAGTGGTCCGATCACACAGCCAGAAAAGTGTGGACACCTGGTGGTTGGGCAGGTTGGATAAAATAGGACCCAACAAAGTTCCTGTCTCATGTGTAGCACCCATCACTAATTGAGACAGTTAGGGAGCCTCCAGATCACTGATTTAATACAACACTTGACTAGAGCTGTTCTGCTCACAGTGCAGATTAAGATCAACAATAATATTAAAATTGGCTAGTTTCAGAACTTATAGGGAGATACAGTACACCAGAAAAAAAACCATTCAGGGCCCAGGGGGTCTATAGAACAAGACCGAAAGAATAAAATTCTTCTTTATTTGAATCTGAAACAGCATGTTTTTCTATTTCAGAACATTAAATTGATCTAGCGGGCAAGTAAAGTGATCCTTAGAAATTATAACAATACCACCCCCTGCCCGTAATTCTGTCACTCCTTTTGATGTCATAACCAAAAGGAAGAGCTAGTGCCACCTCTGCATGAGTGGACTGATTTAGCCATGTTTTAGTGAGAAACATTACATCAGGTAAACGATTGGTAATAAAATCAAGAATTTCAGCAAGATGGTGAACCAATCAATCAGGTAGTACTTGTAGAACGTGACTTGTCACCTGAGAGGGTATGCAGCCGCTTGCTGCGTGTGTCATTTGAACATTCAGAGGGCAGTTTGTTTGCCAAGGATCAGGACTTCTGTTTTGTCTATGTTGAGCTTCAGGCAGTTGTCCTTCATCCAGCAAGTGACAATTAATACTGAACATATTAAAACTCATTGATCTGTTTCCCTTGATTGCAGGCCCATTCCCAATGGATGGACTGATTCTAAAACCACATTGTTTGCTTGTGGAGTCCTTCTCCCACAGATCCATAGCATGTACACACTGTGGGAGTGCAGGACACAAAGTTAGCAAGTGGGAAGTGAAATTATAAAGGATTTAACAGCCTGAATCTCTGACCCCTGGCAGGCGCAGACAGCCGCAGACCGGCTTGCCTTTGGGGCACCAACATCGCTTCCATTAATCAGCCAGAATTTGTTAGAGTACCTGGCTCTTTGTTTCAGGCATGTAACAGCCCAACACTTCCTAACTTGGTGACCAAATCAAAATGGCCAAAAATGAGTGTACTCCTCTGAGTAAGAGAGCATCAAAAAGCCATCTATTGAACAAAACTGCCCCTTCCTTTCCAGAACCCCCAAAAAGTAAAAAAAAAATAGATTCAGCAAAATATTCTCGAACAACGATAAAAAGGTAAACATTTTAAAAGAATAGTAAGCAAAAATGTTGGTATCGAAAATCATCAATAACAGCAGGGGCATAGCCTTTCATCAGTATGATTTTTATTGAGCATTGGGATTTTTGTTTCAGGCAAGTATCAGCCGACCAGAGCACAACACTTTCGAACTGTTTGGCCTATCAGAAGGGCCAAAAAAGTGTACTCTGCTGCAAACGACGCGAAGTAAGAGAGCATCAAAAAGCTGTCAGCCAAACAAAACTGCCCACTCTTTCCCAGACATCCTAAGCTTAAAAAAGTAGATTCAGCAAAACAGATTTTAGGAAAAAGGTAAAAAGGTGAAAGTTTTAAAGGCAGAGCAAACACTAATTTTGTAATTAATAACTCAGGGGTCCGTACAGTGGATATCAAAAAGAGCTTTACAAATATGAAGATTTTGATATTGGTGGTATAAGGTCCATAAGCTGGTCATGAAGGCTCTGAGAGGTCTGGACAAAGATGAATGCTGCATGGACTCAAAATGGAAACATGTATTACTCAATAAAGTCAGTTAGAGGGACTAGAAAGGAAGTTTGCTACATTTGGTCTTCTGCAACTGAGTAGTCAATTAAGAAATCAACCAAGTAAGAGCTACCTCAATAACGCCCAGAAGCTCTTTACGTAAATTAATAAAGATAGAATGAAGTCAAGGTAAAGATAGTGAGAAGGTCTGTTGAGCCCCCTTCTAGATTGTTCAAAGAAAGAAAGACTCCTCCCAGTAGCAACAGTGCCTGTTTTGCATCGAATAATATATATGAAAGGTGTCAAATGTTTAATTAGGAGAGTCCCAATTAGTAGGATGATAACAAAACACATGTAGTAAAGATTAATACTGAAGTTAATAGCAAAGCACTAATCTTCCTTTGCAAATGTCTTACAGGAATAACATGACAGCACAGGAAAAGACTGCACTTCATCATGGTTGGGAACCTTGGATAACATTCCAGGGAGAGCCCCCATCTTGAACACGACAGTTTATAAGGTTTGTCCACACCCTTCTCTAGTTTTATCGGCATTCATTTCCAACCAATGGAATCCAAGTTTAACATCCTTTGCCCAGCACAGAATTCTGCATTCCCACTACTGCTGTTTATAACCCAGTTAACATGAGTAGGGAAATGCCAGAAACATCCTGGTAGCAAGGCAAAAAGTGGAGCACTTTTTACTGCTTATTTCATGCTCTTGACATCGCTACAGACCTATATCAAATTGTTAAGCCTCAAAGTGGCAATTGATTAATTAAGGAAACAAAAAGACACATATTTCTAGGGTCAAAAATGTAAAGTACATTGTCAACAATATGGAGCAACTCAGTGTTTGTACTAGAACTTAGCCTCAAACATAATTGACATTCATCTAATGGCTCATTGTCCTGGATTTAAAGTTTAGATAGTGAGCCTACAAAGCTTCCAATTACCTTTCTGAGAAATAGATATCCTTATACAGGCCTGAAATTATTAAGGCCTTCCCCATCACCATCATCAAAATGTTTGATCAACAGGGACACAACATCCAATTTTGACACAATCAAGAAAAATACCATCTTTAAGAGATGACCTTATTATATTGGTCAATCGGGTAAGAAACAATAGGTTAGATCTTTGGAGATATTGACCACAATCAGATTGTGAAATGGATAGATGGTTTCACCCTTGCAATATTTTTCAGCAGATAACTATATGACATTTTTAAAAGGCACTCGACTAACTCTAGATTTATAAGCTGACAATTCGATTTTGCCAAAAATTGGGGAGTTCTATCAGTTTAACTATCCAATCAAATAATTGATTTACCTTTGGTATCAGGATCTTTGACATGAAAGAAGCAGTGGAATAATGGAGGGCATATTTACAATGGCATTGTGTGACTGGAAGTCACTTTTTAGAATGCTCCGGAAGCACAGTGCCCTGCTCCATATTTACAAAATGCCAATTTGTGTGGCTTAACGCTGCTTTGTAATTATTGTACCCTTTCATGCAGGTATCTCCGTGAAAGGGGTGGGCAATGGGTGTTGCTTTAGGTGTTTTGCAGCTACACCCAAAACTTTTAGACGCTGCCCCAGATTTACAAGAAGCTGTAAATCTGAGGCAGCACTAAAAACTAACACCACTGAAAAATAGGTGTTAGATTGATGCAAAGAGGAGAAATAATTATATTTCTACTCGTTTTTGCTCTTTCTATTTGTGCTGCATTGTGCAGCACATATAGAAGGATTTAACCATCCTTATTGATTGTTTTTTTATATGCAGGAAGTTGTCCATTCCTGCACATAACAAAAACAAGAAGATGATAGACGGAGTGCTGAGACTTTTTAGTCACAGACCAGGGATTAATCCATCATCGTTTTTTAGCTCAATTATCCACACCAGTTCAGACCCAGCCGTATGCAAATCAGTCTTGAATCTGTTCCTTATGGGAACAGGACAGCCCAAACTGCCAAGCCATGTGTTCCCTGGACCGGAAACAAGTATCCTGGGACTGATTTTGGGGTAACACCCCTCATCAGCCAGGCTAGATTGAATCCAGTGGCACAGTGAGCAGGGGTTCCAATTCTGGGCATACCCTGCCAACTTAGGGTAAACCAAGCAGCGATGATGGATTCAACCCAGATCTGTGACTGGAGATGGGTGTCTGAAATGTTCCAGCACTCTGTCCATCATCTCCTTGTGTTTGCTTCCTGCACATAAACATTCATCCCTGCAACACAGACACCCTTGCACCATGGTGCAATAGTCTGTGTTGGCACTAGGAAGCTTTCTTTAGCACTTATGCAAGGGAAAACCCAGAGGTGCACCATTTTCTTTGTGAATATGCCTCTCAATACTTTTATGACTCAGATCAGTTGTCTAGTTCACTTTTCAGCAGTGTCAGCAAGAGATTTGATGGATGTTATCTTTTAATTATGATACATTTCTTTAAAAGTATCCTGGCAGCTCTCAATTTATTGAAGACAGTTTCTCTTTAAATTGGAGAGAGGGGGAAGCGGTCTCCAAGTATTTCCCATCACCATCGGAGAACTTCTTTAATTAAAACTTCTCAAGAGAACAAATTGGCAAATGATTGGATCCTTTTTTCCTCATAATGGCTGTAAGTGGCAAGTACTTCATTTATGCATTCATATATTTAGTAGCGCAGACATGTGCATCTTGTTTCGGAGAGATAAGCTGAAGATCATTGTAAGCCATAGATACTACTGTTTTAACATCAATGCTGTTGGTGTTCTGAAATCAGATGAACCACTTTGTAGGTTTTTCACACATATAAGTATGTGTGAGCACTAATGAGACAGAACTTGGACCAATCTTTACCAGAGGTGAGCAAATGTATTTTAAGTTTATTAAAACACGGGTAGAAACTTTCATGTGGGTAGTTAGGCAGTAATGTGGAATCAGATAATTGGCTAATAAGCAGAAGGTAGACAGTTCAACAGCAATGTCATTATAAGAGCTCCATTGAAGCTTAAAGTATTTAGAAGAACTTTAGAATTATAGAGGATCATTTACTCCTAAGGTGCTTCATGCGGTGCTCAAGAAAGAATGTATTTCCAATGGGTTCGTTTTAGATAATGTTTATTCTAATGGAGATTGCATTTAATGTCGAGGAGAAAACATAAGATAGATGAGGATGTGGCAATGGGTAACTGTTCACAGTGAATACAACTCCGGTAAATTACTGCAACTCCTTGAAAAGTCCTGCCTCATTGAGTTACACACATCATGGAGCAATCAGGAAACAACTGATGGTCAATGATGTTTCTTGAGGTGTTAATTCAGGATTCAGTTAGAATTAGGGGATCAAGATCAAGATTAAAAAAATATGTCTGGAGTTCTAATTTCAGTGAGTAGTTTTTAGGCATAGCTAAAGTCTCCATCATAATTTAAACATAATAATAGAAAATAGGACTAGGTAGTGTAGAAATGAGAGAAAAAGAGGGACAAACCAGAGAAGGAGGACAATCAACAAGAATATTTCTTGTTGCCCTCACACGTCCATTGGGTTGTCATGCTTCATCGGGAGTCTGCTTCTCGTTGGTCTGGCCGCTGCAATGCCTTACGAGTCCCCTGAAGGGGCACTTTAGCCAAGATATTTTTATTAAAATGCCTTGAGATACAGTGAGGGTGTCCTAATGTGAGGTGTGGGGTGTAGTTTGGTGAGCTAAAATTGGATAGGGGTTGTAAAATCTAAGCCTAATATTCAGGTGATACACATGTCAAAATTAAAAGGTAATTGCTACTTCTAGGGCAGAGTAATGTGCCCAAGTAGCTCATGAAGTGAAAGTGCAGGTTGACATGTTTTGCACCTATTAGCCAAGCTGATCTGTGGTGCTTCTTCAGGACCTAAAGCAGGGCAAGGTTGCCAACTCCATTCAGAAAAACATGTTAGTTACCCTACCCTGGGTAATACCTGTGCAGATGATTTTAGAGCAGGTTGTCCAACCTGAAAGAGAGGAGGGGAGAAACAAAGTGGAAAGAAGGATGAACATAAAGAGTTGTAGCTATTATGTAAATATTTTGCATTTATCTATTTCTTCTGGGATAGAAGCTCTGATATCCCAGAGAAGGGTCCCTTGTGGTGGACTCACGTGTGTGCCATAGGTCAGTATCTTGCAGCAATAGGAATACTGTCCGTGAGAAGGTGATATAAATGATATACATAAACCAACATGCATAATGTGAGCGCTTCATATTCCAAAGGTGTGAATATTGACAAAGTGTGCCCAAGTTCGGCAATCCGAAGCCACAGTTCAGGCATCGGTGGGCTCGCGAAGATACCTCGCAACATCAACATCAAACAACACACACAGAATTTCATATTTTAAAGGTTTTGCCATGGGTGTAATGTTATGTGACTTATTGTTCTATGAAACTTCAGCGGTGTTTCGTGCAGACTGCAATCTATCCATGCTGTACATGGAATGCATGCAGTAGCGTGTATAGCATGCATTGAGTCAATACTAACCTGGGTTACAAAAACTTACTGGGTGCTAGGGACGCTTGCTCTTGCTGTTGGAACGGAGGATGTGTGCCAGTTTCTGGCTGTGAAGATGGGGGGGAGAAAGCAGAGGAGAATCGTGAGAGTCATGGATATATCAGGGGCCTGAAAGGTAATCCGTCAATGCCAAGTAGTAGTAGAGGAGTTACTTGCTCACAGTTTTTGTCAAGGTTCACACACCAGTAAACCTACTCTGTCTCTTCACTCACCCAGGTCAAGGACGAGTGTGGAGGGTGTGACCGTTTTTATCAGGCGGCAGACCACGCAGGTCTAGCGGCCAGAGATCAAACACCCGAAGCGGCAGCCATTGAGGTGGTTCTCCACACCAATGTGGTTCGGATGGGGGTAAGCGGCGATGGGAGCTGCCACAAGGTTGATTTGGTCATTCAGCGACTTCCTCGGGCAAGACAGACAACCTGACCGGCTGATGCCTGCATATCATTTTGTTCATGGCTTTGAATAATGTATCAGAGGGGTGGCTTGAGTTGACATGTTCTAGGGGAGACTACTCTCATTATGTTCATTATGGGCTTATCTAGTACATGAGCAAACTTCCTGTAATGGCCACAGCACTACCAAGACCCACCATGACAGCTGTACACCACTCTTTTCGAATCCTCCCATGGAGCTTGGTGGCATGAACAACAAATTCACGCGAGGTGCCATTTTCCAGTACCTCAGGCGTTACTCGCCTGAGGGAGTCCTTCTACAGGACTCACACCTGTTTGGCAGCCAATCCCCCTTTCTGGGCAGAGAAGGGTAAACCAGTCTATCACACCGGCTACACGACCACCTCTGAAGGGACTGCTATTCTCCTCCATAGGTGCTTCCCACTGCAGGTCATGACAACACACAATGACAGTTTAGACAGATATACTGTGATTGATGGGCACCTGGGGTAGAAGTCACTGGACCCTTGTGGCAGTGTACCCTCTCCACCCTGGTGGACCACACACTTCAAGCCCTCATGTTTGGGCTATTGCAATATCCCCCCAGAAGAACAGTGGTGGGAGGAGACTTTAATGCAGTCATGAATTTTATGGTTGACACAAATTGCATTCACCATCAGGAAATCGGTCATCCTCAGCGATATTCAAGTTCTATAGCTCTCACAGATATTTGGTGCCTATTCACCCTGTCACTAGGGAATACATGCTTTACTCTCATTCACATTTCTCTTCCTCCAGAATTCAGTATTCCTTCAAGTCCCCTAAGGAAGTTTCCACCATGGCCCAAGAAACAGATTCTGCCTCGTGCATTGGCAGACCTTTCTCTCCTGTTACTTATTTAGGTCTCACCTAGCGCTGCAGCGCAAAGCGCTGCACGCTTTGCGAGTTCTGCAGTATATACTATAGTGGGGAAGCTTTCTGGAAGCTACGCCCATTCTCCGCCCATCTTTGTCATTGCCTTAGGTCCTAAATGCTGCCTTCCAATTGGTTTTAGGCTTATTAGTCCTTCCTTATGACAAGCATGTTGTCATTTATATCCTTCCATGGCTACCGGCCCCTTTACTCCAAACACTATTTTCTTTCCTGTACCCCCCCACCCCCTCCCGCAGTCCTTGACTACTAGCCCTACACCCGCCCCCCTCCCATTCATGCCTTTTTGGGTACCCGCTCTTCCGTTTTGAATGCAATAGATCTTGCGTAAATACGAGTCCTATTGCATTTACCAGTGCTTGTTTATTTCTTCTTGTAAGCCCTATTTTCTGTATACGTCACAACATGCTTACGTTTGCAGTGCGCACTTTCATTTTCTAAGCAGCCCATACCGCAGGGATGAAGGTGTCCAGAACAGCTTGTGCTTTTCAAAGTGTTTGTAAACTCTCCCTGTTTTCAACTGTCTGTGTATGTATTGACTCCATACCCCCTTTCAAAGAAGATAATGGTCCTTCAAACCACTTAAACATGCCAGTTATACATCAAATGAATGAAAATATGAAAACATTGCATACTATCATAATTTAGCCATTAATTGATAGACACTTTTATTCGATTTCATAAAAAATCATAAAAGGGTGGAAAACCCACCATACATAAAATATACATTTTGAAAACTTATTTAAAAATGAAAGCACACCCAGGTACGTTCTACAGCGGTTAAGTTAAAAATTTAAAACATACGATCAATATCATAAGAGGATTTCGAGACTGGTTATACTAAAACGTATTAAATCAGTTGACATTCTCTTCTTTTTTTTCCAGTTCTTTTGCCACTGTTTTCAGGAAATGTATAGCTCTAAAGGACAGTTGGGTTGATGGTCCTCCAAGTCATTGGATAACGGCTACTCTGCATGACCCTATTTGTTCCTTCCTAAAGGCTTCCGAAAAACCATTCTCCGGGTTTTTGTCAGGAAGGGGCAGATGCCTAAAAAATGCAAAAAAAACTCTTCCCCTCCGCTGCATAAGCGGCATTCCTTGGATTGCCAAGAATGTTTCCATTTCCGTGTCAGGTCCTTTGATGGAAATGACCCCAGCCGCAGTAACATCAGGTAGTGCTTTTTCTGATGGAAGAAGTGGTCTAGCAGATATGGTTGGGGTTGAGGCACTGATTGGATCACTGCCCAAGCATGGGATTTTTTTAGAAAAGGCTGTTTTGTCTTTTAGTAAAGAGGTCCGTTTGATTGCTTTATTAGCTACTGTTTTGAAACCAGAATAGGTGGGAAGAGTAAGCCAGGCCTCCTCTAGCTGCAACGCCGTGAGGCATTCCTTCAGAGCTCTTAACGTTGAATTGTTTAGTCTGGCTTGAGTTTCGATTTCCACCCAACAATGATGCACACGGGTATTGTCCTCTGAATTCCTCATTCTCCATTAGTACTTGACTAGAGACCCTTGTCTATCAGGAATCTGGTTTCTTAGTCCATACTCTAATCGGATTTTGGATTGTGAAATGTGTCAGGGGATCGAAAACAGGTTCTTAAAAAAGGTTGATTGCACTGTGTTTAAAAAGGTGACACCATTAAGGTTAAAAATTTCTGAGCTGTAGGAGATAGAAGGTAGAAATTTGGCTGCAATGACTTTTAGCGCTTGTCCTGTAGAACAACCTATACATTTATTTCTTAAAACTTTGAAAGCGAACTGCGAATGTTTGGCTTTAGTATGTCCTTGTGCCAGTTGTAATTTAAAATTAAGGTTGTAGTCTATTTGAAAACCTAAATATTTGTATGAGTCAACCCAGGTCAGAGGTTACTCGTCCAAGTACCTGAGGAATTTACGATTTGCCGTTGCTTTGAGCTGTCTGACAAAGCATATCACCTTTGTTTTTTGATGATTGATGGTTAATTGAGCCGAGATGGTATAAGCACTTAATTTAATGATGAATTGCTGCAGGCCTACAGGTGTTTGTGCAAGGAGCACGATATTGTCCGCATATTGTAAACTGGGTGTGGGTATTTTACCTAATTTTGGGGGGTCGGATTGACTTGACCGGAGTTGTTTATCAAGGTCGGCAATGTAGCTGTTGAAGAGGCAGGGTGCCAGCACACGCCCTTGTTTTAACCCATTAAGAGTTTGGACATTTTTGGTTATGCTGTGCCTGTCTCCTTTCCTGACCTGGACCCAAGTCTGGGAATACAGATTGATTATGGCCTCCAGGAGTTTTAGTTGGGGCATCCCAGTTTTGCCTTTTTGCCCATAACTTGGCTCTCTGGACTTTATCAAAGGCTACTTTGAGGTCTATAAAGCACGCATACAGAGGCCTTGATTTTGCGAGGGTTTGATTGGCCAGCAGGGTGACCGCGAGATGTTCGTGAGTATGCCCATCCCTGCCCTGAATCCTGTTCCAGTGTAGGGAATGAGATTACATCTACTGACCCAGTCCTCTAAATCAACCAATAGCTTTGATGCATACATTTTTGCCTCCACGTCAATGAGGGCTATCAGGCGGTAGTTGGAGGGGTCAGAGCGGGCGCATGACTTGTATATTGGGTTTAAAATACTGCCCCTCCAATAATCTGGGATATTTCTGGATGCTAGGATGGAAGAGAAAAGTGGCATGAGAAGGCTGGACCAGAATGGAGGGTTGTGCCAGAACAAAGCCATTTGGCAACTCGTTGGGACCTGGGGCTCCCTTGGATATTAGATTTTTTATGATTTTTAGAACTTGCTCTTTCTGGATCTGTGGGGATTATTCGAGTGCTTCTGGATTACGAGTGACTTTGATTCGATCTGCAACGAGTGCCCCCTCGCCTAGTTGGGAACCATAAATTGCGGGGCCGACAGTTGATGTTTCGTTGTATAGGAAATCGATGGGAGCTCCCCAAGGTGTCCTCCATAATGTCTGAGTTATAATGCCAGTTCTTGCCGTTTGTTAACTGATTGATAATTTCCCAAAAGAGCCTGGAATCCCTTTGTTTGCAGAAATGGTGGAGTTTGGCCCAGAGGTGTTCTTAAAGCCCTTTTTTGCCACCTTTGTGTCTCTTTGTAGGTCTTTTCTAGCTGTAGAGATTAATAGCAAGAGATCCTGGTAGGGGGGCAGAGCCCTGAGTGCATAGTCATCTGAGATGTTTAGGCACTTGTTGTTTTTGAATCCTGAGATGTTTGGTGAACCAATCGGCCCCTTGATGCCTTCTCACTTGTTTTCCTGTGGCCTGGTTATAACATTTTTGATTTAGTTCTAGGTTAAAGCGCTCCCAGGCCTGTGTGTTTATGGGTTTAGTTTGAAATCTTTCCAGAAGACAGATGCATGTCCCCATGATAGGTTAAAGTGCTCCCCGGCCTGTGTGTTTATGGGTTTAGTTTGAAATCTTTCCTGAAGACAGATGCATATCCCCATGATATCGCTGATCGTATCCTTTTTCCGTACAAGGAATTTTAAATTGTAGCATTGTGTTTGTTGAGATGATGCGTTGGCTGGCACTGAGTTTACGATGTTTCTTAGCAACATGAAGGATTGTGGTTGGTTTCTGTCCTATCCATTATTTGGAAGTTTGTGATAGATAAAAAAAGATCTTGATCTGTAAAAGTGTAGTCTATGGTTGAAGCTTATTTTTGGGTGATCCTAGTATATGCTGCAGGGCCGTCTGTCGGGATGCTCCTGTTAAGGATGCTCATTGAGAGGTCAACCAAACGGGCCGCACATCTTTAACCAAGGGTGTCACGTTCGTTCGGGCCGAGTACGGTCTTTGGTGCCTTTATTTTCGTTTTGCAATAAATTCATGTTAAAATCCCCTGACGGGATGATATTCGCATCCAAATGGGCGAGTTTCAATGTTGCCAATGTTGCTAATAAATGGCCACCTCTTGTCCGTTTGTGTTTGAACGCTGGGTGAATGTAGATATTAAGAATAAGCAAACAATTGAGGGGCGGCGCTTCAAGTTTGACACATTGCAACCAAGAAAACTCAAGGTCTATAGTAGAAACTTGCCAGGGAATGTCAGTTGAAATGAAAATTGAAAGGCCCCTTTTAGCTCTGCCTTGGTTGGCGACTTTTTTGGATGGCTTCAGAAATTCCTTGTAGCCAGTTATGGGTGTGGAGTGTGTCAACCAGGTTTCCTGAAAGAGACGAATATTGTTCTTTGTGATGAACTCCATGAAACCTGGATCATCTCATTTAGTTCTAAGGCCGAACACATTCCAGGAGCAGATGTTACAGCCCGGGAGTAAATTGGTGACTTCGTGAGATTTGGTTCATGCCGTGTCTGAGGGTGTTCCGGCCAAGATGAAATCCCAGAATCCTGGAGGCTTAGTGGCTTCTCTGTGAGCAAAAGTGATGGTAATTTTCCTGGTCGTGGGCTTGTTCCTCTTTGGAAGTGTTTGATGGTCTGGGCCTTTGGCTCCCTTTAACAGGCCCGCTGGTTGAGTAGACGGTTGAAGCAGGTTGAGGTAGCAAGAGTAGTCTTTCTTTTTTAACTTAATACCCCACTTTGCAAATTTGTCCCTCTGCTTCCAAATTTGTTCAATAAGTGAGTTGGCTACAAATGTTGCTGTGGTTGTTTCTTGGCCCATGCCGTGGGAGTTCTGTTTAAACTGTATACTAACGATGTCACAGGTATTTATGTGGCTCAGAGGGGGCAGGGCTTTAAAGAGTGTGAGCATGACACTTCTATTTAGGATATCATGATTTCCCCGTGAAACGTAGTGAGGGATGAAGTCCAGTTTGTTTGTTTTGTAAAGACGTGTCCCACTGTGACTCTTGATGTACACCCCTTACCGTTACTTTGTCGGCCAGTGTGGGCTCTATGATAGTCAATGGTATGGTCGGAATAATGTTAGTGTTGTTTAGTGTACATTGTCCGTTAACCCTTGTCCAAATAGCATTATTGCTTCCAAGGTTTAAACCGTGGGTTAAATCTGGGTGGCAATTTTCTTTCCTCTCGTTGCCTGTAACCACATTTGCTACCCGTGAGCAGACTGATTTTCCCAGACTGCGGTAGTTCCCTTTTGGTGTCATTTAGACAGCTGGGTGTAGTAGGTTGGATGGATAAGGAGTTCAGTTGATCCTTGTTTACAATTGCATCCAGGGGAGGCAAAGCCATGTCATGGTCACTCTGTTTCGTTCCCTGGTCAGATTTGGCAGGAAATAAGTTGGTTGCCTGTCTAGAATGTCTTCTGTTTCTTGGTTTTCTAAGGTGTTTTCTCTCCCGCTTGGTTAATATTTTGGTCGCTGTTGACGGCTGACCTAATGATTGCTCACATTGATCAATTGATTGAAAAGCCAAAACATTTAGATTGTCAAAGGTTTTAGCTGAGCTAGGTGCGGTTGAATCTGCCTGTATTTGTTCCAAGTTGGATTCCATTCCACTGGTAATGTGCCCCCCGTGGGGCGGGGTTGTACAGTGTCCATTGGCCGTAGTGCCTCGTGATCTATCTTTGCCTGTGAAACATTCTTTGTTGGAACGTCCCTAGTTGTGACCAAAAGGTCTGACAAAAGGGTGGGGATCCCCGCTAATTTGTCAATTATTTGGGTGCAGTGGCAGTGGCACATTTGGTGTGTTGTTTCCCAGTCTCGCTGCATCCTCAAGATCATCTCATTAAAACTCTGCAGTTTCTGTTCTACTCCCTGAACGTTGATTGCTAGGATGTTTAGGAGGTCCACTTGGGTGTCCAGCTTATCTGCATGGTAAGTCATTGCTTTGGCGATTATATCCATTGTTTGTAACAAAGCTGCCAAGCTGAAGATGCTGGGAGACTGCCTAGTTCAGTGGGAGATGCCTGGGCGTTATGTTCCCAGTAGTTTGAATGTGCTGACAAAGTAGCTTGTAGAATAGCTGAGGTCCCGCTAGGTTGTTCCCTTGTTTGGGAGGGATGTGACAAGTGGGTTAAACCATGCATATCAGGGTAGAGAAACCACTCCTCCTGTAGATTGACATGGCAAGAGATCTGGCCCTTTTGTTGTTCCGCTGGCACTCCCGACAAGAACGAAAAAAAGCCAGGCTTATTGCTATTATTTGTGTTGATGTTGGAGAAGACAGACTCCTGAAATTCGTGGTGTTGAGTGCCTTGAGAATTGGTCAGATTCCCGTTTAAACGCGAGGTATTATGGTCATCTGGTTGGTGGGGGCCCCTTCCTTGAGGCCTTGGGGGCCGTTGTTTCCAGGTGAATTGAAAGTAGGGTCTGCTGACTGAGGAGATCAACGGAAGAGTGATGGTGGTGTAATTGTGCCTCGAAAACTTGATTGTTTTGCCTTCGTCTGAGGCCTGGCTGGAGGAGAGCTTTAGATGCTAAGAGTTGGAGGCTTGGAACTGCGTTGGTGGCTTTGTGCTTGACTTCCCAGCCCGATTGTTGAGGTGTCTGGTAACTTCTCCTCCCACACTCACAACTCATGATCCCTTTTTCGCTGGGGGTACTCATGGTGGCCTCATTCACAGAAACTGTGCTAATACTGGTTTCATCTCTTGCTTTAAGGGCCCTAAGGTCATTGCGGTGTCGATTATCCTAAGTAGATTATATTATGACTTTTAAAAAGTCCAAAATCAGTGCCCATTTGCTGCTGTTTGGTGTTGAGTGATGCCTAATTGGGACTACAGAAGTAGATTTGGTGCTGCCTCCCCATTTTGCTTCTGAAGTCACCACTGTAGGTGTTTTTGGCCAGTTGCTTGCGTTTGTTAAAGTTGCATCCATTAGGACTCCCAATTCTTGCTGCCAGTCTTTATCTTCTTTAATTGGTGTACACGTTACTGGGGAGGTCATACTAGGGAGATATTTGGCTGCAGCCTCTTTGACCTTGTCCTTGTCCTTTGGCAGGGGCGTTTCTTTGATTTTCCCTGACCGCATACTCCGTTGCCACCACCCCAAATGGGAGGAAGAGAGAAGATAAGTAGGACTTCAGTTGGGGTGGAGGGGTAGTGCAATGTTGCATGGAGCAGGTTCAGCTTTGCTCGGTCTCAGTCTGGGTGACAGTGGGGGGGGCGAGAGCACGGCACACTGGGGGCCGCCAGCCGCACCCAACCTAGTTGGGCCGCCTCCGCGGACACTCCCAGGCACTTCACTCTGCAACCTCCAGCTAAGGGAGGCCGCACTCTCGCACTCTTGAAACCCACTAGAAGCCCACTTGTGGGCCTCGCAGCGCACTTGCCTGCCTGTGCCTGTACCTGTTGTTGTGTCAGTCAATTAAGATTACAGGGGAACCCTACTTACAAAGAAACAGGGTGATTGTGTTATACTAAGGAGACAGTGGTTCTCGTAGACACAATGAATAATAATAGAATAAAAAGCGCACAATGGCAATACATTTGTAAGGGAAAGGGATAATGCAAGAGGGAAAAGAAACTTCTACACGATGAAACACATTCAATGTTTATATTTTCAACAAAAAAGACATTGATATGTAAATATATATCATTTCTTTAAGAATTTTTAAACAAATATATATTTTGTGCAGTGCATCCCCAAGTGAATCATGGAACCAGTGATCAATTATGTACAGTGGTTTGGTAAAAAACGATTTCCATATGTACAAGAAAGGACCAATTAATATAATACAGTAACAGCGAAGATGTCTGATAACTCCAGCTATATGCGGTCTTTTTGTACTCGTGTCGACAGCGTTTCAACCCCTCTGTTGGATGTGGGGTTTCCTCAGGACGGTAGGTATTGGGGATATCTGGATTGTGAGAACAGCCTTGGTGGACGTGTAATCTCCTGTGTTAGTGAAAAATAATCAAAAATGCACTCACGTGAGTACCCGGCCGGGTGCTCACGATCATGAGGTGTAGGATGCCTTCTCTGAATGATGCGCGATGGATTCTGCCCTGTAGGCTTGATAGATGACGCATCGAACCGGAGAGAGTCTGACCCCGCAACACGCCAATACCTCATCGTAGGAGACCTCGTCACTCTGCACCAAAAATTAAAAGACACCATTACGTGTCTATCACTATCAAGCCTACAAGGCAGAATCCATCGCGCATCATTCAGAGAAGGCAGCCTACACCTCATGATCGTGAGCACCCGGCTGGGTACTCACGTGAGTGCATTTTTGATTATTTTTCACTAACACAGGAGGTTACACGTCCACCAAGGCTGTTCTCACAATTCAGATATCCCCAATACCTACCGTCCTGTGGAAACCCCACATCCAACAGAGGGGTTGAAACGCCGTCGACACGAGTAAAAAATGACCGCATATAGCTGATGTTTTCAGATATCTTCGCTGTTACTGTATTATATTAATATGTCCTTTCTTGTACATATGGAAACCGTTTTTTACCAAACCACTGCACATAATTGATCACTGGTTCCATGATTCACTTGGGGATGCACTGCACACAATATATAATTGTTTAAAAATTCTTAAAGAAATGATATATATTTACATATCAATGTCTTTTTTGTTGCAAATATAAACATAGAATGTGTTTCATCAGGTAGAAGTTTCTTTTCCCTCTTGCATTATCCCTTCCCCTTACAAATGTATTGCCATTGTGCGCTTTTCATTCTATTATTATTCATTGTGTCTACGAGAACCACTGTTCCTGTGTCAGGCCTCCTGCCTCTTCTCCGAGCCACGGCCGTTCGGCTTCCCGATATTCCCGGGGTGTACCTGATGTTGTGTACCTGATGTTGTGTAGACTCGCTAGTGTGTGGTGTGGAGACGGCTGCAGGAACGGAAGCGGGCTGCGGGCTCTGGGCTACAGGTAGAGGAGGGCAGAGAGGGCCAAAGCCAGACACCAGGAGCGGCAGTTTGGCATTTCCACCTCACGATTGACCGCCAAGCTGCTGCAAGCTGCTGCTGCTTCGGTCAGCACGAAAACCTGGAACAAGATGTCTATAATATAGCGATTCCACAAATTTATTAGCAGAAACGTTAAATCTCAACTTCCCTTGAAAACCTTGTGCAAGTTATTAACAAGCATTTGCAATGCAATCGGTCTCGCCTTTAGGATCTTATAAGTGTTTACACATGCATTATATTATCCCATATTACTGCAATGGACTATGTGGCAGTGATAAGTGTGGCAGTATATTTGGCACTTGTTGGCATTAACTTCTAGCAGGGTTAATTACTTTGCATCTCACAATAACAAATGCGAGAATGTATTTGCTTTGCAAGGCTGTTAAACACCCTACAGGCTGTACGAAAACATGCAGAGCTGCAGTGATAATATATATTCAGGACTATCCCCTGGCACAGCTGGATGGACAGGCCCCTGATTGGGTGATTAGCAAACTGCTTACTGTCCCATCTTAATAAATAGTCGTGTTTTGTGGCGGCAATGAACGATGGCTGATTAACTGTGGCGCTGTCGAATCTCCGAAATGACTTTTCCTTGGCTCCCTGCCTGCCCTCCTGAAGCTACGTCTTGCCGTGGTATCCAGCATTTTCCCTCCCAGCAGCGAACCATCAAAAGCCAGTTACATGCCAGCTCGGTGGCCCCGCCCGGCCGCCTCTCTCCTACCTGTCCTGGGGGCCCAGTGCCTTGGGGAGGGAAGCAGTACAGATTAACAGCCGAGAGAGGCACTGCCCAGCCTAATGCGTGTTACTGCTTGGCTTTGACTGCACTGCCTGAAAGAGGGCCTGTCGCCTCAATCAGCCCTAACTTGCTACCACTTACAAATTGACTGGTAGTTATAAGTCAGTTTTTGCCTGGCATGAGATAGCAAATAAGTTAAGGTTGACTTTATGAATGAATCAGGGCAGGTTAAGAAAGCGCACTGCCCCACAGCGCCATTTTATCGAAGCATTCTGCATGTTTTTTATATAGCTCGAACCGGTGCTTTAAATGCGCCTACAGATGCTTTAAATAAGGGGGAAAAGCTTGCATTAACAGAGCCTACCAGCAAATTCAGTAGCTCATGGGACAGAAAGCCCATTCAAATTCCGCAGGGCTAATGTGGGAATTATAGCAGGGCTGGCCCAGGCTTTCATCCTTCAACTGCCGATAGTATGACCACCCATTTAGTTGATATGCACAGTGTGTAATTCAAGCACATACAAATAATGTAAATTGTCATGCTGCTGAGGAAGCAAGTTTTAGGTTATGTGACAGACAGAGAGACAGATACAAGTACTGGAACAGCAGCAACTTGTGCAGTTTAAGGCGAACTGCAATAAAAAAAACATGTGAAAGAATTTGTGATTGTTACTTAACATGTATTAGCTTTAGAGAAAATGAATTTACGGTTGACAATTAAACTACATTTTGCATATATGCTAATTATTAAGTAAACTGCTGCTACAGAAAAACAGTGAGAATGCAAGATGTCAGTGATTTAGGAGTTCTGAGTCAACATGTTAAAAAGGCAAGGTCGTTGTCCCGTCCTTCTAGTTTTAGTTAAATAACACTCGCTGTTGCAATTAATTACATACATAAACATTGCAAAAAGGAAATGCGGAGGCTGTGTGTCATATTATAATTGCCACTCGGCTGCATGTTTGTCATTGTTATCCTGCTGTGGTCGTCCTCCAAACTGCCATTAACATAAACGCAATAAAGTTGTAACTGTGATGAAGGTAGGCTAACAGGGATGCAACAACAGGGTGGACGGTCAACCGGATGGAAACAGGTCAAATGTGAAGTGTCAAATAAGAAAAAGAAAAGCGGATAGTGAGAACAATTTGTGAGAACAAATTGGCACAATTTAAAAGATATATGAAAGGGTAGTGGACATGGTGTGATTTGAAACCTATTTGCAGGGTGGTCAGGAGGGGTGGCTTTTGTACCTCTAAATGGGAGGTGCTGCTTGCTCCGTGCACGGTGGGACACTCCACGGATGCGTTGAGAGCTTGTGAAAAGGCACGAAGTACTCTCCACGGAAGGCTGCACCGGTCGGACCCTCACAAACAAGCAGAGTCCCAGCACCACCACACCCTACCCCCTTCCCCAGTAGAGAGCGGGCCCGGCACAGGTGACCAACCTATTGTTCAGGGTATCGGCCACGCTCCTGGTATTGCGCCATGTCATAAGATCTTGCAGGTGTATTGGAAGACCAGTAAGTCGGCCTTAGGCCCTAGGGGTGCGGGAGCCGTAAGCTCGGGTGCAGGAGCCAGCGCCACTGCCGGCAGCTTCATAGCACTCTTCTTTGGCCCTGGTATGGTCATTGCGGGGCCTGGATAAAAGAAGGGCCCGGCCCACCACAGCTGTCACCTAATAACTGCACACTCCACTGCCGGAAGTTGTTGCCGAAAGTCAATATTCGGCCATTTTGATTTAAGACCCGTTTCCCTGAAATAAATGACCCGTTAGATGCGCATTCGTCAGGCAAGACGTCACACTCTCTTCAAGTCTAGTAATATTACGAGTTTGACACGAACTCCCCAAAAATTATACATACGTGGAAAACACACTCAGCAGGGGCTGAAATATTTCAAGTATGTTATTATGATGCGCTTGTCTCAAAATTTAAAAAAATGTATACGTGCCTGGGAACACACTCAAAAGGGAAACTTTTCAAGTGTGTCAATAACATTACGCGCTTGCTGGGAGCCGCTGCCACTCAGTCTCTGTAATGGAAAGCAGAGCGCCACGTCCACCCACCCCTAAGAGGAGGAGCGAGCAAGCACGCGCAAAAGTGAAACGAGCTTGCCTCCAAGTAAAACAAAAAATGCAAGGCACATTTAAAAAAAATGAGATCCACAACAGACCTAAAAAAAAGCACTAATACCAGTAAAGGGGCCCATAGCAATGGGCGTGCCCCACAGGGAAAAAGGAGGGACATAAAACACAGTTACCCAATATCAAGTAGTACATTCTGAAATACACACTGAATAACAAATAGGAAAACGGAGGCGGGGACTCCCCTACTAAAGCATATACTGCATGTCTTAGCGAAACAGCGCATGCGCTACCTAGGCGAGACCTAAAAATAAATACGTCTTTCTGCCGGCAGAGGTCCTTTTGACACCAGAATGAAAGGATGTGAAGAAAAAGGCTTACAAATTGCTGCGGTTACTTGAAAACAAACCGACCTCGATTTAAAACAACACTGCTCCGAACAATTGACAATCGCGCTTGCCACTTATAATATTTCCTTAGGTAAGAGCACAACTAACAATACTTTTCTATTTAGAATGAAATAAGCCAAAACGAAATTTGTCTCAAAATAAACACTACACAAATAACCTGGCATAGCTGAAGCTTTGCGCACCATTCCGGCGTGAGAGATAAATCGTGTCACAGTGTCTCAAATGTCGCATCTATTGGCTTGTGCATGGCCATCTCATTTGGAACTTCCACATTCCTGTCCCAGGAGTAACTTGTAAAGGAACAATCAGACGACACGGGTGATTTGTTTTGCAAATGTAATTAATTGAACATTTAGAAACATAAACAAACTTACAAATCCTGATTATTGGAGCAGGGTTGTGCATTTCACTTTAGTGCGTTCCATTAATAGCACTCATAAGTTCCTTGAGCAAGGAGTAAGTATGGCAATATATAAAAAGTATGGAGAATGTCGCTTGAATTTGTGTAGCAGGTGCTGCCCTGGGAAGTTCGAAAACATATAGCCGGCAGTAATATCACCTATATCGAAGCACTAAGGTTCCAAGATTATTCAATCGGTCTTTATTTCTTCACATTTGAAAGACGGCTTTCACTTCACATTCATAATAGAGTGAGGGATTAAATATGACTTAAAAAGCTTCAGATTTAAGCAATTTTATTGAAGCGAGAGTCCACTCCCTCAAAGTTATTGATATGGGGAACCAGAGTGTCCGAAATGAAGCGGAGGCCTTACTCCATATTTTAGTCACAACAGACATTTGTTTGTGGTGCCATCCTAATTTTAGGAATGATGGTGAGTTCTAAAGTTACTTCACTATGCGAAAAATGCTACTCCTGGATGAAATCATATGACCACCTTTGAAAGAAAAAAATTTCTATCGTGATTTCCTCATTGAATTTGTGGTTGGTAGGCCTCGTCTATGTGAGAAACAGGCCTTACTACTTCCAATGGGACCAGTAGTCTTTCCCAGTTCATTGCATTGTGTTCTGCTGCAGCTTCACCATATGGTTTTAATACACAAATAGAGCTCTAACATTTTATATTCATGACAAATGTAGGACACACACCGAAAACCATGTTGCAGGAATGGGAGTTGTAGAATTTAAGCCATTTTCTATGGGGGAAAAACACAGTAATTGAACACAATGATTTGGTTAATTGTGTCATAGGAATTGTGGCAGTGCTCCACAAAGCTAGAATAAAAATAAGTTCTCTAAAAATTCTCAAACATCTTCCCCATCCATGTGAGAATAAAAGTCTACAATGCTGATTGAAACATGTACCTACGTTACAAACACCAGACTGTCAGTTTATTCCTCAGCATTATGTCCTACCTTCACCAATGCGTTTAAATGAGCAAGTAACATTTCAAAACATACTATATTTGTGACAAAAGCGAGGCATTTCTGGACACCAGGTTGTTGTAGTATGTGCTGTTAAATTTCAAGCCTCTTTATGAACCAGACGCAATTATAAGTATGGGATTTAATTCATTTAATGTATAATATATTTAAAAAACCTAAAGTATTCAATAAAATAGATTCCTACCTAAGTCCATCATCCCCCTTTTCAAGTCTGTTTCCTCAGACCATCCATCCTCTCTATTGCACAATCCCTCCTTAATTTTAAGACGGTAACATTTTTACAAACATACAACATTTTTTTAATCTTCATGGAAATGTATGGAAGTTAAAAATTTAGAGGTGCAAGAAGCTATTTGCACATCTCATGCATAATATTGATAGATTTGTGCTGTCAAGTGTTGTGAAACCCCCTGAATGAGTTGCTGTTTGGGAATTTCATTTGAACTCTTCGATATGCACAGACAGGTTTTAGTGTAAAGGGACGTTCCGAAATGTGGACTGATGCTGAAATGAGACTTTTCTAAGATAATAGATATGAATGTCTTAGGGAAATATCAACTTGGTAGGAGCCAATCAGACTCTGTGCACTATATCACTGCTAACTAGTTCCAAGTGCTCATCCCTTAACCCCTTCCATGCTGGGCCGATTCCGCCGCTGTGCGGTAAACAAACGAACAGGGCGGGGCCGTGACGAACCCCAGCCGTCATCAGCACACGAGCACCGTGGAGCGTGACGGCTGGGGTTTGTCATCAGCATGGAAGGCGTTAAAGATGGTAAAATTGGCTTTTACTTTATGGGCTGTGGAGATCAGCTCTAGGACTTGTCTGCTTCCGCTTAGGGACTTTTCGTCTGCTCAACTGCCTCTATTTAATTGTCTCAATAGAAAGCGACCAGCAGATGTCCGTAAAATACCAGAATTGCTTTCTGCTGAAAGACTTTCTTTTTTCTATGTTTCTGGCAACTGCCTCTGTTTAAGTTTCTTGACAGAAAACGACCAGTAGAGGTCAGTAAAATACCAGAATCACTTTAGCGTTCTCCAGATTCCAGTCCGAAGAAACTGTCTTCCACGAGCACCCATAGCCAATAATATATCTTTTAAATCCTGTATTTTTTGTGATATGAACACCTAAGGCCCTGATTTTATATTAGAAACAGAGCTTTGGACTATACCATTTCCCACTGAAAGGCAATATTTCTCTCCATGTGTTCCCATACCTAGTGTGTCATGCAGTTTGGTGCTTACTTTCTTTCAATGCTAAAGAACAGTAGATGTTTCAGCACCTAGGCAAATGTGCTGCATAGCTACCTACATATAAGGTCCCAAAGGCGAGACCGATTGCATTGCAAATGCTTGTTTAAAATATGTCCACATCCTGGGCAGTAGGGCTGTAGCGCCTTAATGCCTGGTGGCTGTGGGACTCTTCTTTTGTTTATTTTGTACAACAGCAGAATGTCTAATATACAGAGCTTAATGAGGGCTCTGTGGGATCCTGGGCTGTGCTCTAGAAGGCCCAGACGACTGTCCTTCGAGAACAGATGATATCATATCAAACAAAAGCCAAACAAAAGAAATGCCTGGACATCCCTGAGCTCGAGACAGCAATACACTGAGCTGATAGAGAGGGAGTCAAGCCGGGGGACAAACGGATGCAGTATCACTTACAATTACTGTGGCTATGCGACAATACCCCCGTATTTGAAGGCTTTGTACAACTACATAGGCCAGCAAGAAGGAAAAGGTTTGGTCGTCCAGCTGGGGGCATTATGACTCTTGTCTCGCCAAGATAGCAAAAAGTGCTATGATTGTAAATACGACTTGTAAATGGTTATTGGTCATTGATGTATCCCTGCTGGGCTCGGTAGTGGCGTATGATCATATGATAATAATAAATGTTTACATTCAATGGGGATCAAATGAAGAATATAAGATAGAAATAAGACGTTTTGAAAATGACCTAGACACATTGTGTGAAAAGTTAGAAAATTATATGACAATTGTAATGGGTGATTTTAACCATAGATTGAACCCCTCGAGATATGACCATTGGGTTAAAGACCTCTTGAGCTCAAATAATATACCCCCTGCTGTGTTTCCAAATTGTACTATCTCTAAACTAGACACAAAGTTGGGCACATTTTTGGGGCTTAAAGGAATGTTTTGCTTAAATGGCAGATGGGAAACAGACTGCCCTGCAAGGCAGACCTTTAAGATAGGTTCCCAACTTTGCCCGATTGATTATGTATTCATCCATGCGTGGAACTTTGATCTTATCAATGGGTTTCAGATAACTGCTTGTGATGGTAGTGATCACAACATTTTGCAATTTGCATTAGCAAGGGGTCTTCAAAGCTCTAGAGAATTGGTTCTCCCTCAACAAGTAGAGTACCCTAAACGGCTGACAACAAGATTAACTGAGCAATATATTGGAAAGCTAGCTGAATTTCAACAGAAAGTGGATCTGGCAGATGCTAGGGCTAAGAAAGTGCCTTGGTTCGAGGAAAAGATAAAAGAAATGGTGCAGTGCCTTAAAGTAGATATAAAAAGTAAGAACCCATGCATAACTGCTAAACAATCAATACAAGCCAAACAGCCGAGTTGGTTTAACGGGGAGTGTTTAACCAGGAAAAGAGAAATAAGAAGGGAAGAAAGAAGCCTGAGGAAAAAATATGATCCAATAAGACAGAAACATTTAAGTAATATGAGGAAGGAGTATAAAATGGTAGTTAGAAATCTGAAGAGAGAATTTAAAGAGAAATGCTGGGTTAACTTGCTGGAAAATATTGAATCTAAAAACTTGCGACAGTTTTGGAATTTGATAAAGGTAGCAGCAGGTCAGGCTAACAGGGCTCTGTGTAGTAGAGGAAGCAGCATGGGAAGAATATCTAGGTGAGTTATACGGAATATATGCTGAAGAAGCAGGTGGGGGATCTGTCCCTGGATGGAGACGGTGGTAGACCTAAAACCCTTATTTACTACAGAAAAGGTCAATAAAGTCATAAGAAGTCTAAACCTAACCCGTGCTGCAGGTCCAGATAACCTACCAGCAATTATCATAAAGTCCCAGCAAGATTGGTGGGCGGAATTTTTTTCCTGTATGTTTTTTGCAATATTGGAGTCAGGTAAGATCCCCAAAAAGTGGAGAGGAGCAGTAATCAGACCCATCCACAAGAAGGGAGACAGAAAAGCACCAACAAACTATAGACTTATTAACTTGCTGGATATTGGGGAAAAGGTATTTTCCAAAATAATCCTGGGCAGTCTAAAAGACTGGGTGGAACAGTGGACGATTGTGCCAGTAGAACAAGGAGGGTTTAAGAAGGGGCATTCCACGATCGATCACTGCTTCGCACTGTGGGCCGTGGCCAGGCCCGGACTGGCCATAGCGGGCACCGGGCAATCCCCCGCAAAGCCCTAGCAAAGCGCTCAGCGGCACCTCCAACCCCCCGAGTGGCGAGGGGGGGCCGGCCGAGCACTTTGCCAGGGCCGGTTTTGGTTCCCAGTCCGGCCCTGGCCGTGGCGCGGAAGTCTGTGGAAAAGCAGGGGAAGTTATGCGGCTGCTTCGTAGACTTCTGCGCGGCATTCGACCTTGTAGATAGGAGATGCATGTGGGAGGCCTTAAGAAAATGTAATGTCCCAGAGGGGCTCCTGAAAATTATCCAGGAGCTACACAAACAAAATTGGGCTCAAGTTATTAAAGACACAGACGGAGCCCTGACACCTAAAATATTGATTAAGAATGGTTTAAGGCAGGGATGCGTATTAGCCCCCTTACTGTTTGCAATATATCTAGCTGATCTCCCAGCCACCTTAGAAGTGAATAGAAGCGCCAGCCCTAAAATGCATGGGAAACAATTGTCCTGTTTGCTGTACGCCTCAATGAATACTGCTTGGCTAAACTCCTGACTGTAAATATGGAGAAAACTAAAATCCTATGTTTTGGGAAGAAAACTCAGAATTGTAACTGGTATCTGGGTTCTAGTAAATTAGAAATTGTGAATGAATACAGATACCTCGGTATCTGGTTAGAAAAGTCTTTGATATGGGATATCCATCTGGCAGCCCAAAGTGCCAAAGACCATACATCAGGATGCGGGCTAAGGAAATTTAGCCAAATCTATGGGGATATGTCACATAGACCTTTACTGGACGCCTATAAGGCAATGATACCCCCACAAATGCAGTATGGGGCCGAAGTCTTGTATTTGAGTGGGAAGAACAATTGGGACATTGAGGAGGGGAAATGTTTCAAACCATTGATGTCACTGCCTAGCTCCTCTATGATCCAGGCAATCCAATTGGAGCTGGGAGTGACATCATGGAACATACAGGTACAAGTGGCTCTTTTAAGATTTTGGAAAAGATTGGGATCGGAGGAAGTTTCAAAAGTATCACAATGGTGCAAAGAGGAGATTTTGCACAGCGATTTAAAATGGGCTACGGTGATTAGAATGAAATTGTGCGCAATGTGTAAAAGCCTAAAAATAAAATTTGACCAGGTGACACTGTCGGTTGAAGCCTCAAATGGGGAGCTTAGAACAGCAGGAAGAGAAGTATCCAGGCAAAATGACATGATATACCTGAGAAAGAAAGTATCAGTCAATTATATGATGAATAGCTGGGAGAATGATATGTGGTACCCCTATTTGGATACACTACCTAATGCTGGACTAAGAGCTGAGAGCTCAGATGGAGAATAGGGGTTAACCATTGGGCATCTCATGGAAATAGAAACGCAGAATTGGTACAACCTGACGATAAATGTCGCTGTGGATTAGGTACTAAGTGTAACAATTTACATATTTTACTTGACTGCCAAAAATTTGTGTCACTGCGGAAATTAGTTTTTACGACCTATATTTTTAAAATATTATATTTGAGCACCCGCTAGCAATTAATCTACTTACTGACATGCCAAATCTTGACATCGCAATCGCCATAGCAAAATATATGAAGGCGGTGAAAAGGACTCTGTTGGAACCAAATATGATTGGATGGAAATTGCCATGGAAATATAGTGGGACACGCTCAAAGTAAATTGTGTTTAGGTGGAAATACTATCCTTATGTTAGCGTGACTGTTGCTCGTTGCAATTTTAGGAGTATTGTTATATGACATTTTTAAGCTGTGGGAGGTAGGTAGGAATTGTCCGTGAAGGTACCGCCTTTTTAAAGTATCAGCAAAATTGTTTTGTATATGTTTTATACTATTTATTGTAATATGTAGCATGTTGTTTAGAGACCAATGGTCTAATAAACGTACTTTTACTGATACTGTGGCTATCGCTCAGGCATAAACTCCTTGAAACAATGGCAATTGCCCGGCTGGCAAGTCAATATAGGATCTATAAGGCACAAGGCAAGGCAGAGAAGCTACTATAGTCGTTAACAAATCGAGACCTGTGTGGTAAATAAATAAATAATACCCTATTTTTGACTAGGCATATATCATAACAGATAGCTCAATAAATAAGAGTCAAGATTCGAGGTAGTAGGAGTTTGCAGGTTTAATACAGCATAAGGACAGGAACAGGACAACCTGCATAGGAACAGAATGACAGGGCTAGCGTGGCCCGGCAGCTGCCGGGGCTGGGTCTGGGATGAGCGCGCTAACTTCTAATAACAATACAAGAGCATTTTATACATAGCACAAACACATAGCATTACATTGCAGTAGGCGTAGCAGTGGGTGGAGCAGAAGGCGTGACGCATAGCAGTCGCGAAAGATAAGGGATAAAGAAGGTGTAACTGGGCGTGTACATAGGCATGTGGTGCAAACGTAACAGAATATGTCATGAATGGGGCGGAAACATAGGAGGGGGCTACCTAAGGAGCCGGAACCTCTGACCTGGTGGTGCGCGTAAACTGGCAATGACGTGTTACTAGGAGAAGCTGGGGGCTATGAACTTTGTGCTAGGAGCAGAGACTAAAGTCTGGAGGGTCGGAGCGACATGTACCTAAACCCTATCTAGTATCTGATGTTTAGGGAACATGTTGATATAAACTAGAAGTCATGAGGGGAAAAGCTAACTGACTCTAAGACTGGAGCATGCATTATTCTACATGTAGTGCGTGATGAAGAATATTAAATGACCATTAAATACAGTATTTCTTTTAACATGGAGCCGCATAGGCTAGACAATGACGGAAACTATTGATGCAGTTCAGTAGCTTAGGAATGCAGAGAAGGAGGACTGAACTGATAGCTGGAACTATAACATACTTTTGGCAGACTCAGAGGCAGAGCCAGGCTGCACCGGGCACTGCGAGGCAGGAAGTAAGTGAAAGGTCGAGGATACAGGTGGGGGCTGGATCGCTCCTTAGCGAGGCTCAGGAGACAGGAGCTGAATCTAGGGTCCGGGCCCTGTTGAGGCCTAGAAAACGGGGACTTTATAATGGAATAACGTGCACACTGGGAAACGTGGCAACGTAGCTTTACATAGGCCTGATATTCGTAGTATTCACGAGGACTGTAAACTGGCATACTAGAGGTGGACACAACTATAATTGCGTCTTTAATCGGACATGGGGAATAACATATGCATATTGGTCATGCACACATAACATATGAGGGATGACACGTAGGGACACAGAACATGGCAAAATTTACTTTTCCACATTCCCTCCTTGTCACTACGTTTCCATCAGGAAACATCAATTTTCATGATTCCGTCTATCATTTCATACAGTACCATTTGTTCATCTCGAATTGTCTTGGAACGGGATTTAGAACGGGGCTTGGGACTAGGAATACAAGAGGTAGCACACATGCCGCAAATCGCAGGGCCACATTGTATACAGAGGCAGCAGCTGAATATGATCGCTACTGCTATACCTAGAAAGGACAGGACTTTCCATCCCCAGGCAGAAATTATATTCCAGAACCAACCGGACCATGTCCAGGTGCCTGGATCTTGGTGTAACAGATGGGCAATTTTATGGAGTCTGGTTATAGCTGAATAAACAGACGGCGCGTTGTTTGGAATGAAAATGCAACAACTAGATCTGAGGACTCTACAGGCCCCGCCCCTATCGGCCAGTATGACGTCAAGGACGAGACGATTCTGGAGCACGACAATTCTCATAAAGGATTGCTCTTCGGTTAAGTTACCTAGAGCGGAGGCAGTCTCATCTACTACTGCTTCAAGGGTTCTTGTTAACCTACGGATTAGCTTACTATTTACAACTGTACCTAAATAAGGGAACACACCTTTATCTATATCAATGAATTGTTCTGCGGCAGTTTCAGTATAATCGACAATCGGGAGATTTCTCTTGTGTCTAGTATGTACTAGGAAGGAATTCCTATGGTAGTCAGGTGGGGCTAGGAAAACTGGTGGCAGTAGGAAGGCAATGTAACAGGTTCCCTCCCAATCGAGGGGCAGACGAACATATGCGGTTTGACCACAAACAAAATATGAATGACGTGAAGCTTTGAAATTAGATTTCCCACTGTCACTATACTTGACAACAGTAGTACATTCACTATGTCCTACGTGTACAGAACCCTTATTTCGGACACATAATTCGCCTTTGACTGGTAGTACTGAAATAGCAGGTGAGTCTGGAGTAGTATCAGACTGAACATTCAGGACCATAAAATTCGACGAATAGTTACCTAAATTATACACTTCATTTTCTAGATCTAAACCTGTTCTGTGGGGGAAACCTTGCTTGTCTGGGAAACATGTACTGTTAAGAAAAGACATATCTGTTAAGGATGACGTTAACGTGGACCATGCTCCACACGAACCATTATGTGAAAATGGATAAGGAAAGAGTGGCAGAACTCCCTTCGGTGTCTGGAAAGGGGGGAGTCGACCACACACCCAACAATTAGTGGCATTGCTGGTCTGGTGTGAATAGTGTAACATACGGATAAATGAATTGTTACGCATAGCGAGGCGGTAGGAATATTCGTGAGGGGGTAGATCACTGAACGTGTGCTCTACTGTAACATTAGCAGACATAGTTACATGAGGAACTGGAAAATACAGGAAAAATGCGTAACTGGTGCAGGAAATCATAATGCTGATGAATAATATGAAACTTAGAAAAACGATACATCGAATAGAGTTTTGACTGACTCTCTCACTATGGGGGTCTATTTTATACATGTCAGAAACAGTCTAACCGTTTCACCTAGGGGAGGACTTATACAATCAAACTGACTGACTTATTTTACTAGACCGGAGCTTTAACTTATACTCCTGCTGCGGAGTTTTCTCTAACAGGGGAGGGGTTGTAGCAATGTCTTTGGCAGGACAGTCCTTAGGAACAATGTTTTGGCAAGTCTTGATATCCTGGGAAATGTTCTTGGAAATGTTTTTAGAAACGGGTTTCAATCCATTGAAAAGTTTTACATGAGAAAGGTGTATCCACCCCTTCCTGCCTTCCAGCTTGACGGCAGTACGGGTGGTGAGGAGGACCTGACGGGGCTCTTTCCATCGGGGCTCCAGCGGACTTGATCTGTCAAAGTTCCTGACGAGTACCATCGAACCTGGAACGATTTCATGCGGTGCCACCTCGGTATTGTCTGGAAATGCGGCGGCAACCTGTGAACGACATGAGTTGAGGGCAGACATCAAGGAAGCTAGGTAATCTGTCAGCATATTACATGAAACATCAGTAATACTTCGGGGTCTAGGAGTACCCCACATATTTGGGGGGCGGCCGAATACGACCTCATACGGGGACAGACCTGATCTGGAATGTGCGACCATGCGCATATAAAACAAAGCAACTGGCAGAGCTACTAGCCAGTCCACACCTTTGTCTTTGCATACTTTGGCAATGCGGACTTTCAGAGTCTGATTATGTCTCTCGACTAGACCGGCTGCTTCAGGATGGCGTACACAATGAAACTTCCACTGGTACCCTAACAACAGGGAAACGTGCTTCATCAATTCAGATGAGAATGGCTGACCGTTATCAGAATATACGACTCTAGGGAGTCCATAACGAGGGAAGAATTCACGAACCAACTGCTTGGCAGTGGTCGCGGCTGTGTAATCTGGGACTGGATATGCTTCTGTCCATCTGGACAAAGCGCATACAACTACAAGGACATACTTGAAACCTCAACATCGCTCCATCTGAATATAATCCATCTGGAGGACCTCAAAAGGGTGGTCAGGGGGCTGGAAACCACCTTGTTCCACCGGGACACTTTTACCTGGATTAAACTGACAACATATCATACAGGTACGGACTTTCTGCTTGGCTGCAGCTCGTAAATGCTTGTTGAACCAAATGTTCTGGATACTGTCTAACATAGCTTTTTCTCCTAAGTGTGCTGGACTATGTGCGGTATTAATGATGACTTGAACCATGGAGTCGGGGAGAAACCATGCGGTCCTACCCTTTGTTAACCATCCTTGATCTGTGTGGACCCCTCCTTGTTCAGACCATTTCTTGATTTCATCGGGAGTAGCATGTAACTGGATATCTATGACATCTTGTGTAGGGTCCTTAACTGTCATGCATGTAGTCAGATCTGGAGTATGTGTCATGTTAACTGGAATGTCTGGAGTCTGTGCTGTAAGCTTGGCTGTGCGATCTGCTAGATCATTACCTTGAGAAATAATGTCAGTAACTTTCGTATGTGCTTTGCACTTCATGATAGCAATAGATGTCGGTAAATGTATGGCATCTAGCAGAGCTTGAATAAGGAGACCGTGCTGAATCTTGGTTCCATGAGAAGTCATGAAACCTCTCTCCTGCCAGAGCACTCCAAAGTCGTGTACGACTCCAAATGCGTAACGTGAATCTGTGTAAACATTAACTTTCTGGTTCTTGGCGTGTATACAGGCTTGTGTCAGAGCAACTAGCTCTGCTGCTTGAGCGGACAGGGTATCAATACGGTGTGTCTTAATAACTTCAATGTCAGTAGTCACTGCATACGCGGCGACTAGTTCTCCTGTACTAGTTCTCATACATGAACCATCCACATAAAGTGTCAGGTCAGGATCTAATAACGGAATATCTGTCAGGTCTTGTCTTGGCTTTGTCGTAATGTTGACTACTTCCACACAGTCATGTGTGGCTAGATTTGAATTAACTGATGGTAACAGTGTAGCAGGATTCAGGATGTTGCAGCGTCTAATATCTATGTGTGGCTGAAACAGTGTCAATTCATAACCTGTTAAACGTGCAATTGTCAAGTGCTGAGTTTGTGTTCGGTTTAAAAGAACTTCCACGGAGTGTGGGACTTGTACTGTCAAGGTATGTCCTAAAACTATAGAATCACTTTGTCTGATAGCTAGTGCTGTGGCTGCAACTGACTTGAGGCACGCAGGCAACGCCTGGGCGACTGGATCTAATGTGCTCGAAAAATAAGCACAGGGCTTGTATTGTCCTGCTTGATCTTGTGTAAGAACAGATAATGCTGTACCTTCACGTTCAGTAACGAAAAGTGTAAAAGGCTTACTGTAGTTCGGTGTCACTAGAACTGGAGCTTGGCATAAAGCTTTCTTTAACTCGTTGAAACTAAGTGTATGTTCAGATGTCCAAGGGAGAACAGTCGATACGGCTGCCTCCTGTGTCGTTAACTGTATCAGTGGCTTGGCTAAAAATGCATACTGCGGAATCCATTGTCTGCAATAAGAAGTAAGGCCAATAAAGGCACGTACCTCCTTCTGGGTTCTGGGCTGGGGAAGACTCGCTATTAACTGGATACGGTCTGGTGTCAACTGCCTACCCCTCTTGGACAGTAAGTGTCCTAAGTAGACCACTTGCTGGACACAGAATTGAAGCTTCGAAGGGGACACCTTGTGCCCCATCTCGGCTAGGAAATACAGAACCGTCAGTGACGCTCGCTCGCAGTCACGTTCAGAACGGGCTGTGATCAGTAGATCATCGACATACTGGAGCAGGGCAGTGTCAGTTGGCATGTGAATATTGTCTAGTTGTCTCTTGAGTGCTTGACTGTAAATACTAGGACTTTCTGTAAAACCTTGAGGAGCTCGTGTAAACATATAGCTCCTTCCATTTAAACAAAATCCGAAAAGAAACTGGCTGTCTGGATGAATAGGAACACTAAAAAATGCGTTCTTGAGGTCTATTACTGTAAAGAACGTGGCTTCGGAATCAATGGCTGTTAATAGGGAAGAGATGTCTGGGACAACTGGGTACTGAGGAATAATACATTTGTTAAGTTCTCGTAAATCAATCACTAATCGATATACTGGGGGTGCATTTGGATCAGTACGTTTCATAACTGGAATGATCGGAGAATTACATACGTTGGAGTCAGTTTCTACAACTACTCCTTGAGCCATGAGCTCGTCTATAATTTTGGATAAGGCTGCTACAGCCTCAGGTGGCAATCTGTACTGTCTGATTCGTGGTAACACTACACCTGGTTTGAGAGTCACACGATGGGGTGTGATTTGCATATAACCTACATCAGTTGGACCTTGCGCCCATAAATACTGCGGAACATTAGACAGTCTGGGATCAAAATCTCGTAATACATAGTGACCCTTAAAGTCACGTAGGAACAGACGTATTCCCTCTGGGGAGCAGCAAATAACTGCACCCAACTCTTTCAGTGTCTTAATGCCTAATAGGTTTTCTGGACATGACTTAGTAAGTAACAGATCAGTGGTACGGGACAATGGACCTACTTCTAGAGTGACTGGCTTTGAAATCTCATTAACGATCGGCTTTCCTGAAAATCCAAGGGAAACATTTCTTGAGCCTGAGAGCGGAGCCCCTGGAACTTCGGCATGACTAATTGTGGTCCTACTTGCCCCTGTATCAATCAAAAACTTTCTGTCTTTCCCTAATACTTGACTGTGAACATAGGGACCTTCTTGATCTACAGGTATCTCGATGAGAGGCAAGCCTACCTCCCTCTCTAGGCTGTTTCATGAATATGGCTGGTACTCTGGATACTCAGACTGTGCATACTGGTACATCTGCGATGTAACATGCTGTGTTGCAGCAATAGGCTGCGGTGCTGTAACTGTCTGTGGTGCATTCTGTGACTGAGGAGTCTGTGAAACTTGTTCTTGTCTAGGCGGACGTGGTCTTTCTTTAGTCTTACCAGTAGCTATGTTGTGTTTCAGAACTGCACACTCGTTTATAAAATGACCTGGCTGTTTACAATAATTGCAGTTCCCTTTAACGGGAGCGGCAGGATGACTGACTTGATTCGGACCCCTCTTCTGACTGTCTTGAGGAACAGATTGTGCAACTAGCACTTTCATTTTCGTGTCTTTCATACGTTTTCTCTCGTGTTCTTGCTCTTCCCTGATTCTATTCTGGTGATACTGGAGCATCTGGAGCATCTGGGACGGGGTATTTGCTTGCCAGGTGCTTTCGACTTTCAAAACTCGATTTTTAATTGGTGGACTTGAATTCTCGACTAATTTGGTAACAAACAGGTGAGGGTATGACTCACTACTTGTCTTGAGACCACTGTTGATACTGAAACATTTTTCAAATCTAGAATAAAAATCACTAATATCTTCGTCTTGTTTCTGTTTACAGGCTGAGATTGCATCCCAGTCTTCTTTTCTCGTTGTTAATAATCTGGGTAAAACTTGAATTAGTAATTCTGGTAATTCTTTACATTTATCTCCAAGACCGGTACCTGGTACACGTGCCTTGTCTTCAGCTTCTAGAACTGCCCAATCGATCTTTTTCTCTCCCACCTCCCATTCTTTTTCCTTTAGCTTTTCATACACCCCTGCGGGCAGCAGAACCTTTAACATTTTAATGATATCTGGGTAAGTATATTCTCCCATACGGAGCATGTCTTTTAATTCTCTATGGAACCCTGCTGGATCTTTGTCATGACAGGGAATTAATTTCTTCATCTCGAGGAGTTCCATCTTTGTTATCGGAGTGTATACAAACACTCGTTGCATTTCGCCACCCGTTCCTCTAACTGGGTGGACTTCTCGTAACGGATTCTGTCTGTCTATGTAAAATGGTTTACTTTCTGGGGGTGAGACATGAACAAAATGCGGGTTCAAGAATGTTCTATATTTATGTCGCTGTTCTAGAATGACACTAATTAAGTCGGTACCTAGACCTCTCCATCTGTACTGGAGTAACTCGTTCAAGATATCATGTAACGGGCCTGGATCAGAATGCTGACCCTCATACAGAGTAATGAGGTGCTGAATCATATACATACCCACCAGTCGCTGCTCGGCTGGGGGCATTTTCAGAAACATTTGTGCCACTATTTCGTCTGGAAAAGTGGTAGAATCAGTAATCCATCGGACTGCTGATCGGGCTAGTTCTTGTTCATGCATAGTACTTAATTCACTATAACCGATTCGTGATTTCAGAATATGATCGGTAGCTTGGAATACTTGTTCTAGGGAACCTTGTTCTGGTGCTGGATGCTGGAAAATGGACTTGGGTTCTAGACGTAAATGGCGATCTGGAAATCTAGATTTTCCTACATACGCTATTCTGGCGGGATTCTCGTTCTCTTCCTCTTCAGGATCAGAGATACTTTCTTTCTCGCTTACTTGTACTGCCTTACGCTGTTCGTGTATCTTTATTATTTCTTTACGGATTTTCTTGTACATACTCTCCATAGCACCGACGGTCTTGTGCTTACCCTCGGCTATATTATCACTCCACCTTGTCAGGATTTTCATTTCGGCGGGATCTTTAGACGGGTAATCTTGTTCTCTTATTAGACAATTTATCAGAAACTTTAATATCATGAGCTGGATCTCGGCTTTCCTTTGAGACATGGCCTCGCTAATACTTTCTGGATCATCCCCTGTACGGATGAAACGATATATTCTGTCTAGATCTTCTTTCATATTCGGTAAGGTGACTAGATACTCGGCCACCTTTCTTACGCGGAATGAGTATAAAACCATATTATCCTCGCCTGGAACTGGATCATAGCAACATTCGGCAAGGGATTTTCTTATTTCTGCTACAGACTGATATCTGGGCGTACGCTGTAACGCTTGTGCATGTAATTCGGCTAACGTTAAACGCTTGTGTGGCGGCGGGGTTTGAGGAGGACCTCCTCCTGCGGCCCCTAGACTGGAGTCGTCTACTGACATTCTTCGTGGCGGAGCGGGAAGGTGAAATGCTGGCTGGACCGGGGGTACCGTAGCAGGTACTCCATGGGGTGCCCCGGTGTCTGGAGGAGCGGGAAGTGCCTGATTTACAGGGACTGGCGGAGCAGGAACAGGATTTGCATATTCGGGGACTGTGTCGTCCAAATAGGACGAAATAAAAATATCAGCTGCGGTCGGTTTGTGACGTAGCTTGGTCGGAACTAATGGTGGCGGGAAATTACTGGATGCCTCTGGGGTCGCTTTTGGCAAGCCCTCGGCAAGAAGAGGATACATACCCTTAATAAGGGCATGCCTCTGTCTGTCTGACTGTTCGGCTTTGACTCGTTCACCTATCTCGATTAATTCTCTTTCTTGGGCTCGTTCTTGGGATTCTCTACTTACTTCTGACTTTCTGATTTCTTTTTCGGTTCTTTTATGAGCTTCTTTGCGCCATAACTCGATGGCATCTTTCTGTGACTGTCTGGCTTTCTTTTTCCATAATGCTTCTTCTACTCGCATGATACATTCGGCATCCCATGTACCCGATACGGGCCATCTATACTTTTCTTCTAACTGTTTGGTATAATCTACCCATAAATCTAGATATAATATGGCGCTTATGCCATGCTTCTGATACATAAAATGACCTGGACTGTCCCTAGGCGGGACAGGAACTGCTTCTTCTAATAAACCCTTTCTAGTTTTTAACTGACGTAATCTCGAAAAGAGAGACATTGTAAACTTGAATCGGAACACAATACAATACACGATAAACAATAACAATTGGGAAAACAATTCAGGCATACCACGACATTGGAAATACATTGAACAATATCATAACATAACAGTTCGGACAGAATATTACCTGGAATACTGAGAACAGAAATACAAGAATTTCTCGAGAACGGAACAGACTAGAGTTACTGGATGCACTGCTGTAACAGTACGGAACATACCGGTCCCATAAAGAGACGCATCAAGACCCGTATCCACCTAGGTGAACACTTCGTTTGTGAGTCTGGGTACCACCAACCCACGGACCAGGAGTCAATTTAGACTGACCCTGTCTAGATACTACCCCAGTAATGGTACTCACCGGGCAGCAAGAACGGAAGTTTCGGACTGGACTGGACTGCTACGACGACGGACGACGAACTTCGGACTTCAGTTACGGGTGGGCCTCCGGATACCTCGGACCTTGGACTCTCGGCTTGGGCTCTGGTCGGGACTCGCCGCGTTCCTCCACCGTCTCGTTCGGATGCTGGACCGCCTCCTCCGTCTCCTCCGTGGGCCTGAGGGATACTTGAGCAGAAATATCTGCCACTGCGCAGAAGAGTTCCGTCACGACTGCAGAGGGTCAGGGGGTCGGCGTGGCTTCACCGACGCGTGGGGAAAGGGCAAGTCCCTATTCGGGCGCCATTATGTGGTAAATAAATAAATAATACCCTATTTTTGACTAGGCATATATCATAACAGATAGCTCAATAAATAAGAGTCAAGATTCGAGGTAGTAGGAGTTTGCAGGTTTAATACAGCATAAGGACAGGAACAGGACAACCTGCATAGGAACAGAATGACAGGGCTAGCGTGGCCCGGCAGCTGCCGGGGCTGGGTCTGGGATGAGCGCGCTAACTTCTAATAACAATACAAGAGCATTTTATACATAGCACAAACACATAGCATTACATTGCAGTAGGCGTAGCAGTGGGTGGAGCAGAAGGCGTGACGCATAGCAGTCGCGAAAGATAAGGGATAAAGAAGGTGTAACTGGGCGTGTACATAGGCATGTGGTGCAAACGTAACAGAATATGTCATGAATGGGGCGGAAACATAGGAGGGGGCTACCTAAGGAGCCGGAACCTCTGACCTGGTGGTGCGCGTAAACTGGCAATGACGTGTTACTAGGAGAAGCTGGGGGCTATGAACTTTGTGCTAGGAGCAGAGACTAAAGTCTGGAGGGTCGGAGCGACATGTACCTAAACCCTATCTAGTATCTGATGTTTAGGGAACATGTTGATATAAACTAGAAGTCATGAGGGGAAAAGCTAACTGACTCTAAGACTGGAGCATGCATTATTCTACATGTAGTGCGTGATGAAGAATATTAAATGACCATTAAATACAGTATTTCTTTTAACATGGAGCCGCATAGGCTAGACAATGACGGAAACTATTGATGCAGTTCAGTAGCTTAGGAATGCAGAGAAGGAGGACTGAACTGATAGCTGGAACTATAACATACTTTTGGCAGACTCAGAGGCAGAGCCAGGCTGCACCGGGCACTGCGAGGCAGGAAGTAAGTGAAAGGTCGAGGATACAGGTGGGGGCTGGATCGCTCCTTAGCGAGGCTCAGGAGACAGGAGCTGAATCTAGGGTCCGGGCCCTGTTGAGGCCTAGAAAACGGGGACTTTATAATGGAATAACGTGCACACTGGGAAACGTGGCAACGTAGCTTTACATAGGCCTGATATTCGTAGTATTCACGAGGACTGTAAACTGGCATACTAGAGGTGGACACAACTATAATTGCGTCTTTAATCGGACATGGGGAATAACATATGCATATTGGTCATGCACACATAACATATGAGGGATGACACGTAGGGACACAGAACATGGCAAAATTTACTTTTCCACACCTGGAACAACACCATACAGTCCCTAGCATAACCTCATTGGATCGTGTCTCGCTAAATGACTTTGTCAAAACTGCCAGCAATTTCCCACTTACTTCAAACGCCTGTATGCGGAGCATCCTCTGCCTTTAGTGGAACGCGATCACCCTATTATTAACGATCTAATTATCCACAGCCTCTCTGGTGCAAATAGTCTGGTGCTGGAGGAGCCAGTGACGGAGGATGGGATAAAAACTGTCATTCAGTCACTCCTGACTGGGAAAACACCTGACCCCAATGGGCTCCGATTCGAATTCTTAAAGAAATACTTGACACATCTGATGCCACTGCTGTTGGCGAACTAATATATAACTTTCTGGGCGCCATTATATTGGTGTTTTTAAGACCTACCTCCCTAATCAACATTGAGATGCAGGCAGCCCTGAATGTGTAACGTCTGTGCAAATTAGAGGGGCCTCGCAAATTCGCTTTCTGCCCAGGGCCCCCAGAATCTTACAACCGGCCCTGGGTACAAGATATATAATATACTATCCATGGTGGTGGAATGTCTGGGCAAACCGGAGCCCAAAATTAAGCTGCTGGGGTTCTTGGACGAATGGAGTTGCAGGAGATGATTGGCTACTGGTACCCACTAGTCTCTTACTCACCAAGAGAGATACTGCTCAGCATCGGAGGGCCGAGAAGGAATCTCCTGTGAAGGTCTGAACTAATGGCATTGACTATTATGCCAAGGCAGAAGAATACGTGTATACATCTAGAGGCTCTCCTCAGAAGCATGATAATGTTGAGAGGGCATGGATAACATATTCCATGAATGCTGATATGTGATAACCTAACAACGGTCTCTTGCTTTGTACATATGCTGTGCAGGGGGCCTGAGGGATGGGTTGTGCCAAAACCAAAAGGTGTAAGTTGATATATATGAACTCTTTCTATGTTAATAAACATATAAAAAATAGTTGGGAAACAAAGAAAATGTAAATGAAAACTGGTTTATTATATTACATATGAGATCAGATTTGTGGCAAATGCGACCAAAGGCAGAGGAAGCAGTTGAGCCCTGTAGATGTTTCTGAGCAGAAGAGATCTGCTGAGATGGAAGGGAATGTTTGGGTGGTAGCAGACAGTTGGGGACATTAGTGCTAACGGCTTCAGCTAGTCAGAGAAGAGTTCTTCGCATCATTGCCTCTATATGAAGCATATGAAATATCAGGTATGTTGATATATTGATATCCAACAAACTGAGCAAATGAAGGGGCAACTCTCCTCGCTATGATACATCAGAATGACTATAGCAGTTGATTGAATGATATCCACCAAATTCTGAGCTATTGAAGATCCAGAGAGGATGGAATTAAAAATCGAAAGAAATTGTCCTGGTTAGATGCCTCGCTGGCGAATCCAAGATGGCGACCGTGAGGGGTGTGGACAGGCCCTGTCCCTGACGGAGACGAGGAGCGGCCTGAGAGGACTCGCAGGAGGCGGAAACTCCGGGAACATTGCTCACTGCGGGAGACAGAACTGCACCCAGCCGAAAGATTGGGCTGCTGAGGGAGCCGTGGGCACGGCGAAGAGGTGAGAAACGAGGCCACAGCGTGAAAGGCGACCGCAAGTGACAGGGGCGGGGCGGATAGTTCCTATTACCTGCGTGCAAAGGACGACTTGCGCTGGAGGCAGGCTACAAGCCCCGGATGACATTGAGGCGGAGCCCGGCCCTCACCTAAGCGGAAGGAACAAAAGACAGGGAGGCCTGTAGAGAGGATCTCCAGCACTGCAAGTTTCCTTTGCATCAGATCAGGGAACAGTTAATGGCGAAAGCCTGAGGAGAGCTGAACTGTTCTTTCCCTTAGCTCAAGGGAAACTCTGACTCTCCCCGGCCTTGAACTAGTGAGACGCTGTGAGCTCACCACCCAGAGACTCCTGGTCTGCTGAGATTGCAGGGGAGGGCCGGACAAAAGCGCAAAAGAGAACAACAGAGTGGTGCCAGGGTGATTGGAGAGTACTCCACACCAACTGACAGAGTGGGCTGAAGAGTTGCTCGTGTTGACCTATCCGCGTTCCCAGTCTTGGGACTCGCTGAAGGACAGGTTGGGCCATGTCTCCTCGGTTGATTGCACCATATGCCTGATTGCTGCACTACTAGGCAACACCAGCACTGGAACGCACACCCAAGAAGCAGCAGAAGACACTATCTGACCCTAGCCTAAGCAAGCCGATCCCTCAGAGTCCCGGCAAGAGGACTGGAGCATGGGGAAAGTCCCTCAGAAAAAGGGGTTTACTGCCCTAAGCATGGGTGGAGCCGGATATCAGACAGAGGAAGAGAATGAAACGGGTGAGACAGGGAAGGATGCCCACTCTAGCAGACATCATGCAGGCCATCACGACTTCCAGGGAGGTGCTGGAGACCAAAATTGATGTGATAGGGACGGACCTCAGCTTGCTGAGAGATGACCACATCAAACTCAAAGAGCAAGTTGCGGCCACAGAAAAAACACTCGTCGACATTCCCGAAGGGGTGACTGCCCTACAGAAGTCTCCCAGGGAGGTGCAAGATGAGGTTAGGATACTGGAGGCACGGGCGGAAGACAATGAGGGCAGATCCCGCCAAAACAACATGCCAATTGTGGCTATACTGGAAAGAATAGAGGGCACAGATGCTCAAGCCTGCAGTGGTCCGGAAGGACTCTCTCCTTTCTATGCCCTGGAGATGGCTCACAGGGTACCCGCCAGGCCGCCTAAGCCGGGAGCTCCCCCTGGCCCAATTGTGGCGCAAATTCTCTACTTCAAGGATCGTGAACACATCATCCATCATGCCTGTCAAAAACAAGAGCTACAGATAGACAATCACAAGATAATGATTTTCCCGGACTTCACAAGAGTACAACATCAGAGAGCGTCATGCTTAGCTTTCAAGAAGAAACTCCCGCAATTGCAGATCCCGTGTGCAATGTTGTTTCCAGCGCAGCTCCGGGTGGCCGACACGAACGGGGTGCAATTTTTTACTACTTCACATGAGGCATGGGAATAGCTAGGCTCCCACCAGGGCCGGGAGCGATGGAACCCACCCCAAGAACTGATGCAGCAGGGAACGCACAACAGCAACTAACCAAACCGTGCCCCGTCTCCAAAGGAGCGGAGATCCGAGAGGTGCAGAGTACTGCGGGCAGTGGCAGAACTTAGTCAGGGGGCTCTAGCACTGGATCGAGCAAAGGTTGAAATGAGCTGGACAGATCCGACAGTTCACAAGCAACTAGTGCGAATGTGGACTCGGAACCTGAATTACTAGAGGTCACTCCTTAGACGACAGACAATATTGCCTAAGAGGGGCAAATAACCGGGGAAATTCGGAGGACCATCTAGATGCAGACAAAGATCCCAGTGGTGAGATCGACCATGGAGACTGCCACCTAAGATACAGAGGCAGATGAACAATTGCATATGAAACAGGGCTACTGCCCAAGTCTAGTTCCAAGGGGATGCGGCCTGTTGGGGTTTCAGGTCCGGTTGGGTAAGCTACATGCTCCGCCAAAACCAGACAACCTTCCAGTACGTAATTTTAGTTTGGATAGGAATTAGTTCTTGGGTACCTGTCCTGGGTTTGGGAAGTTGGGATGTTCGTTTCGATGAGGGGTTGTTGTTTGGGGCAAGGCGTGTCACAATTAATAAAGACACCAGGAACTTTAAATTTTACTGTTACAGGAGATAACGTTGTAACCATTCTGCATTGGGTTTGCACAATCAGCAACTGCCAGAATAGTATGCAACAGTCACATTAAATCTAGACCAATCAGAATTTTCATTTCCTGGCCTTTAAAGCTGCAAACTTGTTAATTACTTCATCAAAATCAACTCCTTAGGTGAAGCAAATCAAAAGTTATTAAAAACATGTGCGAAGTGCTCCAGTGCAGTGGAAGGCCCTCCGTTGAGGTGGACTGGTCATCATTCAGTTGTTAATTACTGTCTTTGGTCGTTAAAGTGTCCACCTCTGCGGCATAAATCCAGTGGCCCTAGCTACGAGTGGCATTAGGATACTAAATGGCCCTGGCTGAGGTGATGGGCAATCAAGGTACTGGGGAGTTGCTTGGTAATGACTTATAGCCGCATAGTGTCTACTCAAGATAGTAGACCGAGACAGAGACCATGTAGGCCTATGCAAGATGCCTATGACTTGCCCACCTGCATGGACATATAACCGGCACATGCACACTCGGAGAGAAGTCATTGTATCTCTTGGGCAAAGGTTTGCCAACACCAGCTTAGCACAGAAAGAGGCCTAGCAAGACAGACATTAGAAGGCCTAGTTACACATGCATTTGGAGTGCATAAAGTAGTGCTCCTGTTGAATTTCTTTAGGCACTATGACACACGTTTGTGAATTGTCCTCAAAACATCTAAAAGTGGAATAAATGGGAACACTGTGGGAGTATTCAACACAATTAGCACAAACAGAAAGGACAGTGGGGTATATTACCAACAACTAGCGATAATTTTTGTCTCTAACTTGTTTAGAGACAAAAATTATCGCCGCACATCGGCGATTTTTATCGCAGATAAACCTTGCTATTAGCAAGGTTTATCGCAAATGCGATAAAAAACGGCCGCAATGCATGAATATCGCTGAAAAGTCAGCGATATTCATGCATTATCGAGCAAATGCTCTTAGCCATGTTATCCACCTCCCATTGGATAACATGGTGAAGAACTGCTCAGGGCAGGTGTTAGCTTTTGGAGATATTTGCGCTTAGCGCGAATATCTCCAAAAGTTGGTAATAGGAGATAGCGATGTTAGCGACTGTTTCCAGTCGCTAACATCTTGGCACGCCCACTTTGCATGTCATTAGTGATAAATATCACTGACATGCAAAGCGGGGCCCAAGATGGTCGCTATCTCCTATTAGCTGTCACTAACTGGTGTTAGCGACAGCTTGGTAACAGGGAGATAACTTTATCTCCGCTTTCTTGGCTTTTAAAGCCAAAAAAGCGGAGATAAACCCCTTGATAATATACCCCAGTGTGTTTACTATTTGGGAGTGGGACATTTCTGGACTGGCTAACAAAGGCATGTAAGAGTATGTTAAAGAGTACTACTCCTGTTGAACTACCACTGAGGTCTCTCCTGATACGGCCTCACCTCTGCTGCACTGCACTTCCAACCTGCCTGGCAAAAGACAAAAATATTATTGAGGTATCTTTGCCCCATTGAGGGTCCCATTACCAGTGGGTTGGAAAACAGCCCAGTGTCTCCCAATGTAGAATACTGGCCCATGAATATTCATCAGATGGGATGGATCTACCTCAGATACTGGACTGTGATTGATGTATTCTCGTAGTAGGTCTGTATGAAGCAGGTAATGTTATTGGCTTTGTGCCACTATTTTCATTCAAGTCTTCTATAATTACAACCTGACGTCTCAAGAGGGAATGTGTTGGTATATGTTGTGTTCTTCCATGTGACATCACAGTGTATATAAGAGAATAAAGTATGACACATTTCAGTGCCGGATAAGAGAAGCGCTCGTATCCTGGGAGCCTGCGAGCTCCGTATAACTGATTTATATCCCCTCCACCGTCTTTACAAAACCAATTTGAAAGTGCCCTCTTATCTATCTTATTTTTTGTACTGCGTGGTTTGAGTAACAAAAAAAAAGTTATATTTACTAAAAAGCAGTGCCACAATGATGCTCTCTGGTGGAATACATGTATTTGCTCCAGAAAATACATGTCTGCGTGGAAAGAGTAAATGCACAGATATGGTCTTTCAGTTTACCATATATGTTTTCCCAAAAACAGCCACATAAAACTGACGCCTCGTGACAAGAAACTTCACCACAGATGCAATAAGTTCTTGCTTCTTCACCTACCTGAAACGGACAGAGCATGTCTCTCTGAAAGTACTTAACCCAGACCCAGGCCGTTTTCTCACCTCCTTTGTTACCACTCTTGAGAAGATTTTGCTTTGATTGTGGTGGAGTGGTTGACGTGCGACAGTAGTCCAAGTGATGTTTTTTTCTCAGCAATGTGTTGTACAGCAATGGGGTAAAAATGGCATATGCCTACTGGAAAATCTAAGGCTAAAGGGGCATGGTAAGGCTAATTTAAGGGTCTTCTAATATTTAGAGCTAGATTAAAGGAAAGAGTTAAGGTTAACGGAGAGGCGTTAGGATAAATGGATGAGTTATGGTTAATGGGATAGATAAATCTAAGGCTGAGAGTTAAAACTAACAGCAAGAGTTAAAGATGGCAATGGATAGAGTTGTCTAATATGAAGAGCTAAAACAAATTAGGCAAGTTTAAGCCAACACTGGTATGAAATCCCTAGGATTTACTGAATGACGATAAGGTGAACAGGGTGCGAGAAAGCTAATCACACAAGAACTTTGGTCAACAAGGGTGAGGAGGACGTCAAGAGTTGATTTTAATGGTAGAGTTAATTTAAGTTGAATGTTCAAGTTAAATTGCAGAGATGGAGCAAAATAGGAGAGTTAAGGCTACAATGGAGAGTTAAAATTATCAGTTTGAATTAAGGCTAGTTCTGAGAGTTATATTTAACTGTGAGATTAATGCCAGCATGATGGGGCAATAAGGTTAAATTAACGTTCGGACTAATGAAAGGAGATACAATTATTGTATCAAAATATGACTAATAAAAAGAAAGCTAATGGGGCAAGTTAATGATAATGTGGGGGGCTAAGGCTAATGCTCAGAATTATGGCTGATGGGGGAGATGCTGAGAGGGGAATGTCCGCTGCATCACTTTGTAGTATGTGCACACCTGCCCTGATTTACTCATGATATGTACCTTGTACCAAGTCTACGGATGCTTTTTATTTGCATCTCAGCATCTATGACCATCAAGCATGAGCACTAACGGTCTCAGTGTAATGAAGTAAGGCAGAAAGAAAGGCCCTGGGGTCTGGAGGAGTTTTACAGCCAACATCTCAGATCCAGAATTGGTGCTCATGACAGCCAGTTTCACTGCCAGTTTAGGGAACATAACCTGAAGAGTGAGGAATCCTCCTGGAAGCATCGAAGATCTCTTACAGGAAAGGAATGTGCCCTTGCTTCCGGGAAGAGAAGCACTCGATATGCCTCTGCAGGAGAAAAAACTGGCTGAAGGTGATCCCAACCCAGCTGCCTGGAAGAGATGAAGCTATCCAGAGGAAGGTTACAATTGGATCATCTGTGAAACACCAGCACAGCAAGCCCCCGGGCCAGGACCAGTTCTTCAAGAACTGTGGTGACCCTAAGCGTCCTTTTAACTCCACGTCTGAGCTTAGCTGCCCCCATGTGCACCTTGAGCTCGTTAGCCATTCCTCCCTGGTTGGGGGGGTGCTGAAGAACTGTCAGTGCAGTTTGCAGCTCTTAGTCCCACTGAGCACGTTACAATCTGCTGATTGACTGTGCCCTGCAAGCCATCCAGGTTCTTGACTAAGCTCCCTGAAGCATGTGGTAATGTGAAACACAAACCTCGACCAGCATTTTTCCAACTATCTGAAGGAATTGTGTACAGCACCAAGAAGTGTTGCTGACTGGTGGCATTTCCCACTTCACTGCCATTTCTTAGTGGGGAAGGCACCAGCAGGGTAGTAATTATGTTGTAGCAGCCAATAATGGCAGTATGTTCCTGATTCAAACATCGGAACTGCAGGGGAAGAGGACTCTCTAAAGCTCACCAGCTCTGACATTTTGTTTCTTGACACAGCGGTCTAAACTAAAACTCGATATAGACCTTCTCAAGCTGTGCACAGAGAGTCTGGAATGCTATCCCACCTACATTCTGGACTAAACTCTGTCTTGCAGCTTCTAAAAATGAGAACTTAAACAAATCCTTCTTAACTCTTACTTCCGCATCTCCTTCACCTTAATACCTCACATATCTGTTGAGGTAGAACACATCCCTGGGCTTGTGATACTTCAATCAGGTGATTAGCCACGCTCTACAAATTCACGTAACATAACAATGCACACATCCTATCCTATACATAATTTGATGGGTTTTTCTCATGATGCAGGTACTTTTCGATGGTTATCGCTCAATACCTGAACGGCTCACCTCTTCAAAGTGACCTTGATGCGTACTACCTACTACTTTGTTCGCTTCTTGTGCTCCTGGACAGAGTCCATCTCATCTCCACGCTTTGCTGCATGGCTTCATCCTCTTCCTGGCCAGGTCACAATAGGCTTTCGCCAAAAAAAAAGAACAAGCACACAAAGCCCTGCTTCTGACAAACATTGCTCTGTACTGATGCAATAATTTCCCCCTGATGTCCAGATGAAATATAATCTTTTGGCAAGGGGATCAGTATCAGGGTTTGGTGGTTGTCAGGGCATGGCAAAAGGTGCCATCTGTACAAAATCATAATCTCTGGACAACCACCAAAAGGCACAGGTTCCTAGCACTTCACCACATAGAAATAGTGGCTGCAGACACGAAGAACTGAACTTGTATTTCAATAGGAGGGCATAGTCCTATTATATGGAATCACTGCAATTTCAAGACAGTTGGATCAAAGATGGCCACATAACGTGGGTTTAAGGGAAGACAGAACAGTTACATCAACCATCAGTTGATCAATGTTCTGCAGAGCTACAGACAGGTCTGTAACAAGCATAAACAGGTTTAGGTACTGTGTCCTCTGGATGGACTCACGTCTGGCTAGGGATGAGTGTGGATTCTCCAAAATGGGTGTCAGGGCACTGTAGAGGGACTCTGTGTGGGGGAAGGCAAAATCAGAAGGCAACCTGGAGATAAACTCAAACTTATACTGCACTCACCTGACACCACAGAAGAACACAGCGTGAGTTAGAAGAAGGCACTTGTTACAACTAAAGCATACATATATGGTACTGAACGAAGCTAGTTAAGGGGGGATCACTAGTTAAGGGAGAGTCTAGCATATTTTACAGAGTGGATCTGTCAATAGACTCCTCTCCTGAAGATACCAAGGATACCAGTAAAAACTCTGGGGCTTATTTTATTTACAAGCCCCTTGCACCGCCGATGCGACACTTTTTCCCATATTAAAAGTGACACACCGGTCACGCAAGGGGCTTGTAAATAAGCCCCCCTGTTCCACTCACTAGTCATAGCTGCCACCAGCTAGCTGCCTGTCTCCCTTAGACTGGTGAGGGGGCACTGTACCAATACCCCAGCGGGCTTCAAAAACAAGGAGCACGTCCAGTGAGATCAAATATAGGAAGCCTTTCGTCCTTACAAAAAATCTGCTCTGTCTCCACCACCACCCCCCCCCCCAAAAAGACCTAATCCCGTTGGCTCTGAAATGATATGTGTTTTGGCGAAGGAACTATGCCAGCAGTGTTCAAACAAGGTGCCGTTTTCTTGTTGTTTTGAAGCAATCTATGGTTTGTGCACTCATATAATTCACACATATTGTTACTCTCGCCATCAGCCCTAACTTCCCTCTCAAATTTTCTTCTAATTCTTGTTCGTTGAAAAAAAACCTTCCTATTTGGGAAAAAAAAGCAAAATGAGAGCACGCGCGCAAGTATTTCAGCATCCAAATTGTCGAAGCACCCAGAAGTTTCCTTCAAGCTTAGCTACAAGCTTGTCTGGCTCCTGCTGGCTACAGATACCGAAGCAGACAGGCCCTGGCCGCCGGCAGCCAGCTCCTCACATGGCATCGTGGTGCTATTTCAATGGGGGTTTTGAGTTTGGCACACATTTAGTGCCTGGACATGGTGGTGCTGCCTGCACCTGGTTATATTTAAAAGGGATATGAAGTGACGTGACCTGCAGTACCAAACCCGACCCCCAAGAGTAGAAAGACAGATCGCTCCTTCCTTGACACGTCTTTAAAGCGTCCTTTTTTATAGCACTGTCTTGGGCCGGCCTTGGGGAGTCTAATGCGAATGCGATCTGACATGTGTGCGTGCCACATTTCTAAACTTCATATAAATTATTATATTTCTCACCTTGGCCTCCCAAGTCAGTCCCAATCTGGATGAAGGGGAGACGACGGCACTCGCGATATCAAACACCGACACAGTGACCACCACCATTTAATGATTGTCAAAAGCTGGTGGTAAGCAGTAAGCAGGTGACAATTCTAGCAGCACTCCCCTGCCGAGACTGTCTCCACAGACATGGTGGTGGTGGCGCGCGATGCGTCAGAGGACGGAGCACAGCGCGGGGGCTGGCCCAGGGCCTTCATTGGTAGCGGTGTAAGATTGACGGCCCTGGGACCCACAAACTGGGTACGCCGCCGCGCATCGCACCATCATCACATCACCACTATAGTAGGTGGTGCATGCGTGGCGACGTGCACTCACTGCAGTATTTTGTAAGCAGCCTGCAGGTGCGCTTGCACTGTAATAAAGCAGAGCGCAGACTAGAGGTGAGGCTCAGGCTGCAGAGCTGTTTTTGTGTTACACAGCGAGCGTAACCAGATTGTTGTCACCCACTGATGGGGTGACACCCGGTGCGGTCCGCACCCCTCCACCCCCCTAGTGATACCGCTGATAGAGCAGCATACCGACAGCTCTGCCTGCTTAACTTGGATTACAAAGTCTTGTGTCGAATATTGGCCTCCTGTCTGCTTCCACATATAATGACACTGATACATGAGGATCAAATGGGCTTCATTCCCTCTAGGAATACAGCTCAGAATATTAGGCGGCTCTTTCATGTGTTAGACACAGATACATATCAGAGGGAGGAGGCAACAATTTTTGCGGTCGAGGTCATCCTTCAGCCCGACCCTTTTTACCATCTACATAGGCACCGCTAGCCAACATCGTCGGAGCTCACCACCTTAACATTGTCTCATACGCCGAAGACACCCAGCTGATCCTCTCCCTCACCGAGGACCCGGCTACCGCCAAATCCAACCTCCATGAGGCAATGAAGGTAGTCGCAAAGTGGATGAAGCCTAGCTGGCTGAAACTGAATTCGGACAAGGGAGAGGTCCTCAACCTTGGCTCTTCCCCCTCCGCATGGGACGACACCTGGTGGCGGACAACGCTGGGAGTGGCCCTGACACCCATCAACCATGCACGCAACCTGGGAGTCATCCTGGCCTCAACGCTCTCTATGACCTAACAAGTCAACACGGTTTCCTCCTCCTGCTTCAACACCCTCTGCATGCTCCGCAAGATCTACAGATGGATCCCCACTGAAACCAGAAGAACGGTCACCCAAGCACTCGTCAGCAGCAGGCTGGACTACGGCAACGCCCTATACACAGGAACCATGGCCACTCTCCAGAAGAGACTCCAACACATATAAAACGCCTCCGCATGCCTCATCCTCGGAGTCCCTCGACACAGCCACATCACCACCGACTTGAGAGATCTGCACTGGCTCACAGTTAACAAGAGGATCACCTTCCAGCTCCTCACCACGCTCACAAAGCACTCCAGAACGCCGGACGGCATACCTCAACGAACGACTGCCCTTCTGCACCTCGAACTGCCAGCTTTGCTCTGCCGACCAGGCACTCGCCAGCATCCCACGCATCCGCCGAAGGACCACCGGTGGAATATCATTCTCCCACCTCGCCCCCAAGACATGGAACACCCTCCTCATCCACCTGCATTGACCCAGGACCTGCTGACCTTCAGGAGACATCTCAAGACCTGGCTGTTTGACCAGTAGCTGCTCCCCCCTCCCCTCAGCGCCTTGAGACCCTCACAAGTGAGAAGCGCTCTACAAATGATTGATTGATATTGTAAAGGCATTTGATAGCCTCAAATGGCCTAACTTATTTCAAGTGAGAAGGAAATTTGGACTGGGGGAAGAATTTGTTGAATGGACAGCCATTCTCTATAAAGAATCGACTGCTAGGGTCAGGACGGGTGGTCTGATATCTGATACACGTGCAGTAGGCAGAGGGACAAGAGAGGAATGCCCATTGTCACCATTATTATTGGCCCTGGCAATGGATCCTGTGATGCCGATGATTTACAGATGTTTCTGGCTGACTCGAGAGAGGCACTACGTGGAGCAAAGCGGCGGGTCTTAAAGTAAACTTGGGAAAGTCGTGCCTCTTCCCTACTGGGTCGAACAGGGCAGGCCCACCGGAGGCGGAAGGAGTAGTGAAGTGGGAGGACAGATGTCTAACATACCTGGGCACACAAATATACCATAGACAAGGAGATTTACTAGAAGGCAAAATAGGGGGAGTGCTAAGGGGTGCCAAAAGTAGGTTTGACTTCTAGGGGACCCTTCTGCTATCCACGGCGGGCCGAGTTTCCCTCCTGAAAATGGTAATATTGCCAAGATTGCTATATTACTTTGGAAGGCGGTGGTTTGGATTCCGACGCGTCTATTTATTACTCAGTACAAAACCACGATCTTGGGCTTCTCGTGGGGGGGCAGTCGAAGGGTGGCATTCAACAAACTTACAAGATCTAGAGCGGAGGGAGGCTTAGCTGCCCCTGATTTTGAGGCATACTATCTAGCGGCACAGATGCAATGGTTTACAAAAGGGGTATTGGGACGACTCAGAGAGATGACACTCCAAGCCTACACATACTATCTTGGGTGGTGCTGGCACTACCCTTGCGAGGACAAGCTGTGTCATCTGAACTACAAACAGTCCGAAAATGCTGAAACAGGATCTTGCGATGGATACGGAGTGGGCGGCCCTATGCATTTGAAATCCCACTGAATGTGTGTGAGGCCTTGCCGCACGGGGGAAACTGGTGAAGACCGGAAACCTGGTTTGGGAGGGGAATAACTACGATATGGGACTTATATGAAGAAAGTGCCATGATCCTGTTTAATGACCTATGGGAAAGATATGATCTACCCGGGGGCGATTTTCTGTTACATTCAGCTCTCATACAGAGTCACTGGCGGGAAGGTCTCATGGAACCCCAGATGTCAAAGGTGTGCCAATATATAGTAACAGTGGCAGTCTCATTTAAAGCTGTCACATACATCTAGAGATGCATAATGCATGAAGCATTAGTACCCCTGACTGGGTTGCATCAAAAGTGGGAAGCAGATCTAGGTGAGTAAATACCTGATCAAGTTTGGGGGGAGCTGGTGGAAAGGGCATGGAAGAGTACAAGAAACACTAGTTTGCAGTTAGTACATTTCTTTGTATTACACAGAGCATACCTCACCCCGGGAAAGATTATTAAGTACATCAACACACAAACAGCCACCTGCCCTGCATTGCAACATGTAAGGGGCAGAATTCCTACATATGTTCTGGGACTGCCCAAAACTGAAAGGGTACTTGGAAGGAGTGGTGGCAGTATTGACGAGTGTGGCTGATAGGGAGATTGTAGTAACACCGGGGAGCTGTCTGCTACACTGGTCCTCTAACACAGCCAAGAATAAAGTGAAAAGTAAGTTTACGGACCTGGGATTGGTTTTGGAAAAAAGGTAAATCACGAGACATTGGAAAGCGAGAGGTGGCCCTAACATACCTAGATGGCAAAAAGAATTGATAAGATGGGCAGAAGCTGAGGGAATAGTGAATTTGCAATTAGCACAAAGGACGAGGAGTGAGAAGACACTGGACACAGCCAGGGCATGGGTAGCTTTGGTGGAGCTCTTAAAGCTCCCAGAGGAGGAGAGGGACGACAATTCAATAGAGGAGGCCCCTGAAAACATAAATTGAACATACACTAAATTCAGCCGATTGCTAAATGTTGATGTGAGTGCACTGGTTTCATAGCTCCCGAACTGAAGGCCTAATGACATAGGCCTAAGTGTGGCAGAGTAAACTATAATATAACTTAGGTGTGAAACGGTACAAAGCTGATTAAATGTGACACGTCTGGCGGGGGGGCATGGGGGTTTGTTGTGGGTAGATAAATGCGAAGTAATGAATACAAGGTCTGTTGGTTATATACCCTGCAGGCTAATAAACTTCTATATGGTTTTTGCCACCATCAGGGGGGACACCAAGCAGATACTACCACGTAACAGGACTAATGGACCTTTATGCCAAAGACTTTTGATTTATTATAATTGCAATCAGATGCCTTTTGTATGCGATGATTGTTGTAAAACCCAATAAAATATGTTGAAAAAATTAAAAATTAGGTCAGAGGGCACAAGCAGAAAGGAAGGTAAAGAAAGGAAAAAGAAAAGTTTAATGCAGAATCGGAAGAAAGTAAGAACATTGAAATGAGCTAGATTGTCGTTGGTCGACTTACAGGTAGATTCATCAAGCATTTTTGCGAGCGCAAACGGTGCGAATCGCAAAATTCGGCTGTTTGCACCCGCAAAAATGGCTTATGAGATTCATCAATGGCTCATGAACTCGCAATTTGAAAAATCGCAAATAACTGCGATTTATCAAATTGCGATCGCATTAAAGGAATCTCAATTTGAGATTCCTTAAATGCTATTCATGAACCATTTAAAAATTGCGAAATCACTATTTTTGGCCGCTATTTACCGTGAAGTCTGACTTCGTGGTAAATAGCGAAAACATAGAAAAATGCACTTTAGTGCATTTTTCTAAGTTGTATGTTACACACATACATGTCCTTTCGACATGTGTGTGCGCAACATCAGTCTACATTTACATTTCAGGGGTGCTACAGGGTGTCCTTTAGACACCCCTGGCACCCTTGAAATCGCATCCTTATTTGCGATTAGCAATTTGCTAATCGCAAATAAGGAAGCTGTAGGAATCGCAAATAAAACTGCTATTTCTACATGAATCCCGTTTTGCGAGTCTTTAATAGTGATTCCCTAATATTCGCTATTAAGGACTCGCAAAACGGGACAATGATGAATCTGGGGGTTAGTCATGACCTTTGCATTAATAAGAAGCTCTGCTGGAGTACCCTCTCTTATGGTAGCTGTATGTTCTACAAATCATTTTTACTTTGTTTTACTCTTTCTAAGATACACAATGAAGATTTCCCTTAGTGAGCGAGGAGTGTAAGGAAGCTCATGTTGGACTGTAGGTGACTTTCTACTGACCTTAGGTTCTTTTGAGAATACTTCAGTCCAGACAGCGGTGCTGCTTGAGAGAAAAATGAAAGCTCATTGTTGAGGATGTTCTTACAGATGCAATGATATTGGTTAACAATGAACAAACGTTTCAGGACTTTCTCTTATTAACATATGTTTGAATTCTTGTAATCTTGAGTGGATAAAGGGATTTGAAAGAGTAGGGACCGAATTAAGCAGATACTCACAATGAGTGCAGTACTCAAAGGAACAAAGAATAAGGAAGCAACACGATTTCACTTAGAGAGGCTGGGAACTATAGCAGAATGCTGGAAATAAAGATTGCAGAAGATGTCAAAATAACTTGCAAGGGTTCAAATATTAATACAAACAATGCAAACAGGATTACCTTTCACAATATGTATTTAAAAACATGTTCCTGTGTGTTGAAGGCCAGTTCTTAAAAAAGCTGCATGCTAGAGCATGATGTCATCTAAAGGGCTCAGTGCACATTACATTGGGGTTTATAAAAACAATATAGATTTGTGAGAGACACCTATCCTACATACAAACCCGATCCAAACATGGAATTCCATATCTCTCACTGATGCCCAGTTAGTATACCCCAAGGAATTCATTACTTGAAAAACCAAATTGAATTTACTGTCTACCTTCATTCTTGAAAATACTGGAGCCCAAAGGAAGCATTAGTTGGTAGAGTTGATTTTTATTTGGTAAGAGGGAAACTACAACATACAAATAAAGAGGAGGGAGTTTTTCTAGGTGTGAAATTAAGATATCTACCTAGCCATGCTACTCTGAATTCCGTGTCTGGCACACAGCAAACATTCCAAAAGTGCCTGGGTGCGATTCTCTGGAGCCTAAGAGTCTGGATCACACGACATTTGCAAGTTCACTAAACAATGGAATTACGGTCTTGGGTCACACGACATTTGCAAGTTCACTAAACAATGGAATTACGGTCAAGCAAGAGCTTAGTTCTTTTTTTCACATCATTGATTTCACCTGTTACCTGTCCCTGTTCATCGATGAAATATTATCTTAACCTAAATTATGTGTCTCTTGCAATGCTTTAAAATTGGATATTTATTTTTTGTTGACTATGCAATCCCACAATTGTTTTGCATGAGATTTTATTTGATGCATATGTTGTGTACCAGGGCGTATGTTTAGAGAAATTAGAAATAAATAGTGTGAAATTGAGACTGACGTGGTCCAAACTGGGGGAGGTGGATGGAACTCATAACCTTCAAGAATGTCACATGTGTTCTTGTCGGAAAGTTTATAGTTCCTTCTGTGTGGTCAGACATCAAAGTTGCTCTTGCTATAGTTAGAAAACATTGCAGTTCATGTTCGAGAAAGGAGAGTGGTATTCCGCTTGAATACACGAAATAATGTTAGAACATGTTAAAGAAAATAGACTTATCATATAAAACCTGTGATAAGCTTTGTAGATAATGTGATCAAAGGTAGAAGAGACTGAGGAACCTTGTGCATACATATGCACCTTCAAAAATCAAAGGTGCCGTCATGATTCCGCTCATCCAATTTACATGTTAGCGGTATGACACATGAAACTCCGTCAAACCTACTCTGTTTCCATTGCTTTCAGACCACTCCGTCGATTGAGTATTTGCCTAAAAATGTCTGCAGCAGTCATTTTATCTAGAACTCTGCCAGACAGATTACGACTTTGCTTTCTGTTGGCGTATCCATGGTGGGTAAAACTCTACATCTGCCCTGGTCTTATACATATAAAAGGGAATAACACAGCTCATCTACATATTTCCAAGTCGATCTTTCACTATGAATGAATCTGATGTTGCAAGGCTTTGCTTACCTGCTGTTTGATATGGACGATGAGCCACGATGTCTCTGGCCTAATTGAAAGAATGTTATTTTTTATTTCCTTAAACTTCTTTGTTCCAAATGTTGGTGAATTTAGTTACATTATGATTTAATGATCACACAACCTAAATTATTATTATGGCTTCTTCTTTTTGAAGCTAATTCGTTATTGTACAAGGTAGCAAGTCCTGTAGATGGTCTATGGCCCACCAATACCTGGTGCTGTTCCGATGTGAAGCTTTTGATTCAGAAGAATTTGTGGCTTCTCCCCAGCCTAGTCACCCTCTGTGCCGCAGTGTCCTTCTCGGTCTGTGCCGATACCTTCAGACTCTGAGCTGACTTCCTATTCCCAGCTCCCAGGCCAACTTCTCCTTTGCTAGCTCAAGGGAATGCTTACAAGAGAAAGAAAAATATTCTAATTTATTGTAGACCTGTACTCTATGTACTTTTCACAATTCTTAATAGTTGTTGATGATGTTTTACTCTGCCCCAAATATGATGTTGCTCAAAAATATTTTGGGCTATGATGCTTCTATTGTGCTAGAAAGAATTTCATGCACTGGGGCCGTGGTCGAAGTGGCCAAGATGGCAGCCGCAACTTAACATTGCTCCTGGTCCCATTCCATTGATCTTCCTCCATCCATGGCCTGCAGCCATTTGCACGCCTCCCACATACATGGAAGTGAAGCCGGGCCGCTGATACCTTCAGACTGTGAGCCGAACAGCAGACCCAGCACCAATACCTTTTGTGTCTGCCTTGTGGTAGGACGTGTGGAGGCCCAGGTGCAACAGAGGGACATCAAGCCCCGGCACTGCCTGGGTCTTGTGAACCTGGCTTAGCCACCCCTTGGATTCCAACGAAGGCACAATGCGGGGTTTATGAGTCTGTGGCTTGGGGTCACACCTCTTCCTTTACAGTGCTGCGTGGGTTGGGGCTGCAGGCGACCTTTCAGGCACCTTGGGTACCAGATGGTGGGCCTGCCCCACACCCCTACCCTCGGAATATCACCTGGACACATAGTGGGCTTCCCCTTCCCCTGTCAATGCTTGGTTTTGGGAGCCCATGAGTGGAGATGTAGCCAGCAGTAGTGGAGTGGACCTGAGACTGGTATGCAAGTTGTAACAAACATTGGCTAGCTGAAGAGGACTGTTTGCGGGATTGATCTCCCAGAAGGTGAGGTACTGTGGTTGCGAATGTGGACTGAACCCCCCTCCCCTTAACTGCCCTCTATGGCATGGATTGTTGCTAGGACCGACCACTAGATGCCCTGGAGTGCTGTTTGAGATCTTGATAACCAGTAGTGGAACACCTTGAGATCCTCGCCCTCATGAACTGCAACATGGGGTATACTATTGCTCTGGCTACTAGTGCCTTCCCAAGATAAGTAAGCCACCAGCTTGGAAGGGTTAGCAACCTCTGGCCCCCACATATCATCATCTAAAACATCTGAACACACGTTACTATCTGGTAGAACAAGTCTAAGCCCCCGCTTTCCACCCAAAGCAAGATGGACCAATTCAGTGTGCCGCTCTCAGCAGCCACGGGTCCATCTGATGCTCCTCTGAGTGCACACTGACCTCCTGCCCAACCTGACCATGCAACCATACTCAAGGCGATTTAAGATTTCCATGAGGCAGTAGAAGCCAAGGTAGGTGAGATGCAGGTGGATGTGTCCTTACTGCTTCAACATCTCCGAAATATCTCTGATCAGGTGACCAAGGCCAAAATCCAATTTTCTTCAGTAGAAGATAACCTAGCCACACTCAAGCTGCAAGTTTCAAAATTATCGTCCACAATGATGCAACAGGAGGAACGTGCAGAGGGTGCCGAAAATCACTCCAGCAGGAACACTCTCAGGTTCATCCGAATCCCTGAAGGGGTGAAGGGGTGGAGCCCCCAATGTAGAACACTTTCTAGAGACATGGCTGATGTCTTGGATCCCTGCAGACAAGCTTTCATCCAGATTTTTGCTGGAGCAGGTCCATGGGTCTTTGGCCCGCTGCCGTTCTCCTGAGGCACCTGCCTACCCTGTGATTGCACGGATCCTCAACCATCGCGACCATGATACAATTCTCTGGAAGGCGAAGGGACATCTGGACCTCCACTTCCAACACTCAAAGATCATGATTTTTCCAGACTACACTAGAAGGGCACAACAATGTCCTCAGAAGATGTGTGCCCTTGGCCTGCTGTAATGCTTATTTTTATGATAAAGCTAAAAGTTATCTTCTAGTGCAATACTTACTTCCTTGAGACTAATGATCAGACATGGGAGCGAGTGACAGAACAGAGAGTGCCACAACAAACAGAAGGTCCTGGTGAAAGTGTCCTCCGAAAGGCAGACACTGCCCTCCATCTCTCTCCTAAACTGCGCAGTTGGGGCGGACGTGAGTGCCATGGCTCAGACCGGGTGGGTGTGTTACCAGGACAAACAGGATGATGCTTTAATGGACACTCCAATCACAGAGATGACACAATAGCCTTTCCAGAGTGACCTGGTGGGCCTCATGGCCCACAGTGAGACACCCTGTGGTACTCATGTGGTTGAGACATCGCTTCTTGCTGTATCTCCAGCATTGGTAAAAGGGGTGTTTCCTGTGGGTTTAGACATGGCACCAATAGTCATGCTCCCAAAGCTGGACCAACCGGTGGACTGTTGCCCTTCAAACAAGGTCATCTCACTTATAAATGCCGATACCAAGCTATTTGCCAAAGTTTTGGCCACCAGCCTTTCCCACATGGTGTCCCACTTGATTCAGCCCGACCACTGCAGCTTCATGCCCAACCAGAGCACACAACCCTGTACCCAGATAGCTCAAGTGGACTTTTCCCAGTCCCACCACCTCCAGGGTCCCGCCACCTAATTACTTGTAGATTTCAAAAAAGGTTTTCTACACCGTCAACTGGTCCTACTTGGATGTGTTGTTAAGGAGGGCAGGGCTCAACCTCTGTTTCTGTGCTCTTTGTAGGCTTCTTTATGCCCTCTCCACCGGTCAGATTCAGGTGAAGGGAATGCTGTCCTTGCCATTCCCGGTCCACAGAGGTACTTGTCAGGGCTGCCCCCTTTCTCCTCTTTTATTCGCCCTGGCAATTGAGCCCCTAGTTTGCCTTATCTGCTGTGATGCTCGTATTCGGGTGTGATCCTGGGATGGGGAAGGCCATGGATTGCATTGCGGTTTGTTCCAATGACATGTTGGTGTTTTTGGATGATCCAGAGTCCTTGGGCCCGACTGTATAGAGGTCATGCGACTGTTAAGCAAGGCTTTCGGCCTCCTGTTGAATGAACCTAAATCCCTACTGTACCTATTGCAGGTGACTCGAACTGTTGGTCTTGGCAACCTGACTCATCCACTGAATCTGGTGGTAGAGGACATGCAAAAATTAAACCGATTTTCCTTGAAAGCCCTTCGGAGAGTGGCTCTTTTTAAAATGATGGTCCTGGCCACCTTTATGTACATTTAAAAAAAAATCACTTACCCTATTCCCTGAAGGTGGTTCCAGACCCTGACTTAAAATGCCAACACCTTCCCCTGGCCTGGAGGTCGCCTTCAGGTGGCTTTAGTTAGCGAACGTCACTCCCCCTATGATGGGGAGATGGGCACAGCAGACCTTTATTGTTAATATTTGGCCTCACAGTTGGTTGCTCTAAACAACTGCGTCACTCGAGGATGGGACCGCCCGCCATACCAGACAGAACTGGCCATGCTGGGTCTGGATGGCTGCTGGGTCTGCACTATGGAAAATCAATCCCCTTGACCCTCCCTGCCTGCACCTGAGTGATCATTTTGTGTTGGCGGTGGTGCTCTGGTTTATAAGATGGGATCGCAAACTCACTGCTTTGACCCCGCTGTGGCTGGGTATATTGTTGCATCACACTGCTGGGCTGGAAGGCTTTACCTGCTGGGAGAACTATAAGCATCTCCCATCTAGGGGACCTCTGGGTGGACAGTGAGTTACACACATTTCAAGCAATCCAGCTTGGTTGCACAGGATATGGAAGGCCTGGGTGTGCTCACTTTAGGATGACAAATGGGGCGAGGCTAGAATGGCCTCCAGGGAATTGGCAATTCCTGCGCGACCTTCCATCTCAAATATCTACACATTGGATACTTGACTTTGCAGCATCTTCCACAGATGGGCATGTGACCTCAGGCTTGCTGTGCCAGTTGTCTCTTACCAGAGGTAAACATCTTCCACATGGTATGGTCTTGTCCAGGATTGACCTCATTCTGGTAAGTGGTTGAGGGTGAACTCTGCAATATTGGACCGACGGCTCCGCATTACTCCAAGGGTCGCATTACTGGGCCTGTTGGAGGACGTGGGTGGCAGAGCATGGAACGTACTTTTTTTGGGGTGGTGGCACTTTTGACGAAATGGGCATTGCCCGCCACTGGAAATACCTGCCCAACCCTCTCCCCTCCCCCCCCTCAGTGATTGAGTGGAAGAGGGGGATGGATTGGTAGGCTCAACAAGGAGGGGCCCATATACAAGGCTAGATGTGGCCATTGCAAGCATGAGAAGATCTGGGGCACAAGTTGAGCCTACTATGGAATGTATACTGGTATTAACGAACTACTATGATGCTGTCTTCAATATGTTGATTGGTGGGTAATGGGCATGTTTGTGTTGTTGTTGACAAGTAAATAAAAATTGGTTAAAAAAACAAAACGAATGAATATCATGCATTATGGTTGTGAGGGAGTGTTTGTTCCTCAGAAACATAATTTCATGTGTAAATAATATACCGTTTCTACACTTATAATACACATGTAAGGTAGGCCTTAAAAGGCCAGAGGTCAGATAGCATGGTATATAAAATGTGCAACATGCAAAAGTAATATGTACACATGTTAAGCTGCTAAATCTACCCTACAAGCTATTTTCTGTAGTGTAGGCCTAGCACTCCCAATCACTAACACAGATTCACTTTATTAACCTCACTGATGGTTAAAATCAGTTATGGAAATGATAGAAGGTTGGTTATTCAAACATTTGTCTATAATATTGTTACACGCTCTGTACTTAAAAATTTGAATTGTAATTTATAAGTCTGATATAAAACCTTTGGAATAATTAACAATGTGCAGCATGAATTTTCACAGGCCTGACTGGAAATTTCCTGCTTTGATTTTGAGTCAATGAGTCAACCTGGAAAGTATACTTGTCCACGACAGTGGAGAATAGATGCTTAGGGGCCCATTAGGATGTCGGGCGGTGGCACCACCGCGGTGGTGGTGGGGCGGAAAAACAGCTTTTTCCGCCCACGAGCAGCGGTACTCACGTCCGCCACATTAGGATAACAAAACATAGGTCAATTCCCATCCGCCGCGGAGCGATGCGCACCGCCATCAAAGTGTGCCCGCCACCGCGGCGGCGGGAGCCAATCAAGACTCTCCGCCGTGCCGAATGACGTCAGCCCCGCTCGACAAATTAGGATGGCCCAAACAAGCTGGTGCACCGCAGCGGAGACACCGCCCAGCCTGAGCAGGCAGAAAGTCTACAGCGGAGTGCGAACGCCGAGACCCGGTCATGAACGCCATGCACCCAGCCCTCCATATGCATCCGGTGATGTACCTGCTATAACACTACCGCCAGATGGCCCGCCGTGGACGTCGCCGCAGGTACGCCACCACACATATGCAACAAACATGCCGACACAGGGCCCAAGCACCACACAGACACCCTGCTGGGGGACACAACACATACACAAGTGCACCCACACATCACCCACCTGACAACAAGGCACCCCTATGCATCCGGAATACACATCATCCGCCAACCAGCTGCAATGTCCCGGTCCCAGTCACGTCACCGCCGCGGTCAACACATGCGCTCTATGCAGAAGGCAGGGCCACTCCAAGGCATGGGCAGGGCACAAACACCATAGGGACACACCACCCCCAATCACACATCAACACACCACAACAAGTCACAGGCCAGGTGCCCATCCCATGCACCACCCCGGCACACCAACAAGCACTGCAACAACAAGCACAATGCACACCCTCTGCACCACACAACACACAACCAGGGGCACAGTCACTGCAGGAGTGGCTGACAAGGAACACACAACACCAGTGCCACACACACTGAAGGCTCACAATCCCTCCATGACATACACAAACAAACTCACACCCTGGGTGTAGCCACAAACACAACACACACACAGGGATGCCCCAACAGATGCCTGCACAAGAACAACATACAAACACTACAGGAACACATCCTAAACTCCAACAGAAACAGACATACCCTGTCAGCCACACTGGGGAAAAGCAATGGGAGCACAGACACAACAGGAGTACACAACAACATCACTCAGGAACAAAACACATACACCATAACACTAATCACACAAGAAGTGCATCTGGACATACACACACTGCCACACCAAACCGACCACAGATGCACATGAAACCCCAATCAACAAACACCACAAGACATCAGGGGATGCACATCAGGCAATGCCAAGGCCACATACACACAGCACTGCATGCACAACAAGCAGTGTGTGCATAACAAGCACAACAGCCACACACACACATGATTGACACAACCGCATCACATACACCACAAAACTGCACTGCACAAATACAACAGCACACACAGGAACTCAAGCAATACCACAGCCAACATCCACACATCCAACAAAACAACTACAGATGGACCATTCTGGTATACAAGAGCCCAGCCACCTCCACCAGAGCACTGGCCAGCACACACTGCTGAAGTGCACATAACCACTACAGAATGACCAATAGCACAAGGACAGCACACATGAACCATTGGGGCAATGTCCAGAGTGGAATAACACTCATGGCCCAAGAACTGCACCACAAAGCACAAGCCCACAAATGAAGTGATGTGGAGGCGCACACACACATGGAAACCAAGGGGACAGCTCACATCAAAGTGAAACAGCCTGCATGTCAGTAGCAAACATGTAAGGGGTGTACCACACACAAATAGAGGGAGAAAACACCCACAATGGCCAGGCACAAGTGGCACACATAGGGGATGGACCAAAACCACACACACCATGCCATACAGGAGTGGAACAACCACCATGTGCCTGCAATGCATGACAATCACAATGCCAGTGTGGAGCAGCAGGCCCACACAGTTTACACAAAAACACACAAAACACATTGAGGATCAACCAAACACAACACTGATGTGCAACTCACACACTTTGCACACTCCAAACTTACAAATACAACAAGGAGGATTTACACACAACACCATGGATACACCAACACACAGCACAGTGCAATACACACAGCTCACACAAGTGCATACAATCCTCTACACAGGTCAAGACAAAACAAACAACAGGAATACAACTCCTGGGTGACACATGTGTCCCGCACAATACAGGGGCACATATACATCCACTACAAACTAACAGCCTTCCACTACAAACTAACAGCCTTCACACTGCACACCTCTGCTACACCCAACACCATGCATCTCATGTAGGCCATGGTACCAGGACCAAAGGCCAAAACAAGATGACCATACACATACAAGGCTGGGCACACAGAAAGGAAACCACACACATACTTCATGACATATCCCAGCCAGCTCCTAAACATTTACACAGCATCACACCCTGTGCTGGCAGTGTCCCCAACCAGACATGTGAACAGTGTAGGCAACAGTAGCAAATCACTATCAAGATGGCTGCATGGCTGCTAAAATAGCCATCACACATGACAACATTTGCAGGGTCAGACTGGACTGAAGACCCTGTCACCCCTGTCCAAAAATATGATGCCTGCAAAGTGCCTTGCAATGTTGAAGTTTTACATGGAGCATGGTGCACAGGCAATCAAATGCGAACAGAAACAGAACTTTAATCAGCAAGGACACTGACAAAAGACACAACAGAAGTCACTGCATTTATTCACAGATTGCACAGATGTAGCGGTACAACAATTGTAGACAACAGCAAGGCTCAAAATGATGTACAAATGCTAGATACCATGCACAGGTGAAACACAAACAGGAAGGCCAGTGTCCATAGCACAGGTGAGAGGCCAACACGGCAGAGCAACAGGGCCAGTGTCCATGGCAGGTGAGAGGCCAACACAGCAGAGCAACAAGGCCAGTGTCCATGGCAGGGGAGAGTACAGCACAGCAGAGCAACAGGGCCAGTGTCCATGGCAGGTGAGGGTACAGCACAGCAGAGCAACAGGGCCAGTGTCCATGGCAGGTGAGAGTACAGCACAGCAGAGCAACAGGGCCAGTGTCCATGGCAGGGGAGAGTACAGCACAGCAGAGGAACAGGGCCAGTGTCCATGGCAGGTGAGAGGCCAACACAGCAGAGCAACAGGGCCAGGAACACACCCATGTTCCAAACAATGAACAGGACTAGCACACCTGCATGATGCACAGGCGTATGAGGTGATGTCAACTCACTCCTTGCTGCCATGCGGACTTGTACCTGGCTGTGTGTCGGGGACAGCAGGCCCACTTGACTGTGGTGACAGAGCCCCAGGTGCTGTGGGGCTAACAGTGGCTTGGCAAGCTGGAGGGCTGTGTGGATCAGGTGGCATAGTGGCACGTGGAGGTGGAGTCATGCAGACCTCTGACACAGTGTAGGTGGGTGAGATTGGCGGGGTGCCCTCCCACTTTTTGGGAATATGAAATGGCTTCCCTGTCTTGGGGTTGATGGGAAGTGGCGATGACACAACAGGCACACCCCTCAACTGTCACACATCAGGTACAGACACTGGCACTACCTCTGGAGATGTGCTGGAACCCGCGGAACGCTTGGTCTGGCTATGTCTCTGGACCACCTTCCCCTCTTTGCCAGGTGTACCCCCTACAGTGCCCTCCATTGCCTTCTTGCCAGGGGTGGTCTCTACACTGCCCTCCTTTGCCTTCTTGCCATGGGTGATCTATAAACTGCCCTCCATTGCCTTCTTGCCAGGGGTGGTCTCTACACTGCCCTCCTTTGCCTTCTTGCCAGGGGTGGTCTCTAAACTGCCCTCCTTTGCCTTCTTGCCAGGGGTGGTCTCTACACTGCCCTCCTTTGCCTTCTTGCCAGGTGTACCCCCTACAGTGCCCTCCTTTGCCTTCTTGCCAGGGGTGGTCTCTACACTGCCCTCCTCCACCTGCATCAATGAACGTTGAATTTGGGTAGATGTTTTTGGTGGATGTGTCCCTGTGCTCTTCCTAGGTGTACCCCTGATATGCAAGACCTCCTCAGTGGCCACAGACACTGCATGTGTAGGTTTGTGTGATGTACTACGGACAGGAGAGTCTTGTACCCGTGATTCCTCTGCAGCATGTGAGGCTGATGTCTGCCTCATTGCTCTTCTGGCCTTGTCCTTCCCTGACTGTCTCTTGTCTATGCATTCTGGGGTGGCCATGCTCTTCAGTGGGGATGGTGTCCGTGGGCGGGAGTGTTTGGGTTGTGTCTGTTGTGTGCTCCTGGTGCTGTACCTTTTCGTTGATGCAGGCGAACCGTGCACACTGTCATCTGATGTGGCCACTGACTGGGGGGTGGACAAAGGCATCTGAGCTGCAATGGGAGCATGTGCCTGTTGAAGGGCTGACGTGACTGTGGATGACAACGCCTGGACTGTCGGGTGTAACCCACCCGCGTCTGAGTGTATGCCCTCCATGTATGCAACCACCTGGCCTAATTTCTTTTCATGTTCACTGAAGGCATTGAGCAGGGTGGTCTGGCCCACACAAAGATACCCCGAAACACGTGTCCAGGCATGGCGATGACAGCGAAGATAGCAGAAGATCGAAAGATGATGCATCGCGAACACTTTACTACATTGACCAGAGTCCTTAGGGGCGACCTCGCCGGTGTGTGAGTAGTGTGCGACCCCACCCCCATTTGTAACTTCAAAGCTCCCTTGAGCAGCGGGCTGACGAGCCTGGGATCCCGCACCTATGCGCCTGAGTGGTACTATACCTGGCAGATATTGGCAGCCATCGGCAACCCCAGTACACGGCCTATCCCTGCTGATGAGGGGTAATACCCCGAAACACGTGTCCAGGGATGGCGATGACAGCGAAGATAGCAGAAGATCGAAAGATGATGCATCGCGAACACTTTACTACATTGACCAGAGTCCTTAGGGGCGACCTCGCCGGTGTGTGAGTAGTGTGCGACCCCACCCCCATTTGTAACTTCAAAGCTCCCTTGAGCAGCGGGCTGACGAGCCTGGGATCCCGCACCTATGCGCCTGAGTGGTACTATACCTGGCAGATATTGGCAGCCATCGGCAACCCCAGTACACGGCCTATCCCTGCTGATGAGGGGTAATACCCCGAAACACGTGTCCAGGGATGGCGATGACAGCGAAGATAGCAGAAGATCGAAAGATGATGCATCGCGAACACTTTACTACATTGACCAGAGTCCTTAGGGGCGACCTCGCCGGTGTGTGAGTAGTGTGCGACCCCACCCCCATTTGTAACTTCAAAGCTCCCTTGAGCAGCGGGCTGACGAGCCTGGGATCCCGCACCTATGCGCCTGAGTGGTACTATACCTGGCAGATATTGGCAGCCATCGGCAACCCCAGTACACGGCCTATCCCTGCTGATGAGGGGTAATACCCCGAAACACGTGTCCAGGGATGGCGATGACAGCGAAGATAGCAGAAGATCGAAAGATGATGCATCGCGAACACTTTACTACATTGACCAGAGTCCTTAGGGGCGACCTCGCCGGTGTGTGAGTAGTGTGCGACCCCACCCCCATTTGTAACTTCAAAGCTCCCTTGAGCAGCGGGCTGACGAGCCTGGGATCCCGCACCTATGCGCCTGAGTGGTACTATACCTGGCAGATATTGGCAGCCATCGGCAACCCCAGTACACGGCCTATCCCTGCTGATGAGGGGTAATACCCCGAAACACGTGTCCAGGGATGGCGATGACAGCGAAGATAGCAGAAGATCGAAAGATGATGCATCGCGAACACTTTACTACATTGACCAGAGTCCTTAGGGGCGACCTCGCCGGTGTGTGAGTAGTGTGCGACCCCACCCCCATTTGTAACTTCAAAGCTCCCTTGAGCAGCGGGCTGACGAGCCTGGGATCCCGCACCTATGCGCCTGAGTGGTACTATACCTGGCAGATATTGGCAGCCATCGGCAACCCCAGTACACGGCCTATCCCTGCTGATGAGGGGTAATACCCCGAAACACGTGTCCAGGGATGGCGATGACAGCGAAGATAGCAGAAGATCGAAAGATGATGCATCGCGAACACTTTACTACATTGACCAGAGTCCTTAGGGGCGACCTCGCCGGTGTGTGAGTAGTGTGCGACCCCACCCCCATTTGTAACTTCAAAGCTCCCTTGAGCAGCGGGCTGACGAGCCTGGGATCCCGCACCTATGCGCCTGAGTGGTACTATACCTGGCAGATATTGGCAGCCATCGGCAACCCCAGTACACGGCCTATCCCTGCTGATGAGGGGTAATACCCCGAAACACGTGTCCAGGGATGGCGATGACAGCGAAGATAGCAGAAGATCGAAAGATGATGCATCGCGAACACTTTACTACATTGACCAGAGTCCTTAGGGGCGACCTCGCCGGTGTGTGAGTAGTGTGCGACCCCACCCCCATTTGTAACTTCAAAGCTCCCTTGAGCAGCGGGCTGACGAGCCTGGGATCCCGCACCTATGCGCCTGAGTGGTACTATACCTGGCAGATATTGGCAGCCATCGGCAACCCCAGTACACGGCCTATCCCTGCTGATGAGGGGTAATACCCCGAAACACGTGTCCAGGGATGGCGATGACAGCGAAGAAAGCAGAAGATCGAAAGATGATGCATCGCGAACACTTTACTACATTGACCAGAGTCCTTAGGGGCGACCTCGCCGGTGTGTGAGTAGTGTGCGACCCCACCCCCATTTGTAACTTCAAAGCTCCCTTGAGCAGCGGGCTGACGAGCCTGGGATCCCGCACCTATGCGCCTGAGTGGTACTATACCTGGCAGATATTGGCAGCCATCGGCAACCCCAGTACACGGCCTATCCCTGCTGATGAGGGGTAATACCCCGAAACACGTGTCCAGGGATGGCGATGACAGCGAAGATAGCAGAAGATCGAAAGATGATGCATCGCGAACACTTTACTACATTGACCAGAGTCCTTAGGGGCGACCTCGCCGGTGTGTGAGTAGTGTGCGACCCCACCCCCATTTGACACATCAGGTACAGACACTGGCACTACCTCTGGAGATGTGCTGGAACCCGCGGAACGCTTGGTCTGGCTATGTCTCTGGACCACCTTCCCCTCTTTGCCAGGTGTACCCCCTACAGTGCCCTCCATTGCCTTCTTGCCAGGGGTGGTCTCTACACTGCCCTCCTTTGCCTTCTTGCCATGGGTGATCTATAAACTGCCCTCCATTGCCTTCTTGCCAGGGGTGGTCTCTACACTGCCCTCCTTTGCCTTCTTGCCAGGTGTACCCCCTACAGTGCCCTCCTTTGCCTTCTTGCCAGGGGTGGTCTCTACACTGCCCTCCTCCACCTGCATCAATGAACGTTGAATTTGGGTAGATGTTTTTGGTGGATGTGTCCCTGTGCTCTTCCTAGGTGTACCCCTGATATGCAAGACCTCCTCAGTGGCCACAGACACTGCATGTGTAGGTTTGTGTGATGTACTACGGACAGGAGAGTCTTGTACCCGTGATTCCTCTGCAGCATGTGAGGCTGATGTCTGCCTCATTGCTCTTCTGGCCTTGTCCTTCCCTGACTGTCTCTTGTCTATGCATTCTGGGGTGGCCATGCTCTTCAGTGGGGATGGTGTCCGTGGGCGGGAGTGTTTGGGTTGTGTCTGTTGTGTGCTCCTGGTGCTGTACCTTTTCGTTGATGCAGGCGAACCGTGCACACTGTCATCTGATGTGGCCACTGACTGGGGGGTGGACAAAGGCATCTGAGCTGCAATGGGAGCATGTGCCTGTTGAAGGGCTGACGTGACTGTGGATGACAACGCCTGGACTGTCCGGTGTAACCCACCCGCGTCTGAGTGTATGCCCTCCATGTATGCAACCACCTGGCCTAATTTCTTTTCATGTTCACTGAAGGCATTGAGCAGGGTGGTCTGGCCCACACAAAGATACCCCGAAACACGTGTCCAGGCATGGCGATGACAGCGAAGATAGCAGAAGATCGAAAGATGATGCATCGCGAACACTTTACTACATTGACCAGAGTCCTTAGGGGCGACCTCGCCGGTGTGTGAGTAGTGTGCGACCCCACCCCCATTTGTAACTTCAAAGCTCCCTTGAGCAGCGGGCTGACGAGCCTGGGATCCCGCACCTATGCGCCTGAGTGGTACTATACCTGGCAGATATTGGCAGCCATCGGCAACCCCAGTACACGGCCTATCCCTGCTGATGAGGGGTAATACCCCGAAACACGTGTCCAGGGATGGCGATGACAGCGAAGATAGCAGAAGATCGAAAGATGATGCATCGCGAACACTTTACTACATTGACCAGAGTCCTTAGGGGCGACCTCGCCGGTGTGTGAGTAGTGTGCGACCCCACCCCCATTTGTAACTTCAAAGCTCCCTTGAGCAGCGGGCTGACGAGCCTGGGATCCCGCACCTATGCGCCTGAGTGGTACTATACCTGGCAGATATTGGCAGCCATCGGCAACCCCAGTACACGGCCTATCCCTGCTGATGAGGGGTAATACCCCGAAACACGTGTCCAGGGATGGCGATGACAGCGAAGATAGCAGAAGATCGAAAGATGATGCATCGCGAACACTTTACTACATTGACCAGAGTCCTTAGGGGCGACCTCGCCGGTGTGTGAGTAGTGTGCGACCCCACCCCCATTTGTAACTTCAAAGCTCCCTTGAGCAGCGGGCTGACAAGCCTGGGATCCCGCACCTATGCGCCTGAGTGGTACTATACCTGGCAGATATTGGCAGCCATCGGCAACCCCAGTACACGGCCTATCCCTGCTGATGAGGGGTAATACCCCGAAACACGTGTCCAGGGATGGCGATGACAGCGAAGATAGCAGAAGATCGAAAGATGATGCATCGCGAACACTTTACTACATTGACCAGAGTCCTTAGGGGCGACCTCGCCGGTGTGTGAGTAGTGTGCGACCCCACCCCCATTTGTAACTTCAAAGCTCCCTTGAGCAGCGGGCTGACGAGCCTGGGATCCCGCACCTATGCGCCTGAGTGGTACTATACCTGGCAGATATTGGCAGCCATCGGCAACCCCAGTACACGGCCTATCCCTGCTGATGAGGGGTAATACTCCGAAACACGTGTCCAGGGATGGCGATGACAGCGAAGATAGCAGAAGATCGAAAGATGATGCATCGCGAACACTTTACTACATTGACCAGAGTCCTTAGGGGCGACCTCGCCGGTGTGTGAGTAGTGTGCGACCCCACCCCCATTTGTAACTTCAAAGCTCCCTTGAGCAGCGGGCTGACGAGCCTGGGATCCCGCACCTATGCGCCTGAGTGGTACTATACCTGGCAGATATTGGCAGCCATCGGCAACCCCAGTACACGGCCTATCCCTGCTGATGAGGGGTAATACCCCGAAACACGTGTCCAGGGATGGCGATGACAGCGAAGATAGCAGAAGATCGAAAGATGATGCATCGCGAACACTTTACTACATTGACCAGAGTCCTTAGGGGCGACCTCGCCGGTGTGTGAGTAGTGTGCGACCCCACCCCCATTTGTAACTTCAAAGCTCCCTTGAGCAGCGGGCTGACGAGCCTGGGATCCCGCACCTATGCGCCTGAGTGGTACTATACCTGGCAGATATTGGCAGCCATCGGCAACCCCAGTACACGGCCTATCCCTGCTGATGAGGGGTAATACCCCGAAACACGTGTCCAGGGATGGCGATGACAGCGAAGATAGCAGAAGATCGAAAGATGATGCATCGCGAACACTTTACTACATTGACCAGAGTCCTTAGGGGCGACCTCGCCGGTGTGTGAGTAGTGTGCGACCCCACCCCCATTTGTAACTTCAAAGCTCCCTTGAGCAGCGGGCTGACGAGCCTGGGATCCCGCACCTATGCGCCTGAGTGGTACTATACCTGGCAGATATTGGCAGCCATCGGCAACCCCAGTACACGGCCTATCCCTGCTGATGAGGGGTAATACCCCGAAACACGTGTCCAGGGATGGCGATGACAGCGAAGATAGCAGAAGATCGAAAGATGATGCATCGCGAACACTTTACTACATTGACCAGAGTCCTTAGGGGTGACCTCGCCGGTGTGTGAGTAGTGTGCGACCCCACCCCCATTTGTAACTTCAAAGCTCCCTTGAGCAGCGGGCTGACGAGCCTGGGATCCCGCACCTATGCGCCTGAGTGGTACTATACCTGGCAGATATTGGCAGCCATCGGCAACCCCAGTACACGGCCTATCCCTGCTGATGAGGGGTAATACCCCGAAACACGTGTCCAGGGATGGCGATGACAGCGAAGATAGCAGAAGATCGAAAGATGATGCATCGCGAACACTTTACTACATTGACCAGAGTCCTTAGGGGCGACCTCGCCGGTGTGTGAGTAGTGTGCGACCCCACCCCCATTTGTAACTTCAAAGCTCCCTTGAGCAGCGGGCTGACGAGCCTGGGATCCCGCACCTATGCGCCTGAGTGGTACTATACCTGGCAGATATTGGCAGCCATCGGCAACCCCAGTACACGGCCTATCCCTGCTGATGAGGGGTAATACCCCGAAACACGTGTCCAGGGATGGCGATGACAGCGAAGATAGCAGAAGATCGAAAGATGATGCATCGCGAACACTTTACTACATTGACCAGAGTCCTTAGGGGCGACCTCGCCGGTGTGTGAGTAGTGTGCGACCCCACCCCCATTTGACACATCAGGTACAGACACTGGCACTACCTCTGGAGATGTGCTGGAACCCGCGGAACGCTTGGTCTGGCTATGTCTCTGGACCACCTTCCCCTCTTTGCCAGGTGTACCCCCTACAGTGCCCTCCATTGCCTTCTTGCCAGGGGTGGTCTCTACACTGCCCTCCTTTGCCTTCTTGCCATGGGTGATCTATAAACTGCCCTCCATTGCCTTCTTGCCAGGGGTGGTCTCTACACTGCCCTCCTTTGCCTTCTTGCCAGGGGTGGTCTCTAAACTGCCCTCCTTTGCCTTCTTGCCAGGGGTGGTCTCTACACTGCCCTCCTTTGCCTTCTTGCCAGGTGTACCCCCTACAGTGCCCTCCTTTGCCTTCTTGCCAGGGGTGGTCTCTACACTGCCCTCCTCCACCTGCATCAATGAACGTTGAATTTGGGTAGATGTTTTTGGTGGATGTGTCCCTGTGCTCTTCCTAGGTGTACCCCTGATATGCAAGACCTCCTCAGTGGCCACAGACACTGCATGTGTAGGTTTGTGTGATGTACTACGGACAGGAGAGTCTTGTACCCGTGATTCCTCTGCAGCATGTGAGGCTGATGTCTGCCTCATTGCTCTTCTGGCCTTGTCCTTCCCTGACTGTCTCTTGTCTATGCATTCTGGGGTGGCCATGCTCTTCAGTGGGGATGGTGTCCGTGGGCGGGAGTGTTTGGGTTGTGTCTGTTGTGTGCTCCTGGTGCTGTACCTTTTCGTTGATGCAGGCGAACCGTGCACACTGTCATCTGATGTGGCCACTGACTGGGGGGTGGACAAAGGCATCTGAGCTGCAATGGGAGCATGTGCCTGTTGAAGGGCTGACGTGACTGTGGATGACAACGCCTGGACTGTCCGGTGTAGCCCACCCGCGTCTGAGTGTATGCCCTCCATGTATGCAACCACCTGGCCTAATTTCTTTTCATGTTCACTGAAGGCATTGAGCAGGGTGGTCTGGCCCACACAAAGCTGGCGCAGGAGCTCAACACACTCTGCACTGAGGGCAGCAGGGGGGACAGGTGCTGGGGCTGCGGTGCCAGGTATGAATGTGACTCGTCCCCTCTTAGGGACACAGATACGGGCAGCACCAGAGGAAGTGGATGGGAGGCTGGGGACTGGCCGCTGGGTGGTAGATGATGATGCAGACTCCCCATCCCCTGTGCCTGCCAACATGGATGCATCCCCGCTGGCATCTGATGATGTGGTACTCTGTGTCTCTGGCACAGATTCCTCCTGCATACTCCCCTCAGATGCACTGGTGGGCTCTGTGTCACTGGCCTCCGCTGCAGCTGTAGTGCTACTCTCCCCACCACTGGTTTCTGGCTCATGCTCCTCCGTGGTCTCTTGCGAATATGCATGAGAGAGAGATGCAGGGTTGTGTAAGTGTCATCATCTGGTCACACGTATTACAAGCAATGCAGTATAGGAGATGGCCAAATCTACATGGTAACCGTCACACCCTGCATCACTGTGCAGCAACACACTACATAGACCACAACAGTATCTGTAACGCACATATTATGCCATGAATTAGCCATGTTCATTCAACGCAGCACAACTCCCTGCCCGTAGATGGAGTGCCCCACCCCCCAACTCTCCCTACCCTAGGGACATGATGTGGATACAACACTTATTACCAATGTCAGACCTTCAGGGAACAGGAGGGGACAACACACACATCTAGTAGGTCATTACAGTCCACAATGCCAAGTAGGCCATAGTAAGCACCATGTGGTAACCTGGGGCACATTGTTGCCTGATGTGTGGGCCTCAACGATCATGGTGCATGCAAAGTAGGCATACCTGAAGTCACACTCAGAAAGTTGACACTGCAGTTCACCCCATTATGGATTCCCCACACTATCCCAATGAAGAATGACCATGTGGAGCCTAACCCATCTGGCAATGCGAAAGTACATCAGGGATTATCAGCTCAGTAAGGTCAGGGTGGGCCAATGCCTGATACAACCACACATTACAGCAGCCACTCGCATTACACAGCACATCACAGCACCGCACACACATCACATGGGTCTCCAGTGGCACAGGCCCTGTACACATGCATCCACTCCCAGCAAATGTCCCCCTCCCCAGATACTCACCACCTCTACCTTGCTGCCGATGCTCCCTCAGAAGTGCATCCAGGTCTGGATGAGTCACTGCCAAGATGCGGCCCATCAGTGGAGTCATGTTGCGCCGTGCCAAACGCCCAGTGCTGGTAGCATCCCCAAGGTCATCTCTGCCACTTGCTTTGCCAGCCGGCTGATGTCATCCCACCTCTTGTGACAGTGGGTGCGTTGTCTGTTTGAAACCCCCAGGGCTCGCACCTTTTCTGCAATGGCCCTCCACAAGGCCGTACGCTGGTGTACCTTGAACTGCAGGTATGAGAGAAAAGAAGGGTAAATGGCCAGTTACACAATGTCAGATACCAACATCTATCAGAACAGTAGCAAGACACAGACTCATGACTAATTGTAACCTCCCTCCCTCCAAAACTGGGGGACCCCTCACAAGGGCACTATTCATGGCCCAGACATTTGGTATTGCATGCACACATTGTGGCGTATATGCTCCATGATATTCCCACAAATGCATGATGCCACAACACAATATGCATCGACAGAAGTGTGTAGGTCTGCAGTAATCCAGGGCATAGATTTGGCATATGTACTATTCAGTGTGAAGGAACTGGAGCAAGGAGCATGTAAGTTTTGTGATGTATAATCGTTTTGGTGGGCAGGCACTGAATCTACTCTCTGGGTCACACTGACTCAGACTACAGGTGCACACAGAAATATTCACACATGCAAATACTGACCTGGCACCTACATGGCTATCAACCGTTGGCTCTGTATGTCTGACAACGTAACACACAACACCGACACATACAAGTCCAGGCATATAAAAGAGTGACATGGTGACACACACACTCCCTTGCCCTGGAGACAGCTTGTCTCTCAGTGTTTCACACGACACCACGCCACCAGGCATATACTGCAGCTGTGCAACTACACGTCTGACACCCCCCTGCCCTGGAGCTACCTTCATGGTGACTTACCACTACATTGGAACCACCAAACAGTCTTGGGTACTGTGCCAGCACCTCGTCCACAAGGACCTCCAGCTTCTCACTTGTGAATGGACTGGCATGGGTCTTCTCTGTCCTTGCCATCCCTGTGGACATGTAACACCTGTGGTGGTAGTGAGTGGTGAGGGGTCCCAGGCAGCAGGCTCTTCAGGCAGCAGCAGAAGAGGGTCCCAGGCAGCAGCAGCAGAGGGTCCCAGGCAGCAGGCTCTTCAGGCAGCAGCAGGAAAGGGTCCCAGGCAGCAGCAGCAAAGGGTCCCAGGCAGCAGGCTCTTCAGGCAGCAGCAGCAGAGGGTCCCAGGCAGCAGCAGCAGAGGGTCCCAGGCATCAGGCTCTTCAGGCAGCAGCAGGAGAGGGTCCCAGGCAGCAGCAGCAGAGGGTCCCAGGCAGCAGGCTCTTCAGGCAGCAGCAGCAGAGGGTCCCAGGCAGCAGCAGCAGAGGGTCCCAGGCAGCAGGCTCTTCAGGCAGCAGCAGGAGAGGGTCCCAGGCAGCAGCAGCAGAGGGTCTCAGGCAGCAGGCTCTTCAGGCAGCAGCAGCAGAGGGTCCCAGGCAGCAGCAGCAGAGGGTCCCAGGCAGCAGGCTCTTTCGGCAGCAGCAGGAGAGGGTCCCAGGCAGCAGGCTCTGTGAGCAGTGGAAATGTGAGGCTCACTCCCACAGATTTATAGCCCCCTGGGGTCGTTTGGAAGCTGCAAAGCAGCAACAATTGGTTGTCCAGGTCTGCCTCTTTCAAAAGTATCCAATGACTTCCTCCGCGGTGGCGGAGCACACCTTCTGCGACTTTCAAATCTGCATCATGCCACCACGATCTCATTGGCTGCAGGCAATGCTCTATGGCGGTGATGCACCGCGGGTGCCCGGGGTGCGCTACCGCGATGGTGCATCATTCAAAAGTATCCTATGACCACCTCCACGGTGGCGGAGCATGCCCACCGCCATGTACACATGCCCATATGCCAATGGCTATCACACTTGTGAAGGGGGTGGTGCTGGCGTCACACTGCCGGGGACAGGCGGTAGGTACCGCTATTTTCATGACCATTAATGGCTATGTCAATCCTGAAGAGTGTATCAGTACACAGCAGCAACATGGTGAAGGGCACATCATTGTACACACAATGCCATACTTCCATGTAATCCACAGGTGGACGCACGTTCAGTGTGACACACTTTGGTCCGTGGTCCCTGCCATGTTAGTTATGCATTTGATGGCTGATGATGCTTGACACTCTTGAGGTGGTGTTAATGATGTAGTTCAAATCAAATTGTTGTGGGTCAGTGATGACCTTGACAAGGCATGTGTCACTGCATTGTATCGTATCAGACTGGTGCATTCACAACAGCTTATGCACACAACTGAAAGTTTTCCTGATACTGTGATCATTGTGTTGATGGATGTGTGCAGAGTTTACATGATGCATTGAGGTGTGACAGGTACAGCAGATGAGTATGATACAGACATGGTCATTTCAAAGACAGCGGATGTTGCAGCACCTTGCCTGCACATGTGAATTGTGTTCTCCAGTATGTGCGCATTCACATTCCCCGATGTGTTTGTGGCACTTGTGTATTGTCAGTGGAGAGGTGTGCCCTCTGTGTGTATCAAAAGGCCACCCATGTAACCTGGTGTGCCATGCATCTCTCAGGCAGTGTTTGTTTTTCCATGACCTCTTTGATGGTATGTGCTGTGGCCATCACATGATGGTTGTCACTAACATTTTCAATTTTACATCTCAACTAGGAGGAGGCCAAATCTCCTACGTCACCTGACAGTGCTGGAGGACATGGAGAATGAGGCAATAATACGGAAATTCCGCCTGGATAGACCAACACTGAAGATCCTGTGTGATCTATTGGAGCCCCACCTGCAGCCTCGCCGTCAGTATCCAACGGCATTCAAACCCACATACAAGGCGATGGCAGCACTCCACTTTTTTGCAACAGGTTCCTTCCAGGAGACTATGGCTAGCGCTGGAGGGATGTCGCAGCCCATGTTCAGCATGGTGCTGAGGGATGTTCTTGCAGCCATGATGCTGTATCGGAATCGCTACATCCATTTCCCTAGGGGAGGAGAATTGGCTGCCGTGAAGGGGGACTTCTATCCTCTTGGGCGCATCCCACATGTTGTTTGTGCCATCGATTGCACCCATGTAGGTCTGGTGGCACCACAGGCGACGGAGCACATTTATAGGAACCGCAAACATTATCATTCCATCAATGTGCAGGTGGTGTGCCTTGCGGACATGACCATGTCTCATGTGGGTGCGAAGTATCTGGGCTTGGCGCATGATTCAAACATCATGAGGAACAGCATGGTGCCACGGATAATGGAGAATCTGCATCCAGAGCATGCTTGGATTGTGGGTGAGTATGCCTACTGATATGGCGTGCTGTGTGTTACCTGATGCACTCTGGCTGTGCAACATTGCATTGGGTGTTTGTCATTCACAGGTGACTCAGAATATCCCAGTAGGCCATGGCTGTTGAGCCCCCTCAGGAATCCCAGGGCCCCGGCTGACTTCCGCTACAATGAGGCCCATGGCAGGACCCGGCGGGTAATCGAACGGACTTTTGGCCTGCTGAAGTCTAGATTCCGTTGCCTTGATAGGACCGGAGGTGCACTGGCATACTCCCCTGGGAAGGTGTGCAAGATCGTTGTGGCTTGCTGTATGCTGCACAGCGTGGCTATCCACAAGGGGGTCCCCCTGCTCCTGGACGATGGTGAGGAACCAAGGCCACCACCTGCTCAAGGACCTGAGTCCAGTGATGAGGACAGTGGAGAGGAGGAAGGAGTAGACCTGCACCAGCAGCTCATCGACTGCTACTTCACCTGAAGGTGGGTGACGAGGTACAACGTGTACATTGTCTGTTGCGGTTGCTGTTGTTGTGAAGGGCTATGCGCGGATGTAACCGACAGGCACATGTTCAGTCACCTGTGTGTGGTAAATGTGACATTGACGTTCCATGTGGGGACGTATGCTGGACCCTATTTCACACCTGCAGCCCATTGTCTAGTATGCCTATTGTGTCTTGTGTATGTTTTGTGTAGTGTTCTGCCCGTGATGCCACAATGAGACCAGTGACTGTTGTTCTGTTGTGTCTCCCTAGGTGCTACAGATGAATACTGCCCTACATACTGTACATCATTTGGACACATCATGGACATTGTCAACACTGTAAATATTGCACTAAAAATGATAATGCATAAAATCAGGTGCGTCAGGTACTTTATTTTGAAAGTGGACATGTGAATTGTGCGGGAATATTTACATGAAGGTGGGGAATGAGCAGTGAGTTGACAGTCATGGTCGATGAGATGCAAGAGTAGACACCACATGGATGTGGTGACCCAGTCCAATAGACAGGTGCCATTGCCAAGGCAATGTGGGGAAAGACAGTCCAAACAGTTAATGCAGTGGGGAAGAGGGTTGTCATCATGGCTGGCTCCGTGACTGGCGTATGGCAGGTGCTTTGCCTACAGAGACTCCCAGGCTCTTCTTTGGATGCCCCCTAGATCTTTTTGGCAGTGGGGGGCCTGCTGAATGGCCAGCGGTGTCAGAAGACTTGCCCCTCTCTGTTGGCGCAAGGGAGGATGGTGCACTGTCATCCTGCGGCACAACAGGAGGGGACGCAGGTGGTGGTTGGGACACAGGCCTATCTCTCATCAACGCCACTTGCTGGCCCATGAGGTCCACCATCTGTCCAAGGCAGTTATCGATGGACCTCATCAGCAGGATGAGCACCCTAAATAGTTCATCGGACCGGCCACTTTGTCCCTGGACCTCTTGGTAGGCCTGCACAACTCTGGTGAAGTGGTCCAGGGATGGTGTCCACTCCTCCCGAGGTCTGGTGGTGACCCTGGCCCTCCCACCTGCTCTGCTGCCACGGACCTCTTGCCTCGCCACTGTGGGTCCATGCACTCTCTCCCTGCCCTCCACAGTAGTTGCTGTGGGCTGGTCATCCCCTGGGACAGGGAAGGTGGTACTGGTGGTACTAGTGGTAGTGGCGGTGGTGGTGGTGGTGGTGGTGGTGGCTGCAGTGGAGGCAGAGGCCGTGACAGCTGGGGTCTGCTGCGCTGTTGTTGCAGCAGACGTGGTGGTGGGGAGGATGGGAGGCTGGGACCTCTGGGTCTGTGGCACGCCAGATGGGCCGGGCCGGAGCTCATCGTCCAAACTGTCCTGGGAGTCCACATCGGAGAGTCCATGTGCCGGCGGTGGAGACTGACTCTGCTGGTCGTTGGTGGGGTCCTCAGCAGTGAGTTCTTCATCACCTGTAGAGTAGATGGGGAATGGTCAGTGTTGGGCACTGTGCAAGTATTGTATCATCTGCGTATCATAGACTGTCTGTACACTACACATTTATGAAGTCACCAGTAGTACAATTCCTGGCAACACTGTGTGTAATATCATAGTGCAGAGGAACATCATTTACTCATACATGTTGAATGTCAATGCAAAGCATGCAATTGTTGTTGCATTTATGGATGCAGATCTACCACACACACACATCAGGAAGAGTTAAGATAGCTACCTACCTGTTAGGTGAGGGTGGAGAGTGCAATGGCTGACACATGCTCCTGGGTGGGGGTGCCTCCATGCTGCTGGGGACTGGGACGGGGGTGCTGGGAGTGGTAGTGCAGGCCTCCCACCCCAAAACAGTGCTCCAATACAAGATGGCTACCTACCAGTAAGTCTGTTTGGTGAACAGTGCAATGGCTGACACATGCTCCTGGGTGGGGGAGGCCTCCATGCTGCTGGAGTATGGGCCAGGGGGCATGCTGGGAGTAGTGATACAGGGCTCCCACCCCCAAACAGTGCTCCAATACAAGATGGCTACCTACCTGTAAGTCTGTTTGTTGAACTGTGCAACGGCTGACACTTGCTCCTGGGTGGGGGAGGCCTGTATCCTGCTCAGCTGTGGGCCAGGGGGCATGGTGGTAGTGGTAGTGCAGGGCTCCCTCCAACAGACAGACATCACAAGCAAGATAGCTACCTACCTGTTAGGTGAGGGTGGAGAGTGCAATGGCTGACACATGCTCCTGGGTGGGGGTGCCTCCATGCTGCTGGAGTGTGGGATGAGGGGGTGCTGGGAGTGGTAGTGCAGGCCTCCCACCCCCAAACAGTGCTCCAATACAAGATGGCTACCTACCTGTAAGTCTGTTTGGTGAACTGTGCAATGGCTGACACTTGCTCCTGGGTGGGGGTGCCTCCATGCTGCTGGGGTGTGGGACAGGGGGGTGCTGGGAGTGGTAGTGCAGGCCTCCCACCCCCAAACAGTGCTCCAATACAAGATGGCTACCTACCTGTAAGTCTGTTTGGTGAACTGTGCAATGGCTGACACTTGCTCCTGGGTGGGGGAGGCCAGTATCCTGCTCAGCTGTGGGCCAGGGGGCATGGTGGGAGTGGTAGTGCAGGGCTCCCTCCAACAGACAGACATCACAAGCAAGATAGCTACCTACCTGTTAGGTGAGGGTGGAGAGTGCAATGGCTGACACATGCTCCTGGGTGGGGGTGCCTCCATGCTGCTGGGGTGTGGGACAGGGGGGTGCTGGGAGTGGTAGTGCAGGCCTCCCACCCCCAAACAGTGCTCCAATACAAGATGGCTACCTACCTGTAAGTCTATTTGGTGAACAGTGCAATGGCTGACACATGCTCCTGGGTGGGGGAGGCCTCTATCCTGCTGAGTTGTGGGCCAGGGGGCATGCTGGGAGTAGTGATACAGGCCTCCCACCCCCAAACAGTACTCCAATACAAGATGGCTACCTACCTGTTAGGTGAGGGTGAACAGTGCAATGGCTGACACTTGCTCCTGGGTGGGGGAGGCCTGTATCTTGCTCAGCTGTGGGCCAGGGGGCACGGTGGGAGTGGTAGTGCAGGGCTCCCTCCAACAGACAGACATCACAAGCAAGATAGCTACCTACCTTTTAGGTGAGGGTGGAGAGTGCAATGGCTGACACATGCTCCTGGGTGGGGGAGGCCTGTATCCTGCTCAGCTGTGGGCCAGGGGGCATGCTGGGAGTAGTGATACAGGCCTCCCACCCCCAAACAGTGCTCCAATACAAGATGGCTACCTACCTGTTAGGTGAGGGTGGAGAGTGCAATGGCTGACACATGCTCCTGCATGGGGGAGGCCTGTATCCTGCTCAGCGGTGGGCCATGGAGCAAGGTGGGAGTGGTAGTGCAGGGCTCCCTCCAACAGACAGACATCACAAGCAAGATAGCTACCTACCTGTTAGGTGAGGGTGGGGAGTGCAATGGCTGACACATGCTCCTGGGTGGGGGGGGCCTCTATCCTGCTGAGCTGTGGGCCAGGGGGCATGCTGGGAGTAGTGATACAGGACTCCCACCCCCAAACAGTGCACCAATACAAGATGGCTACCTACCTGTTAGGTGAGGGTAAACAGTGCAATGGCTGACACATGCTCCTGCGTGGGGGAGGCCTCTATCCTGCTGAGCTATGGGCCAGGGGGCATGCTGGGAGTAGTGATACTCCCACCCCCAAACAGGCCTCCTAAGCAAGATGTCTAGCTACCTGTTGAGTGAGGGTGGACAGTGTAATGGAGTTTGGGTTGTGCAAGGAAGTACTTCTCTGTGTGTTATTTGGCATTTGTTTGCACTTACCAGCCTCCGCTCCCCCGGCTACTCCTGTGAGACTCTCAGGAAGCAGTAAGGCAAGCACCTTCTCCTCCCATGGTGTGAATGTTTTCAGTGGGATGGGAGGGCCACTGCCAGTCACGTTCGCCAGCGTCCAGTTCTTGCTCCTCCTCTCCTTGACAACCCTCTTGAGATCATGCCACCGCTTCATGATCTCCTTCTTGGATCTTGGGGTGGTCCCTACTGCATTCACCCTTTGGACTATCCTTTCCCACATTTGTGTCCTCGTGGCTAATGGTGTCTGTTGGACCAGGCTACCAAACAGTTGTGGCGCTACTCTCACAATCTCATTGACCATGACTGTCAACTCACTCTGGGTGAATTTGGGCATTTTGTGTTTTGTCATGGTGTGTGGTGGTTGAGGTGTTTGTGGGTGCAGGGGTGTGGATGCAGGGGTGTGGTGTAGAGGTGTGAGGTGTGTTGTATGCTGGGGTATTGTTTGTGCTGGTGTAATGGTGGTGGTGGTAGTGGTGGATGTGTGTGTGTGCTGTGCTCTTTTGCCTCTCCTGTTTGATGTGGTGTATGGCCTTCTCTTCTGTAGTATAGCAAAGGATTGTGGTTAGTGAAGGGGGTGGCTTTATACTGTGTGGGTGTTTCCAAGAGGAATTTGGGTGTCAGGTGTGTTGTGAGAGTTGTCCTGTGGCGTTTTATTTTTATTTGCATTTATTTGTTTTATTTGTGTGTGTGTTATGTATTTGGGGGGCATGGCTAATTTTATTTGTGCAATGTTTGGCATCACTGCGGTGTTTTGGAATCGTCCGCCATGTTTTTCATGTCCCATCCGCTGCTGTGGCTATGCTGCAGCTCTTCCGCTATTTCTCCCATTCCCTCCTATGTACGGCCGCGGCGGTCGGTAACAGCGGTTCCAACCGCGACACCTTCGGGGATATCCTAATGTGCGGTGTGCCCGCTGTCCTTGCGGCGGGTTGTTGCTTTTCCGTAGCTTTTCCGACTGCTGCGGTCGTTTTTTGACCATCAAAGCCAGCGTCGGACGGCTTTGCTTGGCCCGCTACTACCGCCGCGTTCGGTCTTTAGTGGCGGTTGATCCTAATGTGGCCGCCGGTGTAACCACGGTGCAGGCGGGCGGTTGGTTTCCGCCTCCATGGCGGTCGGGGTGGTTTTCCACCCGCTATCCTAATGACCCCCTTGGTGTTGAAAAGAGTGGACTATGCTTCCAGGAAGGGTAGTCAGAAGCTGGTGACTGCCTCACTTGCTGTTCAAATGGCTGTAAACAGTACACACAAAGGAAGCTGATACTAGATTTCTCTTCCGGAATTTTTCACTAGACAGGCAGTGCTTCTTTCTCACCCACAGGCTGCCACTGGGTAGATGGCATTCGCAAATAGTAAATTCACATCACTAATGGCCCTGTGAAGACCGTAAGAGAGACAGATAAGCTGCTTGAATCCTAAAATGAAGAGTTCGAATAACCAGCTTGCCTTTACTCCAAGACTCCAGCTTTAACTCAAAGGGCCACTTGACTCGCTTGATGTGTGTCCTACAAGGATACCTAAAGTTTCCATAGCATGGAACGATGGCACAGAAAATATCTCTGGTATGCTACTATTACAACTGAAAGTCTGTTCTGCAGCAGGCCAGCTGAGCAGATGAAAGTGGATACACACTGGACTATTCCCTGTCATCTGCATAACTGAATATTGCCCCTACTCCTCAGCTCCTATCCAGCTTATGGACGGTAGTTGACGGGATTACATCCACTATTTTGAAGAAAATATTAAGTGGGATTTGGGAAAAATGGTTAAAATGTGAGCATTCAAACAACAGGAAATTGGGACAGATGAAGGGGGGAGCAAGATAGAGTCAGCGAGAGTGCTCGTGCTGCTCGGCTGCTCACGCCGGACGCTAATCGACTACCTGCCCTGCGCTACTTGAGGTGATGCCAGTCCTGCGAACGCACAGAGCACAGAGGTGGCAGAGAACGCTGAGGCTGCTTTCCTGTGGCCACGAGGCTTTCCAAATCCGCATCGGAAGCCGGAACGGCAGTGAGGCGACCCGCAAGGCTTGCCTGTATTCTTTTCCAGTCTCGTCGGATCCACACGTCTGGTATATCGCCTACCTAATCGCGGCTGTGATCCTGTCTTCACCACTAGCACCTCTGGCCCCTGCAGCTGCCACGGATTTCCAGGCAGACAGACACCGCTCTTTTTCTCTGCACAGAGAAGCAGCCCTGACGTGAGCGCCCGGGGGACATGGAAAGGCAGCAAACAGACACTTTGGCGGACTCCAAGGGCACCGTTTCGACTGAAGGCGCCCTCAACTCCAAGCAAGAGGTCAGTGGCATTAAAAAACTGTTGGGGAGAACAGGGGTGGGGCTGCTTAGAGACTGTAAAGACTCTGAATCCACACCCCCCCTGGCGAAAATGTTTTGGGAGGCAAAAAATCAACCCTATAGCGCCAATCCTAAGACCCTCGCACTTCCAACAGGGAATGCCCCCTCAGCCACACTCAAACCAGGCATACTGCAGGAGGGTATCACTGCAGAAGGCAGGCCTAGTGAAACCCCATCCCACAGTTCGGACAGGAGTATTATCAACTCATCTATGGAATTACCTCAACCCCCACTGCACCAGGGCATCTCTGCCCAGACACTTAACAGCAACCAACCAGCTGGAACCACAGCACAGCAAGCGGCTACACTCCGGACTGCCTCTTCTGCTCATGAACCAGAGCCTGATAATGGCCCCATTAATGGTAGTCTTGGTATACCTTTCACCCCCCTAGATGCCCTAGATGCACAGATCCAGTTGGCAGGCACAAACAATGTCATCCAAGGCAAAGTGGTCCCCTCGGCACGCAAAATCCCTGGACCCCTGAGGCAGGGCCCGAGCACTTCTACTCCGTTTCAGATAGCACGCCTACTTCGTCTGGAGAAGGGGAGACCGGCGACGCTAGTGAAGGAGACAGCGAGGTTTCCCACAAAGCCACAGATAGACTCAGCCAAACCCCTCTTGCCTCTATGCTAGCCTCTATCAAGGAATTTCAGGAGGAGGTGTGGGTTGACAATCGCGCTGCCAAAAACGCTGCCAAGAAACTTCAGGGGGGCCTAAGACGACTGAACAAGACCTGCACGGATATTAATGAACGGGTGAGTGTGGTGGAAGCACGAACCGAGCACCTGGAATCCGAATCCGTGGCTACTAAACAACAGAGCGAATCCAACAGCGCCTGCCTGGTAGATCTGATGTCCAAACTGGAGGACCAGGAAAACCGCCAGCGCAGGAACAACCTCTGCCTGCTCGGCATCCCGGAGGGGAAAGAGGGGGACGATCCAAGACGTTTTATTGTCAAATTACTACAAGACTCTTTTCCTGAGCACCAGGGCTGGGACTGGGACCGGGAAGTGTACAGGGCACATCGTTTCCCCTTCAATCAGAAATGGCAATACAGCGGCGGCAACGCGACTGGAGGACATCCAAGGGTATTCCTTGTCTATTTTGGAAACTTCCTCCTCAGGCAGCTAATATACGATCAGGCTCGCCCCAACTCCAAGAAAGGGGCCAACGGGATAACATTATTTGCCAAGCCCGATTTCTGTCACCAGACAGTGGAGCGGAGATGGCGCCTGAGACAATTGATCTGCTCTTTCCAGTAGCAGGGGGCCGAAGTCTACCTTATGAATCCCGCCAGGCTTAAAGTTATCTCAAACGGTGCTACCAAGGTTTTCATATCTGAAACAAAAGCTGGCGAATTTCTGGAAGAACTGAAATCCAAGAAGAGCAACAGATGTAAAGTTTATCTTCCTCTCTCTTTTGCAACAATCTCACATCATTATGGATTGGTACAACGGCCTTGAATACGGCGGACACTCTTGGACTCTGCTAGTCACCTAACTCTAGGCTTTGCTCAAATCTTTCATTGAAGTGGTATATCTCTATTTTTCACAACCCGGTTCTAATCTCTCTTGAGACTCCGGAAAAAGACTAATGCTTATTTTTTTCTCACTTTTCTTCTTTTTTTTATAGTTTCTTACAGGGCCGCTAGCCGATCGAATTTACTAAATTTTTCTTCTTAGGCGTGGTAGGCAGCCGGGGCTCATGTTTGACTACCATCACTCAGGTTATTCCTGATTGCTCGAAGATGGGGTGGGTGGTGGAGGGTGGGTGTGGTCGGGAGGGGTACATAAAATCTGGCACGTAAATTTCAAGGGCACTTTTTTCTGCACTCACTTATTTCGGACATTCACTTTTTACTACTTTAGGTAGGATCGAAGGACCTAGACTATTCTCGTTTACTTCCTAAATGGCTAAGGTAGATTCATTGAGAATTGTCTCCGCCAACATTTGTGGGCTTAACGAACTCTCTAAAAGGCAAAATGTGGCCCAAGGTCTTCGATCCTTAGGGGGGGATATCATTTGTTTACAGGAAACCCACATAGAAGGCTCACAGAGACATCTACAAGACACATTAGGGTTTAAAGTTGCTGGGGCAATTACACAGGGGGCAAAAACAAAAGGGGTTGGAATATGGGTAGACAGAAGATTCTCGCTTAATGTTTACCGCGATAAATCCACCCACTGGGCAGATGTGTAATAACAGAGTGCCACCTTCCCAACAACCTTTCCTTTACTCTCTGCTCAATTTATGGAAGTGGTACAAAAGGGGGTGGTGATGGACGGAGCATCTCAACCAATCAAACACTCACACCCAGTCCAAAAATCTGGGTTTGTTCCATCACCGTTCTTCAGCCAACTCTGCCACCCCAGTTCAGACATGGCTATATGCAAATCAGTCTGACCCTGTGCCTCATGGGAACAGTCCAGCCTGAACTGCCAAGCCATGCCTTCCCTGGACCGGAAACAAGCTTCCGAGGACCGGTTTCTGGCATTCCAGCCGTCTTCAGCCCAGCTTGCTTGAATCCAGTGGCAAAGTGAGCAAGGGACTCACGTCTGAGCATACCCTGCCACACTTATGGCGGCCAAAGTGGTACAAAAGGGGGTGGTGATGGACTGTTCCCTTGAGGCACAGGGTCAGACTGATTTGCATATAGCCATGTCTGAACTGGGGTGGCAGAGTGGGCTAAAGAACGGTGATGGATCAAACCCATATCTTTTGACTGGGTGTGAGTGTTTGATTGGTTCTGATGCTCCGTCCATCACCACCCCCTTTTGTACCGCTTTTGGCCACCATAAGTGTGGCAGGGTATGCTCAGACGTGAGTCCCTTGCTCACTTTGCCACTGGATTCAAGCAAGCCGGGCTGAAGACGGCTGGAATGCCAGAAACCGGTCCTCGGAAGCTTGTTTCCAGTCCAGGGAAGGCATGGCTTGGCAGTTCGCGCTGGACTGTTCCCATGAGGCACAGGGTCAGACTGATTTGCATATAGCCATTTCTGAACTGGGGTGGCAGAGTGGGCTAAAGAACGGTGATGGATCAAACCCAGATATTTTGACTGGGTGTGAGTGTTTGATTGGTTCTGATGCTCCGTCCATCACCACCCCCTTTTGTACCAATTTATGGAAGTAACACCGACGACCCAGGAATCATCAACCTGGTTTCAGGCGAACTTGTACACTGGCCCACCCCCATTGTTCTGTGTGCCGATCTCAACATACACTTGCCTTGCGAATCGGAGACCAATAATAAATGGTGGTACAAAGGCAGGAAGCCTCTGGCTCTAGCCAATCTCGCTCAAGTACATGGACTGAGCGACTCCTGGGCCAACCTAAACCCTACTCTGCAGAGTTATACCTTCTTTTCGGCTCGCACCGCTCTTCAGTCAGACTAGATTCTTTCTTTGTCTCATACTCACTTGTTTACAGCTGTACCATGGATATAGCACCCCGTTTTATGTCTGACCACAATCCCCTCATTCTTAACATCAAGGGTTTTGGGAGGTGGAAGGAAGCGCCCAGATGGAGCTACGAGAAAGCTCTTTTGCATGACCACAACTACCAAGCACATATGCAAGGATGGAGCCAGGAATTCCTGGAAATAAACATTGGTTCTGCTTCCCTAATGACTGTCTGGGACACTGTTAAAGCGGGGGTTAGGGGAGAACCACTAAGGTTTTCAGCCCATAAAAACAAAAAAGAGAAGCTCCTAATCAGGAACTTGCAGGATAAATTAAAGATAGCAGAAACTAAACTTGTCCAATTGATCCTATCAGGACAAGATATTGAAATGGTGCAAAAAGAAGTAGCCCCAGCCAAAGCCGAGATAGGGTCTGTCTTCGCTGAAAAAAACGCAGCTAAGCTGGCAAGCGCGCGTGAAAAATGCTATGAGTGAAGTGACAGCATTGGGCATCACTCGGCCGTCAGGACCAGGCAACAGGCTACCAGTAGTGAAATACATGCAATAAAACTTCCCTCAGGGATCGAGACCAACGACTCTAACCATATATGGGAGGGATTCCAGGAAATCTATACCAAGTTATACACAGAAGAAAACCTCTGTGCGGTGGACATACTCGAAAATGAGATCTATGGGTATCTGAGTGAGATTGACCTCAGACGGCTCAGCCTTGAAAATAGTGAGCTACTAGACCTCACACCAACTTGGGAGGAAATCATGGAATCCCTAGTAAGCCTCCCTGTTGGTAAAGCCGCTGGCATGGACGGCATTCCGGTGGAGTTTTATAAGATCTTTGCCCCTCAAATTAAATCAATCCTTACTGAGGTGGTAACTTCTATCTTTAATGGGGTGCCCCCTCCTTCTTGGTCTAATGCCAGAATATCTATATTTTCAAAAAAGGACAAATCCCCATTGGAGATGAGTTCCTATAGACCCATTAATCTTTATCAACTGTGACTCTAAAGTTTTTTCCAAAATATTGGCATCCAGAATCTCCTCCGGTGCTGAGTCTCTGGTGTCAGAATAGCAGCATGGCTTTATTCCCAAAAAAGGTACAACTGAACATGTTAGGCGGGCCATCTCTCTGTTTGATGCCGCACAAGCAGCCGTAGAGCCGATGTCACTCACACTGCTCGATGCTGAAAAAGCTTTCGACCGGGTCTCCTGGCGATTCTTGTGGGCCGTCATGAGCAGGATGGGATTCGGGATAAAACGTACACAGGCAGTGCAAGCTCTCTATCTTAAACCCACGGCCTGTGTATCAATAAATGGGCAACTTACTGGTCAGTTTAACATCTCTCTGGGCACCAGGCAGGGCTGTCCCTGCTCCCCTCTGTTGTTCGACCTATACCTGGACCCATTCATCAAACAAATCGAAAGAAATCATGACATCTCAGCAGGGAAGTTCCAGGGCATTAACACCAAAATCATGGCACATGCGGACGATCTGGCCATCACTTCTCCCGACCCCTCGAATACTATTCTGGCCCTAGAAATGGAGGCTCAAAAATTTGGGAGACTTTCAGGTTATGCTTTGAATAAAAATAAAACTCAAATAATAACAAACAGTGAAATTGCCTGGTCCGATGGCAGGGTGGTGCCGAAGGCCAAATATCTTGGAGTCCTCATTTCATCCAAATTGAACGAAATTGTAGCAGACAATTTAACTCCGCTTGCTGCACACACCAAAAAGGCTCTTGAGCAAATTGACAACCTGCACTTAACCCTTGTCGGCAGATGCAATGTCATAAAAATGACTTTTTTCCCTAAACTCCTTTATTTCTTCCGCACCATACCCCTGGAGTTTAGCAAAGCAAACTTGCTGAAATTCCAACACATTTTTACACAGTTTATCTGTGCCTACTCCCAACCTAGGCGGGCATTCAGACAGCGAAGGCTCCCAAAAGAACGAGGAGGATGGTCCTTTCCCAACATCATGCTATATTACTGGGCCTCAGTCCTGCAGTATAGCTCGGAACTGGTGAGGGAACCACCCCCTCCCTCCATACCTGGGCTTGCCTCGTCCTTTCAACCTTTGCTGGGAGAGCAGCATTGGGCTGTCTTCTCCGAGAAATTACCTATGGATACTACAAATGTGTGAGATTCAAGACCTTAATGAACTCATACAAAGTCTTTCGCAACATTCGTAGAACTTTTGGGCTGGGAAGATTTAACTATTACTCTCCCATCACTAATAATGACAATCTCCCTGCCATCTTTGGAAAGTCCTATCTCTCAGACTGGCACAAGGCCGGCATCACGAAACTGGGTGACCTTATCACCAGTGAGGGAGTTAAATCTTTCGCAAACCTACAATCCAAATTCAGTCTGAAAAATCAAGACGCCTTCAAGTATTTGCCAATCTGTGATTTTCTTTCTAGGAAAACTGGCGGGGTCTCTGGGTTTAAGGAAGTTGAACTACTGAACACATTTTGTAACACCACGCCCCCCGAATTGGCCCTCTATACAACATTTTTAACGGACAAACCTCAGACGACTTACAAACTATAGCAGATAAATGGCTTATAAAACTCGAATCTCCTCATGGTATATTTTTTAACTCCTTAGCCATTTCTCAAAATATTTTACTCTCAGCTAAACTGCAGGCGCAACATTTTAAAACTATCTTTTTCTTGTACATCACTCCAAGTAAGATTGCTAAATGGGGGCAGGCAAAGGGACACTATGTCCTCGATGCTCGGAATTCGGCTCTGACTCAATTCACATATTTGCAACCTGTCCCAAACTTGCCTCAACAATCCATCGGGTACAGGAATTTCTAGGGGAAGTCACTACTCAGTCCATCTTACTAAACCCCACTATTATTCTGCTGGGGACCCAGTCTGAAACCCCTAGGGTCAAAAGCGATGGACTAATCTTCATCGCAATGGCAGTCTGGCGTATCTGCGTTGCTTCCGCCTCGTTGAACCTGATCCCCCCTCATTCTCTCAGTGGCTGGCCAGGCTCGTGGCTACTTACCACCTAGAAAAATCTGTGTATGCTAAAAAGGTGAGTAAGAGTCACAAGAAGGGCCTGGAGGTGTTGGAAAAGCTAACATCATGGTTGGAGCAGTCGGGATAGCTATTGAGAACTATGTTGGTGAACTACCCTTCTCTCTCCCTCTTCCTCTCTCTTTTCTTTTTCCCCTCTCTTTCCTTCACAACTCTCATTCGCTTCTGCTCATTCAAACTCTTTTTTTCTTTTTTTTTCTCTTTCTTTTTTGTGTGTATCTTTTGGCATTAAGTATTTTTTCTAAACTTGACAGCCCAGTGCCATTCAGATGCTCCTTGTTTATTTCTTTTTTCTGTGCCTCTTAAATAATTTTTCGGTCTATAAACGGGCTGGGTGGGGGGTGTGGGGGGGTGCTCCATACTGAATTGCCCTATTTCTGTATTCTTCTCCATTGTTCTTTGTCAATAAAACCTTTTTTTTTTTATTTATTTTTTTTAAAGGAAATTGGGACAGATCTGCAAATTGTAACTTCCTGAGGTGCATTGCTGGTGGAATTGACTTTGCGCGATTCGAAATTTTCACAATTAGAGGAGTCATGTCAGTAAAGATGAAGGGAACATCAGGGTTTGAAGTAGGTTAATTTTAAACAGTATATGTGCTCTAACATAGAAACAAACCTTTTAGCAATTTGGTTAAAGCATCAGGGTTGGTTTAATGTGACTATTCAGTCACTTACTTCACAATATTATGGTTATAACTCATATTTATACATTTGAAGCCTGGCACTAAAGTCTCCTACATCACTCTTTCATGTATATTTTATATTCACACTACCTGTAATAAATTTAATTGTAAGATTCTTATAGTGTAATTTGAAAAGAATGGGAAACATCCTTTACCCGCAAGTTACAAGAATGACCTACCTTTACAACGCAGTCACCTCTCTGACTGCAACGTTATTGTGTGTTACTTTACCACGCAAGACGTTACAAGGACATTCTGTAGGGGGCACATTGTTGGATTGGTGTTAAATTTTTAAGTCCTACACATTCCCTACTGTTGCATAGACCGGATTTGGAATAGTAGTTTTAACTTTTCCAAAGTCCAGCCCCCCCTAAAACATATAGCTGAAATGCCCAGGAGTCGCTCAGTCCATGTACACGCAGGGTTCCATCCTACAACCAAAAATAACATGCCCACAATCTTAGTAGTAACTTTGTTAGGTTTTAAATTCCCCTTCCTGTTGTGCTCTAATATTAGGTTAGCAATATGTGGCTAAAAAGACGCCATTTGTATTCATGATATACAACCCACTGAGTTATTTTTGCAACAGGTAGGCTTTAGTTAGCTTGTGTGACTCCATCTTGTATTTCGCAATCATTAGAAGACTGCTTGGGCTGTGCTCGAACTAGGCCTCATTTCTCTTTTCTCTTGCTTCAGCAAAACACTGTACTTCGGTATTATTTTCTCTCCTGCTCAAGGCTGTAACCCGACTTGCTAATGAACTGATATTCTCTCTCTGCATTCTAATCTCAATGTGTAGCTCTGCTCCCATGTTAGGAGATGCTGAGACTCGGCACAGTGGCCTTGGAGCACTGATAGTGTGGCCATCTGGCAGGTGTTAGCTCATCTCTCTGTACCTCCTTTGTTCATGCTCGGCTCAAGTCGGTAACTTAACATTAGAGGCGAGGCCGAAGTCTCCAGAAGAGTTTATTATATATTAGCGTACCTTGGGGAATTAGTCCCCTGGGCAGATATCTTAGGGTGAAGGCCTGACTGGGCTCCTCTGCAGAGTATATACTGAATAAAGTAAGTTTGCAATATCTACCGTCTGCCACACTATTCATTTTGGGGAAGGCATAGCAGCTGGTTGTATATAACCTGTGTGGACCTAGAGGGCCCCGTTCTTCAACTTACACTATACTATAACTGATAAAAACATCAGAGTTGTTAGGTTTGGGGGTCTCTAGTTGGCAGAGGTAGTTACCTTTGACAAATAGGGGCCCTTGCGTCTAGTCAGGGCAAGGGGTACACTCCTAAAATAATCCCTTCTCACCCCCTTGGTAGCTTGGCACGAGCAGACAGGCTTATCTCAGAGGCAGTCTGTAAAGCATTTGTGAACACATATAGTAACCCAGTGACAACACTACAAATGGACACCACACAAGTTGTAGTATAAAAATAAGTATTTTTATATAGACTTAACACTAGATGACAAACGACAAAAATCCACAATACTGTACTTTAAAAATAGTAGAATTAGCTTAGTTCTCTTAAGATGTAAAATGCAACACTTTGAGTTCAATGTACCTTAGGATGCTTAACACTATACAACGAAAGTGTTGCATGTTGCAGGGAAGGTGATGCGTTGGTTCCTTACACGCAACAACAGTGACGCGTTGGGTCCCTACTGATGCATAGGGGATTCGTCAGTTCTTCTCTGCGAAGGGAGGTGATACGTCGGTTTCTTACTGTGCTTCCATGGCGGTGCGGCCCGCAACGCCGTGATGTGATGAAGATCCAGTGCAATGAAACAAAAATGGTGTTCGCTCTTAGATGCGACACGATGCGTGCACACCCGAAGGCCGTGCGGCAACTCAATGATTCTTCTGAACCGCGAGAGGCCCTGCGAAACGCTTCCCGGCGATGCGAGGGCGTCTGATGTGATGTCGATCCTTTCGTCCGGCGATGCGAGGTGCTTTGGCAATGATGCGACAGCTTGCAGTGGCGACACGCTTTCCCAGCGATGTGACGACAGTGGATGTGGCTGCAACATGCTTCGTCGATGATGCGGCGGCGTCTGCAGCGACGTCAATCCTCTTCTCCGGCGATGCGAGGCGCTTTCTCGTTGTGAATCGACTGCGGCAGTTCGTCGACATGCTTCTCCTTTGTGAGTTGCGCTTCCAGCTCCTTGCGACACGCAGTCCCTCAGAAAGCCCAACACAACTGCAGGCACTTCCAAATAACTCTTGGGGAGCTGGTGGGTGAAGTCTGTTGTCCCTGAGACTTCAGCAGGAGGCCAGCTCTTTCTCAAGCCCTCGGAGAACCTTCACAAGTTGCACTTCAGCTTAGGGATAGTCTCTCCTCAGTCTCTCTGGTTCCTCTCCTTAGCAAAGGTTTCTTCTTGTTTCCCAAAAGTGATCTAAAGTTCTGGGGTCTGGGTTCCCCTTTTTTATACACAGTTTCTCTTTGTTCTCTGAAGGCAGAGAGGCCTTTGCCTAGTCCAAATCAGTTCCGGTCAGTCCTGGAGCACTCTGTTTACATGACTCCTTCTTTCCTTTCACAGTGCAGGACAGGGATATCAGATGTATCACAGGAGGTGAAGCCAGCATTGTGGAGGGAAGGCACAGTCCTATTCAGGTCCCAAGTGCAACTCCTCTCACCCATCTACATGCAGATGTCTCTATTCAGCCATAGACTGACTCACCCTGTCTCCTGGAATCACCCAGCCCCTCTCACTCAAACTCCAGACAAGAAATACACAACCTAGCAGAGGCAGGCTTGGATGGTTAGACAAGAAATTACCTACTTTCTAAAAATTGTATTTATAAACACAGAATGTTAAAACGAACTTCACTAAAAGATGTATTTTATCATTCTGAGTTCAGGCATACTAAACTTGAATTTCTACCTGGTTCACTGAGTAAGTTAGGATAATAAGATGTAATAATCAAACTGCCCATTCTGGCCTATGGGGAACAGATAGCCGTGCAATAGTGAAAACAAACATGGCTGTAAATCACTATTAGGGCATGCCTCACACATCAGGGCTTGTCCTACCTTTTACCTACAATGCACCCTGCCCTTGGGCCTACCATAGGGGTGTCTGATATAGGGAAAAGGGACGGTTTAGGGACTGGCAAGTGGGTGCACTTGCCCAGTCAGCATGGCAGTACCAGACTGCACAGGCTCTGCAATGGCAAGCCTTAACAAACTTTTACAAGCTGCTTCTGTGGGTGGCACAACCAGTGCTGCAAGCCCACTAGCAAAAACAACTGTTGATAGACAGAATGCAGAACAATGTCGTACATTCACCCCAGTACAGAGATCTGGGACTAAATCCATCATTTTTTTTGCTCACCATGCCATTCCAGTTTGAACCCAGCCATATGCAAATCAGTCTTGACCCTTTGCCCCATGGGAACAGTCCAGCCCGAACTGCCAAGCCAGGTCCTCCCTGGACTGGAAACAAGCATCCAAGGACCGGTTTCAGGCTTTCAGCCCTCATCAGCCTGGATAGCTTGATTCCAGTGGCATGGAGAGCACGGGACTCACGTCCGAGCATACCTGTCCCACGCGGGTGACAAACACAGCATTTGATTTACAAGCCCTGGGCACCCATGGTGCACTGTACTAGGGACTGACCAGTAAATCAAATAATCCAATCATGAAGTCACTAATCTATACATCAATTTACAATAGAGAGCATATGCACTTTAGCACTGATCAGCAGTGGTAAAGTGCCCAGAGTCATAAAACTGCGAACAACAGGTCAGACAAAATACAGGAGGAAGGCAAAAAGTTCAGGGATGACCCTTCAACAACGGCCAAGTCCAACAAGAGTAAACACATTTTTGCATATGTATTATAACTCAAAGAAGGCAATTTACGGTTGACTATGTCTGAATAAGTACATACACAGCACACTTGTTATTATACTGGTGTTTCAGAAGCAATATAACTCATCCCAAGTACTCAGGAATATGCCAACATTCATAATAATATGTCTATGTATATTGTTGTCCTCGAATGTGAATAAACTCAACAACAACATTGTATTTTTAATATTTGCTTCTGTTTATGTAATATGAAATCAGGGACTTGGCCATTGTAACAATTAGCAAAGGACAGATTTTGCAGCTCTGGAAAAACATGCATATGTGCAAACTGTGAGAGGCTGGCTCAATATAGGATGTACACTTATGTAAGAGGACACCTTGCACTGATCCAGACAACCCTATGGTGGTATTAGTGGTCTTAGATAACCTTAGAAAGCTCTCTAAGTGGTAGCTGTGGAGAGCAGCCTTCAGGCTTAGTCCAGAAAGAGTGTAAACCAGCTTGTTTCACCAGAACATAATTTTATAGGTATAGATTAAGTAAAAAAAGAACCACACAGTGTATTCATAAAAATATACCTTTATTATAAGACACTCACTAACACATACAGATACCTCCTAGCCAGAGATATACACAAGGCACACAATACTTTGCAATAGAAACCAGTAAGTAGCACAGAATACACAAAGGTCCCCAGGGGGAGACGAAACTATATACTAAAAGACTGGTATGCAAACCATGACTAGAGTCAAAAAGTTATCCAGAGGACATAGAAGTGCCGGGGCCCCATTTACCTACTGTGGGAATCTAGGAGCCCCATGGAGGTAGTGTGCAGTGTGGGAATACAACTGCGTTCTCCGTACAAATCAACATGTAAGTGTTGGTTGCAATTTTACAGAAAGAGGACCCTTACCAGTGGACCATGAGGAAACCCCATGGAAGACCAGAGGTTGGAAAGCCACCCCAAGCATTGATACCCTTGGAACCAGGGGCCAGATGTAGGTAGGCGTTTACCGGTCGGTAACGGCCGAATTCGGCCGTTACCGACCGGTAAATGGAATTTGAGATGTAGGGGGCATATTTATACAGAATCGGTAAATTTACCGATCGGTAAATTTACCGATTCTGTAAAATACCGAATCGGTATTTTTACCGATTCGGTAAATTTGATATGTAGGTGGGACTCTTCTGAGTCCCACAAGCCTTACAGATTCGGTATTTTACCATCAAATTCAATTTGATGGTAAAATACCGATTCCGGTGTGCATGCACATGTGTGCATGCACACCTGTGCCATATGACAGGCAGACCTGCCCTTAGGGCAGGTATGCCTGCCACATGGCACCCGAACCTGTTTTGGGGGTGCTAGAGGGTGTCAAAGTGACACCCCCTGCACCCTTGTGAAATTCGGTATTTACCGATTCGGTAAATACCGAATCGGTAATGCCCATTCATTCCTATGGAAATACCGACTTTTACAGATTCGGTAAATCCACATCTGGATTTACCTACATCTCCCTCCTTATATTTTACCGATTCATAAATACCGAATCGGTAAAATTCGGTATTTATGAGTCGGTAAAATATATTTACCTACATCTGGCCCCAGGTTACCTGCACAAGGGAAGCCGGGTGCATAGGTGTGAAGTGGCGTTTGGAAACCGTCATCAAACTCAATGGGAGACTTCAGGAAGATGCCATTGCTGGAGAAGGTGAAAGTGTCCGGTGGAACCCAAAGGTGGACTCAAGGTGGAGAGTACCTGCAAGCAGAGAGGACAGAGTCTATGTCTCTCGGGGTGACCAGGGGGCTCAGCAGGTGAATGCCCACAGATGTCGGGAGTTGCAGGAAAGGAGATGGTGACCTTGCAGCTGTGAGGACCAGGCAATGCTGTGGAAGATCAGGATCTGTTCACTAGCTGTCCCACGTTGGATGTCGAGAGTTGAGGGGTCGGTGTCTGTCGGAAGCACCAAAAAACCCTGGCAACAGCAAACAACGTGACAAGCACAGAAGGTGCAGTGTCGTGACCAGAAAGGGCCACGGGTTCACCTCAAATAGGGGAGTCAGGGCAGCCCCTAAGCAATCAGGGGAGCCCAAACAATTCAAAGGTGACCCTCAACAGGACTCACAGTCCGGAGGCCCCTGAGTCACAAGAGGACCTCAAGCAGCTCAACAAAGAAGCAGGCGATGCAGTGTGGTCAAAGATTCTGGGCCTGGAAATGCTTGAGGTTGGGGCTACTTGGAGCCCGGAGATCTAGATGAAAGGCAGCCAATAAGTTGTTGCAACAGAAAGTTGACTAGGTGCACAGGGGTTTGGTTCCTGCAGCTCTGACTCGGGACACTGGCCTCAAACTTGGTGAGAGAACATGGCAGGCCTCTAGGGATGTGAAGAACCACAACCTGTGTTGCTGAGCCTTTCGGAGTCTGTGGGAGCCCAGGATCAGCAGACCGGTCGGCTTAGTTGTGGTGCATGTATGCAGATGCTGGCAAGGGACCCCTTCAATTCAAGGGAGATTCCTTCAGGTGTCTTGGGTACCCACAGGTCTGGGAAGGTTTCCAGTTTGAAGCACAGGCATAGACATTGCAACAGACGAGCAGGGCTAAGAGATCAGGAGCAGCAGGAATCTTCCAGGTAGCAGCCTTGATGCCCAGAGCGAAGTCTAGTGAAGTCCAGAGTGCCCAGATGGTCAAAGTAGTTTGTGGGGTCTGAATTGAATTGTGTCCCATGGCAAATCAAGGGACCCACCCTCAGATAAGCCCTTAAGTACCCTAAGGAAAGGGTGGGGACAATTCAGGGTTCCCTCCCAGGGGAGGGGTTGGACAGTGGGTAGGATACTCCCATGTCCTTTGTCCAGTTTCGCACCAGAGCAAGAGCCAACGGCTCCCTAACCTGGTTTGAACTGGGCTATGCAAGAAAGGCACCAAATGTTCCCTTCAAGCTGACACAGTGGCGCTGGGAAGCGATCCCACCCCACCATAATTCACTAAACTCTGGGAGGTGGTCACACCTCCCTGTGACAGGATACCTATGCTTCTGCCTTCCCCTGCTCAAGCTTGGCTCAGCAGCAGCCATGTTGTGCTGTCCGGGTCTAGAAGACTGGTACCGGGAGCACTGAGAGCCTAACGGATGGCCTTTGCAGTTCTTGGAATCATATGATTCCAACATGTTTGATACCGAGCATGACAGGGTTCTTTACAGCCAATTTCGAAATGGTCATCGCATAATGACGCGGTGCCCCTCTATATTTTATATGGCTGTCTCACTTACAACTTTGGAGAGTGGACTTCTAAGGCTGGAGGGGAGTCCTGCTCATGCAGGGGCACCCTCACGCTAAGAGTCGAGCACCCTGCCTTCAGGATTGAAAAGGCCTGCTGTAAGGTTGACTTATAGGTTTTAAGTGCAATGACCACACGATAGAGGGAACCTACATCTGTCTTAAGTGGTTTTAGCACCAGCTTACACAGGCTGCAATGGCAGGCCTGTAGTGACAGTTAGAATGGTCTCCCTTAGGTGGCGTAATACATGCTTTAGCCAATTGGGGACCTCTTGGTTACCTATGCCCTGGCTACCATAGAACCATATACTAGGGACATATAAGGTTACCCCAGTATCCAATCTGTGATATACCTAAGTACTTACCGTAACAATTTAGGGGAGAAAGCAGAGAGGCTGGGGTCCTTATTAGCAGGATCCCAGTCAGTCTAGTCTGAAACAGCATAGCACCAGGCAAAAAGGGGGGGAACCATAAAAGCTGACCCTACTTTCCTACACAGCCCCCCCTCAAAAGTAAGGAGATGAGACTAACCTTTCCCAGTTGAGTTTTAATTGTTTAGGTGGAAATATCTGGAGAGTCCATCAGCATTGACATGGTTACTCCCAGGTCTGTGTTCCACTGTATAGTCCATCCCCTGTAGGAAAATGGGCCACCTCGAAAGTTTGGGATTATCACCCTTCATCTGTTTAAGCCATAAGAGGGGATTGTGGTTTGTCTGAACAATGAAGTGAGTGCCAAACATGTATGGCCTCAGCTTCTTCAAGGCCCAGTCCACAGCAAAGGCCTTACTCACAATGGCTGACCAACATTTCTCCCTGGGGGTCAACTTTCTGCTAATAAAAGCTACTGGTTGATCCTGTCCCTCTGCATTAATTTGTGATAACACAGCCCCTACCCCTATCTCAGATGCAACTGTCTGGACAATGAAAGTTTTGGAGTAGTCAGGACTTTGCAGGATGGAGTAGTGCACATGGCCTGCTTTAGGTCATCAAATGCCTTTTGGCAGCTTACTGTCCACTGAACTTTCTTGGGCATTCTCTTGGATGTCAAATCATTCATTCGAGTCACAATGGACGCATATCCCTTTACAAATCTTCTGTAGTACACAGCCAGGCCCAAGAAAGCTCTGATCTGTGTCTGGGTAGTGGGAGCAACCCAGTCCACAATGATCTGGACTTTGCTCCCCAATGGTTGAACCTGGCCTCCACCTACAAGGTGGCCCAAGTATACAACCTCGCCTTGCCCTATCTGGCACTTAGTGGCCTTGATAGTGAGGCTTGCCTTCTGCAGGGCCTCCAGAACAATTCTGAGGTGGACCAGGTGATCTTCCTAGGTGGAGCTAAGCACAGCTATATCATCTGGATATGCTGCACTATGGGCTTTATTCATAAGACTTTATTCACCAGCCTCTAAAATGTGGCAGGTACATTCTTGTGGCAGGTACATTCTTCAGACCAAAGTCCATAACAATAAATTGATAATGCCCACTAGTTGTTGAGAATGCTGTTTTTAGATTAACATCCCCAGCTAGTCTTTTTTGCCAGGAGCCAGCTGTCAATACAAATGTGCTCAGAAACTTGGCTGAGGCCAAAGTATTTATAAGTTCATCTGACCTGGGAATTGGATGAACATCAGTCCTAGTGACTACATTGAAGGCTCAGTAGTCTACCCCAAAATAGCATCTCTCTTTTTCCACCCTTGGTGTGAGGTTTGGACACAACGACCACTGGACTAGCACTGGGGCTGTCAGAATGCTCATTGACGCAGTCAGGCGGTCTGTAGAATTTATTCTTCACAGGAATGCTGTCACCTGTGTCTAACTCATGGATACACCAGGTGGTTCGACTGACTGGTTGTCAGGTAGAACACATGCCTGTACTGGTGAGGAGGACTTGCCTGCAATCAGTCTGCTGTTGATCAGTAAGGATGCCACCCAAAGCTACTCCATCTACTTATCCATCGTCAGGGTTCTGAGAGACGAGATCAGGGAGAGGGTCCCTCATCTGTTGCCATGAGCAAGCCCATGTTATCCCTGTCAGCAAAAGGTTTTAGGCAATTCACATGAGGTACCCTATGGGGACTTCTCGGAGTACCTAGGTCCACCAAGAAGGTAATCCGCACCTTTTTGTTCACAGATGGTGTGCAGTTCACTCCACTCAATTTGGAGAGCTGTTGGGGCTACATGCACCAAAAACCACACTTTCTGGCCTGACTGATAAACAGTTAAGACAGCTTTTTGGTGATGGCAAGCTTTTTGAAGTTCTTGGCTAGCCTCCAGGTTTTTGCTGGCCTTTTTCATGTACTCAGACGTGCGAGCGCACAGGCCAGGGAATTAGTCCACAATGTCCTGTGTAGGAGTTTTGAGAGGTTGCTCCCAACCTTCCTTCACTAGACACAAGAGACCCCTAACCGGATATTCATACAGAAGCTCAAATGGGCTGTAGCCGACCCCCTTCTGAGGTACCTCTCTGTAGTAAAATCAGGGTAGTAAGACATCCCATTTTTGCCTAAGTTTATCTTGGAGTCCCATTATCATACTCTTGAGGGACTTGTTGAACCTTTCAACAAAACCATTGCATTGTGAATGGTAGGGTGTGGGAAACTTATAGTTTACTCCACACTCTTTCCACATTAAAGTGATGTTACCAGAGGTGTCCTGGCGCTAGTTACCGATCCTATTAGCAGAGCCACAGATGCAAGGTTACTTGTCAAAAAGCCATGTCTTCAAACCTCTCCTGAAGTCTTGAAGGCTAGAAGGTCAGTGGCATTCCTCAGGTAAAATGGTAGGTCATTCCAGGCTTTGGCTGCCCCGTCAACAAAACTTCTGCCTCCCCATGTAGCCTTTTTTAAAGCTGGCACTGTAATCAGCTTGGCTCCTAGTGAACAAACATTTATTTTTGGTATGTACCAATTAAATTGTTTTTGTAGGTAATCGGGTCCTATTCCATGGAGTGCCGTAAATACGGTACACAAGGATTTAAAATGGACACGTTTCTCACTGGGAGCCAGTGTAATTTTTTGATTGCATTAGAAATCGAGTCACACTTTGGAGTGCTTGTAAGGAGCCTGGCCGCCGCATTTTGTATCCTTTGGAGCTTATTCATAAGACGTTCCTGCAGATTCAAATACAGACCCTTACAATAATCCAGTCTGGATAAGACCAGTGCGGTAACCACTGTTTGCCGACTGTCAAAAGGTAAAAATGGTAATATTTTGTTCACCGTTTTGAGGACATACGCTGTAGAAGATGCGACTGCATTGACTTGATCGCCAAAGGTCATTCTCTCATCTATAATTGCTCCCAGATGTTTCACTTTTTTCATAGGTGTAGGCAGAGAGCCCATAGAGGGGGCGGCCACCAAATTGGGTTTCAGAAATTGGCATCATTTCCAAACAGTATAACTTCTGTCTTGCCTGAATTAAGCTTTAGGCAATTATTTGCCATCCAGCTGCTAACCGATTGCATGCACTCCTGGAATGACTTTCTTAACCCTTCTCCTGACCTGGAAGCAGAGACTCCACAATTTTGGTGTTGTCCGCATAGGAGGTGAGATCCAAGCCAAACGCACTAATAATCGGAGCCAAAGATAAAACAAATACATTAAACAATGTTGGGCTCAACGATGACCCCATTGGAACTCAACAGGACAGCTTGAATGGCTTTGAGAGGTAATCATCAAGGGATACCATTTGTACCCTATCTGTAAAGAAAGATTGGAGGAGTTTCCAAGCTTTCTCCCAGATCCCACATGTCCTTAAACGGTCCATCAAAAGGTCATGATGGGCCATATCGAAGGCTGCAGACAGATCCAGTAGGATTAAGGCAGCCTTTCCCCCTTGAACCACAGCTCTTGTGATCTCATCAGTGGCCTTGATGAGAGCCATTATGGGTAAGGTCCAAGGCTTGGGTCTCTCAAAGAAAGGCACTAAGTTGTCCATTTATCACTCTTTCTATAATTTTGGCAGGAATAGGGAGCCGGGATATTGAGCAGAAACCATTTGGGGTCATTTGGATTCAGGTTAGGCTTCTTTAGAAGGGGTAAAATCGAAGCCACCTTCCAAGGTTAGGGGAAATGTCCTATTTCAATCATGACATTAAAAATAGGCATAAGTGCAAGAGTCACTGGTTCTGCGGCTGGTTTATCCACTGCAGCCGGGCAAGGGTCAAACGATGAACTGATCTAGCTACCATGAGCATATAACGAGTGTTATCCATTGATAGTGGCTCAAACATAACAAGCGTATCGGGGGCTCATGTTCCTCCTCAACTGTAGCCCTCCTTGTTGCACTTGGACCATTGAATGCCGCAAAAAATCACCTCAACTTTGTTTCTGAAGAAAATAGCGATGTTTTCACAAAGTTCCTGACTAGACTGAACTTTAGGTGATTGTGGTTGCGCCAAGCTGGAGACTGTTCTAAAAAGTTCTTTCGCTGAATATTTGGCTGTATCAATACGATCAATATAGAACTTTTGTTTGGCAGTAAACAGGAGTTGTTTATAACTTAGAAGGCTCTTCTTATAGGCCTTCTTCTATGTTTCATGATAACATTTTCTCCATATACGTTCCAAACGCTTAGACTTCAGTTTTTCAGATCTCAGTTCTTCCGTAAACCAAGGAGTGGAAGGAAGTTCTCTCTTGGAAAAGATGGTTTTAACTGGAGCTAATTTATCACAAGCCATCTACAAACCATTTAGAGTAAGCAATGGTCTCTTCCTCTACCCCCTGTTCCTTTGGTCCATGGTTTGTGTGAGGAGTTTCTGAAAGTCTTTTCCATCCACTTTATTCTAGGACCTAAATTCAATGGGCCTCTTAGTAGATGTTCCACCCGCCCGCGGAATTCGAAGGGCTATCTCAAACTGAACAGCACTATGGTCTGTCCAGACGAGAGGAAGAACCTCCCTTAAACCGGAGACCTAGGTGGTTGAAAATATCCTGTCTAGGGTGTCCCCCCCCCCCCACATGAGTTGGTGCAATGACATGCTGCTGAAGATCCACGCTCTTCATCAAATCAATGAGGATTGATGTGTCTGGATTGGAGGGGGCCTCCAAATAATAATTGAAGTCCCTCAGGATGGTATACGCATCTCTACAAATGCACTCTTCCAGCAGATTACCCATGGTTATATTGAATGCACCTCTCTCTCCTGGTGGTCTAAATAATAGAATCCCTCTGAAAGTATGATAATGAGAGAGGGTAAGGTTGAAAGACAAGGCTTCACAGGCTTCATTCGATGCAGCACAGAAGACTGCCTTAATTGAGCTATGGTAGATGACAGCCAACCCTCCCCCTTTCTATGGGGCCTATTCAACGTGTACACTGAAAACCCTGGAGGCGTGACTTGAGCCAGGTCCGGTCCAGATACTTCATCGGTCCAGGCATCCGTAATAAAGGCCACTTTTATATCCCTATCCTCAATTAGCCTTGCACACACTCGGTGCTATGCTTGACAAAGGATCTTGCATTCAGGAAGACGCAATTTAAGACTAGTGTTTGCTGCCCCACTGGCAGGTCACTTGTATCCCTCCTTTGCTTAATAGACTGATATACCATGGCAGGCAATCTCACTTTGCAATTGGGTCAGGTCCCAGGATGTATACATTCGCTGTAACCCTGACCATCAGGCCTTCAGACGTCTGGTAAAGACCTGGCTCTTCTCTCAGATCTAACCCCTTGCTCTTGTCCCATGCTTAGTCTTGCGCCAGCGCTGGGACGCCTCTTTGCCGAGGCATCCATGCGCTCTACAAGTATTTTAATCCAATCTAATCTAATATGGGCTTAGTATTAAATGTAAAACATATGTGTAGTGAATAGGGTCCACACAGGAAGGTAGTATTTCACGATGTTTTATTAATGAAGATAACAAGTAGCAAGGTACAATACATCATGTAGATATGTGATAGATCAAAGCCCCACAAGGAGCTGCATGTCAGCTGCTCAGCCCATGACTGTCACTCTGCCTCTCTTAGTCCCAACATTCCGAGGCATCATCAGACTCCAACATTCTAAAGAGTCAGAGCACAGGCACTGACTGAGCAGTGCTGGTAACACACCTTACAATATATATGCAGGATACTACATATATCCTTTTCCTTCTAACAGAAGAACAAATGCAAAATGCGGTAAAAGATAACAAGAATGAACAAAGGACAGATAGTGAGTGCCCATGTAAGCATGTAAGCAGAAAAGCAGAAAAGAGAAGTGCATTATGCCATTCCTAGAAGGGAAACGTAAAGTTTGTGAGTGCCCAGAGTCAAAGAGCGTAAAGCACAGGTCCAATGGTGGGTAAGATTGAGTGAGACAATCCCTGCAATACATGTTTAAACAGAGATAAAATGCATAAAGTGAAATCACAACAAATGTACAAAATATGCATAAATAACTAATAGCATTGTCATTCAACTTGCTGACTGTTAGATTAGGTTGTGTGCGATTCACAATGGTCCTTAGCAACTTTTTCATTGTAACCACTTCAGGCCTCCCTTGGATGTAGTGAAGAGGGTCCACTCAGGAAGGTAGTTTTTCACAATGTTTTATTCATGAAGATAACATGTAGCAAGGTATAAGACATCATGTAGATATGTGGTAGATCAGAGCCCCACCAGGAGCTGCCTGTCAGCTGCTCAGCCCATGACTGTCACTCTGCCTCCCTCTGTCCCAACATTCCGAGGCATCATCAGACTCCAACATTCTAAAGAGTCAGAGCACAGGCACTTTCTGAGCAGGGCTGGTAACACACCTTACAATATTTATGCAGGATACTACATATATCCCTTTTCCTTCTAACAGAAGAACGAATGCAAAATGCGATAAAAGATAACAAGAATGAACAAAGGACAGATAGTAAGGAAGGAACAACAGTGTGATGGAGAGAACATGAAGAGAAAGAGAGTGCAAGGCAGATAGAGGAGAGAGGTGGGAGACAGCAAGGAGGAGAAGATAAAGTGAAGTAAGCAAAAGGAATAAACCCAACTTCAACAACAATGAAATAGGAAGAAGGCGACAGTGAGATGCCAGAGAGGAAATAAGAAATAAAGAGAGACAGACGTGCCAAAGACAACCCCCAAACATACCCACTGGCCAGGCAGGCAAGAAATGAAGGCAGAATAAGGCAAGACGCAAACCGGACACCTGCCGACACACAGACACAGAGAGGAGGTAAAGCGGATCTCTTCCTGAAAAGGGAAGAAGAAGAAAGAACAAAAACAGGAGGGAAGGCTGAAGGCAAAGCAAGGCGACAAACAATATAAGTCCAGAGAACAAGGATGAAAATATGTAAAACATCACAAGGAAAGCTGGACATAATGGAAACTGAGAAGAAGAAAAGAAGTACAATAGTGCGACAGATCCTCTCCCTATTACCAAAGAAAACAGTTCAAACAGTTATGAGAATAACGTAGCGTTGTGAATGCAGCAATAACATTTAAGGTAGAAAGACAATGTCAGCCAATGGGACTAAAACCCATGACCATCCTCTACTCCTGTGCAAGAGTGTGAGGAGCAATGTGAATGGGACTGTAACCCATAAGACGCCCTATGTAGGTTGACTGAGTAAATGTAAATGGGTATAAGACCCATTAAATTGAGCCCTGTGTAAGGGGACTATGTAAATGTAAAATGGGACTGTAACCCATACTACGGTGCCCTGTGTAAGGGTGAAAACCGTATGTTACCTATGTAGGCAAAGGTATGTGGGCAAATGGGGCCCATAACCATTCCCAGACAAGAGCATATGAGCAAATGGGGCCAATACCCATTACCATCCCTATGTAGGGTAGAAATAATGTGAAAATGTAAATGGAAACATGAACCTGAGAAGGTTTGTACCCATGGTCCATACATGAAGGATGTAGCCCGTGTAGGCAAACGTGAAGTTGTAAAATAACAAATAAGGCAAGAACCTATTGCCCTCCCTGTGTAGGGAAATGTACAATGTAAAAAAAAAAAATAGTGCACGCAAGTAAAATGCACAAAGAGCCCCTATAAGTGAGTGCCCATGTAAGCAGAAAAGAGAAGTGCACTATGCCATTCCTAGAAGGGAAACAAAGTTTGTGAGTGTCCAGAGTCAAAGAGTGTAAAGCACAGGGACAATGGTGGGTAAGATTGAGTGAGACAATCCCCACAATAAATGTTTAAACAGACAGACATAAAATGCATGAAGGGAAATCACAACAAATGGACAAAATATGCATAAATAACTAATAGCATTGTCATTCAACTTGCTGACTGTTAGAGTAGGTTGTGTGCACTTCACAATGGTCCTTAGCAACTTTTCCATTGTAACCACTTCAGGCCTCCCTTGGATGTAGTGTCAGAGTCAATTGGTCTTTATTTCGAATAAAAGATTCATAAAAGACAATATACAACCATACACAATATAAAAATCCACTGGTTATTCCCTGGTACAAATAAAGTACAATACAACATGCACATAAATTAATACTGCTAATAACCACATTCAGCTAAAAGAGCATGATACAAAAAAAATATATACATCTGGATAGAACAATCAATGCAAGGGTATGCTCAGTCTCTTAGTTCGAATCAGCCAGGCCCATCCCAAAAATTTAGCAACACAAACCACCACTGTTTCTGATCTGATAACTTGTAGTTTTGTGAGTGCATCTCGGTGACCACTACTATTCAGGGATGAACATATGGGTTTTAGCCATTTGCTTCTGGGCGCTCGATAAGCAGGACAGCCGAAGAAAAGGTGGCCAACACTTTCTTCCTGATCGGGACACCAGAAGCATTTGTTTCCTGTCTTCGGGTCCCATTTTGCAGTAAAGGAATTGACAGGCAAGGTGCCAGTGCGAAACTGATGGTATAGTTTGCGATCTAACACCTTGGAAATCAGATCCCAATACTGCTCGAGGGAAGGAATAACCTTATGCAGTAGAAATAATCCAGTTAGATTTGCGTCCAGGGATTGGGTTACTAGAATAGATTTTTTCCAGGCCCAAAAGAGCGCCTTAAACTCAGATTTTGATGGAAAGATTGACCCCCCTGGGTTGGACCAAAGCTCTGGAAGGCCCATCATATGTAGGATGTTTTTAACTTCCCTAAGCCAAGGTATTTTTTGCGCACCCCACAGTGATTTTACCTCGTCTAATTCACGGGAGAAAAGACTAAGCTCAGGGGTGGTCCAGAGGCGACGCCATAGTGCCACTAGGCGATACTGGGCCATCTCGTTGATTGGTCTGCAGCCGAGATCTAATAACAAAGGCTTTATGGGTGCCGACTGCGGAAGACCTACCAGGTTCCGTAGGAACCTATTCTGCGCAGCGGCCAAGCATGAAAGGTCCTTGTGGCCCCAGACTTCAGCTCCATATAGGGTTGCAGAAATGACCTTAGCCTCATAGATCTTTAAGGCTGGAGTAATACGCTTTGTTAGAGAGTTCTTTTGTTCATGGACCAGACATCCAGCCAACCTGTTAAATTTAAGTTTAGACGTCTCCAATTGGGGGTTCCAATTGAGTTGGTGATCAAGAGTCACACCTAAGTATGTCATGACCTTAACCTGCTCAATTAGAACACCATTTAAGGTGACAGAGCAATTGGGGGGTGTTTTCTTGCAAAAAACCATAAATTTGGTTTTATCAACATTTATTTGCAAGTCGTTTGTTTTACAAAACTCTGAGAATCTATTCAGGGCTACCTGAAGTCCACCTCTTGTTTTTGAAAGGAGGAGGGTATCGTCTGCGAAGATTAACATGGGGTACTTACGACCACCCAGAGTTGGTGCATCGGACTGTGTATTATTAAAATATTGGGCCACCTGATTAATAAACAGAAGGAACAGGGTGGGGGCCAGGACGCAACCTTGGCGTACCCCACGTTGTACAGGGAAGCTTTTGGTCACCTGCCCCTGGCTACCCCACCTTACCTGAGCGTAATTATCCTCATGTAAGCGCTGGACTAGGCTCAATAGCTCTAATGGAAGGCCCAATAGTCTAAGAGCCTCCCATAGCTTCTTCCTTGGGACTAAATCAAAGGCCGACTTAAGGTCGACAAATGCGGCGTATAGCACACCGCCACCCAAAAAAACCACCTTCCAAAAAAGTAGAGAAAACCGGAAGACCTGATCAATAGTGCTGGTACCAAACCTAAACCCTGCCTGCATGGGGGAAAGTATGTTGTTTGATTCGATCCAACCCTGGATTCTTACTAAAATCATCCTTGACACTATTTTCTGGATCGAATCGATCAAACTAATGGGCCGATAATTATTTGGGATGGAGCGGTCACCTTTCTTATATACTGGCAAGATTTCCGCCCCCTTCCAAGATTTGGGGATCTCAGCCCCTGCAGCTATGTTATTTGCCAGTAACGTAATGTAGGGAACCCATAGGTCAGGATTAAGCTTGAAAAGGTCTGCAGGGATAGCATCTTGGCCAGGAGCTTTACCAGACTGAACAGACTCAAGGGCATGTACGGTATCAGATTCTAGGAATGTGAGTCTATCTCCTATTTGTGGGAGGGAGCACAGTGGCATGATAGCTGTCGTTTGGTCCTGTGCTATACTTGGGTCATTGAATTGTGCCGAAAAGAATTCCACCCAAGATTGAGCTGAGACATGATTGTCGGGAGTTTGGGCGACTGAGTCCCTTCCCCTCCTGACAATCAGCCAAAATTCAGTTAGGTTAGAGGATTCACAGGCTCTGAGGAGGTCGAGCCAATAAGAATCATCCCAGTCCCGCTTGGCAGCCCAGAGGGTACGCTTGTAGCACTGCCTAGCTGTCCTAATATCTTCTAAGTTCCGGGCCTTAACAGCAGCTATTAAGTTGCTGTGAGCGTCTCTGCAACTCTTGTTGTACCATTTTTTGTGCACCTTAGCGATAACAGACTTTGAGGGTTTGGTAAGGAGGTTTTTAAGGCCCAAAAAACACTCCTCGTGGAGATTGGTGATTATGGAATCAACGTCACCAGAGGGGGATAACGGTGGCATCCTACTCCACACACTCCGAACCTTCTCCTCAATCTTAGAAATAAGCGCTAGGTCATCTAAAACCCTGGACCATTTTACTCGACGTCTGTTGTCGCACAGAACTACATCAGACGTTAAGCAATTAGTTCCCCTGACTGGAGCACCCAACCCGGGGACCAAGATCTCAAGTGAAAGAGGATTATGATCACTCTCTGGTCGGGACTCTACCACCATATCTCATACAAAAGACCAACATTCAATATTGATCAATATATAGTCGATACGGCTAGAGCTCAGACCATTATCGAAGGTTTTAGTCCCTAAGCTGTCGGAGCGTGTGCGCCCATTAACGGTCCGAAGACCCCATTCCAAACAGAGACCCAACCAATGTAAAGCTGCCTCAGTGCCCCTAACTCCCTTGGTGATGGTTAACGGGGGAACGTTCCAGGCTGTATCCTCCTCAGAACCCACATCCTCTGCCAAGGTAAGTATGGGCTCGAAGGATGTATTCATGTCTCCCGCTACAATGACAGTCTGATCGGCTTTAGAATTCTTAAAAAGTCGATCGAGGTCGTTCAGGACTGTTTGTTTTCTCCCACCCTGACAGCCACGGGCATAGACATCAACTAAGAGGAAATCTGTGGTGTTGGCTTTGCTCAAGATAATACATAAGAGGTCCGCACTCTCTACCAAGATTTCCTTACCATGAAAGCCCAGATTGTTTTTAATCCAGATGGTAAGGCCACCAGAGGCCCTACCCTTGGGACTCTGGATAGCAGGTTTTGAAAAGTTAAGATAACCCAACCTGTGTAAGGGGACTGTTGACCACGTTTCCTGGAAAACAATGATATCATATGAGTCAATAAAGTTGGCCCAATCGTCGTTGTCCAAGCATCCCCGTAACCCTGCAATGTTCCAGGAGGCCACTCTTAGTGGGTAATCCGTGCCATTGGCACGGGGTGTCTGTGCCAAACCCATTTCATCTGGCCCAGTCTTAACTAAGATGTTAATAGGATCTGAAGTTAGGCCATTACAAGGTGATGTTAAAGTAGTGGGTAAGGCAATCCCCCGTGAGTGAGGAGAGTTCATTATAGGCAATGTGTCACCAGACCCCCCAAGTCAATCAACCTCCTCCAGACAGCCAAACATATTGGAGGTGGATGCCCCCTGCCACCAATTATGCTGGCTATGTCCATCAAACCTGTGAGTTGGCCGTCTGGCATTCTGGACAATTGACCATAAGCCCTCCTTCGCGGGTTGGTGTCTAGGAGGATAAAAAAAAGTAAGAGGTCTCACAACTATTGTGGAATTAGCTTCATAAGATGGCCATGCACAGAGATGCTGAGCTGTGTGGGGGTCTGCAAAAGATACCACAACACAGTCACCGGCTACAGACTTGTGCGTGGGGCCTATCCAAGGCACTCTCCGTACCATTAATACACTGCTTCTTTGGTTGTCGGGGAGCTGTTTATTGGAATTAAGCCAATGAATGACTTTGTTTTTCAAGGAAAGATGGTTCTCCTGGGAATGCTGGTCCAATTCTGGGACACCAGCTAATATAATAACATAGGGCCCAGCTTCCGGTGGAAGGTCAATAAACCCTCCGCGAAAATTGGAACGGCTGGCCTGCCATTGGGGATTGTTCGCAAGTTCTGGCCTTATGGCGTGGTGGGCTACTGCTCGTGAGTTGAGGTTCTGCCTGTAAACTGGTTTTTGCGAGGGAAGAGATTTTGGTGCAACTGAGCTAGGGGTGGGTGCAGTAGGGTTTACAACAGTGGTGCGGGGCTTTGGTATAGGTTTAGGTGTTGGTAGGGTCGCAGGGATACTTTGAGGTGGTTGTGGGGGGAGTAGTATGGGTTCTAGTGCCTTAGGCTGAGAGGTAGATTCGGTTTCACGTGGGAGCTTGGCTTCCATTTCCTTTAAGCTCAGGCTAGCCAAGGTGACTATGGTCCTATCCATTTCCAGCAAATTGTTCTCTATACGAGAAAGCCTTAATTCCAACGGGGAAAGTAATTGCTTTAACGTGCCCCAAACTATTTTAAGGAATTCTTCGTCACCCTCCCTGTCGTTCGCAGGTCCACTCAGCCGACCCTCCAATTGGTTCGCTCTGTTCTTCCCTGGGGGGGTGCTCAAGATGTTGTCGTCCACCGGGCTATGTGAGCCAAGAGCGACATCCCCGCCCAGAATGCTGGGATTAATTTTAGAACTATCATCTTTCGCCCCAAGAGAACCCAGAGCCCGTCTACTGTTGAAAAACTGAGATCTGGCAATTCTAGCTTTTTTCCGTGCATGAATAGACCTAGCAAGGCATTTCTTTTTATAAATTGCTGCTTTCTTGGCACTACACGATCTCGTGGTTGGATTAATTTTGGACGGAAAGGAGGAGCCTGTAACACAAGTTAGTGGGACAGGATCCTTATTTTGTTGCACTAAAATGGGTTGGGGGTTAGGGGGGGAATTTGGAAAGGTAGTGGAAGGGGCAGGATGGATAGCTGCCGTTATTAACAAAGGCCGGGGGCCTGCTGTATGCTCGGGGGTGCGGGCAGAAGCAATATTCCCCAGGGAGGATTTTTTTGTGGTGGCTAAGTGCTCAGATAACCTTCTTGCGGCTTCAAGATCCAAGGAAACCCTCTGCTGCATTTTACTGATTTCCTCGTCAATGGCCAAATTGGTTTTGATTAGGAAATCATCCAGGGTTCTGTTGGAATTACTCGCAGCCATAAGGGTTTTACTCGGACTACCCCGTGAGCACATTATACAGGATATATAAATAACAATAAATACAAACAATAAAACTGTATAATGCACCAACAAAGTGGGGTGGCCCAGCCCAGCCCTCTTAGTCCTCGAACGGCCTCAAACGGCCCGCTCTTTGCCCGGTCTTTGCCCGGTCTTTGCCCGGTCTTCGCCCCAGGCTGCGTCCCGCGCTACGGGAAAGGTGTGACAATATATAGGAGGCCGTGTGGGGCGGGGGGCGGGGCAGCAGGGACAGCGGACCGGAAGGTCGAAGATGGTCTTGCAGGGACTCCTGGGTACTGGAGTCCCCTGCACGCTCGCAGCCCCGCTGACCACACTCACCCGGTGCCCTGCTCGCAGCCCGTCAACAAATGTCCCAGTGCCTAGCGAGGCGAAGCGGCACCCGCGGAGCGGGTGCGGCGAGTTGTGGGATGAAGTCCAGGAAATGCCGCTTCAGTCCAAGTAAAAACAAAGTGCCTCCGTGCTTTAATTCGCGTCCCACAGGAGAAGAGGTGAGGGGAGTTTTTAAGACCACAGAGGGGCGGGGGGCGGGGCAGCAGGGAGAGCGGACCGGAAGGTCGAAGATGGTCTTGCAGAGACTCCTGGGTACTGGAGTCCCCTGCACGCTCGCAGCCCCGCTGACCACACTCACCCGGTGCCCTGCTCGCAGCCCGTCAACAAATGTCCCAGTGCCTAGCGAGGCGAAGCGGCACCCGCGGAGCGGGTGCGGCGAGTTGTGGGATGAAGTCCAGGAAATGCCGCTTCAGTCCAAGTAAAAACAAAGTGCCTCCGTGCTTTAATTCGCTTGGATGTAGTGAATAGGGTCCACTCAGGAAGGTAGTATTTCACTATGTTTTATTCATGAAGATAACAAGTAGCAAGGTACAAGACATAGATATGTGGTAGATCAGAGCCCCACCAGGAGCTGCCTGTCAGTTGCGCAGCCCATGACTAACTGTCACTCTGCCTCTCTCAGTCCCAACATTTCGAGGCATCATCAGACTCCAACATTCTAATGAGTCAGAGCGCAGGCACTGGCTGAGCAGGGCTGGTAACACACCTTACAATGTATATGCAGGATACTACAATATGCAATCCCGGTCTTTCTCCACCCTATTCAGAGCTAACAGATTTGTTCTGGAATATCTAAACTGAATTTTTTTACCTGATAGTGAACTTCCAGGGGTCCTGGTGTAACTTGACAGGAAGTTTGTCCCTCTGTCAGTTAAGACCTACTTATTGAATCCCACTCTGGAAAGATTTCCTGGAGGGCCCTGGCCACTACAGAAGCTGTAGTAGTTCTAAGGGGAATAGCTTCTGGGTACCTAGTGACATGGTCCACCACCACTAGTATGTAACTGTTCCCAGATGCAGTTGGAGAGTTCAGAGGACCAACAACGTCAATCCTTACCCTCTCAAAAGGGATCCCAACCACTGGAAGTGGATTAAGGGGGCTTTTGTGGTGCCACCTGTTTTACCACTGGCTTGGCAAGTGGCACAGGAGAGACAAAACTATGTTGTGTCTTCAGAAATATGGGGCTAGTGAAAGTAAGGGACAAGCCTGTCCCAAGTCTTGCTTTGCCCTAAGTGTCCTGCAAGAGGAATGTCATGTGGTAGGGAGAATAGACACCCTCTGAACCTCTGGGGTATACCAGGCTTGGGGTCTCTACCCTCAGAGTATAGAAGTGTACACTCCCAATTGATCCTATGGCACCCAATAATAGTTCCTACTCCAGCAGCAGCTTGCTGTCTGAGGGGTTCAAAGAGGAGCAGGACTGCTGCTCTAAATTCAAATCTGCCCTGGAAGGGCCACCTGCCCCCAAGAACTCTGCCTGGCCAGGCCCAAGCTCCTCTGGGACAGTCACTTCACAGGGGCTAAGATCATCTCCCTCAGGAGACTGATCTTCACTGAGATTTCGTAAGGACGGCAATTCCTTACCCTTCCTGCTCCTTCTCTTGGGAAGCACCTGGTCAATTTGTTCAGGATCTAGTGCTTTTACAGTGGTGAGCTGTGTGGCCTAGGCCCTGGTGACAGCAAAAACACTGGCAGAAATGCCCATCATCTCTGCATAAGTCCTGAACTCCACTTCAGACCAGGCAGAAGTTTCTAGATCATTGCCCTACAAACAGTCAACATGTAGGCCTGAGGAAACCACAACCCTCTTAGGTCCAGTTACACCTCCCCAGCTGAGGTTCACATCTGTCAAGCAATGGTCAGTCCTGACATTGCTAGCACTTGTTACTTGGTACATTAGTCCAAATATGATCTGCTCAGGAGACACAAGTTTCTGTCACCATAGTGACACTGGCCCTTCTGCCGCTATGAGCCATTGTTGATTAGAGGCTGTACCTGTACTTGCCCAACTTAGTGGGACTTAGCAGTAAGGTGGCAAGATCCATGCCACCATCACAGACTAAGACATCCGGAGATAGAGTCTTAACTAAGTCAGAACCCATCTCTGTACCCAAGGTTAACCCCACTAATCTCTTGTTTGCTGTACTACCACTTATACATGTGCGAGGGGGAGCAGGTGCCTTAGGGGTAGTGGTAGAAGGAGCAGTTTCCTTGGCCTTTGGACAATCAACATGTTTTGTCCAATGGCTCTTCACCTTACAGAAGTAACACCAAGGTTTTCTTTTGTCTTTCTTGGAATTTTGGGACCCAACCCCAGATGCAGGTTTTTGGTAACCCTGTGCGTAAAACTCTTCTCTGCTTGCAAAGTTTACAGAGTTTTGGCAACTCCACGTTCTTCCTAGAACACGGAGTTGCCAAAAAACTCTGTACTCCGCAACAGAGCAGAGTTTTTTTTGTGCACTGAAATGCGTTTTTGCGCACATGGGAGTGACTTACCGGGTACCTGGTATCGCTGACAAGATTTCCTGAGGCGTTCACAAGTGCCACGAGATATGGTAGGTGGCCACATGGTCCTGCGAGAATTTACAATTGCGAACACGTCATTTGTACAAGTTTTGTGAAGAACCCGATCCCGAAAACGCAGAATCTACAGCAACTCCAATCTGGAGAAGGTTCTCTCCCAAGCAGCATCAAAACCTTCTCGAAATGGTGATTAGAATAAAAAAACACCTAAAATTGACATTTGGCTGTACATTTTGTATATGGAGTCCTTTTTCTTTTTTTCTTTTTTGTAAGAGAAAGGCAGTGCCTCAGAGTCTCCAACCTCCTGTTCCTGTTCAGCAGGCTCCTCCCAGTGCTTTGTCGATCTCTTGGTCAGTTTTCATTTGGATTTGGAGCTGGAAGGATAACTCTTTTTGTATGCTGCATCATATATCATTGGATTTGATTGAGGACTTTTGAATTTGAGATTTCCCAAGTAATTTAGAAAATTAGTGTTTGTTTGATTGAGGCCATGCACCTAGGTTTATTTGTACTTTTTCTAGTTTTAAAAAATGATTGTGGTGGGTGGCCTGTAGTTTCAGGAGGGGCCCAGTTGTTTGTTTGTAAGTATGTTTTCCTTTTATTAATAAAGGAAACATGGTGCACAGTTTACTACATTTTCTCCAACTTTTGAAATCAATTTGCAAAATGTATTCAATCTACTATGTAGCCCAGTAGACTTCCAATATGCAATTCAGCCAGTAGGCCGAGAGCTACACATGGGTGCATTAAACAACTATTTCTGTGGTGTATGTTGAATTAAACCTAATTTAGGGCATGATGGAATTGGATTGAAATACAAAATGTGTATTTTTGGGTTGTTTAACTGTTAAAATGTTTTCATGTGTTGTTAAATCAAATGCCTTTGTTGGATGTGTGTGGTTGTGACTTGCAAACTTTTTTATTAGCCCTGTGGATTTTTGTTTTTGCCATTGTTGCTTAATGAAGATGTGATGTTTAGCATGCCTCCTTTGTCTGGCCAGTGTGTGAGTGTGTTTGTAATAGTGGGCCATGATTTGCCTTGGCTGAGCCTCAAACATATGGCTAGGGCCAATGTGTAAAGTCTGTGTCCAACCATATAGGCCTGCATGAGTTCATTGCTTTTTAGTCCTCCTGCTTGTTGTTGTTGTGTTGTGAGTGACCATGTGGCTGGCGGCCATTTCGTGAAGGCAGTTAGTGTGATTTTGCCATAGGTCTGCATGTCTTTCCTTTGTAGACTTCTTGTTGTGGTAGCCTGGCCATGTGGCTGGCAGCCATTTTGTGAAGGCAGCCAGTGTACTTTTGCCATAGGCATGCATTGTCTGGCTTCCCTTTGTAGGCTTATTGCTTGTTGATGTGGCCTGGCCATGTGGCTGGTGGCCATTTTGTGAAGGCAGCCAGTGTGCTTTTGCGTAGGCCTGCATTGTCTGTCTTCCCTTTGTAGGCTCATTGCTTATCACAAAGTAATACCCAATTACATTTGCAGGAAACTCTGATAAGTGGCAACAACAGCCGCAACTACCCCCAATAGTAGTTGTTCCTCCCGAAGTAGGGGCAGTTTGAGCTCCCTGCTGAAGAAGAAGAGCAAGCCACTCTTTCAGAAGAACCATAGTCTTTCAGATTCCCAGCAAGAAAAAGGAGGGTTAGTCCATCAACTTCTTCTGCAAGCCTCTCTTCTGATGATCTAGACACCACTTGTATCCCACCTCAGTCTGAGAGTGGGACATGCTATGAGACAAGGCTATGGAAAAGAAAGGTTCCATAAAGTCTTAGAGTTATGGAGGTAGATGCAGAAGAGGAGAATGATGACGACAAGCCAGTCATCATAGACATTAGCCCCGCACCAGTTGAGACCAACATTACCCCATCCCAAATTACTGTGAGGGGTGTGGCACTGATACCACCTACACAGATACCACCCACACAACCTATAGCTGCCAAATTTACAAAGTTCTAGTAGCGACCTACATCCACCAACCACCTCAGTAGAAGTAGGTACTGCAGAGAGTAAAACATCACCCCACCTACCAGTTCATCTGACACTGCAAATGGCAGCAGCAGCGTCAGAAAGTTAACCTCCCCAGTTTGGAACTTCTTTTCCATTAGCAGGAAGGAGGTGACATTGTTACATACTCCTTTTGTGGAGCAAGTGTTAGCCGGGGTAAGCTTGGTACAAACTATGGTACCAAATGCCAAACAGCCCATCTGAGAAAACACCACTTGATCCAGTGGGAGGAGCACCCTAGCGGCCAAAAAACTACATGTGTTGTTGTTGGAGGGGATGCAGAAGATCCAATCATGGTGTAAGGTAAAAAAAAGGGAGAAGTTTCCTCTGGTACAAAAGCAGCCCTGTCCCCAGCAGTGCAGTGGTACCACCCACATAATCATCAGCAACATCACAATGGCACAAGAGTCAGGCTGAGACACCAAGGGGTCCAAGGCAAGAGAGTGCCACAACCAAAAAATGTGAATTGAGCCTAACATCTGGTGATAAAAGTCACCTGCATCAGTGGCACCAGAAAAGAAAAAAAGCAAGGCTACCATTCTCAGCATGTTAGGTCAGAGGGGCAGTATGAATTCAATCACTCAATGGCATGTTTGTAATATGCAAATCTGGCTAAAATGTTGGCACTGGACCTCCTCCTTTTTTCTTTTGTGGAAAGGGAGGGCTTGCTTGAATTTGTGGCAACCATCTGCCTGAAACGGAAGGTTTCCAGACGGTTCTATTTCGCTAGAGTTGCTGTTCCAGCACTACATCATGATGTGCTGGAATTGCTTGGACAAGCTTTTCAGCAGAGTGCTGTTCACTCTATCCACCTGACAACAGGCGTGTAGACTAGGTGCAAAGCCACTTATCACATGTCAATCACTGCACACTGAATCTCTTGTGGGGGTTAGAGAAAAGTTATCTGCAGGTGTTGACATTGCTGAGATTTTTAATGCCGCTCAGAAACATGCAACTGTAGCCATGTTTGCCATGGAGAAATCTCATACTGCTGAAACATTTCGGAAGATTTGCCAACAAGCTCTTTGAATGGCTGTGACCAAAACGGCTCAAACATTGGTTTTGTTGCCACACACAATAGCAGTAATATAGTTAAGGGCATGGTCGATGGTAGTTATTTCAGGGTCCTGTGTTTTGTGCACTGCATTAACATCATTGTTGAAGACTTTCTGAAAAAAGAAGACCGAGTCAGCAACTTTCTGACCACCTGCAGAAGAATCTGCACACATTTCAGCCATTCTTTTAAAGCCCAGAAGCAGCGAGGATCATGCAACGTGATATTAGAATGCCAGTTAAACACTCATCCAGGAGGGGCCAACACATTGAAACTCAACTTAATACATGCTTGAACATCTGTTTGAGCAGTACAGACCAATCAATGAATGTTGTCATGCCACGAGAGAATGCTACTGTGAAAAGCATGATCATTGAGATGGATCAATGGGGCTTAAATAAATGCCTGACAGATATGCTGCTTCCTTTCAAGGTCTTCACACGTGAAGTCAGCAGGGAGGTCTCTACTATGGGCCAAGCTATCCAATTGTTGCAAATTCTACAGGACCAGCTGAAGGGGGTGTCTGCAGAGTAAGCAGGTGTGGAGGAAAAAAAGAAACATATGTTGTTATCTGAAAAGACAAGGGTGCAAAGAGGCATTGTATCATCCAACCATTTGTGCCAATTATATTGATCCACGGTACAAACCATTCCTGCACACCTTCATTCCTTTTTCAGATGGGGATGTTGCCAGCTACAAAACTTGGATACGAACGGCCAGGAATTAGTGGCCCACTCCTCCAAGGCACAACAAGTACTGCAGTGCAGCCTTCAATTTCAACTTCAGAGCCTGAAGGCAGTGCGGTTACTTCACAGCAGCAAAAACCACCAACAACACCAAGAACAACAATAACGAGAACAGGAGCATCAGCCCCAAAATTGGCACAGGAATAATTTCTACAGGAAGGGTGTAAGTCCAGTCCTGAGGTAAAGGCAAAAGATGCCGAGCTAAGCGGAGCATCCATGAGCTTTGAGCGGATGGTCCAGGCCTATCTGGATGACCCAACAGAGGTCTACTTTGAACAAAAACCATTGCTGTATTTGTATGGGAAAAGCTCAGCAGAATGACGATAAACTATCTGGCTTGCCCTGTCGCAAGTGTGTCTGCAGTGAGAAGGATCAGTCTCTCGCCCAAAAACATGGAGAGGTTAACCATGATAAAAATGAATCAGCACATTATACCACCAGAATACACCATACCTGAAGTAGCACAGCAGGGAGATGATGATGGTGACTCAGGTCATGGACGTAATGTGTTAGGTGACCTACTTCTGGGTGACCCACCAGAGTTTGAGGACGAGCTCTACTTCCCTGACAACTAAGCTTTCAAGTTACTTTCTTTCTTTGATGCCCCAAAAAAAGCCCACAAAACAGATAGCTAAGCAATAATATTTACTTTATTATTTGTGTGTGTCACTGTCTTTTTGGTTTGAATCACAACAAACCCATCACCACCATCTTACTCTTTTCTTGCCGGATTGGAGTTGCAACTGAGTGCAGTCAGTGAAGAAGTAAGTCCACTCCTCCTGACTCGCCCTAAATCCATTTCTCTCAAGCCAGACATTGGATGGAGAATACATACGACAAATGTGAAATGTGTGCATGCCTTGAGTCCAAACCTGACTATATATATATATATATATATATATATATATATATATATATATATATACCCTTTCCGAGCCTAGAGGGACTGCCCTGAAAGAACAAGTAAATGATGGCATGCATTGCACGCTGAGTGATTGGTGTTTGTTGTGCATGATGTCTACTAGTATTCTACACACAAAAAAGTGACTCATATCAATCTTTCCCTTTTTGTTATTCAATAACAAAATTTTACTACTGCAGGCCGATCCATTGCATTTTGAGTCGGGATGAGTCTGGACTTACTTGGGACCCTTTAGGTACAAAGGGTCCCAAGTAAGTCCAGACTCATCCCGACTCAAAATGCAATGGATCGGCCTGCTGTAGTAAAATTTTGTTATTGAATAACAAAAAGGGCCATACCATACTCACAGTCAGAGTTAGTAGGATCGGAGATGATTGATGGAATAACTTGGAGCATGAAGTGGCATAAAAGGTAAACAAAAACCCCATACCTACATGTCTGTGTAGTGGTGGAGGCGAGTGTGATCTGACAGACAGAGGTGCATTGATTGTGTTACTTAATTTGGAGATTGCTATGTTGCTGTTTTTCTATGTGTGCTCAGTGCTGCCTGGCTCAAATCTGAAGCTAAGTGAAGGTTGGATGGGGGGCCTAGACCTATTGTTGGAGGTAACTACTGGAAACAGACATGATTTTGCCATGCGCCTCTGAAAGTCTACTTGTTGCACTCCTCCTTAATTATGCAGTTTAGCGTTTCTCCTTGATTTTTCAATATCCTTTTTCTTTTTCCATCTACAGGCCTCCTTTACCATGTGGTATACTGGGAAAAATAACTCACCCTTAACTTACCAAACCACATCCACCAGGCACCCAAGATTGACAGACGGAAAGTCCAAGGAAGGACCAAGAGGAATGCGAAGATACATCTCCCACTTTGGCAATAATATAGTATCATTTTTTTTATTCCTTTTTTCTCTTCAATCATTAGGACTGTCTGTGTGTTGTTTATGTTTGCTTTTATTTGACTCCTACAGATATTTTTTAATTTAATTTGCTATCTTTCAAAGTACGCCCGGCACAACACAACATAAAATGTATGTTATGTTATGTTAATTATAATTCATAGAGCGCACGGGCACCCAACGGTTTCATGGCGTTAACAGTGAGGAAAATTACCAGCAAATAACCTATACAGATGCTTGCTTAAAGAGCCAGGTCTTCAAGGCTCTCCAGAACATGGATGTAACTTGGGTCTCTCTGGGGGCAGAAAGGTAAGGCAATTCATAATTCATAATATACTGCCCTGTGCTAGTCTATTACTACTCATCAAGTCATCACCATGCATGCATTCCCTTTTTCTCCCTTAACAGATTTATGATGGTTGGCTGCCAAGGGGAATTTGTGTTGTCCATGTGTAGTCTTTGTCTTTGTCAAACCTTTCCCTCAAATACCCCCGCCCAACCATTCATCAAACCCTAACCCTCTTCCTCCTGGCTGTGTGATTTCTATTGAGGTGTGACTAAATTAAATTTACACCAATTATTGATCACACACTTGCTGGGGCAGATGTGGTGAAAGCAACATTAATTCAAGGTAGGGTGAGGATAGGATCTTCTTCTGCTGAAAGTATATATATTATAGCCTACACTTGAAATATATAGATTAGATTGCCCATCCATGCAAAGTATTCAATATTAATTTTCTTTCCAGAGGTTCATAATTGATCATCAAATAATTGCCAGTATCGAGTCATTAATCATCCTAGTTCCAGCACTAACGGTTAAAAAGCAGTTTGTCCACTTCATAGCTCAAGTCGACTTCAGTTAATAACTTGTACTAGTCTAGCCCTCCATTCTGTATTATTTTACTTTAGCATTGCTTATCCATCATGGTTTTTGTTTGGCAGTATTCTTCTTGTGAACTGTACTTCTACTACTCATTCCCTAGTCTCCCTCAGGTGACAGACTGTCTCATTTTCTTTTTTTTGCAAATGCTACCGTCAGTGTCTAATACTTCTACCACCACCATGGCACCTTGGAAACAGAACAATCACCATGCAGCTATTGCTTTGCCTATAAAGTATAAACATCAATCACAGGTAAGAGAAGAAGTGTGCGGGAGGCATAATGTATATACTATGGAAATTAATTAATTCACACACCCACACTTGTCCAAGTGCATATGGGTTTTAGTTGCAGACTGCAAACACTGGGAGGAGAGACTGACAGTAGTAGGACAAGTGAGGGTACCACATCTATCTGTTGATGCGTTACACTATCGGCAGACTTTAATCAAAAACTGGCTGCGGCCCTGCAGCGAAGGAAACAGTGTGAAGTAAAAGAGTAAACCCCCCACAAAAGATTTACATCATATGCAAACTATAAATACTGTATACCCCTAACAAATAAAATAGAATGAAAAAACCCACAACACCTGACCCACCCCTCTCCCTAACCCCAACCAATGTCCAGTAAGTTCAATTGTCCATAAAAATCCTAATGTCCATAAAGAAAGAAAAAACAAGTTTTCCCCAACACCCAATTTCCCACCCATTAAAAAAAAGATTAAAAAAGGGGCAAGGGTCATCTAGAAGTCTAGCGACAGCTTGCCGTATCTTCCACTTTAGGGTGTTTAACAGTTCCTCAATCCTGACCTCTAGGCGCGCCATCCGGAGGAGCATGTGGTGCTTACATTTCTTGCAGGAGCAATAGGGGTGGGCAGCAGTGTTTGGATTGTGGTGGGCAACTACCAGACAATGGCACTGTACTGCTGGAAGCACAGGGGCCTTGTTGGGACCTGGGGCATTGGAGGCTGCTGCTGCCTTCTCCTCTTCCTCCTCCGCCAGAGCCACCAGCCCCCGATATTTGTCCTGGGTGGCCTCCAGCTTCCGTTACTAACTCCAGCCTGCTGGGTTGTTGTGATTGGGAAGGAGTAGCTATATCAAGAAAGAAATTAGACAATTGTAACCAATACTCCTAGCAAAACAGTAACACAAAATTATACACATAAAATGATATGGATCAGTAGCACTAGCACAGTGCATAACATTGTGGCATCCTCCCACTTCCTCGGCCCATAATATTTGTGTGATTAGAGTTTTAGGCATTTTTAGGCACTATGAAGTAGACAAGTCATCTTCTTCTCTCTCTTGTTTAGCTAAATTAATCTTGTAGGCATCTCAGCTCAGTCAGCTAGCACCCTAGACAGACATACTTGTGTTGCAGTTGCAGACTCACATTATTTAATTCATTACTGTCTGCAGCTGGGGCAGCTGTACTACACAAATATCTATTTTTCTATTATGGCTATACTCTGTTAATCAATAGCAACTGCTCAACTTCACTTTCACCCTGACTACTACAACAAGGCAGATGATATCTGATTACTAATATGAATGATGATAAACAGCACAACGTGAGGTATTACTATTGTTTGATTGTAACTATGCAGCCAATAGGCCAATAGGCCACCCATGGCTGACACGATTGAAATGACATGGGGAGGGAGAGAGAGTAGGACTCTGAGTTGGAGGGAAGCGATTGATAATGGGTAGGCACATACACAATATAATGTTGTGCTTGCAAACTACTGTGAGTCACGGGACTATTCTGAAATGCAACCTTGAATCAAAAACCTTGAAAAAAAAATGTCTGTGTGTATTCTTGGAGGAGAGGAGTTGGCCTAACGGCTAGGGCAGTTGACCTCGAGTCTGGGGAACTGGGTTCGAGTCTCGGCAATGACCCTGAACATCCTGTGATTCTGGGCAAATCACAATCTCCCCGTGCCTAACAAAAATGAATGTGTCCTCATATAATGCAACTGGTGCTATGTAAAGCCATCTGATACCCGATTCGTGTCAAGTTCACTCTATATAAAACTCTGTAAAATTGAAAAAAAAATTATATATAAAAAAAATCTTCCCAGCAATTTTTTCCATTTATCATTGCATTGCTCTTCCAGCAATATTTTGTTATTCTAATCTTCACCCTTGGCTTTGCTACTCTGGCACTCTTTGTTTTCCTTTTACATTCTCTTCATCCAGTCTCCACCTATGCTATGATTGAATACCATCCAAGTATCCATCCATTCAAAGTAAACATAGCTATAATATAATTCTTAATCTCAACAAACCTTTCACCAACAACATACATTTGTCATTTTATTTTTAACCACCACCCATGGGTCCTTGCTTGTCTTTGAGTTTGACTCATCAACCCCTCTGGAGGATTCCTTTCACCCATACAGTTTCGCCCACCCACCCAGGCAGGCATTCTTTCTTTCACCTTTCACCCATCCTTCAACCATCCATGCATCCTATCAGCAACCTATGCATCCTGGGATCCCTTCCTTAACCCACACATCCTTCTCTGCCAGTCATATATTACACGCTACCCGTTCTTCCTCCTTCTATCCTTCTTTCCCTTTTCCATCAACCCATCCATCAAGGTCATCAGACCCTTATTATTCTTCATAAAATTTTCTCTGCTGAGTTGACATCAGATAGAAGACATAGAACAGTGGTCCTTGTTAAAGCAAATGATTCTTAACAAACAGTAAATATAGAACACAGTCAATTCTATATAATCTATCCAGCCCGATAGAGAATTTAATGCAAATAAAATGGTTTTTCTGTCAAGGGACAGTTGCAATATCCAGTAGGATACAGTCCTGTATCCAGAACAATATATAGGACAAGTGTGACAAAGTGACAAGGTGACAATGTATACAAAATCATAAAGAAACAAACAAGATATTCAAAACAGTCAGGCGAAACAGAGAGAATGCTTGTTCATAGTTATATATAATGCGACAACCGTAATAGGTAGGAACAAACTTGACTCAAGGGAGTAGAAATATTTGTGTGCACAATGTTTTAAAAGGTCGACGACGTTTCGATCCCGTTCAGGGGATAACTGGGATCATCATCAGGACAGAAATACTGTAAGCCAGAGATATCAAGAATTACAAAACTGACATCACAATGAAAACATTAGAAATGGGGGGGAAAAAGAAAGGAAGAAAGGAAGGAAGACATTAAGCGAACTGGTACTTCAAATCACTCAAAAATGGTCCCAAGATCTAGGATAACCGAGGGACAAACTGAGAGTAACAACGGGGAATCCATACAACATATTGAGCTTGCAGTGCCAATTAATAAAGAACTAATCATGCCGTGATTATTAGAAACATCATGAAGTGCAAGCATAAGAATTTTAGTGCGTTGAAGTAAACCGCTGAATTTCGGTGAGAACAAAAGTGAAGGGGCTAGACCAAAATGGGCTAGATTCAGAACGTTTTAATAAGGAGTTTGCCGAGTGGTGGAGGACCATGCAGAGTAGTGGAATGGGAAGCGGCACAGTGCCTGTGAAGGAGATAGGAGAGCAGGCGTGATGTGCAGGGGGTGAAACACCAAGGAGAATGAGGCGGCAATATATGATAATAATTCTTAGCCCATGATGAGGTGGCGCATCGGTTCTCAGTGGAATTAAGGCGAGTAACCAATTCCTAGTGAGGTCGAGGCAGTACCTGGTGGGTAGAAATGGGGAGGGTTGGGCTCTTCTACTATGGCATGTGGGTAATGGCCGGTGGAATGCAGTGCATGCGCGATAGGCCTGCTCCTACCTTAATATTGCTGTATCCGGGCTGGCGTCGGTAATTAAAGGGACACTGTTGCACTGCGTTGTGGAGGTCGGTGCCGTGAAGTTGACGGTCTCCAGACGTGTGTGCCTGACGCGTATCAGGGGCGCAATGGCTCAGGGAATTCTGGGTGGAGGGTAGGGATAATGGATTGCGAGCGCGGAGGAATGGAGCGTAAACCGGAAGTGAGTCGGACAGGAAGTATGTAGATGGCAGAGAGGCTGCCATTTTGGGTGTGGGTCGTGAACCGGTGATTATGTTAAGGATGCTTGCAATGAGCTGGCAGCACCATGGAGAATTGTTTACAAAGGAGTTTTGACAAACTTCGTGGGACGCGAGAGTGTGAAGACACATGCAAGGAACGTGCAGAATCATAAAAAATTATTTACAAAGGAATTTGGCATTATTTGCACTGTGGACTAATGGTATAAGAACACAAAGGTAATTCACAGTGCGGTTAATAGGGCATCATAGTGTACAGTCATAATGTTTGTCAATAAGAAAGAAACATGTGGGTGGGAGCCAACAGTTGTCACAGAAGATTAGTCCAATCTTCACTCCTGTTGAGACCATTTTTTATGCTTTTAGGGCGCAAAATCCACTTGAGCTCTTCTTTATTCAGTGAGCTGCTTGCTTGCGGAACTCTGTGAAGTGCTGCAGAGTTTTTGGGTGGCTTTCCAGAGTTTTGCTTAGTGCTGCTAGGCCACTCCACCCAGGCTTAGTTTTTGGGGCCCTAGCGAAGACTCTTTTTTTATTTTTAGATTTGAATCCTCCCTTATCCTGAGAGTTAGAAGAAGCTTGCTTTATCTGGTAACCTCTCCTACCATGGCTTTTCTGCTGAACCCTGGTGCGAACCTATTTGTCTGCCTTCTTTCCCAGTTCTTGGAGAGAGGTCAGTTCAGAGTCCACCAGGTACTTGTGCAAAAGCAGGTTCCGACAGTTATTAAGGATCTGCTCCCTCATAATCAAATTGTAAAATCTTTGGTTGTCCTGTACCTTGCTTTTATGATGCAAGCCTTCCAGAGTCTTAATAGCACTGTCCACAAAATCTACCCAGTCCTGGCTGTGTGTCTTCTGAGCGTCTCAGAACTTAATCCTATGCTGTTCAGTGGTTTAGCCAAACCCATCTATGAGAGCACTCTTCAGTTCTAAGTAATTGTCAGCATCCCCTTCTCTAACAGTGAGGAGCATATCTCTGCCTTTAGAAAAGGAGAGCCACAAGATACATGTCCACAGCTCTTGAGGGACCCTCTGAACTTTACAGGCCCTCTTCAAAGCAGTGATCCATTTATTGATGTCATTCCCCTCCTGGTAAGAAGGGACTATCTTGTTCAGGTTACTATGGTCAAAAGAGACACTGTTGCAGCCACCATGGGACTCTAGTCCCAATTTCTTCATAGCTTTTTGGACTTCTAGGTACTCTTTATCTAGGGACAACTGATCTTTGCTGAACCTAAGTCGTTGCTTTCTCAAGTAGAAGCAGTTGGAACTCCCTGTCAAAAGAGTTGTCCCCAGTGGCAGCTGGTGACATTTGAAAGTGGTGAGGTGTAAAATGATTGTCATACTGCACCGTAGCGTGTGAGCATAGCGAGCAACCCCAAACAACCTAAGGGGGGTTCAGGTGGTTCTCCCACAAGAACATTTTGAAAAAAGAGAGGACAAATGGTGCATTTTCAAGCAAATTCGAGAAAACAGGAAGGTTAATAAAGCAATTGTGAAAGTGCGGTTATTACATTATTAAAGAGATTTCATTTAACATTCGTAGCTGCTTATTCAATATAACCACAGAGCTTCGTAACAGACTTCGAGATACAATGCATTTCTGAGTACCTCACAGATGTTTTTTTATTTATTTAACAAATAACTAAACAGGTCGCAAACTAGCAGCGTTCAACATATAGTTCACTTTTTGTAGATAAAATCAGGACATCTGTCTTTAAGAGCAGCAAACTTTTCAATAACTTGAACGTTAAAGTCTGAGATTCTTTTAACTAGGTCACTCTCTATAGAGAGCATTGCTAAAGCATTCAGTCTTTCCTGAATCATTGTATTCCTCAGGAGTATCTTAATTCTGTTTAAGGTGGAAAAACCTCATTCAGACTCTGCTGTCGTCATAGGAGTGGTAATGACAATTTTTAGTAAAGCCACTGTCTCTGTAAGTGACTTATCCATATTAAGTTTCTGAATTAAAGCCAGCAAAGAAATGGCACCAGTGGCCTTCCGGTATACACTCATTCTGTACAGTACAGTCAACTCAGTTTTTAGGTCCTCTTTGTAGAGCATGGGATAAGCTTCCACATCATCATTCAGAGCTTGCTGAGGGAAGGATTGATCATATTTGGCAAAGTGTTCACTTTGCAATAATGCAACACTCACCAAATGTTTTGTGAAAGGAAAGCATTCTTGTGCAGGCACAATTATAATGTGAAATATCTCCTTTGCAATTCGGACCAGACTGCTGATGTTTTTCCTGAGGTTTGAAAAAGTAGACTCCTCTGACAATTTGCTGTCTAAATTGTCAACCCCATCTCTCACATTGCTCATGTTGGTGGAAAACATACTAGTATTCTTTAGCACAGAGACAGGATCTATGGGTCGTGCTTGCAACTGGTTGTATAATATATCAACAAAAAACATTATGTAATTAAATAAAAACAGAAATAATTGAAACTCTCTGTCTTGTAGTGTTCTAGCAAAGCCACAGGCTTCATTCTAACTTTTGTAATCAAAGTCTTCATTGGCTTCTATGGCATCAAAACATTTCTCAAGGTCCTCCCTATGTTTATATATCAGGTTGACTGTACGCATGTTAAAGTTCCAACGAGTTGAGGGTCCCATTGGAAGCCTTTTGGCCACAATCTTCTGAAGTGCTTCCGTTCTTTTGGGGGAACGTGAGAAGAATGCGGCCATGCCTCCTTCATCCTGAAAGAAAATTTGTGTCTCATAGATCTTTCATACTGCCTGTTGCATAATAAGATTACGTTGGTGGGCGTAACAGGGCACATAATGAGCATTAGGGTACACATTTTTAATTCTTTTTTGTACTCCACCAAGGCTCCCACTCATTATGGATGGACCATTATAGATTTGTGCAATACATTTTTTTCTTTGAGGCAGCTCTGGAAATTGAAGTTCAGTTCACGCAGTATAGCGGAAGTAATGGTTTCTGCACTAGAGTCTCCTAAATGTGTGAACCCATGGAACCTTTCCACAACTTTACTGTCTTTGTCAAGGTACCGAAAGACTAATACAGACTGTGTTTTTGTGGCCACATCAGTGGTGTCATCAGCCTGAATAGCCACAAAGTGTTTTGCACCTCTTGGACAATATGGCTTCTCATAATTCCTAGCATACACTCAAGGGGTTTATTTTGTATCATTTTAGAGGTGCCCTTAAAGACTGTAGCACTTGCTAAATGTGCTCCCATTTCCTTGTCCATGTTTGCAATTAAATCCACAAGGCATCTGAATATTCCAGTATTTGAGGAACTTACGGATTCTTCATGGCCTCGCAATGCCAATTCAAAAAAACCACAGAAACGAATACAATCAATTATTTTTGATAGTATGTGTCTATTCCCAGTAACTGCTTCATTGTGTTTCTGTATTGTTTTGCGGTATGCATCACTTATGTGGTGCTCAATCGGTGTATCTCCCAACATTCCTAGTCTCGTCAGGTTTTCCATATGGTTTTTTGTGTGTGCATGCTTCTTTATTTTGTCAGACAAATGCTTCAAGTCTATTACTCCTTGTTTTGTCCAAGACATGTCACCACTAAACAGTAAGCAAGGGAAACAGTACAGAGAATTTCTTGACGCGCACCCTGTAATACAATCAGCTTTTGTGTACCAGGTGTTTGAGAATGTTCGTTTGTAGGTTTTTCCTCTGTCCCGGGAAATTTGTTGTAGTTTTAGGTCAGGCCGATCAGGTCCTAATTTCTTTATATGTAGTTTCTCTTCAAGTTTCCGTCTAAAGAATGGCCTTGCAATTAGTTGTTCTACTGCAGTCATGCTGATGCTGGCCTTACCAATATTAAAGAAAGCTGTTAATAAGCAAAGTACAACATATAAGGTTTAGTGCAATAGTATCAAATTTCAGTAAAAATACATATATCTTGTGCATTATCGCAATATATCTCCAACAGCTTCCCTTTGCACAACATGACTGCTAAAAATACAGCCTTACTGCCTGCTGCCTCTGTGCACCATACTGGTTGCTGAAGGCATTGAAACAGACAGTGCTTGAGGGCCTTTAACAAGGCAAGGGATAGATAGTGCCTTTAACAACCGTTATTGCCCAAAGCACAGGCCAAAAGCTATTAGTAAATTCCATCCACTGAGGGTAAAATTTTCAAAATGTGCACCCACCCCAACCACTATGTAGAGTGGTGACCACATACATAGCACTAACTCCAATCTAAAAAAATACAGCATCAGTTTCCTTAGCTTTAACACTAGTGTTTGTTGGGTTGTAGCTTGAGTGAAAGCAGCAAAGGAGGTTGGGGCCTCTTGTTCATTGCCCAAAAATTTGGTAATGGTTGTCCGGCTTTACCAGGTGCTGAAAATGAAAATAAAGTCTAACAATTTATTTTTGAAATATTAGGATAATCAAACAAAGACTCGGGGGAAAAAACATAGGGCCATATTATCAAGGAAGCTGCGGTAGTTTATCGCCGCTTTACCGGCAGGAAACTGCCGATAAAGCGGCGATAATGGGCTTGATAATATGCGATTCGAATTTCAATCGAAGCCCAGGTTAGATGTATGAACAATCGAAGCCCAGTTTAGATGTTCATACATCTAACCTGGGCTTCGATTGAAATTCGAATCGCATATTATCAAGCCCATTATCGCCGCTTTATCGGCTACCGCAGCTTCCTTGATAATATGGCCCATAATGCTCTAATTTTTACCTTGTAGTTTGCATGCAGTTCGTAGATGACAGTTAATAGCTCAATGTTGTATGTTGGGATTTTAACTTACAAACTGCAAGTAACAAAAGGATCTCTCTGACAAAAGCAGTGACTCACTGACCTATTTACATCATCTGCATTTTGTGATCCGCATCAGGTACATGTTCTTTGCAGCAGACACATTAAACTTCTGCGATACCTTTCAATGAGTCAAAACTTCCACTTGACAAAACTATGATCTCTCTTTAGGAAAAACAGTCATTGCAGTATCCCACGATTGGTGCAGTTGCCCACCCGGAAAAACAATGCTTTTCAGAAAAAGACAAGAAACCAAAAGTACGGCTTCACTAGCAAACTCTGTAAAGTAGCGCTAATATGTTTGGGTGTGAATAAAATCAACGTAGCCACTTTGAGAACACTCTGTGTCGACTTGACTCATGTGTGTCCGATGTCGTGTGTGTGGCACGGGCTGCTGTGACAACATCATCATGAACAAAATGGCCAATCACTGTCTGCATGGCTTGATAAGCTACAGTGATTGGTCACATACGTTCACTAAGTGCCACCCAATGCCTGGCTATTATACCAGCCTCGGTGAAGTGTGAACGCGCGCGGTGCCTCTCAGCCAATCCTGCTGTTGCTCCAGCAGCACCAGGATTGGCTTGAGCAAGGATACACCCCACCAATTAGGAGACTGGGGGCTGCGGCATGACAAAACCCTCGCTCTCCCAAGGGGAAGGCTAGTGTGCAATTTTGGGCTGGTCGTAAAAATGACTAGCCCAAAACTGAACATGTGCACTACTGAGTGCTGCCGCTGCCAACCCCTTCAGCTTCCTGATTGCCTTGGGCGTGGCCCGGTGACCAGCCAGGAATTAGCGTCAGTTAGTTACTGAGTTAGACCGACATTTCTATAAATGAATTGGGGCATGTGGCATCAGTGGATAATGCCCCAGCGCCCCAATGAACGCACCACCACTGGTTGTCCCTCTTACTAGATATGGAGGTCCCCATAGAATGTCATGAAGTATTTGATTCTCTAGAGGAGGATCTAGACCTCCTTGGTCTACGTTGGACCCTCCCAGGAGGTACAAAGGGAGACCTGCTTCTGGGGGCACCCTCTGTGCCATCTACACTATCCACTGGGGGATCGGAGTTCTCCAGGTGGGAGTCATGAGACTCTTCCTGGTCAGAGTTAGATTTAAGGTAAACATGGGGGTTCCCTCCTGACCCATCTTCTTCCCCCAGCCCACTCACTCTGTCCTGTTTATCTGACCCACTAGCTTTCTGTAGGTCATCCAACAGTAACATCTCTAGGAGGAGTTGAGTGTTAGGGCCTTGCCCTGTCTCAAGCTTCCTCAAGGAACAAAGGGCCTTCTGGTCCTTGAACGTGAGGTCACTGTATCTAGAAGCAGAGAGCCACTGGCTTCTCCTTTAGAAGGCGTACAAAGGAAGTGAGCTGTTGGACCTACCTAACCTAGTGGGAACTAAACTCTCTGAGGTTGGAAAAAGGGTTGTTCTAGACCCTTAACAACTAAACCCTAAGTTCAGTAGAACTCCCTTATTCTAATCTTGTATGATATGTGAGTAGTATTAGTGATGTTTTTCTAATTAATCCATGCCAAGATTATCTGGCGAAACAATACGGGCTTGAATCCTAAAAGCTGCACACCAATGTGAGAGTCTGGCTAAGTATATGATGTACACTTATGTAAGTGGACACCTTGCACTGATCCAGACAACCCTTATGGGGGTTTAGTGGGCTAAGACAACCTTAGAAAACTCTCTAAGTGGTAGCTGTGGAGGGCAGCCTTCAGGCTTTGTCCAGGAGTGTAAATCAGCTTCTTTTACCAGAAAATAATCTTATAGGCATAGATTAAGTGATAAAGAACCACACAGTGTATTTATAAAAATATCTATTTATTATAAGACACTCACTAACACATACTGATATCTCCTAAATGTAGATATACACAATGCACACAATGCTTTGCAATAGAAACAGGTAAGTAGCACCACATACACAGTGGTCCCCAGGGGGAGACCAAACCACATACTAAAATAGTGGTATGCAAACCACGACTTGAGTCAAGACATTTCCCAGAGGACGAAGAAGTGCCGGAGACCCACAGAACCACCCAAGGTGAGTATCTAGGAGCCCCATGGAGGTCGTGTGCAGGGTAGGAGCCCAAAAGCATTCTCTGTAAAGATTCAAAGTGTAAGTTTGATTTGCAATTTTAATGAAAGAGGACCCTTCCCAGCGGACTCTGAAAAAACCCAGTGGAAGACAAGAGGTTGGAGAGCCACCCCACCCGTGGATACCCTTGAAACCAGGTTACCTGTACCAGGGAAGCCAGGTGCATAGGTGTGAAGTGACGTCAGAAACAGTTGTCGAACTCAATGGGAGACTTCAGGAAGAAGCTGCTGCTGGAGAAGGTGAAAGGGTCTGGTGGAACTCAAAGGGGGATTCAAGGTGGAGAGCACCTGCAAGCAGAGGGGACAGACTCCAGCCCCCTCAGGGGTGACCAGGAGGCACAGAAGACGAATGCCCACCGATGTCGGGTGTTGTAGGAAAATGACAGTGACTTTGGAGCTGCAGCTGTGAGGACCAGGCTACACTGTGGAAGACCAGGAGGCGTTCATGAGCTGTCCCATGTTGGATGTCAAGATTTGAGGGGTTGGTGTCCATTGGGAGCACCAATAAGCCTTGACAACTGCAAATAAAAGGAGAGTGAAGAAGGTGCAGTATCAGGACCAACAAGGTCCAAGGGACTCACCACAAATAGGAGAGTCAGAGCAGGACCCGAGCAATGAGTGGAGTTCAAAGAATTTAAATGTGACCCTCAACAGGACCCACAGGCCGGAGGCACTGGAGTGGCAAGAGGACCTCAAGCAGCTCACCAAAGGATCAGGCCCACGGTGCAAGTGATGTGGTGTGATCGAAGATGATGGTAACTGGAGATGCTTGAAGTTGGGGCTACTAAGAGCCCAAAGATCTTGATGGAAGGAAGCCAACAAGCCTTTGCAACAGCAAGTCGATGTGGTACACAGGGGTTGGCTCCTGCGGCTCTTACGTGGGATACTGGCCCAAAAATTGGTGAGCGGTTAGGGCAAGTCTTGCAGGAGGTGAAGAACAATGACCTTTGCTGCTGAGCCTTTTCAGAGTCAGTGGGAGCCCAGGATCAGCAGACCTGTTAGCTTAGTTGCTGTGCCTGCAGATGCGAGGAAGTGACTCCTTAACTTCAAGGGAGATTCCTTCAGGTGTCTTGGATGCCCACAGGCCTTGGAAGGTTTCCTGTTTGGAGCACAGGCATGGACGTTGCAGCAGGCGAGCAGAGCAAAGAGATCAGGAGCAGCAGGAGCCTTCCTGGTTCCAGCCTTTATGCCCAGAACAAATTTCAGCAAATTCCAGAGTGCCCAGATGGCGAAGTTGAAGTAGTGTCTGAATTCAATTGTGTCCTGTTAGACCTGGCATTTCTTGGCGTGATTACCCCTGACTTTTTGCCTCTACCAACTCTATTTTTGATGCTGTGGTGGAACGCATGTTGTCAACTTAGATGCTTTGGGCACTTTGCCACTGCTGATCAGTGTCAAAGTGCAAGTGCTCCCATTGTAAACTGTAATGGTAATTAGTTGTCCATGATTGGCATGTTTGTCTTACTAGTAAAGTCTTAGTAAAGTGTACTATGTGTGCCAGGGCTGGTAATACAAATGCTACTAGTGGGCCTGCAGCACTACTTTTGCCACCCACATAAGTAGCCCTTAAAGAGAGATCTCAGGCCTGCCACTGCAGTGCCTGTGCGCAGTTTGTTAAACTTCCATGTTAACTTGACAAGCGCACCCACTTGCCAAGCCTTCCCTTTTTATACACATCAGACACCCCTATGGTAGGCCCAAGGTACCCCCCCCCCCCCCCCGGGCAGGGTGCAGTGTATGTGAAAGGTAGGACATGTTTTAAGGTGTATACCAAGTCCTGACAGTGAAATACTCTCCATTTCGCTTTTCACTGTTGCAAGGCCATCTTGCCCATAGGACAGAATGGGGGGAGGCTATGTAATATGTTTCCAGCCTATCTTCCCTAAGGCTTAAGATGGAGAGGTGAAGTTTAGTGTGCCTAAACTCACAATTTAATAATACATCTTTTTGTGAAGGTGGTTTTTGAATTGTGTGTTTAGAAACTATACTTTTTGAAGTGGCTGTTTTTTTTGTTCTAACAATTGTGTGTCTCTGCCTGGTTGTGGATTGACTGTCTGGATTTGAATGTGATATGATCTGGGGAATGTCTTGACCCAGGGTAAGAGGTGGTGAGACAGCAATAGGTTGACCTGCATCTGAAGTGTAGAGGGGAGGAGTAGCCTGGGCTGCTGCCTTAAAACAGTGCCTCCATCTCCTGCTGAGTGATTGAGGACCCAGACCCCCACTATCAAAGGAAGAAGGGGTCACTGGCAGGGAGACACCAAGAACTGGTTTGGACAGGGGACAGTGCCCCCTGAACACAAAGGCTTCAAAGACAATTGGTGGTATAACTATGAGAGCTGAAACCCCTGAACGTTGGACTGATCAAGACTGAAAAGGATTGAAACTACTTTGTGGTCAAGAGGAACCTCTGCCAAGGAAGAAACAGCTGAAGAGACTGAAGGAAAGGACTGACCCTTGCTCTGTGTTCTGGGGCTGGCCTGTAGTTTGCTGATTTAATCAAGGAGAGGCTAAGGGGCTTTGCTGTGTGCTTTGTCCCCCTGCTTGACAGGACTTTGCTATGTGCTGTGTCCTGAAGTAACTTGTTCCCTAGGGCTCGCGGAGAGCTGGCTCCCTGTTGTGGAAACTCAGGTACATAAAAGTTTCCAATTGTGTCTCAGCGATGCTGTGTGTTTGTGCTTTTTGCAGCCTGAGACCGTCTTAAGAACTGCCCTGTGATCGTGTGCACGTGGAGTCCAAGTGAGTCTCAGCGACACTGTGTCCGTGTTCTTCGTGCAGCCTGAGACATTCCTGAGGATTTCCTTGTGATCGTGTGCACCAGGAGTCCAAGTGAGTCTCAGCGATGCTGTGTGCGTGTGCTTCGTGCAGTCTGAGACCTTTGTGAGGATTGCCCTGTGATCATGTGCACCCGGAGTCCAAGTGAGTCTCAGCGACGCTGTGTGCATGTGCTTCATGCAGCCTGAGACCTTCGTGAGGATTGCCCTGTGATTGTGAATACCTGGAGCTTAAGTGAGTCTCAGCGCCACTGTGTGCGTGTGCCCTGTTGCAGCCTGAGACCTTTGTGAGAAATTGCCCCGTGACTGTGTGACCTGGAGCAGTCTTGTTCTCCGTGTCGATCAGCAGCGTGGCCAGAAGTGCTGCGATCGTCATTGCCACCGGACCGGCATCCCCAAAGGAGCTGTGGATATTCACCGCCGCCGGCCCCCGTCTGGCTTTGCGAAGGAGAGACCTCGAACGATCACCGTCGAACCTCCGAGTTTCACTGCCCAAGATCAACGAAGTTGCACCGGAGGCCCAAGCCGCGAAGAGAGGAGAGGTAGAATGTACCCCCCAGGTAGCGCTCAGTGAGCGTGCGTGTGTCGCCGCCTGGGGTGGGGTGCAGCTACAAGAGAAACGCTCTCTGCCTTTCCCATCTTAGCAGTGTGAGACTCCGCTCAAGTCCGTATTGCAGCCCGTACTTGCCGAGGAGTGGCAGTACCGGGCCCGAGTGTGAAGCGGCCCTTTGTTTTCCATCATCACAATGTTGGGGGCATATTTGGCAGTAGATGACTGACGGTCAGTAAGAGTGGTATAGAGACCATCCAGAGCACCTCGATCGGTGCTGCAGTATCTTGTTTTGGCATTACGAACTGCCTGATTGCTGCATTACGAAGTGCCTTATTTTGGCATTACGGACTGCCTGATTGTTGGATTTAGAAGTGCATTATTTGTGCATTAGAAACTGCCTGATTGTTGCATTACGAAATGCATTATTTTTGCATTACAAACTGCCTGATTGTTGCATTACAAATTGAATTATTTTAGCATTACTAACTGCCTGATGGTTGCATTACGAATCGCCTTTTTTCTTATAATGCTTTCAAACTGTGGAATTCACTCCCTCTGGAAATACGTGCTCAACCCAATCTAGCCTCCTTCTGTAAACTCCTAAAAACTTGGCTGTTCCCTTAATTCTCCTCATGTGTCCATGCCTGTTCTCATCATCAGCGCGGGGACGCTCACGGGCAGCCATGCGCTCTAGAAATCCTTAAACATAAACATAAACATTGTTTTTCCATTACAAACTGCCTGATTCTTGCATTACGAACTGCATAGCATTATATTAGAACTGCATTAGATCATCATGAATTGCTCATTAATACTGCAATAACTTACCAGTGCTTTCTGGCTTAATAACCGGCAAGGTGAAATATTACAAATGCGCATATGTAGGATTTTCATCGTGTGGTCTCATCATATATCTTTTTTTATATAAACACATAATTGTTTTTATGAAACTCTTGTGGAGTCCATTTGTGTTGTTATCACTGGCTTATTGAAAGCGTGGTTGCAAATACTTTACAGATTTGCTTTGTAGATAAGCCTGGCTGCTCATGCAAAGCTACCGAGGGGGTGAGCAGGGGCTATCTGAGAAGGCGTCCTTTCTTTTCCTGACTTAGAAGAAAGGGTCCCTATGTGGTCTAAGGTACCTACCTCAGCCAACGTGAGACCCCCAGTTCAAACAGGGACCCAACCTCAGGTAAGCCCTTAAGTACTCTAAGGAAAGGGTTGGGACGATTCAGGGTTACCTCGAAGGGGAGAGGTTGGACAGTTTCGTTCCATAGGGGGAGCCAACGGCTCCTTGAGCTGGTTTGAACTAGGCTATGCAGGCAGGGCACCCAATTTGCCCTTCAAGCAGATTGGGTGGCGCTGGCAAGTGCTCCCACCCAGCCCCAATACACTAAACCCTGTCTGGGAGGTGTTCACACCTCCCTGTGACAGGATACCTATTGTTCTGCCTTCCCCTGCTTGAGCTTGGATCAGCAGCAGAAGGGCAGCAGTGTGTCTCTTGTTGGCAGTGGCCATGCTGTGCTGTTTGGGTCTAGAAGACTGGTACCGGGAGCACTGAGGGCCTAAGGGAGGGCCTTCACAGGCTTCATATCATACCTCCTAACCAGTTTACGGTGTGGAGGTATGATTCCAACATGTTTGATACCAAACATGACAGGGTTCTTTACAGCCAGTTTTGAGATAATCATCGCGTAATGACCCTGTGCACCTCCATATGGTTATCTCACTTACAACTCGGGAGAATGGACTCCGAAGGCTGTAGGGGTGTACTGCTCATGTAGTGGCACCCTCACACTTAGAACCAAGCACCCTGCCTTCAGGATTGAAAAGGCCTGCTGTAGGGGTGACTTTTAGGTTTTAAGTGCAGTGTCCCTAGATATAGGGGACCTATATCAGTTGTAAGCGGTGTTAGCACCAGCTTACACAGGCTGCTATGATAGGCCTGTAGTGACAGTTTGAATGGTCTCCCATAGGTGGCATAATTCCTGCTTTAGCCTATGGGGACCCCTGGGGTACCTGTGCCATGGATACCCTGTTAGCATATACAAGGGACATATAAGGGTAACCCAGTATCCAACCTGGGATATAGCTAAGTACTTACCATAGCAATTTAGGGGAGAACGCAGAGAGACTGGGGTTCTCATTAGCAGGATCCCAATCAGACTAGTCAGAAACAGAATATTCCATATGCATTTGCAGAATATCCTTTGGCATTAATACAGTTGAAAATAGGTGCATGTTATGTTATATATATGTAACTGATCATACAGAATCACTCACATTACACCTTGCATGGCTTGGCAAACCTAATATAGATTTTGTGTTACCTTTCATTACCTTGTGTGGTGCAATGTTGATGCAAAACTATGGATAAATCTGGCCCTTATCATTTATCATAATTTACAACGTTCTTAGTGCTCACTATGACAATGTAACTTTAGTATACCAGTTATGGATGATTTGAGAATGCCATTGACAGAAATGGTGATGTAATGTAAAATAATTACAAGGTAGTCATGTTAGTTAATTAGGAGACGATACATATGGGGTGATGGAATAGTACCTTACCTGTCTGTGCCCCACCAAGGATTCTTGCAAAATGTTCAGTGTACATGATCCCATAGATCTTCTCCTCTCAGGGAAAGAGGTGGTGGGGCCTGTGCAAATCACCACCTGTCTGCTGTTTGTCTATGTGTGTTTTGAGGCCAGAGAGCACACTCTGCCTCTGCACATTCCAGCGCTTCTAAATGTCCTCCTGTGAATATTTATTGTTAAGTATCATGTTCACTTTGGTGATAATTCTATCCCATATTTGCCTGTATGTGTCATTGTGGCATTCTGGACAAGAACAACAAACAGTTGTTGCTGACGGTTAATTCAGCATCATTGAACATTATGGGATCCCTCAATATGCCATTTTAACAGAAAAAACTATTCTACACTAGAAATAAAAATCCAAAAACGAACAATTTCGAGGTACAAGGATTTAATACTTCTGTAGCTCTGTAAGCTTCCAAAATATTGAGGTGAAGTAATGTTGGCTAGGAGTGGTGGATTTCAGGTGTGATTGATGTGGACATCAATCTTGGTGTACTTAATTTACCCATCCATCACTAAAATGGAAGAAACTGTAAACACGTTCACTACAAATGTAATCCATCACAAGACTCCTGCAACACTGCTGAGATGACAGACACATTTAAAACTGGTGGCCAGTAATCCACCACTCCATTACCGAAAGAGTATTATCTAGGATGCATAGAAATTGTTCTTTTCCTTCACGTTTTAGAGACTATTATTTATCTTAAATTTATTAAATTTTTGTTAGCTTTGTTTTTTATTTGTGTAAAAAAGGGAGAAGATGTAGAGTACAAGTAAGTTTCTTTGTACTACTTTTATGTTAATGAACTTAGTGATGCAGTGATTCATTTCATGGCGCGCACTTTTGAAGAGAGTGTTTCTCTTCAAAAGTGCAACGCTCGTGGAGAATGTTACCACATGTATTCCAACTGCTGTATTAGACATTCAGCTGTTGGACATCAAAAGGTTCAGACGCGCTCCTGTATTTATGCAACTTTATTTAAGAATAAACTTCAAGGAATTTATATACGACTATTTCCTTCTTATGTTTATTTAACATAAAGATACCCTCTTCACACAGACCCAGTGCCGCACCACAAAATATGGAATCAGGCCCTAAGTCAGGGAGAGGATTCTCATGGTTGATACAAATATAAAGGGTGGAGAACAAATGGCTGAAGAGAAATGAAGCAAATTATGGTTAATATTGGCAAAGCAAGGGGGGCATAAGTCAGTGTAGCGGGGATTATGTGGCAACCCTTCAAACCACCAGGAGGGGAGTAGGAAGTGGAGAGAAAAAAAGGAAGGGAAGAATAGTAAACAGATGAGGAGGATAAAGAGAGCGCACAGACAACAAGCAGAGAAGAGGGTGAAGAAAAGAGAAAGGATCATCTCTCCAGGATTTTAGGAGAGCAAGAAAATCGTATTGAGCTAGATTATAATCATCCAGTTGAAACATGACCTTCCCATTAATCAAAATTGGATTAGTACCAGAGCACTCTTTTAGGGTAGTAGTTTGCTGCACAAATCAGTTTTTTTTCTTTTATTTATTCGTACAAAAATGGAAAGAGTAGGATTGCCCTTAAGGAGCAAAGAGTGGGAGACATATTATTTGTGGCTGTAGTGATTTTCAAATTATAAGTGACCTTCAGTTTTTTCAACACTTCAGTCCAGACATTAAACTTGATTATATTTCCAAGAGGTAAACTGCGATGTACAAATGGAGACAAGGGGTTTCCTAGGTATGGAAAGTATATATCTGCCTAGCCTGACTACTCTGAATACCATGGCTTGCAGACAGCATAATTATGTCTCCAAATGTGCATGTTTGTGCTCTCTGGTGCCAGACAGTCTAGGTCACACAACATTTGCAAGTTCACGAAACAATGGAGTTCTGCTCATACTTCACCATTGTTTTTCTTGTCATATCATTAACTCCACTTGTCTCCGTTGACTTCCAAATAAGAAATAATAATGTGATGTAATAATGGGTGCCTCTTGCAGTTTTTTAAACTGAATATTTCTTTCTTTCTGTATCTCTGTGTAACCAAATCTTTGTGTTATGACATGAAACATTTTACTCCTGAAACTCAAGCTTTGTAACTATGCACTCTCTGCTGAAGATGATCTTAGTTCCTACTTCACTCTCTGGGTCACACATACAAAATCGTATATTCATATGTGTTACTGTCACGACACACATGAGCTGCAAAGAGACCATCTCTAACCCTGAAGAAAATAACATGAACAGTACATGTATGATGTTTGTGTGGGAGCAATCCATGTGTGACGTTTGTCTGCCATCCCATACAATCCTGTCTGCTAAGTTAAAAACCTTCATAGGGAACCCCTTAATATTTGTATGTCCACCTTCATCCCTGTTACAACCCAGCGAGAGCAAGGGTAGTGACTCTCCCCTCTCTGGGAGGGGCAACCGTGGCAGCCCACCTCAGTATTGCCCCAGAACCAGCGGTAGATTGTTAAAGCTCTGAGTGAACACAGTGAGATTTTGGGTATTCTTTCGAGACTGTGAGGTACGGCAACCATCCTGCTTGTTGTGGTACATAAGCTGCACCAAAGACCACACCTGCTTGCTTGCCTTTCAGGAAGTTAGTCACGTGTGCGCAAGCACACACAAAGATAATAGGAGAAAAAATTATATTTTCCACAAATTCGGAGAGCATAGCTATTGTAGTACACCAACTATTCTAATCAACAGACTTGAGTAATAAACAATGAATTGGTTGTGATCAACCATTTACTGGAAATGATCAGAACAAGGGAATTTACGTTCGTGATGAAAGAACTGTTGTGTCTAAAGAAATTGAAGAATGGCAATTTGAATTAAGGATGCAAATAAAAATCCAGGAAATAGATTGAAAGTTGTGAGAAAGAGTTTTAATAGTTGTAGTGAATTGCCATTTACCACAACTAATAAAGGCGCTATCCTGTTAGAGCCAATTAAATATTTCAGTGATTTATGCCTGAGTTCAACCCCTGGTAGCTTTAGCACAGAGCAAGCAGGCTTCAATCCCACAACATGTGTAAGTGTTTTAGTACAGCAAAAACTGTTTTAAAAAGTCAATAATATAACACAATGAAAATCTCAGTACAATTTTAACAATAGAGAGTGATTTACTGTTCAAAATGACACCATATTGACAAAAATACAAAGGGGAACCGGTGATATGAATTTGGGCAATTTAGGAGAAATAGCACCAAAAATCTCAAAGCATCAATAGTTGTCAATGCTCACTGTAGGCTGGGTGCATTTTCAGGCCCACCACGATGAAGCGCAGGTTGGATACATCAGTTTGGTTTTAACTAGTCCGAGGTATTGCCTAGGCACTTTGTCTTCTTTCCGGATGTCAAAATCCTCCTGCAGACTTTTTCTGAGGAGGGCTCCATGACATCGGTTAGGCAATGGGCAAGGTCCGAATGAAGCTGTTTGTGTTGGTGTGAAAAGCTGAATATTTGAATTTCACACTTCAGGGAATTCTTCTTGCCAGTTGGATACACTCAGTGCCTTTGCCGGACCAATAATCTTTGGCGTCATATTAGGGGCTTATTTACAAGCCCCTTGTGCACATTTCTGCAGCTGGAGTGTCATTTTTGTGGTGCTCCAGAGATGCAGTGTACAGCCCCATGTCTACCAGGTCATGAAAAGCCACTTTGGGTGGCTTTTTATGGCCTCGTACATATGGAGTAAAGCAAAGCAATGCAGGTCGGTGCCTGGTCTTACCCTGCATGAAAGAGGCCATGGATTAAACTGTGTCCCAGATTTACAACATTACATAAACGTAGGGCATTGCCAAAACCATGAGCCACCGTAAAGCAGACACAATGAGGAGAAATGTTTACATTTCTCCTAGTTTTTTACTCTTTCCACATGTGCTGCATTCTGCAGCACAGATAGAATGAGGGAAATGCTTCTTGTGGTTGTTTTTGTGCAGGAAGATGCCTCTTTTTGCATAAAAGCAATGTTGCCAACAACACAGACACCCTCGCACCATGGTGCAAGGTTAACTGGATTGGCCCATGGCTGCTAATTGTGTGCCGGCGCTGGCTGAAATGACAGGAATGCACGTATCTTGTAAACACAGTGCATTCATGCCCGTTTAAATTGGCATAGGGAAGCACAGAAAGAAGACTTGCAGTGCCCATTGCCAATTTTTTGTACATAATCAGCTTAGTTTGTTTTTGGTAATTCAGAATTCTCAGGCAAGCATGTGGGTGGCATGACTCCTGGTCCCTCCCTCCCCAATAGGGTAAAAGATCCCAGATGTAACACCATCCAGTTTTGTAGCAGTCCATGTGTGCCCTACTGCAAATAATCTCACAGTGCCCCTCAATTATCAAATCCAAGATGAAGGAACCCTTCTCCACTTTTGCAGAGACTGTGTGTGTCCATCCAGTGATATTGCCAGGGCAATGAGCAGCCCATCCTCTATGGTCACTCTAAACCAGTTCTGAAGGAATCACCCTCCCACTGAGTTTTGTGCTTACCTGACTGGGAGAAAAAAGGAACGGGTCTGTTCAGGTGTTATATGATATGTGCTTGTGACAGGAGAGTCCCAGTTGAAATAACCTAAGTTCCCAGGCACTGCCCAACTGGTCTTCCTGCCAGAGGAGCAAAAACACTTCCCAACGCTGAGGTCATTGTCTCTTCTCTGAGAGGAATTTTCTCATCTCATCAGTGCTATTCGCTAGCTGGGGGACAGCCAGAGGGTATGCAAATTTGTCCCCAGTAGCTTCAGGCACAGAAAAGGTAACTTTCTAAAAGTAACAACGAAAAAAACTAGGAGGTCTGTTCGGTGAAAGAGAAGGGACCACGAGAGACTGACACACACCACTGTCACGACTAACGGTGAGGGTCCATCAGTAATGAAAGAGTCCTATCAGCCCACCCATTTGGCGGAACCTCGTCATCTAGGACCTTATCAGCAGGTACTCAAATGGCCAAGCCCGAGTGTGCTCGCTTGGTACCAATAGTTCCCATACTGAAAGAAGATGAGTCCTCACTACGAGTGGTACTGATAGGGTGCAGTGCTCAAAATAAAGTGCGTGGTTAAAATGGCGGTCAAGGTAGAACATTTTTTTTTAATGATATCTCCCTGGACGTCAGATTAAAACAGATGTGACAACAGTGTGACAATATCACTGTAAGGTAAGCATCTAAGAATTAGGCCAACATGTTTCTGCCTTTAGTGTATTATTTCACAGGCATTCGTCAGGGCCAAGCTGTAAAAAACGGCTACTGCAACATCTATTATATTCACATTGTGGAAAAATAGGAATCAAAACAAACTGTATGCATGGTTTTGAGGTAAGTAGAATCATGTGGCTAAGGCAGCCACCCTACCGTATCTGGAAGATAAACCATGCAAAGACCAATCCTTTCCTGTGGAGAATAAAAAGAAAAGACTGATCTTGCAAACAATGTACAAACTTGTATATCAAAAAGGTGTGAAAATCAAATTCTCGTGGTGTTGAATCACTTCTGACAACAGCTCAATGTGAGCCATTCAGAAACGCGACTTTAGATGAAGTCAAGGATCAGATAATCTGAGTGATAGAATATTTAAGGAGGAGAAAAACTCACCCAGCGCTGTGTGGGAGTCAAGCCTCACCTCACCCGGCAACGGCTCGGATAGAGAGGCCCCGCTCTGTGAGACATACGGAGAAAGACAGATTCAGATTGATAAATGTCAGACTATGTGTGTGATGATCTCTTCAAAGACAATCATATAACTTGGTTTTATTTAAAGGCTCCATGTCTAAACAAGGCGAAGGCGTGAAATGGTAGGGTCATCCTCGATTATGGCATTTGATGTAAAATACCTAGGATAAATATGCTGGTAAACAGCAACTAAAAATAAAGTTTGCGGACAAAAATATAATCAAACACTCCGGGGGGGCTAACACAGTCCGCCTTGCTCCCAGCCCAGTGGTGAATAACAGCCAAGTGGAGGGAGGGACATGCAATGCCCTGCACCCTCCAACTGCAACTGATGATTGTGCAGCGCAGCGCAAGTAGTCTGCTTAGCTCACTCATACCTCCATGGAAAGCAAGTGTCCATAACGGAATTTGTGCCACGTAAGCGCAGCACACGAATAGACCGCAGTACAAAGAAACAAGACCACAGGGGGATGTCCTTACCTGTCCGTCGGTACCTCCGAATGTGACCGGAACCGAAGGGGAGGCGCCGACGGACAGGAAACACGGAGCTTAAATACCCACGTTGATTAGTAATTGTATCGCTAATACAACGCACCTGCGGTACACTGGGGGCGCAGGCGCGGTGCGTATCTGGCTAATCAGCGCATGACGCGAGAGATGAGTGTAACTGGCTCGCGCATGCGTACAAGGATCGAGGGCCGCTGCCGTTATGCCCGGGTCACAGAGCCGGCGGGGCTCAGCGCATGCGTGAGTAATCTCTATTTACTCACGCATGAGCTAAGCCCCGCCGGCTCTGTGACCCGGGCATAACGGCAGCGGCCCTCGATCCTTGTACGCATGCGCGAGCCAGTTACACTCATCTCTCGCGTCATGCGCTGATTGGCCAGATACGCACCGCGCCTGCGCCCCCAGTGTACCGCAGGTGCGTTGTATTAGCGATACAATTACTAATCAACGTGGGTATTTAAGCTCCGTGTTTCCTGTCCGTCGGCGCCTCCCCTTCGGTTCCGGTCACATTCGGAGGTACCGACGGACTGGTAAGGACATCCCCCTGTGGTCTTGTTTCTTTGTACTGCGGTCTATTCGTGTGCTGCGCTTACGTGGCACAAATTCCGTTATGGACACTTGCTTTCCATGGAGGTATGAGTGAGCTAAGCAGACTTCTTGCGCTGCACAATCATCAGTTGCAGTTGGAGGGTGCAGGGCATTGCATGTCCCTCCCTCCACTTGGCTGTTATTCACAACTGGGCTGGGAGCAAGGCGGACTGTGTTAGCCCCCCCGGAGTGTTTGATTATATTTTTGTCCGCAAACTTTATTTTTAGTTGCTGTTTACCAGCATATTTATCCTAGGTATTTTACATCAAATGCCATAATCGAGGGTGACCCTACCATTTCACGCCTTTGCCTTGTTTAGACATGGAGCCTTTAAATAAAACCAAGTTATATGATTGTCTTTGAAGAGATCATCACACACATAGAGTCTGACATTTATCAATCTGAATCTGTCTTTCTCCGTATGTCTCACAGAGCGGGGCCTCTCTATCCGAGCCGTTGCCGGGTGAGGCGAGGCTTGACTCCCACACAGCGCTGGGTGAGTTTTTCTCCTCCTTAAATATTCTATCACTCAGATTATCTGATCCTTGACTTCATCTAAAGTCGCGTTTCTGAATGTCTCACATTGAGCTGTTGTCAGAAGTGATTCAACACCACGAGAATTTGATTTTCACACCTTTTTGATATACAAGTTTGTACATTGTTTGCAAGATCAGTCTTTTCTTTTTATTCTCCACAGGAAAGGATTGGTCTTTGCATGTTTTATCTTCCAGATACGGTAGGGTGGCTGCCTTAGCCATATGATTCTACTTACCTCAAAACCATGCCATACAGGTTGTTTTGATTCCTATTTTTCCACAATGTGAATATAATAGATGTTGCAGTCGCCGTTTTTTACAGCTTGGCCCTGACGAATGCCTGTGAAATAATACACTAAAGGCAGAAACATGTTGGCCTAATTCTTAGATGCTTACCTTACAGTGATATTGTCACACTGTTGTCACATCTGTTTTAATCTGACGTCCAGGGAGATATCATAAAAAAAATAATTTCTACCTTGACCGCCATTTTAACCACGCACTTTATTTTGAGCACTGCACCCTATCAGTACCACTCGCAGTGAGGACTCATCTTCTTTCAGTATGGGAACTATTGGTACCAAGCGAGCACACTCGGGCTTGGCCATTTGAGTACCTGCTGATAAGGTCCTAGATGACGAGGTTCCGCCAAATGGGTGGGCTGATAGGACTCTTTCATTACTGATGGACCCTCACCGTTAGTCGTGACAGTGGTGTGTGTCAGTCTCTCGTGGTCACTTCTCTTTCACCGAACAGACCTCCTAGTTTTTTTCGTTGTTACTTATGACTTAGTTGGGGGTGTAGACTTGAGAGGTCGGTAAAAATTGTCCCCTTGACCCTTCTATAAACAGTTGTTTTTTTCGTAACTTTCTAAAAGTCCCTTTCCCTTAATATTTGTCACAAATCCAACTCCATCATTTGGTCAGGCTTTTAATGAATATTCATAACAGTTTTACTCATTTTCTATCTGGTCTCCAACCTGAGATAGCATGAATAATATTTATTATTGGTTCCCAGTGTTACTCTATTGGCTAACTAGCTTTGCCAAAGTGAAAAAAGCTTTTGGGTGCTAGTTATTACACAGGCATGTTAACTTTAAATGTCTACATGTCCTTCTTTTAAATACTATGGGGTCTATTGGGATGACGGGCAGACTTTGTCCGCCCGCCACCCTAACGGAGATCGGGACCGCCCGCCATAAGGGCGGGGGTCCCATTGGGGGTATTAGGATGTGCCCGCCACAGTGGCGGGCAAATCCTATATGTTTTACATTGTGGCGGGCGGTGGTCTCTGCATTGCCCGCCACAATGTAAAACATAAGTTGACGCATTCACACATGCAAAGCGGCAGGCACCGCGCGGTGCCTGCCGCTTTGCATATGTAAATGTGGGGGGGTACCATAGGTACCCCCCATGTGCCCCTCCGACAGTGGCGGCAACCTGGGGGCCCTGCAGGGGTCACCCGCAGCAATCTCCGCCTGCCTTTCCGTGGCGGCATTGCCGCCGCAGAAAGGCCCACACATTTTGCCATGGTAATATGGCTGGCGGTGTCCATTGGACACTGCCACCATATCAATCTATTACCGCCGCGGTCGCAAGCGACCGCGGCGGTAAAGCGGCGGACGGTCTTTCCGTCCGCCGCTGTCCCCTCTGCCATCCTAATCTGCTGATGGAGAAAACGAGAGTGGTTGTCGGGCGGACTGCCTCCGCCAGGGTGGCGGTGGCCACCGCCACCCTGGCGGAGGCAATCCGCCCGATATCCTAATGGACCCCTATGTGTCCTGCATTATGGAATGCAAGGCAACAATAGGGATGACTTATTAATATTTAAAAGGAAGGTTCTCTTCCCTCAAAATGCTTAATTCTGGCAGTTAGGACTGCAGACTTAAAACAGTCATAACCTGGCTATGATGGTTGGCCTGGAATAATGTTTGTCTTTTCACACTATTGAAGGCCACAGTAGAGCTGCAGTCCATTGGTGGCAATTTATTTTCCATGCCAAGGTTGTAATTTGGGACACCATACACTATGGCACAGCTTTCCAAACTTTTCATGTTGGTGACACACCTTTTTGTGAAAAGATTGTCAGGGACACGGCGAGCTCGTCCAAACCACACACAACCCACACACACAACCCACACACACACAACCCCACACACACAACCCCACACCCCCCCCACACACACACACACACACACACAACCCACCCTCACAACCCCACGCCCCCATACACACACCCCTCCAAACAGACCCCTCCACACAGACCCCTCCACACAGACCCCTCCACACAGACCCCTCCACACAGACCCCTCCACACAGACCCCTCCACACACATATCCCCACACACACATATCCCCACACACACACCCCCCACACACACACCCCCCACACACACACCCCCCACACACACACCCCCACACACACACCCCCACACACATCCGCCCCAGATAATGTACGTATGTTTGTATGGATCTGAAGAAAACCCACATGGTTGAGTTTATTTTTTTTAAATGGAGATACGTATTTCATAATTAAATATGCATATTTTGATAAACTGAAAAGCTGAGGTTCCGGTGATAATCACTAGCTCTGCGGGAATCCATAATTGGTAAGAATGTGTTAAGTCTTCTCAAATGGTACTTTGAAGGGATGCTGAGCATGCACCAGGCACCCCTGATATAATGACAGTTTATGAACTCAATTTTTCAAGTCGGAAAATAAAATGCGCATCATAAAAACAGCATAGAAACGACCCATTATCTAGATGTGAAAGTAATTAAAGAAGACAAAAAAAAAAAGAGTAAAAAAAAAAGACTGCCTTCGCCCAAAAAGCAACTGATAAAACCAATACATTAGAACAGAGTCATCGGTCACTGGTGAGAGCTGCAACACTTCACTTACAAAACATATTTTAGCCTTCCCAGATACATTTTGTCGACGGAGAAAAGCCTGCCAAGTGTTTCGAGAAACACTCCCTTTATGGTAAACAGCTAGTGCAAAGGAAAACACTGCTTGTAGGGTCTGCCCGATCACTATTTGGATGTTGTAATGTCTCAGTATTGGTAGTGCCCCTCAGACGGCTCCCGGGCACACACACAGCCGCCCCCGATCACTTCACAGGTCTTTGAAAGACCATTTAACGTGCTACTGAGGCTTTGTTATTCATATTAGAGCAATATATAACAACACGAAAAAGCAGTTCCCAATGATATAAAGGACCAAGAGGTTCAAATAGTACAATTGCCCACAGAGCTGTTTGTATTCACATTATTTTATTGTCATTTATATAAAAAATTCATTAAGACAAGTTCATACTACAATGAGTAGGACAACAAATATATCTCATATAGTATCAACCCGGAAACATACAGAACAGTAAAACAGATACATACACCAGTCATTCATTCTACCAGTCTCAAACTCACTAACACACCGATGCAACCATAACAGTTCAAACACCTCAAACAACCCTCAACAGCCAGACAGAAAAAAGCGCCGACGCGCGTTTCGAAACAGTGCCACAATGTGGAATTCCTTCATCAGGGCGCCAGTAATTCATGTAACTAAGGGCCACAAAGTCTTCCAGATGTCCGGGTGGATAATTCTTAGAACATATTCATAAGTTCTGGGCAACACAACAGCATGTCAAGAAGGGGCTTTTTCTCGAAGCCTCAGCCAAAGGCGAGGTAGATGGACGGCCTTTCAAAGTGAATTAGATTATTTTCAACCACGAAGATATCATGAGAGACTGTGCTGAATGTTCAGAGGGCAAGAGTTCGAATGATGTGTAAATTCGCAACCTTCAATGTACACGAAGCTTGAAGTAGAGACTTCAAATAGATATGCTCTCTTTTTAAATAGAGAAGAAGGGCAAGTTCAAGCTTCGAGGTGAAAATTCCAGCCGGTACAGTCACCAAAGATATGGAAACATATTGCCTCAGCACTGTTCTCTTGCAAAAAACATTAAAGACGTCAAGATCCACGTAAAACGGGTCTGCCTTCTGCCGCAATCGGGAAGAATCCCGATTGCGGCAGAAGGCAGACCCGTTTTACGTGGATCCTGACGTCTTTATTTCTCTTTGCGAGAGAACTGTGCTGAGGCAATATGTTTCCATATCTTTGGTGACTGTACCGGCTGGAATTTTCAGCTCGAAGCTTGAACTTGCCCTTTTTCTCTATCATTTAGGTAACTAATTTGTTCTAGCACCTCCATATAACATTACGTCAGAGAGGGGAGGTAAATCAATATTTGTGTAATTGGTTTGTGACAGATGACAGGGACAGGTGAGGTTTGGGAAACATGAATTATGATTTATTATTACTATGCTCACATCATGTTGACTTTGCAGTTTCTATTATTGTCTAAGCTGAAATTAGCTTTATAATCACTTTATTTAGTGGTGAGCCAGAGATGTTGAGACTCTTTCCTAAACCCCTAGACGTGCTGCCCAATTTACTATTGATTTGCTGGAGATTTGAGACGTACACTTTCCGTGATTTTTACACATGATTGCGTTATTCTGTATTTGAAAACCATCATGGGAAATTACTGCTACATATATTACAATGAGATTAACATTGGATCTGTTTTATACTAATTTCTGTTTGTGCCTTTGTGATTTGTAATACGTCTTCATGGTTTTTCTACATTTCTGATCTCAAACTCCTTCTTTGTGTCAGTCCTTTCTTACTGTTTTCTTTTTAAAATTCAATTTAAACCTTTACACCAAGACATATTGCCTCATAGATTTTGAGGTGAACAGCGTCTACATTCCACCTAATTTAGTCACATCATTCTAATGCAGATGTTTTAGGGACAGCGTGTCCACTGGAGTAAGGCACTTTTTGCATGCCTAGGGGTCAGATCACATGCGCAGTGGCCTAATTAGCAGTGTACCAGTGCCCTAAGTAAAAGAAACCTGCACTTTATGCCCACAAAAACACGGGGGGCAAAACAGAAACTTTTCAAAAAAGCAGTGGCGGCTCCTCGAGGGAGTGCTGCGGGGTGGTGAGACAGGGCGGGGGGTGAGACGGGGCAGGGGAGGGATAGGGTGGGGGGTGGTAAACTCCGGCATACGGCCAACCGGAGTTAAGTGAATAAATAAAATGAATCACATTGCGTGTGATGCAACGCCATTTGCCCATTTCATATATCGAGAGTTGAGGAGTCGGTGTCCGTCGGGAGCACAAACAAACCTTGGTAACCGCAAACAATGTGAAAATCTAAAATGGTGCAATGTTGGGACCAGCAACGTCCAGGGGGCTCACCACAAGTAGGGGTGTCAGAGCAGGCCCTAAGAAATCAGGGGAGCCCAACAAAATTTAAAGTTGACCCTCAACTAGACTCACAGGCCAGAGGAACTGGAGTCGCAAGAGGACCTCGAGCAGTTCTCAAAAGAAGCAGGCCTGCGGTGCAAGCGATGCGGTGTGGTCAAAGATTCTGCTCATTGGAGATGCTTGAGGTTGGAGCTACTTGAAAGCTGAAGATCTTGCTGGAAGAAAGCCAACAATCCTTTGCAACAGCAAGTCAACGCTGTGCACAGGGGTTCGGTTCCTACGGCTCTGACGAGGGATACTGGCCTCAATCTTGGTTAGAGGACAGGGCAGGCCTACCACATGTGTTGCAGAGCCTTTTGGAGTCCATGGAATCCCGGGATCAGCTGACTGGTCGGGTTAGTTGAAGTGCTTACAGATGCTAGGGAGGTGACTCCTTGACTTCAAGGGTGATTCCTTCAGGTGTCTTGGATACCCACAGTCTTTGGAATGTTTCCTGTTTAGAGGACATGCACAGAAGTTACAGTAGACAAGCAGGGCAAAGAGATAAGGAGCAGCAGGAGTCTTCCTGGTTGCAGCCTTGATTCCCAGAGCAGAAGTCCAGTGCAGTCCAGAGTGCTCAGACAGTAGAAGTTGAAGTGGTGTCTGAAATGAATCATGTCCCACGATGAATCTAGGACCCACCCTCAAGTAAGCCCTTATGAACCCTTAAGGAAAGGGTTGGGAAGGTTCAGGGTTCCCTTCTAGGGGAGGGTTTGACAGTGGGGAGGATACTCCCATGTCCTTGTCCTGTTTCACCTCCGAGCGGGATTCAACAGCTCCCTGAGCTGGTATGAACTAGACTGTGCAAGGAGGGCACCAAATGTACTGTTCGAGCAGACTGAGTGGCACTGGCAAGCGCTCCTCCCCCACCCCACATAAAGTAAACCCTGTCTGGTAGGTGGTCACAAATCCCTGTGATGGAATAACCATTGTTCTGAATTTCCATGCTCAAGCTTGGCACAGCAGCAGGAGGGCATACTCATGTCTAGAAGACTGGTACCAGGAGCACTGAGGGTCTTAGGGAGGGCCTTTACAGCACTTGGTTTTATACCCCCATACCATTTATGGTGTGGGGGTATGATTCCAACATGTTTGATACAAAGCATGACAGGGTACGTTATAGCCAGTTTCGAGATGGTCATCGCTTAATGATGCGGTGCCCCTCTATATGTTACATGGGTGTCTCACTTACAACACGGGAGAACGGACTCCGAAGGCTGTAGGGGTGTCCTGCTCGTGCAGGAGCACCCTCACACTTCGAATGAAGCCTTCGGCCTTCAGGATTGAAAAGGCCTGCTGTAGGGGCGACTTATGGGTTTTAAGTGCAGATATAGGGAATCCCTCTCTGTCGTAAGTGGTATTAGCACCAGCTTACACAGGCTGCAATGGCTGGCCTGTAATGACAGTTTAAAGGGTCTCCTATGGATGGCATAATGCATGCTTCAGTCTATGGGGGACCCCTGGGGTACCTATGCCTTGGGTACCTTAGTAGCATGGACTAGGGACATATAAGGGTACCCCAGTATCTAATCTGGGATGTACCCAAGTACTTACCATAACAATTTAGGGGGGAAAGCAGGGAGAGTGGGGTCCTGATTAGTAGGATCCCAGTCAGACTAGTCAGAAACAGCATAGCACCAGGCAAAATGTGGGGGTAACCATAAATGCAGAACCAACTTTCCTACAGGGACATACTTGTCTAGTTCCCTGTGCATTTGGTCAGTGGGTGACTTCACCATTCACCCACACCTGCAACTGTTGCCCAGCATACCAAGTGTGGACATAGGCTCAAAATCTGGGACCCATGCCCATCACCACTTGAAGAAAAGCCCAATCTAAAGAATTAAAAGCCTTTACATAGCCGAGAAGCATAAGTGTTGTGGCACAGTTCTGTTCTCTCAATCTAGCTAAGGTGAAGTGAACCCTGCAATTGCAGTGTCAGTTGCTACTCCCGGGGATAAACTGTACTGATCCAGGTAAACTAGGCAATCAAGCACATGAGTTAAGTGCCTTGCTAAAAGTTTAGCATATAGTTTATCCTTGGTGTTGATGAGAGTGTTTGGCTTGTAAGAGGAGCATTGATCTTGGCGTTTGCCTGTTTAAATAGGACCAATAGTGGATAAGATCTATTCTGGCAAAAAGCATCCACAGAGAATTGCCTCAAGGAGCATGTTGAGGAGAGGGGTTAGAATTCATCTAATCGATGATAGTATTCCATAGGGGGCCGGTATGAAATTGTGCTTTTGCGGTTAAGTTCTGTTAGAGCATCATCAAGCACCTTCTGCACCAAGGATTGCTCCGGGGCCTCCCTTTCAAATTGGTGTAAGAATGTTCAGGAGAATATTTGCAGGGAGGGTGGGGCCTCACTGCGTACAGAGACTCATAATAGTTCGAAAACCTGCTGGCCACACCTGGGCCCGTGGTGGCTTGTACCTAGGAAAGACCGGTAATACTGGAGACTACCCTTGCTGTTAACGCTCTTGTGGCCAGCCAGTGCAACAACCTGCTCGATTTGTCTCCCGATTCATTAACTCTGCTGGCAGAGCCCCCCAGCATCTACAGGCCTCATCTAAGCACATTTTTTGTAGGTCAGCCCTCTCCACCACCAAGCTGCAGCTTAGGAGTTCCAATATGTTACTCCCACTTAAGGTTTCAAGCTTTAGGAACGAGAACTCCAGTCGTGCCATACAAGTATTTATCTCATGAATCCACGTTGTTGGATTGCAAGCCCCCAGGAAGTAAATTGATCCACAATTTGGGTCCAGGAAAACCTCAAGGTTCATGTCCAGGGCCTGCACAAGTCTTTCATCAGTTAGGAACCAGACGTTTAGATGTCACCCTTGTCTCTCCGCATCCCTCCCAGGGTTTGCCACCTGAAGGGTGACCATGCATAGTCTGCTATCCATCTGACGAGGATGTGAGAAACCCTCATCTAGAAGAGGTCATGGTTGGTAGAAAGAAAAGATCTATATGGAAGAGGGAGCAGTGGGCTGATGAAATGTATATATTCCTGAACTGTGGGATTACAAACACAAGTGTCACAAAGCTCCAAACTGGAGGCCAGCTGGCTAAGCCTCTACCTTAATATTAATCCAAAGAACCCAGGATGCCATTAAAATTGCTCCTCATAATTAACCTACTGTTTTCTGAGTGACAACACTGTAGAGGTGGCAAGCTGCTGTGGATTGTATTCTCTTAGGAAAATATGCTGAGAGCCCTCTAACAAATTCTCCGCTAGCATGAATCTTTTCCAGGGTGTTGCAGGTAATGTGGTATACCTCCATCAGGAAACAGTTGTGGAGGTGAATCATTACTTCCCTAGATCTATGGCCAAACCCAGCATGATAAACTCTAGAATTCCCATACCTGGTTAGGAGGGAGCATGTTGGTTCCCATGATGTGTGCTTCTTGTAGCATTACTACCTGGGGACTGTGTCTACGGAGGGACTGTAGGATCACATCCCTTTTCCAAAAGGCCGTTCACGCTACATGTCATGGCCGTGAAAACCATCATGGTGGGTCATGTGGGGTTGCAGCGAGGAATAAAGTGTTATCTAAGTGTCCTGGGGTTTGCTAATCTCTCAACAAGGAGTGCCATGTGTTTGTGAATTGTAATGGGTCTGCAGGGTGGGCAGAGTTGCAAATTGTGTTCTCCATGTGTAGTGCCCAACAGGACAACAATAAACCAAACACTATAATAAAACAACAAAAACCCAAACTCCACCCATCCCTATACTTCCCTGCAGATGGGACACCTTGGTGGCCCAAAAACTGTCCTCAGGAGGCCTATAAACCAGCAGGCCCTTCAAGGCTTGTCCCCTCACCAAGCCTTGAAGGGCCTGCTGGTTTATAGGCCTCCTGGGTCGGCGGGCTCTTTCTTTGAGGACCTCCAGGAGATCCTTCCTACACTGTGGGAGATACGAATTCCAATAAACTGCGTGATATCACCACTCCCTTGGGTCTCGCTCCTTCGTTGTCGGGTCCGACTCATGAGCAAGGGCATACATTAGATCAGGTTTTCTCCTCTGTTCCCCTGGTGGATATAGAACTCCTCCCTGTACTTTGGTCAGATCATAGACTGGCCAGATTTTCTATCCAAGGGAGTGTTCTGCCATCTGGCACCGCTCTGATCCATTCTGGAGCCGCTTCGAGGGGGTTACACAGAGTCACGCCTGACATGCTTGAGCAGGTATTTGCCGACCATCCCTGTCCTATCGTGGGTGACCTGGACCGGGACACGGAGACTCTGCAAGCTTAGCTGTTAGAGAGGCTGGATGACCTGGCCTCAGTAAGATCTCTTCGATCAGGGGGTGAGCGACAGTCTGCGCCGTGGTATACCGGGGCGCTGCGTACTGAGCGCAGCCTTTGCAAGGTTGCGGAGAGGGCGTGGCGCTCTCGGTACGACGCGGAGGCCAGACTCACCTTTCGGTTGGCAGTTAAAGCGTACCATCGTAACATTCTGTGCACAAAAAAAAGAGTATTTCGCCAGGAGGATCGAGGCGGCCGCCAACTCCTGTAAGGAGATTTTTGCCGTGGTCAGGGAGTTCACAGCCCCCAGGTCGAATCTTCAGCAAGCAGTTCCATCTGAGACCTGGGTCAGTGACCTGGCCAGGTTTTTCACTGATAAAATCAGAATGATCCAGGCCTCTCTTTCTGTGGAGTCTGCAGTGGGGGCTGGCGGCATCGGGGGGGGACGTATTCCATCGGCTACGCCAGATGTACTTCTGGCAGAGTTTCCGTCTGTCTCCCCAGATGCTTCCCTCGCACTTCGGCCGCACTCAAGTCTGGGTCGCCACTTGATTCCTGCCCGGCCAAATTTTTGGCCAGGATGGCGCCTCTGATGAACCCCCTGGTGAATCCTCTCGTGAATTCATCTTTGAGAGAGGGGCGGCTCCCTTCGTCCTGGAAAAGGGCGATGGTGATCCCTCTCCTCAAAAAGCCGGGATTGGATCCCGGGGTTCCGGCCAATTATCGGCCAATTTCCCTCCTGCCGGCTCTTGCGAAGCTCACGGAGAAGCACGTGCATGGCGTGCTCTCGGGTTTCCTCGAGTCTAATGATCTCCTGCATCCCTCGCAATCCGGCTTTCGGCCAAACCTGAGTACGGAGACGGCACTCCTCGAGGTGTCAGAGGTCATCCGCGAGACTTTGGATGCAGGAGGGAAGGCTGTGCTTGTCATGTTGGACTTGTCGGCGGCCTTCGACACCGTCCCCCACGAGGCTTTACTCTCCAGACTCTATGACATCGGTCTGAGGGGGACGGTGTTCAAATGGTTCACCTCATTTTTGGAGGACCGTCGACAAACGGTCTGGGCCACTTCGAGCTCTGCTGAGATGCCGCCACTGGGAGTCGGGGTCCCACAGGGCTCTGTGTTGAGCCCGACCCTGTTTAACATCTTTATGACCCCTCTGGCGGAACTCGTGGAGGCCTCGGGGGCCCAGATCGTGTCCTATGCGGACGACACGCAGCTTCTCTTCACCTGCAGGAAAGATCAATCATTTGACGGGGAGAGCATTCAGGGCTGTTTGAAGAGGGTCTTTGGCTGGTTTCAGCAGAATGGTCTCAAGGCCAACTCCAGTAAATCGGAGGTTTTACTATTTGGGTGCGCGTCGGAACCGGAATGGCGTGACTGGTGGCCGGCTGATATGAGCCCCCCTGCCCAGCCGTCTGTGACTGCCAAAAATCTCGGTGTCAAGGTCGATAATGACCTTACGTTCAGATCGCACATCCTTGGTCTGACGGGCACCTGCTTTGGCATCCTTAAGATGCTCCGGAAGTTCCTACCCCTGCTCACAGAGGAGCATAGGAAGATCATTGTCCAAGCTCTTATAGGATCTAGACTGGACTACGGGAATGCTCTCTATTTAGGACTTCCGGAGTACCTGATCCAAAGGCTGCAGGCGGTGCAGAATTCTGCAGCTCGCGCCATCTACGGCCTTCCCAGGCGGGCAAGAACATCTGGGGTGCTTCAGTCACTCCATTGGCTCCCTATCCGAAAGCGGATAATGTTCAAAACACTGACTTTGGTGCACAAGGCACTTTCTGGCTCCGGTGCTAAGTATCTGCAGCGCAGACTGGCCTTCTACCGTCCAGCCCGCTCCCTGCGGTCGGAATCCCTGTTCCTGGCCGTGGTGCCCCGTGTGAGGAAGGCTCGCCTGGGGGGTCGCTCTTTCAGCTTCAAGGCCCCCCAGCTGTGGAACTCTTTGCCCCTTGTTCTACGCAGCATCCCTAGCTTGCTTCTGTTCAGGAAAAACCTGAAGACCTGGCTTTTTAATCTTTAGGTTGTTTTCTTTTGCACCTCACTTTCTGATTTTCCTTGTTTGTTCTCTGTTATGTTTTTTAAACCGTTGAGCTGCTCTGTAAAGCGCCGGGACACTCTTGTTGAGTAGCCGTGCGCTAAATAAATAAAATCATAACATAACATAACATCATGATCATGGGCGGTGGAGGAAACAGATTACAGAGTTTCCGTCTTGAGTCTCTTGGCCTTTATGGCTATACCAATAAGGTGGTGCTGGTGTGCATTAATCTTGGAGAGCAGGTAATGGCCACATAGTCGCCCTTGAAATTGGGTCAGGCTTGGCTTTCATCATTCCAGGCAGAGTGTTCCGTGGCAGTGCTACTGCCGATTTCAGGCAGGCCCCCTGTTCCTTTCTTGTTAGAGTCTGCAGTGTCTGAGACATACCAGAGACCACAGCAGCCTTTTCAGGAGCACCTTACTTCACCTGGAGCAGCTGTATTCAATGCCCATACCCTGTGGGATGCAGCAGACCCTGCAATCCCATGAAGGTGGTGGGGAGGTTGATCTCAAGGGGCACTGCTCTGCCAGCCATTTCCAAGCCTCAACCAGGTTGCCAAAGAAGTAAAACTTGTCTACAAAGCTGACCCACAGGTGTGCTAGGAAGAAAAGCGTATATTGTTTAGTCATGGCTCTGAGTTTTTGTTTAACACGGGGTTATGATTTGCGCTTTGCTTGGATCTGTCTAGTAAAGTCTGGGAACACCATCAATAAGTTGGATTGCTACAAGAGTTGCCCTTTGATTCTTGCTTCCTATAAGATTGTGTTTCGATACTGCAGAACCATGGCGATCATGGGGGGTGGAGGGTTCCCACAGGGACCTCTAGGCCAGGGACTTGTGGGCCCATTCAATGACAAAGCATGTTGACAGGCAGGTGGGGTCAATCCAATCATTTCATTTTCAAAGCTTTATTTCGACATCAGTCATAAAAGCACTTCCTCCCTAATACTATACATTAAAAAAAAGACTAGTCTATATACACAATATTAAAACAAGAATTATACAATTAAAGGTCGAATACAAAAGCTTTTGACAAAGTTTGAATCATCATTAATTATACTCATAGTTTTAAAAAACTTTATAGATAAAAACTACAAATTTTCACAGCGTTTTTCCTAGCAAGGTACGTGTTCGGATGGCCCAGGCCCAACCCAGGAACTTTGCGACTGCAATTGCAAATAATGGAGAACCATCAGTTTCGAGTATTATAAGTGCTGCCACTTGACTCCTAGTTCCCATATTAAGGCAAAGAGGTCTTATCCATTTATGCCTTGGATTTACATATAAGGGACAACAAAACAATATGTGGTAGACGTGCTCAGGTTTATCTTTACAAAGGTAACAATGTTCATCCCATGCTGTAGACCATTTCTTTTTAAACATATTTACTCTAAATTGGAAATACAGTTTCCTATCGTGTGGTTTCTCAATCAAATCCCAATAAGCTTCACACGATGGAATCATTTTTAAATCCAAAAATCGTCTCGACAACGTACAATTATTACCGTTGGCAAAAATTCTATAGTTCGTCATCTCCCAATACAGCCGTTTTATCTCAATCTTTGAGGGAAAACAAGACACGTCAGGATTGCCCCACAGGTGATCTAGATTTAGCTCTGACAGTAGCCCACGTAGATCTTTTACCCAGGCTATTTTATGAAACTCATCGAGCAAAACAACATCTAACAACGCTGTTGCGTAATGGGCTAACTCCGGGGTTACCATTAGCCGTCTCCAGCAACGGGCGCAGCTTTGCTATGTCCACAATGCTCTTCCTACCAAGGTCCAATTTTAGAGGTACAGTAGGGGTACTTTGCGGTACTCCCACCAGTCCCCTAAGGAACTTGTTTTCTATTGTAGTCAAGTTTGCTAGATTGCCAAAGCCCCATAATTCTGAGCCATATAAACTGGCGCTGATGGCTTTCATTTGATATATCTCAAGCACACAATTTATTGGTTTTGTTAGAGAAGCTTTGTGTTTTAACAATAATGCTCCTGTTATTTGGCTGAACTTTAGGGCTGCGGTGTCTAGGTGGGACTTCCATTTCATGTTCCCCTGGAGTGTTATTCCCAGGTAGGTAAAGGCATCTACTTGTTCAAGAGGTGTGCTTTTGTAGGTAATGACCCCCCTGAATGTTGTTCGACAGTTCATGGACATAAACTTTGTCTTGCTGGTGTTTAATTCTAGGCCTCGCAAATCGCAAAACTCCCCAAAAGCATTAACCGCCTTTTGAAGGCCGCTTGGGGTACGAGATAATATCAGGGTGTCATCCGCAAACATGAGAACGGGGACACGCGAACCAGCGATTATTGGGGCATCAGAAGGGGACTTTTTCAAGAAATCTACTATTCCATTTATATATATTGAAAATAATGTGGGCGCCAGGACGCAGCCTTGTCTCACCCCACGCTCTACCGGGAAGGGCTCAGTTACTTCTCCCTGCGACCCCCATCTGATTTTAGCATAGTTATTTTCATGCAGTCGTACAATAAGTGTGAGAAGTTCCTGGGATATCCCTTCATCGGCCAGAACTTTCCAAAGCTTGTCTCTGGGGACCAAGTCAAAAGCTGACTTTAGGTCGACAAAGACAGCATACAAGGGTCCATTTTTTAGGGTGACATTCCTCCAATATAAAGTAATGAAATAAAATACCTGGTCTATTGAGCTTGTCAGGGGGCGAAATCCTGCTTGGTATGGAGACAAGATGTTGTTTTCATCAATCCATACTTGAAGTTTGTTCTGAACCATGCGGCCCATCAGTTTCTGGGCAGAATCTATGAGACTGATGGGTCGATAGTTACAGGGGAGTGATTTATCCCCCTTTTTATACACAGGTATTATTTCCGCTCCTTTCCAGGACAGTGGAACCTCACCACCCATTGCCAATGCATTGGCGAGACAAGAGAAGTATTTGCACCATGAAATCCTATCGCTTAGGTAAACATCAGCTGGAATACCATCCATGCCAGGCGCTCTTCCCCTTGTTACGCAATCCAGGGCAAGACTAACATCGTTCTCATCAAAAACATTGTGCTTAAAATAAACACTATGTGGGAGGTCATCACTGGGTAACAGTTGGTTGCGAGCATATTGTGGTTTAAAAAATTCTATCCAATCATCGATAGCAACATGGTTTTGAGGAGAGGCAGCCTCGCCCCCCCATCCCCACTTTACCTTAGACCAAAAAGATTTTGAATCTTTGGCCGCACAAGCAGTTCTAAGCTCGCACCAGATTTCCTCATCCCACTTCTTCTTCGCTTGCCTTTGGGCACATCTGTAGTTATCCCTAGCTTCTCTTACCACTGTTGCGTTCCCCAACCGGAGTGCGCTACTAAGTTTATGGCGTGCCTGTCTACAGTTTTTATCATATCACCCCTGGCAGATTTGATGATTTTTACCCTTATTGCTACTCGCTGGTTTTAAAAAGAAGGTTTGTAATCTAAAAAAGAATTTATTATGGGTCTCCATCATAATATCGCTAAAATTAGTATCACATAAAAATGAATTTAAACGGTCTACTTCCTCGCCTACTACTTTCTTAAGTTCGTCAAACTTCCCCTCATCCTCCACTTTAGGTGGCGCTGATTGTGAGAGCTTACTAAATCCAAGGTCATTCTCTCGTCCTCTATGCTACCCCCCCTTCCCCCTGAGAAGGGCTTAAAATCCATACACAGCGGGTTATGATCGCTTTCCAATCTTTTCACTACGGACATATCTACCAGTTTACTCCAAACCCTGATGTCTATCAGGAAATAGTCAATTCTACTGGATGCCCGCCCATTATCAAACGTGTTGTTTCCACCCCGATCAGAAACTGTGCGACCATTTGCTGCTCTAAGCCCCCTGGCTAAACAAAGACTCTTCACTTGGATAGCAACTATACTCCATTTCTTGACTGTAGTGATCTCAAGCTGTGGGATGCCCCATTTGCTGTCCTCTTCTACAGCAAGAAATTTATCCTCCTGCCCCAGGGGTTCAAAGGTGGTATTTAGATCCCCCCCAATAATTATAAACTGGTCTGAGGGCAAGGTTTCTAACTCCTGTTCGAGGACCGTCACTACTTCTGAGCTCTTTCCACCTTTGACCCCCCTAGCGTATATATTAAAAAGGGCAAGTTCTTCATCATTATTCCATTTAATGATAACTGATAAAATATCCCCACTTGGGAGCATTTTTTGTTTAATCGTACAATTCAATGATTGACGAATCCATATCAACATACCTCCTGAAGGTCTACCTTTACCGTTTGGCACTGCAGGAATAAAAAAATTAAGGTACCCCACCCGATGGACAGGACCTACTGACCAAGTTTCTTGGAATAATACAATATCATACAAATCGATGAAGACACACCATTCAGTTGATATCATTTTACTCACTATCCCCGCAAGATTCCAAGAAATAAAAGACAACGGTGGGCTATCACCAGGTGAGCCAGGTGAGCCAGTTTGGGCAGAGTTTGAGCGATTACATGAGGATATAACTTCTGAAAGTACTCCGGGAGGGGCAGTACGTACTTCGTCCAGTCGGGATTCAGATATTGGATCACCGCCATTACCCCGGATTAAGTTACTATACCCTTCATGGTCAACCAATCTCGCCATACTTTTCCTGTTGTTATGTGTTGGCTTACAGTTGCTTTGGTGTACCTGGGCTAATGGACCCTCTGCTATAATGGTATCGTTATCTACTCTCACTTGGCTGTAGTGTCCTGTCCCAATAAATTGCTGCGAGAGTCAATCGCACTCATTTAGGGTTGAGAGGGCTGTGAATCTGTTTTCTAGGTTTATTCCCCAGTCACATCTCCGGGCACCACCAATCCCCCTGCCGCCCAAGCCCCCGCCACTTCTACGTGACACTGTGGTCCATTTGGTCTTTAAAATACTCGGTCTAGCTATGAGACCTCTCCTACTATAAAAGAAGTCGAGTGTAAGGGGGACAATTTCCGCTGTTCTGCGTTGTGGGGGCAGAAGATTGGGTAAGATTTCAGGCAACACCTCCGGGTCTCTAAAATGCAATACAACACAGTCGCCTGGAAATCTCTTTGGGCTGTTGCCTATCCATTTTACCCTTCTCGCATTTGACAATTCCTCAGATAATATATGTTTACCCCGATCAGAGATGTGCATGTTATTAGACAGCCAATGTAGAGCTTTGGTTTTAAGTGATTGAGAAGACTATCTGGCCATGATTCAAAATTGGAACATTGGCTAAAACCAGGATTAAAGGGGAAGCTTCAACAATTAATTCCATTGGTCCTGTTTCCCCAAAAAGGTCCTCATTGGCCTCGCCACTAGTCAGTGGATCTGGTCGGGGGTCGTCATTTATTGTTGGGGCTACGGTAGGGATGGGTGGTTGTATATGTACCAGAGTGTCTCCATTTCCTACGGTTCTTTCTTCCCTGGGATTTATGTGCTCTATTTTGTCTACTATCTTGTTTGGGAGTTCCCCCACACATACATTTGTGTTTGTCAAAAGGACCTCAAGCTTGTTAACCTTATCAGTAAGATGGTCAATCTTAGATAAAAGTGGCTTGATTAGCCCTTTCATTTTCTGTTCAAACATGCCTAGTAGTTTTCCAATATTGGCTTCGTCCCATTGCATAATACCCTCATCTTCGACCCCCATATCTTCGACACTATTTTTACGTGGATGGGTAGTGAGTTTATTCTTGCCAGAGCGTAGACCATCGCGCCTGGGTTTATCCTTCGTAGACCCTTTTACCACCCTTGGTGCCAGGACTGGAGTGGGGCTTATGGTATTAACTTCAACTAATACTATATTCGAATTTACATCACCTTGAACGACCTCATCCACTTTGCTAGATGGGGATGATGGAGAGGCATTATCATCAGGGCCCTCAGTAGTATGCTGTGAAAGTGAAACTATTTCACTAGTGCTTTCAGAAATGTGTACTTCGGGTAGGTCAGTTAGATTAACACTAGCCATTGGACTCGTCCCCAGGGAGGCCCTTCTATTATTATTTATTGAGGTGACTACTTGGAATAGATAATTGTCCATGGTATTTGCGGGCGCAACAACTTGTTTCTGTTTGGACATACCAGTAGCAGCTAAAAACACAAACTACCGTGGCCTACCGCTTGCAGCAAACCACCACTTACGTTGGATTATAATGTAGCCCTAGAAACCATCAGGTGTGTATAAATATCTAGGAATTTCCGCCTACAGCGGTAGTAACTTACAGGCAAAATGGGCAGCGTTCCTGGCCCAGTCCAGTCTCTGCCAGTCGCGGACTGTCGCAGACTGTCCCGCCCTTTTCCCGGGCTTCTCCCGGTCGCTCCCGCTCGCTCCCGCGCAGCGGGCTGTTCTCTACAATATATAGTACTATAGGTAAAGGGGAGGGGCAGGCGGGGAGAGCAGCCCAGGTGCAGCTTGTCCGGCCGGCGGTGCTTCTGGGACAGGTAGTCCCTCGCCGGCAGTGGCACTCCGCTCGCAGCCCTGCCTTTCCCTCGTTTAGTCCAGACAACAGGCAAACAGGAATCCTGGTGAAGTTAGTTCAACGCAGCGGGACCCGCAAGAAGTAGGCAAGAAGTAGGCAAGAGGAAACGCGGTGAATTAGAAAACGCCTCACAGCACCCCGACCTCACAGAACAGCAGGGCGACCCCAATACATTATCCACTGCTCCAGGAATACTTTTGGCCTTGACATTTCTGCTTCCTCAGGAAACTCAATAAAGCAGAGGTTGCTTCTTCTGCTTCTATTTTCATTATCTTCTGCCCTGGCGAAAAGGATTTTGGTGGTAGATGTCAGATAGGACACCTAGGTTCTGAGCCCCAGACCTCATCCTACAGTTCCAAAATGCATCCCTCTAAGTGGGAGACCTTTGCCACAGTGTTAGATCCTGGCACAAAAGTGCAACATTCATTCACACCTCCCCTATGTTATATTCAGGGGTCATGCAGGAGTCCTGGTTCACTTGGGAGATTACTCTGGTGTCACCTCTACCCGAAGCTAGGCAGTCTGGTCATCTTCTTTCTGACTCCTGCCGTGTACTTATCAAATTTGGACTAGACCGGGGACATCGGAGGCCTGTTGCAGCCCATGGTGTTTTAACAGGTCTTGATGTCACAAGCAGTCCACCCAATAGCCCCAAAAGGGCTCCAGGATGTGGAACACTCATACTCCAGCCCACCAGCCCCGCCTCAGGTTAGGAGCAGGTGGCAAAATCAGCTGGAGCCCCTAGACATCAGTTGCCCTATGGCGCAGGCTAGGACCAACAGCCCGTCCTCGTCATCTGCACCTAGTATCTCCTCTGTCCCTAGATGTATGGGGATTCCCGTACGTGTTCTGTGCCATTCCGCTGCTCCCCTCACAAAGTGGAGTTCCAGTTGGTGCCACTCATGCCCTTTGTTGAGTGTACGGGGCCCCTGCTTAAGCATGACAGTGAAGGTCGACAAAAAGAAGAGCTGCTCTGTATGTTGTGATCTCAGGGTTCAGCCGCATGCAGCCTGTCAGTGACTCCATTAAACCTGTTTGGCGTGGTGCAGTTCCATCAGGATTGGGACCAGGTGATCTCGATGACACCTCCCCCCAGGTTCGATAGCCGAAGGTGCAGCACGATCCAGTGACTCACCAGTTCCCACAGTCCATGAGATCGTGCAGCTGGGCTGCCAACAAGGCCTGTCAGGCTACAGGCATAGTTAACTCATGCTGTGGCCCTGGTCAGCTGCACTGGGCCAACTCGGGTCGTCAATGTCCTCTCGGGTCAGTAGGCTTCAGTGACAGTTCCATGGGGGCCAAAGTAACCACCAGCACTTCCATCTGCAATAAAGGGTCTGCAGCTGAGTGGGAGCTCCTGAATGAGCGACAGACATCTTAGTCAACCCTGCTCCGGCTCTGGCAGAGTGGTTTTTAAACTGACAGCTTTACCATTTAAACCAAAAGCAAGACCCGCACCTTCCTATTTAATATTTGTAAGTCACCCCTTAGGGGAGGTCTACTAAGCCTTCAAGGCAAGATGCCATAGATTAAATAAATTCCTTGAGACAGCTTTCTGCACTCCTGGGTGGAGGTAAGAACAATTCTCAGGAAGTGGAGCTAAAAGGCAAGCTTTAAAGGGGAAGCCACATTTGAAGGGCAAATAGTAGTCACAATAGAAAGGGGCTGCTCTTTTTTCTCGGCAGACAGGCTGTTTTTTTGGGCAGAGAAAGAGAGAAAGTGCCTTCAAGCTGTTTTTCACCTGGAGTGTATCCACCAGGTAGCCTCACTTCTGGATTGGGCTCAGGAGCTTCACGCACAGAGGGAAGAGTTCTAACATGTTAGGAGAGGGCATATTAGTGCATTTCTGGTTAGCTAAATGCCACACTTTGCAGGCAGTCATCATCAGGGTCGGAGGGGACCTGGTAGCCCATTAGCTAATTAGTCGCCACATGCCACTAGGCTCGTAATTGGCATAAATGTGGCCCCTCTGGCATCCTGACCTCAGATCACATCTGTACTGGAGAGAAGACCAATGAAGGGCTGTTTGCCGTTCTCTCGACCCAGCAAAGAAATGCTGCCCCACAGACTAGACTGCACATGTTGTACTCTAGACTAGTAAAGGAAGAACTGTTACGGATGTGCCCTGCTTGTGGAAAAGTTGCCCACAAGCACCAGACAGAGAAGGTGACTCCAGATGGCCATGAAATGAGAGGTGTACCCCCTTGAGGCCCCAGCACCAAGAAACCTGATGGCTGCTGGTCACTGAGGTGCACCCTGGGATACTGGTCTTTGTGACTGTCTTCCTATTGGATTTGTCTCCCACAAAAGTGCCTCATAGCTGTTTTCAAGTTGCATGTTGTGGCTAACCCAAAATCGTGAGTTGGGGTAGATCACAAAGATTTATTGCATCAGGTGAAAGGCAGTGATTTCTTGTTCTCTAAAAATTAATTTCTCCTGGTAAATTTTTCTCATTGAAGTATCTACTTGAAAATAAAATACAAACATGTTTACAAATTGGTATCAAATTGTTATTGTGTTGTGTAGTCTCCTTATTCAACTATGTAAGTACTTCTAAATGCTTTGCACTTACTTCTTTGTTAAAGCCAGACTGCTCTGAGCCATAGCGGCTGAGGTCCGAGCTAAGGTTTTACAGATGAACCTGACTGAACTGATATACAATAATCCACATTTTCTCACATGGCTTCTTTGCAATTGAGAGAGCAATTGAGAGAGCCCATAGTATGCCAAGCAGGCCTCCAAAATCAAGCCTTGAACCCTCATAACCAGGAAGCTCCATTTTTATGACTGCAACATTATCCTGTGGAGAGCCATAGAAAAGGGATCAGTGGCATTAGACAATTGCACATCAATGGTATTTCCAGACTATATTGCTGCAACACCACAACGTATATTCTTCCTTGCAGTCAAATCTAGATTATGGAATCCTAATTTGCCACTCGTGTTACTGTTTCATATGTGACAAAGTCTGAATAGACGAGCAAACGCCATTTTTCACAGAATCGAAAGAGGCTTGGGAATAGGTGTTAATGAGAGAAGCATCTCGTGGACAGAAAACTGAGCAGATCCCATGAGTAATACATTCTTCTCGAAAGTAAGGGAGGCCCTACCCCATCTCCGGAAGTAAAAGGTCCCAAAGATACCCTCCCAACTGTGGCAGAGATGGGGATGTCATCTAATGAAATGCAAAGCAAAGTGGCTGGTGGAACAGCCAACAATGACAAGGTGACTTTAAGTAGGGCATCCAAGGCCTCCGCTGACATACATCAAACTAGCGAATGATTTATGACTGTAGACTGTGATTGTTCCAAACAAACTGGCTGGGTCAAATGTGTCCAGATGCACAGCTGTTTCTCTCACCAACCATCTTCCTATGAATGTGTCAGCTGATTTGTACGTTTATCGACTTCTGGATTTAAGAAATCCCAGGAGTGTGACCAGCATGGGTCTGTACTGGGTCAGGTATACTTTCCTTGTCCCCACTTGGGGATTGAAGAAGGACTGCCTGCATAGAACCATGGTTCTATACCTGTTTCTTGCTCAGTGAGCAAGTTATGCAAGATGACCAATTTTTTATTAACAATGGACACATGTCAGTTCTACAATGGGCTATGGGTGGAAAGTTGAAGTTGGGGTTGGTTGGGAAGGTTGGTCAAGTCATGTAGCTGCAGGTTATGGTTCAGTTCAAAACACAATAAAAGTTTTTTCCCATTACATATGACATCCAAAATGCGATATGGCTGCCGCTGTAGAATTGTATTTTGTAGCTGATAATGCTATGTTAGAACAAGATGGGGAACATGACCACCTGGGTGGGCAGCGGTCAGGAACACAGAAAGCCAGCAGCTACACTTTTATATCTTTAAATATCCAAGGCTTGGGAAACCCAGGTAAGAGACACCCATGCTTGATTGAAATGACGGTGTTGTTACAGGAGATCTCCCTCACATTATGCAAGGACACAAGCCTTCAAAAGAAATGAAGACAGGTACATGGTACTGATTTCTCCACATATGGTACGCACAGTGGTCCTCTAACATATGAAAGAACACAAGTCTGATAAGGAGGGGAGAATTGTCCATCTTTACGGCCTAATGGACATCAGAGCACTAAAGATGATCAGTCTGTATGCCCGAATGTCGGCAAATGGCACACTTAAAATGGATGGGAGCACTCATCGCTTGTCCCTGCAAGATCCATTTATCATCACTGGAGACATCCATTTCACAATTAATATTGAAATGGAAGGGACGCACCCACCAACGCAATGCACAGCAGTCAATAAATTAGCTGAAGGACTGACACTGTGGGTGAGAGGGTGGGAACTGGCAGACTGTTGGAGGGGGTTCAACTCACCAAAAGTAGAATACTCTTACTTCCCCAAATTACATGTGCGCTACACTCGTATAGACGTGCTCCTTACCATGCTAACCCTGAGGGCACACATCTGGGAGGGTAGAACATTTAGGGTCAGATGTATGACCCTTTTTTGCGGCTGCAAACAGGAGTACCACCCGTTTGCGGCCACAAAAAAGGGTAATAGCATGTACAAATGCTATTTTGCATAATAGCATTTGCGACTCTTGCTATTAGGAAGGGGCGTCCCCTACCTAATAGCGAGTCAACATGTTATGTACTAGTGTTGTGCGACCGCATTTGCGGCCGCAAAACTCTCGCAGTTTACCACCTACTTCAGGTGGTAAACCACTCGCAAAGGGGAAGGGGTCCCCATAGGATCCCTTCCCCTTTGTGAGTATGATGGAAAATATTTTTTAAGAGCAGGCAGTGGTCCCAGAGACCACTGCCTGCCCTTAAAACAAGCATTTGCAATGCAATAGGTCTCGTATTTACAAGAGTTTGAGTTATTTGCATTGTAAATGAAAATACCACCTATTTATCTGTTTTAAAAACAACACATAAATTAAAAGCATTGTCATTTACAATGTCAGTGGCTCAAACTCTGGTAAATGCGAGACCTATTCCATTCTACCAAATCCTTAAAGATAGAGTTCATACATGCTCAATAGTGTTTGAAGCAGTATGTATCAAAAGCGAATTCTAACGTAAAATGTGTATGCTAGTACCAACTCCTACATTTTTATGTTGTCTCACCGCATGTTCTCGCAATTTGTTTTTGACTGTATTTTTGTGCACTGCCTCAATTTCCATATTTTTGGGGTTTCCATATTTTTATAGATTTTGGAATTTAAAAAATATAGAAACTGAGTTGTCTAACATTATTGTGTGGGTGATTGAGAAATTGTGAAACCCGACATTGTAGTGTCTTTCTATCCGGCCAGCGATCGTTATTCAATTCTATGAATTTATTTAGCCATTATCAGCTCCAATTCAGCTGTATAGATATCAGTTTCGGTCTATACATCTATGAATATTATTATTATCAATAATACATTTAGCAATATTAATACATGGCTATGGGCTATGTAGTCAGTCACCCAGAAATATACAAATCATAATCCATTTTACGTAGCTAAAGAAGCGGAGATGCAGGGGATCGAACCTGGAGCCTCATACATGCACAGCATGGATTCTACCACTGAGTTCCATCCCCTCAGACACATATTGGAAGTACAGGAAAAAGATCATCTGTCTCATCCACATCTTCTGCTGTGAGTGTGGTGTGAAAGATTGTAAGTGATCGTCATCGTGCCCTCACAGAGGACCCTCACTGCCAACAGCATTTCCACCGCACATTATCTCTTTTTTATTGTAACACAAACAAGTATTTAGCAAACAGCAAACAGCATGCAGTGTGTTGGGCCATTTTGGGAAACTTAACAAAATATTTTAAATGTGAAGGCACTGTTTATCTCTTACCAATTTCGACGCCTCATCAGAGGTAGTAAGCGCTATATAAATGCAATTACAAATGCAGTTCAGTTCATTTCAGTCAAGCTTTATTCGGCTGCTATATTAAACAGCCATAAAAGCACATAGGTTAAAAGAATAATACAAAAATACAACATACTATTTACAATAAAAATAAAAATGTGGAGGGCACAATACAAGCAATTTACATGATTCTATTCCATTAAAACAAAACTTTTCGGGGGCGTGGCTACGCATCGTGGAAGATGGCGGCGTGATCCCGGAGCTCCGGAGCCGACCTTCCTCACAACGCTCTTCTCGGCGGCATTTGGAGTCGCCCAGCCCCTGCACATGGCTTAAACGTCTCCGCAATGTGAGGTGAGCCCTCACTATTTTGGAGATTTGAGGTGTTTTGGCGGACTTGCTCGTTTCGGTCGGGAGTTTCAGTCCCGACCGCCATTTTGTGCGCAACGCGCCTCTTTTTATCTGAGGCACAAGCACTCCCATAAAACTGCCTGTGGACGAACTGCTCAGTTGGGGCAACCCCTATTTTTGTGGTGAGTCTTTTTAACTGTGCACTATTGAAAGATGCCGCATTTCCTCCTTTATCGAGCCTGCAATTAAACTTGCTTTTTCAGCCGCCATTTTGTGATGCTGTGTGCCTCACACCTCGAGCAATGTCTTCTCTGACGCATCCTTGACTTTGACCTTTTTGTTTCAACTCAAGTGCTGAATAGCGACCAGGCTTGTTTCTGCATCACTCTCTTCGCTCCTGAATGTTTTTGCTTTCTTTCACCTCACTCTGGCTCACGCAGCATTTCAACGCCTTCTGCAGTTACGCCACCATGTCTTCATCACTTATGTTCCATTATTGGGCTTGACCTTTTGCTGATAATTCCTCTCTTGGTGAGGCAGGTTGGTCGCTGTTTGCTATCTTGAATTTCTTTACGGAGTGGAGTGCTTTCCTTTTTTCATTGCTGCTCCGTGTTCTTGTATGGTGAAACTCCGCTACTTGAAGCTTGCTACGGTTACTAAGTTGCCCTCCGGATCAGATTCTGACTCCCCTCTTCAGGATATGGAAGGAGGCAAGTTGTCAAAGCCCGACGTAACGCATGGACCTATTCCTAAATCTCAGAATGGCGGGAAAGTACCTCTAGCTTCCGGCAAACGTCTCAAGAAAGACCCTCCTGCTCCTGAGAACGGCGCTTCTTCTTCTTCCATGGATATCATCTTAGAGGAAATCCGCGCTCTCAAGCCCTTCATGGAAGCTAGCACTAAGAACATGCAAGCCATGCAAGTCAAATGGTCCACTTTAGAATCCCGTGTTCTTATACTAGAACAATCATCGGAATCTCTTCACTCCTCCTGCTCTCGTATTTCCTCATTGGAGGCTGAGGTTCTTCTGCTTAAGAAACAGTCAGAGGATTTGGAAAACAGAAATCGTAGAAACAACCTCCGCCTTTACGGACTTCCTGAATTAACGGTGGGGTCTAACCCTACTGCTTTCTTTCAGACTTTCCTTTCAAAGATTTTGGATGCTCCAGCTCTAGCCTCCATCAACATCCAAAGAGCCCATCGTCTTGGTCCTCGAGTTTCTTCTAAACCTAGAGGGGTCATCATGCTGTTCCTTCAATACACTGATCTTCTGCAGGTCCTTTCAGCCACAAAACTCAAAAAACAAATCATATGGCAAGGTCATCGCCTTTATCTATCTCAGGATGTCTCTAAGGCCACAGCGGACAGACGGAAGAGATTTCTCGACTTGCGTCCTCAGCTCAGAGCTCTCAATGCAAGATATGGTCTCCTTCACCCGTGTCTCTTCAAAGTTACCTACAAAGACAAAACCACCACTTATGAAGACCCTGCTGTCCTTCAAGAATTTCTCCGTCAGCAGAGCCCTGATGTTATGGATGTTTCCAAACCGCCCTGATTGAACTTACAGTCTCTTCTGGTCTAATATTAATGTTGTTATTTGTTATCCGGATCTCTTGTTATTGTTGCGAGCTCAATTCTCTATTTTTTGTCCTTGTTGTCCTTTGACCTGTGTCATATTCTTCATAGATTTACTCTTTTTCTCCTCTTACATTTACAGACACCGCCCCTTCTCCCCCATGTTTTCACCCGATGTTTGCATGGTGTTTGTACGCTGCCTTTGGATTTGTGAATACTACGGTCTAGCGTCCGCTCTTGGTGATGTCACTGTCGTCTTTTCGATGCCTACACCCCCGTTTTCGTTTGCGTTTCTCGTACCCGTAAGTATGTCTTTCAGTCGTTCGCTTTGGCCATGTACAGTCTTCTTGTTGTCCATTGTTCCTGTCCCTTTTCTCCTTTTCTTATTCTCTGCTTACTTTCAGTCATTTCCGTCCTTCTCTTTTCTCTCCTCTCCTACTATCTATCTTCTTTCTGCTCTTTGGTCTATTTCTTCTTTTCTTTCTTCTATGATTCAGTATTTTTTCTGTAGCAGTTTTATCCTTTTTCTCGCTGCGCCTTTCCCTTTTTTCTTTCTTTTCTCTTACCCTTTTCTCTTTATCACTAGATCTTCACTTTTCTCAACTCTCTTAGTTTATTTTTTATGCATTAATCGGCATGTTGCTGTTAGTTGTTTTTCTCAACGGTTCCATTCCGTGTAACGACATGGAACGTTAAGGGATTAAATAATCCCATTAAAAGGCAAAGAGTTCTCTCACATTTGGCAAGACTTAAGATTGATGTTGCCCTCCTTCAAGAGACGCATCTCGCTGAGGTAGAGGCTCTACAGCTCAAACGTTGTTGGGTGGGTCATGTTATTTGCTCTCCTACCGCAACTAGGAAAAATGGTGTTGTAATTTTGTTGCATAAAAAGTTAAACGTTACCTCCATTGCTCATGAATGTGATGTTGATGGCCATTGGATTCTTGTTACATTACTCATAGATAATATTCCTCTCACCCTTTTTAATGTGTATGCCCCTACTGGGATCGACAGATCCTTTTGGCCCTCTATCTCTACTAAACTGTCCTCCCTTTCTGGGTACTACATACTTCTTGGAGGAGATTGCAATCAGGTTATTGACCCTTTCCTTGACCGACAGTCAAAAGTCAAATTTGTTCCCTCTCGGATGCACACTCAATTGGTCAATTCTTTTAAAAACAATGCTTTAGTAGATATTTGGAGACTGTGTAACCCAGATATTAGAGAACACAGTTTCTACACTTCTCCTCATCAATCCCAATCCCGCATTGACCATATTTTTCTTAGTAAATCCCTGTCCCAACATGCTATCCGCTCTGAAATTGGCTCCATTCTGCTTTCCGACCATGCTCCAGTTTTTGTGGATCTTGACTTACTCCCATTTTCTCCCCACTCTGGCAGATGGCGTTTTAATAATGCTTTGCTTCTGGAACCCACTTTTTGTACCGAATTTACCGCCTTTGCCAAGGAATTCTTTCTTTTAAACCATACCCCTGATTCCCCTTTTGTTATGGTTTGGGACTCATTTAAAGCAGCCTCTAGGGGTTTTATCATCAATTTTGTGGCTAGGCGGAAGAAACTCCGAGAAGCTAAGTCGGAGAAAATCTTAGCTGATATTAAAGCTTTAGAACTTGCCTATTATGTATCTAAATCTGACTCTTCCCTTAAATCACTAATTGAGGCAAAGATCTCATTTAACAAATTCACAACCGATGCTGCCTCTAATAGCTTGTTAAAATGTAACTCCAGATATTATGGTGGTAAGAATAGGATGGGAAAACTCCTGGCCAATTATTTAAAAATACGAAAGGAACATACAAAGATTGAATCTATCAAGACCTCTTCTGGAGAATCTACATTTAAAGATAAAGACATCCTCACCGAGTTTGTCAAATTCTACGATAAGCTTTATACTCCTGAACAAGTTCCGCGTCCTGATGATCTCCTTTCTTACTTTCACTCTCTTCCCTCTCTTTCCTCTCTTCCGGTTTCTCATGTTGATTTTCATTCCTTGGAACAAGATATTTCGCTCTCCGAAATTTCTCTTGCTGTTTCTAAATTACGTCATGGTAAATCTCCGGGTCCTGACGGCTTTACTATTGAATTCTACAGTAATTTTGCCTCTTTTCTTCTTCCCAAACTCCTACTTTTATTTCAAACCTTCCTTGGAGCCGGTTCCTCAAGCGGTTCTTTCCAACAGGCTTTAATTTGTTTGATTCCCAAGGAAGATAAGGATCATTCCTTATGCAAGAATTACAGACCAATATCCTTGGTCAATACTGATTATAAAATTTTAGCCAAGTTATTAGCGTTACGCATGGACCCTCTTTTCCCAGACCTAATTGGTCCTGAGCAATCGGGTTTTGTCAAAGGACGTCTCTCCTCCGATAATTCACATGTCTTCCTTAATATACTTAGCAAGGCTTCCTCTTTAGCTCTTCCCTTCGCAGCTATCTCTTTAGACGCGGAGAAAGCCTTTGATAGGATTGGGTGGGATTTTATGTTTCAGGCTTTACGTTGGTTCGGTATCCCCTCCAAATTCATTTCTATTGTTTCTTTACTTTATTCTGACCCTCAGGCTTCTATTTTTGTCAACGGGATGTCCTCAGGCTATTTCTCTTTACATAGAGGTGTTCGACAGGATAGCCCCCTATCCCCTTTACTTTTTGTGTTAGCCTTAGAACCGTTCCTTACTAAAATCCATCTGGACAACAGTATCTCTGGTTTTCAATTTGGTTCTCATCAGGTTAAGCTCTCAGTTTATGCTGATGATATTATTTTTTATTGCTCCAATCCTACTACCTCTATTCCCTCCTTTCTTCAGCAAGTCTCTTCCTTCTCTGCAGTTTCTGGTTATCGCTTAAACGCCGATAAGTGTGAAATCTTACCTTTGAATCCTCTCTGCCAGAAACATCTTTTTTCTCAAACAGGTTTCTCATGGCAACCATCTAAAATTAAATATTTGGGAGTTTGGTTTGCCCCGCTTTTATCTGATACTCTTAAATTAAACTTTGATTATATTTCCAAGAAAATGGACATGGCTATTACCCATTGGCATTTGCTTTTTTTGTCCTGGTGGGGCCGACTTAATTCTATAAAGATGATGTTATCCCCCCTTCTTCTTTATACTATTTCCATGCTCCCTTTGCACATTCCAATTTCTTTCTTCAAAAAGATTGATTCTTTACTATTGAAATTTCTATGGAATGGTAAACGACCTCGGATAGCTCTTGCTTCCTTACGAAAGGACAAAGCTCACTCTGGAGTACGTTTTCCTGATTTTAAAGAATACCATCGAGCCTTTACTTTGAAACAATCAACCCACTGGTTTTCTTCTGATCTTCCTCATTATCCTCCTGTCTGGTTGCGTATGGAGTCCTCCTTCATTTCTCCATTTACCTTTCGCAAATTCCTGTCCTTTACATCTTCTTTAACTCGCCTTCGCACGCCTGTTATTTCTCATTCTCGAAATCTCCTTCTACCCTTCCTATCTTCATCTTATCCTTCCCTCCTTTCCATTCACGAACAACCGATCTGGAACAATTCACGCCTCAAAATCCATAATCGCACCTTCTATTGGAAATCTTGGCATTCTCGTGGAATATGTTGGATTTCTCAATTAATCTCTCAGGGTACCCCTCTCTTCTTTCAGGAACTTCAATCCCTCTTCTCATTGCCCGCTTCTGCCCAGGCACAACATGCTACCCTTTTTCCAGGCTTGATCTCCTATCTTCGCTCCCTGTCACCTTCCAACGATGTTCCTTTAGACCGTAGATCCACTTCCCTATTATTGGAAGCTTCTCCTTCTGCATCTGCTCTGTATAATTCTTTCCGCTTTATTAATGATAGACTTAAATCTCGTATCGAAAATGCCTGGGAATCAGATTTCTCTCAGAATTAGCCTGTACTTTTTTGGGATAAAATATGGGCTAAACTTCATAATACCTCTAGAGCTGCTAATACTACCCAAACTTTATATTTCATTTACAACAGAACTTTATTCACTCCACTGGTTTTATCCCGTATTTCACCAGATACTTCATCTACTTGTTGGTCATGTCCTTGTCCCGCTGCAGACCTTAACCATATGCTGTTTGACTGCCCTCCTACTTCCCAGTTCTGGCAACTAGTTTGGAAGCAAATACAAATAATTTTCCAATTCAGAGTTCCCTTTTCCCCTACACAAGTTTTTCTAGGTTCCCTCTCACTGGAACTTCCTCTTTCTCCCAGCCACTATCTTCTACTCGACCTCTTCATAGCTGTAGCTTTCCACACCATCACTTCAAACTGGAAACAGGCTGCAACTATTTCCTACCAATCTTGGTGGAATGCGGTTTGTTTTCATCATCGTCTGGATACCAATTATGTATCCCCCATATCCCTGGCCATTAAACGGGACCTGATCTGGCTTCCTTTGGTAACATACCTTTCTTCCTCTGCTCCTGTACATCCCTCTCCTGATCCCAAAACAGTTGAAGTACGTAAACCCCCATGATTTTCTTATTATTCGATTGCTGTAATTATTAAGTTTCAATGTATTGTATTTTGCCTTTCATTTATACTTACGTGCTATTGTTCATAATTCCTCATGCTTGTTATGCATACCTTACATGAGAATCATTAATGTACTGCTTATTCTATATATTTATTTATTGTAACTTCCTTTCTCCCCCACTCCTCTCTCTTTATTTTCTTCAATAAATCAAACTTTAAAAAAAACAAAAAAACTTTCTCATAAAATGCAGCTTTCAGAAACTGGGCCACCCTCCATGCTGTATACTCATTCTCTAACAGTAAACGTTGGTGCATTGCTTTACGGCACCGTCTGAGGCCCAGGTTTCTTAACAAGGGTATAATTCAAACTTTCCTGAACTCACAATAATATTTACAAAATAGGACTAAATGCATGTTAGACTGAGTGGATGTGTTATCACATGGGCAGTGTGAGGTTGCGAGACCAATCATTCATCTTTGGCAATGTCATCAGCCTATAAATAATACTAAGTCTTAGCCTTGTGAGAAAAATTCTATCAAAGGATCCAGGAACAAAAAATAAGTATGGCTCCATGCCTAGTGTAGCGCGCAACAACTGATGATGTCTCACTGTTATTTTAACTGCAGATTCTCCATCTAACTGCATGCCTTCCTTTTTTAGTATCTTTCTAATAATATTCTTCATAGAGGATGGGGTGTTAAAATACTCAGGATAACCCAATTTGTTTAGGAAGTCATGTACGTACATAATCCAAGGAATTCTATGTGCCCCATCCAGCTTTAATATATATTTTAGAATCTCTCCGTTCAGACCGTCTGGTCCTTGCACAAACACTATGCCACAAGAAGATCGGCTCTCATTTTATCAGGTCTACTAGATGAGGGAGAGCCAACTCCTCGTGACAATTAAAAGTAGAGGTACTGGAGGGGGGCAGAGAGAATATACCTTATAAAGGCATTTTCAATCTGCTGCAAGGAATTAGTGTCAGCAAAGCCCCACAACCCCGCCCCGTAAATAGCCATAGCTATACATTTAGCTTTAAATATATATAACAGCTCTCGGGGCGGTTTCCTACCCAGCTTCCTAGCGAAGTTTGTTACTGCCACAGTTGACCTGGCGAAAACTGTATTTTTTTCTGAAATTGCTGGGGTCCAGGAATCTTGACAGTTAAAGAATACACCTAATTTTAAAATGTTTTTGTAGTAGATAACTTTTTTCCATCAATGTACATCTCACGGGTCTTCTGTGTCCCTTGCTTGCACCTCATTACGTACGTCTTGATAATATTAGTTTGAAGTCCAAGGTCGCCCATATATTTGCTAAAAATGTCCCAGGCTCTTTGGAGGCCATTTTGGGTGCGGGCCATCAATACTGCGACGTCCGCATAGAGAAATGCGGGGATCGGACGACCGTTTACTTGGGGGAAATCTTTGCCCTGCGTCCAGAGTGCTTCTTCGAGCCCGTTTATGTAAAGATTAAAAAGAAAAGGGGCCAGAACGCAACCTTGTCTGACCCCTCTCCTGATAGGGGAAGATTCACTGCATTCACCGTTCTGACCAAAGCGGATAGTTGCTGTAGAATTAGTGTAGAGGCGGCGTAAAAGAAAAATAATTTGTGAGTCAACTCCCACTGCTTCAAGGACCTCCCAGAGCTTGTTATGCTTCACTGAATCAAATGCCGCGATCAGATCAACGAAGGCCAGGTAAAGGCTGCCCTTTTTTGCTCTGGTATATTGACCTATCAATAAGGAAAGGTTTAGGGACTGCTCAATTGTACCCAGGCCCTCACAGAACCCCATATTGTAGATCTGATATAATCATCTTTTCCTCAGCCCAATCTGCTAATCGCTCCAGAATGACCCTCCCTGGTACCTTGACTGTAGAATCAAGGAGTGAGATTGGCCGGTAGCAGCCTGGGTCTTCCCGGTTGCCCTTTTCAAATATTGGAATAATAGTGGATTTTGCCCAGGTGGACGGAAGAGTAGACCTTATACTAGTGTTATAGACCAGTGTCACATTATGTTTATACAAATCAACTGGGGCTCCATCCGGCCCGGGGGCTTTTCCGCCAGCGCTTACTGCCAAAGCCCTGGTTATTTCCTCCAAGGTCATTTCTAGGTCGATATTTTCCCAGTTACTTGGAATCAAATCTTCCGCATTGCTGCCTGTTGTATCTTGGTCGATATATAATTTAGAGAAGTGGGTAATCCAATCTTTTTCCATAATGGCTATCTCCACAGTGGATTATGTGCTAGGTGCTAGAAAAGGGGTTCTCAAGACCTTCCAGAAAATGGTACTGTCTTTCATTTCTGCTGCCTTATGTAGTGAGTCCCAAGCCTAGTTACGGAGGGTCTTTTTCCTTTCTTTTATGGCCCTCCTATATTCTAGTCTAGCTTGAGTGATATTGGGCCGGGATCTCGGCTTAGTACGGAGAACCTTCTTTAAATTAGAGTAAGCCCTAGTGCACCTTCCGTTAAACCATCCATTGTTTTTCGGCCTATTATTGAGCTGTACTGTCATAAGATCTCTAACTGCCCTGGTAATTACTTCAGAACAGTTCACTATAGATGTGTCCTGTGCACCCTCTCTTAGGCAGGTCTCCATCTCAGCCTTACACTTCTCTAAAACTTTTTTGGTTAATAGGTCTGGTTCAACCCTGGACCACTTTAGTGAAATTCCATTTACTTTATTCACTTCTGTCATACCCTGCATACAGGAATGTAATCCACACTTTTTCTGGATATGGAAGCGTGTATCAAATCTCAAAATAAGAGGGAAGTGGTCACTTATAGCGACTTCACCAACCGCACTAGATAGTAAAACATGGGCACAAGTAGCTGAAACAAGTAAAAAATGAATTGTAGTGGCAAAACCTCTCCCATTAAATGTGAGCAGGAAACCCAATGGGGGTTTAAGGTCTCATTAACAAATGCCAGATCTAATTTAGAAATGAGGCCATTAAATATATCCCCCATTTTAGAGTGGGAAAAGTGTGTACAACTATCCCCACTGTTATAGCTGCCACACAATCTGCTGTCAGCATTATAACATAATCCACAGTTAAAATCGCCCATCAGGAGAGTCATAGTGTCTCTGCTTTCCCCCTCAGAGACTTTATTTACTATGGCCAGGATTTCCTTTACAACTGTTTCCAGATTGTAGTGTAGTTCCTATTATCCCAATAGGCTCTGCGCATTGGAATAATATCTTCAATAGTATAGACGTAGGACAGAGGTTAACTAGGTCTTCTACTGTCGATATTAGACTTAAAGTTTAATGTTTGCCAGCTAGCTCAGAGTTCACTAGAAACTTTCTCGAATAGACAAGGAGGAGTTTAACCTCCCTGGATAGACAAGAAGGGATTTAGTTTCTGACAACCATAGAACATGACAACTTTGCTCTCCCCTAATCAAGAGTATATCTCTAGAGTCGTGTGAAAACAAAAGACAACTTATTTTACTCAGTCAGTTCAGTGCATTCTTAGTTTCACCAGATTGTAGAGAAAAGGAAGAGACGGGCGTGTTCAATAAAAAGATGTTATTTATTGATCAGTCTCTTTTCTCATACAAGAGAAATGAATCGCTGTTATTGCAATACTTATTGTTAAGTAAAGTGCATACAGTAATAACAGAATTATAAAATAATACTGTAAAAGCATTGATATGGTTTCTTAGCCATATGATACTTAAAATGGATAAAATAGATACATACATATATACATTGACTAATCGTACTCAACTGGTGCTTCTAACTACGCCTACCCCAATGTACCTGACCTAAGCCTAATACGTGGGCGGGAGTAGATAAGTAGCAGTTTAAGTTAAGTTTGCTTTGCCAAGAGTCTGCTTCAAGAATTCTCTACAAAGGGTTATTCAGTTCAGTACCTGGGATTTAGAAGGCTGGAGGGTTGGTATCTCTATCTCAGGTCTTGATATTCCAGCTGCCTGCGAGGGCGGCTTGGAAGCGCCGGAGCTGGATTTCTCGGCAGGAGAAAAGACAGGGTCTCTCTCTCTCAGCGCGTCAGAAAGGAGGGGCAGCGTCTGTGGGCTTCGCTGTCAGCTGGGCTCCTCGGCAAGTCTCGCTGCTCCAATCTTGTCACCACCTCGTGTGTTTGCTTAAGGCAATGTCGGTATTATTTATACCTGAAAGGTGCCGAGATTGACGTAAGGATGGACATAAATACGTCAATAAGGATGTCATACGAACTGATCGTTCGCACATTCTTTACTGAAGTTCTCGGCTAAATCAAAACAATGGCTGTGGGGATGTCCCAGGTCGTGGTAGGTTTGATTTGTTTTGAGAACACCGTATGCCTATTAGGGGGCTGGAGAAATAGTGCTTGCCTAATGAGATGGCATGCGCTATGACCTAATCAGATAACTGGCTTCTGTGCCGTTGTGTGGCTAATCAGATAACGGTTTCTGTGCAGTTGAATGGCTGCTAGTTAATTATTAACCAGACAAGGGTCAGAAATAGGGGATCGATACAGTACCCATAGTAAATACATCACACCCACTCCACGTAATCTATGTCCATATTTACAAATCTAGGCATAGTAAACTAAACTAGTAGTGCATGTGTATACCGAACCACCCCAAAATACAATCAAATGCATTTTGAAATTTGGTAATGTGAAATACACGAAAAGATGAGTATAGTTACTATATGCACTTCAAGCAGTATAATATTGCTAAATCTAAACGCATATTTTGAAATCAGCATGAACGAAATGCGGAAATTACACATGAAATGGCTCTTAATACAGAAGAAAAAAGTTCGAGACCATCTCATCACAAAAATCATAAATACTTGTGAACATGCTAGAGGGTAGCTAATGTCTCTAGAGTAGCTAAAAATAAAAATTTTGTTCTCTAGGAATAGTTTTACTTTAAGCAGAAGATAAGTGTCCCAAAAAATCGTAAATATTTTTGGAAATGGATGGGGAAAAAATGTCTCGCTCTCTGTAAAAACTGGTGAGAAAATTTCTTGTTGCTTTATTTTCAAAGTTGAAGGCCAAATACAGGGTGTATGGAACGCCGTGTGCTAGTTTGTTCAAAGTCATTCTTTCTGTTCTGGTGAAAACATCATATTGTTGAGACTTTCGAAAAAACTGTCAACTGCTTCTTGTGAAAGTTCCACTAACTCGGCAAAATTTTGTAACATGCATTCATGAGCATGATTGCCTTCATTGATGTTTCGATCAGCAATGCTGACAGAAGGTCGTACCTGATTGATGTTGCTTTCATCTTGTACTTCACAACTCTTCAATCGTAGTGGTGAAGTCTCCACGAATGCCGTCATCAGGATTGGTAGCCGCTGGGGACAGCACAATGCATGAGCCGTTACCGGACCCAACAAAGTCTCTGCGTCCATTGGCACATCCGATTGTAGTGTCAGACAGGTGTCCAACACGCATTCTTCGCCGCATAGCAAGCACCTTAATACAGGCATAACACAACTTTGCCACATCGGTCTAAATGAAAGAAACCAAGTCATGTTTAAATCTCGTAGCCATGCTAGTCCAAGGACTTTAGTTATGCGGTCCCGGTAGCCAATAGCTCGGATTGTTTCTTCCATTATCGCTGGTGTCTTGTCTGTGACGTGGTTTGCCATAGCGAAGTAACAGGATCAAAAATAGGATGCCTGCCACTAGTCCCAAAAGGAGAGGAAGTCCGCCAAAGATGGAATGGACAAAATCAGGAAAAATACCCAGGATGGCTTTGAATGGGGTTAAAGCTCCCGAAAACACTGTCTTAAATACACTCGCGATTCCACTTGTATCAGAAATATTTAAGATTTCGCTCAGTATTTCTGCGAAATGTATGGGGAAATTGGTTGATAACAGTGAATGAATCTCAGCAGTTGTCCTTGCAACTTGGAGATCATACGTTTCTTTTGATGACGTTAACTGGGTTGGCGACTGTAGGAGCACAGTCTTCATTCTGCTTAAAGTATCAATTCGAATAGAAGAAATTTTCAAACTGGGCCCTAACCTTGCCTCCCTGTCTCGGGCATCGTTTGGGAACAATACTCGTTCACAGCACATGACCTTCGTAGTCACGGTTATGAGATAAGGTTTTCCGGGCAGCAGACTGCAACATCTGCGATCTACAATTAGAATGTAACTCCCGTTCGAGAGTCTCCTAAAGAATGGTTCTATTTGTGTTGCAGGTGTGCCTAGCTGGTGACATGAAAGGTTATTTGAAGTCCCTTCACATGCTCCATGCAAACTAATACCCTGACACAGAAGTGTACCGCTTAGTGACCTTTCACAATTATTGCCACTAAGGAACACACTTTGTCCTTTATTACTAACACATGCGTGCGTATAGGGCAAGTTCCATGTTGACTTAATGTATCCTTTACCCAACCTTTCATACTGGCCTGCCTGTATATATTTTTGGCAGTATTGAAACTGGAAAGTTGTTATCGGAATATTTATTATCCCATGTATTATCCATTCAATGACAGGTCGTTCTGACATTGTCAATGGTAATCTCTCAAGTTTTTCAATGCTCAGAATTGTATAGTCAGCACCCTTCTGTGCCAAACTGATTTGTTTATCAGTAAGGTTAAAGATATTAAATAGTGAATGTTGTGTTGATTAAACGCCAAGGCACATAGCCTGAACGCAGATTTTGTAACGTCCAGCCAAGTTGTACAATGGAACGCAATTGGGACTGACCGTGTTGTAACATCAGTAAGTCTTGCGATATTATATCGATTGCTGAAGACACAATACTGTCCAGTGAATATATTCTGGAGGACAGAGTCATTAACCCATTGTCCACAACAGAAAGTGATTTTTCCAAATTAATACGGTCAATTTCCCGTATTTTTTCTGCTGTCTCAATTTGAGTTACTTTCCAAGCTTCGTTGTAAGCTGCATATATAGAGGCCGCTATGAAACGTTTTTGACGCTGTTTGCGTGGTCCCATAATGAAATCACGCAAGTCAGCACCTTCTTGAAGTAAAGTTAGGTGTTGCTTAATTTCTGCCAGTGTGGATGTTTGTAGCCATTGAAGGCAAAACTTGCCCACACTGTAAGTAGTTACTATCCCTGGATGTTGTCTTTGGGAATATCTAGGGTCTGGCCTGGTCAATTTGAACCCCTGTATTTTGTTCAGGAATCTGTCTTGACAGTTATTTGTATCAGTGGGCCAGATCAACCATTGTTTCCAATCAGGATGTGTTCTGTTTTGGTTTAAAATATGGTTCACGTCTATTTCAACATCTATAGAGCTATTACTGTTCGTTGTTGGCTTTGGAATAGACGGTTTGTTTAAGTCTTTGATTTTGGCTAAGCCAAGACAGGTAGTTTGTTGAATAGTGTCATTCAAAAATATAATTTGTTCTGGGATCATGCAGGCTCTGAACAATGATTCTATACCTTGTACTTGCCAATCTTTTGTACCCCAAACAGTTTTTGCTTCAATGTTATTATTCCAGAATTCAAAACCAAATGTATTCATTTGCTCAAAAAATGAATCTGAATATATCAATTTTGTGTTTGTAAGCATGGTCTTCATACCTGTCTTATTTGACAATTTGAAATAAAATGTTTCTGCATTACTTGTGTAAAACCCTGAAAAGTATGAATATTTATCATAAAATGTTTTAGAACTACCCTTTGGAGGAGTAGCACAATGTTCCCATTGGTTATAATTTAAAACATTTCTAGGTTGTGCAGATTTATGGAGATAATGGTTACCATAGTGGTTATAGCAGAACATCTGATCATAATTAGACGAACCCTGCAAATAATCATGTTCTGTAAATTTAGCAGACATTACTAGGTCAGACATCATATCATTAATACTTTCAAAGTCCCAATCATCAGCAAATGTGCTTGGTTTTACAAAGTCACTTAACGAGATCTTAAATTGGTGTGGATACTTCAGGATTTCAACCGGGCCATAGATTTCATAATCAGTATTGTCCCATGCTACACCGCCTGGTATAGGATTGGCTGTGAAGTTCACTGAAGAAAGTTCTCTTTTCTTGACGTGTGAAGATGTGTGTGGTTTAAGGACCAAGTTGATTTTCTGGCTTGCTGTGTCCATTTTCGCATATTTTCCCTCAATGAAATGTCCTAAGCATAGTACCACGATGAGCCAAAGTATGAGGATAAATGCACCTAATGTCACCCAAATTTCAATCCATGGAGAAGTCAGATAGGTTCTCTTTAGTTGATGAAAAAGTTCCTTTGCTTTGTCTTTAAAAGTTTTTGTTGATGGTTTTACTTCTGGTTCGCTTTGTTCTTCTGAAGAATCATCGAAGTTGATGAAGTAGCCGGATGCCGTTCTGTCAATTGTTCCAATTGCTTCTGGATTACTTTTTGCTTTTGGCTTTTGCTTTGTTTCATTAGAAAAGTCTGTAGTTACATCATCGTAGTTTGTTGTTTCTTGATGAAAAGCTTTTATTTGGGTTTTAAGAGGTTCAAGTTCCATTGCTTTGTTGCATAGTCCTTGTTGTTTCACTGTAGATTTTCCAAATGTGATCAGTCTTTCAGTTTGAACCTCTGTCGATGTAGCAAACTTTGGTGTTCTGCTACTTCTTGGGAGTCCACTTGGCCTACTATTTGTTATCGGCCACATGATTGTGGTTTAACCAGGTCGATGGATATGACTTGGTTCTCCTTTTTACCAGCAAGGGGCGGTAGTACTACTGATCTTGTCCCGTTGATAGACAAGACAGGAACTGCTTTTCTGTAAGAAGGCCCAAATTCCTTATTTACCGCGATCTTCTCTCTGACCAGATCCCCAACTTTTGGAATCCAGACAGGCCTTGCTGGGACAGGTGGTTTTTCTTCAGTGGTTGCTGGCTGCTGTTTCAACTTTATGTTGCTCAGGTCTTTTCTTGTTTCATTTAAGTCCTGTAAAATAGCCAAGCGATCTTTGATATCAAAGCATTTTTCTTTAACCACTGAAGTCTGACTATCTAAGTCCTGGATTAACATTCTAGTCCCAAACAATAGTTCGTACGGACTGAGTCCTTTCAGAGAATTTCTTGGCAGGTTATTTAGACTACGTTGGACACTTATTAAATGTTTGACCCACCCAGCTCCCGAACCTAATATCTTTGCTGTTATAGATTGCTTTATGCCTTGGTTTTTTCTTTACACCATCCCGTTTCCCTCAGGAAAGAAGTGAGAAGAGTCCCGCAATGCAATGTTCATTCTGGCCAGGCACCCCCCATAAGCTGTTTTTAGAGCTAAAGGAAAGATTTTGGTCAGAACATAACATGCTTCTAGCGTATATGCCATTCTAGACTCGCAAATCTTTGTATAACAGTTCCGACGTCAGCCGAAAGTTGGGGCCTACATTATAAGTGAAAATAGTCTTTACATGTTAATGTGATGCATTATTCATACTGGGTTTTATTTTTTTGTTGATTTGATACATTCTGGAGTGAAACGCCATGGTATTAAACCGTTTCTCTCGCCACTGCGATCTCTATTGCAGTCTGGGCAGTTTTTTACAAAAATGTGATGATGCAGGCTCATGCCTGGCCACCAGTACACTGATTGTAATTCTTCCAGAGAATCTTTTAGCTTAAGGTGTCTGAGACCCTCGCCCATATGTGCGTCTGCTATTAACAAACCTCTCCTGTCCGTGTTTGGAATTACTCTATCCCCCACTCCAGGGATTCGAGCAAAAGGGACTGTGTTTGCATCGATTATGTATGTATAATTGAGTGGGTAATTGATCAGTAGCGCTGAGCAGTCGCCTTTTGATGACGTTTTCACTGCCAGCACAGTTTCTCCGTCAATGTATTTTACTGTATGCTTTTTTGTAGCTACGGAAGCCGATTTAGTTGCTACCGCTGTGGCTGTCTCAGCCAATGAATTCCCTGCAACGTGAACGCCATCACGCTGATGACTCAGTGAATGTATCACGTGAGTTTTTGGTAGTTCTTTCTGTAAAAGAACTACTTGTTCCCAAAGCACTTTTTGCTTTATTGTTGCACCTGTGTCATACCAAGAGTTAAAGCAGGTTCTGGACCGTATTCATCTTGAATTTGTTTTAGCACGTCTGGTATTACTGACATGGATGGAACCCCATGTGTTTTTGTGTAAATGGAAGCAAAGACTGTACCCCAAGTGTCACAGTCCTCCACATGTGGTGCGATTCCCATTGGAAGACAGATAGTCAGAATCCTGTGTTTCTCAACCGGGGTGGTATCTGGAAATACCGCCTCTATTTGAGTGATTTTTTGTGCTAACCAGAATGGAATTTGTTCCCGTTTTGCGGGTACTTTACCTAGACAGGACTGTATGTTCTATGGTGTAATTTTATTTGTGTTCCCCTGGTGAGGGATCAGCTGTGGAATTTTAATAGCTGGTAGGACTGTTGAAGTCCGCATTACATATTGGACTAATTGTCTATGTATTTTAATTATTTGTTTTAGCTGTGCTAAAAGATCTGGTGCAGACATTTCTTCAATGTCTGGATGTGGTGTGTATCCGGCTAGGACCGGCCACGTTGCTCCTGGTCTACCTAGTGGACCGAGCCTGGTGATGTGATTATTATGTTTTAGGGCGCCATTAAACCAGAGCAGGTGCTCTTGGTATTTGAGTGGTATTTCCACCTCCTCGAAAGGAGTGTACTCATTAGGAGGTTCCTCTATTTTGTAATAGTGGAAGTCCTTTGTTACAGCGTTTGCTGCTGGAAAGTTTATCCATGAATAGAATACCTCTGTCTGCCGATATTCGTGTGCCTCAATTACGAATATGACTGTACCACCTCTCGGTGTCAGCCCATTTTCTATAAGTTTTAAAGTTATAGATTTCCTTATGTTGACCGGGATGAGTATTGCTTCCGGGTCTTGCTGTAGGAGACTATTGTCAGCTGCTAGGAGTTGAGCTGCTATTCTAACTGTCTCCCTTTCTTCTTCTTCAGCTTGTGACATTCTAATGTCAAGAAAGTTATTTTATTTGTTTGCAGATCAGGTTTCTATGGAAACAAAGATTAGATGCACAATATTTTGGAACAGTGTATCCTTCAACGTTGAATAAACCAAGAACCATACATAGGAGTCTCCTCCTACTAAGTTTGGCGGATTTAACCTTTCACCCACTCCAGACGTCTTTGTAGTATTATGGGGAAAAGGGGTCTGTGTGAAAAAGCACGACTGAGTTACTCTAATGTCTTACGTTAGATTTATCGCCTATCCAAACCGTTGGGCGCCATGTAGTGTAGTTCCTATTATCCCAATAGGCTCTGCGCATTGTTATAATATCTTCAATAGTATAGACGTAGGACAGAGGTTAACTAGGTCTTCTACTGTCGATATTAGGCTTAAAGTTTAATGTTTGCCAGCTAGCTCAGAGTTCACTAGAAACTTTCTCGAATAGACAAGGAGGAGTTTAACCTCCCTGGATAGACAAGAAGGGATTTAGTTTCTGACAACCATAGAACATGACAACTTTGCTCTCCCCTAATCAAGAGTATATCTCTAGAGTCGTGTGAAAACAAAAGACAACTTATTTTACTCAGTCAGTTCAGTGCATTCTTAGTTTCACCAGATTGTAGAGAAAAGGAAGAGACGGGCGTGTTCAATAAAAAGATGTTATTTATTGATCAGTCTCTTTTCTCATACAAGAGAAATGAATCGCTGTTATTGCAATACTTATTGTTAAGTAAAGTGCATACAGTAATAACAGAATTATAAAATAATACTGTAAAAGCATTCATATGGTTTCTTAGCCATATGATACTTAAAATGGATAAAATAGATACATACATATATACATTGACTAATCGTACTCAACTGGTGCTTCTAACTACGCCTACCCCAATGTACCTGACTTAAGCCTAATACGTGGGCGGGAGTAGATAAGTAGCAGTTTAAGTTAAGTTTGCTTTGCCAAGAGTCTGCTTCAAGAATGCTCTACAAAGGGTTATTCAGTTCAGTACCTGGGATTTAGAAGGCTGGAGGGTTGGTATCTCTATCTCAGGTCTTGATATTCCAGCTGCCTGCGAGGGCGGCTTGGAAGCGCCGGGGCTGGATTTCTCGGCAGGAGAAAAGACAGCGTCTCTCTCTCAGCGCGTCAGAAAGGAGGGGCAGCGTCTGTGGGCTTCGCTGTCAGCTGGGCTCCTCGGCAAGTCTCGCTGCTCCAATCTTGTCACCACCTCGTGTGTTTGCTTAAGGCAATGTCGGTATTATTTATACCTGAAAGGTGCCGAGATTGACGTAAGGATGGACATAAATACGTCAATAAGGATGTCATACGAACTGCTCGTTCGCACATTCTTTACTGAAGTTCTCGGCTAAATCAAAACAATGGCTGTGGGGATTTCCCAGGTCGTGGTAGGTTTGATTTGTTTTGAGAACACCGTATGCCTATTAGGGGGCTGGAGAAATAGTGCTTGCCTAATGAGATGGCATGCGCTATGACCTAATCAGATAACGGGCTTCTGTGCCGTTGTGTGGCTAATCAGATAACGGGTTTCTGTGCAGTTGAATGGCTGCTAGTTAATTATTAACCAGACAAGGGTCAGAAATAGGGGGATCGATACAGTACCCATAGTAAATACATCACAAGATAATTTTGCTTTATATTATTGTAGATGTTAAGCAGAATAATAGAGTGAGTTGCAGTGGGGGCTAACTTGATCGTGTGAAAGTTGTTCCCCCCTGGAAAAAAGTTATCCTGGTTATGGGGAGCTTGTTTGAGATATACGTCATGATCCCTCCTTTAGGTCTCCCTCTCAAGCCTTTCACTGTGGGAGTGTGAAATGTCTTGTACCCATTTAAATGTATCGGCTCGGTTTTCCAGGTCTCCTGCAGGCACATGAAATCTATATTTTCCAAGAAGACCTCCCAAACTGGATTTTGAATCTTTGTGCGTAATCCTGCTATGTCCCAAGAGACCATTGTGCAAATCGTAGGATCTAGTATCACCTGGGGTATGTTGTTTAGCGGCCCTACTATTTTTAAAGGATCCAGGGTGGACAATTTAAGTATCCCTGCTAGATTCGGCTCCCGCTCTTATCATATATGTTATTCCCCTGACATCTCCCAATTTACTAGGGCATCCCTCAATCTGTCTTGATCTTTCAGCACCTATTAGGTCCTCATTCTGTGAGGTACCCAGATCTCCAATATTGACCTGGATGGTACTATTTTGTGTCTCCCCCACACCCATAACATTGCTTGAGTGAGAGGCCAGTCAGTCTACTCCGTCCAGACCATTGAGGGGGGGTCAAAGAAATTAAAGGTTGGAATACCATATCTATGATGTAAATTACTCCTGCTTTTATCATAATGGGGGTTCCTCCAAGTCAAGGTGCGATTGATAGAAGAAACCTAAGGGGACTACCCCATCCCTCCCTTTTTTACCAGATGGCGGCTGGACTGACAAAGGATGTTTCTGACCAGTTCTGGCGAAACGTGATCACTGCACAGTCCCCTGATGATGTTTTGTGAGCAAGTCCTACCCAGGGGATCCGGCGGGCCATCTTAAATTCTGAGAATAAAGGGTAAGTAACACTCGTCTTGGTGGCAAGTGCATGCAAAGCCTTATTTTTCAGAGAGGACCAGTGCTCGAACACTCCTTGTTTCAAAGGGGGTACATTAGTTAAGACAACAGTATAGGGTGTGGCCTCTGCTGGAAGGTGTGGGGAGGTCGGCTCCACTAAGTAATTGGTTTCTTGTTTTCTATTGGACCCCCCGACAGACTCCATAAGACTTGCTCTAGTTAGATTGGCCTGATTTGCATGTGTAGTAGGGAAGACCAAGGTCATGTTAGGCAGGGGGTTACTGAGGGCCAGTGTCACTAATTTACTCTCTGAGTTAGCTATAGATCTTTGTTGCCAGGCAGTATTTAGAGGGAGGGTGGCGCGCAAGGTGCTATGGGTGGATGGGCACTAGGTATTGTTGTTAATGTGCTCCATCTCGCCAGGTATCTGGTGGCATGATTGTGGGTGTTCCAAGGAGCGTTTTACAGCACCCTTCAAGCTCTGTAACCTCTCTTCTAGCGCTGATAGTTTAGTTAGCACTGGTATAATTAGATTTTCAAATATACCCTCTAACTTATCCCAAAATAATTGGTGAGTCGTGGCCTCTGTTCCCACCGTTAAAATAATGCTCCCGTTAATAGCCTCAGGCGAGGAAATATTCGCAGGAGTTACATTTTCTCGGGCTGTCCCCATATTGTTTTGCCTATATTGGAAGTTTTATGTGTATTAGGGCCTTGTCCTCGTCTTTTTTTTGATGGGGGTATCTGGTCCTTGCCCTGGCTAATTTTCATTTTTTGGCCTCTTGTTTGAACACTGGGTTTGTTTAAGGATGACTGATCAGGTGTGTTTTGTGCTTGTACAGGGTGGGGTATTAGGGTCGTTATAGGGGACCTCAACTCTTCCTGGGATGAGATCAACTCTGCTTCCACCTTATCTTGAGAAGGGATTTTCATTTCACTCGAAGACGGTATTACAGCTTCTGTATTAGTAATCAGGGGGTGGATGAGTCCTACCAATGGTTCGAGTGATAACCTACGCTCAGTTAAGATGATTTCATGTCTTAATACCGACTCAGCTCTTTGTAAAAAAGCTTCAAGCGTCCCAGCTACCTCTTGACCTGAGAGGGATTTTCATTTGCTCATTCTCTCTTCCATACATGCCAACATTTCAGAAGAGCAAAGTGAGAGATTTTTTTTTTTTTTAAATCGGGAGAATGGGGCCTTGAATCGGGTTACTGTCATGTGTGGGCTCTGGAAGTGTGCTGCTGCAGGATCGGACATTTGAAACCAAATGCACGTTCTTTTTCTTACCTTTCAGAAGCATGGAGCGCAATGGCAGGGGCAGATAAAGGGTGATGCAAGTGTTGAACACTGCCTGGCCTGGCACGTTGCTGGCAGTGCACCCCCCCCCCCCCCTAAAACAGGGCACACACACAACCGCCCGAGTACTTCACAGGTCTTTAAAAGACCATGCGCTTGTTAATGAGGCTTAATTGGTTTTCACCCCACCTAGCCCCTGCATCGCCCCTCTGATTTTTTGGGGAAGAATTAGCACGTTACACAATACCAAGCCCTGTCAGCTGAACTCCCTGAGGAATCGGGTTTTTGCTCGCAGGAATCGGGAGGCGGGAGACTAGCCCTGAAATCGGGAGGTTGGCATGTCTGCTCTTCCTTACTTTCTTACTGTATTTAAGTCCAGGCTATCGCTAAGACGTTGTATATTGATTACAGGAGCCTGTGCATTTATCAATTATCTAAATACCATCTTGCGCAATCATAGGAGTACAAATGGATATGGGGAGGCAAATTCACACCATAATATAACTTAAGCCTCTTCAAGATAATATTAAAGGGTAAATATCAATACCGTACCCAGCCCAGTCTCTTCTGGTCTCGTACGGGCTAAGACGGGCCCGCCCTTGGCCCGGGCTTTGCCCGGCACGCCGACGCACGTCCCGCGCTGCGGGGGGAAGAGGCTGCGCTTTATGCGCCGAGATGGACCAGTGCCTCCCCCTCGTTAGCAGGTCCCGGGGCAGCTGTGAAAGTGCGCGTTGCACCCTGGATGTTAGAGTCCTCAGGGAATTCCCAAAATGAGGCAGGCAACCAGACTCCGCGTGTCACCAAAGGGAAAAGTGGCAGTTCCAAACTGGGGCAGGCAATCAGTCTTCACGTGTCACAAAAGGAAAGGAAACAAGCATTGGAAATGCAATTGGGCTCGCATTAGGAAAGTTTGAGCTATTGGTCATGAATTAATTTTTTTTATTTAGGTGTTATTTTTTAAAATTGCTAAATTAATAGCTTTGTCATTTACAATGCCAATAGTTATAACTTTCGCAAATGTGACACCTATAGCATTTGTAATGCAACATGGTTTGTATTTAGGTGACTTAGATTTATTGATATTACAAATAACAATGGCTTTTAATTTTTTTAAATAATTAATACTTAAATAATTTATTTAATTTGTAATGGCAATAGCTTAAACTTTTATAAATAACTTTTGTGAAGATTATGTTCAGTGTTTTTTATTGTGATGAAAATCCAAGAACAGAAGTGAAATATTAACATCTTTTTGGGATTTGTTATATAGCGTGAAAGCTTGAAAACAGCTTGAAACATTGAAAGAACATATTTGAACCAGTGATGCAGTGGTTGCGCTGAGTGATGCTGTGGTTGCGCTGAGTGATGCTGTGGTGGTGCTGAGTGAGGCTGTGGTTGCGCTGAGTGAGGCTGTGGTTGCGCTGAGTGGTGTGTGCATCGGTGGAGCTTGGTGGGTGCATTGGTGGAGCTGTTTGGTGGGTGCATTGGTGGAGCTTAGTTGGAGCATCGGTGGAGCTGTGTGGGGGTGCCTCGGCGGAGCTGTGTGGTGGGTGCATCGGCGGAGCTGTGTGGTGGGTGCATCGGTGGAGCTGTGTGGTGGGTGCCTCGGTGGAGCTGTGTGGTGGGTGCCTCGGTGGAGCTGTGTGGTGGGTGCCTCGGTGGAGCTGTGTGGTGGGTGCCTCGGTGGAGCTGTGTGGTGGGGGCATCGGTGGAGCTGTGTGGTGGGTGCATCGGTGGAGCTGTGTCGGTGGAGCTGTGTGGTGGGTTAATCGGTGGAGCTGGGTGGTGAGTGCATCGGTGGAGCTGTGTCGGTGGAGCTGTGTGGTGGCTACATCGCTGGAGCTGTGTGGTGGGTGCATCGGTGGAGCTGTGTGGTGGGTGCATCGGTGGAGCTGTGTGGTGGGTGCATCGGTGGAGCTGTGTGGTGGGTGCCTTGGTGGAGCTGTGTGGTGGGTGCCTTGGTGGAGCTGTGTCGGTGGAGCTGTGTGGTGGCTTCATCGGTGGAGCTGTGTGGTGGGTGCATCGGTGGAGCTGTGTGGTGGGTGCATCGGTGGAGCTGTGTGGTGGGTGCATCGGTGGAGCTGTGTGGTGGGTGCATCGGTGGAGCTGTGTCGGTGGAGCTGTGTGGTGGCTACATCGCTGGAGCTGTGTGGTGGGTGCATCGGTGGAGCTGTGTGGTGGGTGCATCGGTGGAGCTGTGTGGTGGGTGCATCGGTGGAGCTGTGTGGTGGGTGCCTTGGTGGAGCTGTGTGGTGGGTGCCTTGGTGGAGCTGTGTCGGTGGAGCTGTGTGGTGGCTTCATCGGTGGAGCTGTGTGGTGGGTGCATCGGTGGAGCTGTGTGGTGGGTGCATCGGTGGAGCTGTGTGGTGGGTGCATCGGTGGAGCTGTGTGGTGGGTGCATCGGTGGAGCTGTGTGGTGGGTGCATCGGTGGAGCTGTGTGGTGGGTGCATCGGTGGAGCTGTGTAGGTGGAGCTGTGTGGTGGGTGCATCGGTGGAGCTGTGTGGTGGGTGCATCGGTGGAGCTTTGTGGTGGGTGCATCGGTGGAGCTGTGTGGTGGGTGCCTCGGTGGAGCTTAGTGGGTGCATTGGTGGAGCTGTGTGGTGGGTGCATTGGTGGAGCTTAGTTGGAGCATCGGTGGAGCTGTGTGCCTCGGAGGGGCTGTGTGGTGGGTGTCTCGGCAGAGCTGTGTGGAGGGTGCATTGGCGGAGCTGTGTGGTGGGTGCATTGGCGGAGCTGTGTGGTGGGTGCATCGGCAGAGCTGTGTGGTGGGTGCATCGGCGGAGCTGTGTGGTGGGTGCATCGGCAGAGCTGTCTGGTGGGTGCATCGGTGGAGCTGTGTGGTGGGTGCCTTGGTGGAGCTGTGTGGTGGGTGCATTGGTGGAGCTGTGTCGGTGGAGCTGTGTGGTGGCTTCATCGGTGGAGCTGTGTGGTGGGTGCATCGGTGGAGCTGTGTGGTGGGTGCATCGGTGGAGCTGTGTGGTGGGTGCATCGGTGGAGCTGTGTGGTGGGTGCCTCGGTGGAGCTGTGTGGTGGGTGCCTCGGTGGAGCTGTGTGGTGGGTGCCTCGGTGGAGCTATGTGGTGGGTGCCTCGGTGGAGCAGTGTGGTGGGTGCATCTGTGAAGCTGTGTGGTGGGTGGAGCTGTGTGGTGGGTGCATCGGTGGAGCTGTGTGGTGGGGCATCTGTGGAGCTCTGTGGTGGGTGCATCGGTGGAGCTGTGTCGGTGGAACTGTGTGGTGGTTGCATCAGTGGAGCTGTATGGTGGGTGCATCAGTGGAGCTGTGTCGGTGGATCTGTGTGGTGGGTGCATCTGTGGAGCTGTGTGGTGGGTGCATCGGTGGTGGTGGGTGCATCGGTGGAGCTGGGTGGTGGGTGCATCGGTGGAGCTGGGTGGTGGGTGCATCGGTGGAGCAGTGTGGTGGGTGCATCGGTGGAGCTGTGTGGTGGGTGCATCGGTGGAGCTGTGTGGTGGGTGCCTTGGTGGAGCTGTGTGGTGGGGGCATTGGTGGAGCTTAGTTGGAGCATCGGTGGAGCTGTGTGGTGGGTGCATCGGTGGAGCTGTGTGGTGGGTGCCTCGGCGGAGCTGTGTGGTGGGTGCCTCGGCGGAGCTGTGTGGTGGGTGCCTCGGCGGAGCTGTGTGGTGGGTGCATCGGTGGAGCAGTGTGGTGGGTGCATCGGTGGAGCAGTGTGGTGGGTGCATCGGTGGAGCTGTTTGGTGGGTGCCTCGGTGGAGCTGTGTGGTGGGTACCTTGGTGGAGCTGTGTGGTGGGGGCATCGGTGGGGCTGTGTGGTGGGTGCATCGGTGGAGCTGTGTCGGTGGAGCTGTGTGGTGGGTTCATCGGTGGAGCTGGGTGGTGAGTGCATCGGTGGAGCTGTGTCGGTGGAGCTGTGTGGTGGCTACATCGCTGGAGCTGTGTGGTGGGTGCATCGGTGGAGCTGTGTGGTGGGTGCATCGGTGGAGCTGTGTGGTGGGTGCCTTGGTGGAGCTGTGTGGTGGGTGCATTGGTGGAGCTGTGTCGGTGGAGCTGTGTGGTGGCTTCATCGGTGGAGCTACGTGGTGGGTGCATCGGTGGAGCTGTGTGGTGGGTGCATCGGTGGAGCTGTGTGGTGGGTGCCTCGGTGGAGCTGTGTGGTGGGTGCATCGGTGGAGCTGTGTGGTGGGTGCATCAGTGGAGCTGTGTAGGTGGAGCTGTGTGGTGGGTGCATCGGTGGAGCTTAGTTGGAGCATCGGTGGAGCTGTGTGCCTCGGAGGAGCTGTGTGGTGGGTGTCTCGGCAGAGCTGTGTGGAGGGTGCATTGGCGGAGCTGTGTGGTGGGTGCATCGGCGGAGCTGTGTGGTGGGTGCATCGGCGGAGCTGTGTGGTGGGTGCATCTGTGGAGCTGTGTGGTGGGTGCATCTGTGGAGCTGTGTGGTGGGTGCATCTGTGGAGCTGTGTGGTGGGTGCATCGGTGGAGCTGTGTGGTGGGTGCCTTGGTGGAGCTGTGTGGTGGGTGCATCGGTGGAGCTGTGTGGTGGGTGCATCGGTGGCTGCATCGCTGGAGCTGTGGGGTGGGTGCATCGGTGGAGCTGTGTGGTGGGTGCATCGGTGGAGCTGTGTGGTGGGTACATCGGTGGAGCTGTGTGGTGGGTGCCTCGGTGGAGCTGTGTGGTGGGTGCCTCGGTGGAGCTGTGTGGTGGGTGATTCGGTGGAGCTGTGTGGTGGGTGCATCTGTGGAGCTGTGTGGTGGGTGCCTCTGTGGAGCTGTGTGGTGGGTGCCTCTGTGGAGCTGTGTGCCTCTGTGGAGCTGTGTGGTGGGTGCATCTGTTGAGCTGTGTGGTGGGTGCCTCGGTGGAGCTGTGTGGTAGGTGCCTTGGTGGAGCTGTGTGGTGGGTGCCTCAGTGGAGCTGTGTGGTGGGTGCATCGGTGGAGCTCTGTGGTGGGGGCATCTGTGGAGCTCTGTGGTGGGTGCATCGGTGGAGCTGTGTCGGTGGAGCTGTGTGGTGGTTGCATCAGTGGAGCTGTGTCGGTGGAGCTGTGTGGTGGGTGCATCTGTGGAGCTGTGTGGTGGGTGCATCGGTGGTGGTGGGTGCATCGGTGGAGCTGGGTGGTGGGTGCATCGGTGGAGCTGGGTGGTGGGTGCATCGGTGGAGCAGTGTGGTGGGTGCATCTGTGGAGCTGTGTGGTGGGTGCCTCGGTGGAGCTGTGTGGTGGGTGCCTCGGTGGAGCTGTGTGGTGGGTGCCTCGGTGGAGCTGTGTGGTAGGTGCCTCGGTGGAGCTGTGTGGTAGGTGCCTCGGTGGAGCTGTGTGGTAGGTGCCTCGGTGGAGCTGTGTGGTAGGTGCCTCGGTGGAGCTGTGTGGTAGGTGCCTCGGTGGAGATGTGTGGTGGGTGCATTGGTGGAACTGTGTCAGTGGAGCTGTGTGGTGGGTGCATCGGTGGAGCTGGGTGGTGGGTGCATCGGTGGAGCTGGGTGGTGGGTGCATCGGTGGAGGTGTGTTGGTGGAGCTGTGTGGTGGGTGCATCGGTGGAGCTGTGTGGTGGGTGCATCGGTGGAGCTGTGTGGTGGGTGCCTCGGTGGAGCTGTGTGGTGGGTGCCTCGGTGGAGCTGTGTGGTGGGTGCCTCGGTGGAGCGGTGTGGTGGGTGCATCTGTGAAGCTGTGTGGTGGGTGGAGCTGTGTGGTGGGTGCATCGGTGGAGCTGTGTGGTGGGTGCATTGGTGGAGCTGTGTGGTGGGTGCCTTGGTGGAGCTGTATGGTGGGTGCCTCAGTGGAGCTGTGTGGTGGGTGCATCGGTGGAGCTGTGTCGGTGGAGCTGTGTGGCGGGTGCATCAGTGGAGCTGGGTGCATCGGTGGAGCTGTGTTGGTGGAGCTGTGTGGTGGGTGCATCGGTGGAGCTGTGCGGTGGGTGCCTCGGTGGAGCTGTGTGGTGGGTGCCTCGGTGGAGCAGTGTGGTGGGTGCCTTGGTGGAGCTGTGTAGGTGGAGCTGTGTGGTGGGTGCATTGGTGAAGCTGTGTGGTGGGTGCATCGGTGGAGCTGTGTGGTGGGTGCCTCTTTGTAGCTCTGTGGTGGGTGCATCGGTGAAGCTGTGTGGTGGGTGCATCGGTGAAGCTTAGTGGGTGCATTGGTGGAGCTTAGTTGGAGCATCGGTGGAGCTGTTTGGAGGGTGCATCAGTGGAGCTGTGTGGTGGGTGCATCGGCGGAGCTGTGTGGTGGGTGCATCGGCGGAGCTGTGTGGTGGGTGCATCGGCGGAGCTGTGTGGTGGGTGCATCTGTGGAGCTGTGTGTTGGGTGCATCTGTGGAGATGTGTGGTGGGTGCCTCGGTGGAGCTGTGTGGTGGGTGCCTCGGTGGAGCTGTGTGGTGGGTGCCTCGGTGGAGCTGTGTGGTGGGTGCCTCGGTGGAGCTGTGTGGTGGGTGCCTCAGTGGAGCTGTGTGGTGGGTGCCTCAGTGGAGCTGTGTGGTGGGTGCATCGGTGGAGCTCTGTGGTGGGTGCATCGGTGGAGCTGTGTCGGTGGAGCTGTGTGGTGGTTGCATCGGTGGAGCTGTGTCCGCGGAGCTGTGTGGAGGGTGCATCAGTGGAGCTGTGTTGGTGGAGCTGTGTGGGGGGTGCATTGGTGGAGCTGGGTGGTGGGTGCATCGGTGGAGCTGTGTGGTGGGTGTATCGGTGGAGCTGGGAGGTGGGGGCATCTGTGGAGCTGTGTGGTGGGTGCATCTGTGGAGCTGTGTAGTGGGTGCCTCCTGGAGCTGTGTGGTGGGTGCCTCGGTGGAGCTGTGTGGTGGGTGCATTGGTAGAGCTGTGTGGTGAGTGCCTCGGTGGAGCTGTGTCGGTGGAGCTGTGTGGTGGGTTCATCGGTGGAGCTGGGTGGTGAGTGCATCGGTGGAGCTGTGTCGGTGGAGCTGTGTGGTGGGTGCATCGGTGGAGCTGTGTGGTGGGTGCATCGGTGGAGCTGTGTGGTGGGTGCCTTGGTGGAGCTGTGTGGTGGGTGCATTGGTGGAGCTGTGTCGGTGGAGCTGTGTGGCGGGTGCATCAGTGGAGCTGGGTGCATCGGTGGAGCTGTGTTGGTGGAGCTGTGTGGTGGGTGCATCGGTGGAGCTGTGCGGCGGGTGCCTCGGTGGAGCTGTGTGGTGGGTGCCTCGGTGGAGCTGTTTGGTGGGTGCCTCGGTGGAGCGGTGTGGTGGGTGCCTTGGTGGAGCTGTGTAGGTGGAGCTGTGTGGTGGGTGCATTGGTGAAGCTGTGTGGTGGGTGCATTGGTGGAGCTGTGTGGTGGGTGCCTCTTTGGAGCTCTGTGGTGGGTGCCTTGGTGGAGCTGTGTGGTGGGTGCATTGGTGGAGCTGTGTCAGTGGAGCTGTGTGGCGGGTGCATCAGTGGAGCTGGGTGCATCGGTGGAGCTGTGTTGGTGGAGCTGTGTGGTGGGTGTCTCGGCAGAGCTGTGTGGAGGGTGAATTGGCGGAGCTGTGTGGTGGGTGCATTGGCGGAGCTGTGTGGTGGGTGCATCGGCGGAGCTGTGTGGTGGGTGCATCGGCAGAGCTGTGTGGTGGGTGCATCGGCAGAGCTGTGTGGTGGGTGCATCGGCAGAGCTGTGTGGTGGGTGCATCGGCAGAGCTGTGTGGTGGGTGCATCGGCAGAGCTGTGTGGTGGGTGCATCGGCAGAGCTTTGTGGTGGGTGCATCGGCAGAGCTGTGTGGTGGGTGCATCGGCAGAGCTGTGTGGTGGGTGCATCGGCAGAGCTGTGTGGTGGGTGCATCGGCGGAGCTGTGTGGTGGGTGCATCTGTGGAGCTGTGTGGTGGGTGCATCTGTGGAGCTGTGTGGTGGGTGCATCGGTGGAGCTGGGTGGTGGGTGCATCGGTGGAGCTGGGTGGTGGGTGCATCGGTGGAGCTGGGTGGTGGGTGCATCGGTGGAGCAGTGTGGTGGGTGCATCTGTGGAGCTGTGTGGTGGGTGCCTCGGTGGAGCTGTGTGGTGGGTGCCTCGGTGGAGCTGTGTGGTGGGTGCCTCGGTGGAGCTGTGTGGTAGGTGCCTCGGTGGAGCTGTGTGGTAGGTGCCTCGGTGGAGCTGTGTGGTAGGTGCCTCGGTGGAGCTGTGTGGTAGGTGCCTCGGTGGAGCTGTGTGGTAGGTGCCTCGGTGGAGATGTGTGGTGGGTGCATTGGTGGAACTGTGTCAGTGGAGCTGTGTGGTGGGTGCATCAGTGGAGCTGGGTGGTGGGTGCATCGGTGGAGCTGGGTGGTGGGTGCATCGGTGGAGGTGTGTTGGTGGAGCTGTGTGGTGGGTGCATCGGTGGAGCTGTGTGGTGGGTGCATCGGTGGAGCTGTGTGGTGGGTGCCTCGGTGGAGCTGTGTGGTGGGTGCCTCGGTGGAGCTGTGTGGTGGGTGCCTCGGTGGAGCGGTGTGGTGGGTGCATCTGTGAAGCTGTGTGGTGGGTGGAGCTGTGTGGTGGGTGCATCGGTGGAGCTGTGTGGTGGGTGCATTGGTGGAGCTGTGTGGTGGGTGCCTTGGTGGAGCTGTATGGTGGGTGCCTCAGTGGAGCTGTGTGGTGGGTGCATCGGTGGAGCTGTGTCGGTGGAGCTGTGTGGCGGGTGCATCAGTGGAGCTGGGTGCATCGGTGGAGCTGTGTTGGTGGAGCTGTGTGGTGGGTGCATCGGTGGAGCTGTGCGGTGGGTGCCTCGGTGGAGCTGTGTGGTGGGTGCCTCGGTGGAGCTGTTTGGTGGGTGCCTCGGTGGAGCGGTGTGGTGGGTGCCTTGGTGGAGCTGTGTAGGTGGAGCTGTGTGGTGGGTGCATTGGTGAAGCTGTGTGCTGGGTGCATCGGTGGAGCTGTGTGGTGGGTGCCTCTTTGGAGCTCTGTGGTGGGTGCATCGGTGAAGCTGTGTGGTGGGTGCATCGGTGAAGCTTAGTGGGTGCATTGGTGGAGCTTAGTTGGAGCATCGGTGGAGCTGTTTGGAGGGTGCATCAGTGTAGCTGTGTGGTGGGTGCATCGGCGGAGCTGTGTGGTGGGTGCATCGGCGGAGCTGTGTGGTGGGTGCATCGGCGGAGCTGTGTGGTGGGTGCATCTGTGGAGCTGTGTGTTGGGTGCATCTGTGGAGCTGTGTGGTGGGTGCCTCGGTGGAGCTGTGTGGTGGGTGCCTCGGTGGAGCTGTGTGGTGGGTGCCTTGGTGGAGCTGTATGGTGGGTGCCTCAGTGGAGCTGTGTGGTGGGTGCATCGGTGGAGCTCTGTGGTGGGTGCATCGGTGGAGCTGTGTCGGTGGAGCTGTGTGGTGGTTGCATCGGTGGAGCTGTGTCCGCGGAGCTGTGTGGTGGGTGCATCAGTGGAGCTGTGTTGGTGGAGCTGTGTGGGGGGTGCATTGGTGGAGCTGGGTGGTGGGTGCATCGGTGGAGCTGTGTGGTGGGTGTATCGGTGGAGCTGGGAGGTGGGGGCATCTGTGGAGCTGTGTGGTGGGTGCATCTGTGGAGCTGTGTAGTGGGTGCCTCCTGGAGCTGTGTGGTGGGTGCCTCGGTGGAGCTGTGTGGTGGGTGCATTGGTAGAGCTGTGTGGTGAGTGCCTCGGTGGAGCTGTGTCGGTGGAGCTGTGTGGTGGGTTCATCGGTGGAGCTGGGTGGTGAGTGCATCGGTGGAGCTGTGTCGGTGGAGCTGTGTGGTGGCTACATCGCTGGAGCTGTGTGGTGGGTGCATCGGTGGAGCTGTGTGGTGGGTGCATCGGTGGAGCTGTGTGGTGGGTGCCTTGGTGGAGCTGTGTGGTGAGTGCATTGGTGGAGCTGTGTCGGTGGAGCTGTGTGGCGGGTGCATCAGTGGAGCTGGGTGCATCGGTGGAGCTGTGTTGGTGGAGCTGTGTGGTGGGTGCATCGGTGGAGCTGTGCGGTGGGTGCCTCGGTGGAGCTGTGTGGTGGGTGCCTCGGTGGAGCTGTTTGGTGGGTGCCTCGGTGGAGCTGTTTGGTGGGTGCCTTGGTGGAGCTGTGTAGGTGGAGCTGTGTGGTGGGTGCATTGGTGAAGCTGTGTGGTGGGTGCATCGGTGGAGCTGTGTGGTGGGTGCCTCTTTGGAGCTCTGTGGTGGGTGCCTTGGTGGAGCTGTGTGGTGGGTGCATTGGTGGAGCTGTGTCGGTGGAGCTGTGTGGCGGGTGCATCAGTGGAGCTGGGTGCATCGGTGGAGCTGTGTTGGTGGAGCTGTGTGGTGGGTGTCTCGGCAGAGCTGTGTGGAGGGTGAATTGGCGGAGCTGTGTGGTGGGTGCATTGGCGGAGCTGTGTGGTGGGTGCATTGGCGGAGCTGTGTGGTGGGTGCATCGGCAGAGCTGTGTGGTGGGTGCATCGGCAGAGCTGTGTGGTGGGTGCATCGGCAGAGCTGTGTGGTGGGTGCATCGGCAGAGCTGTGTGGTGGGTGCATCGGCAGAGCTGTGTGGTGGGTGCATCGGCGGAGCTGTGTGGTGGGTGCATCTGTGGAGCTGTGTGGTGGGTGCATCGGTGGAGCTGTGTGGTGGCTGCATCGGTGGAGCTGTGTGGTGGCTGCATCGCTGGAGCTGTGTGGTGGCTGCATCGCTGGAGCTGTGTGGTGGCTGCATCGCTGGAGCTGTGTGGTGGCTGCATCGCTGGAGCTGTGTGGTGGCTGCATCGCTGGAGCTGTGTGGTGGCTGCATCGCTGGAGCTGTGTGGTGGCTGCATCGCTGGAGCTGTGTGGTGGCTGCATCGCTGGAGCTGTGGGGTGGGTGCATCGGTGGAGCTGTGTGGTGGGTGCATCTGTGGAGCTGTGTGGTGGGTGCCTCTGTGGAGCTGTGTGGTGGGTGCCTCTGTGGAGCTGTGTGGTGGGTGCCTCTGTGGAGCTGTGTGCCTCTGTGGAGCTGTGTGGTGGGTGCATCTGTTGAGCTGTGTGGTGGGTGCCTCAGTGGAGCTGTGTGGTGGGTGCATAGGTGGAGCTGTATAGTGGGTACATCGGTGGAGCTGTGTGGTAGGTACCTTGGTGGAGCTGTGTGGTGGGTGCCTCGGTGGAGCTGTGTGGTGGGTGCATCGGTGGAGCTCTGTGGTGGGGGCATCTGTGGAGCTCTGTGGTAGGTGCATCGGTGGAGCTGTGTCGGTGGAGCTGTGTTGTGGTTGCATCAGTGGAGCTGTGCGGTGGGTGCATCAGTGGAGCTGTGTCGGTGGAGCTGTGTGGTGGGTGCATCTGTGGAGCTGTGTGGTGGGTGCATCGGTGGTGGTGGGTGCATCGGTGGAGCTGGGTGGTGGGTGCATCGGTGGAGCTAGGTGGTGGGTGCATCGGTGGAGCTGGGTGGTGGGTGCATCGGTGGAGCAGAGTGGTGGGTGCATCGGTGGAGCAGAGTGGTGGGTGCATCTGTGGAGCTGTGTGGTGGGTGCCTCGGTGGAGCTGTGTGGTGGGTGCCTCGGTGGAGCTGTGTGGTAGGTGCCTCGGTGGAGCTGTGTGGTAGGTGCCTCGGTGGAGTAGTGTGGTAGGTGCCTCGGTGGAGATGTGTGGTGGGTGCATCGGTGGAGTTGTGTGGTGGGTGCATTGGTGGAGCTGTGTCGGTGGAGCTGTGTGGTGGGTGCATCGGTGGAGCTGGGTGGTGGGTGCATCGGTGGAGGTGTGTTGGTGGAGCTGTGTGGTGGGTGCATCGGTGGAGCTGTGTGGTGGGTGCATCGGTGGAGCTGTGTGGTGGGTGCATCGGTGGAGCTGTGTGGTGGGTGCATCGGTGGAGCTGTGTGGTGGGTGCCTCGGTGGAGCTGTGTGGTGGGTGCCTCGGTGGAGCTGTGTGGTGGGTGCCTCGGTGGAGCGGTGTGGTGGGTGCATCTGTGAAGCTGTGTGGTGGGTGGAGCTGTGTGGTGGGTGCATCGGTGGAGCTGTGTGGTGGGTGCCTTTTTGGAGCTGTATGGTGGGTGCCTCAGTGGAGCTGTATGGTGGGTGCCTCAGTGGAGCTGTGTCGGTGGAGCTGTGTGGCGGGTGCATCAGTGGAGCTGGGTGGTGGGTGCATCGGTGGAGCTGTGTTGCTGGAGCTGTGTGGTGGGTGCATCGGTGGAGCTGTGCGGTGGGTGCCTCGGTGGAGCTGTGCGGTGGGTGCCTCGGTGGAGCTGTGCGGTGGGTGCCTTGGTGGAGCGGTGTGGTGGGTGCCTCGGTGGAGCTGTATAGGTGGAGCTGTGTGGTGGGTGCATTGGTGAAGCTGTGTGGTGGGTGCATCGGTGGAGCTGTGTGGTGGGTGCCTCTTTGGAGCTCTGTGGTGGGTGCATCGGTGAAGCTGTGTGGTGGGTGCATCGGTGAAGCTTAGTGGGTGCATTGGTGGAGCTTAGTTGGAGCATCGGTGGAGCTGTTTGGAGGGTGCATCAGTGGAGCTGTGTGGTGGGTGCATCGGGGGAGCTGTGTGGTGGGTGCATCGGCAGAGCTGTGTGGTGGGTGGAGCTGTGTGGTGGGTGCATCTGTGGAGCTGTGTGTTGGGTGCATCTATGGAGCTGTGTGGTGGGTGCCTGGGTGGAGCTGTGTGGTGGGTGCATCGGTAGAGCTGTGTGGTGGGTGCCTTGGTGGAGCTGTATGGTGGGTGCCTTGGTGGAGCTGTGTGGTGGGTGCATCGGTGGAGCTCTGTGGTGGGTGCATCCGTGGAGCTGTGTCGGTGGAGCTGTGTGGTGGTTGCATCGGTGGAGCTGTGTCGGCGGAGCTGTGTGGTGGGTGCATCAGTGGAGCTGTGTCGGTGGAGCTGTGTGGTGGGTGCATTGGTGGAGCTTGGTGGTGGGTGCATCGGTGGAGCTGTGTGGTGGGTGTATCGGTGGAGCTGGGAGGTGGGTGCATCTGTGGAGCTGTGTGGTGGGTGCATCTGTGGAGCTGTGTGGTGGGTGCCTCATGGAGATGTGTGGTGGGTGCATCAGTGGAGCTGTGTCGGTGGAGCTGTGTGGTGGGTGCATCGGTGGAGCTGTGTGGTGGGTGCATCGGTGGAGCTGTGTGGTGGGTGCCTTGATGGAGGTGTATGGTGGGTGCCTCAGTGGAGCTGTGTGGTGGGTGCCTCGGTGGAGCTGTGTGGTGGGTGCCTCGGCGGAGCTGTGTGGTGGGTGCCTCGGCGGAGCTGTGTGGTGGGTGCCTCGGTGGAGCTGTGTGGTGGGTGCCTCGATGGAGCTGTGTGGTGGGTGCATCGGTGGAGCTGTGTGGTGGGTGCATCGGTGGAGCTGTGTGGTGGGTGCCTTGATGGAGCTGTATGGTGGGTGCCTTGATGGAGCTGTATGGTGGGTGCCTAAGTGGAGCTGTGTGGTGGGTGCGTCGGTGGAGCTGTGTGGTGGGTGCATCGGTGGAGCTGTGTCGGAGCTGTGTGGTGGGTGCATCGGTGGAGCTGGGTGGTGGGTGCATCGGTGGAGCTGTGTGGTGGCTGCATCGGTGGAGTTGTGTGGTGGGTGCCTCGGTGGAGCTGTGTGGTGGGTGCCTCGGTGGAGCTGTGTGGTGGGTGCCTCAGTGGAGCTGTGTGGTGCGTGCCTCGGTGGAGCTGTGTGGTGGGTGCATCGGTGGAGCTGTGTAGGTGGAGCTGTGTGGTGGGTGCCTCGGTGGAGCTCTGTGGTGGGTGCATCGGTGAAGCTGTGTGGTGGGTGCATCGGTGAAGCTGTGTGGTGGGTGCATCTGTGGAGCTGTCTGGTGGGTGCCTCGGTGGAGCTGTGTGGTGGGTGCCTCGGTGGAGCTGTGTGGTGGGTGGAGCTGTGTGGTGGGTGCATCGGTGGAGCTGTGTGGTGGGTGCCTTGGTGGGGCTGTATGGTGAGTGCCTCAGTGGAGCTGTGTGGTGGGTGCATCGGTGGAGCTGTGTCGGTGGAGCTGTGTGGCGGGTGCATCAGTGGAGCTGGTTGGTGGGTGCATCGGTGGAGCTGTATTGGTGGAGCTGTGTGGTGGGTGCATCGGTGGAGCTGTGCGGTGGGTGCCTCGGTGGAGCTGTGTGGTGGGTGCCTCGGTGGAGCTGTGTGGTGGGTGCCTCGGTGGAGCGGTGTGGTGGGTGCCTCGGTGGAGCTGTGTAGGTGGAGCTGTGTGGTGGGTGCATTAGTGAAGCTGTGTGGTGGGTGCATCGGTGGAGCTGTGTGGTGGGTGCCTCGGTGGAGCTCTGTGGTGGGTGCATCGGTGAAGCTGTGTGGTGGGTGCATCGGTGAAGCTTAGTGGGTGCATTGGTGGAGCTTAGTTGGAGCATCGGTGGAGCTGTTTGGAGGGTGCATCAGTGGAGCTGTGTGGTGGGTGCCTCGGCGGAGCTGTGTGGTGGGTGCATCAGCAGAGCTGTGTGGTGGGTGCATCGGCGGAGCTGTGTGGTGGGTGCATCGGTGGAGCTGTGTGGTGGGTGGAGCTGTGTGGTGGGTGCATCTGTGGAGCTGTGTTGGGTGCATCTGTGGAGCTGTGTGGTGGGTGCATCGGTGGAGCTGTGTGGTGGGTGCATCGGTGGAGCTGTGTGGTGGGTGCATCGGTGGAGCTGTGTGGTGGGTGCCTCAGTGGAGCTGTGTGGTGGGTGCATCGGTGGAGCTCTGTGGTGGGTGCATCGGTGGAGCTGTGTCGGTGGAGCTGTGTGGTGGTTGCATCGGTGGAGCTGTGTCGGCGGAGCTGTGGGGTGGGTGCATCAGTGGAGCTGTGTCGGTGGAGCTGTGTGGTGGGTGCCTTGGTGGAGCTGGGTGGTGGGTGCATCGGTGGAGCTGTGTGGTGGGTGTATCGGTGGAGCTGGGAGGTGGGTGCATCTGTGGAGCTGTGTGGTGGGTGCATCTGTGGAGCTGTGTGGTGGGTGCCTCGTGGAGCTGTGTGGTGGGTGCCTCGTGGAGCTGTGTGGTGGGTGCATCGGTGGAGCTGTGTGGTGGGTGCATCGGTGGAGCTGTGTGGTGGGTGCCTCGGTGGAGCTGTGTGGTGGGTGCCTCGGCGAGCTGTGTGGTGGGTGCCTCGGCGGAGCTGTGTGGTGGGTGCATCGGTGGAGCTGTCTGGTGGGTGTCGGTGGAGCTGTGTGGTGGGTGCATCGGTGGATCTGTGTGGTGGGTGCCTTGATGGAGCTGTATGGTGGGTGCCTCGGCGGAGCTGTGTGGTGGGTGCATCGGTGGAGCTGTGTGGTGGGTGCATCGGTGGAGCTGTGTGGTGGGTGCATCGGTGGAGCTGTGTGGTGGGTGCATCAGTGGAGCTGTGTGGTGGGTGCATCAGTGGAGCTGTGTGGTGGGTGCCTCGGTGGAGCTGTGTGGTGGGTGCCTCGGTGGAGCTGTGTGGTGGCTGCATCGGTGGAGCTGTGTGGTGGGTGCATCGGTGGAGCTGTGTGGTGGGTGCATCGGTGGAGCTGTGTGGTGGGTGCATCGGTGGAGCTGTGTGGTGGGTGCATCGGTGGAGCTGTGTCGGTGGAGCTGTGTGGTGGGTGCATCGGTGGAGCTGTGTGGTGGCTGCATCGGTGGAGCTGTGTGGTGGGTGCATCAGTGGAGCTGTGTTGTGGGTGCCTCGGTGGAGCTGTGTGGTGGGTGCCTCGGTGGAGCTGTGTGGTGGGTGCCTCGGTGGAGCTGTGTGGTGGCTGCATCGGTGGAGCTGTGTGGTGGCTGCATCGGTGGAACTGTGTGGTGGCTGCATCGGTGGAACTGTGTGGTGGCTGCATCGGTGGAACTGTGTGGTGGCTGCATCGGTGGAACTGTGTGGTGGCTGCATCGGTGGAACTGTGTGGTGGCTGCCTCGGTGGAGCTGTGTGGTGGGTGGCTCGGTGGAACTGTGTGGTGGGTGCATCGGTGGAGCTGTGTAGGTGGAGCTGTGTGCCTCGGTGGAGCTGTGTGGTGGGTGCCTCGGTGGAGCTGTGTGGTGGGTGCCTCGGTGGAGCTCTGTGGTGGGTGCATCGGTGAAGCTGTGTGGTGGGTGCATCGGTGAAGCTTAGTGGGTGCATTGGTGGAGCTTAGTTGGAGCATCGGTGGAGCTGTTTGGAGGGTGCATCAGTGGAGCTGTGTGGTGGGTGCCTCGGCGGAGCTGTGTGGTGGGTGCATCAGCAGAGCTGTGTGGTGGGTGCATCAGCAGAGCTGTGTGGTGGGTGCATCGGTGGAGCTGTGTGGTGGGTGGAGCTGTGTGGTGGGTGCATCGGTGGAGCTGTGTGGTGGGTGCATCTGTGGAGCTGTGTGGTGGGTGCATCTGTGGAGCTGTGTGTTGGGTGCCTCGGTGGAGCTGTGTGGTGGGTGCATCGGTGGAGCTGTGTGGTGGGTGCATCGGTGGAGCTGTGTGGTGGGTGCCTTGGTGGAGCTGTATGGTGGGTGCCTCAGTGGAGCTGTGTGGTGGGTGCATCGGTGGAGCTCTGTGGTGGGTGCATCGGTGGAGCTGTGTCTTGTGTGCTGTGTGGTGGTTGCATCGGTGGAGCTGTGTCGGCGGAGCTGTGTGGTGGGTGCATCAGTGGAGCTGTGTCGGCGGAGCTGTGTGGTGGGTGCATTGGTGGAGCTGGGTGCATCGGTGGAGCTGTGTGGTGGGTGTATCGGTGGAGCTGGGAGGTGGGTGCATCTGTGGAGCTGTGTGGTGGGTGCATCTGTGGAGCTGTGTGGTGGGTGCCTCGTGGAGCTGTGTGGTGGGTGCCTCGTGGAGCTGTGTGGTGGGTGCCTCGGTGGAGCTGTGTGGTGGGTGCATTGGTGGAGCTGTGTGGTGGGTGCCTCGGCGGAGCTGTGTGGTGGGTGCCTCGGCGGAGCTGTGTGGTGGGTGCATCGGCGGAGCTGTGTGGTGGGTGCATCGGTGGAGCTGTGTGGTGGGTGCATCGGTGGAGCTGTGTGGTGGGTGCATCGGTGGAGCTGTGTGGTGGGTGCATTGGTGGAGCTGTGTGGTGGGTGCCCTGATGGAGGTGTATGGTGGGTGCCTCAGTGGAGCTGTGTGGTGGGTGCATCGGTGGAGCTGTGTGGTGGGTGCATCGGTGGAGCTGTGTCGGTGGAGCTGTGTGGTGGGTGCATCGGTGGAGCTGTGTGGTGGCTGCATCGGTGGAGCTGTGTGGTGGGTGCATCAGTGGAGCTATGTGGTGCGTGCCTTGGTGGAGCTGTGTGGTGGGTGCCTCGGTGGAGCTGTGTGGTGGCTGCCTCGGTGGAACTGTGTGGTGGCTGCATCGGTGGAACTGTGTGGTGGCTGCATCGGTGGAGCTGTGTGGTGGGTGGCTCGGTGGAACTGTGTGGTGGGTGCATCGGTGGAGCTGTGTAGGCGGAGCTGTGTGCCTCGGTGGAGCTGTGTGGTGGGTGCATTGGTGAAGCTGTGTGGTGGGTGCATCGGTGGAGCTGTGTGGTGGGTGCATCGGTGGAGCTCTGTGGTGGGTGCATCGGTGAAGCTGTGTGGTGGGTGCATCGGTGAAGCTTAGTGGGTGCATTGGTGGAGCTTAGTTGGAGCATCGGTGGAGCTGTGTTGAGGGTGCATCAGTGGAGCTGTGTGGTGGGTGCCTCGGCGGAGCTGTGTGGTGGGTGCATCGGCGGAGCTGTGTGGTGGGTGCATCGGCGGAGCTGTGTGGTGGGTGGAGCTGTGTGGTGGGTGGAACTGTGGAGATGTGTGTTGGGTGCATCTGTGGAGCTGTGTGGTGGGTGCCTCGGTGGAGCTGTGTGGTGGGTGCCTCGGTGGAGCTGTGTGGTGGGTGCATCGGTGGAGCTGTGTGGTGGGTGCATCGGTGGAGCTGTGTGGTGGGTGCCTTGGTGGAGCTGTATGGTGGGTGCCTCAGTGGAGCTGTGTGGTGGGTGCATCGGTGGAGCTGTGTGGTGGGTGCATCGGAGGAGCGGTGTCGGTGGAGCTGTGTGGTGGGTGCATCGGTGGAGCTGTGTGGTGGGTGCATCGGTGGAGCTTTGTAGGTGGAGCTGTGTGGTGGCTGCATCGGTGGAGCTGCGTGGTGGGTGCATTGGTGGAGCTGTGTGGTGGGTTAATTGGTGGAGCTGTGCGGTGGGTGCATAGGTGGAGCTGTGCGGTGGGTGCATCGGTGGAGCTGTGTGGTGGGTGCATCGGTGGAGCTGTGTGGTGGGTGCATCGGTGGAGCTGTGTGGTGGTTGCATCGGTGGAGCTGTGTGGTGGGTGCATCGGTGGAGCTGTGTGGTGGGTGCATCAGTGGAGCTGTGTGGTGGGTGCATCAGTGGAGCTGTGTGGTGGGGTCATCTGTGAAGCTCTGTGGTGGGTGCATCGGTGGAGCTGTGTCGGTGGAGCTGTGTGGTGATTGCATCAGTGGAGCTGTAACGGCGGAGCTCTGTGGTGGGTGCATCAGTTGAGCTGTGTTGGTGGAGCTGTGTGGTGGGTACATCGGTGGACCTGGGTGGTGGGTGCATCGGTGGAGCTGTGTGGTGGGTGCATCGGTGGAGCTGTGTGGTGGGTGCCTCGGTGGAGCTGTGTGGTGGGTGCCTCGGTGGAGCTGTGTGGTGGGTGCCTCGGTGGAGCTCTGTGGTGGGTGCCTCGGTGGAGCTTAGTGGGTGCATTGGTGGAGCTTAGTTGGAGCATCGGTGGAGCTGTGTGGAGGGTGCATCAGTGGAGCTGTGTGGTGGGTGCCTCGGCGGAGCTGTGTGGTGGGTGCATCGGCAGAGCTGTGTTGGTGGAGCTGTGTGGTGGGTGCATCGGTGGAGCTGTGTGGTGGGTGCATTGGTGGAGCTGTGTGGTGGGTGCATCAGTGGAGCTGTGTCGGCGGAGCTCTGTGGTGGGTGCATCAGTGGAGCTGTGTTGGTGGAGCTGTGTGGTGGGTACATCGGTGGAGCTGGGTGGTGGGTGCATCGGTGGAGCTGTGTGGTGGGTGCATCGGTGGAGCTGTGTGGTGGGTGCCTCGGTGGAGCTGTGTGGTGGGTGCCTCGGTGGAGCTGTGTGGTGGGTGCCTCGGTGGAGCTCTGTGGTGGGTGCCTCGGTGGAGCTTAGTGGGTGCATTGGTGGAGCTTAGTTGGAGCATCGGTGGAGCTGTGTGGAGGGTGCATCAGTGGAGCTGTGTGGTGGGTGCCTCGGCGGAGCTGTGTGGTGGGTGCATCGGCAGAGCTGTGTGGTGGGTGCATCGGCAGAGCTGTGTTGGTGGAGCTGTGTGGTGGGTGCATCGGTGGAGCTGTGTGGTGGGTGCATTGGTGGAGCTGTGTGGTGGGTGCATCGGTGGAGCTGTGTGGTGGGTGCCTCGGGGGACCTGTGTGGTGGGTGCATCTGTGAAGCTGTGTGGTGGGTGGAGCTGTGTGGTGGGTGCATCGGTGGAGCTGTGTGGTGGGTGCCTTGGTGGAGCTGTATGGTGGGTGCCTCAGTGGAGCTGTGTGGTGGGTGCATTGGTGGAGCTGTGTCGGTGGAGCTGTGTGGCGGGTGCATCAGTGGAGCTGGGTGGTGGGTGCATCGGTGGAGCTGTGTTGGTGGAGCTGTGTGGTGGGTGCATCGGTGGAGCTGTGTGGTTGGTGCCTCGGTGGAGCTGTGTGGTGGGTGCCTCGGTGGAGCTGTGTGGTGGGTGCCTCGGTGGAGCTGTGTAGGTGGAGCTGTGTGGTGGGTGCATTGGTGAAGCTGTGTGGTGGGTGCATCGGTGGAGCTGTGCGGTGGGTGGCTCGGTAGAGCTCTATGGTGGGTGCATCGGTGAAGCTTAGTGGGTGCATTGGTGGAGCTTAGTTGGAGCATCGGTGGAGCTGTTTGGAGGGTGCATCAGTGGAGCTGTGTGGTGGGTGCCTCGGCGGAGCTGTGTGGTGGGTGCATCGGTGGAGCTGTGTGGTGGGTGCCTCGGTAGAGCTCTATGGTGGGTGCATCGGTGAAGCTTAGTGGGTGCATTGGTGGAGCTTAGTTGGAGCATCGGTGGAGCTGTTTGGAGGGTGCATCAGTGGAGCTGTGTGGTGGGTGCCTCGGCGGAGCTGTGTGGTGGGTGCATCGGCAGAGCTGTGTGGTGGGTGCATCGGCAGAGCTGTGTGGTGGGTGCATCGGCAGAGCTGTGTGGTGGGTGCATCGGCAGAGCTGTGTGGTGGGTGCATCGGCAGAGCTGTGTGGTGGGTGCATCGGCAGAGCTGTGTGGTGGGTGCATCGGCAGAGCTGTGTGGTGGGTGCATCGGCAGAGCTGTGTGGTGGGTGCATCGGCAGAGCTGTGTGGTGGGTGCATCGGCGGAGCTGTGTGGTGGGTGCATCGGCGGAGCTGTGTGGTGGGTGCATCGGCGGAGCTGTGTGGTGGGTGCATCGGCGGAGCTGTGTGGTGGGTGCATCGGCGGAGCTGTGTGGTGGGTGCATCGGCGGAGCTGTGTGGTGGGTGCATCGGCGGAGTTGTGTGGTGGGTGCATTGGCGGAACTGTGTGGTGGGTGGAGCTGTCTGGTGGGTGCATCTGTGGAGCTGTGTGTTGGGTGCATCTGTGGAGCTGTGTGGTGGGTGCCTCGGTGGAGCTGTGTGGTGGGTGCATCGGTGGAGCTGTGTGGTGGGTGCCTTGGTGGAGCTGTATGGTGGGTGCCTCAGTGGAGCTGTGTGGTGGGTGCATCGGTGGAGCTCTGTGGTGGGTGCATCGGTGGAGCTGTGTCGGTGGAGCTGTGTGGTGGTTGCATCGGTGGAGCTGTGTCGGTGGAGCTGTGTGGTGGGTGCATTGGTGGAGCTGGGTGGTGGGTGCATCGGTGGAGCTGGGTGGTGGGTGTATCGGTGGAGCTGGGAGGTGGGTGCATCGGTGGAGCTGTGAGGTGGGTGCATCTGTGGAGCTGTGTAGTGGGTGCATCTGTGGAGCTGTGTGGTGGGTGCCTCGGTGGAGCTGTGTGGTGGGTGCATTGGTGGAGCTGTGTGGTGGGTGCCTCGGCGGAGCTGTGTGGTGGGTGCCTCGGCGGAGCTGTGTGGTGGGTGCCTCGGCGGAGCTGTGTGGTGGGTGCATCGGTGGAGCTGTGTGGTGGGTGCATCGGTGGAGCTGTGTGGTGGGTGCATCGGTGGAGCTGTGTGGTGGGTGCATCGGTGGAGCTGTGTGGTGGGTGCCTTGATGGAGCTGTATGGTGGGTGCCTCAGTGGAGCTGTGTGGTGGGTGCATCGGTGGAGCTGTGTGGTGGGTGCATCGGTGGAGCTGTGTGGTGGGTGCATCGGTGGAGCTGTGTGGTGGGTGCCTCGGTGGAGCTGTGTGGTGGCTGCATCGGTGGAGCTGTGTGGTGGGTGCCTCGGTGGAGCTGTGTGGTGGGTGCCTCGGTGGAGTTGTGTGGTGGGTGACTCGGTGGAGCTGTGTGGTGGGTGCCTCGGTGGAGCTGTGTGGTGGGTGCCTCGGTGGAGCTGTGTGGTGGCTGCATCGGTGGAACTGTGTGGTGGCTGCATCGGTGGAACTGTGTGGTGGCTGCCTCGGTGGAGCTGTGTGGTGGGTGGCTCGGTGGAACTGTGTGGTGGGTGTATCGGTGGAGCTGGGAGGTGGGTGCATCTGTGGAGCTGTGTGGTGGGTGCATCTGTGGAGCTGTGTGGTGGGTGCCTCATGGAGATGTGTGGTGGGTGCATCAGTGGAGCTGTGTCGGTGGAGCTGTGTGGTGGGTGCATCGGTGGAGCTGTGTGGTGGGTGCATCGGTGGAGCTGTGTGGTGGGTGCCTTGATGGAGGTGTATGGTGGGTGCCTCAGTGGAGCTGTGTGGTGGGTGTCTCGGTGGAGCTGTGTGGTGGGTGCCTCGGCGGAGCTGTGTGGTGGGTGCCTCGGCGGAGCTGTGTGGTGGGTGCCTCGGTGGAGCTGTGTGGTGGGTGCCTCGATGGAGCTGTGTGGTGGGTGCATCGGTGGAGCTGTGTGGTGGGTGCATCGGTGGAGCTGTGTGGTGGGTGCCTTGATGGAGCTGTATGGTGGGTGCCTTGATGGAGCTGTATGGTGGGTGCCTAAGTGGAGCTGTGTGGTGGGTGCGTCGGTGGAGCTGTGTGGTGGGTGCATCGGTGGAGCTGTGTCGGAGCTGTGTGGTGGGTGCATCGGTGGAGCTGGGTGGTGGGTGCATCGGTGGAGCTGTGTGGTGGCTGCATCGGTGGAGTTGTGTGGTGGGTGCCTCGGTGGAGCTGTGTGGTGGGTGCCTCGGTGGAGCTGTGTGGTGGGTGCCTCAGTGGAGCTGTGTGGTGCGTGCCTCGGTGGAGCTGTGTGGTGGGTGCATCGGTGGAGCTGTGTAGGTGGAGCTGTGTGGTGGGTGCCTCGGTGGAGCTCTGTGGTGGGTGCATCGGTGAAGCTGTGTGGTGGGTGCATCGGTGAAGCTGTGTGGTGGGTGCATCTGTGGAGCTGTGTGGTGGGTGCCTCGGTGGAGCTGTGTGGTGGGTGCCTCGGTGGAGCTGTGTGGTGGGTGGAGCTGTGTGGTGGGTGCATCGGTGGAGCTGTGTGGTGGGTGCCTTGGTGGGGCTGTATGGTGAGTGCCTCAGTGGAGCTGTGTGGTGGGTGCATCGGTGGAGCTGTGTCGGTGGAGCTGTGTGGCGGGTGCATCAGTGGAGCTGGTTGGTGGGTGCATCGGTGGAGCTGTGTTGGTGGAGCTGTGTGGTGGGTGCATCGGTGGAGCTGTGCGGTGGGTGCCTCGGTGGAGCTGTGTGGTGGGTGCCTCGGTGGAGCGGTGTGGTGGGTGCCTCGGTGGAGCTGTGTAGGTGGAGCTGTGTGGTGGGTGCATTAGTGAAGCTGTGTGGTGGGTGCATCGGTGGAGCTGTGTGGTGGGTGCCTCGGTGGAGCTCTGTGGTGGGTGCATCGGTGAAGCTGTGTGGTGGGTGCATCGGTGAAGCTTAGTGGGTGCATTGGTGGAGCTTAGTTGGAGCATCGGTGGAGCTGTTTGGAGGGTGCATCAGTGGAGCTGTGTGGTGGGTGCCTCGGCGGAGCTGTGTGGTGGGTGCATCAGCAGAGCTGTGTGGTGGGTGCATCGGCGGAGCTGTGTGGTGGGTGCATCGGTGGAGCTGTGTGGTGGGTGGAGCTGTGTGGTGGGTGCATCTGTGGAGCTGTGTTGGGTGCATCTGTGGAGCTGTGTGGTGGGTGCATCGGTGGAGCTGTGTGGTGGGTGCATCGGTGGAGCTGTGTGGTGGTGCATCGGTGGAGCTGTGTGGTGGGTGCCTCAGTGGAGCTGTGTGGTGGGTGCATCGGTGGAGCTCTGTGGTGGGTGCATCGGTGGAGCTGTGTCGGTGGAGCTGTGTGGTGGTTGCATCGGTGGAGCTGTGTCGGCGGAGCTGTGGGGTGGGTGCATCAGTGGAGCTGTGTCGGTGGAGCTGTGTGGTGGGTGCATTGGTGGAGCTGGGTGGTGGGTGCATCGGTGGAGCTGTGTGGTGGGTGTATCGGTGGAGCTGGGAGGTGGGTGCATCTGTGGAGCTGTGTGGTGGGTGCATCTGTGGAGCTGTGTGGTGGGTGCCTCGTGGAGCTGTGTGGTGGGTGCCTCGTGGAGCTGTGTGGTGGGTGCATCGGTGGAGCTGTGTGGTGGGTGCATCGGTGGAGCTGTGTGGTGGGTGCCTCGGTGGAGCTGTGTGGTGGGTGCCTCGGCGAGCTGTGTGGTGGGTGCCTCGGCGGAGCTGTGTGGTGGGTGCATCGGTGGAGCTGTCTGGTGGGTGTCGGTGGAGCTGTGTGGTGGGTGCATCGGTGGATCTGTGTGGTGGGTGCCTTGATGGAGCTGTATGGTGGGTGCCTCGGCGGAGCTGTGTGGTGGGTGCATCGGTGGAGCTGTGTGGTGGGTGCATCGGTGGAGCTGTGTGGTGGGTGCATCGGTGGAGCTGTGTGGTGGGTGCATCAGTGGAGCTGTGTGGTGGGTGCATCAGTGGAGCTGTGTGGTGGGTGCCTCGGTGGAGCTGTGTGGTGGGTGCCTCGGTGGAGCTGTGTGGTGGCTGCATCGGTGGAGCTGTGTGGTGGGTGCATCAGTGGAGCTGTGTGGTGGGTGCATCGGTGGAGCTGTGTGGTGGGTGCATCGGTGGAGCTGTGTGGTGGGTGCATCGGTGGAGCTGTGTCGGTGGAGCTGTGTGGTGGGTGCATCGGTGGAGCTGTGTGGTGGCTGCATCGGTGGAGCTGTGTGGTGGCTGCATCAGTGGAGCTGTGTTGTGGGTGCCTCGGTGGAGCTGTGTGGTGGGTGCCTCGGTGGAGCTGTGTGGTGGGTGCCTCGGTGGAGCTGTGTGGTGGGTGCCTCGGTGGAGCTGTGTGGTGGCTGCATCGGTGGAACTGTGTGGTGGCTGCATCGGTGGAACTGTGTGGTGGCTGCATCGGTGGAACTGTGTGGTGGCTGCCTCGGTGGAGCTGTGTGGTGGGTGGCTCGGTGGAACTGTGTGGTGGGTGCATCGGTGGAGCTGTGTAGGTGGAGCTGTGTGCCTCGGTGGAGCTGTGTGGTGGGTGCCTCGGTGGAGCTGTGTGGTGGGTGCCTCGGTGGAGCTCTGTGGTGGGTGCATCGGTGAAGCTGTGTGGTGGGTGCATCGGTGAAGCTTAGTGGGTGCATTGGTGGAGCTTAGTTGGAGCATCGGTGGAGCGGTTTGGAGGGTGCATCAGTGGAGCTGTGTGGTGGGTGCCTCGGCGGAGCTGTGTGGTGGGTGCATCAGCAGAGCTGTGTGGTGGGTGCATCGGCGGAGCTGTGTGGTGGGTGCATCGGTGGAGCTGTGTGGTGGGTGGAGCTGTGTGGTGGGTGCATCGGTGGAGCTGTGTGGTGGGTGCATCTGTGGAGCTGTGTGTTGGGTGCATCTGTGGAGCTGTGTGTTGGGTGCCTCGGTGGAGCTGTGTGGTGGGTGCATCGGTGGAGCTGTGTGGTGGGTGCATCGGTGGAGCTGTGTGGTGGGTGCCTTGGTGGAGCTGTATGGTGGGTGCCTCAGTGGAGCTGTGTGGTGGGTGCATCGGTGGAGCTCTGTGGTGGGTGCATCGGTGGAGCTGTGTCTTGTGTGCTGTGTGGTGGTTGCATCGGTGGAGCTGTGTCGGCGGAGCTGTGTGGTGGGTGCATCAGTGGAGCTGTGTCGGCGGAGCTGTGTGGTGGGTGCATTGGTGGAGCTGGGTGGTGGGTGCATCGGTGGAGCTGTGTGGTGGGTGTATCGGTGGAGCTGGGAGGTGGGTGCATCTGTGGAGCTGTGTGGTGGGTGCCTCGTGGAGCTGTGTAGTGGGTGCCTCGTGGAGCTGTGTGGTGGGTGCCTCGTGGAGCTGTGTGGTGGGTGCCTCGGTGGAGCTGTGTGGTGGGTGCATTGGTGGAGCTGTGTGGTGGGTGCCTCGGCGGAGCTGTGTGGTGGGTGCCTCGGCGGAGCTGTGTGGTGGGTGCATCGGCGGAGCTGTGTGGTGGGTGCATCGGTGGAGCTGTGTGGTGGGTGCATCGGTGGAGCTGTGTGGTGGGTGCATCGGTGGAGCTGTGTGGTGGGTGCATTGGTGGAGCTGTGTGGTGGGTGCCCTGATGGAGGTGTATGGTGGGTGCCTCAGTGGAGCTGTGTGGTGGGTGCATCGGTGGAGCTGTGTGGTGGGTGCATCGGTGGAGCTGTGTCGGTGGAGCTGTGTGGTGGGTGCATCGGTGGAGCTGTGTGGTGGCTGCATCGGTGGAGCTGTGTGGTGGGTGCATCAGTGGAGCTATGTGGTGGGTGCCTTGGTGGAGCTGTGTGGTGGGTGCCTCGGTGGAGCTGTGTGGTGGCTGCATCGGTGGAACTGTGTGGTGGCTGCATCGGTGGAACTGTGTGGTGGCTGCCTCGGTGGAGCTGTGTGGTGGGTGGCTCGGTGGAACTGTGTGGTGGGTGCATCGGTGGAGCTGTGTAGGCGGAGCTGTGTGCCTCGGTGGAGCTGTGTGGTGGGTGCATTGGTGAAGCTGTGTGGTGGGTGCATCGGTGGAGCTGTGTGGTGGGTGCATCGGTGGAGCTCTGTGGTGGGTGCATCGGTGAAGCTGTGTGGTGGGTGCATCGGTGAAGCTTAGTGGGTGCATTGGTGGAGCTTAGTTGGAGCATCGGTGGAGCTGTGTTGAGGGTGCATCAGTGGAGCTGTGTGGTGGGTGCCTCGGCGGAGCTGTGTGGTGGGTGCATCGGCGGAGCTGTGTGGTGGATGCATCGGCGGAGCTGTGTGGTGGGTGGAGCTGTGTGGTGGGTGGAACTGTGGAGATGTGTGTTGGGTGCATCTGTGGAGCTGTGTGGTGGGTGCCTCGGTGGAGCTGTGTGGTGGGTGCCTCGGTGGAGCTGTGTGGTGGGTGCATCGGTGGAGCTGTGTGGTGGGTGCATCGGTGGAGCTGTGTGGTGGGTGCCTTGGTGGAGCTGTATGGTGGGTGCCTCAGTGGAGCTGTGTGGTGGGTGCATCGGTGGAGCTGTGTGGTGGGTGCATCGGAGGAGCGGTGTCGGTGGAGCTGTGTGGTGGGTGCATCGGTGGAGCTGTGTGGTGGGTGCATCGGTGGAGCTTTGTAGGTGGAGCTGTGTGGTGGCTGCATCGGTGGAGCTGCGTGGTGGGTGCATTGGTGGAGCTGTGTGGTGGGTTAATTGGTGGAGCTGTGCGGTGGGTGCATAGGTGGAGCTGTGCGGTGGGTGCATCGGTGGAGCTGTGTGGTGGGTGCATCGGTGGAGCTGTGTGGTGGGTGCATCGGTGGAGCTGTGTGGTGGGTGCATCGGTGGAGCTGTGTGGTGGGTGCATCGGTGGAGCTGTGTGGTGGGTGCATCAGTGGAGCTGTGTGGTGGGTGCATCAGTGGAGCTGTGTGGTGGGGTCATCTGTGAAGCTCTGTGGTGGGTGCATCGGTGGAGCTGTGTCGGTGGAGCTGTGTGGTGATTGCATCAGTGGAGCTGTGTCGGCGGAGCTCTGTGGTGGGTGCATCAGTTGAGCTGTGTTGGTGGAGCTGTGTGGTGGGTACATCGGTGGACCTGGGTGGTGGGTGCATCGGTGGAGCTGTGTGGTGGGTGCATCGGTGGAGCTGTGTGGTGGGTGCCTCGGTGGAGCTGTGTGGTGGGTGCCTCGGTGGAGCTGTGTGGTGGGTGCCTCGGTGGAGCTCTGTGGTGGGTGCCTCGGTGGAGCTTAGTGGGTGCATTGGTGGAGCTTAGTTGGAGCATCGGTGGAGCTGTGTGGAGGGTGCATCAGTGGAGCTGTGTGGTGGGTGCCTCGGCGGAGCTGTGTGGTGGGTGCATCGGCAGAGCTGTGTTGGTGGAGCTGTGTGGTGGGTGCATCGGTGGAGCTGTGTGGTGGGTGCATTGGTGGAGCTGTGTGGTGGGTGCATCAGTGGAGCTGTGTCGGCGGAGCTCTGTGGTGGGTGCATCAGTGGAGCTGTGTTGGTGGAGCTGTGTGGTGGGTACATCGGTGAAACTGGGTGGTGGGTGCATCGGTGGAGCTGTGTGGTGGGTGCATCGGTGGAGCTGTGTGGTGGGTGCCTCGGTGGAGCTGTGTGGTGGGTGCCTCGGTGGAGCTGTGTGGTGGGTGCCTCGGTGGAGCTCTGTGGTGGGTGCCTCGGTGGAGCTTAGTGGGTGCATTGGTGGAGCTTAGTTGGAGCATCGGTGGAGCTGTGTGGAGGGTGCATCAGTGGAGCTGTGTGGTGGGTGCCTCGGCGGAGCTGTGTGGTGGGTGCATCGGCAGAGCTGTGTTGGTGGAGCTGTGTGGTGGGTGCATCGGTGGAGCTGTGTGGTGGGTGCATTGGTGGAGCTGTGTGGTGGGTGCATCGGTGGAGCTGTGTGGTGGGTGCCTCGGGGGACCTGTGTGGTGGGTGCATCTGTGAAGCTGTGTGGTGGGTGGAGCTGTGTGGTGGGTGCATCGGTGGAGCTGTGTGGTGGGTGCCTTGGTGGAGCTGTATGGTGGGTGCCTCAGTGGAGCTGTGTGGTGGGTGCATTGGTGGAGCTGTGTCGGTGGAGCTGTGTGGCGGGTGCATCAGTGGAGCTGGGTGGTGGGTGCATCGGTGGAGCTGTGTTGGCGGAGCTGTGTGGTGGGTGCATCGGTGGAGCTGTGTGGTTGGTGCCTCGGTGGAGCTGTGTGGTGGGTGCCTCGGTGGAGCTGTGTGGTGGGTGCCTCGGTGGAGCTGTGTGGTGGGTGCCTCGGTGGAGCTGTGTAGGTGGAGCTGTGTGGTGGGTGCATTGGTGAAGCTGTGTGGTGGGTGCATCGGTGGAGCTGTGCGGTGGGTGGCTCGGTAGAGCTCTATGGTGGGTGCATCGGTGAAGCTTAGTGGGTGCATTGGTGGAGCTTAGTTGGAGCATCGGTGGAGCTGTTTGGAGGGTGCATCAGTGGAGCTGTGTGGTGGGTGCCTCGGCGGAGCTGTGTGGTGGGTGCATCGGTGGAGCTGTGTGGTGGGTGCCTCGGTAGAGCTCTATGGTGGGTGCATCGGTGAAGCTTAGTGGGTGCATTGGTGGAGCTTAGTTGGAGCATCGGTGGAGCTGTTTGGAGGGTGCATCAGTGGAGCTGTGTGGTGGGTGCCTCGGCGGAGCTGTGTGGTGGGTGCATCGGCAGAGCTGTGTGGTGGGTGCATCGGCAGAGCTGTGTGGTGGGTGCATCGGCAGAGCTGTGTGGTGGGTGCATCGGCAGAGCTGTGTGGTGGGTGCATCGGCAGAGCTGTGTGGTGGGTGCATCGGCAGAGCTGTGTGGTGGGTGCATCGGCAGAGCTGTGTGGTGGGTGCATCGGCAGAGCTGTGTGGTGGGTGCATCGGCAGAGCTGTGTGGTGGGTGCATCGGCGGAGCTGTGTGGTGGGTGCATCGGCGGAGCTGTGTGGTGGGTGCATCGGCGGAGCTGTGTGGTGGGTGCATCGGCGGAGCTGTGTGGTGGGTGCATCGGCGGAGCTGTGTGGTGGGTGCATCGGCGGAGCTGTGTGGTGGGTGCATCGGCGGAACTGTGTGGTGGGTGGAGCTGTGTGGTGGGTGCATCTGTGGAGCTGTGTGTTGGGTGCATCTGTGGAGCTGTGTGGTGGGTGCCTCGGTGGAGCTGTGTGGTGGGTGCATCGGTGGAGCTGTGTGGTGGGTGCCTTGGTGGAGCTGTATGGTGGGTGCCTCAGTGGAGCTGTGTGGTGGGTGCATCGGTGGAGCTGTGTGGTGGTTGCATCGGTGGAGCTGTGTCGGTGGAGCTGTGTGGTGGGTGCATTGGTGGAGCTGGGTGGTGGGTGCATCGGTGGAGCTGGGTGGTGGGTGTATCGGTGGAGCTGGGAGGTGGGTGCATCGGTGGAGCTGTGTGGTGGGTGCATCTGTGGAGCTGTGCAGTGGGTGCCTCGTGGAGCTGTGTGGTGGGTGCCTCGGTGGAGCTGTGTGGTGGGTGCATTGGTGGAGCTGTGTGGTGGGTGCCTCGGCGGAGCTGTGTGGTGGGTGCCTCGGCGGAGCTGTGTGGTGGGTGCATCGGTGGAGCTGTGTGGTGGGTGCATCGGTGGAGCTGTGTGGTGGGTGCATCGGTGGAGCTGTGTGGTGGGTGCATCGGTGGAGCTGTGTGGTGGGTGCCTTGATGGAGCTGTATGGTGGGTGCCTCAGTGGAGCTGTGTGGTGGGTGCATCGGTGGAGCTGTGTGGTGGGTGCATCGGTGGAGCTGTGTGGTGGGTGCATCGGTGGAGCTGTGTGGTGGGTGCCTCGGTGGAGCTGTGTGGTGGCTGCATCGGTGGAGCTGTGTGGTGGGTGCCTCGGTGGAGTTGTGTGGTGGGTGCCTCGGTGGAGCTGTGTGGTGGGTGCCTCGGTGGAGCTGTGTGGTGGGTGCCTCGGAGCTGTGTGGTGGCTGCATCGGTGGAACTGTGTGGTGGCTGCATCGGTGGAACTGTGTGGTGGCTGCCTCGGTGGAGCTGTGTGGTGGGTGGCTCGGTGGAACTGTGTGGTGGGTGCATCGGTAGAGCTGTGTAGGGTGAGCTGTGTGCCTCGGTGGAGCTGTGTGGTGGGTGCCTCGGTGGAGCTGTGTGGTGGGTGCCTCGGTGGAGCTGTGTGGTGGGTGCCTCGGAGGAGCTGTGTAGGTGGAGCTGTGTGGTGGGTGCATTGGTGAAGCTGTGTGGTGGGTGCATCGGTGGAGCTGTGTGGTGGGTGCCTCGGTGGAGCTGTGTGGTGGGTGCCTCGGTGGAGCTCTGTGGTGGGTGCATCGGTGAAGCTGTGTGGTGGGTGCATCAGTGAAGCTGTGTGGTGGGTGCATCAGTGAAGCTTAGTGGGTGCATTGGTGGAGCTTAGTTGGAGCATCGGTGGAGCTGTGTTGAGGGTGCATCAGTGGAGCTGTGTGGTGGGTGCCTCGGCGGAGCTGTGTGGTGGGTGCATCGGTGGAGCTGTGTGGTGGGTGCATCGGTGGAGCTGTGTGGTGGGTGCCTTGGTGGAGCTGTGTGGTGGGTGCCTCGGTGGAGCTGTGTGGTGGGTGCCTCGGTGGAGCTGTGTGGTGGGTGCATCGGTGGAGCGGTGTCGGTGGAGCTGTGTGGTGGGTGCATCGGTGGAGCTGTGTGGTGGGTGCATCGGTGGAGCTTTGTAGGTGGAGCTGTGTGGTGGCTGCATCGGTGGAGCTGTGCGGTGGGTGCATCGGTGGAGCTGTGTGGTGGGTGCATCGGTGGAGCTGTGTGGTGGGTGCATCGGTGGAGCTGTGTGGTGGGTGCCTCGGTGGAGCTGTGTGGTGGGTGCATCGGTGGAGCTGTGTGGTGGGTGCATCGGTGGAGCTGTGTGGTGGGTGCATCAGTGGAGCTGTCTGGTGGGGTCATCTGTGAAGCTCTGTGGTGGGTGCATCGGTGGAGTTGTGTCGGTGGAGCTGTGTGGTGGTTGCATCAGTGGAGCTGTGTCGGCGGAGCTCTGTGGTGGGTGCATCGGTGGAGCTGTGTTGGTGCATTGGTGGAGCTTAGTTGGAGCATCGGTGGAGCTGTTTGGAGGGTGCATCAGTGGAGCTGTGTGGTGGGTGCCACGGCGGAGCTGTGTGGTGGGTGCATCGGTGGAGCTGTGTGGTGGGTGCCTCGGTAGAGCTCTATGGTGGGTGCATCGGTGAAGCTTAGTGGGTGCATTGGTGGAGCTTAGTTGGAGCATCGGTGGAGCTGTTTGGAGGGTGCATCAGTGGAGCTGTGTGGTGGGTGCCTCGGCGGAGCTGTGTGGTGGGTGCATCGGCAGAGCTGTGTGGTGGGTGCATCGGCAGAGCTGTGTGGTGGGTGCATCGGCAGAGCTGTGTGGTGGGTGCATCGGCAGAGCTGTGTGGTGGGTGCATCAGCAGAGCTGTGTGGTGGGTTCATCGGCAGAGCTGTGTGGTGGGTGCATCGGCAGAGCTGTGTGGTGGGTGCATCGGCAGAGCTGTGTGGTGGGTGCATCGGCGGAGCTGTGTGGTGGGTGCATCGGCGGAGCTGTGTGGTGGGTGCATCGGCGGAGCTGTGTGGTGGGTGCATCGGCGGAGCTGTGTGGTGGGTGCATCGGCGGAACTGTGTGGTGGGTGGAGCTGTGTGGTGGGTGCATCTGTGGAGCTGTGTGTTGGGTGCATCTGTGGAGCTGTGTGGTGGGTGCCTCGGTGGAGCTGTGTGGTGGGTGCATCGGTGGAGCTGTGTGGTGGGTGCCTTGGTGGAGCTGTATGGTGGGTGCCTCAGTGGAGCTGTGTGGTGGGTGCATCGGTGGAGCTCTGTGGTGGGTGCATCGGTGGAGCTGTGTCGGTGGAGCTGTGTGGTGGTTGCATCGGTGGAGCTGTGTCGGTGGAGCTGTGTGGTGGGTGCATCAGTGGAGCTGTGTCGGTGGAGCTGTGTGGTGGGTGCATTGGTGGAGCTGGGTGGTGGGTGCATCGGTGGAGCTGGGTGGTGGGTGTATCGGTGGAGCTGGGAGGTGGGTGCATCTGTGGAGCTGTGTGGTGGGTGCATCTGTGGAGCTGTGTAGTGGGTGCCTCGTGGAGCTGTGTGGTGGGTGCATTGGTGGAGCTGTGTGGTGGGTGCCTCGGCAGAGCTGTGTGGTGGGTGCCTCGGCGGAGCTGTGTGGTGGGTGCCTCGGCGGAGCTGTGTGGTGGGTGCATCGGTGGAGCTGTGTGGTGGGTGCATCGGTGGAGCTGTGTGGTGGGTGCATCGGTGGAGCTGTGTGGTGGGTGCATCGGTGGAGCTGTGTGGTGGGTGCATCGGTGGAGCTGTGTGGTGGGTACCTTGATGGAGCTGTATGGTGGGTGCCTCAGTGGAGCTGTGTGGTGGGTGCATCGGTGGAGCTGTGTGGTGGGTGCATCGGTGGAGCTGTGTCGGTGGAGCTGTGTGGTGGGTGCATCGGTGGAGCTGTGTGGTGGCTGCATCGGTGGAGCTGTGTGGTGGGTGCCTCGGTGGAGCTGTGTGGTGGGTGCCTCGGTGGAGCTGTGTGGTGGGTGCCTCGGTGGAGCTGTGTGGTGGGTGCCTCGGTGGAGCTGTGTGGTGGCTGCATCGGTGGAGCTGTGTGGTGGCTGCATCGGTGGAACTGTGTGGTGGCTGCATCGGTGGAACTGTGTGGTGGCTGCCTCGGTGGAGCTGTGTGGTGGGTGGCTCGGTGGAACTGTGTGGTGGGTGGCTCGGTGGAACTGTGTGGTGGGTGCATCGGTGGAGCTGTGTAGGGCGAGCTGTGTGCCTCGGTGGAGCTGTGTGGTGGGTGCCTCGGTGGAGCTGTGTGGTGGGTGCCTCGGTGGAGCTGTGTGGTGGGTGCCTCGGTGGAGCTGTGTGGTGGGTGCCTCGGTGGAGCTGTGTGGTGGGTGCCTCGGAGGAGCTGTGTAGGTGGAGCTGTGTGGTGGGTGCATTGGTGAAGCTGTGTGGTGGGTGCATCGGTGGAGCTGTGTGGTGGGTGCCTCGGTGGAGCTCTGTGGTGGGTGCATCGGTGAAGCTGTGTGGTGGGTGCATCGGTGAAGCTTAGTGGGTGCATTGGTGGAGCTTAGTTGGAGCATCGGTGGAGCTGTGTTGAGGGTGCATCAGTGGAGCTGTGTGGTGGGTGCCTCGGCGGAGCTGTGTGGTGGGTGCATCGGCGGAGCTGTGTGGTGGGTGCATCGGCGGAGCTGTGTGGTGGGTGGAGCTGTGTGGTGGGTGGAGCTGTGTGTTGGGTGCATCTGTGGAGCTGTGTGGTGGGTCCCTCGGTGGAGCTGTGTGGTGGGTGCATCGGTGGAGCTGTGTGGTGGGTGCATCGGTGGAGCTGTGTGGTGGGTGCATCGGTGGAGCTGTGTGGTGGGTGCCTCGGTGGAGCTGTGTGGTGGGTGCATCGGTGGAGCTGTGTGGTGGGTGCATCGGTGGAGCGGTGTCGGTGGAACTGTGTGGTGGGTGCATCGGTGGAGCTGTGTGGTGGGTGCATCGGTGGAGCTTTGTAGGTGGAGCTGTGTGGTGGCTGCATCGGTGGAGCTGTGTGGTGGGTGCATTGGTGGAGCTGTGTGGTGGGTTAATTGGTGGAGCTGTGCAGTGGGTGCATCGGTGGAGCTGTGCGGTGGGTGCATCGGTGGAGCTGTGTGGTGGGTGCATCGGTGGAGCTGTGTGGTGGGTGCATCGGTGGAGCTGTGTGGTGGGTGCCTCGGTGGAGCTGTGTGGTGGGTGCATCGGTGGAGCTGTGTGGTGGGTGCATCGGTGGAGCTGTGTGGTGGGTGCATCAGTGGAGCTGTCTGGTGGGGTCATCTGTGAAGCTCTGTGGTGGGTGCATCGGTGGAGCTGTGTCGGTGGAGCTGTGTGGTGGTTGCATCAGTGGAGCTGTGTCGGCGGAGCTCTGTGGTGGGTGCATCGATGGAGCTGTGTTGGTGGAGCTGTGTGGTGGGTACATCGGTGGAGCTGGGTGGTGGGTGCATCGGTGGAGCTGTGTGGTGGGTGGAGCTGGGAGGTGGGTGCATCGGTGGAGCTGTGTGGTGGGTGCATCTGTGGAGCTGTGTGGTGGGTGCATCTGTGGAGCTGTGTAGTGGGTGCCTCATGGAGCTGTGTGGTGGGTGCCTCGGTGGAGCTGTGTGGTGGGTGCCTCGGTGGAGCTGTGTGGTGGGTGCTTCGGCGGAGCTGTGTGGTGGGTGCCTCGGCGGAGCTGTGTGGTGGGTGCCTCGGCGGAGCTGTGTGGTGGATGCCTCGGTGGAGCTGTGTGGTGGGTGCATCGGTGGAGCTGTGTGGTGGGTGCATCGGCGGAGCTGTGTGGTGGGTGCCTCGGCGGAGCTGTGTGGTGGGTGCATCGGTGGAGCTGTGTGGTGGGTGCATCGGTGGAGCTGTGTGGTGGGTGCATCGGTGGAGCTGTGTGGTGGGTGCCTTGATGGAGCTGTATGGTGGGTGCATCGGTGGAGCTGTGTGGTGGGTGCATCGGTGGAGCTGTGTGGTGGGTGCATCGGTGGAGCTGTGTGGTGGGTGCATCGGTGGAGCTGGGTGGTGGGTGCATCGGTGGAGCTGTGTCGGTGGAGCTGTGTGGTGGCTGCATCGGTGGAGCTGTGTGGTGGGTGCATCAGTGGAGCTGTGTGGTGGTTGCCTCGGTGGAGCTGTGTGGTGGCTGCATCGGTGGAGCTGTATGGTGGCTGCATCGGTGGAACTGTGTGGTGGGTGCATCGGTGGAGCTGTGTGGTGGGTGCCTCGGTGGAGCTGTGTGGTGGGTGCCTCGGTGGAGCTGTGTGGTGGGTGCCTCGGTGGAGCTGTGTGGTGGGTGCCTCGGTGGAGCTGTGTGGTGGGTGGCTCGGTGGAACTGTGTGGTGGGTGGCTCGGTGGAACTGTGTAGGTGGAGCTGTGTGGTGGGTGCATTGGTGGAGCTGTGTGGTGGGTGCATTGGTGGAGCTGTGTGGTGGGAGCATTGGTGGAGCTGTGCGGTGGGTGCATAGGGTGAGCTGCGTGGTGGGTGCATCGGTGGAGCTGTGTGGTGGCTGCATCGGTGGAGCTGTGTGGTGGGTGCCTCGGTGGAGCTGTGTGGTGGGTGCCTCGGTGGAGCTGTGTGGTGGGTGCCTCGGTGGAGCTGTGTGGTGGGTGCCTCGGTGGAGCTGTGTGGTGGGTGCCTCGGTGGAGCTGTGTGGTGGCTGCATCGGTGGAACTGTGTGGTGGCTGCATCGGTGGAACTGTGTGGTGGCTGCCTCGGTGGAGCTGTGTGGTGGGTGGCTCGGTGGAACTGTGTGGTGGGTGCATCGGTGGAGCTGTGTAGGGCGAGCTGTGTGCCTCGGTGGAGCTGTGTGGTGGGTGCCTCGGTGGAGCTGTGTGGTGGGTGCCTCGGTGGAGCTGTGTGGTGGGTGCCTCAGTGGAGCTGTGTGGTGGGTGCATCGGTGGAGCTGTGTGGTGGGTGCATCGGTGGAGCGGTGTCGGTGGAGCTGTGTGGTGGGTGCATCGGTGGAGCTGTGTGGTGGGTGCATCGGTGGAGCTTTGTAGGTGGAGCTGTGTGGTGGCTGCATCGGTGGAGCTGTGTGGTGGGTGCATTGGTGGAGCTGTGTGGTGGGTTAATTGGTGGAGCTGTGCAGTGGGTGCATCGGTGGAGCTGTGCGGTGGGTGCATCGGTGGAGCTGTGCGGTGGGTGCATCGGTGGAGCTGTGTGGTGGGTGCATCGGTGGAGCTGTGTGGTGGGTGCCTCGGTGGAGCTGTGTGGTGGGTGCATCGGTGGAGCTGTGTGGTGGGTGCATCGGTGGAGCTGTGTGGTGGGTGCATCAGTGGAGCTGTGTGGTGGGTGCATCAGTGGAGCTGTGTGCTGGGGTCATCTGTGAAGCTCTGTGGTGGGTGCATCGGTGGAGCTGTGTCGGTGGAGCTGTGTGGTGGTTGCATCAGTGGAGCTGTGTCGGCGGAGCTCTGTGGTGGGTGCATCGGTGGAGCTGTGTTGGTGGAGCTGTGTGGTGGGTACATCGGTGGAGCTGGGTGGTGGGTGCATCGGTGGAGCTGTGTGGTGGGTGCATCGGTGGAGCTGGGAGGTGGGTGCATCGGTGGAGCTGTGTGGTGGGTGCATCTGTGGAGCTGTGTGGTGGGTGCATCTGTGGAGCTGTGTGGTGGGTGCATCTGTGGAGCTGTGTGGTGGGTGCCTCGGTGGAGCTGTGTGGTGGGTGCCTCGGTGGAGCTGTGTGGTGGGTGCCTCGGTGGAGCTGTGTGGTGGGTGCCTCGGTGGAGCTGTGTGGTGGGTGCCTCGGTGGAGCTGTGTGGTGGGTGCCTCGGCGGAGCTGTGTGGTGGGTGCCTCGGCGGAGCTGTGTGGTGGATGCCTCGGTGGAGCTGTGTGGTGGATGCATCGGTGGAGCTGTGTGGTGGGTGCATCGGTGGAGCTGTGTGGTGGGTGCATCGGTGGAGCTGTGTGGTGGGTGCCTTGATGGAGATGTATGGTGGGTGCCTCAGTGGAGCTGTGTGGTGGGTGCATCGGTGGAGCTGTGTGGTGGGTGCATCGGTGGAGCTGTGTGGTGGGTGCATCGGTGGAGCTGTGTGGTGGGTGCATCGGTGGAGCTGGGTGGTGGGTGCATCGGTGGAGCTGTGTCGGTGGAGCTGTGTGGTGGCTGCATCGGTGGAGCTGTGTGGTGGTTGCCTCGGTGGAGCTGTGTGGTGGGTGCCTCGGTGGAGCTGTGTGGTGGCTGCATCGGTGGAGCTGTGTGGTGGCTGCATCGGTGGAACTGTGTGGTGGGTGCATCGGTGGAGCTGTGTGGTGGGTGCCTCGGTGGAGCTGTGTGGTGGGTGCCTCGGTGGAGCTGTGTGGTGGGTGGCTCGGTGGAACTGTGTGGTGGGTGCATCGGTGGAGCTGTGTAGGTGGAGCTGTGTGGTGGGTGCATTGGTGGAGCTGTGTGGTGGGTGCATTGGTGGAGCTGTGTGGTGGGTGCATTGGTGGAGCTGTGCGGTGGGTGCATAGGGTGAAGCTGTGCGGTGGGTGCATAGGGTGAAGCTGTGTGGTGGGTGCCTCGGTGAAGCTGTGTGGTGGGTGCCTCGGTGGAGCTGTGTGGTGGGTGCCTCGGTGGAGCTGTGTGGTGGGTGCCTCGGTGGAGCTGTGTGGTGGGTGCATCGGTGGAGCTGTGTGGTGGGGTCATCTGTGGAGCTCTGTGGTGGGTGCATCGGTGGAGCTGTGTCGGTGGAGCTGTGTGGTGGTTGCAACAGTGGAGCTGTGTGGTGGGTGCCTCGGTGGAGCTGTGTGGTGGGTGCCTCGGTGGAGCTGTGTGGTGGGTGCCTCGGTGGAGCTGTGTGGTGGGTGCATCGGTGGAGCTGTGTGGTGGGTGCATACCCTAATGAGCAACTAACTTTAACTCTTAGTACCACACCCCATTACTTGCCAAAATTGGGAGTAACTAAATATGTTTTTGTTTGTATTTGTGCAACCGTGTAAAGCTCGTTTATTCAGTTGCTGCACTTTACTTTGTCATGATTGTTTGACATCAGATTGATAGACTTCAGTCAAAATTAAGTAATGTTAGGCTAAACGTGCTTCCCGGCGGGGCAAGGAGAGTTAAGTGGAAAGGTAAACAAGTGTCGTAGAAACCAACAAATGTAGCCGTGCCTGGGCAGTGAAAGGGGAGGAGGGAGGAGAAATGCGAGTCAATGCAGCAGCAGCCTTTGATGTTGCCGGCCGGCCGTGCAGTGAATAATTAGGGGAGGAGAAATGCCGGCTGGGGGAAGCTTGAGATGCATGGTGGCTTTGATGTGCACGCGCTTTTTGCCAATGCGTTTGCGCATTGAGCTTGTTTTTCTCGGGCACTGCAACAAATCGCCGAGATGGATAAGCTCTGTTTAAGCCACAATATAGCTCGCCAGCTATGCACAAGCGCATCAGCAGGCGAGCCCTAAAAAACGGCAGTAGCAGGGACCCGTGCTGCGGGGGGAGAGGCTGCGCTTTATGCGCCGAGATTTACCAGTACCTCCCCCTCGGTAGCAGGTCCCGGGACAGCTGTGAAAGTGCGCGTTGCACCCTGGATGTTAGAGTACTCAGGGTGTTCAACCGGAATTCCCAAAATGAGGCAGGCAACCAGTCTCCACGTGTCACCAAGGGAAAAAGCAGCAGTTCCAAACTGGGGCAGGCAATCAGTCTTCGCGTGTGACCAGAGGAACGAAAAAAAACGGCAGTAGCAGGGACCCATGCATGCTACAATGCTTGTTATTAAACCTAATGTTTTCAAAATGTTCAGTCTCTTATTGTTTCTGTATGTTTTATCATCAATGCATTTATGTGTCTTCGCAAATTAGATGAACGAAGGTATACCACAATGGTCTACTTTGATTACTCGATGTGTCCTCATATATATCTTGGAAAATGCCATTTTCTCTTAAGTAGCTGTTTTATCGATGACGTAATATGTAAATATTCCACTTTATAGACAGGCATTCAATGGACTCCTTTTTTTCTTACACATCGGCTCCTAAGATTGACGGGAATAGCTCACACCACTGAATCGGCTCCTACGATTGACGGGAATAGCTCACACCACTGACCATATTATCAATGCAATAAAATAAGGAGAGGAAAAGGAACATACTTTGCTATGGTATACCAAATATTTGTCTAGAAGGAGTGTAGTTGCCAGTACATGCAAGATAAGAGAGCTAGTAACAGTTGTACCAAAAATAAATAAAGTTAACTTTAAAATGCAAATTAGCAAAATATATCCCCCGTGATTATATTTGTTTCAGCTCATGTCTCCCCTTTAATCATTGTTTATTTCAAGGTCGGCAGCCGACTGAAGTTATCTCCTAATCTTTCATTGATTTTCTCAGATGTTTTTCTCTGCTGTGGCTAATCTAGCCAATTACACCACTAGCAGCTCAGCAGGCATGCTGAATCAGTGATGCCCTTGTTGAATTGCATTTCCAGCTCGCTGTTTCTCACAGCGCTGCACCAGTCCTCAGACGCTTTCTGATTCCAGAGCTGAAGTTACATTCCTGTAACATCTGTTACTGGGCAGTAACCACATATGGAATCGCACGGAGAGCTCACTGTCTAAGCTTAATCGCACCCATTTTAGCAGGCTATCAGGAAACCTCAATTGCACAACACTGTCAAAGAAAGCACAAACCTGCCATTAAGGAAGAAAACATTATGCTATTGTGAACTATCTCGGAGGCATCCTTAAAACAGCGCACAAGTGAAACAAGGTGAGGAGGGTGAAGGGGGGGGCCACGTCCCCAACCACAACCGGAGCTTACATTTGTCGGCAGGGTCTCACACGTCAGTCAGGGAGGGGTAAAAAACAGATGGCACATGGCAGGCAATTAAGTGCCAGGAAGCGGAGGAAAACTGTAGTTAGGCGCCACTGCCTCGGGACTACATGGAAGTTACCATAGGAGCATCAGCCAACAGAAAGCAAGAAAACAACAGCAATACCAGATTTAAACTAATCGCAAGGGGCAGGAGAAATTACACAAACTTGAAGCCAACATACAGATTACTTTAAGTCTCGCTGAGACAGCTCTCGCAGCGCATGCGCTGCCATACACAAGACCCGAAAATGAAACAAAAAAGTTTCATTTTTCTTTTTTAAATGCATCGTTTAAGAAAAGCTGCTTTATTAAGAAAAGCAGTCCCATACATGGTGGTCTGCTGAGCCCATCAGGCCACCACCCTGGGAGCGCCGTCACTCTCAATGGACTTGCAAATTGCGAGAGGCTCATTAATATTAATGAGCCTTGCAATTTGACCCCATTGGGAATCACAAAACAGTGTAATAACACTGTTGTACATTTCATTTAGCGCCTCGCAATTTGCGACTTGCAATGAGTCGCAAATTGTGAGGCGCTAAATGAAAGGGTCGTACTTCTGGCCCTTAGTCGTCTGATCACAACAGATTATTACTGACTCTAAATTGGGTGGCTATACCGCAGGAATACCGGCCTAGAGACAGCAAGCAAGAGTGCTAGAAGACACAGTGTTCAGTCAAGGAAGAAATAACAAGCATACACAATCCCCAGCACACATCTACAAGGTAAAATCAATATCCAAACTGATAGTGTTAACACAAAAGTAGATCAAAGTTGTAGTAATCTTCTTTTCTTTATTATTTTCCTTTTCCTGTCACTGTGTTGAATTCTTAGCCAGCCAACACATGTTTCGTCACCACAAGGGGAAATTGTCCCGTGACTTTTTCAAGGCTAAGTAAACAAACAAGAACAAAAGGCCATTGTAACACCATACAGACATCTGGTGTTCAATAGACAAGTGAAGCAATCTCACCGTGACTTGGTAAGGCTCAAATCATAGATTGGAGACAATTCTAAATGCATGCACAGTGTGGAAACCCACAAAGCACATTTAGAACAAGAAATAATAAAATGAAAAAGTTTTATAATCTGGATAGTTTTATATCTTAAGTTAGCTCCTAGCTATGTGTGACACCCTGAGACTATTAGTACACCAGTGTAAATTCAGAAATATAAGTGTTAGACCTGGCACCTTGGTGTGAGTCTCCCTTCCACTTTTTGCTGATGTGCCTCAGATGTTTTGCTAGTGTTCGATGCTCAGGGCACTGCGCCACGGCCAATCCGTGCCGCAGTGCAAGTGCTCCCAATATAAAGTATATGTGTAATTGATTTCCACGATTGGCTTATTTGGTTTACTGCCAGTCCCCAGTAAAGTGCACGAGGAGTGCCGGGGCTTGTAGATACAAATGCTGCTAGTGGGCCTGCAGCGTTGGTTGCGCCACCCACAGAAGCGGCCTCGTAAGATATGACTCGCCATTGCAGACCCCACGTGCAGTCCCGTACTGACGCTGACTGCGCAAGTGCCCACACTAGCCAGTCCCTGAACCTTCCCTAACCTCCATCTCAGTCACCCCTATGGTAGGCCTACGGGCAGGGTGCATTGAAGCATAAGGTAGGACAAGCCTAGAGTGTGGCATGTCCTCATAGTGAATTACCGCCCTTTTTGTTCTTCACTATGGAAGGGCTACCGGTTCTCTTAGGCCAAGATGAGCTGTCGGAACTATTACACGTTATAGTCCAGGCAGGCTCAGGGAACACGGTAGCATGTCGAGTTTAGTATGCCTGAACTCAGAATAATAAAATACTTCCTTTAGTAAGGTTTATTTTAATATCCTGTGTTTGCAAATTCTTCTTTTAGAAAGTTAGCCTTTGCGCGCCTAACTATTTAGCCCGCCTCTGCCAGGATGTGTATCTGTTGTCTGGGTTTGTGTGAGTGACAGGGCTGGGAGATTCCCGGGGACAGTTGGAACCCCCAGGTGGTGAATAGGGTGCTTACACCAGGATGGGTGGGCGGAGTAGTCCTTGACTGAGTAGGGTTGTGCTCCACCACCACAATGCTGGCTCCACCTCCTGCGGAGCGTCTGATGTCTCTGCCCTGCACCCTGAAAGAGGACGGCAGCTTCCTGTAAACAGAGTACTCCAAAACCGGGTTTGAACTAGGCTCAGGCCCCCTGGTCTGCAAAGACAAATAGAATCGCAGTATAAATATAGGAGCTCCGCTCCTTACAAATCAGATCCAGTTTTGACCACTACGAACCTCTGCCTAACTAGAAGGACCAAGAGAAGCTGAAGGACGGAAACTGGTCTGAATCCTGTAAGACTGGCCTGCAGTGGTGCCTTGCTCGGAATGGAGAGGAAAGGACCAGAAAGGACTTTGTAGACTTGTGCCTGAAACGATCTCCAAGGGCTTGATCGAGAGCTTGCCCCCTGAACGGAACCCCAGGACCATTGGGATCTATCTTCTTGTGCCCGTCTGCTGTTGGGCCTTAGTTCTTATTCCCTCGCCAGAGTTGTGACTCGGGTGCCTTCGCCCCCTCCCAGGTTGTGACAGCTCGGAGCCTGTTCGCCCCGCCGTAGAGAGCCCCACTCATCCCTGAGTCGCTCTCCGCTTCAGTGCCGGGCCGTCCGCTCTCCTGTCACCTCGCCGCTAACAGAGCGCGTTGTGCACCTCTCATCTTCTCCCGCCGGAATCCGCACGGAGCGCATGCCATGCCTCAGACGGTCCGTACGTCGTAACGTACTTGACTGTCTCGCTTTGCCCTCCTGTATACCAAGACCCGTGCCACACCTCAAGAAAGGCCTCCCCGTACCGTGGTACCGGAAGCCTGGTGTTGCACCCGTCTGCCGTAGAACGCGACGCCACTCACAGATCCACGAGTATGACCCGGCGTGCTAAGAAGTTGTACGTCCCGCAGGCCTGAACAGCGCCTCGCCCCGTGAGCTGCATCGACCCCGGATCGCCACAACCCTCCACAGTCCTGCTCCTCCACCTCGCACCTCGAGGGGGACCTGAGCCGGAGAGATCCTCTGGAGAACTGTTGGCCTCGTCCTGAGTCCGCCCTCACCAGCCGCGCCTGAAACGCCTCGGACTTCCACAAGCAAGGTACACGTGAACTCCGTCCCGAGTTCATATCGGATCCAGGGTCCGCAACGTTCTTATTTCCCTGTCATTGTACCTTGCTGAACAACGAACATTCAAAGACTAATCTTGCCTATCATAATCTGGTGGCCTCAAATCGCTAAACGTTACATGGTCTTGTGATAATCCTGCTTGAATCTATCTTTTATATAAAGTATACGTATTTTTGATACAACTACACGACTGGTGTCCATTTGTGGTGGGTCAGTGGGTTTACTGTGTATGATCATAAATGCTTAACTTACTATCGCCCTGAGGATTAGCCTTGTCTGCTCGCGCCACACTACCTAGGGGGTGAGCAGGGGTTAATCGAAGGAGTAGTTCCCTTGCCCTGACGTAGAGCTGAGGGTCCCTGCTTGTCACAAGTGCCTACCTGTGCCAACCAGAGACCTCCGGTTCCAACACCCTGATAAACAGCAGATCCAAGATTACTATTGAAAAAGAACAGTGCGATGACCAGGGGAGACTACTGATCACCCGACTGGAAAGAGGAGATGAAACCATACTGATAACCAACACCTATGGCCCTAACACAGACGACACTGGCTAGTGGGAGGAGGTAGGGAGACAAATAGAAGCTCACCAGCCTTGCGACATGAACGTACTAGCAGGAGATTTCAACCTTGCCCTACATCACACCCTAGACAGACAAACAAGATCACAGACCCGTCCCCCATTGTCCCTCAACACATTAAAAAACGTATGCATCAAATTCAACCTAGAGGACCCATGGCGACTACAACACCCCGACACCAAAGACTACCTTTTACTCCAGCGTGCACAACTCATACAGGAGAATAGACTACATCCTGATTTCAGCCTCACACACACACCTGACTGAACACACAGACATCGCGGCCAGAACAACGAGCACATCACATGCAGATGGAGATTTAGCAACATAACCATGGCGAAGAAAGAGGACCAAGACAGAATACAAAAAGCCCTAGAGGAATACATTGCAGACAATGATATTCCAGACACTTTCCCAAAGTGCCTATGGGATGCCCTTAAGGCCCCCATCTGGGGGACATCTGATAGAAATCAAGGCCAGGAGAGACAGGGAGGCAAAAGCGCAACTAGTTCATCTAGAACAGGAGATCAAAGACCTAGAAAGGGAACACATCAATGATCCCGAGAACGCAGCCGTACAGGTAAAACTCTCGTGGAAAACATATGAATTCAACAGAATTCTGAGCGATCGGGCGGGAATGTGGATCAGGAAATACAAACAAATCAACCTATGCGAGGCTAACATACCTCAAATACAAATAAAGAAAACAAAGCATTTCAACAATCACAGACACAAACAATAAGCCCCACACCAGAAACAAGGAAATCATCCACACATTCATGGAATTCTACAAAGAACTGTACGGATGTATGACGTTACAACGCATACCATTACAACAAAACCTTTACAACGCAGAATCCATCACAACACATGCCATTACGACGCAGCTGCTATTACAACGCATGCCATTACAACTTAAGTATGGGTAAGTATTTTTTTTTTATTAATGGGAATGTAATGGTAGTGTAAGTTTTGGATAGTGTAGGGGTTCTAATTACTATTCTAACTCCAGGGGGGTGTAATAGTAGGGTAAGTGTTGGATAGTGTAGGGGTTAAAATTTAATTAAATACTTACCCATACTTATGTTGTACTGGCATGCGTTGTAATAGCAGCTGCGTTGTAATGGCATGCGTTGTAATGGCATGCGTTTTAATGGATCCTGCATTGTAAAAGTTTCATTGTAATGGTAGTGCGTTGTTTTAGTTGCGTTGTAATGGCTGTTTCCCAACTATACAGGAAAGACGCAAACGCAGAACAGGAAGACTGCTCAGCCTACCTAGACAAACTCAATCTACCCAAGGTTACAAAGGAGGAAGTCAAGGCACTAGGTCAGGACATAAAAACCAGCGAGGTCACCACAGCAATTAGGGCTCTAAAAGATGGCAAAGCCCCTGGACCAGACGGATACACCGCACCCTTTTATAAAACACTAGCTTACCCGTCGCGCGTTGCTGCAATCTCCGAAGAAAGGAAATTCAAGGAAACTCGTTATGATCACATTCAATTTACGTTGTGTAATTTTTATTGAAACTTATGCATTTTAATAAGGAAAACATTTCAAAGTGTCGTTTTAATTCTATTTATTTATTCAAATGCTTGTGGATACACGATTTGTTGTTTTTTCATCTGGTGCGTACATCAGTATTCGAAAGATTATGAGAGCCCTGGGGGGCGGATATTTAAAAACATTTTATACCAGAAACCTTCGCGGGAGTGTACTCAACTTCCAAAAGTTTCCTGGCGATCGGATGAATGGTGTTTTAATTCTATTTATTTATTCGAGTGCTTGTGGATACACAATTTGTTGTTTTTCCGTCTGGTGCGTACATCAGTATTCGAAAGATTATGAGGGCCCTGGGGGGCCGATATTTAAAAAAATGTTATGCCAGAAACCTTCGCAGGAGTGTACTCAACAACTTCCCAAAGTTTCATGGCAATCGGATGAATGGTGTAGTAATGACAAACAGACAGACAGACAGACATTCGTATATATATATATATATATATATATATATATATATATATATATATATATATATATATATATATATATATATATATATATATATATATATATATATATTTTTTTTTTTCCCAGGACCTGCTAAGCCCAGTGCTAGGGAAAGTATTCAAATAATGTGGAAAAGAAGGGGCAGTCACACAATATATGTCACAGGCCAACACAATAGTCATACCAAAGGAAAACAAAGATCCTCAATGGCCCAAAAATTACCACCCTATATCACTCATAAACCTAGACTGCAAACTATACGCCAAAATCCTGGCCACAAGACTAAATAAAGTGCTCTCACAGCTAATCGGCAGCCCACAGGTAGGATATCTAAAAACACGCATGTCTCGCGACAACACAAGACTCCTCTGCCAAGTCATAGAACACTCAGCCAAAACAGTTAACCCTACAGTAGCTATCACGTTAGATGCAGAAAAAGCCTTCCAAAGGGTATCCTGGCATTTCTTAGAGAAAAGCATGCAAGCACCTAATCTGGGGGAGAAGTTCGTGCTGAAAGTCATGGTTCTATACAAATCCCCTAAAGCCCAAATAGCTATAAACGGGGCGACCTCAGCCCCCTTCAATTTAGAAAGAGGGACGAGACAAGGATGCCACCTATCTCCCCTGTTGTTCCTCCTCGCCCTAGAACCCCTGATCAGAGATATCACAGATAACTGTAACATAGCGGGAGTAAACATAAACAATGCTACAGCCAAACTGGCTGCCTACGCAGACGACCTGCTCATAATAACGGAGGAGCCCACTCTCTCGATACCTGCACTCATGCAAACTGTCGACCGGTACGCAAAACGCTCTGGCTATAAACTCAACAGAGACAAGTCGGAATGTATGCCCCTGAACATACACACATACAGGGAAGTATTGGGTTCCTCCGGACTAGCCTGGGAACTTGGTTCCATTAAATACCTGGGCACTTTTGTAGAACGCTAAGATCGACCCTAGAAATAAACGAGAAAGCCACGCTAAAAAAAGACAAAAAGGTCTGCTAGACACTTGGCCGCCCAAGTACATCACTTGGTGGGGCTGAATAGACACCGTGAAGATGATGATTCATCCCATAGTCAATTACCTAGCTAGTATGCTCCCACTGGCCTTCACAGATGACTTCCATAAAAAAATTGACCGGATGCTAAACAAGTTCATATGGTGCAACAAAAAATCCAGAATCAGTCTCCAGAAAGTTCGACTAAGTAAAAAGCTAGGGGGCCTCAACCTAGCGGACCTAAGAACTTTCCAAACAGCCTCCATAGCCAGACAAGGAATATACGGAGTACTGCCCAAGCAACCCTATACATCAACCTGGCTTGCCATAGAGAGAGCCATGTTAAACATAGACCCCCTAACACTCCTCACATCCAAAAAGCAAACGTACACAAACAGCCTGATCTTCAAGATCACGAGGCAGGCGCTGCTCAAAGTAGACAGAAAGCTCGAAGTCAGCATCAGAAACTCACCATGGGAATCACTCTGGAATAATCCCAAAATCAAATACAGAGGTAAAGCCCTCGACATGCACACATGGAAAAGAGTAGGTCTCTCATATCCAGCTCAGCTGGAAGAGAAAGGATCATCGCAAACCTTCAACAGTATGAGAAATAGACAAAACCTCCCCAAGGTAGAATTTTACAACTTCCTTGCCATCAAGACAGCCTTAACAAAAGCTAAGCTATCCAGACACAAGCCCTCAATCTTCAGATACATGGAGAACATAAACAAGGTAGGACACCAGGTCTCGCACCAATACAAGCTGCTCCGACCAGGAACATCCAAACTAAACACAAAAAACAATACCTACTGGGAAACACAACTCGGTTCCAATCTCACAGAACAAGAACTACAGACATTCTGTGAAGCCCCATCAAGAAACATGATTTCCCCAGTGGTAGCACAAACGAAATTCTGGCTCTTACACCAAGCATTCTGGACACCTGCACGCCTTACATCCTTAGGCCTCAAAGACAACGACACCTGTTGGAACTGCGGTGTAGTAGGGGGGAGACCTCGCTCACCTCATCTTCCATTGTAGTAAAGTCACCAGATACTGGAAGAGAGTGCTGAGCTTCATCAGCGATGCCCTAGGTTGCACCCTACAGCACACTTTTGCCACAACCACCACCGCACACATCACCACAGATCTGGCCACACAACAAGACAGGCTCCTACTAGACTTCCTCCTGACGACAGCAGTCAAAATAGTACTAGCCAAGTGGAAAAATACCACCAAAGCCACATTCAATGGGTGGCTGAACTGGGTCACATTCCTAAGAGGGGCGGACATCACTGCATTAGGGCAAACACCCTGGAAAAACCCAGCCCGGGCTATGTGGTCAACACTAGACAAATACCTCGACTCAAACAGGCCACCGTAACTCAAACGCACAAGCCAGATCATCTGCTAGTAATCCACTGCAGGAAGTGTAAGATAACAGCAAACAGCCGCCAAACCCATCTTTGTTTTGTCCTTACGATGTACCACATGAACGCACGCAATTACCTATATGTTCAATGTTAAGTGTTTTCGACCACTGGTAGAAATGCGTGGCAGACACAAATATAAACCTTGTATCGTCACTGACCTGCCCGTTTTAACCGTCTGTATGTTAAATGTCACTTTGTTTCTTTCATATTTCTGTATTGTAAAATACCAATAAAAATAGATTACAAAAAAAAAGAAATATCTACCTGGTGATCGGACTATGAGGGGTTGTATAGGCCACGACAATACACTGAGTGATTCATGGATGGCTACCTGACTACTGCATATCTGCTGCAGGTGATCCCTAATCATCATCATGTTCTGGGTTGGTATCATGCCATGGCAGAGGCAGGCCTGGAATTGTGCTGACTTATCCCCCTCCACGTGCATCTCAGCTTGTCATGTTTCAAAGTAAAAGCAAAGCAGATGTTCAATGAGATGGGTGTGGAATGTTTGAGCATCTGTCAGCGTGGGTAACATCCGAGGCTGCAACTGGACCGCAGTCTTCTACTGACCTAGTGGTGACTCCGTTTGCGTCAAAGCCCTGTGGATATTGGTCCTTGCCCCCCCCAAAGCCCCTATGCACCCGTCACTCATTACTTCTTTCAGTGCTTCCCACTCTAACAGCCTAGTAGTGGCTGTGTCCCAATTGTCAGTGAAATAATTGGAGATGGATTCCCTCAGTAATGCTCAAAACGCATTAGGCAACAAGAACGTAGGCTACAGTTACCATCTGTGGACTGGGGGATGTTAGGCACGACACCCAATGTGTATGTGCATAGGGTTATGTTCTGAGATGTTCTTCACAGGTATTCAGCATCTAGCACCTCACGCTTGAGTGTGTTGTGATAACAAATATTCCCAATGCAAATATGCAGATTGTGTACTGCAGAGTATAAGGAGTACCCCTGGGTCTCAGGATGTAGGATTCACCAACAGTGTCGGAGTGACCAGTGCACAACCTATTGTGTAAGGCACGCTGCCAACTCTGGAGGCAATGGTAGAGGGAGGTGAGAAGGGACAAGTCACGGCTCTCAGACACAACAGAAATTGCCATCCACAACCCAGGGGATATGGGCACACCTTGTGAGGATGAGAGATAGGTGAAGAATGATGTACAGTTTGGCATCATTTGGTTCATAAACAATGCCCAATTATATTGGTACACATCTAGGAGCCCATCTACAAAGACATATTGCCCTTCAGGCTCCAGTGCATTGTCTAATGAGCTAAATGGGACCCCCGTAGGAACCCACAGAAGGGCTCCCCTTGCTAAACAAGAGTAGACGGTGCAAAATAAATGACTCTGCAAGCCCTTCTGGAACTGGGTCTCCTGTTCCCTGTCACATGGGTCTTCTGTAACAGTGCTATGTTTTTTTTACCTGTGCCTCCTGATATATCATCACAATACGTGTCTCTTCCGGATCGCGGATATAATATCAACACTACAAATATTGAGCAACAAAATTATCGACACACTAATATCGAACACAAAAATATCAACATCCTATATTTATTAATTAAAAAACACAAATATCAAAATACAAATATCACCAGTAAAAACACAGATAAATCTATATTCAAAAACAAAAATATTGTAGAAAATAATATCGTACCCATTAAATAAACACACAAAACAACAAAAAGATCAGAACCAATAATGTAGACCACATTATTATCAAAAACACACAAAACCAACACCTCAAAAATGATGAAAATAACACAAAACATAACATTAATGATATAACCAATAGTACAAACACACACAATATAACTAAATACCTAAAAATAATATCAATATTAAAAATGAAACAACAAAATACTTCACAAACTTAACTTGATCAAATAAATCATTTTTACAAAGACAGTAACTATAAAACAATAATTTATATGTTTACTACATTATGTCTTTACAAAATAAATATGAACATATAACTAAATATACACACAATATCAAACAAACATAATTTAAAATTAATCAGTGTTGACCAAAAAAAGAAACAAGTGCTAAAATAATGTAAACCCATGCTTCAAAACCAAATGAAAAACAAACCAAAAAAAAGGAAAGTACAATTAAATGAACACTCTATAAACCAATGAAAAATCAGTTTAAATCTGTATTACACCAGCAAAATACCAGAAGCAAACTCTGCTGAATTTCTTCAACAACATCACACTACCACATCCAAGACTTCTAATTCAACTTTACAAAGTAAGTAAAATATAAAAATGATTTAATAATGTAACAAAAGAAAACTATACTGAACCTAAACAAACTAAACAAATAACCTCATGTTATTATACATTATTTCTCCTCTACAGAATATCTAAACTACACTCAAATAACTACAAACATCCAAGAAACTCCTCCAAACATAGTATACATGTAAAAAATACTAACCCAATAACTAAAAGTCCCACCCCAAAAACCTCACTAACTACCCACTCCCCAAAATACAAACAATACTGTTAAACTAACAAATTAAAAAATATCTTCAACAGAAAAAAAGCAAGCACTGCATCCAAACACCAACAGAAAATATCACAAAAACCAACTATTACTACAAAACGAAACATGTAAGTATATTTTAAACTTTAACTATTTTTAATACAATAAAAACATGTAGAACATATTTAACATTTTCTAAATAAATTTCTCATGACAGCTCAAATAACAAAATGACTTAAGGTGCAAAATTCATAACATCGCAAAAAGGAAAACTTGTATTATGGTATGTGGGTTATGTCTGTTAAACAACAAAAGAGTGTTGTATGGTTATATAGGACCACACAAAGGAGCAAAACAGAAAGGGGACCGACCTCACTTAGGTAGGTTAGGAAGGCCCTCACTCACCACTTAGTGATGACATGCTTCATCATTGGGCCCCACTAAAGAGGCCGAGTGCCTCTTTAGTGTTCTTCGACGCCACATCTACTGCGGAGCAGGATTTGTGAGTTAAGGCGTGCAGTGAAAGTAAATTAAATGGTGGTGAAGGGTATATAAAAATGTCTAAGTGTAACCAAAAAAATGATTTATTGTATGGTCACTTAGGGCGTCGAAGCACACTAAAGAGGCACTCGGCCTCTTTAGTGGAGCCCAATGATGAAGCATGTCATCACTAGGTGGTGAGTGAGGGCCTTCCTAACCTACCTAAGTGAGGTCGGTCCCCTTTATATTTTGCTCCTTTGTGTGGTCCTATATAACCATACAACACTCTTTTGTTGTTTAACAGATATAACCGGGGAATAAGAGTGTTATCTACTCCTCCCTACCTCTCTTCTTGTTTATACATGTGGGTTATGTCTACACCCAAGGGAAACAGACAGCCAACAAGATTATTTGGAAATGCACAAAATGCTATTCCAATGCATGTTATAGGAAGGCAACAACAAAGGCAACTACTGTAATATATGTCAAAGAGCATAATAACCCCCTAACATAGCAGAGATAGCAGCAAGAGATCTTTTAGAAACTCTTAAAGAACTAGCACTAGCTCTAAGAAACCCAGAACAGAAATACTAAAGGACATCCTACCCAGAGTTCCTGAATATGTAACTGGACAATTACCCTCCATCTCAACATTAAAAATATTAATTGCTAGAAGTAAAAAAATCTACTACTCACACTCAACCTTCCCCCAAATTATTCAGTGAAGCTGAAATACCACCTGAATCTACTCAAACTCATAATGAAGAACAATTCCTTCTTCATGATAACAAATCAAATCACAAAAGAAGTTTAATATTTGCAACTCCCACAAACCTACAAAAACTTCGAATGTACGAAACGTGGATGATGGATGGTACATTTAAAATATGTCCCAAACCATTTTTCCAAATTATACACAATCCGTGGACAGTACCACAAAAGGAATATCCCCCTCAATTATGCACTACTATCTAACAAGCAAACAACTACCTATGTAGAACTACTAACAAAAACAAAGCAAGAAACTAATTACTTCTATCCACAGAAAATGATCATAGACTTTGAACAGTCAATGTTACAAGCCATCCTGAAAAATGACCCTCACATAGCAATACAAGGTTGCTATTGCCATTTTAATCAAAGCATATAGAGACACCTACAAAAATCTATCCTTATGGGCCGATTACTCAAAAGTCTGGCGTCTTATGCCTCATCGACTGGACCGAGAACCAGTCGATGAGGCATAAGGCGCCAGACTTTATCTGACTCAGCAGCACCAGCACCGGGAGAGACGTTCCCCATGCTGCCTTAAAACGATAAGATTTACCTTTGGAGCATTGTGTGAGCCGCCCAGGATGCAAACGTACCCAGTACATCCTTCTTCAAGTGCTCACCTGTCCTGATGAAGACCCCATTTAGAGGCAACGAATAACCCTCATCTCTACCAGGGGTCGAAACATCGACTATCTTCACCTAACTTTCATACTCAAGGATGACAATGTACTCACCTAAAGTGTACCCTTGAGCAATGTATATAGGAACGCTTTGAACTTCATAGACTGTGAAGGCCTATTCAAATTTAATGTGTATTGTTTTCCATGTCACAGACACCTTTACCCTGTCTTTCACCTACCCAACCACACGTACCTTCCCTACTTCCATTCGAACTTCTCTCACGCCTTAGAGCACTTTGATCGCTTTGAATGTTTTGATTAAAGTTGCATTGAATATGGTGTGTTAAATAATTAAATAATTGATACCAAATTCAACAATGATAATGGTGATATGTTGTTGCATGTTACACAATGGATGTTTGAAATATTAATTCACTACTCTGACCATTTTCTGTAAACGTACCGTACTCTTGACCCAGGTCGGGTAGTCTTTACTTGGGCCCTACCCCGTAAAAACCTACCAAGCAGAGTAACACACATCACACAAGCACAGGGCAACACACACACCACAACACCAGCCTCATGGCAAGAAAACTGAGTAAAAGCACCAAATGAACACACACATACAAGGAACAAACATCCTACTGGACATCCAGCCTGCCAAGTCACACAGACATACCCCACAGAGACACACTGACACATACACAGACCACTGTTGTGAATCTATCTAGGACCCTAATCAAGATATCCCCGATTCATGCCCTTATATGGTTATAACAAAACATATCCTTATAAAGGCATAGGAATCATGTCCATATCTAGTCATAGCCCATGCAGTCCAAATAGGGCAAGGCTACTCCCATAGACTCCTAGAAAGTACAACGCGTTCTTTAAACAAACCAAGCCTCCAGCAGCCCGGGAATTCCCCCTGCTTTTGTTTTGATTTGCACAAGAACTCCTGGAGTCCAGAAAGAACTGTTAGTTCTTAGTGACGTCTTATGTCCAACCTTACGTCAAACCCGGCACCTTCCAGGTATAAATATACCAATGTTGCCTTACGCAAACACACGGTGGTTTGGAGCAGAGCGACTATCTACTTGCCCGAAGCCCAGCTGATGCGAGAGCCGAAGGAAGCCGGCCCTCCCATTTGACGCACTGAGAGAGACGCTGTCTTTTCTCCTGCCAAGAAATTCCAGCTCCGGTGTTTCCAGTCACCCTTGCGGGTTACTGGGAGATCGAGTCCTGAGAGAGAGATACAAGACCTCCTTCATTCTAGAACCAGGGTACGGAGCTGATTAAAACCTTAAGAGAATTCTTGATTCAGATTCTTGGCAAAAACTAACTTAACTTAAACTGCAACTTACTTCCTCCATCCCACGTATTAGGCTTAGGTCAGGTACACCGGGGTAGGCGTATATTAGAAGCACCAGTTGAGTACGTTAGTCAATGTTTTTATGTATGTATATATTTTATCCATTTTGAAGTATCATATGGCTAAGAAACCATATCAATGCTTTTACAGTATTATTTCATAATACTCCTTTTACTGTACGCACTTTGCTTCATGATAAGTATTGCAATTGTGGCAACTCATTTCTCTTGCATGAGAAAGAGGACTGCTCAATAAATAACCCCTTTTATTGAAAACGCCCGTCTCTCTATTTCTCAGCACTCTGGTGAAACTAAGTATGCACGATTGACTGAGTGAAATATCTGGCTATTGTTTTCACACGACTCTAGAGATATAGGGCCAGATGTAGGTAGGCGTTTACCGGGTGGTAACGGCCGAAAACCGGTAAAATCGGCCGTTACCGACCAGAATCCAGGAAATGAGATGTAGGAGGCCATTATTTACCGATTTTTGAAAATCCGAGTCGGAAACCTACGGACTCGGTAAAAATGACCCGGTAAAATTACCGTGTCGGAATCTACCGTATACATAAATACCAAGTTCGTATTTTCCGACTCGGTAAATCAGAAACGGTAATAATTGGCCTTGGAGATGTAGGTAAGCACAAAAATACCGAATCAGCCGAAAAACGGTATTTTTTTGTCGGTATTTACCATGGAATGAAAGCAGGTGGTAACCAAGGGAGGGCTATAAAAAAAGTCCCAAAATGCACCTCAGGACCCATGATGGCGGCTTTTTACATCATAGCAAGACGGCAGAGACTACAGGCAGCAGGACAGAGAGAATGGCTAAGGGAGGAACAAGTGTACAGGCAGAGGATAACACTGTTCCAACTGACAGAGCCTGAAATACTGCAGAGGTACAGGCTACACCCAGACACCATCAAGCAATTGATCAGGGACCTACACCCTCTCCTGGACCACCCAACACCCAGGGCCCATGCCATCCCACCTCATGTCCAGGTGCTATGTAGCTTACACCTGCTGGCCTCAGGGAGCTACCAGAGTGTGATAGCTGTAGTGGGTGGCGTGTCCCAGGGCTGCCTGTCCCGCTTCTTCAGGAGGTTTCTTGATGCCATGATGCAGAGGATGGGGCATTATATTTCATTCCCTGTTACACCGGCAGATTTAGCCAAAACCAAGACTGACTTTTATCAACTGGCACACTTCCCTCACATGATCGGCTGCATCAATGGCACCCACGTCCCACTCTGTCCACCTGCAGCCACAGAGCACATATACAGGAATCGCAAATCGACGCACTCCATCAACGTCCAGGTCATATGTAATGCAGGTAACCTCATCACTGACATCGTAGCCAAGTTCCCCGGAAGTACCCATGATTCTTACATATTCCTGAATAGTGGAATATACACACGCCTACTTGCCGGAGAATTTGGAAATGGATACCTGCTAGGTAAATCACAATGACACACCCTGACACTCACATTAGATCTACGTCTCATGTACTTGCAATTAATGTCTATCTTTCTCCCCCTAGGCGACAGTGCATATGCCCTGCGGTCCTTTGTGCTCACTCCCTACCTCAACCCATCCACCAGGAGTGAAAGGCGATACAACGTGGCTCACAGATCCACACGAAACGTAGTTGAGTGCACATTTGGACTCCTTAAGAGCAGGTTTCGCTGCCTCCACAAGAGTGGAGGTGCACGGAAGTACACCCCAATCATCTGCTGCAAAATAATAGCGACCTGTGCAATGTTGCATAATCTCGCCACCAAACAAGGCACTGAGGTGGAGCTCACATATCATGAGGACATTGATGACGACCCAGAGGTGGCAGAGCCCCAAGCTACAGTGGCAGCAGCAGCTACAGATGGGAGACTGAGACGGGCAGAGGTTACACAACAATATTTCTGAGTGAGTAAAGAGACACAGGCATGAATGTAACTTTGTGTAAGTAGTTTAATATTCACTACGCCACAGCATTGTTAGCTCACATTGGGCTCACTATATTAAACACTCCATGAGTGTGTTGTCACGGTTAACACCACCGTGACTACAGCCTTGGGTGGAGGGCAAAGTCATTGTTTGTGGCCACGGGCCACAGGGCGGGGCTGCAGTGGCTGTGAATCAATGTTCTCACTCTGGCCTGTCACACTTCCCCGACGCCTGCCACTCCTCCGTAAGTCATGCACAGGAGTGCTTGCACCACTCCTGCTGGTGGACCCTTCGCTTTCGGCAGCACAAGTGTCGCCTCCAGTGCCAGTCTGATGCGCGAGCACTAGCTCCATAGCAGAGGTCATCCTGGCCATACCTTCACTTAAATTGTTGCAGCACTGCACTATGGCATCCTGCATCGTGACTGACCGTCAACACAGCACAGTGGTAGCAGTCGCAAACTTGTTCAGGGCCTTGGTTTGCTGGCGCACATCCACACGGGCCTTGCGTCTCTCCAAATGGTCCCTGTCCAATTTGTCACACAGGACAGTCATGCACTGTGTAATATCTGATATTCCTGACGCCATGGATTGCATGCTTTCTGCCATTTCCCCTATGCCCTTGCCTACTGCTTCCAGTTTATTATTTGTTGTGCGTGCGTGCCTCTGAACCCCCATCATTGCTTTTGCCTGCAGGCGCTGCACCTTCACCATGGTGGCCTCCAGTCCGCAGAAGACACCTTGGACTTGCCGCACATCCTCTACCTCCCGTGGCCGTCGCCCTCGGACACTGGCCCGCGTGACTCTGGGACTGGGCTGCTGCTCGGTGTTGCCTCTGTCCTGTGTGTCACCCTCCACCTCCTCCTCCTCCTCCGATGATGTTTGCAGTATTCTGCGAGGGGGCACATCATGGCTCCTGACTCTTCCCAGCACTGGGGATGGTGATGTGGGGGTGGGTGATTGTTCTGCCGCTCCTGTGTCCTGACTACCGAATAGGAGAGGGGATTGTGGATTTTCTGCAGTTGCCTCCTCAGGTATCGGGGCTGCCTGCTCTTGGTCCTGCCCTCGGTGAGATGTGCTAGGTCCGGCTCCTTCCCTCCTCTTCTCTCTGACCTCAGCTGTGCTGCGCTTTGACTCTCCTGTGGACAGACATGGACATTGTGTCAGTAATGTTGTTCACCTGTGTCATGAGATAAAATACACTTCTATAGCACTTTTGCCCGTCTCTCATTTGCCTATGCTACTTGTCTGTTGCTCCCCTTGCTGCAATGCACGCTGACTGCTCTGAGGTATCTACACATGACTACATTTCCCAGGATGCATTGCAGGACATTAGTTAAACCTGTTGTGGAGTCTGATTTGTCCTGTGAGGGGAATAGGTAAATGGGTAAATGATAATGTTCTTGCATCTTACCTGGTTTCTTTGCTCCTCTTGCTGAGCTGTCTGCGTCTCCAATTCCGTGAATACATTCCTTCTCAAGGGTGGATGCGACCATCTCCTCGATGTCGGTGAGTCTGGGGGCTCTGTTTCTTCCTCCTCCTGTAGCAGCACTTTCCTTGCGGTGGGCAGCAAGCTTTTTTTTGGTGATTATGCGGATGTCATACCACCGTTTTTTTAGGTCTTCAAGGTCACGGTGGGTGACACCAATGGCATTTACCTTGCCTTGTATGTCCAACCAGGTGCTGCGTTTGATTGATTCTGCAACATGCAGAGTTTGCTTTCCAAAAATTTTGCCATAATGTCTGACAATCTCCGAAATTAGCACCTGCAGTTCCTCCTGGCTGAACTTCTGCTTCCTTTTGCGCTCTGCAGCATCTCTCTGTGCCTCCTGGTGTCGTGTATTTCTATAGGTTCTGAATCAGTCCCCCTATTCCTGACCCTATTCTGGTTAAACTAACTATCAAGTTAACTAACAGTCAGCCCATGAGGCAAGAAAACCCCCATGATGCAGATACCGTTATCTGACGCAGTCACACTACGGCACAGGAACGTGTTATCTGGTTAGGTCATAACGCTTGAGATCTAATTAGACAAGCGACATTCCTCCAGCCCCTGATAAGGCATACGACGTTCTCATAACAAATCAAACCTATGACAACCTGGATAATCCGTGCGGCCATTGTTTTGATTTCACAGAGAACTTTAGTAAAGAATGTGCTAACGAGCAAGTCGTATGACATCTTTATTGACGTATCTATGTCCATCCTTACGTCAATCTCGGTACCTTTAAGGTATAAATATTGCCGACCTTGCCCTATGCAAACACACGCGTGGTGACAAGACGGAGCAGCCATACTTGCCGAAGCCGAGAGCAGAAGCAGACCCCGCTGGCAGCAGCCCCGCCTTCCTGACGCGCTGAGAGACGCGCTGCTATCTCAAGCCGAGAGACCCAGCACCGGCGTTTCTGGGCAGCCCTCGCAGGCAGCCTGGAATATCGAGAGCAGAGAAAGAGATAATATTCCTCATCCATCCTAAATTCCAGGTACAGAACTGAATAACCCCTCACAGAGAATTCTTTAGTTATTCACTTGGCAAAAACAAACTTAACTTAAACTGTAACTTTCTATTCCCGCCCACGCATTAGACTTAGGTCAGGTACACGGGGTAGGCGTATTTAGAAACACCAGTTGAGTACGTTTAGTCAAATGTATATGTGTATGTAAATATATTTTAATCATTTTAAACATCATATGGCTCAGAAACCATATCAATGTTTTTACAGTATTATTTTATACTATTGCTTTTAATGTATGCACTTTACTTAACTATAAGTATTGCAATAATATCGATCCATTTCTCATGTATGAGAAAAGAGACTGATCAATAAATAACACCTTTTTATTGAACACGCCCGTCTCTTCCTTTTCTCTACAATCTGATGAGACTAAGAATGCACGTACTGACTGAGTAAAATAATTGCCTTGTGCTCACACGACTCTCGAGATTGACTCTTGATTAGGGGAGAGCAAAGTTGTCATGTTCTATGGTTGTCAGAAACTAAATCCCTTCTTGTCTAATCAGGGGAGTTAATTCCTTCCTTGAACATTCGAGAAAGTTTCTAGCGAACTCTGAGCTTAGCTGGCAAACCCAAAAATTAAGTCTAGTATCGACAGTAGTAGACCTAGTTAACGTCTGGTCTAGGCCTTTACTGCTGTAGGTACTATTCCAATGCGCAGAGCCTATTGGGAAAATAGGAGCTACACTACATGGCGCCCAACGTGTTTGGAAAGGGCGATAAAACTAACGTAAGACATTTAGAGTAACTCAGTCGTGCTTTCTCACTCAGACCCCTTTTCCCAAATACTCCAAAGACGTCTGGAGTGGGTGAAAGGTTATATCCTCCAAAACCTCGCAGGAGGGAACTCCTATGTATGGTTCTTGGTCAAGTCAACGTTGAAGGATAAACAGTTCCAAAATATTGTGCATCTAATCTTTGTTCCACAAAGAAACCTGATCTGCAAATAGACATAATACCATCCTGTCTGTAAAATGGGAGACAGTGATGAAGAAAGAGAAACAGTTAGATTAGCTACTGAACTCGCAGATGCTGATGCTACCATGCAAGCAGCAGACCCGAATATAACACTCATTCCGGTCATTAAAAGGAGATCTATAACCTTAAAACTTATAGAAAATGGACTGACACCTAGAGGTGGCACAGTCATATTCGTAATTGAGGCACACGAATATCGGCAGACAGAGGTATACTATACATGGATACATTTTCCAGCAGCAAATGCTGTAACAAAGTACTTCCACTATTACAAAATAGAGGTTCCACCCGACATTTACACTCCTTTCGAGGAGGTGGAAGTACCACTCAAATTCCAAAAGCATTTGCTCTTATTTGATGGCGCCCTAATACATAATAATAACATCACCAGGCTCGGTCCTTTAGGTAGACCAGGAGCAACGTGGCCGGTCTTAGCCGGATACACACCACATCCAGACATCGAAAGAATGCCTGCAGCAGAGCTGTTAATACAGCTAAAACAACTACTAAAAATTCATAGACAATTAGTTCAGTATGTAATGCGGACTTCAACAATTCAGCCAGCGATTAAACTTCCACAGCTGACCCCTCACCAGGGGAACACAAATAAAATTACACCACAGAACATCCAATCCTGCCTAGGTAAAGTTCCAGCTAAACGGGAACAGATACCATTCTGGTTGGCACAGAAAATCACCCAAATAGAGGCGGTGTTTCCTGACACCACCCCATTAGAAAAACACAGGATTCTGACTATATGTCTCCCAATGGGAATCGCACCACACATTGAGGACTGTGACACTTGGGGTACAGTCTTTGCTTCCATCTACACAAAAACGCACGGTGTTCCATCCATTTCGGTAATACCAGATGTGCTAAAACAAATTCAAGATGAATACGGTCCAGAACCTGCTTTAACTCTTGGTATGAAATTACTAAAAGACTTCAAGCAGGTCTCGGCTATATTATTAGCCAACATAAAAGGTGAGGCAGCTAACGTGGCGATCCGCCAGAGGTTAAAAGAGACAGATATAGCAGACCAACCAGCTGAAATTGCAAGAATCATAGAAAAATCCTATGAAGAACTAGGCAGAGATAGTCTAGGTGGAATACCAGTAAAACCGCAACTGACTACAAGTCCAGAAAAAATATTTTTTAATAATAATAATTCACCAAAAAAGAACTGGGATGGAAACAAACAATCCAATCCTAAAGAAAAGAAATTCCAGTCCCGAGGAAGGTCTCCTAGGCGAAGAGAGAAATCTCCAAACCAAAGACAGAGGTCACCGCAGAGTGACCCCTCGGGGAATAGATATAACCTTAGAAATAGGGATAATATTAAAAAACCTGATAGATATCAAGACATTGATACACGTCCCTCTCAATCTTTTCAGAATTCCTCGCAGAAATCGGAAAGAAGAGGACGATCAGAAGAGCACGCCAAGTCCAAAGACAAGGAACCTGCTCAACAAAAAAAAAAATTACAATTTCCAAAAAAGAAGGTAGCCAGTATCAAGGTAGTTAAAAATGCCGAGAATACTGAGGACACAACTGAAAAACGGAGAGTGGGCTCAGACAATGCTAGACAGCGCAGCAGAGGTGAGCATAGCTCGCAAAGTCCTTATGAATCATCTGGAGACAGTGGACACGAATGAATACCTTCAAGTGGAAACTGAAGACACCAGAGTTAGCAAGCCCCACAAGATATACGAGATAACATTACGTATAGAGGGAGATAAGACTAGGAAAATAAGGGGACTATTTTGGGATAACCTCTCCAAAGGCTATGACATCCTTCTAGCTGAAAAAGACTGGCCACCAGAGTTTGTCAGGGAGTGCCCTCATGGCGAAGAAGTAATTATGCCTGCCTTCTCGAATCAAATACCGATTCATAAAAAATACACACTTGCTAGAAAGTGGGCAGTGGCCTTAGCACCTGCTTTATATAAAAATCATGTAGGATGGGATGAGGATTCTCCTCCTCACAAAATCCAGTTAAAATCACAACCTACTGCACAAAGGCAGTACCCAATTAAGCAAGAAGCTAAAAAACAGGTAAATGAAATACTAGATCAGCTAGAATACCAGGGGGTGATTGAAACTTGCACCTCACAAATGAACAATCCTTTGTTTCCGGTCTCCAAACCAGACAATTCATATCGTCTAGTTTTGGATTACCGACACCTTAACACATGTTGCAAAACCTTTGCAGTGCAAAACTCACACAGTGCTGCACTAATGAATAACATAGTGCGCAAAAAATACAAAACAACCTTGGACATCTCCAATGGATTCTTTTGTCAAAACATAGCACCAGAGAGCAGATATTTAACTGCATTCTCAGTAAATGGCACTCAAAAACAATTCTGTCGGTTAGCCCAGGGGTACAAGAACAGTCCGGGGGTATTCTCAGCGAGAGTAACAGAATTACTACAACTATATGATGATGAAGCATTATCTTATGTCGATGACATTTACTTAACAGATGATGACTTGGAGACTCACTTGAAAAGGGTGAACACCATAATACTTGGGTTCGCTGCGGAGGGTTACAAATTCAACTTTAAAAAATCCAGAATTGCCTATCTGACGGTCCTATTCTTAGGATATGAGTTATCAAGTGAAGGCAAAAGCCTGGCAGACAATTTCCTAGAGAAATGTGCCGTAATCCAAGCTCCTAAAACACTAAAAAACCTACAGTCAATTCTAGGCTTCCTAAATTTCGGAAGAACATACATTGCAAATTACGCAGAAAGGGTCAAACCCCTTTATGATCTAATTAAACCAGACTTTAAAAGATCCAATTGGACTCAAACACACACAGAAATTTTGAGATCCTTACAAACAGACATGCTAATTAAAACAAAATTAGAAACACGTGATAACACACGCAACCTTGTGATCCGAGTCATCCCAGGGAGATGCGGATTCACATACCTGACCTATAATGAGGGAGAAACTGTACCAATTGCATTCAAATCACACATGTACACAGAAGCTGAACAGAAATTCAGTAATACAGAAAAAATAATTTGTGCAGTTCAAACCGCAATAGCTAGAGAAAAAGACATGGCTGACGGTAGACATATCACAGTCAGAACAGCAGAATCAGCCTTTGAGGCACTAACACCACCGTGTAATTTACCAACAACAACATTGAATCCGGAATGGATACAATGGGTGAACTCAATCACAACGGACAAAGTATACTACTACTTTGATCCAGAACTAGAAGAATTAAAAAATCTAAAATATGAAAAGACATATCCTCTGCCAATCGACATTCTGCCTCTACGACATTACGCCTGTGTAATCTATACAGACGGACATGCTCAACCCTCCGTTTGGGGAGAACAAGCATACAACCCCACATGTGAGATTACAAAAGAAGTGTGGCGCGGAGGTATATTAAAACCTCTATTAACAAAATCACACTCAGTAGAAACTAATTCAGAACAACAAACTGAAATAGCAGCATTGAAAATGGCGCTAGATAATGCGGATCGCGAATTCCCGACACTTATAGTGTCAGATTCATATTACTGCGTCAAATCATATAACAGCGATTTGCAGACATGGATTCAAAACGGTTACAAAGATGACACAGATGCACAAATAAAACAGAAACTGCTCTGGGAACAAATAGCTCTTTTACAAAAAGAACTACCAAAGACTCACGTGACTCACTCACTGAGTCATCAACGTGATGGCGTTCACGTTGTAGGGAATTCATTGGCTGAAACAGCGGCAGCGGCAGCCACTAAACCGGCTCCCGTAGTTCGAAAAAAGCGTACATTAAAATATATTGACGGTGAAACATTGCTGGCGGTAAAAACGTCATTAAAAGGCGACTGCTTAGCGTTACCGATCAACTATCCACTCAATTATACATACATAATCGATGCAAACTCCGTCCCTTTTGCTCGAATCCCTGGAGTGGGGGATAGAGTGATTCCAAACATGGACAGGAGAAACTTGTTAATCGCAGACGCACACATGGGCGAGGGTCTCAGACACCTTAAATTAAAAGATTCTCTGGAAGAATTACAATCACGGTACTGGTGGCCAGGCATGAGCCTGCACTACACCATGTTTGTAAAAAACTGCCCAAACTGCAACAGAGATCGCAGTGGGGAGAGAAGCAGTTTAATACCTCGTCGTATCAAGGCAGATAATATTACCAGCAAAAAGAATGGCTTGCGATTAACATATACAGGCTAGTTTCCACTTATAATGTAGATCCTCAGCACTCGGCTGACGCCAGAACTGTTATAAAAGATTTGCGAGTCTTTATCGGCACATACGCAATTGGCATGCTGCATTCGGACAATGGTCCTGCTTTTAGCTCTCGGGCTTATAAGGAGGCCATGGTCAGCATGGGCGTGCAATTGCGGTACTCTTGTCCATTTCACCCTGAGGGGAACGGAATTGTTGAAAGAAAAAACCGTGACATAAAGCAATCTATAACGGCAAAGGTATTAGGTTCGGGAGCTGGGTGGGTCAAACATCTAATAAGTGTCCAACGTAGTCTAAATAACTTGCCAAGAAATTCTCTGAAGGGATTCAGTCCGTACGAATTATTATTCGGAACTAGGATGTTGATCTCTGACCTTCATAGTCAGACTTCAGTGGTAATAGAAAAAACCTTTGATGTCAAAGACCGTTTGGCTATTTTGCAGGACTTAAACAAAACAAGAAAAGACCTGAGCAACATACAGTTGAAACAACAGCCAACGACCACTGAAGAATCACCACCTGTCCCAGCAAGACCTGTCTGGATTCCAAAAGTCGGGGATCTAGTCAGGGAGAAGATCGCGGTAAAGAAGGAATTTGGGCCTTCTTACAGAAAAGCAGTTCCTGTCTTGTCTGTCAACGGGACAAGATCAGTTGTACTACCGCCACTTGCTGGTAAAAAGGAGAACCGAGTTGTATCCATCGACCTGGTAAAACCACAACATGTGGCCAATAACAAACAGTAGGCCAAGTGGACTCCCAATAAGTAGCAGAACACCAAGGTTTGCTACCAGCACAGAGGTCCTAACAAAAAGGCTCATCACATTCGAAACGCCTAAGAAGAACAAGAAGGACTATGCAACAATGCAATAGAACTCAGACCTCTGAAAACCCAAATAAAGACATTTAGCAGAGACACACCAATCTATACTGAAGTACCAAGTGAAAATGCAAAAAACAGAAATCCTGAACCAATTGGAACAATTGACAGAACTGCATCCGGTTACTTCATCAACTTCGATGATTCCTCTGACGGCTTCAGTGAATCAAAGACACAGCCATCATCAAAATCCTTTAAAGACAAAGCTAAGGAACTTTCGAAACATCTGAAAGAAACATATCTGGTTTCTCCATGGATTGAATTTTGGGTGGGTTTTGGTGCATTTATCCTCATACTTTGGCTCATCATGGTATTTACTTTGGGACGCTTCATTGAGGGAAAATATGCTAAAATGGACACAGCAAGTCAGAACATCAACTTGATCCTCAAACCACACACATCTTCACACGTCGAGAAAAGAGAACTTTCTTCAGAACTTTCTTCAGCCAACTTCACAGCCAATCCGATACCTGGTGGGGTAGCCTGGGACAACACTGACTATGAAATTTATGGTCCGGTCGAGATCCTGAAATATCCACACCAAATCAAGATCTCCTTGAGTGATTTTGCAAAACCAAACTCATTTGCTGATGATTGGGACTTCGAAAGTATTAACAACATGATGTCTGACTTAGTAATGTCTGCTAAATTTACAAAACATGATTATTTGCAAGGTTCTACAAATTATGATAGTATGTATTGCTATAACCACTATGGTAACCATTTTTTGCATAAATCCGCACAACCTAGAAATGTTTTAAATTATAATCAATGGGAACATTGTGCTACACCTCCAAAAGGGAGCTCAAGAACCATTTATGACAAATATTCATATTTTTCAGGTTTTAACACAAGTAATGCTGAAACTTTTTATTTTAAATTGTCAAACAAGACAGGGATGAAAACCATGATAACCAACACAAAATTGATATATTCAGATTCATTCTTTGAAAAAATGAATACCTTTGGATTTGATTATTGGGACAAAAATGTTGATTTGAAAAGTGTTTGGGGTACAAAAGATTGGCAAGTACAGGGTTTAGAAGCTTTGTTTAGAGCCTGCATAATCCCAGAACAAATGATATTTTTAAATGACACTGTTCAACAAACCACCTGTCTTGGCTTAGCCAAAATCAAAGATTTAAATAAACCGTCTATTCCAAAGCCAACAATGTTTAGCAATAGCTCTGATACAGATGAAGAGATAGACGTAAACCATATATTAAACCAAAACAGAACACATCCTGATTGGAAACAATGGTTGATCTGGCCCACAGATACAAATCACTGTCAAGATAGATTCCTGAATAAAACACAGGGTTTCAAAATGACCAGGCCAGACCCTAGATATCCCCAAAGACATCACCCAGGGATAATAACAACCTACAGTGTGGGCAAATTATGCCTTCAATGGCTACAGACTTCCACACTGCCTGAAATTAAGCAACACCTAACTTTACTTACTGATGGTGCTGACTTGCGTGCTTTCATACTGGGACCACGCAAACAGCGTCAAAAGCGTTTCATAGCAGCCTCTGTATATGCAGCATACAATGAGGCCTGGAAGGTTACTCAAATTGAGACAGCAGAAAGAATAAGGGAAATTGACCGTATTAATTTGGAAAAATCACTATCTGTAGTGGACAATGGGTTAATGACTCTGTCCTCCAGAATTTTTTCTTTGGACAGCATTGTGTCTTCAGCAATCGACATATTATCGCAAGACTTACTGTTATTACAACATGGTCAGTCACAATTGCGTTCTATTGTACAGCTTGGCTGGACGTTACAAAATCTGCGTTCAGGCTATGTGCCTTGGCGTTTAATCAACACAACGTCACTATTCCAAATCTTTAACCTTACTGATAGACAAATCGGTATGGCGCAAAAGGGTGCTGATTATACAATCTTGAGCATTGAAAAACTAGAAAGATTACCGTTGACAATGTCAGAACGACCTGACAGTGAATGGATAATCCACGGAATCATAAATATTCCAATCTCAACCTTCAGGTTTCAATACTGCCAAAAATATATACAGGCTGGCATGTACGAGAAATTGGGAAAAGGGTACCTTAAAACAACTTGGAACCTACCCTATTCACATGCATGTGTCAGTAATAAAGGACAGAAAGTGTTTCTTAGTGGCAACAATTGTGCTATGTCACTAAGCGGCACGCTTCTGTGTAACGGAATTAGTTTGCATGGAGCCTGTGAAGGGAATTCATACAACCTTTCATGTCACCAGCAAGGCGCACCTGCAACTGAAATAGAACCATTCTTTCAAAGACTCTATAATGGGAGTTACATTCTTATTGTAGACCGCAGATGTTGTAGTCTTATGCCCGGGACTCCTTATCTAGTCACTACAACGGCGAAGGTCAAGTGCTGTGGACGTTCTTTGTTCCCCAGCTCCTTCCCAGACAGGGAGGCAAGGGCATGGCCCAATTTGAAAATTACTTCTATTCGAATAGATACTTTAAGCAGAATGAAAACAGTGCTTCTTCAGACACCTACAAGGCTCACGTCATCAAAAGAAACGTATGATCTACAAGTCGCAAGGACGACTGCAGAGATACATACATTATTATCGACTAATTCCACCGTACATTTCGCGGAAATCCTGAGCGAAATCTTAAATATTTCTGATACCACTGGGGTCTCAAAGGTATTTAAGACAGTATTTTCGATGGCATTAACACCATTCAAAGCCATACTGGGTATTTTTCCAGATTTCGTCCATTCGATTTTTGGCGGACTTCCCCTGATCCTGGGACTAATTGCAGGAATCCTATTCTTAGTCCTTATTTTTCGTTATGGCAACCCATGTCACAGATCAAACTATCGCGACAATGGAAGATACGATCCTAGCCATTGGATACCGGGACCGGATATCAAAAATCCTGGGACTATACCGGCTTAGAGACCTGAACATGACTTGGTTTCTATCATTTCGACCAATGTGGCAAAGGTGTGTTTTACCTGTACTAAGGTGTCTGCTATGCGGAGAAGAATGCGTGTTAGACACCTGTCTGACGCTACAATCGGATGCGCCAGTGGATGCAGATACACTGTTGGTTCCTACCAAGGTTCACGCTTTGTGCTGCCCTCAAAGGCTGCCAATCCTGATGACGGCATTCCTGGAATCTTCACCACTACGATTGAAGAGTAGTGAAGTTCAAGATGAAAGCAACATCGAACAGGTACAACCTTCTGTCAGCAATGCGAATCAGAATGTCAATGCAGACAATCATGCGCACGAATGCATGGTTACCCCTATTTCCGACTTAGTGGAACTTTCCCATGAAGCTGTTGACAGTTTTTTCGAAAGCCTGAATGATATGATGTTCTCTCCAGAACAGAAATAGAGACTTTTGAGTAAACTCGCACACGGCGTTCCCTGAATTCGGCCTTCAACTTTAAAAATAAAGTTACATGAACAATTTCACTCCAGCTCACGGACAGCAATATTTTTCAGCAAGCCCCTTAAAATATTTTTCTACATATTTTTTTCCCGGGACACTGATCTTCTGCTTAAAGTAAGAAACTATTCCTAGAGAACTAAAAAATTTCTATTTTTAGATACTTTATAGACTTTAGCTGCTCGCTGGTATGTTCACAAATATTTTATTATGTGATGAAATGGTCTCGAACTTCCTTTCTGTAAGCCATATTGAGAGCCATTTCATGTGTATTTCTCATATACCAATAAGCAATAATGCATAAAAATGCGTGTTTACTTTTGCATTTAATTCATAGCTTAAGTGCATACAATATATATGACTGCAATTTTTCAGTATATTTGAAAATTTCGAAATGCATTTATGTATTTTGGGGTGGTAAGGTATACACTATACTCTATAGTATGTTGTACTATGTTATACTATGCATAGATTAGTAGATATGACCATAGTTAGCGTGGAGTGGGTGTCGTGTATTTCTATAGGTTCTGAATCAGTCCCCCTATTCCTGACCCTATTCTGGTTAAACTAACTATCAAGTTAACTAACAGTCAGCCCATGAGGCAAGAAAACCCCCATGATGCAGATACCATTATCTGACGCAGTCACACTACGGCACAGGAACGTGTTATCTGGTTAGGTCATAACGCTTGAGATCTAATTAGACAAGCGACATTCCTCCAGCCCCTGATAAGGCATACAACGTTCTCATAACAAATCAAACCTATGACAACCTGGATAATCCGTGCGGCCATTGTTTTGATTTCACAGAGAACTTTAGTAAAGAATGTGCTAACGAGCAAGTCGTATGACATCTTTATTGACGTATCTATGTCCATCCTTACGTCAATCTCGGCACCTTTAAGGTATAAATATTGCCGACCTTGCCCTATGCAAACACACGCGTGGTGACAAGACGGAGCAGCCATACTTGCCGAAGCCGAGAGCAGAAGCAGACCCCGCTGGCAGCAGCCCCGCCTTCCTGACGCGCTGAGAGACGCGCTGCTATCTCAAGCCGAGAGACCCAGCACCGGCGTTTCTGGGCAGCCCTCGCAGGCAGCCTGGAATATCGAGAGCAGAGAAAGAGATACTATTCCTCATCCATCCTAAATTCCAGGTACAGAACTGAATAACCCCTCACAGAGAATTCTTTAGTTATTCACTTGGCAAAAACAAACTTAACTTAAACTGTAACTTTCTATTCCCGCCCACGCATTAGACTTAGGTCAGGTACACGGGGTAGGCGTATTTAGAAACACCAGTTGAGTACGTTTAGTCAAATGTATATGGGTATGTAAATATATTTTAATCATTTTAAACATCATATGGCTCAGAAACCATATCAATGTTTTTACAGTATTATTTTATACTATTGCTTTTAATGTATGCACTTTACTTAACTATAAGTATTGCAATAATATCGATCCATTTCTCATGTATGAGAAAAGAGACTGATCAATAAATAACACCTTTTTATTGAACACGCCCGTCTCTTCCTTTTCTCTACAATCTGATGAGACTAAGAATGCACGTACTGACTGAGTAAAATAATTGCCTTGTGCTCACACGACTCTCGAGATTGACTCTTGATTAGGGGAGAGCAAAGTTGTCATGTTCTATGGTTGTCAGAAACTAAATCCCTTCTTGTCTAATCAGGGGAGTTAATTCCTTCCTTGAACATTCGAGAAAGTTTCTAGCGAACTCTGAGCTTAGCTGGCAAACCCAAAAATTAAGTCTAGTATCGACAGTAGTAGACCTAGTTAACGTCTGGTCTAGGCCTTTACTGCTGTAGGTACTATTCCAATGCGCAGAGCCTATTGGGAAAATAGGAGCTACACTACACTGGCTCTCCATCTTGCAGTGTAGTTTGTCTCAGGAAAGGCTGCTCCACACTCTGTCCTCCTGCTCTCCTGACTGTTTGTTTCTGCACCTGCATGGGCGTGGCCTGTCCCAGGTACTGGGGTGTGGTTCTTGGATCTGATTGGTTAGTTCCCCTGTGGCTTTGAATTTGGGTGTGGTTGAAGTACCTGATTGGTTCACAGGCACACATGTTTGTCAGTTTCAAAATCTTCGGCGGATAGTTCCGACACGGTAAATACCGGGTCGGTTTTTACCGACTCGGTATTTTCCGGGTCGGGAGTTGCCATTCATTCCTATGGGCCATGGCACCGGTGGATCGGTTTGGGTTTTTCCGTCTCGGATTTTTCCGTGTAGGTATATTCCGAGTTGGTAAATACCGTTTCCGATTACCGACAGGTTCCGAGTCGGTATTTGTTACCGGCATTGTTACCTACATCTCATTTTCCTACTCGGTAATACCGAGTCGGTATGACTCGGTATTTAAGAGGTCGGTAAATATAATTTACCTACATCTGGCCCATAGTCTTTATTCTGAGGGAGCAAAGTTGTCATGTTTATGCGGATGTCAGAAACTAATCCCTTCTTGTCTAAATCAGGCGAGTTAACTCCTTCTTGAACATTCGAGAACGTTTCTAGTGACCTCTGAGCTAGCTAGCAAAACGAATTAAGTCTAACATAGTCAGTAGAGACCTAGATGACCTCATTCCTACGTCTACACTGCGGTTTATGTTATTCCAATGCGCAAACCCTATTGGGAATATAGGAACTACACTACATGGCGCCCAACGTTTGGTAAGGCGAAAATCTAACGCAAGACATTAGAGTAACTCAGTCGTGCTTTTTCACATAGACCCTTTTTCCCGTAAAAACTCCAAAAGACGTCTGGAGTGAGTAAAAGGTTAATATCCGCCGGAACTTAGTAGGAAGAGATTCCTATGTATTAGTTTTTGGTTTAGTCAACGTTGAAGGATACAGTGTTCCAAAATATTGTGCACCTAATCGTTGTTTTCATTTAAACTTGATCTGCAACAAAAAAGCTTTCTGTTAGTAAAAATGACGGAAAGTGACGAAGAAAGGGATAGAGCTAGAATAGCAGCTCAACTCCTAGCAGAAGACACAAGTCTCCGAGATGAAGACCCGAATGCTATAATCATTCCGGCAAATGTAAGAAGAACTATAACTCTTAAACTTAAAGAAAATGGACTATCACCGAGAGGTGGTACAGTCATATTCGTGGTAGAGGCCCATGAATATCGGCAGACAGAGGTATTCTATTCATTGATAAATTTTCCAGCAGCAAACGCTGTAACACAAGACTTCCACTATTACAAAATAGAGGTATCTCCGGATGAATACGCTCCGTTCGAGGAAGTTGAAATCCCACTAACTTACCAAGAGCACCTGCTCTGGTTTAATGGCACCCTAAAACATCACATTACCAGGCTCGGTCCACTAGGTAGACCAGGAGCCACATGGCCGGTTATAGCCAGCTACACACCACATCCCGACATTGAGAAAATGTCAGACCGGGAACTTTTAGCTCAGCTAAAGCTACTAATTAAAATACATAGACAATTGGTCCAATATGTCATGCCGACTTCAACAGTCCAACCAGCAATAAAAATTCCACAGTACACCCCTCATCAGGGGAACCCAAATATAATCACACCACAGAATATAAAATCAGCCATTGGCAAAATACCCGCAAAACAGGAACAAATTCCACTCTGGTTAGCTCAGAAAATCACTCAAATAGAGGCAGTATTTCCTGATACTACACCCCATGAAAAACACAGAATTCTGACTGTCTTCCAATGGGGATCGCACCACATGTGGAGGACTGTGACACTTGGGGCACAGTATTTGCTTCGATATACACAAAAACACATGGGGTTCCGTCCATGGCGGTTATACCAGATGTACTAAGACAGATTCAAAATGAATACGGTCCAGAACCTGCTTTAACTCTAGGTATGAAATTATTGAAAGACTTTAAGCAAGTCTCGGCTATATTACTAGCCAACATAAAAGGAGAAGCAGCATCTGTGGCGATCCACCAGAAATTGAAAGAAACAGATATAGCAGAACAACCTTTTGAACTTGCCAGAATCATAGAAAAATCCTATAAAGAACTAGGTAGCAATAGTTTGGGTGGGAAACCAGTAAAACCCCAACTAACTGAAAATCCTGAAAAAACTTTTATTAAAAATAATCTGAACACTCCAAAAACGAGTTGGGAGGGTAATAAACAATCCACTCCCAGAGAAAAACGGTTTCAGTCCAGATGAAGGTCTCCTCAAAGGAGAGATAGATCTCCAGAAAGAGGAGGCAAGTCTCCCCAGAGGGAGCCCTCTGAGAAAAGATACAACCTTAGAGATAGGGATAAATTGAGAAAACCTGACAGATAAAGATATTGATACACGTCCCTCTCGATCTTTTCAGACTTCCTCACAGAAATCGGAAAGAAGAGGACGGTCAGAACACAAGGAAGAGCACGTCAAGAAGGTAGCCAGTATTAAAATAAAACATGCCGAGGATTCTGAGGACACAACTGAAAAACGGAGAGTGGGCCCAGACAATGCTAGACAGCGCAGCAGAAGTAACAATAGCTCGCAAGATCCTGATGAATCTTCTGGAGACAGTTGACACAAATGAATACATTCGAGTGGAAACTGCAGACACCAGAGTTAGGAAAAAATATAAATTATATGAAATAACATTACGTATAGAGGGGGATAAAACTAGGAAAATAAAGGGTCTCTTTTGGGATAACCTTTCGAAAGGCTATGATATCCTTCTAGATGAGAAAGACTGGCCACCAGAGTTTGTCAGGGAGTGCCCTCATGGCGAAGAAATGATTATGCCTGCCTTCTCAAATCAAGTTCCAATTCATAAAAAATATACATTTGCAAGAAAATGGGCAGTGGCCCAAGCTCCTGGATTATATAAAAATCATGTAGGATGGGATGAGGATTCTCCTCACCATAAAATCCAGTTAAAAAGTCAATCTACTGCACAAAAGCAAGAAGCTAAAAAGCAAGTCAGGGAGATCTTAGATCAACTTGAATATCAGGGGGTGATTGAAACATGCACCTCACAAATGAACAATCCTTTGTTTCCTGTCTCCAAGCCAGACGATTCATATCGTCTAGTTTTGGACTACAGACACCTAAACTCATGCTGCAAAACATTTGCAGTACAAAACTCACACAGTGCAGCACTAATGAATAACATTGTGCACAAAAAATATAAAACGACATTAGATATCTCAAATGGCTTCTTTTGTCAAAACATTGCACCTGAAAGCAGGTATTTGACCGCTTTCTCAACAATGGGGTCGCAAAAACAATTCTGTCGACTCCCACAGGGATTCAAGAATTGCCCAGGATTATTCTCAGCAAGGGTAACAGAGTTACTACAAATATATGATGATGAGGCATTATCATATGTCGATGACATCTATCTCACAGATGATGACCTGGAGACTTACTTAAAAAGAGTGAACGCCATAATACTTTGGTTCACAGCTGAAGGGATTTAAATTCAACTTTAAAAAGTCATGAATTGCCCATCTAACTGTCCTGTTTTTAGGATATGAATTATCAAGTGAAGGCAAAAGCCTGGCAGACAATTTCTTAGAGAAATGTGCTATACTCCAAGCTCCAAAAACGCTGAAGAACTTACAATCAATACTAGGTTTCCTGAATTTCGGAAGAACATATATTCTAAATTATGCAGAGAGGGTTAAGCCTCTCTATGAATTAATAAAACCTGATTTCAAACCAATTAATTGGACTCAGAAACACACAAAAATGTAAAGATCATTACAAACAGACATGTTAACTAAAACAAAACAGCAAACACGCGCAAATGAACGCAACCTTGTAATCCGAGTCATCCCAGGAAGATGCGGATTCACGTACCTGACCTCTAATGAGGGAGAAACGGTACCAATAGCTTATAAATCACACTTGTACACACAAGCTGAAATAAAATTCAGTTCTACTGAAAAAATTCTAACTGCGGTTCAAACTGCTGTAGCAAAAGAAAGAGCCCTAGTCCAAAGGAGAAACATATCTGTTTTAACAGCAGAATCAGCCATCGAGGCAGTGACAAGACCACGCATTCCAAATGCAGTGGCATTAGATCCAAAATGGATACAATGGGAAAATTCTCTTGCTGCAGAAGACGTGAAACACGCTTTTGATCCGAAAATGAAAAAACTAGAAGATCTAGAATATGAACAAGAATATCCTCTGCCAATCGAAATTCTGCCTCTCGAACAATACACCTGTGTAATCTACATGGATAGATTTGCACAACACTACGATGTGGATAAAAAAATCCTACAATGCAGCGTGCGCGATTGTTAAAGGCGCTTAGGTAAATTCAGACCGATAATTACAAAAACTGAATCACTCAGAAACTGTATAGCTCAGCGAGCTGAAATAAGATCTTTAAAGATGGCGCATGAAAATGCCGATCGTGAATTTCCCACACTAATAGTGTGCGACTCGCATTACTGCGTCAAGTCTTACAATAATGACATGCAGACATGGATCAAAAACGGTTACAAAGATGAGACTGGTGCCACAATAAAGCATAAAAAGCTTTGGGAACAAGTAGATCTTTTGCAGAAAGAACTACGAAAGACTCACATGATACATACACTGAGTCATCAATGTAATGGCGTTCACGTTGCAGGGAATTAATTGGCTAACAGAGCCACAGCGGCAGCGGTTCAACCGACTTCCGTAGCCACAAAAAAAGCGTTCCAAAAAACACAGACGAGAAACCATGCTGGCGGTAAAAGCCTCATTAAAAGGCGACTATGCAGCATTACCTCTCGACTATCCACTCAATAATACATACATAATTGATGCAAACTCCGTTCCTTTTGCTCAAGTCCCTGGAGTGGGGGATAGAGTAATTCCAAACACGAACTGGAGGGCTTACTTGATTCAAGAAGCACACATGGGACAGGGTCTAAGGCACCAAGAGATCGTGAAATCTCTAAAAGAATTACAATCAGAATACTGGTGGCCGGGGATGAGCCTGCAAAATTACAAATTTGCAAAGGATTGTCCAGACTGCAACAGAGATCGCAGTTGTTAACCGGACCAGACTACTGCCAGGACTCCTTTATTAGAACACATCAGGCTATCTATACGCAGAAATCCAGCCGGAGAAATGCGTTCCCATAAATATTTAGACTAGATTCACCTAAAATGCAGGCCCCAGCTCTCGGCTGACGCCAGAACTGTTATACAAAGATTTGCGAGTCTTTATCGGCACATACGCAATTGGCATGCTACGTTCTGGTCAGGGTCCCGCGTTTAGCTCTTGAGCTTACAAAGAGGCCATGACTAGCATGGGCATTGCATTGCGGTACTCTTCTCACTTCCATCCTGAGGGTAATGCGGTAGTGAAAAGAAAAAAACGGGACATAAAGCAATCTATAACGGCGAGGGTATTAGGTTTGGGTGATGGGTGGGTCAAGCAATTCACAAGTGTCCAACCTAGTCTTAACAATCTGCCAAGAAATTCTCCAAAAGGTATCACTCCATACGAACTATTGTTCGGCACTAGAATGCACATCCAGGACTTAGATTGTCAGACTTCAATGGTGAAAGAAAAAGCCTTTGATATCAAAGATCGTTTGGCTGTTTTACAGGACTTAAATGAAACAAGAAGAAGTCTGAGTAATATAAAGTTAAAGCCAACAGGCACTGAAGAGAAACCACCTGTCCCAGCAAGACCAGTCTGGATTCCAAAGATTGGGGATCTTGTCAGAGAAAAGATCACGGTGAAGAAGGAATTTGGGCCTTCTTACAGAAAAAGCAGTACCTGTCTTAGCTGTCAGCGGAACAAGATCAGTAGTACTACCGCCCCTTGCTGGTAAAAAGGAGAACAGAGTTGTATCCATCGACCTGGTAAAACCACAATCATGTGGCCAATAATAAGTAGTAGGCCCAGTGGACTTCCAAGAAGTAGCAGAAGACCAAATCTTGCTACAATCCAAGAGTTTCAAACTGAGAGACTAATCACTTTTGATAAACCTGCAGTGAACAAAAAAGGACTATGCAACAAAGCCATGGAACTTGTGCCTCTTGAAACCCAAATTGCAACAGTTCGCCAAGAAACACCTGTCTACAATGATGTAGCATCGGACTATACTAATGTACCAAAGAAATATCCAAAGAATCAAGAAAATCCGGAAGCAATTCCAACAATTGACAGAACTGCATCTGGTTACTTCATCAATTTCGATGACTTTTCTGATGATCCAAGTGAACATGCAGAAACGCCAGCAACAAAAACTTTCAAAGACAAAGTAACTGAACTCTTTTATCAACTCAAAGAAACATATCTGATTTCTCCATGGATTGAATTTTGGATTGTGTTAGGTGTACTTTTCCTCCTGCTTTGGCTCATCATGGTTTTATGTTTGGGTAGATTTATTGATGGAAAATATAGTACAATGGCCACAGCAAGTCAGAACATCAACTTGGTCCTAAAGCCCCACACATCATTTCACATCAAGAAAAGAGAACTATCATCAGTGAACATCACAGCCAATCCAATACCCAGGGGGGTAGCATGGGACAAAACGGATTATTAAATTTATGGCCCGATTGAGCTCTTGAAAAATCTACACCAGTTCAAGGTTTCTTTAAGTGACTTTGTAAAACCAAGTACTTTCTCTGAAGATTGGGACTTTGAAAATATTAATAATATGATGTCAGATTTGTAATGTCAGCAAAATTCACAGAACATGATTATTTGCAGGGTTCATCAAATTATGAAGAAATGTACTGTTATAATCATTATGGTCATCACTATTTGCATAAATCTGCTCAACCTAGAAATGTTTTTAATCATAACCAATGGGAACATTGTGCAACACCGCCAAAAGGCAGCTCGAAAACATTTTATGAGAAATTCCCATACTTCTCAGGGTTTAACACAAGTGATGCAGAAACGTTTTATTTCAAAATGTTAAATAAGACAGGAAAGAAAACAATGTTGACAAATACTAAATTGATTTATTCTGAAGTATTTTATGAAAAAATGTCTACATTTGGTTTTGAATTTTGGAAAAAGATTGAAACAAAAACCATCTGGGGTACAAAAGACTGGCAGGTACAAGGTCCAGAGGCATTATTTAGAGCCTGCATGATCCCAGAACAGATAATATTCCTGAATAACACCATTCAACAAACAACCTGTCTTGGTTTAGCCAAGATAAAAGACTTAAATAAACCATCTATTCCAAAGCCCATACCTGATAGTAATAGCACTACAGATGTGGAGATAGACGGATCCCATATTTTTCACCAAAACAGAACAAACCTGATTGGAAAAAATGGTTGATCTGGCCCACAGATACAAATACCTGTCAAGATAGATTCCTGAACAAAAAACAGGGGTTAAAACTGAACAGGCCAGACCCAAGATATTCCCAGAGACAACATCCAGGGATAGTTACAACATAGAGTGTAGGGAAACTATGCCTCGAATGGCTACAGAAATCCACACTGGCTGAAATTAGGCGACACTTGACTTTACTTAAAGAAGGTGCTGACTTGCGTGATTTCATACTGGGACCACGCAAACCGCGTCAAAAACGTTTCATATACGCCGGTATATACGCTGCTTACAACGAGGCTTGGAAAGTAATGCAAATTGAAACTGCAGAAAAATACGAGAAATTTATTGTATAAATTTGGAAAAATCACTTTCTGTAGTGGACAATGGGTTAACGACTCTGTCCTCCAGAATATATTCACTGGACAGCATTGTATCATCTGCTATTGATATAATAGAGCAGGACTTGCTAATGTTACAACATGGTCAGTCCAAATTACGTTCTATTGTACAGCTAGGCTGGACGTTGCAAAACCTGCGTTCAGGCTACGTGCCATGGCGTTTAATCAACACAACGTCATTATTCTTTATCTTTAACCTTACTGATAAACATATCAGTTTGGCCCAAAAAGGAGCAGACTATACGATTCTGAGCATTGAAAAACTTGAGATTACCATTGACAATGTCAGCGAGACCGGTCATTGAATGGATAATACACGGAATAATTACAATTCCGATAACCACTTTCCAGTTTAAGTATTGCCAAAAATATATACCAGCAGGCCTGTATGAAAGGTTGGGTAAAGGATACATCAAATCGACCTGGAATTTACCTTATAAACACAAATGTTATAGTGAAGGGAAAAAAGAGGTATTCCTTAGTGGTAACAATTGTAAAAAATCACTAAGCGGTACACTTCTGTGTCAAGGTATTAACTTGCATGGAGCCTGCGAAGGTTCATCAAACAACCTTTCATGTCACCTGCACGGCACTCCTGCAACACAGATAGAGCCTTTTTTCAGACAGCTTTCAAACGGCAGCTACGTTCTAATAAGTGACCAAAGCTGTTGTGGCATGGTGCCAGGAAAAGCCTATCTCGTAACCATCACTTCCAGGGTCATTTGCTGTATGCAAGTATTGTATCCAAGCAGCAATCCAGACATGGAGGCGGCAATATGGCCTCCTTTGAATATCTCTTATATTCGAATTGATACTTTAAGCAGAATGAAGTCTATTATTTTACAGACAACTGTGCCTTTAACCTCGTCCAAAGAGACGTATGATCTGCAAGTTGCAAGGACAGTGGCAGAGATACATTCCCTATTATCAACAAATTGCCTCGTGCATTTCGTAGAAATGTTAGGTCAAATTTTGAACATGTCTGATACCGGTGGCATCGCACATGTATTTAAGAATTCTTTTGGGACTGTTAGCCCCTTTTAAACAGTTCTGGGCATTTTCCCGAATTTTGTGAATTTTGTGCATTCGTTATTCGGCGGCCTGCCTCTTCTTTTGGGACTCGTAGCAGGAATTTCAGTTTTTGATCCTTCTGCTCCGATATGGCAAGCCAAGCCACAGACAAAACTCCAGCTACAATGGAAGAAACGATCCTAGCAATATGCTACCGAGACCGAATCACTAGAGTCCTCGGATTAGCCCGGCTAAGAGATCTGAATACAACTTGGTTTCTTTCATTCAGACCAATCTGGCAAGATTGCATCTTACCTGTGCTTCGATGTCTGCTATGCGGAGAAGAATGCGTGTTGGACGTCTGTCTTACACTACCATCAGCAGTACCTATGGATATCGATACTTTGCTTGGTTCGGTAACGGCTCATGCAACGTGTTGTCCCCAGCGGCTACCTTTTCTGATGACAGCATTTGTTGAGACTTCACCATTACGACTAGGTGGCGGTGAAGTACAAGATGAAAGCAGCACCACACAGGTACAACCTTCTGTGAGCATTGCTGATCCCGACATCGATGATGTCAATGATTCTCACATATGCACTATTTCAGCATTTTCGAACTTGGTCGAACTTTCACCTAATGTTGTAGACCAATTTTTCGCAACCCTGTCTGATATGATGTTCTCTCCTAACGAGAATAACTTTTAAAACAACAAGCACACAGCGTTCCCTGAACTCTGAATTCGGCATTCAGTTTTTTTTTTATAAACAAAAGTACTGAAAACAATTGGAACTATTTTTTCCCCTGAAAGCGAAATTATTTTTTCCACTGCCAAAATATTTACCTTTTTGTTGGCACATGGTACTCTGCTTAAAGTAGAACTATTCGTAGAGAACAGAGCTTCTATTTTTAGAGACACTAGAGACAATATTTTACCTCAGCCTCTAGCACATGTACAGTATTTTGTAAATATGTGATGAAATGGTCTTGACCTTCTTTTCTGTATTCAGAGCCATTTCATAAATGTAATTTTCGCAATTCATTCAGCCGATATTTATATATGCATTTTCTGAATGATATCACTGCTTGAAAAACGTATAGTACCAATACTCATTATCGTGTATATACCATACACCATTTCAAATGCAATTTATGTATTTTGGGGTGGGTTGGAAAACACACATGCATCGTTATATGTTTAGTATTGCTTAGTATTTAGTAATGATGGACATTAATACGTGGAGTGGGTGTTGTGAATCTATCTAGGACCCTAATCAAGATATCCCTGATTCATGCCCTTATATGGTTATAACAAAACATATCCTTATAAAGGCATAGGAATCATGTCCATATCTAGTCATAGCCCATGCAGTCCAAATACGGCAAGGCTACTCCCATAGACTCCTTGAAAGTACAACGCGTTCTTTAAACAAACCAAGCCTCCAGCAGCCCGGGAATTCCCCCTGCTTTTGTTTTGATTTGCACAAGAACTCCTGGAGTCCAGCAAGAACTGTTAGTTCTTAGTGACGTCTTATGTCCAACCTTTCGTCAAACCCGGCACCTTCCTGGTATAAATATACCAATGTTGCCTTAAGCAAACACACGGTGGTTTGGAGCAGAGCGGCTATCTACTTGCCCGAAGCCCAGCTGATGCGAGAGCCGAAGGAAGTCGACCCTCCCATTTGATGCACGGAGAGAGACGCTGTCTTTTCTCCTGCCGAGAAATTCCAGCTCCGGTGTTTCCAGTCACCCTTGCGGGTTGCTGGGAGATCGAGTCCTGAGAGAGAGATACAAGACCTCCTACATTCTAGAACCAAGGTACGAAGCTGATTAAAACCTTAAGAGAATTCTTGATTCAGATTCTTGGCAAAAAAACAACTTAACTTAAACTGCAACTTACTTACTCCTTCCCACGTATTAGGCTTAGGTCAGGTACACCGGGGTAGGCGTATATTAGAAGCACCAATTGAGCACGTTAGTCAATGTTTTTATGTATGTATATATTTTATCCATTTTAAAGTATCATATGGCTAAGAAACCATATCAATGCTTTTACAGTATTATTTTATCATACTCCTTTTACTGTATGCACTTTACTTCATGATAAGTATTGCAATTGTGGCAACTCATTTCTCTTGCATGAGAAAGAGGACTGCTCAATAAATAACACCTTTTATTGAAAACGCCAGTCTCTCTATTTCTCTGCACTCTGGTGAAACTAAGTATGCACGATTGACCGAGTGAAATACCTGTCTATTGTTTTCACACGACTCTAGAGATATACTCTTTATTCTGAGGGAGCAAAGTTGTCATGTTTATGCGGTTGTCAGAAACTAATCCCTTCTTGTCTAAATCAGGAAAGTTAACTCCTTCTTGAACATTCGAGAAAGTTTCTAGTGACCTCTGAGCTAGCTGGCAAAACTAATTAAGCCTAACATAGTCAGTAGACACCTAGATGACCTCAGTCCTACGTCTAAACTGCTGTTTATGTTATTCCAATGCGCAGAGCGTATAGGAACTACACTACACCACATGCCACCAGCAATGGAGGACAACAAATAGGAAAGCCAGAGTGAGGTGTACCCAAATGGAAGGCCATGGAGACAACCAGCAATCATGTGAACATCACATGCAAGGCAAGGAACATAGAACAACACCCTCAGACCATCAAAGCACACATGGCTGGCACAGTGAGTGAAGCCAAAACACAGACAGCTCAGTGCAACACCCCAGGGAGGCAACAAACCAACCCATGTATAGGCACAAGAATGAAAGGAAGGACCTGAAGTCAAACTGGGAAACGCCACACATATGTATACAACCACTTCACATAAGTACGCCAGCAGCACAACACACAGGGCCCATTGACACACTCCATGACTGTCAAACAGTAGTAGGAATCTATACACATACCTACCTCAATACTAGCAGCACAAAACACCAGTGACAAACACACTGAAGGGTGGCAATATTTCCCAGTCACTACACAGACCATCAATCACATATCCTGGGGGTAGGCACAAACAACACACACACACAGGGATGCCAGAACAAATGTCTCATCAAAAACAACAGACAAACACATAACCCAACAGAAACACACATAGAACCACAACAAGAGCAGACATGCCCTGTGTAGCAAAACTGGGGAAAGGTAATGGGAGCACAGACAAGAGGAATGCACAACCTCATCATTCAGGAACAATGCACAGACAACATACCACAACACAGACAAAAAGTGTACCATCACAGCCACATCAAACAAACAACAGATGCACAGGCAAAAAAACACATACCAAAAACAGCAGGACATCAGTGGATGCACACCAGGCAATGACAAGGCAACATACACCCACAGCACTGCATGCACAACAAGCAGTGTGTGCACACCAAGCATAACAGTCCCACACAGACATGAGTGACGCAACATGAACCCACACAACACTAATCAGCATAGCACAAAGACAACATCACACCCAGGAAGGGAACTAGTACCAAAGTAAACACATATACATACAACACAACAGATGCACACATGTGGGACAGAAAGGTAGAAACAACTTGACCAGAGGACTGGGCAGCACATACAGATTAACTGCATATGAGCAACCATGACTTCCCAACGGCACAAGAACATCACAAAGTACCAATTGGGGAAAAGTCCTGAGTGTCACATTGCTCCTGGCCAAAGAACTGCATCACAAAGCACAGTGTCATAAATGAAGTGATGAGGAGGCACCACACAAGTAAACCAAGGGGACAACTGACATCTAAGTGAAGTATACTGCACGTCAGTAGTGGACATGGCAGGAGTGTACCGTACACAAACAGAGGGAGTACAGGCTCACATTGGGTAGGCTTCTGAAGCACAGATAGGGGATGGCATGACATCACACACAACATGCCATACTGGAAGCTAAAAGGCACCATGTGACAGCAATGCATGAGAAAACACAACCATAATGGCAGTGTGGAGCAGCAGGTCTGCACAGTCTCCACAAACAGTATCAAGGCACATGGATGATCAACAAAACACAACACTGACTTGCCAGTCACACACTCAGCATACTCAAAAGTTTCAAAAACAACAAGTAGGAGTCAGACAGAACTGCATGGACACACCAACACAGTACATAGCATACAACTCACACATGTGCATACAACCACATCCACAGGGCTGAACAATCCAAATAACAGGCCCAATAACAGGGTGACACGTGTGTAGTTGACAATGCAGGGGCACACAAACATCAACATGACCTACAAAGTCATACCCTTCACACTGCACACTTCATGACCACCCAAGATCACACATCTAAAGTAAGCCAGTGGACTAGGATGACTGGCCATCACAAGATGACCACATACACACTGCTGGGCACACAAAGGAAGAACACACATACATGATGGCCCTGGCCAGCCTGCCTGAAAACCTGTGGATAGAATTGCACTCTGTACTGGCGGTCTTCCTAACCTGACATGTGTACAATATAGCCCACATGAACAAATTATGAAAATGACAACTGCATACCATGTAATATTGATACCATAGTCCCACAAGTATCAGGCTCGGATGTATGGTAGTACATCGCACACTATTTCAACGCGTGCTTTTACAGCGCGCTCCCCACATCGCAAAGACTGTTACATCGCAAGTTTTCCCATCGCACAGCGTTTCAACGCTAATGCCGTTTACCCTGTAGCGAAATCCATTAGATCGCACATAAAAAAAAAAAAAAAAAAAAAACTCGCACGCCATTACAACGCCTATTATTTTTTCTCTCTGGTGCTCCTAAACTCCCTGTAATGCTGCTACAGCGAAACCAGGTCTTTGTGTGTGGAGGGGCAGTATTTTACGCCTGTTAAAGTGCCAAGTGCTGGGCTGCCTTACAACATTTGACCAAACTTTTTTGTCATAAATTAGCATACATTTTGTAAATCTGGCTTGCACGCTTGTGTTGTTCGAATTCAGGCCCTCTTAAGCAGCCTGTCCGCTCGTGCGTACTGATAATTGATTATACAACTGAGTCATGCACTTAATAATGCTGGCAATATGCATTGACGTAGACTTGGAGTAACGCTTCATTGTTTGCGACAGAGTCTGCAAGTTTCATTGCTGTCAGTTTTGTGCCATGGTCTTAGGCTGGAGAATGTTGAGTGCGTGCCAAATTTTTGTAGTAGAAATGTGCTCTTTAAGGTTTTAGAAAAGCTCGTCCGCACCTCCAACCCCCCAGTCCCCCACCCTCCCCTTTGGGGGGCCAGCCGAGCACTTTGCTCTGGCCGGTTTTGTTTCCTAGTCCGGCGCACTTTTGATAATGTGTGGAATGCTTTTCTCAGTGACAGAGCGTTGTATATCTACTACACCAGTAGTAGATTGACAAGCTGCTCCCATACTGTGATGCAGCTACTCTTTGTGTGATTGCAGTCTTCTGGCAATTTACCACATCGTACAATTACAGAAGAAATACGGGTGTTCCATTTTAACCTCTTAGGTTATCGGAGTGGGCATCTTCCATCAGTGAGTTTGTCACACTAAAGGTCTTTGTAGTTATCCGGAGATTAATTATTTGGGGCAAACTACAATACTCTGGTCGGGGTATCCTGGCACTGAGCGGGTGTGAGTCAAACCAATCCTAGCAGCCTTCAAGGTGTGAGGATGAGACTCATGCATAGTGGGAGGTCACTCTGTGCTTTGGGAGCGGTGTAGGGGACAGCTCGGTGGCTGGTCCTTGTTTTCCGTGCGTAGAATGTGTGAAAGAACGCACCCAGGCAAGCGATGCGCTTGTTCAGGTCTGCGGACCGCTGTTATGTAGCGCCTTGAAAGCTGGGTGAGGAGCCTGAGCTGTGTGAGCTTGTGTATCGGGGCCAGAGGAGCTCCTTCAGGTGCATGGAGGGTGCTCCCGTAGTCCATCTTGCTTGTGGCATTGACCCAGAGGTTCTAACCTCGGAAGGAGGCAGAGAGATGTTCTGAGGAGGCAGAGAAACCCTAGCCTTGGAGGGAGGCAGCTGCATGCTCCAGTTGCACAGAGAGGCAGAGTGCAGCTCTTATAAGGAGGAGAGGCGACACTTCCTCATGCCTGTGAAGACAGCCCACTGTCGTGAACACACCTGTGGCCACCAGAGCTCAAACAACCACCCCTCCCCCACGCGTTCACACCACCACCAGGTCCCCCCCCACCCCTTGGCAGCTTCCCTAGAGCCCCCATCACCCCCGCATAGACTCATAGATAACATAACACCGCTCAAGCTCGGTCTACACCGCTGTAGCCGGGGAGGGGGGAGGCCCAGATGTGTCTTCTGACAAATTGCTGCTTATTCCTGCATGGTTGAGTTGGGGTTTGCTTATCTTTCTTTGACTGTAAAGGGAGAGGATTTTGTAGAGTAAACTGTAAGAGAGCCTCTCTGGGGACAGACTGAGGCTACTGAAAGTATGCTGCAGGAGAGGCCTAAATTATGGGGCAATGTTGACTAAATTAAGTTGCAAGAAAACCCATAATATGCGGCTTAATGCATCAGATGTTGTGATGCTATGAATTCATTTTATAATGTTTACGCACCGTCTGTGCAAAAGTTCATTTCATTAGTAGCAGTTCAGAACCCAAATACAGCTAGAAGTAATTGAAAGGTGAACAAGTCACCCTCTGCAAAGGACCTTCCACTGAATGGCCGCCCCTGCTCTCCCAATTAAAAATTAAAACGGTGGAATATGCAGCAGATGATGAGTTATGTGGAAAATGCGGTAACATCATAATTGTGCAAAAAACATTGCGCCCATACCCAGCCATCCACCCAGCCACCCACCCATCCATCATTCCATCAATCCATCATCCATCCATCATCCATCCATCATCCATCCATCCATCCACCCATCCTTCATGCATCCATCCATCCATCCGGCATCCACCACCCAGCCAGCAATCCATGCACCCATCCATCATGCATCCATTCATCCATCCATCATGCATCCACCACCTAGCCACCAATCCATGCACCCATCCAGGCACCCATCCACCATACATCCACCCATCTGCCCATGCATCCATCCACCCATGCATCCATCCACCCACCCTGCCACCCATCCTGCATCCACCCATCCATCCATCCACCACCCATCATCTATCCACCCATCATCCATCCACCCACCCAGCCACCGATCTATCCACACATCCATTGACCCATGCATCCATCCACCCACCCATCCACCCACCCACCCACCCATCCATCCACCCACCCACCCATACATCCACCCACCCACCCATACATCCACCCATCATCCATCCACCCACCCATCATCCATCCACCCACCCACCCATCCACCATCCAGCCCCCCAGCCATCCATCCACCACCCAGCCCCACCCACACATCCATCCACCCACACCTCCATCCACCCAGGCATCCATCCACCCATCCACCCACCCACCCATCCACCATCCATCCACCCACCCATCCACCATCCACCCATACATCCATCCACCCATACATCCACCCATCATCCATCCACCCAGCCACACATCCATCCACCCATGCATTCATCCACCCATCATCCATCCCCCAGCCATCCTCCATCCATCCACCCACCACTCAGCCATCCATCCATCCACCTACCCATCCACCCATCACCCATCCACCCAGCCACCCAGCCACCCATCCACCAGCCATCCATACATCCATACATCCATCATTCATGCATCCATTCACCCATCCATCCATCATGCACCCACCACCCATGAATGAGACACCTAAAATGTAGTAAACACATAAGTATTTTCCAAATGTAGTAAACACAAACAGTAGTACGTTTTTTCTTTTGTATCAATTTTTTTCCATATCTTTATATATATATGGTCCAGTGGAAGGCTAGGAGTAGCCGAAACGCGTAGGCCGTCTGTTAGTTGATCCACATTATTTTGCACATGGTGTGTAAATAAAAATCTGTGAAAACTGACCTGTTGCTGTGCCGTGACTTCATCCGTGGGAAATCGTGGGAAGAAGAAACAAGGCTATATATATATATATATATATATATATATATATATATATATATCTCAAAACAAAACCCTTTCAGGCATAGAGTGACGCATACATTATGCAAAAAAGAAGGAGAGAACTCTGGGTAGTTCCCAAGTTTAGGTGGAAAGCAGCTCCTGTTAGAGCACTCTCAACACCAGCGACACTCTAGATCTGCTCACCTCAAATGTCTGTTTTTCTATCAAAGTTTTTAAGCATAGGATTAGCACAGTGCTATCCATGCCGAGATAGAAAATGACAAAGTCTTTTGCCATTTAAACAGCAAAGTTTTTAAGCATAGGACTAGTACAGTTCTGTCCTTGCCGAGCTGTAAATGACAAAAGCCATTTATCACTCCAGGCACAATATTACAGCTTTGAATTGGTAAAATACCAACTCAAGCCAACCTGAAATGAGTAAAAGCAACCCCTGACAGTGTTTCGCTCTAATTAGAGCTCTTCAGAGAGTAATAGCTTTGTCCAGACACAAGAGAGCACCCGGTATTAAGTCAAAATAAAACACTTTCAGGCATAGAGTGACGCATAAATTATGCAAAAAAGAAGGAGAGAACTTTGGGTAGTTCCCAAGTTTAGGTGGAAAGCAGCTCCTGTTAGAGCACTCTTAACACCAGCGACACTCTACATCTGCTCACCTCAAATGTCCCATACAGACATGAGTGACGCAACATGAACCCACACAACACTATTCAGCACAGCACACAGACAACATCACACCCAGGAAGGGAACTAGTACCAAAGCAAACACATATACATACAACACAACAGATGCACACATCTGGGACAGAAAGGTAGAAACAACTTGACCAGAGGATTGGGCAGCACATACAGATTAACTGCATATGAGCAACCATGACTTCCCAACAGCACAAGAACATCACAAAGTACCAATTGGGGAAAAGTCCTGAGTGTCACATTGCTCCTGGCCAAAGAACTGCATCACAAAGCACAGTGTCATAAATGAAGTGATGAGGAGGCACCACACAAGTAAACCAAGGGGACAACTGACATCTAAGTGACGTCAGTAGTGGACATGGCAGGAGTGTACCGTACACAAACAGAGGGAGTACAGGCTCACATTGGGTAGGCTTCTGAAGCACAGATAGGGGATGGCATGACATCACACACAACATGCCATACTGGAAGCTAAAAGGCACCATGTGACAGCAATGCATGAGAAAACACAACCATAATGGCAGTGTGGAGCAGCAGGTCTGCACAGTCTCCACAAACAGTATCAAGACACATGGATGATCAACAAAACACAACACTGACTTGCCAGTCACACACTCTGCATACTCAAAAGTTGTAAAAACAACAAGTAGGAGTCAGACAGAACTGCATGGACACACCAACACAGTACACAGCATACAATTCACACATGTGCATACAACCACATCCACAGGGCTGAACAATCCAAACAACAGGCCCTCATCTCCAGGGTGACACGTGTGTAGTTGACAATGCAGGGGCACACAAACATCAACATGCCCTACAAAGTCATACCCTTCACACTGCATGACCACCCAAGATCACACATCTAAAGTAAGCCATTGGACTAGGATGACTGGCCATCACAAGATGACCACATACACACTGCTGGGCACACATAAAGGAAGAACACACATACATGATGACCCTGGCCAGCCTGCCTGCAAACCTGTGGATAGAATTGCACTCTGTACTGGCGGTCTTCCTAACCTGACATGTGTACAATATAGCCCACATGAACAAATTATGAAAATGACAACTGCATACCATGTAATATTGATGCCATAGTCCCACAAGTATCAGGCTCGGATGTATGGTAGTACATCGCACACGGTTTCAACGCATGCTTTTACAACGCGCTCCCCACATCGCAAAAACTGTTACATCGCAAGTTTTCCCATCGCACGGCATTTCAACGCTAATGCCGTTTACCCTGTAGCGAAATCCATTAGATCGCACATTAAAAAAAAATTTAAAAAAAAAATCGCACGCCATTACAACGCCTATTATTTTTTCTCTCTGGTGCTCTTAAACTCCCTGTAATGCTGCTACAGCGAAACCAGGTCTTTGTGTGTGGAGGGGCAGTATTCTACGCCTGTTAAAGTGCCAAGTGCTGGGCTGCCTTACAACATTTGACCAAACTATTTTGTCATAAATTAGCATACTGTTGTAACAAATCACTACCAATTAATAAGTTCCAACGTTAGGTTTATTGTCATAAGTGCAACAGGTGCTTCCAGCTTGGCGGCAACAGCTTAATCTCAACATTCTAACCCACACTCCAGGATGGAGCGCGGTTCATACCAAGAGGGCAGGAAGGAAGGGGGGAACGGGAAGGGAGAGAGAGAGAAAGATTACAACACACCTCCCTCCCTATGAAAAGATGAAGAGAGGATGTGCAGAATGACTGTGCGCAGAGAAAGCTGGAATGGGGGGAAAAGGGAAAAGGGAAACCAGGGGGTGGTGGAGAAGTACAGAAACGCACAAGAGGGTCGAAAGAGGGGACCCCATGCAAAGTTCTAAATGAAAGGACAATGAAGACTACACAGAGGATGTAGTACAATATCTAAGAACACTGTTTTGCCCACTGGGGGGTGACTGGGGAAGAGCTTGTTAGATTCCCCCTCCCACAATAGTTGTAAGGGTGTAATGAATTTATCTAGACCATATCTTTAAACCCATACTTGTCTAGCGGGGAGCAAAGTGAAGCACTTACAAACTCATGGTGTGCCCGGTACAAAATTATCATGTTACTACAACCAACATTAAACTACTGTAACTGTCTGATGCAACAGGGGTGTGTACCCTCAAGGTGTGAGCAAAGCAATTAAGTGGATGCACAAAGAAGTGCTGCGGCATCCTGGCATTGGTGGTATGCTGGATACATATGTCACCCCTAAACGCAAGGTGATGCTCTGCAAACTCAGGGTGTAATAGGAAAATTGTCATGTTGCATCAACCCCTCCTAAACAACTGTGACTGTCTGGTACACAAGGAGTGTGCACCCTCATGGTGTTGGCAATGCAGTTCAGTGGATGCACGAAGTGGAATTACGACATCCTGGCATTGGTGGAATACGGAATGTGGGTCACCCCCTTTCCACCTTTGGCTCACCATTGTCTGATCTTGCCTCACCGTCCATATTTCTGTTGGATTCCGCTCTCCTCATGTTGGAATTACTACTCCCTTCCTGAAGATTGAGAACGGCTGTACTATTCTTTTCTCTAGGCAGTAGCTTGGGCCAGGACACCCCCCGAATACTACCTCCTATGAAATAAGCTTCTCCTTCCATGTCCTTGTCCCTGCCTGGACTAAGCCTTCTTCTGCGCTCATTTCCTTGGCCATGACCAATATTACCACCATTATTGCATTTTATTTTCCACCGTCGTTGATCATTTGCATACGCCTCCTCAGCCCTAGATATGTCTTGTTGTTCACTCTTGGACATGCCATACAAGATCATATCTGTGTTTCCAGGACAATTAAACTTCAGCTTCCTCCCATTATAATAGACTGGACACCTCTCCCCTTCCATGACTTTTAACGGGGATCCTTTAAGGTTTCTCGGGATTTTCTTACTCTCCCTCGTCATCAAACTGTGATCCACCCCTTGTAGGTGTTCATCTTTGTTTTCTCCTTTAGGCTCAATATAACTTGCACCACTTTTTTTTTTCCAATCAAAATTGTCCACATACTCCTCTGACATCTTGATTCCGAACCCGTCCCACTTGCTTATCTGCTGAATCTCCTTGTACTTGGACTGGTTACTTTCATTCATCTGCCATCCACGTTCTTTAGTAGTGATTTTTATATTCTCCACTCTCCTTTCCACTATTCCATCTGTCTCCATTTTTTGTTTCCTACTGTCCTTCCACCCCAGTTTCTTACGTATTTCTCTTTCCTCCACCTGACTTTGATATGTGTTATTTTCCTTGTTGAGTTCGTCCCTAATAGTTCTTTTCTTCCACTCCTTTTTCCTAGTATCTCTTTCAAATGCCGTATTACTCTTGGATGGCTGCATGAGAACCTTAACCGTGTCACCTCTGTTCTCTTGTTTGCTTAGACTCCGTGCCTGCTCATCATTTTCCTGGTTGTGTTCGTCCCTAATAGTTCTTTTCTCCCACTCCTTTTTCCTAGTATCTCTTTCAAGTGCCGTATTACTCTTGGATGGCTGCATGAGAACATTAACCGTTTCACCTCTGTTCTCTTGTTTGCTCAGACTCCGTGCCTGCTCATTACTGAGTTCCTTTATTTTCCCATCCAATGAAATCCTCAACTTCTGTTGATCTCTCCAGCCTAGCATGTTGATACCACCTTCCATTATGTGTATAGTACTCTCCGTAATGTTTTCTTTGTAAACTATGTCCATGACTATGTAGCCAATAACCTGTATACCCTTCCCTGTATACGTCTTCAGAACTGTGTTGGCCTCTTTCAATTCATCACCGTGTTTCTTTGCAAATTTTCTGTCCCAATCGCTCTTACTTACTAGACTATATCTTGAACCGGAGTCCATAATCATTTCTGTCTCAATTTCACCTATGATAACGGTACATCTCTGAGGTATCCTTCTGGCCTTAACATCCTCTTTGCCAATCATTTCTTTCTTGAACCCTACCTCCCTTTGCACCTTTCCACTTGTAGCTTGTGTATAATACTCATCCCACACGTACAAAATATTTTCGTAGATGTTTCTATCAGTTCCTTTCATGAATTCCTTCTCCATGTTGTGATATATTTTCCTTCCTCCCGTACCTAAACTGCGAAGTAGAATTTCCGCCTTTACTTCCGGTGAAAGAGATGCTACCTCTTTCTCCAATAAGGACAAATAGTTTTCAAGATACACTTTCCATTCCCTCCACTCTGCAATATTATTATCAACCTCCTCCATGAACGGCACAGGTGGAGGGAGATTATACATTCGGCCCCACTCCATGTTAAGTGTTCAGCAATTCACCAACCCTACACCTGAAGATGTCACCACCCGGAGATACAGCTGCGCAGTGTGCAGAATGGGTGCTGCGGAACACTGCGGCTAGATTACCCCCGTTACTTACTTGAGCAATTGGGGATGATAAACACTTGCGTATGCTGGACACTAAAACTCCTACAAGGCTTCTAGGAAAACTGCTAGGAATATCCCTTCATAGGATGACATGAACAAAAACAATCCCAGTATGGATTACTTGGTGTGGGATGGTCTGGTTGTTGGCAATTAAGTACATAAGGGTGAAAGGTGCTATGACGTGCCCTTTCAATGAACAATTAACTTGAGTGCGTATCAACATTGGCTAGTTAAATGTGTAGAGACTTTACTGAAATTGCACACTGCCTCGCGCTGAAATACTCGCAAAGTGTGTGATTAATCTCACTCTCAAACGCTGCAAACTCCCAGTTCATTAGCTGAGTACGGTAGACAAGCGATGCGCAGCCTTCGCCCTGGTGTCGCACCAACTCAGCTGTCTGCCCTTAAGGCGCTTGCCTTCCACCCATCATCCTCGCCTTCGCGCTCTTCACCAATGCGCCACCAATGCCAGTCAGACACTCGAACGGTAGCCTCCCCACCGTCGTCCTCACCTTCGCGCTCTTCACCTATGCGCCACCTGTGCCCGGTCAGACACTCGAACGACCGCCTCCTAACCGTCGTCCTCACCTTCGCGCTCTTCACTTCTGCGCCACCTGTGCCCAGTCAGACACACGAACGATCGCCTCCCAACGGTCGTCCTCACTTTCGCGCTCTTCACCTCTGCGCCTCCTGTGCCCGGTTAGACACCTGATCTGGTCAGAAACACCACTCCTTATAGTCGAATCTCGACTCTCTTCAAACACTTAAAGGCAGGTCGGAAGCGAGGAGCCCGACACGACACCCGAATTCAGTTTCTACTTTCCCTGCCGGATTTCCTTATGTCTTTACAACGAGAATGATAACATGGATCCTGCGCTCCAATATTCCGCTAGAGGCGTTTAGTTTTCCACTTTCCCAATTAATAAGTAGACACTTCTTCTCTCTCTTCGCCTCATTTGCCCCCTACATTTATCTTCATTTCTTTCTTCTTTGACATATATATAAATGAACTCACCCCAGCTATGCGACAACTGCTGTCTCTGGTACTGTTTTCCTTTGCTCCCTTCCTCAATAAACTCCGAAAATATGTCACTCAACGTACTGCCACGGTTGGTTTTCAGTCTCTGGAACTATAGATCGCTAATCTTTCTGCCCTGCGAATATTTTCCACAAGCCGCTACCATGCACTACCACCGTACCGTTTCATAAGCTTTCAACAAAATATTTTTCCATTACATGCTCCTCCCAGCTTTTCGATGGCTTAAAGTAATTGTGAAATGCAGCTTGGTCCCCTACGGCTAAACTTCCTCCAAATTCTTGAGCAAATACTTTCAGAAGACTCTGAGGCTTTTAGTTACACGCCTCCCTTATCACTGGAAGTAGAGGGGTTAGTAGCTCCCCAACGCTGTCACTCACTGGTGCCTCGCTAAATTTGCGCTCACCTCTAAACTGTTTCTTTAACGTATTCCTGAGAGTGACTTCGTTCCTCCGCTCCCTTCCTCTCGCACTTCAAGGGCTCAGCTCGCTGAAATGTGCGGCTCGATCCGGCCACGTGAAGTACTTTCCTTTTGCTTTATTTCCTCCTAACTTCACACAGGAAGAGTTAGGCAAACGAAGTCCTCCTTCTACTGCCCCTTTTCAGGGCCGGAACTTCCCGTCGACGACTCTGCGCGAGATCGGAACAAGACCTGCTCCGTCTTCTCCTCACGAGAGTTCCCTGCTTCTCGCACACAGCATAACAGTCCTCACAAACCACGGAGGGGACTGAGCCTGGTGCCGATGAACGTCTCTTCACAGCCTGGATCGAAGAACCGCTGCCATGAGTCATCCGCTTCCCCTCCACATCGACGGTTTAACTCCTTGTCTCCACTCTCAACCGGCCTCGAGGTAGACCGAATTTTTTTTTCATAAACTGGGTGAGACTTCCTTGTTGCTTTGCTCCGCTCAAGCGTCAAATATATCCAGGGGGAAAACACCACACTGACCCTGGCTCAGTATCCCGCCCTCGTCGCCATAAATGTTGTAACAAATCACTACCAATTAATAAGTTCCAACGTTAGGTTTATTGTCATAAGTGCAACAGGTGCTTCCAGCTTGGCGGCAACAGCTTAAACTCAACATTCTAACCCACACTCCAGGATGGAGCGCGGTTCATACCAAGAGGGCAGGAAGGAAGGGGGGAACGGGAAGGGAGAGAGAGAGAAAGATTACAACACATACATTTTGTAAATCTGGCTTGCACGCTTGTGTTGTTCGAATTCAGGCCCCCTTTAGCAGCCTGTCCGCTCGTGCGTACTGATAATTGATTATACAACTGAGTCATGCACTTAATAATGCTGGCAATATGCATTGACGTAGACTTGGAGTAACGCTTCATTGTTTGCGACACAGAGTCTGCAAGTTTCATTGCTGTCAGTTTTGTGCCATGGTCTGAGGCTGGCCAATGTTGAGTGCGTGCCAAATTTTTTGAAGTAGAAATGTGCTCTTTAAGGTTTTAGAAAAGCTTGTCCGCACCTCCAACCCCCCAGTCCCCCACCCTCCCCTTCGGGGGGCCAGCCGAGCACTTTGCTAGGGCCGGTTTTGTTTCCTAGTCCGGCGCACATTTGATAATGTGTGGAATGCTTTTCTCAGTGACAGAGCATTGGATATCTACTACACCAGTAGTAGATTGACAAGCTGCTCCCATACTGGGATGCAGCTACTCTTTGTGTGATTGCAGTCTTCTGGCAATTTACCACATCGTACAATTACAGAAGAAATACGACTGTTCCATTTTAACCTCTTAGGTTATTGGAGTGGGCATCTTCCATCAGTGAGTTTGTCACACTAAAGGTCTTTGTAGTTATCCGGAGATTAATTATTTGGGGCATATTACCATACTCTGGTCGGGGTATCCTGGCACTGAGCGGGTGTGAGTCAAACCAATCCTAGCATCTAGTGGACTCTTCCACTTCATGCAGCCTTCAAGGTGCGAGGATGAGACTCATGCATAGTGGGAGGTCACTCTGTGCTTTGGGAGAGGTGTAGGGGACAGCTCGGTGGCTGGACCTGGTTTTCCGTGCGTAGAATGTGTGAAAAAACGCACCCAGGCAAGCGATGCGCTTGTTCAGGTCTGCGGGCCGCTGTTATGTAGCGCCTTGAAAGCTGTGTGAGGAGCCTGAGCTGTGTGAGCATGTGTATCGGGCCCAGAGGAGCTCCTTCAGGTGCATGGAGGGTGCTCCCGTAGTCCATCTTGCTTGTGGCATTGACCCAGAGGTTCTAACCTCGGAAGGAGGCAGAGAGGTGTTCTGAGGAGGCAAAGAGACCCTAGCCTTGGAGGGAGGCAGCTGCATGCTCCAGTTGCACAGAGAGGCAGAGTGCAGCTCTTATAAGGAGGAGAGGCGACACTTCCTCATGCCTGTGAAGACAGCCCACTGACGTGAACACACCTGTGGCCACCAGAGCTCAAACAACAACCCATCCCCCACGTGTTCAAACCACCACCAGGCCCCCCCCCCCACCCCTTGGCAGCCTCCCTAGAGCCCCCATCACCCCCGTATAGACTCATAGATAACATAACACCGCTCAAGCTCGGTCTACACCGCCATAGCCAGGGAGGGGGGGGGGGAGGCCCAGATGTGTCTTCTGACAAATTGCTGCTTATTCCTGCATGGTTGAGTTGGGGTTTGCTTATCTTTTTTTGACTGTAAAGGGAGAGGATTTTGTAGAGTAAACTGTGAGAGAGCCTCTCTGGGGACAGACTGAGGCTACTGAAAGTATGCTGCAGGAGAGGCCTAAATTATGGGGCAATGTTGACTAAATTAAGTTGCAAGAAAACCCATAATATGCGGCTTAATGCATCAGATGTTGTGATGCTATAAATTCATTTTATAATGTTTACGCACCGTCTGTGCAAAAGTTCACTTCATTAGTAGCAGTTCAGAACCCAAATACAGCTAGAAGTAATTGAAAGGTGAACAAGTCACCCTCTGCAAAGGACCTTCCACTGAATGGCCGCCCCTGCTGTCCCAATTAAAAATTAAAACGTGGATTATGCAGCAGATGATGAGTTATGTGGAAAATGCGGCAACATCATAATTGTGCAAAAAACATTGCGCCCATACCCAGCCATCCACCCACCCACCCATCCATCCATCCATCATTCCATCGTTCCATCATTCCATCAATCCATCAATCCATCATCCATCCATCATCCATCATCCATCCATCATCCATCATCCATCCATCCATCCACCAATCCTTCATGCAACCATCCATCCATCCGGCATCCACCACCCAGCCAGCAATCCATGCACCCATCCATCATGCATCCATCCACCCACCCAGCCACCCATCCTCCATCCACCCACCACCCATCCACCCGTCATCCATCAGCCATCCACCCATCATCCATCCACCCAGCCACCGATCCATCCACACATCCATCAACCCATGCATCCATCCACCCAGCCATCCATCCACCCACCCATCCATACATCCACCCATCATCCATCCACCCACCCATCATCCATCCACCCACCCGCCCACCCACCACCCAGCCCCCCAGCCATCCATCCACCACCCAGCCCCACCCACACATCCATCCACCCACACCTCCATCCACCCAGGCATCCATCCACCCAGGCATCCATCCACCCACCCACCCATCCACCTACCCACCTAGCCATCCACCCATCCTCCATCCACCCATACATCCATCCACCCATCCACCTACACATCCACCCATCATCCATCCACCCAGCCACCCATCCACACATCCATCCAACCATGCATTCATCCACCCATCTCCCATCTCCCAGCCATCCTCCATCCATCCACCCACCACCCAGCCATCCATCCATCCACCTACCCATCCACCCATCACCCATCCACCCACCACCCAGCCCCCAACCATCCATACATCCATGCATCCATTCACCCATCCATCCATCATGCACCCACCACCCATGAATGAGACACCTAAAATGTAGTAAACACATAAGTATTTTCCAAATGTAGTAAACACAAACAGTAGTACGTTTTTTCTTTTGTATCAAATTTTTTCCATATCTTTATATATTTTTTATATATATTGAAATGTAGTAAACACATAAAAAGTAGTAAGTGTCTATATTTGTATAGTCCCGGGGAGACGTGATACGAGGCTCGAACCTTGGTTTCCTGCACCAAAGTCGGGAGCGCATGGCCTCAGACCACATCGTTTCCCGTTCTGTGATCGTGCGTTTCCCATATATTTATATATTATGTGAGCGCGTGTTGTGGGGCCACGCAGTTTACAGCAATCATTAAGCATTGTTTCCCACACGTTGTAATATATTATGTGAACAAGAATAGCACTGATATTTCGGACACGTTGTAAATCCTAAACCCTCATTGTTTCACACACGTTGTCATCGCTAGCGATGTACATGTCAATGCGGCGCGATAGCATGCGTTGTTCAGCCGGGCGCGATGTAATAGTTGCGTTGCGATAGCATCGCAATGCAGAACTTTCGTTGTAACAGGTGTTTCCCATCAGGCTCATGAAGAACTGAAGTCCCCGTCACCCCAGGCAAAAAAAAAAAAAAGAGTAACTGGGACAAGACATTGGCAATGTTGTAGTGGCACACAGAACATGGGGCACAGTAAACCATACACACACACCCAAAGAACTTTATTCAGTATGGACACTGACAAAACAGACAACAGGAGCAACTGTCTGTATTCACATATTGAACAGATATGCACCACGAGTAGAATAGAGCAAGGCACAAAATGCAGAGCATATCCATGAGAATCTGCACATGCAAGGGCAAAACAGCAAGGCCAGTGGCCAGTCCAGGGTGCAGAGCATATCCATGGGAATCAGCACAGGCAAGGGCAGAACAGCAAGGCCAGGGGCCAGTCCAGGGTGCAGAGTATGTCCATGAGAAGCTGCACAGGCAAGGGCAAAACAGCAAGGTCAGTGGCCAGTCCAGGGTGCAGAGTATGTCCATGAGAAGCTGCAAGGGCAAAACAGCAGTGAAGGACAAGGCCAGTGTGCAGGGCAAAGTGCAGAGCATGTCCATGAGAAGCTGCACAGACAAGGGCAAAACAGCAGTGAAGGACAAGGCCAGTGGGCAGGGCTAAGTGCAGAGTATGTCCATGAGAAGCTGCACAGGTAATGTGTGTGACTGTACCATTCCATGTTCAGCAACACAGTTAGGGGTCTAACAATGGGCAGTGCAGGTCCCCCTGTGTGAGAGACAGGTGTGTGAGGGTGACTACCACTCAGACTTGGCTGTCAGGCGGACTGGGAGCTGGCTGTGTGTCGGGGACTGTTGGAGCAGTTGACCGGGGAGAAAGCGTTCCAGCTGAGGTAGAGCTGTCAGTGGCTTGACAAGCCGGAGGGCTGCTTGGACCAGGTGGTGTAGTGGCACGTGGAGGTGGAGTCATGCTGGCGTGAGACACAGTGTGGCTGGGAGATTGTGGAGGGGTGCCTTCCTACTTCTTGGGGATTCTAAATGGCTTCCCTGTCTTGGGATTAATGGAAAGTGGTGTGGACACAACAGGCACACTCACGACCAAAGCTGCATCAGGTGCAGAAGCTGGCACTCCCTCTGGGGACTTGCTGGAGCCAACGGAATGCTTCGCCTGGCTTTGCCTATGCTCCTCCATCCCCTTTTTACCAGGTCTTACCCCTACAGTGCCTCCTTCCCCTGCGTCACTGGGCTTGGAATAGGAGTCGTGGTGGTGGGTAAAACTGACTTGGAGCCTTCTTGGGTGTACCCTTGCCATGCACCACAGTGGGCACAGAAACTGTATGCCTCTGTTTGCGAGATGCGTTAGGGATAGGTGAGTCCATGGCTGGGGATGCGTCCGAGGCATGTGAGCCTGAGGTATGCTTCTTTGCTTTTTTAGCTTTGGTGTCGCCAGATGGGCTTTTGTCTTTGCGCTCTGGGGTAGCTTTGGTCTATGGGGATGGCGTCTGCGGCCGGCACCGTTTGGGTTGTTGGTGCTGTGTGCTTCGTGTGCTGTATTGTGACTTTGAGGTCTGTGGAGCGTGGTCATTATCATCAGATATGGCTACTGCCAGGGGGGGGGACAAAGGGACAGGAGCTGGAGTCTGAGTATGTGCCAGTTGGAGGACAAAGACTTTACAGTCCAGACCAGCCCACCCACGTCTGAATGTATGCCCTCCATGAAAGCAACCACCTGTGCCAATTTTTTTGTCGTGATCAAAGAAGGCGTTAAGGAGTGCTGTATGGCGCACACACAGCTGGCGCAAAAGGTCCACAGACTCAGCACTGATGGCAGCGGGAGGGGCGGGGGCAGCCCGGGATGAAGGACACTCTTACCCTCTTACTGGTGCGGACACGGGCAGCACCAGATGGAGTGGCTGGGAAGGTGGGCACTGGCCGCTGTGTGGCGGAGGATGATGCAGAGTCCCCGAACCCGGTGCCCGCCAGCATGGATGCATCATCGCTGGCATCAGATGACGTGGTACTTTACATCTCAGGCTGGGACTCCTCCTGCAGACTCCTGTCCCCCTCGGAGGCACTGGTCACATCTGTGTCACTGGGCTCCTGTGTAGCTGTTGTGCTTGTTTCACCCCCACTGGTGTCTGTCTCTTGTCCCTTTGTGACCACAGGAGATGCTGCAGGAGAGAGAGAGATGTAGAGTCAGTTCACTGTCAGCAACATGACAAACATATACAAGAAAAGCATCACTCAAAATGACTAAATCTACATGTTTAGCACCACCCTGTGCAATTCATTCTGCCACCACGCTATATTGACCCAAACAGTGGTGTGAAAACTGGAAAATCTGGCATTAGTGAGCCATGTGAACACACAGCACCACACCCTGCTAGTGGCTCCGTTCAACCAGACACACAAATAGCTCTGAGCACACCTAGGGCCATGATGGGGGCACACTATTTGTTGCCACTGATGTAGCAGGAGGGGACAACACAGACAGACTACAACATGACATTCCACGATGGCCATGAGCCCATTCCACCCACCATGTTGTACTACCGGGCCCAACGACTGGTGCACATTGGGGTCAGATGTCTAAGCCTCCCAAACCTGAGTTCAGGCAACGGACACATTGATGGAGGCACACTCAGATTGTGCACACTGCCGTTTTCTCCCATGGGATTTCCCATTCTACCCCAATGCAGACGATATCTGAAGACCATGACTCACAATGCAATGGCAATGCACAGTACTCAAATTACCTCAGTATGCACAGGTCAGAAAAATGCATCACACCTGCACCCAGCCCAGCAGCCACTTACAAGCCACTGCATCACACTAACAACATCACATAGGCCAGCGCTGCCACAGGCTCTGTACACATGCAGCAACTCCCAGCCAAAATCACCATTCCCAGAATACTCACCCCTGGCTTGCTGCTGATGCTCCTTCAAACGTGCATCAAGCTTAGGATGTGTCACGGCCAAGATGCGGCCCATGAGTGGTGTCATGCTGCGCCGTGCCAACCGCCCAGTGAAGGAAGCACCTTGGCCGCAATGGTCCTCCACACGGCCTTATGCCGGTGTACCTTGAGCTGCAGGCATGGGAGACAAGAGGGCGAAATAATCAGTGACACAGTATTATGTACCTACATCTCTCAGTACAGTAGCATGATTCAAACTCATCCCAAATCCACATATATGTCTAACAGAGACAAGGATACATCTCACATGGTGCATCTGCATGGGAAAAGCTGAAGTAAATGCATGCTGGTGTGAGGGGTAACACAGTCCCTGCACATCTCACACACATGCCAGCACTGAAACCCCGGTGTAGGCTGCCCACGTCTCCTGTCCATTTTGAGTTTGAAAAAGACATGCATCACATCTCAACATGTGTCTGGGGTTACACTCACAGTGTCCAAGACTGCGCAGCACTCAATGTCCCTGCTCTGTGAATAGATAACTGTGTCATGGATGTCACATTGAGGGACATGATCTCACATCTACAAAATCATTATCACTAGCCTGGTTGTGTGCAATCTACAGGGCTGAGATGGCTCATAGCTAGAGTGCAATGAGTAAACACAGATGTAATACTCTGTAAGTGAAGTGATGTGTCCTTGTCTTTTTGGGCAGGGGCTGTGCAGGCCAGGTGGGCACACAGTGAGCTTGACAACAGGGGCACACACAGGCATTCAGCCAAGCAATCACTGTCCTGACTCCTACATTAACAACTTGCTGCGTCACTGTGCGGCTGACAAGGCAAAACAGGTCACTCACACATGCATGTGTAGGCAGGGAAAAGTGTGGCATAGGGTACACACACCTTCTCCCTGGAGACAGCATGTTAGTCAGTGCATGACAAAACCTCACACTCTCAGGCACATACTGCATCAGTCAAACTACTTTTGTGCCCCCCCTGCACTCCCCCCCAACTGTTGATGGCTTACCATGACATTTGAGGCACCATATAGCCTTGGGTACTGTGTGATCACCTCGTCCACCAGGACCTCCAGCTCCTCGCTTGTGAACGGAATGGCATGGATTTTCTCTGTCCTTGCCATCACTGTGGACATGAGACAGCAGCAGAGGAGTTGGGTGTTAAGGGTTCCCTGGCAGCCGTCCCTGTAGGCAGCAACAGACGAGGGGTCTCTGGCAGCAGTCCCTGGAGGCAGCAGCAGATGAGGGGTCTCTGGCAGCAGTCCTTGGAGGCAGCAGCAGGTGAGGGGTCTCTGGCAACAGGCTCTGGGAGCAGTGGAAATGTGAGGCTCCCTCCCACACATACATAGCCACTTGGGGTCATTTCAAAGGTGCCAAGCTGCAGCAATTAGTGTTCCAGGTCTGCCTTTTTCGAATGCATCCAATGACCGGCTCTGCGGTGGCGGAGCACGCCTACCACGATTTTCAAAATTGCATCATGCTACCACTAATAATATTCCCATTGGCTGTAAGGGCATGCTCCATGGCGGTGACACACCGCAGGGGCCAGGTGGGTGCTTCCGCGATGGTGCATCTTTCCATTGCATCCAATGACCGGCTCCGCGGTGGCAGCCCACGCGTACCGCGATTTTCAAAATTGCATCACGCTACCGCGATTAAGGTACCCATTGGCTTTAGGAGCATGCTCCCTGGTGGTGACACACCACTGTGGCCAAGTGGTAGCTACTGCAATTTGGGTGCCGTACAATCACATGTAGCACAAAAAAAACGGGGTTTTCATCCAAAAAAGCACCAGGTATGACATGTAGCAGTTATATCAAAAAGAGGGAACCTGGCTGTTTATTTTTCAAGGCTGCTCTTTATTTTATGTTATCGCTGCTCTTTATTTTAGGCAGTCAAAAGTGTAAGACTCTAAGTACGTGCACTTTTAAGTGTCTTAATCACAATTAGTTATCATATGATAACACCTTTCACAACATATTTTGTTCATGTCTGAGTTGACTACATATCTAATACACAAAGGCTGTGGTACATATAAAGTGCATACAAAATTATGAATACTAACAAAAATAGCAATGTGATTATGACAAACACAACAATACAAAACTTTTATACAAAAATATATACAATTACACCAGCAGTTTGTTTTTGCCAATTATACATAGGCAGATCCTTACGTTTTGTTTTTTAAAGGGAGAGGAAATGCTGCCACAAGGGATCAAAAATAAAATTATATATATATATATATATATATATATATATATATATATATATATATAGATATAGATAGATAGATATAGATAGATAGATATAGATAGATAGATAGAAACGATTTGCCACAAACTTGAAGAGACCACTCCCGGTGAGCAAACCCTTTTATTCTGAGGGTACACGGACCATCTGTCAGGCACACAAGAGCTCCAATGTTCAGCCAAACGCGTTTCGGGCTCACGCCCTTGTTCACTGGCCCCAGAACACTCGACAGCAAGCGGGCCACCTGCACATGGGTTTTATTTCAAAGCGGACTACGATGACCATGATGCACTCGCACACACGCCCACTGGGTATGGACATTTAATTGTGTGCAGGTGGTCCGCTTGCTGTCGAGTGTTCTGGGGCCAGTGAACAAGGGCGTGAGCCCGAAACGCGTTTGGCTGAACATTGGAGCTCTTGTGTGCCTGACAGATGGTCCGTGTACCCTCAGAATAAAAGGGTTTGCTCACCGGGAGTGGTCTCTTCAAGTTTGTGACAAATCGTTTCTTCAGTTTAAGCGGCAGTCCAGGTCGCAAAGAGCCCCACTGCAGACTTTGCGGGACAGCAGCGTCAGAAACAAAGAGACGCTGCAAATGCGGTGAGTCCGGTCTGAGGGCAGGTATTGGCATGGACGTGATGCCTAGTACACCATGAGCTTGCCCACATGGGGAGAATTGTTTTATTTCGAACATTCAGCGGCACCCACATGGGTTTTATTTCAAAGCGGACTACGAGGACCATGATGCACTCGCACACACGCCCACTGGGGCGGGACATTTAATTGTGTGCAGGTGGTCCGCTTGCTGTCGAGTGTTCTGGGGCCAGTGAACAAGGGTGTGAGCCCGAAACGCGTTTGGCTGAACATTGGAGCTCGTGTGCCTGACAGATGGTCCGTGTACCCTCAGAATAAAAGGGTTTGCTCACCAGGAGTGGTCTCTTCAAGTTTGTGGCAAATCGTTATATATATATATATATATATATTCACTGAAAAAACCATAGGTTATAGACCATATATAGTTAGGAATTAGCATTTAAAAAACCTTATTTTACTCACACAAAACCATTGAAATTCCATATATAGTTAGTTGCACTAACTATATATCGCGCACCCGCAATCCACTGCTGATCATGTCACATATTACATCATTCATGACATGGTCAGTGACATCACTGATGACATCACTGATGACATCTCAAATGACATCACTGATGACATCACTGATGACATCTCAAATAACATCACTGATGACATCTCAAATGACATCACTGATGACATCACTGATGACATCACTAATGACATCACTGATGACATCACTGATGACATCACTGATGACATCACTGATAACATCTCAAATGACATCTCAAATGACATCACTGATGACATCTCATTTGACATTACTGATCACATCACTGATGACATCATTCATGTGATAATACGATGAACCTCTTCAGACTCTAATATAACCTTAGATACACTCAGTGTAAACACAGACTCGCAGATTGTCACTCATCCATGAAGTTACACACACACCTAGTCAGTCATGCAAACAATCAATCACACCTCCATTTCCTTAACTATACAGTTAAACACACCTTACTTATTCAAACATATACTAAAACATATTTACTCACTTATACAATCCTGGATACAAGTTCACAATGATCCATACAGCCACTCACACATTCACTGGCTCTTATGCACAGTTATTTATATATGTCAACTCTCACATGTACTGTATTTTACATATGTACTTACTTTGACATGTAGCACTGAGATATCTATTCACTCACCAATACAGTCATGCACACAGTCAACCACCCATACAGCTGTTTCCACATGCACTTTTGAACCCATACATCTATGCAGAGAGTCATACACCTCCCAGCCACCCATACACACTCTCAGTCTCCCATACAAATACTTGGGCAACCAATCAATAACCCATATAGTTAATCATATAGCTACTGATCAACACATGCAGCAGTTTACAGAACAACAGACATAATGATGCACAAATTAAGACAGTTTAGTCACTAACCCATGCACTCAGTGAGACACATTTAATCACTCACTCATACAGTCAGTCATGCACCTACTAAATCCTTTGTTCAGACACTTCTACATCCACTCATTCTTCAATATGTAAAACATATTTTAACTTTTCAGAAACATACAGTCACTGGATGTTGTCATCAGTGATGTCATCAGTGATGTCATTTGAGATGTCATCAGTGATGTCACTGACCATGTCATGAATGATGTAATATGTGACATGATCAGCAGTGGATTGCGGGTGCGCGATATATAGTTAGTGCAACTAACTATATATGGAATTTCAATGGTTTTGTGTGAGTAAAATAAGGTTTTTTAAATGCTAATTCCTAACTATATATGGTCTATAACCTATGGTTTTTTCAGTGAATTTTCAAGGTTTTGTAAATGCTAATTCCTAACTATATATGGTCTATAACCTATGGTTTTTTCAGTGAATTTCAATGGTTTTTTAATAGCAAATATCATAAGCTGTCGAATGTCAAGTACGTGGTAAGTGAAAACATTTTCGTGTTTATGCACACTGATCTGCTTTGAATGGTGCCCCCCCCCTCATTTCTATTAGGAGTACTCTCTCTTTGCAGATAGTGAAAGGTAGTTAACGCAGGCCTTTGCCCCCGTTGTAATCCGTCGTGCCTGCTTCTCTCTCCATTTGATTGATTGTTATCCAAGTATTTACTATTTTAGAATTAGTTCTCTTTGGTTCATTCTCTATTTACAAACAAACACAGAGTCGCAATACTCTGTTTAGTCTTTGCAGATAACGAAAAATCGTGTAAAAAAAAAGAAAAGGAATCGAGCAAAATCAGTAGGCCACTAATGGGATCTCTTTTTGACCTCGCTAAAATAGAAACATTAGGAACAACCCCTCATGACAAATACAAAACTAGTGAGATGAACTGAACTCCACACAATGATGGCTGCAAAACAGCTCGGCTCCGCCACCCACCCCGCCCAAAATAACGATAAAGAGCGGCTGCCATGATTGGTTGCGGAATGGCCACGACGGAGCTACGAAATGGTGCTGCTCTCATGCTAACCCCAGCTTCAGTCTGAAACATCCAGAAACACTGTAGACTACCAATTCGATCAGTTCCGGTAGCGCCCCAATGTAACCCGGTAGAGAAGAACTAGCCCTCCCCTCTTTGACTGATGGTTCTTGTTGCCTGTCCCTTCTGTTGTCATTTAACAGAACTATTTAGCCTGCTGAAAGGGGTTGTGTTTCGACCGCTGGTTGGTGGAGACATTTTGACTATATTCTGGACCTGCGTTGTCGCGTAATGCGTCATATGACGCGCCGCGTTAGCGCATCCGGAAGTCATCCGGGGCGCGCAGCGCGTAACGTAAGCATAACAAGTCATGTGACTTGTTAATAAAACTTTTCATTGGTTCATTTTACTTTTCTTATTCTAATGATGAAAGCCTTGGTCATATCACCTAAAAATTACGCTTTTAATTACTTCCGAACATTATTTTTTCTTAAATATATGTTATAATGTTCCAGGCTAATGTACTTTCCCGGAAATTTTACAACTGTCCTGCAAGTAAAATATATTCTTTTTTCGAGAAAAAGAGCGTTTCTTCGTCCCATGACGGAGCCGTTGAGCAAAAGAGGGTCGACCTGCTGTCTTAGTCGCCGATACGCCTGAATATGAGATTCTTATCGATCACTTTATGTTGCAGGAATAGAAAACACAACAGCCCTTGACCATTTATCTTTACTGCGTTCCTTCGTATTATACCTTTTACCCTTCATGTAATTGGTCTGCTTTATTTCACTTGCCTTTTAATGATTCTAAAACAGTGACTATTATTAAAAACTTTACCAATGTATATACTACTACCATGTTTTCTTTTAAAAACCTTTATTGTGAAAATTTCATTATACAAATACGAGCCTATAACCACGTGGGCCTGCCACGGAGCAAACTGTAATCGTATATGATGAATAGACATTTACACTGTAGAGGAACGTAACGGGCGGGCCATTAGGTTGCAAGAACTAAGGTGTCTAACAGTTACGGAATCGGTGGACGTACATTTTATAATTAAAATACGACAGGGCCAGTTACAATAAAATTATCTAGATATACATTTGCGGGCAAGTACCATGGGTGACGTTAATTCGAACTTTCAACAGTACAGTAATCAATAACACATCAGAACTTAATATCAATAGGGATGTCGAAATATTCAATCAATTCTCGTCCCCGCCCGCCATGTGCTTCAAAACTGCATACGTATCTCGTGATTTCAAGGTTCTGCAACCAGTACACAACAAGGAGTTACGAGTCCCATTTATTCGGGCGCCATTTTGGGCGAGGACGGGCAGGTCCAGGATATAGTCAAAATGTCTCTACCAACCATCGACTATGATGATGTTCATATGCTGTATTTATTAGAGTAACACTCATCTGTCCACATGAAATTAATTTACCACAATCTAAACATGTCATTTTAATCTTTCCAAAGTTCTTCTAAATATTTGGGACCGTTTCCCTTGCCTCTGAAGCTCTCAGTGCCACTTCTTTGATGAATGTACTAGCAGGTCAGGGGTTCTCCTCCAAATCTCTCTTTTATGCAGCACTATAATTAATTGGTGCCACCTCTCCATATGACGATGCATGGTATAGTTACCACAACTATATTTTTTTTCGGTTCCTCTGGAGAGTTCATCGTGGCAGATGAAGCGTGTAACGTACCGGGCATTTACCTTTTTTTGCATGTACAGGAAAGGAAAAAAAAATCGAGCGTCCAAGTTCTAAGGTGTCCCAGGGCCATTTTAGTGGACCAGGCCCAAATCCAAAGAACAGGCCGCCATTTTGAGAGTCCTCTTGCAGCCGCCTGTCGCTGTAGCATCAAGAGCAGCCGAAACTCAGCTGAATGGCAACTGAAACGGTAAATGGGCGCCCCACTACATTTCAGCATTGTAGGATGACCACACCAGTACAGCAACTTGCTAGACATCACCTCGGTGCCATCCGGATCTCGGCGCCCCACTGCAGATGAAGAGCCTCTCAACTATGAAACCACCACGGTGACATCCGGATCTTGGCGCGTTGTGCTGCCTTCGGCCTATTCGCACATCGGTCCGCTACTGACGCCTTCTCACAGGCTAATGGGGTGACCCACGCCGAGTTTCAGCATTGTAGGATGACCACACCAACTTGCTAGACATCACCTCGGTGCCATCCGAATCTTGGCATCTCAACGCCTAGTGGTATCTTCCATACAGAAAATATTGTTACGCTGCCTTTGGCCCCATTCGCACATCAGTCCGCAACTTAGACATCACCTCGGTGCCATCCGGATCTTGGCATCTCAGCGCCTTGTGGTGTCAGTCAGAAAATATTGTTGCGCTGCCTTTGGCCCCATTTGCACATCAGTCCGCTACTGACACCATCTCACAGGCCAATAGGGCGCCCCACGCCGACTTTTACCATTGTACGATGGCCACACCAGTGGCACAACTTGCTAGACATCACCTCGGTGCCATCCGAATCTTGGCATCTCAACGCCTAGTGGTATCTTCCATACAGAAAATCTTGTTACGCTACCTTTGGCCCCATTCGCACATCGGTCCGCAACTTAGACATCACCTCGGTGCCATCCGGATCTTGGCATCTCAGCGCCTTGTGGTGTCTTCAAATCAGAAAATATTGTTGCGCTGCCTTTGGCCCCATTCGCACATCGGTCCGCTACTGACGCCATCTCACAGGCCAACGGGGCGCCCCACGCCGACTTTCAACATTGTAGGATGGCCACAGAAGTGCGACAACTTACTAGACACCACCTCGGTGCCATCCGGATCTTGGCATCTCAGCGCCTTGTGGTGTCTTCTATTCAGAAAATATTGTTGCGCTGCCTTTGGCCCCATTCGCACATCGGTCCGCTACTGACGCCATCTCACAGGCCAACGGGGCGCCCCACGCCGACTTTCAACATTGTAGGATGGCCACACCAGTGCGGCAACTTACTAGACACCACCTCGGTGCCATCCGGATCTTGGCGCGTTGTGCTGCCTTCGGCCTATTCGCACATCGGTCCGCTACTGACGCCATCTCACAGGCCAACGGGGCGCCCCACGCCGACTTTCAACATTGTAGGATGGCCACACCAGTGCGGCAACTTACTAGACACCACCTCGGTGCCATCCGGATCTTGGCGCGTTGTGCTGCCTTCGGCCTATTCGCACATCGGTCCGCTACTGACGCAAACTCACAGGCCAACGGGGCGCCCCACGCCGACTTTCAGCATTGTTGGATGGCCACACCAGTGCGGCAACTTACTAGACACCACCTCGGTGCCATCCGGATCTTGGCGCGTTGTGCTGCCTTCGGCCTATTCGCACATCGGTCCGCTACTGACGCAAACTCACATGCCAACGGGGCGCCCCACGCCGACTTTCAGCATTGTTGGATGGCCACACCAGTGCGGCAACTTACTAGACACCACCTCGGTGCCATCCGGATCTTGGCGCGTTGTGCTGCCTTCGGCCTATTCGCACATCGGTCCGCTACTGACGCAAACTCACAGGCCAACGGGGCGCCCCACGCCGACTTTCAGCATTGTAGGATGGCCACACCAGTGCTGCAACTTGCTGGACACCACCTCGGTGCCATCCGGATCTTGGCGCATTGTGTTGCCTTCGGCCTATTCGCACATCGGTCCGCTACTGACGCCGCCTCACGTGCCAACGGGGCGCCCCACGCCGACTTTCAGCATTGTAGGATGGCCACACCAGTGCTGTAACTTGCTGGACACCACCTCGGTGCCATCCGGATCTTGGCGCGTTGTGTTGCCTTCGGCCTATTCGCACATCGGTCCGCTACTGACGCCGCCTCACGTGCCAACGGGGCGCCCCACGCCGACTTTCAGCATTGTAGGATGGCCACACCAGTGCTGCAACTTGCTGGACACCACCTCGGTGCCATCCGGATCTTGGCGCGTTGTGTTGCCTTCGGCCTATTCGCACATCGGTCCGCTACTGACGCCGCCTCACGTGCCAACGGGGCGCCCCACGCCGACTTTCAGCATTGTAGGATGGCCACACCAGTGCTGCAACTTGCTGGACACCACCTCGGTGCCATCCGGATCTTGGCGCGTTGTGTTGCCTTCGGCCTATTCGCACATCGGTCCGCTACTGACGCCGCCTCACGTGCCAACGTATTTTCTCCGCATTTTACACCCTATGCCGCATAACAGGTCATGTGACTTGTTTATAAAACTTTTCATTGGTTCATTTTACTTTTGGTTTCCTAATGATGGAAGGCTTGATCATGTGACCTAAAAACAACACTTTTCATTGGATGAAAACTTTTTTTTTTTCCCAAACGATGAAAGCCCCACCTTGTTTCTGGATGTTTCAGACTGAAGCTGGCGTCAGCATGAGAGCACCACCATCTCGTAGCTCAGTCGTGGTCATTCCGCGAGCAATCATGGCAGCCGCTCCCCACCAGAAGCTTGCAGGAGTCGGAGCCCCCAAAACTTTTGATGAATTCTCAAGGCGGAGGGGACGCTTTCGAGAATGGGGTCCAAGACCTAGCAGACAAGCGCCCGATTTCCAAGGTGTCCCAGGGCCATTTCAGTGGACCAGGCCCAAAAAGGAAACCGCCTGCCGCCATTTTGAGAGTCCTGTGACAGCCGCCTATCGCTGCACCGCAAGAGTGGGCGCAACTCAGCTGAATTGCGGCTTTTGACACAGTGGACCAAAAACGGACGGAATGGCAACTGAAACGGTAAAGGGGCGCCCCACTACAACAGATGACACTCCACCTGGACAGGCCCGTTCACCGCCTCCCCCGGGGCGCCCCGCGCCGTTATTCGGAGCAGCATTGTAGGATACCAAAACCAGTGCGGCAACTTACTGGACATCACCTTGGTGCCATCGTTCTGCTGCCTTGGAACTATTCGCGCAACAGTTTGCTACTGATGACCCACCCCCCGCGACGCCCCATGCCGTTATTTGCTGGGTGGCAACTTACTAGACATCACTTTAGTGTCATCTAGATTTCAGCGCGTTCTGCTGCCTTGGAACTATTCGCACAACAGTTTGCTACTGATGACCCACCCCCCGCGACGCCCCACGCCGGAAATCTGGACGTTGTGCTGCGTTGGGACTATTCGCACAGCCGACCGCTACTTCGTTGTTTTTCCCTAAAAATGTTTATATGTTATTACTATTTTTGTTTTCTTGTATATATTTATAAATTATTAAAGTTTTATAATCTTACTACTTTGTCGGAGTGCTATATATTTTTAATGTGACACATAATTGTAAAAACTTTGATGTACAAAGAGTCATCCCTGGAATCTTCCGCTTCAGGCTCGGTCCCCTCCCCAATCACAATACAGGATGGTTTTCAGATAATAGCAACGCTTCTGCTGTGACGGATCTCATCGAGTGTGGGCCTTGATCTACTATAACTCCTTTGAAGAGGGGTGATTCTTTACAGCTGTGGCCATAAACTACATCTGCAGGGCTAGCTGATACCCTAGGACCAGCCTGGACAATCGGACACAGAGGAAAAGGAGTATCAGAGGGTGCGGTAGTGAATAGGGCGAAAGGGAGGTGTCGGGCGGGCACAGGGTGTGATTCTCAGGGAAGAGCAGCTCAGATGGGGGGAGGTTTATTACCCATGCATAAGACAGAGAGCGGGGGTGACCACTGCCTGGGGGAGATGCTTGCGAGGGTGGGGAGCCATGCTAAGGATCGACAGCGTGCACAGAGTGGGTCTGGTCAAGGCATCTAAAATGGCTGCCGTGCACGACAAAAGTGTGGCATTTGAAAAAAGACAAGATGGCGCAGACAATGTTTTTCAACACTTCCTGATTTCCTTCGAATCGAACGTTAACAGACGTTGGGGCATATTACCAAAGTTAAGCGATATTTATCCCTAACGATGCTTAGCAACGATTTTTTTACCGTCAGAAATTATCGCAGATAAACCTTGCTATTATCAAGGTTTATCGGAAATACGATAAAAAACGACCGCAATGCATTAATATCGCTGAAAACTCAGCGATATTCATGCATTACCGAGCTAATGCTCTTAGCCATGTTATCCACCTCCCATTGGATAACATGGCTAAGAACTGCTCAGGGCAGGTGGTAGCTTTTGGAGATATTCGCGCTTATCTCGAATATTTCCAAAAGTTGATAATAGGAGATAGCGATGTTAGCGACTGTTTCCAGTCGCTAACATCTTGGCATGCCCACTTTGCATGTCATTAGTGATAAATATCACTCACATGCAAAGTGGGGCCCAAGATGGTCGCTATCTTCTACTAGCCGTCGCTAACTGGTGTTAGCAACAGCTAGGTAATACACATATAATTTTATCTCCGCGAAGCGGAGCGCTGTTACAGATATATATCTTGTTTCTGAACGTTAATTTCTCAAAATGCACTGAAGCACATATATTGAGACCTAGCAAAGGCACATCGGGCTACCAGTCCCTACAATTTTGCCAAGTTTCGTGCAAATCCATTCAGCTGTTCGATCCTACCGAGAGACAAGATGGCGGCCGCTACGGACTGTTTGGAATGTTTACAGACACCGGAGAGCCAATCAGCTTCGCTTCGCAAAGCTCCGTAACGCGAAAAGTACGCGAAGCGGTGCGCTGTTACAGATATATATCTTTTTTTGAACGTTAATTTCTCAAAATCCACTGGAGCACATATATTGAGATCTAGCAAAGGCACATCGGGCTACCAGTCCCTACAATTTTGCCAAGTTTCGTGCAAATCCATTCAGCTGTTCGATTATTATTTTTTTTATTTTTTTTTGCCCCGCGGGGCCCTTTTAAAACCTCCACATCAAACCTAGGGGGTGAGCGACAATGTACTATGCCCCCTTATGGTCATTTGCCCCTTCGCTTTGGCCTCCTCTTGTCTCTCGATCCTACCGAGAGACAAGATGGCGGCCGCTACGGACTGTTTGGAATGTTGACAGACGCCGGAGAACCAATCAGCTTCGCTTCACAAAGCTCCGTTGCGCGTAAAGTACGCGTCCTGGGACGCTGCCAGGTCCGCTGTTACAGATATATATCTTTTTTTAAACGTTAATTTCTCAAAATCCACTGGAGCACATATATTGAGACCTACAAAAGGCACATCGGGCTACCAGTCCCTACAATTTTGCCAAGTTTCGTGCAAATCCATTCAGCCGTTCGGGCTAAAAGTGAGGCCAACCGCCCTATGGAAAACTCAATGTTAAAAACACGTTTTGGGACCCCCCTTTTTTCTCGGCCCCCCCTTGACGAACCCCCCCCAAATTTTCAAGGGATGCTCAGAAACAAAATGTGCCATTTTCCTGAAAATTTCAGCCAATTCCGTCCACAAACGCCAAAGTTATTAGACATAGAATTTTCAAAAAACCCATAGAGAAAAAATCCTAACTATATATACCTACTGGCGACCGCCAGTAGGTAATATATATATATATATATAATGCCCCTGCAAACTGATATGTGGGGAGCACCAAGCTCCCCGTTCACAGAAGAATATTGGAACATCTAAGGGCAATAACCACACAGGACAATACCTACCCGGTGGCTCGCCACTTTAAAACACATCATCAGAGTAACAATAAAGAACTGATATATTACGTGGTGGATGCTATAACAGAAAGCAGGAGGGAAGGAAATAGAGAGGCAAAATTGCGCAAAATGGAAACCAATTATATTCTAAAATTCAACAGCAAACAGCCAGGGGGATTGAACCTCACAGAGGATTTATACACATGTCTCCACTAGGATAGAAAAAATCAGAATCCTTATTTATGAAGTAAAGCTCTAAGGAATATCCATTAATGTTTACAATATTGTATATAAATGAATTTCAAATACGTTTCTATTTATGTATAGTGACAAATGTATTTTAATGGATCTTATTATATTTATGGTTTTAAGGTTATATCATTGATGAAATACATATAAGTAAATATTCCTAAGGAATGCATTCCATGGTAACAACTTAGACATACTGTATACAATGACTCAGGTGTCTGCATTAGAAGGAAGTGCGATATGCTCAAAAACAAAAAACAAATTAGGAGTTTTGCAATTGCCAAATGTTCAGCCTATCATAACAATAGCAAGTGATGATTAATGAAAAGACTGTGAGGAATATAAAACTAAATGAGCATACAATATGAAGGGAAAACTACACTGGAAGCCGAGACAGAATAGATAAAATTAGTGGACTTAGAATTCGAAGCTCAGTCCTACTCCAAAAAAAGTTTGTTTACATAAATTTTATAGCGCAATTATGCACTTTTCACGTATTGGGATCAGTAGGGATACTACAAAAAGGGAAAGAACGAGAAAATAATGTTGGTGCAATGATTCAACAAAGGGATTTATCCCATAATTCTGCAATTGCAATCGTATCAATATGTTACAAATTCGAACCGGGATTTAACCCATGATTTTTAATCACAAGTGTGTATATATATATGAATGTATTATAACGTAACTATGCACTGCAACAAGGTATTTTTATTTACTAGTAGTTCGAACTTGTGATTGTAGGTACGGGTGAAATGTGACAGAGTCTTTTCTCTATTTTTATGTATAATAGACCAATCACGAAACAGCACTGTGCACTTTACGTAAAATATGGTTACGCTGTCATGTGATCAAGGCTTTGTGCCGAAACGTTATGGCGACAGCTGAATAAATCTAATCAGCATCTGAAACTTTGGTCCGTGTCTGTGTCCACAGCGTGATCGTAGTGAGAGCGATTGCGGGAGGAGACGGTGGTTATGATATATATATATATATATTACCTACTGGCGGTCGCCTGTAGGTATCTATAGTTAGGACCTAGTTTCCATAGGAAATCCCCAACATTCTATTGGGAATAACTTTGGCGCTGGTTGATGAATCTTCGCAAATTTCTCAAAGAAGATGGCTCGCTCCGCTCCTTCCCTGAAAGTTTGGGGGGGGGGGAGATTAGTCAAGTGGGGGCTGAGAAAAAAGGGGGGTCCCAAAACGTGTTTTCCCCATGTTAATTTCCATAGGACCTTTAGACACGACTACAGCTTGAACCGCTGAAGGGAATTACACCAAACTTGTCAAAATGGTAGCGTCTGGTACGCAGATCACGCTTTTGGTAAAATAGTGTAAATCCCTCCAGTGGTTCCTGAGAGAATTAAAAGAGAAAACAGTTATATATCTGTAAGCGCGCACCGTGTGCGCACCCCGCGATTTTTCAGGAAAAAAATTTGGGGGGGAGCTTGGGGGGCTTCTCTCTTTTATTTTAATGTTTTATTTTAATTTCGAGGGTGCTCACCCCTCGTTTTACCCCCAGATCACCGCCGCGGCCCAAGCTGCCTCAAGATGGCCGCCGCCTGGTTGTGGGTGGGGCCGGGAGGACGTGGTTTCCGCTTCCCCCTGCCTGGGGGAAGCCCTTGATGTGCCCGCCGGTCTCCCGTGCCGAGGGGGAGACCGGGTGATGCTGCCGGCTGGTGCGGGGCTCCCGTGTGCTCAGGGAGCCCTGGGAAAAGCAGGTGATCTGGTTCCATAAATTATCCGGTCTCCCGTGCCAAGGTGGAGACCGGGTGATGCTGCCGGCTGGTGCGGGGCTCCCGTGTGCTGAGGGAGCCCCGGGAAAAGCAGGTGATATGGTTCCATAAATTATCCGGTCTCCCGTGCCGAGGGGGAGACCGGGTGATGCTGCCGGCTGGTGCGGGGCTCCCGTGTGCTGAGGGAGCCCCGGGAAAAGCAGGTGATGTGGTCCCAAAAATTATGCTGAGGACACGCTGTAGTAACGCAAGAGATTATCCCACATGAACCTGTATGACCTTTGGGTGGCAGAATGTGCGCACAATGGCTGCTGGAGTTTTCCTGACATGCGGGTAGCAGAAGGTCTTAGGGGTTTCTTTCCACACACGAAGGAGTAAACAGAGCCATCTGAACAAGCACAAATAACCATATTGACCGAAACGAGAGAGGTACATAACATGATGGGGGAAAATATATTTTAATAAAAAGTAATTTTCATATCTGTAGTGGAATAGCACATTACCGTAGTGTTTGTGCATATTGGGACATCAACATTTTAAATGCCTGTTATCATTGGGCGCGACTTTTACTTGTATGAAATTCGAAGGCTAAAAACCTGAAAATGCATATAGTGAAATGGATGGCCATACACCGCTCTCTGTATAAGAAGGTAGTTTAATCAAATGTTTACAAAAACATAGTTATAAATACTTGGCTACACCCTTCGAATTGGAATCGCTCTATATTTAAAATGATGTTTAATAACTATTTACAGGTCGGGACATATTTTCTCACTTTACAGCAAGTACTTTTTCACTCGCCCTGGCAGCTGCTCGCATTCCTGGGAAGCAGTAATGGAGGAAAAAAAATGCTGCCTACCATAACTGAACATAATCCACAAGGTCACATTCTTTCAACACCCACCCAAAACAAACACTTAAATAGAAGTTATTCATTATGTGTGCCCTCAAATTAGTCGTGCGCTACAAGGTCAGCTCGCCCTGTGTGTGAAAAGTAGGCCTTTAAAAACACTTCTTTGACAGAACGTGCTCTAGTGTAATCCCCCTGAAGGACGGGATCGGGGCTTTATTGTATTTTAAGGGAGAAGCTAAGCCTCCAAGCTCCAGCCGGTACGAGTCCTTAAGCGTCCAACCGGTGTGTTTCAGAGTTCATTCTACTCTCGAACAGTGACTTATCTTGCTCATACATCTTATCTTGCTCATACTTGCTGCAACCCTTTAATGCCGCATGTGCCATTTTCTACAACTGACAGTAACAATTATTAAATTTTGAGCTGCCGGATTCTGGAATGTAATGAATTCGCTGCTGCAGATTGAAAATTGGGTTGCCAATTAAACATGGGAAAGAAAAAAATCTGCTGCTGTTCGGAAAGAAGAAACCAAATCTGTTTTGAATAAGATCTGGCAGCAGCAGTGCCGGATGCAAAAGATTAGGAAAGTCGAACTTCACTTTAGTATCACTGAGAAAAACACGTTTTTAAGTTATGCCATTTAACGCAACTGTGTTCTTTTTCTCTGCCCTTGTGTATTGGTGCAATAATGGATGCTCCAGCATCTCACAGAAAGAGCCAGCAAAAAAAAAACATCTTTTCAGAAAGAGACAACTTATTTCAATGATGCTCTAATATAAACACGGAGGAATACAACCAAATAAAAAAAAAATCACATTTGATAGTATAGGTTAAAATTTGCCTTCAATAAGCATCATCCTTTTGTCGAGATTACATCTTTGATTTCCACACAAGCATTGTCAAAGCTCCCAAATAAGGCCGTGCCAAGTTGACCATAGTTTTTATTTTTGTTCAAACGTTCAACATGCACAACGGCACACTAATTAGATGTAAATGTGTTTATATAGCGCCTTCTACCCATATGTCTTGTAGCGCTGTATTCATATCGCTGTGGAACCCTTCCTGGCTTTCCTGTGAGATGTCCACTCCTGGGCACCCCCAAGGTGAAGCCAGGCATCCAAGCGCTTTCGGGCCGTTGAGGAGACCCATAATTAGAGTAGGCTTGTTACCATATGGGCCGGAACATAAAATGTACTGGGCCTTTTTTTGAAATGTGACTTAGCATTAAAGATGTGCTGACTTTTCACAATTTAAATGAAAATAGAGCAGTGCTTTAATTAAATACCCCCTCTCCCACTTGTGATAAAGTTACATGGAAAGCTTTGAAGTGCTCACCGTCCTTTTTCCCCAAGGGGCGGCAATCTGAGGGATAGCCCGGGGCGTCACAAGCTCTAGCTACGTCCCTGTGGGAGAGTCCCGCAGCTGCCGGCGGAGAGGAGAAGGCGAGCCACAGGAGAAGAGCCCCGCTGCACCTGAGGAGTGCCTCCTCTGTACCGGTGAGTGCAAGAAAGTACTGTGTGGCCCAGCTGGTCTAGCGGAGTTTCCAGGCACGCTGCAAAGTGAGTGCCCTAGGGCTGGGCCAAAAATTGGATCCTTAGGGCTGCTCAGGTGGTCCCATAAGGATATTAACATATTTAAACGTTATCCGCTAATAGAATTAGCATTTTAAAAACCTTGCAAATTCAATGAAAAAACCATAGGTTTCAGGCCTTATATAGTTAGGAATTAGCATTTAAAAAACCTTTGAAATTCACTGAAAAAAACATAGGTTTTAGGCCTTATATAGTTAGGAATTAGCATTTAAAAAACCTTTGAAATTCACTGAAAAAAACATAGGTTTTAGGCCTTATATAGTTAGGAATTAGCATTTAAAAAACCTTTGAAATTCACTGAAAAAACCATAGGTTTTAGGCCTTATATAGTTAGGAATTAGCATTTAAAAAAACCTTTGAAATTCACTGAAAACCCATAGGTTTTAGGCTTTATATAGTTAGGAATTAGCATTTAAAAAACCATTGAAATTCCTCCTATATAGTTAGTTGGACTAACTATATTTGGCGCACCCGCAATCCACTGCTGATGATGTCACATATTACATCATTCATGACATGGTCAGTGACATCACTGATGACATCACTGATGACATCTCATTTGACATCACTGATGACATCATTCATGTGATAATACGATGCACCTCCTCACACTCTAATATAACCTTTGATACACCCAGTGTTAAATACAGACTACCATTCTTGAAACCATTGACACACCAATACCAGTTACTACATAGGCACTCACTGATTCCTAGGTCTACTCACACATCTACTCATTCACCCATACAATCACTCATACATACAGTCCCTCATCAATGCAACACTATCATATGCACTCATACACCTATGCAGACACTCGCACACTGCCACTCATCCTTGGAGTTACTCACACACCTAGTCAGTCATGAAACAATCAATCACACTTCCATTTCCTCATCTATACAGTTATACACACAACACCTTACTTATTCAAACATATACTAACACATACTTACTCTCTTATACAATCACTGATACAAGTACAAATTGATCTGCACAGAGTCACACACCTCCCAGCCAGCCACACACACACTCAGTCTCCCATACAAATACTTGGGCAACCAATCAATAACCCATATAGCCACTCATATAGCTACTGATCAAAGCATGCAGCAGCTTACACAACAACAGACATACTGATGCACACATTCACACAGTTTAGTCACTAACCTCTGCATTCAGTAAGACACATTTAATCACTCACTCATACAGTCAGTCACGCACCTACTAAATCCTTCATCCAGACACTTATACATCCACTCTTTCTTCAATATGTAAAACATATTTAAACTTTACAGAAAAACACAGTCACTGGATGATGTCATCAGTGATGTCAAATGAGATGTCATCAGTGATGTCATCAGTGATGTCATTTGAGATATCAGTGATGTCACTGACCATGTCATGAATGATGTAATATGTGACATCATCAGCAGTGGATTGCAGGTGCGCCAAATATAGTTAGTCCAACTAACTATATAGGAGGAATTTCAATGGTTTTTTAAATGCTAATTCCTAACTATATAAGGCCTAAAACCTATGGTTTTTTCAGTGAATATATATATATATATATATATATGAAACAAGTTCTTCTCGCACGGAGAGTAAAGTGAGCAGCACTCATTCCGGTAATTAAAAACATTTTATTTTTCAGTTGCAGCTTTGGCGTTTTAAATATCCCAATGCATTTCGGTCATTGCTATGACCTTCGGGGGAGAGAGAAGCCACAGCATCCAAACGGCTAAACAAAAGCACTCGCCATTCGAGCTACTTGAAGCTTTTCGCCCTCTAGTGGTCACCTCGAAAGGGCTGATGATTGCTACAGGTGCATGTTGGTTTACATAGTCCGATGTTTGCCTTCAGATGTCATTCCTTTGGTGGGTGATGCTTTATGTTAAGTGCTGCAGATTAATTAGTCCGTAATCCCTCGCATTAAACCACTTTGAGGCAAGCTGAGGACCTTTCCGAAGTTCGGTCTCCGGTGGCAGCCTTTTGTTCTTTTGCTTTCGCGGATACTGCTGGGTGGTCCGAGTTCGGGCAAAACTCGGCGCTCTCACATACGGTGCTGGCTCAAGGCGGGACCAAGCCTTAATATATGAAACAAGTTCTTCTCGCACGGAGATTAAAGTGAGCAGCACTCATTCCGGTAATTAAAAACATTTTATTTTTCTGTTGCAGCTTTGGTGTTTTAATTTAGCTCTTCAATATAATCCACATTTTTTTATGCAATACCTAAAATCTTATTTATGCACTCTTGGTGCTTCTCAAATATCACGAGTTTGGGACCTGAAAACACCAGGGATATTATAAGGAGTATAATTTTATTGAGCGTTGTGTTCAACGTGGTATATAATTAATTGAAATATAACTTACAAATGATCCACGACCGGGACTGGAGAAATAAAGCCTCAACTCTGTTGGCCTCGTTATTGAAACCTTTCATGTTTGAGGCATACTCATCGCGCTGGCTATTATGAGAAAAATTGGGTGCTTTTTAGTATCGATTGGAATTAATAAAAGTATCTATTTTTAATTGCTCGACAAACATTGTTACACTTACGTGATAGAGCAGCCGCTCTTACTGACGCGATGTTCAAATGCTCATTATCTGCTTTATTCAGTTGAGTCACAGTTTTGTTTCTAAAAGGACAATGAAATGATGCTAGCCTTTCTTTTCTAATGCATTTTTTGCCGAAAAACGAAATTCGAATTATAAAGAGATTCCACTTACTAAGCGAGTTTCTGCATTCTCTTTGTATGTGCTGACAACAGGACAGTTCGAGTCTATTATTGAGTGGCTGAGACCACATAATTGGTCTATATCCTGTCGTTGCAGGAAGTGCTAGCTTGATGTTTTTACTGATGAATTATGGGGTTTGTAGTGTGTGTGTAGTGAATTTTTGCCGAGCCTAATACAATTAATTTGTCAAACATGACCCAGATGATATTTTGCATCAATTTTGCCACGAGGTAAACATACCAGTTATTTTGTTCCTCAATCTCCTCTGTTGATCAGATCAAAACACTATGTTTTATTATCGTGAAGATTTTGAATTAAACTTTATGGCCACCTGACGGACATTCACAAGGGGGTGTTCGTCATACGTTTGGTGTTCCTTGTTGGACTACAATGCAGTTTTAAAATCTGTACAGAATGTGGGAACACTTTTTTGCGCTAAAGGGAACAAAGGACATTCATTGCTGTTTCGAATAGTCTCGAGACTTCCAATTTAGAATTCTAAAGTCTTTACAGAGGACTCAGCGCAACATTTGATATACTTCTGACATTTCGTTTAGTCCACCAGTAACACAGTTATATTTTAGAATGAGATAGGCGTCTCTCCTTTGGAGTACTGTTTCTACATTCGTACCTTAAAGATACCACAGACTTCATGAATAAAATTGAAGGTCATTCGTATGATCCCAACCACCATTGGTTGGTATCTTTCGATGTAAACTCATTGTATACCCAGATCCCACAAGACGAAGGCTATGGGCATCATTAGGATGGCTGGCGGACTTTGTCCGCCCGCCATCCTTTCGTATAATGGGACCGCTCGCCATTGGCGCGGGGGTCCCGTTGGTGACATTAGGATGCGCCCGCCACACAGGCGGGCGCATCCTGCATTCTTGACATTGCGGCGGGCGGTGCTCCCATCACCGCCCGCTGCAATGCCAAGAAGGCATGTCATACACTTCCATGCACAACATGGCAGGCACCGCGCGGTGCCTGCCATGTTGTGCATGGAACTCCAGGTGGGTACCATAGGTACCCCTCATGTGCATGCCCCAGCCCCTAGAATCCCTAGGGGCCCGCTGTGGGCCCACAATGGCAAAAAAACGCCGGCCTTTCCATAGCATGTCCCCACTACTATGTTGATATGGATGGTGGTGTCTCTCAGACATCGCCACCATGTTAGCAACTTTTGCGCCCGGTCGACTCTTCGACTGGGTGGAAAACCAGCGGACGGTCTCTCCGTCCACCGGGGTCCCCCCCACCATGGTAATGTGGCAGGGGGGAAATACTGAGCGGGCGGATGTTTTTTACGGGCGGATCGCCACTGCCAAACGGGCGGTGGCGTCCGCCCGCAACCCTAATGACCTCCTTAAAGTCCATGGAATTTTTCTTAGAAAGTCGACCAAAACCTCAAAGAGTTCCAACAGAGTTCATATTAGATCTGGCAAGAATAGCCCTGAAAAAGAACTACTTCAGATTTAAAGACACATTCTTCATGCAGGTCAATGGGACTGCCATGGGGTGTTCTCATGCCCCAGAGCTGACGGTTCTCTTCATGGTCTTGTTTGAAGATCGATTTTGGTTATATTGAAGAGCTAAGTTAAAGAAAAGGCGAGATCAAGTTTAGGTAATTTGTTTTTATTTGTTGCAACCTGCAGGTTACACCGAACCTTAGCCCTGACGAAAATCCCGAAAACCACAATTGGGATTGGAAACGCGTCGGCATTGCTTTTCATCAAATGCCATGAAGGGTATTAATGTTCTCTGAGGAGGTTTTATAATAACCATAGCCTTAGTTTATATATATATATATATATATATATATATATATATATATATATATATATATATATATATATATATATATATATATATATATATATTCAGCAGAAGGACATCATGCAGCGGTCACGCAGCATCAAAAGACGAGGCAAACCCAGGTAGTAGTGCTCAGTGATTTATCTGCTCTTCACCACACCTCCACTACGCGTTTCGGTCAAACAAGACCTTGATCACATGACATATTTATATATATATATGCCAAGGTTGCTTTGGCCCATCCCCTAAAGTAGCGTGAGACACACATGTGTCGCATTCCTCTGAAAGCACTCCAATCGTTGGTGTTCAATGACTGCATGTACCAGCATGCAGTTGGCGCTCTGTTTCCATGAGTGGTTTTGTCAGCTTAGTTTTTATACTCCACATTGAAGGGCTGACATTGCTTGCGGCACCGGTTTGGAAATCAGCACTTGTTCTGGACGAAAACAGTCTCCCAAACACTCACTACCACTCACATCCCCGTCAGCAGTGCGTCCGGAGACGCCGATTAAAGTAATGACGTCTCACCATGCGGTATGGGCTTGTCAGATGACAACAGATTACTGCTTTTCAGGGAGGGGTGGCGGTCCGGGTGCGTGTCCATGACCCTGGAGCACTTCAGGAAGGGTCCCCATTATGTGCCACTGACTGCACGTTGTATATGCCAACGTTGTATTTCTCTGTAAAAGAAACAAGGGGACACGGCGGGGTTTCAGGGAGACCATTTATTCAGAGCCTGGCATGATGCATTTCGGCGATGCCTTCCTCAGATGCCTCTGGCACTTTTGGAGTCCATTTAAAATTGCTTTGGCCCATCCCCTAAAGTAGCGTGGGACACACCTGTGTCGCATTCCTCTGAAAGCACTCCAATCGTTGGTGTTCAATGACTGCATGTACCAGCATGCCGTTGGTGCTCTGTTTCATTTTTTTTTTAAATTTTTTTTTATTTTTATTAACAGATTTTTAGATATTTTCCACCCTCTGGGACTCAGAGGGGGTATGGAACAAATAAACAGTAGTACATAATCATAAAATATTTGCACAGTACAACTCATTATGCCATAAACAAAAAACGTCATCCTCGTGTCAAAATGTTACGTCAGTCCCTATTAAGATGGAATCACTCTCCTTGTAATTACATATTGGAGTCGTTTATATACATTATATACATTAGACACTATTTACCAATTATATACAGAGTATGTACATTTCCTATACAAGTCATCCTTCTTCCTTCCATTTCGTTATTACCTCCCATATTTTCAGACCTAGCTTCCTCGAGTTTTTCCCCCTTCTTGAGTAGATTGCTCTTTCTAGATTGTATATACTCAACAACCTAGCTAACCATTGCTGGAATGATGGTGCCATTTGTTCTAACCATGCAGAAGCGACACATAGTCTGTACACCGCCATGGCAATAAAAATACAATATTTCCCTGCCTCATCTTCATTACTTCCATCTACCCCTAGCAAAATAATCACAGGTGTTAAGTTAGCGGCTAGTTTTAATGCCCTTTGTAAGAACATTTCTATCTCCTTAAGTGTTGTAACTAAGCATGGACATGTTGCAAACATATGAATAGCATCTGCATTTACACTCATGCACCTAGGACAGTTTATACCAGTTGTCGCCCCCCATTGTCCTAATTTAGCCGGGGTGTAGTATAGCCAGTACATAGTCTTGTAGTGCTGTGCCTGTAATGACGCAGAGCATAGAGTTTTTATCCCTAATTCTAATGATACATTAAAGCATTCTTGTTCTATTCCCAACTTCGTTGACCAAGTTTCCCCCCATTTAGCCATGTCGTCTGTTCTAGGTTCATTTAACTCAGCGTATAACCTTTTAATTGTACAGTCTACTCCAGTCTCTATTATTTCTAATATGTTGTTTTTTACAAATCCTCTTGTCCCACCTCTTTTATTTTGCAAAAAACTTCTTACTTGTAGGTATTTGAAGAAGTGACTTGTTGGCAAATTAAATTTCTTCTGTATTATTGCAAATTGTTTCATCCCTTGTGTCCCCATAACATCCCCCAGTTTTGTTACCCCTTTCCGATACCACTCTGCATATACTGAGTCAGAGAATATATCTCCCGGAAATACCATATTCTCATATATCCTCGTATACCTATTGAATTTTCCCAAACCAAACTTTTTCATAAAAGCCTTCCATATATTGTATGCTCCCAACATAGTCTTGAAGCGTGTTCTTTTAAAGTATGCCGTGTCAAAGTTTTTCAAAAAAATATTTTTGGTTTCTTCACCCATTAGTATGCCATATATTGCCAATGACCCCAGATGGTCTTCTCCTTCTGCTTCAGCTCCACCTATTAGTCCCATCATATACTGCAGAGCAGTAGCCCAGTAATAGAGCTTGAAGTCTGGTAATGCCCATCCTCCTCTTTCTCGTGGGAGTGCCAAGAATCTCGCAGCCCTCCTAGTTTTGCCTTTGGACCAAATGAATTTATTGATCATATTCTCAATATTTTTAAACCAAACATTGTCAAACCATAAGGGAATTGTTCGAAAAAGGTACAACAATTTCGGCATAATTAACATTTTTACAATATTTACTCTTCCAACCAAAGTAAAGTGGAGGTTATTCAGTCTATCTAACTCTCCCCCTACTTTCCGTACAATAGGATCAATATTTAGTTCTACTATCTTTTCTAAATCTGAGGTTATGGTTATTCCCAGATAAATTCCCGTCTGCGCCACCCGAGAGTCCTGGCATAGAGCCTTATTATTTTTTACAATTTGTGTTTTTCCAGTGTTCAAGGAGTACCCAGACACCTTCCCAAATTCTTTTGCCTCTTGTTCCACGTATCTTATAGCCTCTGTGGGTGAAGATGTTATGACCGCCACGTCATCAGCATATGCCAAAATCTTACACTCACCCCTAAGTGTAACGATTGGGGGAATATTCCTATTTAGCTCCAGTCTTCGAATTAACGGGTCTAGATATATGGCAAACAGTAGCGGGGAGCATGGGCAACCCTGCCTTGTGCCCCTATCAATTTTTACTTTATCCGTCAACCCCGCATTAATTCTAATTGCCGCAATCGGATCTCTATACAATGTCTTTATCGCTGTCAAAAAGCCATTACCAAATCCCAACTTTTCCAAAACACTCCACAAATATACCCATGATACACAGTCAAAAGCTTTTCCAGCATCCAGTAATAATACCGCAAATGGGTCCCCACTAGCCTCTGTCTTATCCATAAGGGTAATTAATTTCCTTACGTGATGCGTAGTCCCCCGTCCTGGTATAAAACCATGTTGGGTGGTAGTAACTAGAGGTGTTATTACACTGGCGAGTCTAATTGCCAGTGCCTTCGAATATATCTTTGTATCTGTATTCATGAGAGTGATTGGTCTGTATGACCCCGGATCTGTTGGTATTTTTCCTTTCTTAAGGATGACCACAATTTCAGCCTCAGACCAGGTATTCGGTATTGAGCATCCCTTCTGTGCCTGTTTCAAAGTATAAAGCATATCACCTCCTAACTCCTCCCAGAACACCTTATAAAACTCTAACGGGATTTTATCTGGACCGGCAGCCTTTCCTGATGGTAAACTCTTCATAGCTGCTTTTAGTTCCTCTAGATCTAACAAGTTATCGATCCTCTGCTTCTCTGTTTCATCCAGCTGCCTCCCCTCATAGTAGTTCAAATACTCCATTATGTCTTCAGGATTTTTTTTTTGACTTTCAGAGTATAACTTCGTATAGAAGTTCCTGAGGACTTCCCTTATTTGTTGTACATTGATTACCATCATCCCTGAGCTATCTTTTATTGCTTTTATCTCACCAAGAGATGCCTTCTGTCTAGTTCTAGCTGCTAGCATTTTGCCAACTCTTTCATTCATCTCATAACAGTTCTCTCTATTCACTGTATATTGTTTAGCTGCCCTCTCTGCTATATACTCTTCTGCTTCCATTCTTATTTTTACAAGTTTCATATATGCAGAATCCGTTGGAGCTCCATTATCAGTTTGCTCTGTCCTATTGTTTAATTCCTCCTCTGCCAACAATAACTCCCTCTTTACCCGGTCATTTCTTTCTTTCTCCAGTTTCCTTTTTCTAGCCCCAAAGCTAATGGTCTCACCCCTTACTCCAGCCTTAAAACAATCCCACACTATCCCTACGGGTGCTGTATGCCTATTTATATTCAAAAATTCAGTTATCCATCTCTTCATATGTTGAATGTATGCATCCTCCACTAACAGTGCCTTTTCAAATGTCCACTCCGATATCTTCCTTACCGCTGTCATACCCTTCAAAGTGGCAATAAGAGGATTGTGGTCCGATAAGAGCCTTGGTATTCTTTCAATCTCTACCCCATCAACGCGTTGACTACTAATTAAAAAGTAATCTAATCTCACGCTTATTCTATGGGGTGCTGAATAGTATGTAAAACCATCTTGTCCTGGGTTAAGGGTGTCCCATACATCAAGTAATCCATTATTCCTGGCTAAGTTATAAATTGCTTTAAAAACTCTTTTCTTCCTTCCCTTATATTTGACTGGGGGTCCTAGCCCCAACCCCAATCCCCCTGCTCCATTAATATTAAAGTCTCCTCCTATCAATATAAAGGGAGCCCATGTTGCCAACTCAATGTCAATTTCTTCAAAAATCTCCGGATCATCTCCTGTAGATCCGTAAATAGACCCAAAAGTAACCCATGTTTGCCCAACCATACACTCTACTAAGGCCCATCTGCCCCAAACATCCTCCCATTTTTTTCCAATAGTGATATCTCTTTGCTTTGCCATCACAGCAACCCCCCTATTCCTAGTTCCCTGCCTGGAGTGTGCTATAACAGTAAGGCCTAACTGGTCTAGGAGCATAATTTCAGACACCTGTATGTGGGTCTCTTGGAGTATTAAAAAATCTAATCTTAAGTTTTTAATCAAGACTGCTGCCTTCTGTCTTTTTGCCTTATCGTTAAGACCACATACGTTCCATGTCATTATTCGAATACTCATCCTGGATTTTTGATAAATATAACCATAGTTTTAATCATTTCACAAAAAAAAAAAGTAACACACTTTGTTGCCACGGCTTTACACATCACAAATATTTCTTCCATTTTGTTTATCCTCTTATTCCATATTATTTCCTGTGTACCAGATTTCCAACTTACTCTGTGTTCCTTGCCCCCCCTGTGTCCCCCACCCTGGACCCCCACCCCAGCTATCCCACCCCCCTACAGGCAAATAGGTCCAAGGGACCTATGTGTGACAGCTGTGTCTGCTTGGACCCCGCGCCCCCCCTGCCCCCCCCACTCCTGTTGTCTTCCTACCCATTGGCAAAGAAGATGCACACTTATTGATACCTATCTACAAATTTACATAGCAATACAATACTATACAATTTTACGTTCTTATGCTTCTTCTTCTGCTTCCAGAATCCTTACCCTATATCCTGCTATATCCGGCTATATCCTGCTGTCTTTAGCTAATAGATCTACCACCAGTTCCCTATCAGCATGTGTCTGGGAGTGTGTGTGATTCTGCGATTTCCTTTCTTTAAGCCATGCCAAAAATTCGGCCGCTCTGATCTCAGAATAAAAAATTTTGAATTGTCCATCTTTTACCACCTTCAGCCTACTGGGAAACATTAAATATGCCTCGCAGCCAATTCTCTGAAACGGGGCTATTAGTTCCCGCAATCTCCACCTACGTTCTACCGTTGTGTGGCAGAAGTCTGGTCTAGCAAAAAACTCTACCTCCTGATATCTGCATTTTGCCTGTGGCCTTGCCTTGGCCATTATCTCTTCTCTTAGTAAATAGTTGCCCACATAGATTAAAATTGCTCTAGGCTTATTTGAACCATCCCCCTTCTTCTGCATGAATGGAAATCTATGAGCACGTTGAATCTCTGATTCCCAGTCCCAGCCTTTTATGTCTGGGAGTGCTCCCTTAAGAAGTTCTATTGTATAGGCTCTAACATCCTTTCCCTCTCTTCCTTCCGGAATACCTAGGAGTCTGACATTATTTCTCCTCTGCCTATTCTCAAAATCTTCGAGCTTCCATAATACATCACTATTGGTCTTCTCTTGATCTTGTCTAAATTCCTTCCAGCCTTTCATTTCATCTTCCAAAGTCACAGTTCTTCCTTCAACCTCCGTAAGTCTCCCTGCCAATTCTGTGCATGCTTTATTTACTTTTCGAAGGGAACTTTGTATTTTTTTGCTTTCCTGTCTGGCTCTCTGGCTCTCTACCCTTGCCTCAGTTTGAATTTGTTTAAGCATAGAAAAAATCATTTCGAGCCCCATAGGTGAGTTTTGATGTTGAGATTGTCCCTGGCTATGGGTCCGGGTTTCAGGTTGGCCTTGCTTAACTCCCTCATCATTCATCCGTAAAGAGCCCATGGTCTCATCTAGGGCCGCAGCACCCTCTTTATACACCTGAGATGTAGCTGCATAACCCCAATCAAGCCTCTTTACAACATTCATAGCTGCTGGGCTTATAGATCCTTTTGCTCTTCTCCTTTTTTTAGTCAAGACTTTAGATTTGCGTTTTGCACCTATATCTTGGCCAGAAACCTCTCCAGAACCTGATATTGATGTAGACCCTGTTTCTAGCCCTGACAGTGTCTGATCACTCCCCAAGTCAGCAGTAGAAGAATCCTCCGACTCACCTTCCCCAACCGCCCCCACCTCTGCTCCTTCCTCCTCACCTTCATTAACAGAGAAGAAACATTCATCATTCGGAGAACCAATTAGAGCTATCAGAACCTTGGGGTCACTATTAATCATGTCATTCATATTATTATCACCATTACCATTTCCTTTTCCATCCCCCCCACATCGGAATGTTTACTTATATTGGCCTCGTTATTATCCACCCCTTTAACAGACAGATTAGGAGCGTTAAGACTTCTTTGTCTCTCCCTTAGTGCCTCTGTTAATGCCTCTGTTAAATCCAAGATGTTATCTGATCCCGAGTTTGGAGGTAAAGTACTCTCCTCAGCAAGATATACAGTACTGCCATTCTCTATAATGCCAACGTCTACATTGCTTGGTACGCTATTAGCATTGCCATTGTCAGTTACCACTTCCTTTGTATGCCTCTGTTTGTCCTGCACAAAAAGGCTCCCTTCTTTCTCCTGTAATGAGCCTCCTTGTGGTGGTTCAATATCTCTGCAACCTTCCTTATTCAGAGTTTCCACCTTATCAGTCTCTGCTGAGAAGCTAGATACCAAGCTAGATACCAACAGGTTACTGTCTACCTCTTTCACGAGGGGGCCGCGGTCAAGGTCAGGATGTAAACTCACAGTTTCCACAATTTCCACAGACTCTGGTTGAGCTATAGCGGTACCAGACACCAGGGAGTTAGTTACAGAAACAGGAAAAAAGGTCTCTGAAACTAGCGGCTGCCTCAAGTTCCCTTGATCCGTTGGTTTTCCTTTATTCCCTTTATTTGTCAAAGCCGTCTTATTTTTGTCTTTTTTCTTAAGTTTCTCCCCCACGCCGCTGCCAGCCTCCTTACTTCGTACTGTGCTCCTTCCTTGGTCGGCAGGCTGTAGATCCTCAGCCCCCTCCTGGGTCCGTGTCGGTTTCTTTGTACGGAGGTTAGCCGCCGGAGCATCAGACTCGCTCCAAGCAGCTTTCTCCTCTCTCAAAACTTTTGAAATGTTCGGCGCCATTGAACGCCAAGTTGTGGACAACGCTACCTCTGTGGAGCGCAGCTGCCGATATCGCTTCAACTGCCGATACTGTTGTTTCCAGGTATTCGCCTTCACCATCAGCTGACGTGCATTAACCAATGCCCGCGTCAGCACTACATCCACTGCCGGGAAGGTTAGTACCTCCGTAATTGCCTGCATAAACAGCCACATAGACTAATTTTCTCCCCGTTTTTTTTCCAGAATGAAAGCCGCTGCCACACAGAGTAGATGTAGGCTTTCAAAAACGCCGCCGTTCTATCGCACCATTCTTCCTCTTTCCGCACGTAAGATCAGGAGCCGGGGAGCAACAGGGAGCGCGTCCTCTCCCTACAGACTGTCAGCAGCCATCTTGCCTCCCCGCCGCATTACTGGTGCTCTGTTTCAATGAGTGATTTCGTCAGCTTAGTTTTTATACTCCACATTGAAGGACTGACATTCCTTGCGGCACAGGTTTGGAAATCAGCATTTGTTCTGGACGAAAACAGTCTTCCAAGCCCTCACTCCCTACCGCTCATATCCCCGTCAGCAGTGCATCCGGAGACGCCGACTAAAGTATTGACGTCTCACCATGCGGTATGGGCTTGTCAGATGACAACAGATTGCTGCTTTTTAGGGAGGCGCGGCGGTCCGGGTGCGTGTCAATGACCCTGGAGCACTTCAGGAAGGGTCCCCATTACGCGCCACTGACTGCACGTTGTATATGCCAAGGTTGTCTTTCTCTGAAAAAGAAACAAGGGGACACGGCGGGGTTTCAGGGAGACCATTTACTCAGAGCCTGGCATGACGCGTTTCGGCGATGCCTTCCTCAGATGCCTCTGGCGCTTTTGGAGCCCATTTAAAATTGCTTTGGCCCATCCCCTAAAGTAGCGTGGGACACACCTGTGTCGCATTCCTCTGAAAGCACTTCAAACGTTTGTGTTCAATGACTGCATATACCAGCATGCAGTTGGTGCTCTGTTTCAATGAGTGGTTTCGTCAGCTTAGTTTTTATACTCCACATTGAAGGGCTGACATTGCTTGCGGCACAGATTTGGAAATCAGCACTTGTTCTGGACAAAAACAGTCTCTCAAGCTCTCACTCCCTATCGCTCACATCCCCGTCAGCAGTGCGTCCGGAGACGCCGAATAAAGTAATGACGTCTCACCATGCGGTATGGGCTTATCAGATGACAACAGATTACTGCTTTTCAGGGAGGGGCGGCGGTCCGGGTGCGTGTCAATGACCCTGTAGCACTTCAGGAAGGGTCCCCATTACGTGCCACTGACTGCACGTTGTATATGCCAAGGTTATCTTCCTCTGTAAAAGAAACAAGGGGACACGGCGGGGTTTCAGGGAGACCATTTATTCAGAGCCTGGCATGACGCGCTTCGGCGATGCCTTCCTCAGATGCCTCTGGCGCTTTTGGAGTCCATTTAAAATTGTTTGGCCCATCCCCTAAAGTAGCGTGGGACACACCTGTGTCACATTCCTCTGAAAGCACTCCAATCGCTCCAATCGTTGGTGTTCAATGACTGCATGTACCAGCATGCAGTTGGTGCTCTGTTTCAATGAGTGGTTTTGTCAGCTTAGTTTTTATACTCCACATTGAAGGGCTGACATTGCTTGCGGCACAGGTTTGGAAATCAGCACTTGCTCTGGACGAAAATAGTCTCCCGAGCCCTCACTCCCTACGGCTCACATCCCCGTCAGCAGTGCGTCCGGAGACGGCGATTAAAGTAATGACGTCTCACCATGCAGTATGGGCTTGTTAGATGACAACAGATTACTGCTTTTCAGGGATGTATACAAACATACATACATATGTATGTATGTATATATATATATATATATATATATATATATATATATATATATATATATATATACATATATTATATCCCTTGTGGCAGCAGTTCCTCTCCCTTTAAAAAAAGTCTCTTAAAAAACAGAACGTAAGGAATTGCCTATGTATCATTGGCAAATGCAAGCTGCTGATGTAATTGTATATATCTTTGTATAAAAATTTTGTATTGTTGTATTTGTCATAATCACATTGCTATTTTTGATATTATCCACAATTTTGTATGCACTTTATATGTACCACATACAATCACATGAGGCACCACGATTTGGGTGGCGGAGCATGCCAACCGCCATTTGTGCATGTGTTTATGGCTAGCACTACCGCACTGGTGTATTAGGGATTGCTAGTGACACACCGCTGTGTAGTGAGGCGGTAGCTACCGCGATTTAGGTGCCATACAATCAGAATGCTACGCGCATTACTCCAATGTGTAAAACAAGTGCACTGACTGTCTTTAAAATGCTTGATATAATTTGTAATTTGACAAGCTATACTTGACTTGCCTGAAATGTCTTTGTGTATGTTTTTTACTTGTCATGCTCTAGAGAGGATACAGGACTGTGTCCCACTAGATTGATGTTCTCAGCCACGGTTGGCCAATTGTTTATATCATTAAAATTATTGTCCGGCTGGACATGTGTAATATAGATCTGATTTGAGTCTATATTTATCGTGGTATAAATTGATTGTTTAACCCCCTGGCTGCGGTCGGAATTCTGCGCCTGTGCGCACATTGCCGATCGCGGGCGTGGTCATGACGGCTCCCACCGTAACTGATGATGACCGGGAGCCGTCATCAGCACTGAAGGGGTTAAGGACCACTGTTTATGTTTAATAACTGATACCCAAGGTCCTTAATTACGTTGCGGGTTCCCTTGTTATTTTAGACAATACATTCACAATGGCCATCTGGCAGACATAAACAGTGCACAGTTGCCACTTGGTCAATGGCACATCATTGTGCACACAAAAACAATGTTCCATTTACTTCACTGGTGGCTACACATGCCATGCATGCGATATGTGATTTTGTAGACTGGCATGTACTCCCTCACATGTCACTTGTGATATTGATGGTCCAGTACACAGGACAGTGTTATTGTGGACTGTACAATGTGTACCCATGTCAATGTGTTGAGGTGCAGTGAGAATCACAGCAATGTTTGTCTCAAAGAATGATGCTATTATTTGCATGTCCTCTTAGGTCTAACCATGCATTCAATCGTTATTTCTGCTCAGACTGTGGTCATTGTGTTGTTGATTTGTGCCACGTTAAAATGACGAATGAAGGTGTGCCACGTACAGCAGCTAGGCATGAGACAGTGGGGTTTATTTGCTACACATATTCTGGATGCTATACTTCCAGGTCTGCTCATGGTAAATGTGGCCATCTCCCTATGTGCAATCACATTGACCGAGGTGGTGTTTGAGGTACTTGCTTTGAGTAAGTTGTCAAGTGTGCCATTTGTGTAGCTGAAGGTGTCCCTACATGAAAGCTAGTCTGTAACACAACTTTTATATCAGTCATTGTTGGTGTTGTGTCATCCAGAACATGAGATGCTGTGCCCATTTCATGATGTGTTGCCTTGACATGTGTCCACTTTCATCTCACCTAGGAGGAGACCAAATCTGCTTCATCACTTGACAGTGCTGGAAGACATGGAGGATGAGGCGATCATCCGTAAATACAGTCTGAATAGAGCCACTTTAAAAACACTTTGTGATATGTTGGAGCCCCACCTGCAGCCTAGCAGGACATATCCAACAGCTTTCACCCCAACGTATAAGGTGTTGGTGGCCCTGGATTTCTTCGCCACTGGATCTTTCCAGCTCACAGTGTCCTGCACAGGTGGGATGTCACATCCTATGTTCAGCATGGTGCTGTGTGATGTACTGTCCGCCATGATGATCTACAAAGACAGATATATCCATTTCCCGAGGGGGCCTGAATTAGCAGCTGTGAAGGGAGAGTTCTATCCCCTCGGACACATCCCCCATGTAGTTGGTGCCATTGATTGCACCCATGTTGGGCTTGTGCCACCACAGGCCAGTGGGCTCATCTATAGGAATCATAAACATTACTATTCCATAAATGTGCAAGTGGTGTGCCAGGCAGATATGATCATCTCACAAGTGTGTGCCAAATTCCCAGGCTCACCCCATGACTCCTACATCCTGTGCAACAGCACTGTACCCCAGCTGATGCCTAATCTGCTTTCCGAGCATGCATGGATTGTGGGTGAGTATGCCCAGTCATATGGCGTGCTGGGTGTGTGACCTGCTGTCCTGGGCCTCTGCGACATTGCAATGTTTATTTGTGTTTGTCACACCTAGGTGACTCTGCATATCCTAACCGTCCTTGGTTGCTGAGCCCACTGCGGAATCCCAGGACACTAGCTGATGTCCGCTACAATGATGCCCATGGGAGGACACGTTGTGTGGTGGAGCGTACTTTTGGTCTGCTTAAGTCACGTTTCCACTGCATGGACAAGACCGGAGGTGCACTGATGTACTCACCCGGGAAGGTGTGTCAGATTGTTGTGGCATGCTGCATGCTCCACAACCTAGCCATTCGCAAGGAGATTCCCCTGATCCTTGATGATGATGAGGACCCAGGGCCCCTACCTGCAAACAAACCCGTGTCCAGTGATGAGGACAGTGGAGAGGAGGAAGGTGTTGACCTGCGTTAACCGCTCAACACCCGCTATTGCACTTGAAGGTGGGTGACAACGTACAATATACCTATTGTCTGCTGGTGTTGCTGTTGTTGTGAAGGTGTATGTGGGATTTGTGACAGCGGCTGGTTGTGGACTCAGTGGTGGGTGACAATGTTTCTGGGACAGCTCATCTAGGAGCATCTACAGGTTGTGTATGTTGACACTTGTTGCCCATTGTGGTGTGTGCATGTGTTATTCTCTTGTGGTGAAATGTTGTGTGATGTCTGTGGTTCCACACCCCGACTAGTGAATGTTGTTCTGTTGTGTTTTCCTAGGTGCCTTTAACCTGTCCTTGCCTACATACACTCCAAGCTCCTGGTACATTGTAATTAGGGCTCCCGGTTTTCCGTTTAAACAGATTTTTATATATAAATGAAGACAGAAAAATATTTTTCTTCCGTCTGTATTTATACATAGATATGGAATAATACGACCAAATTGCAGTCTGAGAATTGCTCGATCCGTGCTCGAGCCCAGGGTTGCCTCCCCACGCCCCTCTTCCTGATTGCCCTGTATGCCTGCCCACTTTAACACCTGCTGGGCCAATAATCTTTGTTAGGTGCGAGAAAACATTTCCTAGGAGCTCTTGCCTCTGGCCTGCCCACCATAGCCCTGATGACGTGGCTGTTACATCTTTTTAGCCAATCAGCTGATCATTCATCATCTCCGGAGCTCTGGCTTTGTAGTGAGCGCTGTGCCAGCACAGCAGTCTGTTTTAAGTCACTGTGAAGTGAAAAGGTGGGGGTGGAGGTGAATATGTATTTCACGGTTTACACCTCTAAGGCAGTTTAACTTTGAGAAGGCAGGGGAAGGTGTTAGCAGCGCAAGTACTTTGCACAAATGTAGGACTGGCAGAAATGAGTGTGACCCAAAAAGGTCAGAAGTCCGGTGGCATAAACACATAAGGGAAATTAAGCCGCATTAGCTTTGGGATACTTTCAGGCCTTAAATTGAAATTTATTTCTGAAATGAGAGCTCCCTGCTTCAGAGGAGGTAGTTTACTCTCTCAGCTGTGGATAGTCAGCGCGCACCACAGAGAGAAGCATGGAACTGACAATAAGGAGAACGAGGCATTCAATATCTGTAATATATGAAGGACGTAGACAGCACTTTCATGCAATCTTTGGCCAGGTCACTGAAAGTGCACATGTGCACTCATCTAAATTCTAAATGTGTTTATTATGGCCTATGAGAGTGTTTTCAATATTGTAACACAGCAGCAGCTGCCACTAATATTACTGCAAGTAATCTCTGTGACACCCTCCCATTTCACATATGCGAGGTCCTGTTTTGATCTAACAGAAAAGTTTTTTGTAGAAGTTGTAAGAAACATACACAACATTGGTCTTCCAAATGTCTATAATAGACTCTCACACATTGTGTTGTGTTTACTTAATTTGGAACATATATACATATAGCTAAATCTATAACAACTGTGTGCACTGCCTATTTAAATAAAAGTGGAAAAATACTAGTTGCAGCGTCTTTTTTGGCTTGCGACAAAAATAAATGTGGATATATACTGATAAAATGACAACAAAATAAATATGGATAAATACAGACGGATATGTTAAAAAATAAATACCATAAAACCGGGAGCCCTAATTGTAATCATGGTGGAGACTGTACATTCTGGAATAAACATGGAGCTGACATGACAACATGTGTATGTAAGGTTTTTTAATTACAATGGGGACAGGTGACAGGGGGGTGAATATTTACAATGAGCTGGTTGGTGAGACAGTGAGTTGACAGTTGTGGTACATGAGATAATCGAGTTGTCGCCACATGATGCGGTGACCCAGTCCAACAGACAGATGCCATTTGCAAGGCAGTGTGGGCAAGGACAGTCCAAAAAGACAATGCAGTTGGGAAGAGGGTTGCCATCATGGCTGGCTATGTGACTGGCGTTTGACAGGTGCTTTGCCAACAGATACTCCCAGGGTTTTCCTTGGACAGCCCCTTCACTGCTTGGCAGGCGGGGCCTCTGCTGGGGGGCTAGTGGTGTCTGAGGACTCACCCCTCTCTGTGGCCACAGGGGAGGATGGTCTCATTCTGTGGACCACCAGTGGGAGGGGGAGGTGTTGGTTGGGGGGCTGGCCTGTCCCTCAGAACGGCCACTAGCTGGCCCAAGAGGTCCACGATTTGTCCCATGCCGGTGTCCATGGACCTCATCAGCAAGATGAGCTCACAGGAACCTTCTTCTGACCGGCACATTCGTCCCTGGGCCTGTTCATATGCCCTAAGGACTCTGTTTATGTGCTCCAGGGATTCGATCCCAGGCTCTGCTCGTCTGTGTGTGACCCTGCCCTGCTGCGTAGGACCTCATGCCTCTCTACTGTCGGCACCCACATCCTCTCTTTGACCTCTGCAGTTGGTGGGGTGGGGCGGTCCTTCTGTGGGACAGGGAGAGTGTTGCAGGCAGCTCCGGTAGTGGTGGTGGTAATGGAGGAGGCACCAGCCGTAACAGAGTGGTCTGCAGAGACGTTGGTATTGCTGCAGATCTGGTGGAGGTGAAAATGGGGTCCTGGGACCTGTTGCGCCCTGGAACACCAGATAGGCCGGCTTCGGGCTCCTCTTCCAAGGCATCCTGGGATTCACCATCCGAGAGTCGAAGTTCCAGGGGGGAGAATGGCTCTGCAGGTTGCTGGTGTTGTCCTCTGCAGTCAGTTCTTGGTCACCTGTGGGTCAGATGAGAAATTATCATTGTGGAGCACCCCGCAAGCTTTGTGTTAGCTGTGTGTCATTCATTGTTTGTACACTACACAGTTGACTGATCATCACATTGTATTGTATTTGCACTACTGTGCCTCCTGACATGACATGATTACTTGTCCAAGGTGTTAGTTGTCAATACATACCATGCACCGCTTGCATAATTTGTGCTTACAGGGACATGTTGACATCTAGGGACTAGTGCAACATATTATTTCAGTGAGGACTCTTTTTTGATTTGTCTGACCTGGCAGACATCACATCTGGGCATGAACTGCCCATTTTTATCTCCTGCATAACTTTGCCTTGTCATGTGTATATCTGGATTTGTACCTCCACCCATGCTTTCTTATTTTTCGAACGTTCCTTGTTGCTGTGCCCCCATGGCACTGCACATGTCAATCGGTGCTGTGTGTGATTATGCACAGACTTTCTTCTACATGTGCATTGGTGTGTCACACTTTGGTTGCTGTGACAGTTTCCTATGCTTAGCTGTGTGCATACTGTGCGTGGCAATAGGATCAGTGTGCATATTTGTGCAATGAGAGGGCTGGTGTTTTCATATGGCACCATTTTGTTTATACTAATGGCTAGGTGCATGTACTGGCTACTTACCTGTTATGTTTTCACATTTGGCTTTGTAATGTGACACATATGTATGTGCGTAGTGCAGGCTTACATTCTGCTCAGCAGTGGCGCAAGAAAGAATAATATGTCTACCTACCTGTTAGTTTGTTTGTAGTGATCCATTGGATGCCACATGTATCTGGGTGGTATTGAGAGTTCCATCTTGCGGTTCTGGGGGACAAGGGTGCATGGTGGGAGTAGTGGTACAGGCCTCACTCCCCCAAACAGCCTTCCCAGAGAAGATGTGGCTACCTACCTGTTCGTTTGCTGTCGGTAATGTAATGGCTGACACATGCTTATGGGTGGGGGCAGTACTCCATCCTGTTGGGATCTGGGACAAGAAGCATGCTGGGAGTAGTGGTGCAGCCCCCCCTCCCCCCAAATAGCCCTCCCAGGGAAGATGGCTACCTAGCTGTTAGGACAGTGTGAACAATACAATGGCTGTAGACTGCTTCTTGGTTGGTGTGGAGTGCTCCATCCTGCTGAGGTTTGGGACAAGGGTCCCCCAACACACAGCCCTCCCAGCCTCTGCTAGGTTGTGTAATCCTTGTCTGGAGTTTGAGTGACAGGGCTGGGGGATTACAGGACACAGAATGAGTCAGCCCAGTGGTGAACAGAGAGATCTGCATCTAGATTGGAGGGAGGAGTTGCACCTGGGACCTGAGTAGGACTGTGCCTGCCCCCCACAGTGCTGGTTCCACCCCCTGTGGTGCGTCTGATGTCTCTGCCCTGTAAAAGTAGTGAAGGAATCATGTGAACAGAGTGCTCCAGGGCTGTGCTTTTCCTCCACAATGCTGGCTCCACCTCCTGTGGGGCGTCTGATGATTCTGCCCTGCACTGTGAAAGGAAAGAAGGAGCCATGTAAACAGAGTGCTCCAGAAATGGTTTGGACTAGGCAAAGGCCCCTCTGCCCTAAGAGGACAAAGGATTTTGGGGTATAAATACTGGGAACCTGATCCCAAGAAATTAGATCACTTTTGGACTACAAGAAGAAACCTTTGCTGAGGAGAGGAACCTGAAGAAACTGAAGAGAGACTATCTCTTAGCTGAAGTGCTGCTTGGGGGATTGGTCTGCAGTGGTTGCCTGACTGCTAAATGTTATGTTATGTTATGTTATTTAATCTTTTGTATAGCGCACGGCGACTCAAAAAGAGTATCCCGGCGCTTTTGGTAAAGGAGAGCTGCATCATAATAACATAACACGTTAAAAGAGGGGGACAAACAATAAAACCAGAAAAACACACAAAACAAGGTCTACTGAGTGAACAGCCACGTCTTAAGATCCTTTCTGAAGGCCAGTAAGCTGGTTGCTTCCCGCAGAGAGAGGGGCAGGGAGTTCCACAGCCGCGGGGCAAGTAGGCCAAAAGAGCGGCCACCCACGCGGGCTCTCTTCACTCGCGGGACGACCGCCAAGAATAGAGACTCAGACCTCAAGGAGCGAGTTGGATGGTAAAAAGTCATTCTCTTTTGAAGATATTTTGCCCCCACCACATGGAGGGCCTTATAGGCCAGGGTCAGAGCCTTAAAGGCAATCCGTTTCCGGACTGGAAGCCAGTGCAAGGTCTTCAACAGCCCCGTTGCACTCGCCCGCCTGTTTAAGCCAAAAATGGCTCTTGCGGCCGCGTTCTGCACCACTTGGAGCCGCTACAGCAAGTATTCTGGAAGGCCTAAGTAGAGGATGTTAGAATAATCTAACCTGGACCCAATAAGAGCCTGTACCGTCAGCCTCCTGTGCTCCTCCGACAACAGGGGAAGAAACCTCCGCAGCATCCTGAGGATGCCAAAACAGGAGCCCGACACCCCCAAAATCTGAGATTTTAAAGAAAGCCCATTGTCCATCTTGACCCCCAGATTCTTGGCCATTTTGGAGGAACAGGACGGAGGAAACATGTCAATGGGCCACCAGGCCTGCCAATTGGGCTCGATATCAGTATCACACCCAAAGAAGAGTACCTCAGATTTCTCGGAATTGCACTTGAGGCTGTTCAGTTGGAACCAATGAAAAACAGCCCCAAGGCAATCCCGGATACTCTCCCCGTCAAAGTCTCCTCCTCTCTTACATGAGAAGAGGAGCTGGGTGTCGTCCGCGTAGGATACGATCCGGGCCCCAAACGACTCAGCCAACGCCGCCAAAGGAGTCATGAAGATATTAAATAGGGTCGGGCTCAGAATCGAGCCCTGAGGGACCCCGACTCCCAAAGGCGGCATCGCGGCGGAGTCTGGCGAGGCCCAGACCGTTTGCCGGCGGCCAGCTAGAAAGGAGGAAAACCAGCTGAACACCGTCCCCCGCAGACCTATCTCATGAAGTCTCACGAGAAGGCCGTCATGGGGGACGGTGTCGAAAGCCGCCGACAAGTCCAACATCACCAGCATGGCTTTGCCCCCGAGTCCAGAACACCTTTAACAGTCTCTGTAACCTCAAGGAGCGCAGTCTCTGTGCTGAGATGGGGACGAAAACCTGACTGGGTGGCATGCAGGATCTCGTTGGTCTCAAGAAAGTTGGAGAGCACCGCCTGAACGTGCTTTTCCAAGATCTTCGAGAGAGCCGGCAGCAAAGAAATAGGCCTATAACTGACAGGGGCCTTCGGGTCCAGTCCAGGTTTCTTAAGCAGCGGAATCACCATCGCCTGCTTCCAGACTGACGGGACCACTCCCTGGCTCAACGAAAGATTAAATAACGGATTCGCCAGCGGATTGATCACCTCTGCCAATTTCGCCAGGATTTTAGCCGGACATGGGTCCAAGGGCGAACCAGATTTAAGATTACCCATAAGGGCTAAAGAGGCAGAGGCAGAGATCGGAGGGAACACACCCAACGTCGGACCTGGCAAAGCTAGCGGAGACAAAATGGCCTCAAAGTTAGTCGGGCCCATAGCCGCTGCCGGTGGAAAAGAGTCTTGAATAAGTTGGATCTTGCTCGTGAAGAAATCCGCAAGATCCACAGCCCAGGAGTCAGACGGCTTTTCACCCGAGGTGTTAGATCGGGGAAAGATAAACTCTCTCACAATGGAGAAGATATCCTTGCAGGAGTTGGCAGCGGCTTCTATTCTTCCTGCAAGATAGGCCTTTTTTTCCAGGCGAATGTCTCGATGATACGCCTTCACCACCGATTTATAGGTCAGCTTGGCAGCAGTGTCGTATTGTACCCGCCAAGCTCTTTCGGCCACCTTGCACTGCTGCCGCATAGCCGACAGTGCAGCGGTGAACTAAGGTGCAGAGACCCGTCTCGGCGTTGGGCGAGATGATACTTCAGGGGCGAGATCATTAAGCCTGTCTAAAAGCCAAACTTGCAGGGCCCCCAAATCCCTCTCCAGATTGCCTGAGAGGGAACAGGGATGATCCACAGCGGCCTGGGCCAGCATCGCTGGGGTCACTCGATGGTATGCCCTATGGACACGACCCTGCTTCTGTGGCAAGCCAGGCACCGGTTTAACTGTGCCTTTGATCGTAAATTTAGCCAACAGATGGTCTGACCATAGTACCGGGCTAATCTCAATCTCCTCGAGAGGGGATGACGAAAATACCTGGTCAAGAGTGTGTCCCTTATCGTGCGTGGGCCCCTGCAGATGAGGGATCAATCCCATCGGGGTCATAGCCTCAGAAAGTTTAATCGCGGCAGGGTCCAACGGATCATCCATCCGAAAGTTGAAATCCCCCGCCACGATACAATGTTCCGCTTTCAAGGCCAGTCCCACCAGCACGGAGTCGAGATCTTCAAAAAACGATCCCGGTGGACCAGGCGGCCTATAAATCAATAAGCCCTTCACTGATTGATGCGGGGACAAAGAAATGGAGAAAGCAAGAGTCTCCGAGCCACGGATATCCTCCACTGACAGAATAGAACAGGGTATACCTTTCTTCACCACCAGTGCCACTCCGCCCCCCCTTCTCGTAGCTCTATCCTTTCTGAAGATGTTATAGTCAGGCGGGATTGCCAAGGCAACATCTGGGTTGGAAAATTCACCCCACCACGTCTCAGTAAGCATAAGACATAGTGGCCTCACCGTATCTAGGAGCTCATGTATGTCTTGCGCATGTCTGCACGCCGACCTGGTGTTTAATAGCATGCAGCAATATCCAATACTAGCGTTGTTACGGTTGGACAACAATAACTGAGCGTGGTTAAGGCGCCAGCCACAGCCAGGGCAGATGGACTTACCCAAATGGCGACCGGGAAAAACGGTACAGCAACCAGTGGCGAAGTTGTCAACAGAGCGTAGCTCCCCTGCAGTATATTGCAACACTGATGACCCAGGCGTACACATGCCTAATATCAGAGCCCCCCCCGCCGCCCCGAGCGCCACCGGGACGCTGACGGGCGCAGACGGGCAGGACTCTGGCTTGACTCTGGCTTGACTCAGGCGCCACCGCTGCGCGTCTCCGCTGCGCGAAGAGGAGCGAGCTTTAAATAGGGCTCACCTGAGGACCCTGTCAGCGCTAGAGCGCTGAAACAAGTGGCACACAACCAATATCCACCCCCAAGATGGCGACCAGGCGCCAAAACGAAGAAAGGACAAATCCGCTCAAAACGCGGTGGGGGAACCTTTTAAATGCAGGTATGTGGGCACAGCAGGAGAGAATTAAAAACAGGGGCTAATGTAAATAATAAAAAACGAAAATACAAAAAACGGTTTTTTAAAACAGAGCAGCGCTGGAGATCGCTATTCCAGCAGCATAGCGCGCGTGCGTGCTATATCCTTTACCAGGACTGAGCAAAGTGCAAGCTCACCTTAAATAGGGCTCACCTGAGGACCCAGTCAGCGCTAGAGCGCTGAAACAAGTGGCACACAACCAATATCCACCCCCAAGATGGCGACCAGGCGCCAAAACGAAGAAAGGACAAATCCGCTCAAAACGCGGTGGGGGGAACCTTTTAAATGCAGGTATGTGGGCACAGCAGGAGAGAATTAAAAACAGGGGCTAATGTAAATAATAAAAAACGAAAATACAAAAAACGGTTTTTTAAAACAGAGCAGCGCTGGAGATCGCTATTCCAGCAGCATAGCGCACGTGCGTGCTATATCCTTTACCAGGCTAAAGAAAGGAGAAAGGACTTTGTGTGCACTGTATTTGACTTGTGAAGTATCTCCAAGGGCTTGAAAAAGAGCTTGCCCCTGACCGAAGTCTCAGGACCAGTAGACTTCACCAGCCTTTATAGATTGCTGCTGGAAACACTATTTCAGTGTCTACAAAGGCAGGGAGCTGTGACCGACTCTCACGACCGGCCGGGTGTCCTGTTGGCACCGCATCGGACAACGTCCACATCAAATAACGCAAGCTCTGAGCTCACCAACTCCGTCCTGACACTGTCACCGAGCCGTTGCCTGCACCGCGACTTGTGGACACTGCGACGTGCAACGCCTCTCTACATCAAATCGAACTGGTCTGACCGACAAGATCACTGTTGCTGACGTCGAGTCCTGTGAACGCATCGGAGTTGGGCATCGCTCGCATGCTTCGCGATGCACTGCCCGACTCCTACCGATGTCTGGACTGATCGACACCAGCTCCCGAACTATGGCTCTGTCGCAGCACCGCAAGCTGCAAGCACCACAACGAAGCATCGTCTCGCCGTGCAACGCACGCCTTGGACCCACCAACTCCGTCAACGGGCCGCTGCCTGCACCGCATCGACGGGCAACGCATCCTGCAATGCTTTCTTTTCTTCAACGTGATGAACGTCGAACCCGGCTCGCATGCCCGTACTGGCCACATCAAGTAAAGGTACTGTGACCGAGTCTGTCTACCCTTGAGTGGGCCCATATCAACGCGGTCCACTGGAATTGTTAAACTCAGCGTTATTTTTACCAACGCTGCACAGAACTCTCATTTAAGCATTTTTAACAAGAACTCTTGATTTTTAATAGTACTGTGGATTATTCTTATCGTTTTCGGTCTTGTGGTAAATCTATTTAAAAGATACTTATTTTTATAAATATACAACCTGTGTGGTGTCATTTGTAGTGTTGTGTTCACAAATGCTTTACATACTGCCTCTGGGATAAGCCTGTCTGCTCGTGCCAAGCTACCAAGAGGGTGAGCAGGGGTTATTTTAGGAGTGTTCCCCCTTACCCTGACTAGAGGAGATGGTCCCTATTTGTCACAAGTACCTACCTGTGCCAACTAAAGACCTCCATTTCTAACAGCCTCCCTCCTCCATCCTACTGGGGTGTGGGACAAGGGGCCTGGTGAGAGTTGTAGTGCTGGCTGCCTATACACATGCCCCCATGGTAATGTTGCTAGCTATGTTTGGGTTGCATAGGAGGGACTGAATGGTGGATCTGTGAGACATGTTTTTGAGAGTGTATGGTACAGATGATTGGAATTTGTCCTAGGAGGTGTAGCTTTGTAATTGTGCAAGATAGTACATAGCAGTGTGGTGGTAGTCATTTGGTTGTACTTACCAGCCTCCACTACCCGGGTACTCCTGTGAGACTCTCTGGATGCAGTATGGCAAGCACCTTCTCCTCCCATGCAGTGAATGTTCTGGGTGGAATGGGAGGGCCACCGCCAGTCCTGTCAGCCAGCTCACGGTTCTTGCTCCTCTTCTCTTCTACAACCCTCTTCAGGTCATACCACCCCTTCATGATTTACTTTTTGGATCGCGTGGTGGTTCCTACTGCATTGACCTCCTTGACTATCCTTTCCCACATTTGTGTTCTTGTGGCTAATGGTGTCTGTTGGACCAGGCTTCCAAACAGTTGTGGTTCCACTCTGACTATCTCATCTACCATGACTGTCAACTTATGCTCTGTGAATTTGGGCATTTTATTTGATGCCATGGTGTGTGGTGTACAAAGTGGCTGTGGGTGCAGGGATATGGTGGTGGGTGTGGTAGTGATGTGTATGGTGTGTGATGTGCAGGGGGTTAGTTGTGCAGGTGTGAAAGTGGTGGTGGTGCTGTGTGTGGTGTGGGTAGTGATGGTGTGTTGTTTGCCTCTCCTTTGTGCTGCAGGTTTTAGTTCCTTCAGGGCTGGAGTGTTGCAAGGGATTGTGGTCAAGGAAGGGGCTGGATTTATACTCAGCTATGTGGGTGTGACCAAATGGGGGGGTGCTGTCAGGTGTGTTGTGTGGGTTGTCTTCAGATTTGTGTTTCTCTTTTTACCATATGGTTGTGTCATTGTGGTGTGTTTTGTGTTTTGGGGGGCATGGCTAGTTTGCTGTGTGCCCTATATGGCCTTATTGTGGCTTGTTTCATTCTGTCGCCATATTTGTCACGCAGTGTCTGCAGCAGTGGCTATGCTGCAGCTCTCCCATTCATCATTGTTAGCGACCGCAGTGGTCGGATTCAGCGGAACGTACCGCGGGACCATCCGGATAGCCTAATTTCCTGTGCGGTGTCTCTGCTATACTTGCGGCGGGTTGATGTTTTTCCGCCGCAATTCCAACCACCGCGGACGGGTTTTAGCCATCTCTGCCCGCTACGGATGTTTTTTTTGGGCCCCGTTCCTCCACGGTCGGATTTTTTGGATGGTTGATTGTAATTGTACCGCCGGTTTTCCCGCGGTACCAGCGGGCGGCTGTTTTCTGCTTCCATGGTGGTTAGAGTGTTTTTCCGACTGCCATCCTAATAGGCCCCTAATCTTACCCACAATGTTTCAAAATTTATTAGCAGGATGCATGACACTGGACATTGGTATCTGACATTTCCTCAACTACCAACAGGACCTTGTGCTTCAAACTCCAGGCAAGAGTGTCAGCCAGCTATGTCAGTACATATCCACTCACTCTCAGGAAACCATAGTTTCAGGGGTGCTGTTGTGCACGGTGGAAAGAATGTGTGTAGTACCGGGCCTGATGGGAGATCTGACCATTGAAAACACTCCTCCTTCCACCCAGCCCTACAGGCCCCCCATGAAGCATGCTTACCTGACAGTGCATGCAAATATAACAAAATGCCTGAGAGTGGGGACTGGTGTGTGGAACACAAGGCCACGAGTGGAGTTGTTGTAAAGTCAGACACCAGTGCCCAGTGTCAGACATCATGCAGGTACATTTGGACAACTGTGAGGTAAGCCTAAGTCCTGTTGGGCTGTTTGTGCTGGGCGGGAAGGTGTATGTAGGATAGGGCCTGGTGGGAGATGGAGTCAGTGCACTTGTCTAAAATACATTGCACTCCAAAAACATAGGCCTGCATCATGGATGTAGGAGGCCATCTACCTACATGAACTCATAATTAGGTCCAGTAGCCTATGTAATGGGTATGATTGAGGGGCAGTGGACATCCACATCAATCATTGTGTCTTTCATGTACCTACAGTGTGAGCTGGGAACACCACTGAAAGCAACCAGAACAGCCAGTCCCAGAATCTGGCCGACCAGGAGATCTCTGGCATGGAGGTCTCTCAACCATCTTCAGACGGTGAGGAACAACCTGGCCCATCAGGTGTGGATCATTCCACAGCACCAGCAGCGGCTACCTCAGGATCCTCTGCTGACAACTCCCAGCTGACCCCAACCCTGACGGACAAAGCAGCACCAGTGACACCACAGCAACACAACACATAACATTTCTGTCCACAAGGAAGGAGGCTCAGTGTTGACTGTGCCAACACCAACTGGGCCTGCTCGAGTGGGTAGGGGTTGTGGGAGGGGACATGGGGACCGGGGCTATCATGCAGCTGGTGTAGCTGATAAGAAGCACACACACCTACCAGAATCCTCCACGCATATGAGGGTTGCACAGGAGATTTTGGCCAGGTCGTTGGGATGCTGAGGACCATTCACCAGCATTAGGCCCACTATGGAAAAATGGACATGTACATGAGCAAAATTGATGAACTGGCTGCGGTGCACAGGGACAGTATCACCTGCCAGATTGCTAACAACATGTCCACACCTACCTGTGTGCTCACAACATCCAGTGCATCAGCATCTGCACAAGGTACAGGGAGGGATGTGGACTCTGGTAGAGAGCACTCATCACCGCTGCTGCCTGCACCTGAGGATCCCCCTGAAAAACATATAAAGGGTCATCCAAAAAAGAATCCTTGAGAGACTGATGACTTTTCATCACTCCCAGGAAGTGACAAACTGCTTCTGATCCCATCCAGTGTGAGCCAAGTATTCACTTTGTTGCCTGTCATTGAATTGTTTCAAATTGACTTGAGGGTCTAAGTTGGACTTTGGACTCAAATAACTGTTGATTTGCTTTTGGATTCTTCATCGACAAACACTACCAACTCCTCTCTGCACTTTGGTTTTTATGTTTTGTTGAACACTACCCAAATGAATGGATTGTAATAATTACATCATGCACTAAAATAAATCACTTTACACAAAATGCTTGCTCACATTGTGACTTTAAATCCCAAATGTACGGATTGAAATGATGGACAAAATCACAAAGAAGAATGTGTCAACAACAACTGGATTAGAAATCACCTCAGAAATGTTAACTCCTGCCTTGTGAGTAAATGTAACCTGTCACAGCATGATAGATAGACACAGCCAAGTTATCAAACAACCCATAGTCTGTGGTACTGATGCCATTTAAGTGTACTGTCTACAAGAATTTCACTTTTTCAAACACAATCAACAATTATTGTCAGCAACCCAGATCATCATGGTACATGATTTGTTTAAAAATATTATTTGATAATGTGAAAACAGACGAGGCACACCTCGATGTGGAACATCGGTTTATTCTCCAGATACAATTTGGAGCCTTCACACAAAATCAGATCACATCACACTGAGTCAAAAGATGACCATAAGGACAGAAGTAAGTGCTTGCCAGGGAATTCCTTAACCGTTCAATGTTGAACTATGTTACTGCATCATAGGTCTGGTGAGGTCACAAGTCTGCAGACAACAAAGCAAAGTACCCTGATAAGGATAATCATAGGACAGAGTCAGGAACTCATGAATCATTTGGCCCAATTCTACTGAAATTATCATCAAAAACTCTGTGAACACCAGCTAGGAGTCATGTCAGCACTGTACCTGTTAAATGTCAAACTTAATTGAGCCATCTAATTGGAAAAGATCATTTTAATGATCATACACTCACATGCATACATACATATTGTACACCAGCAACACACTAACAAACAATTGGGCTTTGTTACCTCCTCTCAGTGCATACTTACACTCATGTAAAAGAGTTGTGGATGAGCTGTTGTTGCAAATCTGCTCCTCATAACCACTAGCAACATGTCCCAGTCCAGGAACCTCCCTTGCTGACAGCTGCTGGTCTCTGTCATCCGGTAGGAGAGGCATTGCCTTCTTTTTAGCAAGGTTGTGGGGCATGCAGTAAGCTGTGATGATCTTTCACACCTTCAATGGGGCACATTAGAGGTCTCCTCCTGTGCGATCCAGGCAGCGGAAGCGGGTCTTCAATAGACTAAAAGTCAGGTCCACCATTCGCATGGTCCTACCACGGGACTCATTAATGTTAAGGTTATTTGTTTTTATAAAGCACAGACTGATACCCGAAGGTGTCCTGGTGCTGTGAGAAGACCTACTGTGAGCTGGGCATGGGGATAGCCAGTTAGATTGACAAAAGTCACGTTGTTAATGCCTTTCTGAAGGGCAGGAGGTTAGGAATATTTCTAATGTTCAGCGGTAGTGAGTTCCACGATTTTGCCGCATTGATCGTGAAACTCCTTCTGCCCCAGTTCGCTTTTTTTACTCGAGGGATGCTGATGAGTTGTTAGTCAGCTGACCGTAATACTCTATTAGGCTTATTCCAAGTAAAGCGTTGTTGAAGAAAATTTGGTCCTATGCCATGAAGAGCTTTAAATACAAGGCAAAGTGACTTGAATTGAGTGTGTTTACTGAGAGTGAGTCAATGAAGTTGTTTTATTTTGGTTGTGATGGATTTTTATTTTTGTGTGGCTGTTATGATTCTGTCTGACTGTGTCCGTCTGTCAGGTAGGAGATTCTACGTGGCCCAAGCATTAGTTTGTAGATGTAGGACAACTGCTGCGCTTTCCTAACTGCATAATGGGGGGGTCGCTCCGTCCGTGCTTATCAGATGCCATTGTATTCTCTTCAGTTAGAGAAGCATTGACTGAGTCCCTGAGGTGCTATTTGACACACTGCGAAGTATGGTAGAGTAGTAAGGTTTTGATCACCACCTATTCGCTGTGTATCCTAAACGTTGTAGGAGTCACTTGGGTTGAGATTAAAATGTAGATTTACAAGTAGTGCGGTTTGATAGGTGTTCATATCATCATTCGCTTCTTTCACACTGAGTATTTTGTTTTAAGGTGGCTCAGGTTTATGATACCTTAGTACTTTTTTGATTCTTTTCCTTATGCACATTTTTTTCGCTTTGATTTCGTTTGACTTCTTTGGATGATTGATAACTTGAGTAAATGGTTCTTCCTTGAGTTCTCACTCACTGTGATGTTGGCGCCCATGTTGCGCCGAGGTGACGAAGAGATGGACGAAATCCGCGTGTATAGGTGTAATTCCTTGTGGGTTCCCTTTTTTTGTGTATTTTTATAGGTTCTTTATTCACCCTTGTCCTGAGGAGACCAAGATTCCTGGAGACCAAAACGCGTCCGCGTCGACACGTCATTACAGACAAGAGGAGTCTTTGTGATAGTTTGTACCTGATTTAATTGTTTGGTTGTACACAATCTTTGAACTTAGGTTCAGAACTTATTAGAACTGATTGTGCAAATACGGTAACAAGACATAATATCGAAATAAAAATATAGAATGGACATAATATCGAATCAAAAATATAGAATGGACAAAATATCGAATGGACATAATATAGTTGTAAAAAATATCGAATTGAAGGTAAGTAATATCGATTGTCAAGTTTGTGATATTCCATGCCTGGATGCAGCGTATTTCTGTTGAAAGGGACATCTAACTGAAATGCTCACACTTCCATGATGACCTAAACTTGAGGGGCTCATGACACACTGATTGGGAGGCTAATACCAACAGGAAAAATATGACACCATTTTGGTACTTAGGGTTTATCTCAGTCAAAACACATCTCTGGTGCATCCCAAGTACAATTTAAAGATAGTTACTGCATTACAATACAGTATGACACAATGTGTGATGTGCAGGTGGAAAGGGGGTGTGTGTTTGAAATCCTGGATACCACATTCCCAGAGGAATGACTACACTCTAATATAAATCAGCCTACATGCGCTTTGCTTTGATATGTGAGCTTCTAGGGCAACTTTGTGTTCTACACTTAAGTAAAAAATAGCATGTTCTGATACTTCTACATTGTAAATGGTTTGTGTATGTATTTGTTTGTGTAATGCAGACATGACAATAAGACATTGTCCATCCTGTGACATTAGTGTGCATATAGTGCATTGTGCTGTGCTTGATATATGTGGTGTCCCAGATGTCATGCATTACATGATCCTATTGTGTGTACAGATGACCTATATAATTGATATCAGAGACATAAGTCTAGGCTTCTTGGCTTGTGAGCTTTGGAGTATGTCCTGCTTGCTTTACATGAACAATAATTGACACTGTATAATGTATCTAAGGATAACATTGATCATTGAAATGTATTATTCCACTAAGATTGTGTGTTATGTGTGTTTAATTGGTCTTTGCTGTATGTGTATGTGATTGTTGCTTGTACGTTTTGAACTGACACCAATTGCGTATACACTCCACACATAGGTATTGTGGAAGAGCCCAAAGACAGCCTCCTTTGTACAGGCCCTTTCCAGACCTGCAAACATTGGAAGAGCTAGACATTACAAAAAATATACTGTCTCACAAGGGTATCAATTGATGATTTGTGCCAGCAGTTGTGACCTTATTTGCAGCCTCAGTGCACGTATCTGACAGCACTAAACCCCAAAGTGAAGGTAATGGCTGCACTGCATTTCTTTGCCACAGAAACATTCCAATACACAGTGGCAACATCAGAGGGAATGTCCCAGCCTCTGTTCTATAATGTTCCTCGGGATGTGTTGCAGGCATTGACCCGATACATGGACCACTTTATCAAGTTTCCGAGAGCTGGAAAATTGGCCGCCATCAGGGGTGATTTTTATGCATTTGGATGAATACCCCATGTAATTGGATCAATTGATGGTACTCATGTAGCTTTGATATCACCTCAGGCCAATGAACAGGTGTATTGCAATAGAAAACACTTCAGCTCCATCAATGTCCAGGTGGTATGTTTGCCTGACATGTGCATTTCAAGTATCTGCATCTGATTTCCTGGCTCTGCACATGACGCATTTATTCTGCGTAAGAGCATCATCCCACATTTGAGGAGTCAACTGCAACCTGAATGGGCCTGGCTTGTTGGTATGTGATGTTGTACATGAATGTTGTTGGTGTTTAGGTTGTATGTCAAATAGTGATATGTTGTTTGACAACTGAACTATTTTCTGTGTTAAATATAGGAGACTCTAGGTACCCCAACCAGCCATGGTTGCTGACACCACTGTACAACCCAGTAACCCCAGCAGAAGTGCGCTTTAATGAGGCCCATGGCCGGACCAGGTGGATAGTGGAGCAGTCTTTTGGCCTCTTGGAGTCAAGATTACACTGCCTGGATAAGACAGGAGGAGTCCTCCATTGTCCCCCAGGAAAGGTGTGCCAGATAATCGTGGCTTGCTGCCTGCTACACAACGTAGCAGTACTGAAAAACATACTTCTAATTGAGGAAGAAGGAGACCAGCAGGTGCCCACAGATGGAGGATCCAGGACTAGGCAATGATGACAGTGGTAATGATGATGACGGAGTGGATGTGAGACAATAGCTTATCCACATCTTTTTCACATGACTGTAAGACTGCAATGAGAAGAGGTGACTAACTACCATTGCTTGTTGTTGTGCAGCTGGTGGACAATTTGTGTGTATGCTTAATAGTGTAGAATAAGTGCCCTGAAGATTTTTGGAAACTTGTTTTTGAAATGCTAAAAGTTACATGTATATTGTTTCAGTGAAGCCTAGCTAGTGTTAATAATGACATTGTTGTGGCTGAGGTATCATACTTCTCTGACTTGTGAGACTTTAGCTATGATTGCTAAACTCTGTGTTTATGATTTTTTCCCCAGTGTACATAGGCATGTCACCCACAGAGTGGACTTAATAGTTGTGACCTCACCAGACATAAGATATTGTGACAGACACCAACATGGAAATATTGCAGAACTCCCTGGCACGCACTTCCTTCTGACATAATAGTGTAGTGTTATTATTATTAGTGCCTTTCAGTGCTGTGTGATATAACTGTAGTTTGTCTTCAGACATCAGGTTGTAAAAACCTGGACAATAAAAATGTGTTCCACATTGAGGTGTGCCTTGTCTGATATCACACATCCAAACAAGTTCTAATCTAATTTTGGCCATGATGAACTAGTTGTCTACCAGTGATTGTTGATTGGACTGGCAAATAGCAGGCACGGCCCATGCAGGGCATTATACCGGGGCGTTGACGTCAGGCGGGGGAGGGTCAGGGTCTGGGGTTGTAAAATGCGGGATATGGACCTTTACAGGTAAGTACCGAAAAAACTAAATAAAACAAATTTTGTTGCCCACGCTGCATCACCAAATGTGATGCAGCGCAGGTAACGAAATTCTTTTTTTTTTTCGGTACTTACCTGTAATGGTCCATATCCCTCATTTTACAACCCTCCACCCTGACCCTCCCCCGCCTGACGTGACCGCCCCGGTATAATGCCCTGCACGGGCCGTGCCTGGCAAATAGTGATAGTTTGTGTATACAATTGACTTCCTGTGAATATCTACCGTGGGCTACAATTTGTCTGATACTGATTGTGTATATCTATCTTTTTATGCAAAAGTTTATTACTTAATGGCACCCAGTTTTCTACTTACCTATGTTGGTGACACTTTCATCATTATGAAAAAAGTTGATGACATTTGAAGTAAAAGTTACTACATGAGCTAGTATTGTTGTGTAAAGTGGTTTATTTTGACAGGCATAGTGTATAGGTGAAGCCACGCAATGGTGATGTGCTTATAAAACAAAACAAAGTGCTGATTGGAGTTGAGAGTTTTTGCTGATGTGTCGGACAGAGCTTGATGTGAGATAGAAAACAATCCTCCTCCCAACCAGCCCACCTGGAACCAGTAGCGGTCGACAGTAGGTGTTTCTGTAGGGCGGTGACGTGGGCAGGGTGGGGGTAGTAATGTATGGATTACGGAGTTTTGCAGGTAAGTAAACATTTAAATAAATAAAATGAATTTCGTAGCGCGCACTGCATTACATTTGATGATGTAATGCGCGCAACGAAATTCGTTTTATTTATTTAAATGTTTACTTACCTGTAAAACTCCGTAATCCATACATTACTAAACCCCACCCTGCCTCTCCCCCTGCCCACATCACCGCCCTACAGAAACACCTACTGCCGACCGCTACTGCCTGGAACTCTGCTTTCATGACAGTGAGTAATTGGAATCCCACTGAGACAGCCTTTCCGACCCACATGGTTGGTTCAGACTAATTTCAGACTAACGCGGTCGGCTCGGAATCGTCTTCAACCAGTGTGGTCGGATGTTTCCATGCTATACATCATAATATGGCAGTCAGAGATGTAGCGGACTAGTCGGTCGGAATGTAAATGCAACCGCGTCGGTAGGACGGTCTTTCCGACCAACATCGTAATAAGGCCCTAAATGTTTTTGTAAAATGCTTTTTTCACTGATGTTGCTTACATGATGTAGTCACTCTTTTCTTGCCAGCTCAGCCACAAAAAGATATCTGCACTACACCTGGGTATGTGATTGAAAACTGGGCTCTGTGATCCAATATACTGATGCAGTGGTCTGCATGCCAAAGTGTGGTTGTAAAATTGGGAACCTCCCAGTAATATCTCAGACATTGTATATGTAGACTGTCAGTGCTCCGCCTTAGTGCTCTTTCTGCCTAAAGTCAACAGCTTTGTTGTTGGATGACACAGCCTCCTCAGGAAAGTATGGCAACTTTCCTGAGTGTTTAACTATTTCCTTTTTCCATGCTATTGCACACATTATGCAAGACATGCAATGGCATGGCTTAAAGGATGGGGTTCCCACCTCTAAAACAAGAAACCATGAGGGTCTCCGCACAGCGGGACTGCGAGGGCCTGTTACTCCTGTGCTAGGCCCCCGGCAACCACTAACAAAACATCCAAGTCAAAGGCATCCTAATAAACTGTTACTGACATAGGGCAGGCTTTGCTCTTGCTACCACTACACCACTTATAGCTATGCACCTGAGTGAAACATATGGTTTAAAATGATTTTGCCTATAGCGAAATATCTATAATATTGATGTTACATCTGGCTTCATAATCATCTAAGTGCATTTTGCATAGCCTATGTTGTATGGTATGTAGTTTTTAATAAGGTGAGAGGCAGTTGTTGCTAATCTGTACTCCTGACTGGCTGTAGTCTCTTATTAGGCACGGTTTACAATAACGTTGGAGGCTTTACCTTGATCTGGTCCTAACCCATCATTATTACCTGGGTAATTGTTACAAAATGGCCTGTTCATTTGGGAGAGATGTACCCCAACCAACTTAATAAATACAATCTGATTTGTTTACAGCATAGTTCAAAGTGAATCCTTACTTAACCCCCCGTAGCAATGGCACAATCAGTAGGCAATTGCACAGACAAATATGAGTTTAATTGAAAAGGTCCTAACTAGATTAAAGTTAAGAAAGAAACTATATAGAATGTCAAAATCAATTTCGAGAATTCAAGAAAAAGGGTGCTTTTCTACTGTGCTGACCTGCCTGCTGCCCTCCTTCGAGGGTGAATAAGACTGTAGCTATACTGCTTGAGCCCAGAGTGACTTCAAAGGCTTTCCTGCTTGCCTCCTCTTTGAAGTCTCAGGGACGTAAAAGACTGTCAACTACTCCACAACTCTCTACTGCACCTGGACTATACCATCCGTGAGTCTTGCCCTGCCTTGTGGTGCCAACCCTGTCCAAGGCTATTGGAAGTGTGTATAAAGTGTTGTTTCAGTATAAATGAATGCATTGATGCCTTTGCGCCGCTTGGAACTGGTGAGCCTCCATTGACGTCAACACATCACTGCTTCAAAGATCAAGTGCATCACATTTCTGTTCACCCCGCACATCGCCTCTATTTCCGACACAGCTCCGACATTGCACTGAGCCGATGCGAATCCTATATCCCAAGGATAGCATCATCTTCTCAATGTCAATGCAATGGCAAACCAAGGTAATGTTTCAGTGGGCCAAGGCTGGTCCCTGTATGCGACCAATTCTCCATCGCGGTCAGCCTGAAGTTTTGCAATTGACGCACTCTAGCGCGACCAGAAAGCCCCGGGTGGTGCTTTATGCTTTTAAGCACTACATTTTAGTTTATTCTTTAAAAATAAATAACTCTGGTTGTACTTATTGGACTTTTTTCATTTTGATATTGTTTTGTTCATTACATTATGTACTATATTTTTAACCAGAAGTGGTATATTTTTTTATTTTTTTTATATATTTTATTTTTTCCATTATTAGCACACTTTGTACATTATACATTTATAACTTGACATTTCTTTGCTTCATATCAATTTATACATACATACGCAATACATTTCCATAGATAATCCCGCATCCTCAAATACCACTCCATTGAAGACATGAATTCATCAGTTCCTTTACTCAACTACGATGTATCCCGAGTCCCTCCTTCCATCTCTTTATGGGCTCCCAAATTCTCAAACCTAGGGTCCTTCCTCTCCTGCCTTTTCGAGCATAAATATTCTTCTCCATATTATATGCAGCCAGCAGGTTAGCCAACTAGACTTTCATTACCGGCGGGTTCTTGTCTAGCCACGCCCTAGCTATGGTTAGTCTGTACACTGCCATAGCAACAAACAAAAATTCCAGATACCCCCCATTCTCATCCGGGCCTACCCCTAGAAGAATCCAAGATGGAGTAAGTGCTATTTGGAACCCCAGTGACCTCATAAAAAACCCTCTATGTCCCTAACCAGTGTATGCAATTGGGGCCAGGTAGCAAATATATGCACACTATCAGCCTCCAAGGAGTTACAGCGGGGACAGTTAATCCCTGCAGTACCAACCCACTTTGCTATCCTAGCAGGGGTAAAATAAAGTGAATATAATGTTTTGTAGTGTTGGGACTGCAAGGGGGATGAACACAGTATTGTTCGCCCTAAATCCAGTGATTCTTGAAACCTCACACTTTCCCCACCCAATTTCTCCACCCATTTGTTACTGTGTTTTTCCAAGTCATCAGTTTTTTCCTTTACCAGGCTTGCGTAAAAAGACCGGATTAGCGGTACCCCATAAGTCTTATTTTCTCCAAAATCTCGTCCTTACCAAAACCCACTGGCCCTCCCACTTTGTTATTTAACCCCTTCCGCGCTAATGAAAAAGCCAGGTCGTCATGGGCGTTACCTGCGCTACGCGGATGACGAGCTGGCTTTGTCATAAACAACGCGATTTTGAAAAATCAGCGCACAGCGGGAAAACGCGGTAGCGCGGTAGCGGTTAAAAAACTCCTAATCTGGAGATACTTAAAGAAACCTCTGTTATCAATACCATATGCATTTCTTATGTCTGCAAACTGTAGAATTCCCTCAGAGTTGAGTAGGTCACCAATTTGATGAATCCCCCTTGCCGCCCATTCTGACATTGTTTGATCTGCAAATACTGCTGCAGTAAATGATCTATTATTATACAACCCAACATATCTGTTATATCTCCCCAGTCTAGACTTCTTTAAAAAAGCATTCCATATTTTTACAGTAGCCGCAATTGTCTTGAACCTTGTTCTCTTGAAGTACCCAAAATCAAGTATGTATGCATCCGTAATGGTGGCGTATATGCCGCATTTATTGATTTCTCCACGGCGTTCGACAAAGTGGACCGCCCATCGCTGTGGAGAAAATTGGCGGCATTGGGTATGCCAGGATGCCTACTTGCATTGGTCCGTTCTCTGCATATGAACACATGGTGTAAGGTGCTACAAGGCGGTGAAGAGGGTCTTACTTCATCTATTCCCTCCCAGAATGGCCTTAAACAAGGGTGTATATTGGCACCTATATTGTTTTCTTTATATGTGGCTGACCTCCCAATTTGTATTTCATCCTGTGAGGGAGTGGCACCGAAAATTGGAGGGTCTGCTATATCTATTCTAATGTATGCAGACGATATTCTTGTCTTGGATTTGACCCCGAAGGGTTTATCTAATCGTTTGCTTGCACTGAATGAATTTGCTGTAGCACACCATATGAAAATTAACACATCTAAAAGTAAAATCATGTGTATTTTTGGCAAGAGAAAATGCAGATCGAGCAATTATAAGTGGCTTATTGGGGGGCAAAAACTCGACGTGGTTAAATCTTATCCTTTTTTAGGTAAAATAATATCAGCGAATCTTAGTGAGATTCCCCATATCGAACATAACTCTCGCAAAGCACTGACCCATGGTATGGGGTTATGTTCGTTATATAATGCCACTGGGAAAAGACACTTCTCACTCTTTCTGGAAGTTTTTAAAGCAAAAGTGCCAGCTACTCTTTTATATGGAATAGAATTAGTGGGGCTGAAATATTGGGGATTCCTTCAAAAAATGGAAGGACGGGTACTTCGGAAAATTTCATCGCTTAGTAACGCATGTTCTACCTCCTCATGCAGACTAGAATTTGGACTCCGAAGTTGCTGGACACAGGGATTGGTGGCCCTGGTAAGATGGGTAGCATGCTTGGCTAGAGGAAAACCTGGTACCCTAAGAGAGCTAGTTAAAAAGGAGTTACTGGGTAATCTTAATGATTTTTCCTCTTTACTAAAAAATTTTAGGAAAGCCGTGGCCCTGTTAGAGTTGGATGAGGGTACCCTATTCTTACTTACTCCCTCCGAACTTAAAACTTCATTAAAAAGAGCTTCGTGGGAGTTATGTTATAGATTGGATACCCTTGCCCAACCTAGACTATATGACAGGGAACCTCTCCTAGAGACATACACCCCCAAGCTGGCCCAACAATACTTGACCTGGAATATTCCTCACGGAGTCCGTAGGTTATGGTATCTCCTACGACATGACTTGCTCCCTCTTAATTCACTCTTAGCAAAATGGTACGGGAGTTCCCCTATATGTAACTTCTGTGATGTCGCTGTTCAAGATCGTAACCACGTCCTGTTTATTTGTCCTGCTTTACGTTCCTTGCGATTTAAGTGGATTAAACCTATTTGTTTACAATTGGGAATCTCAAATGCTAAATTGTTTGTACATGCTCTTTACTGCCCTCCTAATGAAATGTTTTGTTGTAGAATTTTTAAATTTTTTAAAGGGTTCTTAAATATTTATTGAGGTTACTGGGATGTTGCCGTGGTTCACTATAAGAGCCGATAACTGTAGTGTTTTGTTCGTTTATTATTAATTATGTTTGTTTATATATCCTTCTTTTATTATTGATATTATTGTATCATGTTATGTTTAACTTTTATGTGGCCCTCAGCGAGAGCCAAAACATAATAAACTTTTGACTTGACTTGACTACCCAAAATCAATGCAGTTTAAAAAACAATTGCCAACCTCCACCCCACAAACTACCGCATAGACCTCTGTAGAGAAATTACTAACCCTTTGATCAAGGTTGGCCCCTCCTATCAGCCCCTGCATATATTGCAGAACTGCTGCCATGTAATAGAGTCTGAAGTCTGGGGCTCCCCACCCACCCCTCTCTCGTGGGAGTGAGATAAACCTGTAAGCCCTGCGAGTCTTACCCTGTGCCCAGATAAATCTATTGCACATTGCCTCCGACGCATTAAACCAGCTGGCTTCAAAGAACAGGGGGATGGACCCAAATAAATAGAGAAACTTGGGGAGGATCACCATTTTAATAACATTAGTGCATCCCACCAGCGACAGATGTAAGTTATTCATCCTCTCCAAATCTGCCTTTACACGTGATATCAAAGGGGCCATGTTGTTTCCTACCACCGTGTCTAACATTGCTGATATCGCCACTCCCAAGTATATCGCCGACCCCACAACTCTAGGATCGTTACAGGTGGAGTAGGCGTTTTCCACTATTTGCGTCTTAGAGTTATTCAGACTATACCCCGCAATCTGTCCAAAACATTCAGCCTCTACTTCCACCACCTTGATCGTGACTGTGGGATTGGGTGTCAAAATGGCCACATCATCTGCGTATGCCAGCGTTTTTATCAGACAACCATTTATATTCATTGCTGGAATCTCTAGGTTTCCTTCTATCCTGCCTAGATAGGGGTCAAGATATAACGCAAATAACAGGGGAGATGATGGGCAACCCTGCCTGGTCCCTCTGTAGATGTTAACTGCTGCCGAGTGTCCCCTGTTTACCCTGATCTTAGCTGTGGGGTTTTTATATAGAGTCTGTATGGCCTTTATAAAGCCCTCTCCTATGCCATTCCATCTCAGAACTGACCATAGATAGCCCCAGGAGACCCTGTCAAATGCCTTTTCCGCATCAAGAAAAAGCGCTGCCATAGGGTCTCCCAGGGTACCTGCTGCATCAAATATCGTGATCACCTGCCTGATGTGTTGTGTCGTCCCTTTGCCTGGGATAAATCCATGTTGGGAGGGGCTGACCAGGGACTCAATCACCCGTGATAATCTTTTAGCAAGCATTTTCGAGTAAACCTTTACATCAGCATTTATCAGCGTAATCGGACTGTATGAGCCTGGGGCCGTTAGAGGTTTACCTTTCTTTGGTATTACAATTATATCCACCCCTCCCCAGGACTCCGGAATTGAATCCCCCTTTTGTGCCAACAACATAGTATTAAACATATCCTCTACCAGCACTGCTTGAAATACCTTAAAAAACTCCACTGGAATCTGATCCGGGCCTGCTGCCTTCCCTGACGGTAGGCTGCCCAGAGTCAAGACCAATTCCTCTAACTGAAATGCAGCTTCCAACCCTGCCTTGTCCTCCACTGAGAGTTCTGGGGGCCTCACCTCTCTTAAGTAACTCTCTATTTCCCTCTCATCGCCAGGGTTATCTTCTGAATAGAGAGCAGAGTAAAGTTGTCTGAACACTTCCCTCACCTGAACTGCTTCTGTAATCACACTACCCTGAACATCCGTGATTTCCTTAATATCAGACATCGCTCCCTTTTGCCTGGTTCGAATAGCTAAAATGTGACCCACTCTCTCACTAAGCTCATAGGCGTTCTCCTTCTTAACGAAATACTTCTCAACTGCTTTTTTAGCCGTACCTTCCAGGGCGTCTGCTTTAAGTGCAACAACTCTGAGCATACACTGTTCAAGCGGGGAGTGCTGCCGAATAGCTATAGCTAATTCTTCTTCTGCTTTCATAAGGTTTTTCCGTATCTCTTCTACCCTAAGCTTCTCCTTCTTTTGAGTGGATAGTACAAAACTCAATGTCTCCCCTCTAACCCCAGCCTTGAAGGTATCCCATGCTACCCCTGGTGGAGCTGTCCCTCTATTTATGTCTCAAAAATCGCTAATCCATTTCATCATGTAAACCCGGTATTCCTGATCCTCCAGTAGTGCTCTTTCAAAAGTCCACTGTGTGTCTTCCCTCTGAACCTGTCCCATTCTTAGTGTCAGTATTAATGGACTGTGGTCCGAAATAATACGGGGTTGTTTTTCAATTCTTGACCTATCGAGCAAATTTCTTGAGATTAAAAAATAATCGAGTCTAACCAGCACCTGGTGGGGGGCTGAGAAAAAGGTGCTTTCATCTAGATTCTGGTGCCACTTAACCCAAGGATCTTCCAGAGAGTTATGCGATGCCATATTTGAAAGGGCTCTATAAGTTTTCTTTTTCCTCCCTCAATACAGCCTCCCTGAATGCAAGAAAGAACTATCAGGGTCGTGCAAGTTAAAATCGCCACAACAAATAATTGGTTCCGGCCATTGTGCTAATTCTGTATCCAAATACTGAAAAACATCCGGGTCATCATCTGTGGATCCATAAATTGAGGCTAGAGTAATAATCTCCCCTTTAAACAATATTTCCAACAAGACCCATCTCCCCCATTGATCTTCTTTTTTCCTTCTAACCAGTGCATCCCTCCGCCTCCCGAGTACTGCCACCCCTCTCATTTTGGTCCCCTGGTTGGATTTTGCTAACACTTCAAACCCCATCTACTCCATCAAGTATGATTTGTTACCTTCTATGTGGGTTTCCTGTAAGCAAACCAGATCCAGATGTAGTGTTTTGAGAAGTGCAGCCACTCTGAGTCTTTTATTTATGTCATTGAGCCCACAGACATATATCGAGGCTATTCTACATGCCATGTAAATACATACTGCATCCGACAAATAATAGTGCTACTAATTTGTTAGTACCTTGTGCCTTATCCTTTACCCTAGTGTGCTGTTCCTTCACCCAATCACCATGCCTTTGTGTACCGTTTCCTCCCTCTCTCCCCCCTATACCTCCCCCACCCCCCTCCTAACTCCACTCCTCCCCCCACCTGGAGAAGTGTGGTTCAATGGTTAGAGCAGGCAGACCTTGATGCAGAGCTCTGGCCAGGGACCAGGGTTCGATTCCCGCCTCGGCGGGTCTCCGCCTCATTAATTCCCCTGACTGGATATTCTCGCCTCAGTGCCTGTTCTGATCATGGGACCCACGCTGCAACTCTGGGCAATAGCTTGCTTAGTCTCCACAACGGCCCCAAAAGCGCTGGAATGCCTGGCTGCACCTGGGGGGTGCCCAGGAGTGGACATTTCCCAGGAAAGCCAGGAAGGGTTCCTAAGCGGTATACGGACAGCGCCGGGACACCTCCGGTGGAGGTAGCTGTGCGCTTTACAAATTCCGACATTTACATTTACATTTTACCCCCCCACCCTCTTACAGGCAAATAGGTCGTGAGACCTATGTGTGGTCGCCTTGAGTTGTGCAAATCGCTTCCCTCCCCCGTCTCCCACCATGCTGTCCTGTGTGCCCCCCTGTGTGCCCCCCAATTCTAATACCCTGCTAGATAACGCTCTTTGAATCAACAACTCAACCACACCCTCGAGCTTCAGCCCCTTATCCGCCCTTCTGCTTCTTCATTTCTTCCAAAAATTGCTGGGCTTTAATTTCTGAGGAAAACATCCACACTTTTCCTTTCACTACTGCCTTAAGCCTAGCCGGAAAGAGGAGATAAGCTTCACAGCCTAGGGCCTGAAAAGGTGCTATCATCTGTCTAAGTCTCCATCTACGCTCGACGGTGACGTGACAGAAGTCAGGCCTAGCGAAGAACGTGGTTCCTTCAAATGTGTGGCTACTATCTAGCCTTGCCTTGTCCATGATCTCCTCTCTTAGCAAGAAATTCCCTATATTAACAAGGATTGCCCTGGGTAGCGTGCCTCCCGTACCCTGACCACGACCTTTCTTCAGAGTAAAGGGAAACCGATGCGCCCTCTGTACCTCTCTATCCCACTGCCACTGAGATTCTGGAAAGCCTCCCTTAAGCAGATTTACTACAAACTGTCTGATGTTTTGTCCCTCTGTCTCTTCTGACACACCCAAAAGTCTGACATTGTTCCGTCTCTGCCTGTTTTCGGAGTCCTCCATCTTCCAGCTGATATCCTCCGCCAATTTCTGATGCTCTATCTTGAACGCCTGCAAATTTCCAACGTCGTCCTCCAGTTTGCCTGTGCGCTCCTCTACTTCTGTTACTCTGCCCTCAACTTCTTTAAACAGCTTGTTTACTTTCCTCAGTGAGCCCTGGACCTTTTTTGAGGCCTGCCTAGCTCTGCGACTCTCTGTTCTTGCCTCTGCTTGCATTTGTTTGAGGGTACTAAATAGTATTTCAAATGAATCGCGTTGGGGTAGATGCTCCGGAGCCGGGCCCCCATTACTACCAATATCCTGGTAAACCTGTGAGGTAGCTGAATAATCCCATAGTAATCGCCTATCATGCTGGGACAGAGACCCGGACGTACACCTCCTTGTCTTTGAAGTTATTTTCCTTTGCGTGGACTCTTTACCAGAGGTGCTGGGCCCAGAGCCTGTGTCCTCCTCATCATCCTCTTCTTCTAGACTGCCTTCAGATGATAATACTGACTCTGAGTCCTCGTTAAGTGAAAAAAAACACCCCTTCAATTGAGCCTCCATCACCCTTTTCCGTGCAGTGCTTAGTCTTGCTCCTTTCCTTAATGCCCCTATCTGCCAGACTTTCCCTGCTGCTCCAGGTACTTATTGGCTGTCTTTGAGCACTTTCTGCGTTCATTTCAACCTCCATTAACATCAGAGCCCCCAACATGTCAGTATCTCCCAAGGCGGTGTCTAACTGCCCCTCCTTGCCTCTTCCTACCGTCATTTGCACCGGCATGAGGTCAGCTCCCGCTGTGGCCGCCGCCACCGCCGCTGCGTTAGGCTCTGCTGCTTCTGCACATTCTGCCGCTTGGCTGAGTTCAGGCTGTTGCTTAGCAACTAGATTCTCCATGGCGTCTGCTGCTCCCGCAGTGTCCTCGAGGATGCACTTTCCCGACTCCAGCGTCTTCGGTGAACCATCAGGCTGTCCCGAACCTTTCGCCGCGAAAACCTCCGTTAAGGTAGGCTGCCACATCGCTGTGTCTTTGCCTGCGTCTTTGGGTTTTATCGCATCACCTCCTTTCGGCCGCGTTAGAACTCCTCGGCACTGTACGATTCTCCGTATCAATTTTAAGAGGCACGACTGCTTTTCCTCGGGGTTCTGGCTTCGTTTTTACTGGCGGTACAGACACCTTACGGATCGCACCAAGCGGTTTACCGACACTTGTCTCCCCCGCTGCCGTTCCGTTAGCCGCCAAGTCCACCACCTCTTTTGGCTTATCCTGCCGTTGCGGGCGCGGGGGCATTTTGATTGCTGAAATCTCCTCGTCGCTTATCGCTCTCAGCAGTCCGCAGAGTTTGTTCTTTAACCAGACCCAAGTCGGCCTAAGTTCCTTTAGCTGGCTCTTAATCCGGCAATATTCTATGAGTCCTCCTTGCCACAAGCGCACAAAGGCCATTTAGGCGTAACACAGCATCCTATTTCCCAAAATCCAGTATTGAGCAGGAGAGGGAAAAAGTGCGACTGCTCAGCACAACCATCTTGCCTGCGATTCCTCAGGAGTGGTATATTTTTGTCTGGTGTTTTTACTGTTTTACAATTTGAAGCATTGCACAAATACTTTACACATTGCCTGTTAAGTTAAGCCTGACTGCTCTGTGCGAAGCAATGGAAGGGTGAGCACAGGTTAATTTATGGTGTGTATCTGACTTACCCTAACTAGGATTATGGGTCCTGCTTGGACAGCGGGTATACCTCTGTCACCAAATACCCAATTTCTAACATTATTGGCAGCTGTGGATCGGACTTGAGGTTGAGCATTATCATATAGTAGGATCCTGGACACCTCATTGCCACTTTCCAGTAGGCTCCAGTTCTTGCTTGTTCCAAATTGAGGGTTTTCCCGATTGGGTTCTCTTACCCATTGGCCTTCTGGCCAACAGAAGCACCACCCACCCCAGGACTTACTTAATGCAGGCCGCAGCACGTCTGTGCTGCTGATGTGCTTTTGACTAGACCATTTGCACCTATCTGCACTTGGACTGTTTCCAGCACGACAACCGCTGGCCCTCTCACCATTGCCGATATCTACACCCTCGACCCCAGATGCCACAACAAACATTGTCACTGTGCTGACCCATGTTCCACTGTAGGACCTTCTGCCTGCACCCACTGGTACTTTACCTGCCACTGCACACACACTAGCTCTTTGACGAGCCCCACCTCAAGCACACCACAGACACCATCTGAACAAAGGCACCAACTCTTACATGCTCTTCTCAAAACACGGTAGCTATGCAAGCATTCCTCTGAATAATGGGACCTCATTGCTACCCGTGCACCTGACATAGTCTATCTCACTGAGATATGGCTCAACTCCACATCTGCCCCAGACATCAGCAATCCCAGACAGATATAAAATCACTCATCAGGACTGCACCTACAAGCCAAGAGGAGGAACAACCATTATTCACAAGAAGACATTCAGGGGTCAATTCCGAATTGGTAAAATGCCCTCCGAATAGCCATACGGAGCTTTTTTCCCGTACGAATCGTATGCAGAACAGTACCCGAACGTACGATGTAGTACGATTTATACCCAAAGCGGTTCTCCGTACGATTCATACAGAAGACCGTACAACTCACTAATCCGTATGAATCACATTCGGAACGCGCAGTACGCGATGTCTGTACGGATCGAAGCTGCATTTTCCGACCCAGCAAGTACGAATAGTATCGACAACACTCCGTACGACTCTTTTACTACGGGAGCTTAAAACGTCCATAAAAGCAGATTTCGCCTCGAAATGGGTATGAAACGGAGCCCCCGGATACGGTGCGTACACCCCATGTTCGCAGGGGTACGGTGCATCGGTGTATGGTGTGTACACCCCTGGATTTCAGGGGGTGTGTATGTCCCCGTGCGCACACCCCATGATCGTAGGTATACGGACGTATGGGTACGGTTTGTTCACCCCAAGGTCGTAGGTATACAGAGCGTACACCCCATGCGTACACTCCTTGATTATAGGGGTACGGTGCGTATGTGATAGTGTTGCCCTCCGTACGAATTGATCATATGCGACATTTACCGTAAGAATCGCGTACTCATTCCCCGGGCTGGATCATACTTGGCGGGTCGTACGGCATTTTTATGAATCGTACAGTTCACTGTGCGGGTCGATGTTGTACAGATATACCCTTCATTTTCATACAGTTCGCAGTGATTCGGACGTATTTTCTCGCAACAGATCGTACTATGCGATTCGGACGGATTCGTACGATTCGGACGGAAATGGCTACGAATACGAATTGTCGTATGGATTTGTTTCCTGAATCGGAATCGACCCCTCAGTGTACCACACCACCGACAACACCATCACCCCCATGGAACATCTCAACTTTAAGCTCCCCCTTAAATACCGGCCCCCCAGGCCCTCACTCCAGCTTCTGGAATACCATTGCAGGCTGCATTATGCCCCTTGCCTTAGACTCTAAGCAGTACATCTTCCTAGTCGACCTAAGTTTCCACATCGATGATCCCAAAGACAAAAACACTGCTCACCTCCTCAACAGTATGAGCATCCTCAGATTGACCCAGTTCCTCTACAACCCTACACACACTGCAGGTCGCATTCCGGACCCAATTTTCACTTCCAGCAACCTCGACAAATACAACCACGTCACAGCACTCACATGGACTGTTCACTCCATCCTCCACTTCAACATCTCTATCTGACACACTGCTACCCCCAAGAAGACCAATGCCCCCACCAAATGTACCACAAAATCCAGGGACCAGCTGGGGGAATACCCTCAACACCTCCAAACCTGCTATGGCCGTCAACCTTAAACAGGGAGTGAACAACGTCAATGCCTGGATCATCAATTGCGCAGGGAGCACTGTCCACTTCAAGACTAACACCCAGAGAAAATCCTCTAAAAAGGCCTGCTGGTACACCCAAGATTAGAGACAGCAGATAGTTGAATAGAAAATGGCCCTCCAGCAAGGACATCTCCGTCAGGCCCTCTTCATGGCCTCCGTCAACCTGGACCTCTGCCTGCTGAGGGCAACAAAGAAGAGAAGCATTACTGCACACATCAAAACCAGCATGAACAACACCAAGGAGCTTTACAACATCATTCAGGAATTTTCCAACCCAGCTGCCACCCAAATCAACATCACACAGGAGCTGTATGACAACCTCACCCACTTCTTCCAAAACAAAATCACAACCATACACAGAAAATTCAAACCCCAACCCACATCTGTAGACTTCCTTGACAGATATGCCACCACTGTAACCAACACAAATCGCACACTGACCACCTGGAACCTCCTCTACACTAACCCTGGGCGTAGTGGGCGTAGCAGGGCTATGCAGAGGTCCACGGAGTCTCAAACAAACTCCGTGGCACTCCGTGGAGCTCTGCTATGCCACCCGCCTCCACCCCCCTATTAACAAGTAAGTAAACATTAATTACAAATACATTTAAAACATCTTGCCTCTGTACTGCGGCGTGCCCGGGCTACAGTCCTCCTCTTCCTCACTGTATCAGTAATTCTGGTGAAAATTGAGCATGTGCACACACCCGCACATGCCATTTCTTCCAAGAAATGCGCATGCGCTTGAGTGAGGGCATGTGCAGTTTTCACCAGGATTACCTATAAGGCGAGGTAGAGGAGGACTGCAGCCCGGGGATGCTGCAGTACAGAGGTAAGAGATTTTAATAGTATTTTTAATTAATATTTTCCTGCTTGTAATAGTGGGGGTGGAGGCAGAGGCTGACCAATTCAGTGTGCAGAGATTTGCCTTCTCCACAAAATGTGGAGAAGGCAAATCTCTGCACACTCCACAGGCAGAGCAGAGGTCTCCGCCTGGGGTTACTTTCCACCCAGGACACCACTTCCACCATGAAATCCATCCCCTCAGGAGCTCTCACAAATACATACCCGTACCACATCTTCAACTTACAAAACCAAAGGATTAGCCAGGAACTCACCACCCTGCTCAACACCTCTATTACCACTGCAACACTTCCCGATGCCTGGAAACACGCCGAAGTCTGACCACTACTCCAAAAACCCTCTCTTGACCCTAGCTAACTCATAAACTACTAGCCAATCACCCTGCTTCCATTCCCAGAGAGGGTAATGAAAAAGATCTTCAACAATCAACTCATGACATACCTGGATTAGCTAGTTGATGCCTCCCAATCCGACTTCTACCGCAATGGTGCACAGTCAAAATATCGATTTTTAAATATCGACCTACCTTAATATCGAGTTTTTAATATCGTAGGGACAGAATATCAAAGTCAAGAATATCGTTGACCAGAATATAGACCTTAAGGAAAGTAATATCGTTTTTTTTAATACCAAAGTAAGTACTATCGAAGTAAGTAATAATATTAGCAAAAATATTGTTGTCAATAATATCGTTTTTTTATTGTTATGTATTTTAGTATTTATTGTATATGTATGTTTAACAATTTTATAATTTATTTCCATACATTTTTTCTACTTTTTTTTAAAAACATTTTATTAAGTAGAACATTGGTTATTATGACAGCGTTTACATAGACAGGTTACATTTGAACAGGAAGAGTTAGGTAAGCAATCGATTCGCAATATAGACACATGATCATTCATTACCAATTAGGCAGTGCATCAATTCTCAAGACAGTAGATACATTGTATGGATCCCGTCTAGGCAAGCCCGCTCCCGAGAACAGTTCATGTCTACCCCCCATCGTCCTCATCCTCCGAACTATCAAAATCATCTTCTGGCAGCATTTCACATAAGTCCCCTCTAAAGGTATTCCAAGGAGCCCATATTTTGTTCCATTTACGTGGGCTTCCCCATGGCTCATAGACTGTGTGCTCCGTTACCATGATCAGTTCCATATTTCTACACCACAACGCTAATGTAGGGGGGTCTGCCACGCCCCACCTCTGCGCTATATCTCTCTTTGCAACCATGAGGCCAAGTGTAACCCAAGTTTGTCCATAGCGAGTGAGATCAGTGGGGTCCCATACATTCAGCAGACACTTCCGCGGTTCGGGCAAAAGGGAGACCTCCAGCGTCTGGGAAATGGTGCGCATGACCTGACGCCAGTAGTCTACTATAACCGGGCAGTCCCACAGGGTATGGAAAAGTGTACCTTCCTCCCCACAGCCCCTAAGGCAGAATGGGTGCGCCACTCGATTTATTTTGTGTAAGGTGGTTCTGGTATAGTATACTCGATGTACTATTTTTTGTTGCACCAGCCAAAATTTGGCTGATATGCCCACCTCCCTAGGGGATGCCAGGGCCGTCAACCAGTCTGTTTCGTCCATATCACCCACCTCCTCCATCCATTGGTTCGGAGCCTAAGGGTAGTGTCAGGCATATTGTTGAGAATCTTTCGATATGTGAGGGACGTTGCTCGCTGCTGCATGAATTCTGTGAGTAGACGGTCCTCCAGTGGTGAGGCCTCTGGGACGTCAGTGTCTGCTGGGATTGCTGCTAGCAAGGCATGTCTGATTTGCACATATCTATAAGTTTCAGTCTGACCCAAATCATACTGTTGTTGGACTTGTGTAAATGGGATTACCATTCCTCTCTCCCACATGTCTCCCACCGTGGAAATTCCAATATTGTCCCACTGTGTAAAGCCTTTGCTACTCCTTAAGTGTCCCAATGCCTTGGTATCACAGAGCGGGGTGAGTTTGGTGATAGTTTCATTTCCATACATTTTTTAATAAATGTTTAGAACTGAGTAATTTTGTTAAAGTAAATGTTGCGTTTTAATATCAGAGAGGGATGTGGGTTTATAGGGGAATAGGGTGGGAAGTAATGTAATTATTATTGATTAATTAATGTTTGTATTTATTGTTATTGATTATCAATTAATTGTTGATTAATTATTAATTGGTAATGCATTTTTATTAATTGGTTAATATATAATCATATTAATTATAATTATTGTATTGTTAATTTTTATTTATTGTTAATCAATTGATTGTCAATTAAATATTGGTAGTTATTTTGTATTAAGTGATTAATTGATAATTACATTAATTATATGATTTGTTATATGTAGTGGGCTGTGGGCTTATGGAGGAATAGGGTGGAAAGTAATTAAAATACATTAATTAATGAATATGTTTTTATTTATTGTTATTGATTATTAATGTATTGCTAATTAATTATTAATTGGTAATTCATTTTTATTAATTGGTAAATTTATAATTACATGAATCATAATTAATGTATTCTTAATTTGTATTAATTGAGTAATTGTTAATTAAAATAATTGTGTCTTTTTATGTGTAGTGTGTTGTGTGTTATGGGGGAATAGTGTGGAAAGTAGTTTAATGTTATTTAAGTAAATATTATTTTAATTTTATTGGTATTTATTAATAAAAACAAATTCTTAATTAAATATTAATAGGTTATTCATTAAAAAAAATATTCAATTGATACATATGTTTATTTAACCCTCACGCTATCCTACATTTTCCACACTGTTACACTCGCTGGAGTTTGATTAGTAATTTTAACCCCTACGCTATCCAACCCTTTCTCTACTGTTGCACTCACTGGAGTGGGAATAGTCATTTTTACCCCAACGCTATCCAACACTTTCATTACTGTTGCACTCACTGGAGTGGGAATAGTATTTGTTACCCCTACGCTATCCAACGCTTTCCCTACTGTTGCACTCACTGGAGTGGAAATAGTCATTTTTACCCCAACGCCATCCAATGTTTTCCCTACTGTTACACTCACTGCAGGTGGGAATAATAATTTTTACCCCTATGCTATCCAACGCTTTCCCTACTGTTGCACTCACTGGAGTGGGATACGTAATTGTTACCCCTACACTATCCAGCGCTTTCCCTACTGTTGCATTATCTGGAGTGGGAATGGTAATTTTTACCCCTACGCTATCCAACGCTTTCCCTACTGTTGCACTCACTGGAGTGGGAATAGTAATTTTTACGCCTACGCTATCCTGCACTTTCCCTACTGTTGCACTCTCTGGAGTGGGAATAGTAATTTTTACCCTGATGCTATCCAACGCTTTCCCTAATGTTGCAATATGTGGAGTAAGTATATATATTACTTTATATGTATATGTTTAATTAATTTTAACATTATATGTATTAGTTATTATAATTACGTATGTTTTAATATTTTTAACTATTTCTTTTAATTCTATGTATTATTTACTTAATTTTACATTATTATTAAAACATTAAAAAAAACAATATTTTAACATCAATATTTTTTTCTCAATATTTTTGTACTTACCTTTATGTAGATTGGACTTCGATATTTTTGACTTCGATATTTCTGTGTCAATATTTTTGTAGGGCGATTTTCTGTCCTTCGATATTTTGTCAGTCATCCCACAGCAATCACAGCCCTGAAGCCGCAGTGATTGCAGTAACCAATTACATTGAAGCCCTCCATGACCAAGAAGAAACAGCACCTTTGATCGTCATTGACCTCTCTACAGCCTTTGACATTGTATCCCCCCACGCACTGATTGAAAGACTACTCTCCATCCGTATCCAAGAGCAAATGGGTCACCTCCTTCCTCACCAGTAGAACCAATACTACCAGAAATACGTCCAGGTAGGTAGGCGTGAAGCATTGGATGAAGGGTACATACAGATAGAGGTGTAGAAATATGGACACTGACGTTTTCTTAAGTGGTATAGACTGTGAGAGGGCTTTAAGTGGGTCTTTAGTGTGTAAGGAGGTCTCACTTCATGGAACATGTAATGCTTCAATAGTGAACTTATCTTGCTACTTGAAAAGCTCCCCAGCTGCTGTGATTCATACAGTTTTTGAGTTACCCTCAAATGGGAGCTATTTAATGCTGAATGGTCAAGGCTGTTGTGGGATGGTGCCAGGCATGTGTATCTTGTCACAGTAAATTCCAGGATTATTTGTGGTAAGCAAGTATTATTTCCTCCAGCTCGCCTAGTTAGGGAGGCACCACTGTGGCCTTCATTGAATATTTCCAGTATAAAGGTTGATTCGCTGAGCAGATTGAAAGCCATGTTGTTCGAACAAAATGTGGCATTAAACTTCAGCCCAAGAGACTTCAGATCTCCAGGTTGCAAGGTCTTCAGCAGAGATACAGGCCCTGGTCCGTATGAACTTCCCAATCCCATTCGGAGAAAGGGTCCATCATGTCTTTAACATGTCATGTACAAGTGGGATCATACACATATTTAGGAGTCTTGGATCAGGTCTCTTAACCACCTTTCAGACCATCTGCGGAGTAATTCCAGCTTTCATGCACTCCATACTTTGAAGCGTTTTTGGAATTCTTTCTTTGGTCCTGCTATCAGTGGTGGGCATCCTGATTTCAATTCTATTGATACGCAATGGACATCTCAATCCCTCAAGACATGGAGAGAATACTGCTGAAGCGGCATTGTCATGAGCGTTTGGTGTACTACCTGACTACACCTCGGCTTCAAGAGCTGTGTGAGCATTGCTTCCTGTCTTTCAGACTGGTCTGGCTAGACTGTGTCCTGCCTGTGTTCCACGGTCTGTTCTGCGGAGTCCGATGTGTGCTGGATCTCTGTCTGACACTTCCATCAGTTGCACCACCGGACATAGACGTGCTACTTGAGCCCTTGCAGGCCCACATGTACAGTTGTCCACAGCCTATTCCCATTCTGATGACAGCATTTCTAGAGCCTCTGTTGGGAGGGAAATCGGCTCTGCTCCAGAGGTACAGGCATTAGTTCCAGGCATCTAATTCTTCCCCGGTGGCTGCTGTGGGAACCAGAGATGACCATCTTTGCTCACTTGACATTATATTGGAAGTACTGGAGCAATTGACACCTGCGGATGCAATGTTCAGCGATGTTGTGTCTTCAGCACAGGACTCATAAACAATCTGGCCTTTCCTGTGCTGGGACTATTCAGCATTTTTTAAACATTTACCAAATTTAAGGTTGGCATTGACTTTGTTTTTTTTTTCCTTCTCTGTTCTAACTGAGCATAATGGCTTTCAAGGTGCTCAGTGTAATAATAACCACATATACAAGTTAGGAGAACCTTTTGAAAGCTTTTAGGGAAAAATGACTTTTTTCTAATGGACATGTTTTTATGCTTTTAAAGTGCTTTTAGTATTCTTATTGTAAATGATTTGTATACTTTTTAATGGCCTTAGCCTATGATTATCTAGCTGACCCCGCTACCTTTTTGAAGATGAGTGGGTGTCATGTCCTTTAGGCTAGTCTTCTCAAGTATAGCCCTTTTTACATATACTGTCCCATCCACAAGACAATAACGGTTCGGCACAGCTGATATTTTACCTAGAAGCTTGCTCCTGTCTCTTCGACACCAGGCTTATAGTATTCTATCATAAGCCCTGTACCTGACGTACATAAACATGTCCTCAGGCATGGAATAAATATTCTGTATAATGGTCATCACTTTTTTCATCCTTGGCCAACAGCCCGCTGTGCATGATTGCATGTGTTTGGAAAAACATTTATGATTGTTTTCAAAACATTTATGATTGTTTTCAAAACATATTGATTCTAGAAGAAACCCTGGACTGACCACTCTAGTATATAAGACCTTGATTCCCCCCTGCAAATTAGAGGACAATTCTTTCCAAGCTGACACGGGGTCCTGCATGCTGAATCTTTGACACACAGCGGTCTGACATCCCTTGAGAGGTGTCATCTCAAAGCTATGGACACCCTGACAAACATCTGTTGCTGACATGCCCATTACCAGTGATTTTAAGGAAAATGGATTTACACCCAGTGTAACTTAGGTGTTTACATTTTCATTTACTTTTGATTGCACAGCAGAGGCCACCATTGCAGAAAAATGTTTGATAGCTATTTTTAAAACTTAAAATATGATAGGCTGATAACATTGTTTTATATCTACAATTTAAGTGGAACACCATTTTTGATTATACCAAACACCCATTTTCCTCACACCTGAATGTTTCCTCCAGAAATATCTAGGTTCATGTCATGATCCTCAGCAAGATGGCCGTACTCACCTGGTCATGCCACTCGGAAGTATTCACAAGATCCTTGGTACCATTCTGTCAAGATGACTGCAACAGTACTCATGCAAGAGCTCCACGAAGCAAACCTAAAAAAAGAAGGGGAACCAAAAGTTAGCATTTTTCCTCAAATTACATTGAGGAACTCAGATCAAGTGCCAGTGACACTGCAGTCCCTATACTGGCTCAAGAGAGAGTATTGATTAGTATGCAAAATACTGAAGTCTATGAAGCATCATCCTTGGTTATCTGCAGAAATGAACTCAAGACCAGCCTTCACTTATGCATTAAATTCTCAAGCGGCCCTGGCATGGAGGAAAACATTTGACCCTGACTTGTGGTTTCACTCCAAATGTCCTTGTTGTTGCAAAACGAACCTAAAAAAACTCCTAATTAAGATGGCTTTTTATGATGTTTGCCTTCACAGTATCCATGTAATGATTTTCCGAGATATTTCTCCCACCAATTTAACAGTACTCTAAACATGAAACCTCACGATTCACTGAAGTGGTTTTCCAAGAAGGAATATGTGGTGCCCTTGCCATAACAAAACTGCAAAATAAATAATGAAAGCAGATTATTTGTTCATCCCAAAGTACAAAGAGAAGTATTTTGGAATAGCCGTACCTATTTACACTGCTTCCCGAAGGAATTGACCTGATTCAGGTCACCCGGGTCACTAATGACCATCTTTCAGCCTTCCATACAATTGAAGAGTCGGTCAGACAGTAGAGAATAGAAACCAATAATTGTTTATTCAAAGTACACTCAGAGCAGAGCACAATCTGCCCAGTCGCTAGGAGTGCTGCGGAGGGACTGAAATTAACAAGCATAGGGATACATTTAGTACATTTAGTAACTGGGCTAGAACATGCCCATAGTTGAATTTTCCAGGCAGGTGCTGCTGTAAAGCAATGCAAACGTGTGAAATAAACAATCTCAGTGTTCATATCTTACAGAGTTGCAGAGTCCAAGGTCACTGCAGGCGGGTCCTTCTCTAGACAAGTGGGAGGCCTGTATCTAGTGAGAAAAGTATGCACTAATAGGAACAGGTTCTTCATTAATGAAGCAAAACCAAACCGTGGAAAATTAAACTCAGCAGACGCCTTTTCTGAGAAGTAGCAAGGGATTAGTTTTGATCATGATTCAAAATGGCACCTTAACACAAAATAGTGCCGCAAATGTTGACTTACATAGAACAACACTCATGCTGAAGCATTTTCATTTCAATACTCCAAAACAGGACAAATGAGCATAGTGAATAGCAATTGGGACATCATCCTTTTCTGATTAAAGCCCTCTGCTAAAGCAGTCCCTTAGCATAACACCTTAAAAGGCTTACAAAGCACACGTACATCACCTCGACATGACACCTTAATAGGCTTACAAACATGCGTACCTCTCCAGGTATTACACTTCAAGTGACTTGTTAGACCTAGCACCATTGGCGTGGGTCTTCCTTTCATTTTTTGCTGTTGCCTCCTGTGTTTTTGCTATGTGTTTTCCTGGTCTAGATGCTTTGGGCACTCTGCCACTGCTATTCGGTGCCTCAGTGCAAGTGCTCCCTATTGTAAAGTATTGTATTGGATTAGTGACTCCATGATTGGTTCATTTGATTTACTTGTCAGACCCTAGTACAGTGTACCATGTGTGCCTAGGGCCTGTAAATCAAATGCTGCTAGTGGGAATGCAGCACTGGTTGTGCAACCCACATAAGCAGCTTGTAAAATGTGACTCAGACCTGCCATTGCAGAGCCTGTGTGCAGCCTGGGTCTGCCATGTCAACTTGGCAAGTGCACCCACTTGCCAGTCCCTAAACCTTCCCTTTTTTACATATCAGTCACCACGAAGGTAGGGCCAAGGGCAGGGTGCATTGTCTGCAAAAGGAAGAACATGCCCTGGTGTGTGTAGCTGGTCCTGAGCTAGGAATTACAGCCAATTTCGTTTTTCACTATTGCAAGGCTCCCTGTTCCCATAGGTCCCACAGGTAGTTTTTTATTATAACATTTTATAATCCTTACTGACTCAGGGACCTATGTAGGAATTCGAGTTAAGTATGCCTGAAGTCCGAATGATAAAATACATCTTTTAGTGAAGATGGTTTTAACATTCTGTTTTTGGAAATACCACTTTTAGAAAGTAGGTATTTTCTTGCCTAACCATCCAAGCCTGCCTCTGCTTGGTTGTGTATTCCATGTCTGGTTTGTGAGTGACAGGGGCTGGGGGGCTCCAGGAGACAGGGTGAGTCAGCACAGGACTGAATAGACCTATCTGCATGTAGAGTGGTGGGAGGAGTAGCACCTGGCCCTGAATAGGGCTGTGCCTGCCTTCGACAATGCTGGCTCCACCTCCTGTTGTGTGTCTAATGACCCTGGCCCTATTGTCAAAGGAAAGAAGGAGTCCTATTAAAAAAAAGTGCTCCAGGACTGCACTGAACTGGTTGGGACTAGGTACAGATACTCTCTGCCTTCAGAGACAAAATATTTTGGTGTATAAAAGGGGGGACCCAGACCCCAGAACTTTAGATCACTTCTGGGAATCAAGACGACCTTTGCCAAGGAGAAGAACCAAAGAAGCTGAAGGAGGAGACTGTCCCTGTGCTGTGCTGTTGGGGTTGGCTTGCAGTGGTTACTTTATTGCCAAGGATAGGAGAAAAGGAACTTTGTGTGTACTTTTGCAATCTTGAAGAATAATCTCCAAGGGCTTGAACTGAGCTTGCCTCCTGCTTGAAGCCTCAGGGATACTAGACTTCACCACCAGCTCCCCTGAATTTCCTTGCTGTGGAATTGTAGCGATTACCTGGGGGACTAGGAAAGGAAGGGGATTCACAGCGTGTCTCACGTCGGTAAGAAGATGTAGTATCCGCAAACAGCCACCAGAGGGAGCTTGGCGTATGCGGAACTACAGGTCCCAGAGGCGCAGAGAGAACAGACCCGGATGCGCTGTGTCGACAAAACCCTTCCGAGGCATCGGCTCTGGGCTTGTCAATCCGGATCTACTCTGATTGAGCCACGGAGCTATCTCGCGTTTCCCTTGAGGAATTCCAGGTACTTTGGTTATTTTCCCCGGCCTTGTCTGTTGCTACCGGTGGGGAGACAGCTACAGAGACGACCGCTGCTTTCAAGTTTCCATGTGAGTACCCGCACCATATAAGACGGGTTATTTACACTCCGTGACGTTTGTGAGACCCGCGCAGGGGCGCGTTGTCGTCTCCGTCACAGGAGTGTTTCCTTGAGTACCTTGTGTTTGTTGTGTCCTTATGGCGAAAACATACGTTCCTATGGACCCTGCAGTACCGGTACCGGTACATGGTGCATGAATAGGCGCCTTCGTCCACGGAGAGTGCAGTTCCCATTATTTCCCTGCTGATTTTGCCGTTTATCATTGCCTTGCTGATTTTGCCTTTTGCCGTTTATATTTACCTTGCTGATTTTGTGAAGAGTCTTGAATCCACACCGCTTACTCTGGAACAATTGGGATTAAACCCAGAAGTACTTTTCTGAGTTCTACACCTACCACAACAGTTAGTATCTTGAAAAGCAATGTTTATTTATCTAACTCCTGTGAGCGTAGCAAGCCCCTAACCAATGGTTTCTTGTTCTTTCCTCATCTGCAGTACTACTGGGGGTTCTGAGAGACCAGTGTGAGTGTGGGTGGACGACACCTGAACCTACGTCCAGAAGTCTCATGGACAGTCTTTATTATTTTATCCACTCCCCTTTTCCCCAGGGGGCATAATTACATAGCTGTGTTTTGGGTTACACTGTGTTTTGTGCGTTCTGGAGAAGAGGGGGGAATTGCTTCTATCCATCGTTCCTGCTGACATCTCTCAGAGGTTAGTGGTATACTTCCATTGACATCGTGACAGGAATTCTACCTGCAGAGAGGTGCCTACTGTTGTCTGGGCAACGAGGAGAAGTGTGTCGCTGCCACAGCAATTGCCGTAGCATAGCCGAAGAAGTGTGTCGCCGCAGCAGCCGTTTGCCATTGCATCCTCAACGAAGCGTGTCGCATCACCGGAGAAGCGTGTCGCCGCCGCAGAGGTCGGCGTCAGATCACTGGAGAAGCGTGTCGCAGGGCCTGTCATGGCTCAGAAGTTACCGAGTCTGCCTTATGGCCATTGGGCGTGCACGCATCACATCCAACGTTGTTGCATCGAATCTAGATGCCATTTTCTCACATCACACCGGATCGTCGCATCGCATCGAGGCACCATCTTGTCACATCGCACTGGATCACAGTAAGAAACTGACGCATCACCTCCACGGTAAGGAATTGAAGCATCATCTCCCCTGCGCTGCAGTAAGGAACTAACGCATCACCTCCCCCGAAGCAAGGAAACGACGCATCACCTTCCCTGTGACCCTTTTGTTTGTATTGCGTGACGCCTCCAAGGTACTTTGAGAGTAAAGTGTCGCATTTACCATCTACATTGAACTAAGCTATTTTCTACCATTTTAAGACTATTTTCGATTACAGTATAGTAGATTTTTGTTGTTTGGTCTTGTGTTAAGTTTAGTAAAGATTACTTATTTTTCTAAAATGGTGTTGTGTCCATTTGTAGTGTTTTCACTGTATTACTGTATGTGTTTGCAAATGCTTTACACACTGCTTCTGAGATAAGCCTGTCTGCTCGTGCCAAGCTACCAAGAGGGTGAGCAGGGGTTATTTTAGAAGTGTACCCCCTTACCCAGACAAGAAGCAATGGTCCCTATTTGGTCAAAGGTACCTACCTCTGTCTGCTAGAGACCCCAAGTTTTAACATTGGTGGTGAGGATTTAGACTTGAATTTGTGATTCATATACAGTGATTGGAGACCATGACGCAACCACATAATTTTGGGCAGAATTTTCCTTTGACCTTCTTTTTGCTTTTTGAGAACTGCCAACTGTTTTTCACCATGAGCAAAGCAGCATCCAATGCATCTATGGATCTACAGTTTGAAGAAGATAGGGTTGATACCTACACTGTGCCACATCTTATAACCTTCTGCAAAAGATTTAAAATCCCTGTGAGAGGTGTAGCCAAAAAGGAAGAGTTCCAAAAAGCGCTGAGGGCCTTGTTGGAATCTAGAAATGTTATTTAGCATCATGAACAGCCTAGGGATGAGGCAGAGAATGCAGATGGGCAGCTGGATGGGCCATTGGCCCTTACCGGGGAGAAAGTACCTTCAAGGCCAGGCAGCAGTGTTTCTTCAAAGGGCCTGTCCCCAGGAGAGCTGGTGGACAGGGAGAGGGATACGGTGCATAAGATGGAGCCAGCCAAGCTCAAAATAGGTGGGTAGATGGAGTTGGAGAGTAAGAAGTTGGTCTAGGAGAAGATAATGCATTTAGAGCATGAAATTATGTTGATGGAGTTTGTATTGAAAGCCAAATGTTTAGAAATTACTCCCTCTGGTGGCAGCACACTATCCGTGCCTGTAGAAACAAGAGTGTTCATTCCCAAGGATGTTGATAATGAGTTTCATAACAATGAAGATATTGGGCAATTGTTCAAGGCCTATGAGACTAGCGCCTTGACCCTCCTGGGCTAAGTTAGTGCTCTACAAGTCGTAAATTCAGGTAGCTATGTCCTCCCTCCTGGTCCCAGAGAAGGATTGGGGAGCGAGGTTGTGGGGCCGGTTCCACAGTGATGGGCAGGATACTTTATTAGATTTGCCTTCTGAAGATCCGAATTCTTTTTTTTTTTTTTTTAAATACATTTTATTGTTAACACCGCTAACTCCAAATACACAGCTGTAGGCCTACAACCACATGGGCCGGCCGCATAGCATAACTATGTCAGATGAATAACAATACTATTTGACTCAGCCCATCAGCCGACAACCCGGGGGTCCAGCGGTGAGTTCAATATGGCATCTAAGCGGTTCGTAGTCGGCACCGCCAAAAGCCCTGTGCGCAAGCCTCATGTCTCAGTGCTTCCCGCAACTGCAAGTGCAGTCCCGCCCTTCCCCCCATTATCCGCAGTTGGTATTCAGGATAAGTACGTTCGTGACTTAGCAAACCACTACTACCTACCCCAACCCCTCAACAGGCCCACCCGCCCCCAAGTTTGTGAAGATCAGTGTGTGCGGCTACAGAGTACTTACTCCCAGATTAGCAAGCTCTGAAATATAGCTGCCCTTAGTCTCAGTGCATTCTTCCGCAACGTCTATATCCCATCCTAACAAGTCCCTAGTGAGTGTCTGAGCCCACTGTAGTGCTCCGCCTAATGTAGAAGTGAAGTGTTATGCTGTGTTGCAACCTCGCCTGTCTATTCCACGTACGCAGCACTCCCCATCTCACTCTGCACAGCACTTCATACTTCGAACCATTCTCACAGCTTTCAACTCACTCCAGCCGGGGATCAGGCATCAAGTCATTATCGGCTTGCTGACCCATAGTAGTCTCCTCCAGGCCTGCACACTCCCCACCCTCCCTACCATGAAGGTAGGTTTGATACAAGGCCCAAAAATATTTGGGGCGATTCTTAGGGGGAAGCAGTTCGCTATAGTGTTCCGCTTGTGTGCTACAGTACAGCATGTCTCTCGCCCATCTGCTTCTGGTGGGGGGCAGACCTCTCATCCAACAGTGTGCTACCACTCTCCTAGCCATCAGCATCCCCATATCCATGAGTCTGCGGAGTGCTACTGGGAGACGCCTGGAGTTGCCAATCAGCGCCAAGCCCGGTTCCAGGGGGATGTCGACCTCCAGAATTCTGCGCATTTCCGAAAACACTTCGCCCCAAAAGGTCTCGACACCCGTTCCATGCCAAGTGCAGGAAGTCCACTTGTCAGCGTGGCACCGCTCGCAGTGCGCTGTGGGCCTCAGTCCATATCTGTGGAGTCTCTCCGGGGTGTAATACACTCTCTGCAGAAATTTAAAGTGGATCAGTCTATGCCTGCCGTTAAGCGATATGCGTCTCGTACTTTCACAACAATACCGCCATGTCTCATCATCGAGCGTCAGTGCGAGGTCTCTCTGCCACTCCAACCTAGCTTTAACTAATTGGTTCTCCCCTTGCGACCCAGCTACTCGATATAGGTTTGTGAGGAGCTTCCGCGGCTCCCTAGTCTTGATGACATACATCAGTTCAGGGACGTCGGGAGGCTCCGCCATGTCCGGGCCCAGCAGTTCCGAAAACGCACTTCTCGACCTCTGAAAGTGGAAGCGTTGCATCAGTGGGATCTCAAACCGATCTCCACATACCTGATCCCAGGTTTTAACCACTCCGTCCTGAAAAAGGTCCCCCGCTCAGCTGAGACCCAGCTTCACCAGCTCTCTAGTGACCCCCCTGTCCGTCATGGGTGGTAGCCATCGCAACCATTCCAGCGGCATCTCCGGTGAGTATAGCAACGCTCCACCCCGCCTCTGTAGAAGCGAGTGCCATGTGTGGTTGGTAGCTGTAATGGAGTCTAATACTCCTATCCTACGGTTTGGTGGCCTGTAGATCGTGGCTGCAAGTGCCAGCTGCGACGCAAATAGTCTCTCCATACGGACATGCGGGATCTTCGAATCCCCATGAAACTTGGTGTGCACATGTGTAGCCTGGGCCGTTCTGTAGTATAGTTCAAGGTCAGGAGCCGCTAAGCCGCCCATATGATAGGGCAGCGTCAGAGTAGACCACTTAACTCTCGGCTGTTTGCCCGCCCATGCCAAGCTGATCATAAGGCTCATTAACCGTTGAAAGAACGCCTTAGATAACACTATAGGGAGAGCGTTGAAAAGGAAAAGGAACCGCGGCAGGATCACCATTTTCATGATGGCTATCCGACCCATAAGCGTGAGCGGCAGCTTACTCCAGGTCACTATATCATCTTCTAGTTTGCTGACCGCTCTACCGTAATTCTGACTTATGAGCAGGTCCGGGTTTGTGTGAATCTGTATACCTAGATACCTAATCGGGTCTTCTGACCACTGCAGGGGGTAGTCCGTCTCCACCCGACTGGTCACAGGGGTTAGCGGCACCACCACGGGCTTTGTCCAGTTAACTTTGAGGCCAGACAGCGCACCAAACCGCACGATCTCTCTCAGCATCGGGGGGAGCGTAGTAGCCGGGTCGTGCGCGTACAGTAGCGTATCTTCCGCATACATTGAAACTACTATTTTGTATGTCGGAAAGCGTATGCCCCTGTGTCCATGGTATTCCCTCAGGGCGCAAGCCAGCAGTTCCGCCGCTAGGGCATATAGCAGGGGAGACAGGGGGCATCCCTGTCGGGTCCCTCTGCCTATATGGAGGGGTGTCGAGATTGCATTACCAACACGCACTCTAGCCAAGGGCCCCTCGTAGAGAGCTCCCACCATTTGCAGAAAGGGCTCTCCAAGCCCCATGCGCCGTAACACCTGCACCAGAAAAGGCCATTCCACGGAGTCAAATGCCTTCTCAATGTCAAGAAAAACAGCAACAGCCGGAGCATCCTGCTTAACATGCTGTATGGTGCCCAGAACCGTTCGTATATTATATGTCAGATTTCTGGTGGGTATGAACCCAGCTTGTTCTGGGGCAACCAATTCAAGGGCCAGTAACGCCGAATCTGGTTGCTAGAACTTTAGCATAAAGTTTCGTATCTACATTTAACAATGACAGCGAACGGTACGATCCGCACTCGTCAATCGGCTTGCCCGGTTTGGGAATAGTAATGATCTTAGCTTTTCTCATATAGCCTAGCATACTACCCTGGAGGCAGATGTCGCTCAGCAACTTAGTGATATGCGGCAGCAGCTGTTCCCGGAACGCCTTGTAAAACTCGACTGTGAGGCCGTCCAGACAAGGCGCACTTCCCGACCGCATCGAGGCCAAGGCGTCACTGATTTCGTCCTGATGTATAGGGCACATGAGGAATTCCCTGTCAGAGTCAGAGAGAAATGGGAGCTTTATGTGCTCCAAGTAGTCTAGTATTTCTGCAGATAGATCTTCGCCTCTCAAGGAGTACAGGTCTGAATAGTAGTCGCGGAAGATGGCAGCTATATCTGCCTCCTCCGTGGCACCATGGCCATTCCCATCGCTCAATTCAGTGACCAACGGCCGCCCTCTCCTGCCTTTAAGGACATTAGCCAATACGGAGCCAGGCCTTTCCCCCTCGCCATATGTACGGGCTGTGGCGTATTTTCCCAGATGTTTAACCTCCCTGTCAGCTTCCTCGTGAAACTCCCGCAGGAGGTGGCTAATACTTTCCTCCAAGGCCGAGCTCGGCCTGTATCGCTGCTGTTCCTCCAGGGCGAATAAGGCGGGAAGCGCCAGGTAAACGGAGGGATTTTCCTCACAGGGGCTTCCACTGTCACCGTCCTGCCCTCTCACCCGGCTCCGTGCTTCTTCCAGCCTCCTCTGCAGCCGCAGTCTCACAATCCCCCCTGGTCCCCGGCAACAGCACCCAACTGCCGGCGCGTGCAGTGCCTGACCTCTGGGCCACTCAGGCAATGTCCAGTATCGTAGCCGCTGCCTCAGTGCACCGTGCAGTGCAACAGCGTGGGAGGGGGCCGATGAGCCTCAGTGCTTAATGCCGCTCAATTGTCTGCGCTGCCCAGATTACGTGTGGCACAGCGATATGGGACAGGGGCATCCAGCGTAGTTCCCCCCCGCCGCCGCAGGACAAGTTCCGTCCCCTCCGGCGATGCCCCTCGAGATCCCGGGCTCCCGCGACACTCCGCGGACTTACCGGCTGGTCCCGCCTCTCTCCGGCCGCACGCAGGGTCACGCACGGCGGCCTCCTCATCAATCTAGGCCGGTGTGTAGGGGCCCAGGTCGTCAGCTCCCGAGGTCCCGCTTAGGACATTTTCCGAACACGCATCAAGCGCCAAATGGTTCCGGAGGATCTCCCAAGGCCCCCGGACTCCTTGTTGGTCGTGTTAGAAGGATTTCTGCAGGATTTTTAGGGCGATGGCACGGAGCTCCTGAATCAGCCGTCCGCCATCGGTGCTGGCAAGTTCCGCCCCCGAAGATCCGAATTCTTAGGTACACATGAAAGAGGCCTTAATGTCCAGGTATGGGTTGACCCCTGGGTTGTTTAGACAAAGGTTTAAGAATTTTAAGAAACTGGAGTCTAGCACTTGGGTAGAATGTTTCTTTCTTTGGCAGAGCATTGGATGGGTGGGTGAAGGGTATGATTTTGAAGCGTTCTATAATTTGATTTCATGGAAGCACTTGTCAAATAATTGTTTTCCAGAGCTACGCCAGCACCTTACTGATATTTATTTTATTTATTTAGCTGATTTGTAAAGCGCCCTACATGGGGTATCTCTGCGCTGAAGACAGTAGAGGCAAGCGATCATGACATTTAGAATAGGAATGTCTTCAGTTTCTTCCTGAAGCTGAAGTAATTGCTGGTTAGCCGGAGTGTCTCAGGTAGCTGGTTCCATAATTTGGCGCAAGGTGGGAGAAGGCTTTTACTCCCCATTTGGTTTTCTTAAAGCGGGGAATGACTAGGAGGCCTTTGCCTTCTGAGCGAAGCTTGCGCGAGGGAGTGTACATGATCAGTTTGTTAGATAAATATGTTGGGCCCAGCTGATGGAGACCTTTGAAGACCAAGCAGCATATTTTAAAATGGATACGTTTGCGAACGGGGAGCCAGTGCAGTTTGTGAAGAAGCGGGAGGGAGGGAGTGCGACTGGGGGCGTTAGTGACTAAGCGGGCTGCTGTATTCTGAACCACCTGTAGAGTCTGTAAGGCAGAGTCTTTGGCCGAGATGAGGAGGGCATTACTAAAGTCCAGACGACTTAGTACTAATGCGTGTATAAGGGTCTTACAATTAGCTAGTGGAAGGAAGTGAAAAACTTTTCGTAGAAGACTAAGGGCATGAAAGCAAGATCGTTTTGTAAGTGCTATGTGCTCCTCCATGTTTAGCTTGTTGTCAACAAGTACCCCTAGGTTTTTTACAACCGGTTTGGGGGATGATGCCGTACCTAGTTCTTCCGGCCACCAACTCGGGGACCAACTCGTGACTGCCTCTGTGAATAACATGATTTCTGTTTTGCTAGTATTAAGCTGGAGGAAATTTTGGCTCATCCATGCTGTGATATTAAGCATTCCTTCGGAGAATATTTCTTGAATATTAGGCGCCTCGGTGTCATAGGTAAGGAGCAGCTGTGTATCGTCTGCGTAGGAGAACGGGATAAACCCGATCTTCCTAAGCAGAGCGGCCAGCGGGGCAATGTAAATATTAAAAAGAGTGGGGCTGTGGAGAGTCTTCAGAGGCAATTGCTCTGGGATGGACGCCGGCGTATTGCCCTTCTTAAGCTTACGCTCCCCTGGTATCACGGGGGTATAGCACTTCCGGATATCAGGCAATATTACTGGGCCTCTCAGCTGGGAGCGATTAATCATGGAACGTACACGCCGGCCCCTAACCCGGCATTTGAGATGGATAAATATTTGTTACCAGGCGGGAACTACAATAGAGCGCTTTATTCCAAAGTAGCAGGAAGGGAACTATCGGGACCTACCAAGATTGCGGTACGAGTGTGGCACGACGCGAATGCAGCAATGGGATGGAGGGATCGACTGACCCGAGCGACTCCGTTGTATGCATCTGAAAGACTGGGATGCCTCTGGAAGACGAAAGGATTTGAAAAGTGGGATATGATTGGTATCAGTAGGGTGAGTGATCTTTGGGTCAAAGGTAAAATCAAGACCTTCGGGGCATTACAGACAGAGTATGAGTTGAGTGACAGGGAATTCTTTCGTTACGTACAGATTCACCACGCATTGAGTTCGGTTTTTCCTGGGGGCACTAACATCCCCGAATCTTCCCCACTCGAGGATCCGGTGCTTGACGGCTACGTGCCCGACGGCACTATTTCTTTGATATACAAGAAATTGATTAATGATCGGTCAGATCTGTTGGTGCGTCTCAGGGAGGTTTGGACCAGTGACGGCTTAGAGTTGACCGACGAGGACTGGCAATCTGCGCTATCCTCGCCTAAGGAGGTCGCGATTCCGGCCCATCTCCGACTCGTGCAGCTCAAAATCCTACATCGTGTATATGTCACTGGCCCGCGCTTGATTCACATGGGTTATTCCTTGGATGGGTTATGTAAGCGTGGATGTGGACTGGTCGGAACCTTCCTCCATATCATTTGGGAGTGTCCGGAGGCAGTGGTGTATTGGAATCGTGTCCATACTGTGATGGAAAGGGTCACGGGAGTGGCATTATTGCCCGAGGCCAGGCGCTGCCTGTTGAATGTCTGGGAGCCAAATGATTATGATGTGGCAGAGAAGCAGTGGGCGACCCTTGGGAATATGATTGCTAAGAGAGATATCGCACAATTGTGGGGTTCCCAGCGGCCGCCCACGGTATCGGTGTGGAGAACATGGACTGGTGCATGTTCAGAGAGAAGACGTTGTATGTGGCTAGAGGCAGACCTAGGAAATGGAATAAAATCTGGGGCCAGTGGAACTCTTACCGTGGAAACATATGTACACCTCCGTTCGTTGAGACTCCAGAGGTTCCTCTTTCCCCTGATCCGACACTCCACGTCTTGTGTAACCTATGTAATTACTGCTCTTGTTTCCTCACTGCCCCCCCTTACATCAATGATTTCTGTATTATATTGCAAAGCGATTTTTCCCCCCGTTGTCACACATGTCCGAATGTACAATTTACTGCCTTGTGTGTAATTTCATTTTCTTTAATAAAAAGTAAAAAAAAAAAAAAAGAGTTTGGCTAAGACAGGATCCCTGAGGGACTCCTTTGGTAACAAAGGTGGTCTTAGCTTTAAAGGTTCAGAAAAGGGGGTGGGGGGGGTGGTGATGAACAGAGTGTCTGAATTAAGCAGACCACTCTTACCCAGTCCAAAGATCAGGGCTTGATCCATCACCGTTATTTAGCTCACTAACCCATCCCAGCTCAGAACCTGGCTATATGCAAATTAGTCTGTCCCTGGCCCAGTGCATCATGGGAACAGGGCAGACCAAACTAACAAGCCAATTCTTCACCAGAAAGGAGACAAGCTTCCGGGGACCGGTTTCTGCCATTTCAGGCGTCGTCGGCCCGGCTTGCTTGAATCCTGATGGAGCAGTGAGCAAGGGACTCATGTCTGAGTATACCCTTCCACGCTTATGGTGGACAAAATGATTCAGAAAAGGGGGTGGTGATGAACAGAGTGTCTGAATTAAGCAGACCACTCTTACCCAGTCCAAAGATCAGGGCTTGATCCATCACCGTTATTTAGCTCACTACCCCATCCCAGCTCAGAACCTGGCTATATGCAAATTAGTCTGTCCCTGGCCCAGTGCATCATGGGAACAGGGCAGACCAAACTACCAAGCCAATTCTTCACCAGAAAGGAGACAAGCTTCCGGGGACCGGTTTCTGCCATTTCAGGCGTCGTCGGCCCGGCTTGCTTGAATCCTGATGGAGCAGTGAGCAAGGGACTCATGTCTGAGTATACCCTTCCACGCTTATGGTGGACAAAATGATTCAGAAAAGGGGGTGGTGATGAACAGAGTGTCTGAATTAAGCAGACCACTCTTACCCAGTCCAAAGATCAGGGCTTGATCCATCACCGTTATTTAGCTCACTACCCCATCCCAGCTCAGAACCTGGCTATATGCAAATTAGTCTGTCCCTGGCCCAGTGCATCATGGGAACAGGGCAGACCAAACTACCAAGCCAATTCTTCACCAGAAAGGAGACAAGCTTCCGGGGACCGGTTTCTGCCATTTCAGGCGTCGTCGGCCCGGCTTGCTTGAATCCTGATGGAGCAGTGAGCAAGGGACTCATGTCTGAGTATACCCTTCCACGCTTATGGTGGACAAAATGATTCAGAAAAGGGGGTGGTGATGAACAGAGTGTCTGAATTAAGCAGACCACTCTTACCCAGTCCAAAGATCAGGGCTTGATCCATCACCGTTATTTAGCTCACTACCCCATCCCAGCTCAGAACCTGGCTATATGCAAATTAGTCTGTCCCTGGCCCAGTGCATCATGGGAACAGGGCAGACCAAACTACCAAGCCAATTCTTCACCAGAAAGGAGACAAGCTTCCGGGGACCGGTTTCTGCCATTTCAGGCGTCGTCGGCCCGGCTTGCTTGAATCCTGATGGAGCAGTGAGCAAGGGACTCATGTCTGAGTATACCCTTCCACGCTTATGGTGGACAAAATGATTCAGAAAAGGGGGTGGTGATGAACAGAGTGTCTGAATTAAGCAGACCACTCTTACCCAGTCCAAAGATCAGGGCTTGATCCATCACCGTTATTTAGCTCACTACCCCATCCCAGCTCAGAACCTGGCTATATGCAAATTAGTCTGTCCCTGGCCCAGTGCATCATGGGAACAGGGCAGACCAAACTACCAAGCCAATTCTTCACCAGAAAGGAGACAAGCTTCCGGGGACCGGTTTCTGCCATTTCAGGCGTCGTCGGCCCGGCTTGCTTGAATCCTGATGGAGCAGTGAGCAAGGGACTCATGTCTGAGTATACCCTTCCACGCTTATGGTGGACAAAATGATTCAGAAAAGGGGGTGGTGATGAACAGAGTGTCTGAATTAAGCAGACCACTCTTACCCAGTCCAAAGATCAGGGCTTGATCCATCACCGTTATTTAGCTCACTACCCCATCCCAGCTCAGAACCTGGCTATATGCAAATTAGTCTGTCCCTGGCCCAGTGCATCATGGGAACAGGGCAGACCAAACTACCAAGCCAATTCTTCACCAGAAAGGAGACAAGCTTCCGGGGACCGGTTTCTGCCATTTCAGGCGTTGTCGGCCCGGCTTGCTTGAATCCTGATGGAGCAGTGAGCAAGGGACTCATGTCTGAGTATACCCTTCCACGCTTATGGTGGACAAAATGATTCAGAAAAGGGGGTGGTGATGAACAGAGTGTCTGAATTAAGCAGACCACTCTTACCCAGTCCAAAGATCAGGGCTTGATCCATCACCGTTATTTAGCTCACTACCCCATCCCAGCTCAGAACCTGGCTATATGCAAATTAGTCTGTCCCTGGCCCAGTGCATCATGGGAACAGGGCAGACCAAACTACCAAGCCAATTCTTCACCAGAAAGGAGACAAGCTTCCGGGGACCGGTTTCTGCCATTTCAGGCGTCGTCGGCCCGGCTTGCTTGAATCATGATGGAGCAGTGAGCAAGGGACTCATGTCTGAGTATACCCTTCCACGCTTATGGTGGACAAAATGATTCAGAAAAGGGGGTGGTGATGAACAGAGTGTCTGAATTAAGCAGACCACTCTTACCCAGTCCAAAGATCAGGGCTTGATCCATCACCATTATTTAGCTCACTACCCCATCCCAGCTCAGAACCTGGCTATATGCAAATTAGTCTGTCCCTGGCCCAGTGCATCATGGGAACAGGGCAGACCAAACTACCAAGCCAATTCTTCACCAGAAAGGAGACAAGCTTCCGGGGACCGGTTTCTGCCATTTCAGGCGTCGTCGGCCCGGCTTGCTTGAATCCTGATGGAGCAGTGAGCAAGGGACTCATGTCTGAGTATACCCTTCCACGCTTATGGTGGACAAAATGATTCAGAAAAGGGGGTGGTGATGAACAGAGTGTCTGAATTAAGCAGACCACTCTTACCCAGTCCAAAGATCGGGGCTTGATCCATCACCGTTATTTAGCTCACTACCCCATCCCAGCTCAGAACCTGGCTATATGCAAATTAGTCTGTCCCTGGCCCAGTGCATCATGGGAACAGGGCAGACCAAACTACCAAGCCAATTCTTCACCAGAAAGGAGACAAGCTTCCGGGGACCGGTTTCTGCCATTTCAGGCGTCGTCGGCCCGGCTTGCTTGAATCCTGATGGAGCAGTGAGCAAGGGACTCATGTCTGAGTATACCCTTCCACGCTTATGGTGGACAAAATGATTCAGAAAAGGGGGTGGTGATGAACAGAGTGTCTGAATTAAGCAGACCACTCTTACCCAGTCCAAAGATCAGGGCTTGATCCATCACCGTTATTTAGCTCACTACCCCATCCCAGCTCAGAACCTGGCTATATGCAAATTAGTCTGTCCCTGGCCCAGTGCATCATGGGAACAGGGCAGACCAAACTACCAAGCCAATTCTTCACCAGAAAGGAGACAAGCTTCCGGGGACCGGTTTCTGCCATTTTAGGCGTCGTCGGCCCGGCTTGCTTGAATCCTGATGGAGCAGTGAGCAAGGGACTCATGTCTGAGTATACCCTTCCACGCTTATGGTGGACAAAATGATTCAGAAAAGGGGGTGGTGATGAACAGAGTGTCTGAATTAAGCAGACCACTCTTACCCAGTCCAAAGATCAGGGCTTGATCCATCACCGTTATTTAGCTCACTACCCCATCCCAGCTCAGAACCTGGCTATATGCAAATTAGTCTGTCCCTGGCCCAGTGCATCATGGGAACAGGGCAGACCAAACTACCAAGCCAATTCTTCACCAGAAAGGAGACAAGCTTCCGGGGACCGGTTTCTGCCATTTCAGGCGTCGTCGGCCCGGCTTGCTTGAATCCTGATGGAGCAGTGAGCAAGTGACTCATGTCTGAGTATACCCTTCCACGCTTATGGTGGACAAAATGATTCAGAAAAGGGGGTGGTGATGAACAGAGTGTCTGAATTAAGCAGACCACTCTTACCCAGTCCAAAGATCAGGGCCGAAGACGGCTGAAATGCCAGAAACCGGTCCCCGGAAGCTTGTTTCCTTCCCAGTGTAAGAATTGGCTTTTGTAGTCTGGTCTGCCCTGTTCCCATGATGCACTGGGCCAGGGACAGACTAATTTGCATACAGCCAGGTTCTGAAACTGGGATGGTGCAATGAGCTAAAAAACGGTGTTGGATCTAGCCCTGATCTCTTGACTGGGTGAGAGTACTCTGCTTAATTCAGAGACTCTGTCCATCACCACCCCTTGTTGTAATACATTTTGTCCACCCTAAGCGTGGAAGGGTATACTCAGATGTGAGTCCCTTGCTCATTGCACCATCAGGATTCAAGCAAGCCGGGCCGAAGACGGCTGAAATGCCAGAAACCGGTCCCCGGAAGCTTGTTTCCTTCCCAGTGTAAGAATTGGCTTTTGTAGTCTGGTCTGCCCTGTTCCCATGATGCACTGGGCCAGGGACAGACTAATTTGCATACAGCCAGGTTCTGAAACTGGGATGGTGCAATGAGCTAAAAAACGGTGTTGGATCTAGCCCTGATCTCTTGACTGGGTGAGAGTACTCTGCTTAATTCAGAGACTCTGTCCATCACCACCCCTTGTTGTAATAAATTTTGTCCACCCTAAGCGTGGAAGGGTATACTCAGATGTGAGTCCCTTGCTCATTGCACCATCAGGATTCAAGCAAGCCGGGCCGAAGACGGCTGAAATGCCAGAAACCGGTCCCCGGAAGCTTGTTTCCTTCCCAGTGTAAGAATTGGCTTTTGTAGTCTGGTCTGCCCTGTTCCCATGATGCACTGGGCCAGGGACAGACTAATTTGCATACAGCCAGGTTCTGAAACTGGGATGGTGCAATGAGCTAAAAAACGGTGTTGGATCTAGCCCTGATCTCTTGACTGGGTGAGAGTACTCTGCTTAATTCAGAGACTCTGTCCATCACCACCCCTTGTTGTAATAAATTTTGTCCACCCTAAGCGTGGAAGGGTATACTCAGATGTGAGTCCCTTGCTCATTGCACCATCAGGATTCAAGCAAGCCGGGCCGAAGACGGCTGAAATGCCAGAAACCGGTCCCCGGAAGCTTGTTTCCTTCCCAGTGTAAGAATTGGCTTTTGTAGTCTGGTCTGCCCTGTTCCCATGATGCACTGGGCCAGGGACAGACTAATTTGCATACAGCCAGGTTCTGAAACTGGGATGGTGCAATGAGCTAAAAAACGGTGTTGGATCTAGCCCTGATCTCTTGACTGGGTGAGAGTACTCTGCTTAATTCAGAGACTCTGTCCATCACCACCCCTTGTTGTAATAAACTTAGCTTTAAAGGGGCTCAGATGAACGGTTTGAGTTCGATCCTTGAGAAAGTCTGTTAGCCATTCCAAAGCAATGTCCTGAATACCTATGCTGCGCAATCTATCTAAGAGAATCTGATGCGAGATGGTGTCAAAGCCGCCAGATAGGTCGAGCAGTATAAGAATAACTGCTCGATCCCCGTCCGCTTCCAGTCTAATATCGTCCAAAACCTTGACCAAGGCAGATTCCGTGCTGTACCGGGGGCGGAATCGCGACTGAGAGTGCTCAAGGCAATTGGAGATCTCAACGAAAGATGAAAGATGCTTATTAATATGTTTCTCCAATAGCTTGCTGTACAGCGGGAGCAAGGAGATGGGTCGATAGTTTGTGATCACGTCAGGTGGCAGTTTTGAGTTTTTCCTACTTGGCATGACTTGTGCATCTTACCATTCCTTCGGAAGTTTGCCCTCAGTAATTGAGCTGTTAAAGACCACCCCCAGGGGTCTGCCCAATTCTGTAGCAAGAGTTTTGGCAATTTTCGCCGGAATGAGGTCTTTGGAGGATCCTGACTTGGCTGATTTGAGAAGGATTTTGGTCTTTTCTGTGGTAAGAAGGGGAAATGCTTTTAGAGAAGGCTGGGGGTACGCAAGGGGACTGATAAGAGGAATATCTATGTCTGGCTCTCGGGAACTGGGGAGGGAGAATCTAGAGTAAATATCCTCAATCTTCTGCGTCAGATGATTGGCGATATTATCACAAAGTGATTGGGACGGTTCGACCTCAGGGCTGCAGGCTTTAGGATTAACTAGAGAGTTAAGAATCTGGAAGAGTGTTTTGGAGGTGTTATCAGCTTGTTCCAATTGGGATGCTATATACTTTTTGCGCGTGTTTCTGAGATTCTTATGGTATTCTCTCTGTAGCTCTTTGAAGTTGTCCCTAACTGATTGTGTTTTAGATCGGCGCCAGATACGTTCTAGTACCTTGCATCTACTTTTTTCAGCCTTCAATTCTTGCGTATACCAGGAAGCTTGGGGCCGACGAGCAAAGGTGGATGCCTTTTTTATGGGTATAGTGGCATCTAGCGTGAGATTAATAGCCGCCAGAAGGGATATAAGATGCTCCTCAACTGTGCTATCCGATGATTGCGGGAAGGCCTGAAATGCTTCTGAGAAGGACGATGGTGAGAGTTTGTGCCAATGCCTAAAAATACGCGTACTTGGTTTTTTGTTAAGTACGTTCGCCTTGGGTCCTACTAAGTCAAATGTGATCATATGATGGTCCGACCAAGTTAATGGGACTGTTTGTTTATAAATTAGGTCTGAACAGTTCGAAAGTACTTGATCTAGCATATGACCTGCATTATGTGAGGGTGCATTGTTTTTCTGAATGAGACCAAGAGGAAGTATTTCTCTGGAAAAATGCAGGGTCTCTGAGTCAAGTATATTTTCACTATGGATGTTAAAATCTCCCAATAAGATAAATCTATTAGTGGAGATGACATGCAGCAAGCTGACTCACCCTAGGAAGCTTGCTGAGGAGGCGGACCGCTGGATGAGCACCCCGGTCCAGAAGGGTCATGTGGGAGACTACGCCAAAGGTGGGCAGGGTCCCCAACAGAAAAGTGGGGGTGGGCAAGGGCAAACAGAGGGATTTCCAGAAAGGGCCCCAAAGTAATCCCCAAGGGAACCAAGGGAAAGGTTCCCAGCCTCCCCCTGAGAAGAAACCTGGGGCCTGATAGGTAAACCTGTTCATAGGGGACCCCTGAAGTGCTTCAAGTGTGGTGAAGTGGGCCATAGGTTGCGTGATCCCCAGTGCCCACAGAGGGACAAGACAGTACCCACTGGTGCACCACCCGGCAGATAGCGAGTGTAGACCTGGGGGACAAGATGGGTGCCCAAGGTGGGTGGGGTCCCTCAGAGATGTTCCTTATCTCTTTAGGAGACTCTGAAGTTGTCCCCAGGACCCAGCTGCCTTATAACACTAAAAAGTACAGGCAGTGGGTGACTATCAATGGCCATAGAGTGGAGGCTCTTAGAGACACCAGAGCCAGTGTGACAGCTGTCAGGTGTCACCTGGTGTCTGAAGAGCAGGTGGTCCCCAATGCATTTTACTCAGTTGTTGCCGCTGACAACACAGAGAGCCACTGCAAGGTGGCTTAGGTTCCCTTTGAGTGGTGGGGGTCTCTGTTACTCTTCAAGTAGCTTTGAGGCCAGTCATGCCTGTTGGCTGTCTGTTAAGTAACGATTTGGAGAGCTTTCCTTGGGCTAAGGTGGAGCAAAATGCTTATTTGGAGATGTTGGGTCTGTCTGAGTGGGCGTGTGTGACCACACGGTCCATGGTAGCCAATAAGGGTGTTCAAGAGGACCTGGAGCCTGAAAAAGTGGCCCAGGTGCCTGCCTTAAAGAGAAGAGGCCGGGGGCACTGGAAACCCACCCCCACAGTTCCTACGGTCCAGGAGGAGGCAGACCTTGAGGGGAATGCCCTGGAACCTACAGGGGAGCAGGTTGCTAAACTGGGGGACCTGCCTGAGCTGACCCATTGGCAGCAGGAAGGAGGACCCTCCAGGGAAGAGTTGTGCGAGGAGCAGAAGAAGTGCCCTTCTCTTGTGGGTTTGCGGCAACAGGCTGCAAACCAGGCAGCAGGTGATCAGTCTGGATCACATTGGATCTACTGGGAGAATGGTCTCCTGTATAGTGAGCCTAAGGATGCTGACCCTGGGTCAGCCCATGTGCTGGTGGTACCCCAGCGCTTCATAGCCTTCCTACTGGGGCTGGCTCATGATATGCCTTTAGCAGGACATTTGGGTCAGGACAAGACCTTTGAAAGGCTTGTCACCCACTTTTATTGGCCCCAAATGTGCAAGAGTTCAGATACTCATTGCAGGACCTGTCAGACTTGCCAGGACAGTGGAAAGAGTGGGAGGAAGCAGAAGGGTCCTCTCCGGCCATTCCCTGTGGTCAGCACCCCCTTTGAAAGGGTGGGCATTGACATTTTGGGGCCTCTGGATCCCAAGACTGCCATGGACAACAGGACCATGCCACCCAATACCCGGAAGCCATTCCTCTCAGGACAGTGACATCCACTGTCGTGGGACGTGCACTGATGGGGACTTTTTTCCCGTATGGGGTTCCCCAGAGAGGTGGTGTCAGACCGTGATACAAACTTCATTTCTAAGTATATGACCTCTGTTGCAGGAGTGTGGGTTAACTTATAAGTTCACCACTCCTTACCACCTGGTTGAGAGATTCAACCAGACCCTCAAAGATATAATTATGGGTCTTGAGGAACCTATGAGGCATAAGTTGATGTCCTCTTGCAATGTCTTCTCTTTGCTTACAGAGAGGTGCTACAGAAGTCCTTAGGGTTGACCCCTTTGAACTGCGCTATGGTCACCCTGTAAGAAGACCTCTGAGTTTGGTAAAGGAAGGCTGGGAGAAAGCTCCCAGGAAACCTCACGAGGATGTATATAGTTACATGCTGGCCTTCCGAAACCACACCTGCTGTTTCAGGCAACACGCCCAGGCGAATCTGGAAGCCAGCCAGAAAGAGATGAAGCAGTGATACAATCAGAATGCCTCTCTGATTGAGCTGCAGCCTGGTAAGAAAGTTTGGGTCATGGCCCCCGTGGAGCCCTGTGTGCTCCAGGATAAGTGTACCGGACCATTTGAGGTGGTAGAGTGCAAGAGTGATGTCACCTACTTGGTGGACTTGCGGTCTCCAAGAAACCCTTTGCGGGTCCTGCATGTCAACCGCCTGAAGCCCCATTTAGAAAGGTCCGAAGTGGGCATGCTCCTAGTGACAGATGCTGGAATGGAGGAGGAGTCTGACTCTCTTCCTGACCTCCTGTTTGCAACAGAGCAAGATTGGTCAGTGGATGGTGTTAAACTCTCTTCCACCCTGACTGTTGAGCCGCAGAATGACTGTCGCAAGTTGTTGGGACAGTTTTCCGATTTGTTCTCCCTGATTCGCAGTGTCACTGATTGGTGTTTCCATGATGTAGACACTGGAGTCCTCCTGTTAAGCACAAAACTTACAGAGTAACTGACAGGGTTAAAGCTTTCATCAAGGAGAAGGTCTCCAAGATGCTTGTCTTAGGGGAGATTGAGTCCTCTAACAGAACTTGGCCCAGCCCAGTGGTCTTGGTCCCAAAGGCTGCCACACCGGGTGACACGCCAGAACTCTGGTTCTGTGTGGACTACCGAGGGCTCAACTCAGTCACCAGGACTGACGCGCACCCCATCCCCAGGGCTGATGAGCTCATTGATCGGTGAGGGGCTGCCCGGTACCACAGCACATTGGATCTAACGTCTGGGTACTGGCAGATCGCCTTAACTGATGGGGCAAGAGAGAGGTCAGCATTCTCCACACCAGATGGTGGTCAACCAGGTGTTGGTTGGACTGGAGGGTTTCAGTGCTCCCTACCTGGATGACATTGCAGTGTTCAGCGCCAGACTATTTTTGATTACAGTATTGTGGATGTGTGCTGTTTGGTCTTGTGTTAAGTCTAGTAAAGAAGACTTATTTTTCTAAACTGGTGTGGTGTCCATTTGAAGTGTTTTCACTTTATTACTGTATGTGTTCGCAAATGCTTTACACACTGCCCCTGAGATAAGCCTGTCTGCTGGTGCCAAGCTACCAAGGGGGTGAACAGGGGTTATTTTAGAAGTGCACCCTCTTACCCTGACTAGAAGCAAGGGTCCCTATTTGGTCAAAGGTACCTACCTCTGCCAACTAGAGACCCCAAGTTCTAACATTGGTGGTCAGAGGTGAGGATTTGGACTTGCAGTTGTGATTCATATACAGTGATTGGTGTACACTACTAGTGAGTGCAGACCATAACGCAACCACATTCTTTTTGGCAGAATTTTCCTTGGAACTTCTTTTTACTTTTTGAGAACTGCCAACTGTTTTACCCCCTTACCCTGACTAGAAGCAAGGCTCCCTATTTAATTTAATTTAATTGTGGGTTTATATAGCGCTAGGAATCGACTCCCGGAGGAGTATCTCCACGCTTCGACCGCTGGGGAACCCGTCCTGGCTCACCCAAAGAGATGGTCCCTGATGGGTATCTCTAAGGTGCGACCAAGCATCCCCGGTGGTCTGGGGGGGCCGTTGTGAAGATGAGGCAAGCTGATGCCCAGAGTTGCCGAGTGTGGTTTCTGACTAGAGTAGGCACCGAGGCGAGAATTATCGAGTCCGCTGACCCTGGTCCACGACCCTGCCGCGTCGGGAATCGAACCCTGGTCCCGGGCCGTTCTCTGCTTACGGGTCTGCCGCCTCTAACCAGTGAGCCACACTTCTCCACTTCTCTATTTGGTCAAAGGTACCTACCTCTGCCAACTAGAGTCCCCAGTTCTAACATTACTTATAAAGCATGTCTCAATGCCAAATCCTCAAAGTTACTTTCACCACTTTGAAGGAAGTGACCCGTTTAGGGCCACCTGGGTCACTCATGACCGTCTCTCACCCTTCCGTACTAAATGAAGAGTCAGTCAGACAGTAGAGAATGCAAACCAATAACTGTTTTAATCATATACACTCATAGTGGAGCCCCATCTGCCCAGTCTCTAGGAGTGCTGCAGAGGAAACTGAAATCAACAAGTATAAAGATAGATTATGTACGTTTCGTAACTGGGCGAAAACACGCCCACTGTGGAATTTTCAAAGCAGGTGAACAGCGAAATATAGAAAAAACGGTTTCAGCGCTTATATCTTACACAAAGTAACATAGTCCAAGGTCGTTCCATCCAGAGTCCCCCACCAGATAAGAAGGAGAGGGCCTCTATCTAGTGAGAAAGCTATGTGACCATTACTGAAACAAAACAAAGTGAAGTAACGAAACTCAAAAAGGAGGATTCCTGGGAATTAAACTAACTCAGTTTCAAACAGCCAAATAGAAAATGGCACAGCACGAGCTAACTTACATGGAGCACAGCGTAGGCATAAACAATTTTCATTCTAACAGGCCCTCCTTTTAGCATGAGCTAAAATATTTTCTAACATTAACAAGAGAAACAAAAATACAAACAGTAATAAGAAATAGCATTAATAAACAGTTATGAGCACTCCATACTATCAACCTCAGGAAATGAAACAGCAAGGAGGGAGGAATTCTTCAAAGTTCCCTCATAGATAATCATCAGATCCTCAATAACCTTTTGAATCATTATAGCAGCATTGGTGTCATGAATTGATATCTTCTGTTTAGGGGTGAGAATAGTGGTACAATATGAGCAGCAGAAGGGAAGACACAGAATGAAAACACAGCAGAGCACTAATATCACAATCAGATAAATCAATTCTTCAAGAATCCGTCCTCAGCTGCCAAAGAAAGGCCAACTCCAGTTCCTACTTTCCATTCCGTTGACATTTTCAAGGATATCTAAAATGTGTAAGGTAATATTCTTTTCCATGTTCTTAATCCCGAACATGCACTTATCGCCCACTACCGCGCATACACTACCACTCTTGGCTAGAATAAAATCAACTGCATATCTGGTCTGTTCAACTATATTTGCATACTCTCCAACTGAGTGGTGATGTCACACAAAGCTGCTACCATGGTATTAGATAAAATTTGCAGCTTACACCCAAAATATTCTCTAGCCTTTTCACCCCTGGCCATAGAGGTATCACCTAAGGTGAGAATAGAAGGAAGGATGTATCCAAAAGTCATCCCATTACTATAACTATTGACCTCCCTCACTCCTTCACAGGATTCTTTGGTCACAGTCCTTTTAGCCCAATGTATGTTAGGCTTAGCATATTTACAAGGTATACCCAAAGGCAATACCATTCCAAGAGCTACATCATCTGTACCATTGTGGACATTAGAATACGTCCCATTAGATAGAAACAAACACCTTGGGTGTGTACAAATCGGTCCCTCATAATCCACTGCTGCATACTTGGAGTTAATTCTAAAAGGACTTGGATCCTCGTCATTAACCAAGGGAATGGTATTCTTGTACAGCACTATTCCTGAACAATGTATATACAGTGAAGCATCAGTACTATTCACAATGGGCAACAAGCGGGATAATAGCCGGCCTCTCAAATAACTATCAATTCCTTGTAATGCCAACCCACCAATGTGACATTCTGTTTCTCCATATAGAAATTGTTGCAATATATTTTGTTATCACCACCTGGGTAACCCATCCCCAGTGGCTTTCTATGGAATAGACATGATCCCAGATACCCAAAACCAAACACTCCTTTCACTTCTGTAAATTGAGGTGACTGAGTAGAAGTATAATTTATAAGAGAAAATGGATATGCAGTACATAGACTAGTGAATAATTCGGTGGGGTAACAAGCTGTCCCTTCTCCAAAGAATCTCTTATGTGTCTCCAAGTATACTTACTCAGGGCCGTACTTTTTTTTTTCTTTTCGGGAAGATAAACTTACCATTGCTGCGTAAAGGTACACTTTGACATTTTCCAAAGACTATGACACCCCACACAATATTGCTATCAGCAAAACCAAAAGAACAACATAGATTATTTTGTTTTTCCGTGTCAACATCATATTATGCTGTGCAACAAGAACCATTGGCTGCTCTTCCTTAGCAAACTTTCTACTAAAGGAATGCATAATGATTTGCAAAGTGACAAGAACGCAAAGAAAATGTACAAGTTCCCAGTGTCCTTCAGAGCCTCACTGGTACAGGCTATTATCATCCATCATTAAGTTGGCGCTGTTGAGCACCAGCGGTGGAGCTTGCTCTGTCCTAAGCTTTTCTAATCTATCTCATATTGATAAAGATGGTATACCTACAAGGCATACTTCTGTTCTCCCTAGCAAATGCTCTGACAATAAGGGCATAAGTGAATACCAAACTCTCCCCTAATTTCTTTCACTTCCGTTGGTACTGAACTCAGTACTACCTATCTTGCGCAGTCCATCCCTAATCTTTGTTTTTCTTGGACTTAGTATCCCTCAGCCAAGGGAGAAAATTGGACCTGGTGACCCCATGCACTGTATGATCAATAAACAAAGGCTCCTGAATAGCTCAAATTTCTGGAGGAACAGTCTGAATCAAAACATAATCATTCTCCTTATCAGTCTGCATCCAGGTCAGCTGGACGTCGATGAAGGGAACAAACCTGGGCACCTGCTCGCACTTGGTGTTGCCAACTCCCTCCTTGACCCACTGGTCGTATGGCAATAGCAAAGGAATCCTCTGGCAGTGGGCAGCGTGGACCCAGTTCTTTCGACCAGTAACCTTTACTGCCATCTGTGTCACCAACAGAACCTGCTTAGGGTCCTTCCAGCGTGGCTCCAAACTTTTCTTTCACTGTAAGTTCTGGATGAGAATAAAATCTCCAGGCTGAATTCCGTAGCAGGGTCCTCTGGTACAGAAGGTAGGGAATCCCGCACCTCTTGGTGAATACAACGTAAACTCTTTATTAACTGGCCAAGATCATCAAGCAACACGGGATATTCACTATCTGAGTATTTACGAGGACGTGAGATGCCCCAGACATTCGCAGGTTATTCGAACACAACCTCATAAGGTGACAATCCTGTTCTAGAATGAGCTGTAGTTCTTGTTGAAGGAAGAACTAACGGCATAACATCTGGCCATTTCAACTCTGTTGTCTCCTTCATTTTTGCCAGTTTCAGTATGAGAGTACCATTGTACTTTTCAACAAAGCCAACTGACTGTGGATGATTGGCAGCATGAAATTTCTGTTTAACATGCAAACCTTCACAAATCTATGTTATCACTTTCCCATTAAAATGACTTCAGTTGTCACTCCAGATCATTTGGGGCAAGCCAAAACTAGGAAAGTACTCTTTAAGGAGTTTCTTCTCAGTCATAATATTTTTATTATCTTTAGTGGCGTAGACCTCAACCCATTTACTAAACACACATACAACCACCAAAACATACTTAAAATGATTGCATCTCTCTAATTCGATGTAGTCCATTTGAAGGGCTACAAAAAGAAAGTAGGTGGTGCAAAATTACCAGGCTATGTAGGTATACCCTTCCATTGATTATGCATCTTACAGACCATGCAGTATTTCACCAAATGTGCAGCCGTCTTGGAGATGTTATAATTATGCCACACAGAAGCTTACATTTTACAAATGCCTTTTGTACTAATATGAGCTGCGCCATGTGCCATAGTAACCATGAAAAGAACAGATGCATCGGGCACCATCCATTTTTGTTGCCCTGATTTATCAATCCAACATTCTTCTTCATTTAACTGCACTGTACTCTCCTGCAATTTTCATAATTCTTCTGTTGTGCCTTCACTTTGTATTTCCTTTACACTCTAAAGGGTATTTTCAGACATAACAACCTCGGGAACCCACTTAGCTGAACCTGCAACAAACATATGTTTCATTTTATGCCGGGTAGTTTTCTTAGCTACCTGGTCTGCAAAAGCATTCCCTCTACCCACATCATCTGTAACCTTTCTATGGGTGCTACACTTGATTATTGTCAATGTCTTGGGGAGTGCTAAAGCAGTCAAAAGCCGCAATATAAGTTACCTATAATGAATCTTGGTACCATTGGAGGTAAGAAACCCTCTCTATGCCCAAAGCAGCCCAAAATTGTGCGCGACCCCAAATGTGTACTGGGTGTATGTATAAATATTGACATGCAACCCTTCACTCAATTCACAAGCTAGAATAAGAGCAGCAAGCTCAGCAGCTTGAGCCAACTGATAGGGGACTCGTTATGTCTCCACCACCGTCCACAATGTAGTGATAGCATACGCTGCCGTGGTGGTGCCATCTGGTAATTTAAAACAAGAGCCATCAGCATATAGTTCTCCTTGAGGGTCAGATATGGGAAAATCAGTCAGGTCTACCCGTCCTTTTGTCTCTCTCTCCGTCCAAAAAATACAGTCATGTTTGTCGACTGCATTATTCTCAGAGGGAGGGGTAGTAAAGTGGCTGGATTCAGAGTGGCACATCTCTTGATGGTAATGCGTTTAGCAAACAAAGTCAATTCATATTCAGTAAGACATGCAGTGGTGATGGGCTGTGTCTTTGTCTTATTCAAATGTGTATCCACAGCATGGGGTACCATAACTGTGAGGTCACTATTGAGTACCAGTCCATCCAATTGCCTGATCGAAGTGGCTACAGCTGCGACCACTGTCAGACAACTCGGGATGGCCCTAGCAACAGGGTCAAGCACAGCAGAAAAATAAGCACAAGGCCTCTGTTTATCCCCAACGTTCTGTGTTAGGACAGTAAGCATGCAGCCATCCACCTCATGGACATAGCATAGCATACAAACGGTTTGTCATAATTTGGTGTGCCAAGTACCGGAGCCGAACAATGCGCAGTTTTTATTTGCTCAATAGACTGGAATTCTGGTGTCCAAAGCAAAGGCTCATGCACTGCTTTTGTTGTTAATACAAGCAAAAGTTTGATTAGTAGCATGCTATTTGGGATCCAATGGTGACAGTAGGAAGTAAAACCTATAAAAGCATTCACATCTTTCTGGGTTTGTGGATTGGGCATTTTAACAATGGTACTGATACGCTCATGGGTCACCCTCCTACCCTCATTCGACAGTAGGTGACCTAAGTAGTAACCTCCTGTCGACAATACTGACATTTTGAAAGAGAGTCTATGACATGCCAAATGCAGCAACAATTGCACAGTACCATACTTGCATCCTTGTTCTGTATCAGAAGCAATTAACAAGTCATTGATGTATTGTACCAATACATTACCTGGAGGAAGCGATAGTAAATCCAAATTACTTTTCAATGCTTGACTATAATTACTAGGACTCTCTGTATATTCATAGGGAGGGCAACAGAATCTAAAGCTTCTGCCAGCCAGCGTAAATCCAAACAAATACCTACTGTCTAGAGGAATAGAAATACTAAAAAATGCATTTTTCGGATCGATGACAGAAAAGAACTCAGAAGTAGATGGAATCATCATTAAAAGCGTAGTGATACCAGGAACCACCGGAAACTGCCGAACTACCTTTTTATTAACCTCTTGCAAATCAATCACAAAGCGATAAACATAATCAACAACATCAAGGGAACCCACAGGTTTCCTCCTAAGGACCAGGAGAATAGGATTATTACAAATTATATTTCCTCAACGACTTCCTTTCATATCAAAGTTTGAATAAGGTGAAGAAGAGCCCGTTCTCCTACAAGTGGTATCTTTTACTGAGGAATGCGGGGTAGAACAGCATTATCTTTAACTTGTATCGAAACTGGCGGTATATGCAACCGCCAGTTGTATCACCTGTGGCCCACAGCGTGAGTGGTACCTGGGCAAATTCAGCTGGAAGGGGCACATCCTGAGACTAACACTGCCTAGTGCCCACATCTGGACCCATAGTAATGTAAACACCTGCAGGGGACGCGCGCTAATTAACTGAATCGGCGGGGCTTCCTTCTTATTGCTGAATTGTATTAATTGTTTTAACATTTTTATATGCTTTTAAAATCGTAACTATTTTTAATCTCAGTTTAAAATTGAATAGAGCTACTTTGCACTTTATCTAGCACTAGTAGGGTAATCGAAGCCTCCTTACCTGTATCTCAGTCGCCCATTGTTCCCGCCAGCTCCCCGTTCCACCACGGGTTTTCCCAGTTGTCTGTGGAGGGAGCAAAGGTGGTAGATTTTGTCGGTTCCGGGGCAGAGGTGCAGGAAGGCGGGCGGACTACGGGAGGGCTATTTAGACACACATGGAGGCAAAGCGCAGCGGACGCGTGCAGCGGGCGTGCCGGCGGCGCACCAAGGGCGCGCCACAGGCAAGCCCGTCTCCGCCCGTTCGCGTCCAGCCGGGGCCAGAGGCCATAGCCCCTATGCAAGTTATCTTAGCTCCCCGCACCTATTCTCACATAGATCTTATTGCGTTCCGCCCTAAGCGACAACAAAATTGTGAGATTGCATTATTGAATAAACACTTGTTTAACTGCTCTTGCTGCATTTTTTCTTTCTCTCCAGCGTCTTGTGGTCATAGCGACCCAAACGAGGCCCCTTTGCATCATTCAGAGTATAAAAAAGAAGTAACTTCTAAAGAATTTGTCTTCTTTAGTATTAATTGCAGACTAAACACAAAGAAGATATCTTTAACTTACTTCTTAATTTCCAACCGGATGCCATCTTTATGACAGAAACTTGGCTGAATGACAGCTCCGGCCCTGATGTAGCCACTGCGTTACCCCAGAATTACATGATCCTTAGGAAGTATCGTGTGAATAAAGTAGGAGGAGGCATTGGAATTATTTTTAAAAATGAATTTCATTGCAAATGGGAAGATCTTCCGATTAATAATTGTGAGGCCGGCTTGTTTAAGCTTGCTCTTACATCCCGATTTACCTTTTCGGGGATGCTAATTTATCGACTGCCGGGCGCAGCTTGTGCCTGGGCCGCGGCACTTCCCGATCTTATTGCTCCCTTCATTCTTGAAGCCACAAATGTTTCTATATTAGGAGACCTGAACCTTCATCTTAATGATGCTAACTGCGCTATCAGTGCTATGCTGATCACTGACTTACCAGCTCTTAATGTTACTTTATGTAATACTGGCCCTACTCACAGAGCTGGACACCAACTGGATCCAGTTTTTTCCAACCTAAGCAACATTATATGTGAATAAGCCCTTCCTTTGACATGGTCGGACCATTTTCTAATTAGTTTTAAGATTAATCAGGCTTTGGGACAAGAACCCAAGACCATAAAGAATGCTATTATTGGAATGAGAAACTGGAAAAAACTGAATATTGAACGACTCAATACGCATCTTTTGCTTTCCAGACCAGATATAAAGCTAATTAGCACTACAGATGCAGACACTATCCATAACTGGCTTAGTTCGTCATTAGACACGTGCCTTCCTTTAACGAAGAACAAAATTAATAACCACCGGCCCCCGGCTCCTTGGTTTTCAGATAAACTTAAATTATAAAAATAAATGTAAAAGTCTAGAGAGGAAATGGAGGAAACATTATGACCCAATTGAAAAACAGAATTATAAACAAGCTTTCAAAAGCTATCAGGTACTATGTAAAGCATCACGTGCAGAACATATAAAAAACACTATCAGGCTATCCCAAAACAATGCGAAAACACTTTTTAAAATGGTGCAAGAATTGTCAGGCGCTTCACACCAACCAAAACCGCCCAATCTTACGGAAACACAATGTGAAAATTTAGCTATATTCTTTAACTAGCAGCCCGTCCCGACGTTGTCCGGGTATGAAATAGAATGTGTGTAATGTGTGTATTTGGCAAGGGCAATTTTTTTCTAAATCTCGCGGTAGACAACATTTTTTGTATCATTAGAGGTACAGCTTCTCCGTCCTGGTTGATGTTGGCAGGCCCGTGTAATGTCGTTGAATGAGAGAGTTATCAGCCGCGGGTAAATCCGTTTAATGAGAGAGCTGAGTGACAGCGAGTAGGAGAGGCTGCAGTAATTGTCCCCGCAGACGCGCTGCGCTCATTTGCGTGTTCCCCTGCTTGAGGCCCAGATGCAGGCCTGTTTGATGTTAGCAGGTGCGTGTTCCCCCGCTTGAGGCCCAGCTGCAGCCCTGGTTGATGTTAGCAGGCGCGTGTAATTAGTGTACTGATCTGCCGCCTGAGACCGGCTAGATCCCTGGTTGATGGTAGCAGGCGCGTGTAATTTCGTTGAATGAGAGAGTTCAGTAACAGCGCGCAGGAGAGGCTGCAGTAACGTTACATACCAGGCCTCCAGGTGAACGCGTTTGTCCAGCCCCCAGCACAGGGCCACAGCAGACGATCTTCTGATTAATGTACGACCCACATGGCACGAAGGGAGGAACGTAGCACATGCCCCCAGTGTTTCTCACACCCCCAGCGTGCCCCTTGATGCGGCGCAAATGCGTTCACATGGCATGAAGGCCGGACACACGCTACGAGCGTTTCTCACCCCCTCAGCGTGTCACGCCCCCAGCATGCCCCTTGATGCTGCGCAGCAATGTAAATGGCGCTTGTATGTACGACTCACATGGCATTAAGGGCGGACACACGCCCCCAGCTTTTGTCAGCATTTGTCACACCCCCAGCACATGCCCACAGCCCACGATTTGATGGCCGTACCACACGTCCCCAGCGTTAGTCACACCCGACGCCCATAGCACAACGCAGACATGCCCACAAGGGACTACTTTGCTGGCACGGTTCTTTTACCTTTCAAATGTATAGAGGAGTTGGCCTAACGGCTAAGGCGCTCAACCTCGGACCAGGTGATCTGGGTTCGAGTCTTGGTAACGACGCCAAACATCCTGTGATTCTGGGCAAATCTCTTAATCTCCCCGTGCCTAAAAAAAATGAATGTGTGTCCTCATGTAACGTAACTGGTGCTATGTAAAGCGCTCTGATACCTGATTCAGTTCGGGTCAAGTTCGCGCTATATAAAACTCTGCAAAAAAAAATAAGAAAAAAAAATATGGTGGCCGTCTGCATAGCCTATGTCCTTCTGCTGCAACTGCCCTTTCCAACGCTGTATTGGGTGTTGTGATTGGTGTTGTGGTTATTGAGATTACCCGCCTCAAAGGTTTGGGCTCTCTCTTTATAATATTAGTATGGATGAGAAAATATATTTAGAGTTTCATATGAATGGAACACAAAGTCCGCAGTCTATCAGTTCGCTAACAGACTCTACCTCTCCTCCACAACTACTGGTGAATACTAAGGATATACTGGATAGATGGTCACCTTTTGACATTACATCAGTTATAGACACCCTGAATAGTAACAAGTCATGCTCTCCTAAGGACCTATTCCCAATTTCAATTCTAAAAAAATTGGACCCTCTGATCCTTAAATGGATCATGGACCTTCTCAATGCCTCACTTAGTGAAGCAATAATACCAGCCAATTGGAAACATGCGATGATCCTTCCACTGTTGAAGAAAGCCAATGACGATCCGAAGGTTCCTTCTAATTTTCACTCAGTTTCGTTACTTCCTGCGTTTTCAAAAATTCTAGAAAAGCACGTGAATGGTCAGCTGTCCCAATTTGTGAATTCCCGAAATATTTTGCACCCGTCTCAATCGGGTTTTAGATTTGGATTCTCCACGGAATCGACACTTCTCGGATTCACAGAAACCATCCGTAGGCATCTGGATGGAGGTGATACAGTGGCACTCTTCTCGCTAGATTTGAGTGCCGCTTTCGACACCATATCACATGAGACTCTTATCCAAATCCTTAATTCTAAGGGCATTGGCAGCCTTCCATTGAAATGGCTCGCATGCTTTTTAAATAATCGTACATTCCAAGTGTTCTCCTCAACATCTAGCTCCAGATCCCATCATCTTTCAAAACGGGTCTACAAAATATCACAAGATGGATGAATGCAAACAAACTTAAATTGAACGGAGGAAAAACAGAACTTTTGATTTTAGGCGGCAATAAAGATCTATGGGGACCTGAACATTGGCCTGAAGAAATGGATCCCCTCCCCTACCCTCCCAATCAGTCCGCAACCTGGGCATTATAATAGATGACCAGTTGACTATGCGCCAACAAGCAACTAAGGTTATGTCGATATGTTTTACTATTCTAAAATGGTTAAAAAAGATCTTATGGATCCGTCGTCCAGGCCCTAATTATATCAAGATTGGATTACGGAAATATCCTATACTTAGATGTAATCCGTAGATTACAAGTGGTCAAAAATTCGGCAGCCAGACTCTTATGTCGGCTACCTCGAATGGCTTCCATTTCCAAATCACTCCAGGACTTACATTGGCTAATAATTGACAATCGCTCTAAATTCAAAGCATTGTGCTATATGCACAAAATCAATGTCGGAACGGCCCCCTCATTACTTGAACACTTTGGTTCACAAATATAAGCAAATTCGCTCCCTTAGATCTTCGAAGCAAGCCAGATTTATGACCCCTAGATTTACATTGACGCGCATAGGGGGGCGCTCTTTCTCCACTCTCACTCCTGCTCTGTGGAATTCTATGCCTCTCCCCCTCCATTTGGAACATAATTACATCAAATTTAGGAAAGGCATCAAAACTTGGTTATTTAATTTATAGTCTTTCCCTCTGATCGCTCTGCTGATTAGTATGTGTCTACAGGCGCCGGGAAACCTTCGGGTAGCTGTTGCACCATATAAGCTCAAATATAATAATAATAATAATATATAGTGGCATGCAATTTCTTCAACAGATGCAAACCCATCAGATTTTCACCATAATTAGATGTTAACAAGAATGGAGATTCCACAGTTAAAGTTCCAACGGTCAATACAAGGGGTCGTGAAATGGGGCTTACAACCGGTACACCTTAAAAAAACTACAGAAACATTACAATGGCCGGACAGAGATGCCCCGGGAACCACATGTCGAGAAACAGAACTCTTTTTTGCACCTGATCCTACCAGAAATTCCTTAGTCAAGCCTTGTAAATCTGCTGTCACATAAGGACCACACTGGCTTACAGGTATCAGTACTGGCCCCTCACTCTGTCCCTAGCTGTCCTAACTATAAGACATACCTGTCACATACCTGTCACATCATCCATGTCATAATCATCATGATAATACTGTCCATCTCCCGGGTCATCAAAATAATTATTATCAAAACAGCCCACTGGAGCCACAACATTCTGATTTCTGACAGTCTCTACCACCAGAACCTCGTCTTCTGTGGGACACAACCTTCTGTAAAAGCACAGGGCACTGGCGACTCCAATGTCCTTCCTCCTTAATACGCACACTGATTCTGGCACAAACGTTTAGTTGAAGGCTGCTGAGTATGTGGCAGCTCCAGAGAAGGATCTCCTAGTCCCCTATTATTTCCCCTAAATGCTTGTTTCAACACCTTTGTCCTTAGATCCTTATGTTGCTTATCAGCCGTATCCTTTTCCTCCTGATCTCGGTGGTCATAATATTGGGCCATATTAAAAATAACAGAGGGAGAAAACGTGGACCAAGTACTCTCAGACGCTTGCAAGTGAGAAATGATTGCAGGTGAAAGATTAGTAACAAACCTATCAACAAACAATCAAACTTCTCCCTCAGTGGACTTTTCCTGCCCACTAGAATCCCAGTTTGTGTCTTCGAAATGAGTAACAAAATCAGATACACTCTCATCCTTCTGCCAACAAGCCATCAAATTGTCCCAGCTTACCTTCTTAGGTGGAATAAGAAATATACGTAATAATATGACCAGGCAAAGCAAGTATCTCAGCGAGGGGTTTATCACCTAGCTTCCTTTCCAGATCCCATTCTTTAATCACATCCCATGTATCGCCCAGTTCTGAAACATGATCTTGAGTATTCAGCTGTCTTCAAATATTGACTGGAACAAGAAGACCAAAAAACATTTCAATACCTTCAAGAGTCATAACAGTAGGTGAGGCAGCCTCTGTCAGTTAGTTATAATAAGCTGTAGGATTTTTCCTAGGGTCAGACAAAGAAGTCTTTAGGGCTAAAACCTCACTTCTTTTCCATGGAGTATAAACCCATTGCTTCAAATGCGAGCCGCCATGGCCGGTCTAGTGATCGCACTGTTCCAATCCGTCAACTCAAGTATTTCTGTATGATATATTGGATGAACTTCACCCATAGGGAACTGAGTAATTTTGCTAGGACTCTTATCATATAATCAAACTCTGTAAGAAACTATAGTGGCAATATTTGCAATGACCTGACCTGGGGCTAAATCAGCTACATAGACACAGTCCTTAATATCAAATAGCACTTGAGGGGCCTCTGTTTCAAAGTGTGTGCACCAAAGACCAATCAATATAGCAGACATTTGTTGGAGAGCGTGCTGCTGTAGAAAAGGCTCATACTCATGCATACCTTGCCAAATGTCCTCAGTGCCATAAACCGTATTAGTAGCCCACTTCATAACCTGCCTTGCTAATGGAATGGAATGGAAAGAGAGCTTATATAGCGCGATGGCTACCCAAGGGCGTCCCAGCGCTGCAGAAAAAATAGGATGAGCTGGAAAGGCTGGAATTAGTTGAGCTAAGGGAAGATTTAGGTAGAGGTTTTATTAAAAAGCCAGGTTTTAAGAAGCTTTCGGAAAGTGAGTAGATTGGATTCTGATCTGATTGGAAGGGGGAGAGAGTTCCAGGTCTTGGCAAGATTGTAGGAGAGCGATCGGCCTCCGCATCTGGCTCTTCTGATGCGAGGTACTGAGGTGAGGTGGAAGGTCGTGGATCTGAGGGGGCGGTTGGGGTGATAGGCTTTTACCAAGGGGCGATTGATGGAGGGGCCTGTTCCCCAGTAAGAGTGATGTGCAATGCACATGCTCTTGAATTCAATTCTGGATCTCACAGGGAGCCAGTGGAGATCCTTCAATCTGGCTTTGACTGAGATTCGGCGAGGGATGTCGAGAAGGATTCTTGCCGCGCAATTTTGGATAATTTGAAGTCTGTTAAGTGTGGATTGTGGGGCCCCAAGGTATAGGGCGTTGCCACAGTCGAGACGGGATAGGATTAGTCCTTGGACCATGATCCGTCTTGAGTGAAATGGGAGGAGAGGGAGAATTTTTTGAAGTAGCCTCATTAGCCCGAAGCAGGTGGCAGCGAGCTTGGTTGCTTGGTGGTTGAATGTAAGAGTATGGTCAAGCCATATGCCAAGACTCTTGATTTGTTCCTTGGGTTGTGGGGGGCTGCCTAAACGGAGGGGACAGATGGAATCAATGGATTTCATGATGTTATTTCCAATGAGCATTACCTCTGTTTTATCCCCGTTTAGTTTTAAACAGGAGCCTGACATCCAGGCAGCGACGGCTTCCAAGCATTTGTGTAGGCTATGGTGGGAATTGAGAGGAGGGTCCAGTGCTACCACTAGCTGTGTGTCGTCCGCATAGGTGACAATTTTCACACCGAAAGGGCGGACGACATCAGCTAGAGGACTAAGATAAACATTAAAAAGGGTGGGACTCAGGGAGGAGCCCTGAGGCACTCCGCAATTAAGAGGTTTACTGGCGGAGGTGAAGTCCCTCTCAAATACTTGGAAGGATCTGTCTGTGAGAAAGGATATCATCCAGGTGAGTGCTGTTCCTGAGATTCCTATCATGCCAAGGCGGTGGAGTAGAATATTGTGATTTACAGTGTCGAAGGCGGCACTTAGGTCGAGTAGGACGATGGCCGTAGACCCGCCACCGTCCAGGATCCTTCTTGCCTCCTCCGTCACTGCTATCAGGGCAGTCTCTGTTCCATGACGAGGCCTAAAACCCGTCTGGGTGGGGTCCAGTATGTTGTTAGCTTCTAGGAAGTCGGTCAAAACAGAATTGACATGTTTCTCCAGATGTTTGCTGAGCCAGGGTAGAAGGGAAATAGGTCGGTAGTTAGAAGGATTGGTTTGATCGAGGCTGGGTTTCTTTAATAAGGCTTTGACCATAGCTCTTTTCCATAGAGGTGGGACAATGCCAGTATGGAGGGAGGAGGTGGGCAGGTCTTGGATGGTGGGTGAAATCTGCCTGGTTATTGGGATGAGAACCCTAGGGGGGGCTGGATCAATGGGTGAACCGGATTTGACCTGTCCCATAATCTTTTCTAGGTTGATTAGGTCTAGTGGCGGAATGCTATTGAGAGCGTTAGGTGGAACTGTTGTAGGGCCTGTGTCGGCGATATCTCTGGGCGAGGTGACGGAGTGAGAGAAAGAGGATTTAATGACTTCTATTTTATGGTGAAAGAACTCCGCTATCTCCTCACAATGGGTCTGAGTATTGTTGTAAACCTTTGAAGTCTCGGGAGTGGTAGGAGAGATTTAGCTATCTGGTAGATCTCCTTGGGTTTAGAAGCTGCCTTATCTATCTTTTGTTCGTAATATTTGGCCTGAGCTAGTTGTATATTTGCTTTATAGTTTTTGATAGCTGCTCTATAGTTCGCTTTGTCTGCTGGGAGATAATCTAGGCGCCATTTCCTCTCGATTCGTTTACAGGCGCGTTTGGCCTCTCGTAGCTCAGTCGTGTACCATGGGGCTTTTGGATTGCTCCGCTTGGGATGGATACTTTTTAATGGGAGTACTCGGTCTAAGGAGCTAGTGATCCATCTGTTGTAATTCTCATTGTCCTGGATGGGATTAGAAGTGTTAATAGGTTTGGTGCAGAGTAAGTTATCCTGCCACTCAGGTAGGGGGATTTTTGACCAGTTACGTGACTGTTGGGTCGTCGGGGGTTTAGGGAGGGGGTGAAAGGGAAGGGTCCAAGTAAATGGAATAAGAAAGTGATCGGACCAGGGAAGGGGGCAGGGGTTTCCAACGTGAAGGTAGGGGCAGTTACTGAAGATGGGATCTAAAAGATGGCCTTTTAGATGAGTGGGCCCAAGGACATGTTGCTGTAGTTCAAGGGCGTTTAGACTGGAGGATAGTTCTCTGGCGTTTGGATCGTTTGGGTCATCCAGGTGGATGTTGACTGGCCTGTGACCCTGGTGGGCGGTATATGAGCATACCAGAGAAGGTATGTGTGGGACTGAGTTTTATGTAAAAAGGAAGACATTCACTGTCTGAAGGATGCACGGGAGTGCTAGTGACTTCGTATCCTGCTTTATGGATTACTGCTAGGCCACAGCCGGTTCCTTTTTTGCGGTCAAGGCGAAGTATTTGGTATCCAGGTGGAAGGGCTTGTACCAAATCGGGTTCTGAGTGTTCCTGCAGCCACGTCTCTGTTACGAAAAGGATGTCTGGGCTCATTTCCTCTAACATTAGGGAGATTTCCATGGAGTGTTTGGGGAGTGATCGGCAATTTAGCAGAAGCATAGAGTATATTGTGGGTTTCATTTTAGGATGGAGAGAAAAATGAAAACCACACTGGTTGCAGGCGGGGTGTTTTATAGATGGGTCCCATGCGTGTAGGCAGGGTGTCCCTGCAGCCTGATTTAGTTGATGAAGGGAGTAAGAACTATAGCTGATGGTCTGGCGAGATGGCTGAGCAGGGGGGATGGCCTCTGGCCTCGGTCGGTCGCGGACGGGCGCAGACGGGCTTACCTTTGGCGCGACTTCGGCGCGCAAACGTCGCGCCCGCTGCGCTCGTCCGCTGCGCGTCCGGAAGATGCACATAATTTATAGAGATGTAAAGCGGCGACCAGGGGGGTGTGGCCTCCAAAAAGGGCGTGGCCTCCGGGCTTGGCGGAATGGCGGCAAGGAGTGTTGGGGTTCAAGTGCCGCGTCAGCGCTACATCCTTCTCATCCTTACCTACTTCAGAGTGCGCCAACGGACCCACTCGCTCCCTATATTTCACCCAATCCCTGTCCTCAAACCCTTGGTCTGGCGTTGCAGCATCCAAAAATGTAAGAGGATGAACAACCATGGGAGGGGTAGCGGCAGCAGACATAGATACAGCTGTGGCTAGTGTCGCCATTGAAGGAGAAAGAACAGAGGACACAGGATTTGGAACAGTACATGTACAAGAGGTCACGGTCATCAAAGATGGCAAGGACAAAGAAGGAGCAGGGGCGCCAAAGCCATCGAAGTAACAGCCATAGATACTGGAACAACCGAAGCAGACGAAACAGGCTGCTCTGACTGTAAAGGAACATTGGGATATACCCTCTGTGGGGCAGAAGGAGCGGAGGTCGAGTATCTAACAGCTCCTCTAAAAAAGTATCATTTTCCTCTTCGGCCAAATAAGACTTGTCAATATGCAGCCAAAATCTACTATCGTCATATTCAATTCCCAACTCCTATTTTTCTCTATCATATGCTACAACTTTTTGAATCAATGTTTGCATTTTACCTCTCCATCTTTAAAGGCCTCTGTCTCGCCTCCTTCTGCCAAGACCAGAGGGAGTCAAACATTGACTGTCTACTTTATCTCTTAAATAACTGTTCCTGTAAAAATGCAAATTAGGGCTGCCTTCAGGAGTCTCATGCTGAGCTTCTTCCAATCGAGCATCAGCTGAGCAACAACCACAACACAAATTCCAAAACTTGCTTAGGCCAGGCATTTTTAAAGAAAAACAAAGTTGTTCGTTTTACCTGGCAAAGTATTTGCAAACACTTTTTATCAAGACCATCCTTGGACTGTCCCAGACTCAAACCCAAATGGTACCATATCCACAAAGAACCAAAACAGACTCACCGATATCAGTGGCACAAACGAACCAGTTCTCCACTGCGACTCTTCTGACCAAATGGTCAGATCCGAGGGTTTCGTCTGCAGGACTCTGGTCGGGATGACCACTGGGCGAGGCACTGTCCAACAGGATAGAACAGCTGCGAGTAACAGACACTCTTCTATCAGGGATCCCTAAGCCGCCAGTCTGACCCGACAATGTCCTCACCCCTTCCCCCGTCAGCGGAAAGGGGATGGATCAATCACCCGAAGGAGTCCCTATTTGGGCGCCATCTGAAGGAGGTGACCCATTTAGGGCCACCCAGGTCACTAATGACCACCTCTCAGCTTTGCGTACTAAATGAAGTGTCGGTCAGACAGTAGAGAATACAAACCAATAACGGTTTCATTCATATACACTCAGAGTGGAGCCCCATCTGCCCAGTCTCTAGGAGTGCTGTAGAGGGAACCAAAATTGACAAGCATGAAGATACATTATGTACGTTATGTACGTTTCGTAACAGGGCGAAAACACGCCCACAGTGGAATTTTCAAAAGAAGTATAATTGAACAGCAAAATACAGAAATAAATATTTTAATATGCGCTCATATCTTACACAAAGTAACATAGTCCAAGGACATACCATCCAGAACCCACCACCAGACAAGCGGGAGAGGGCCTCTATCTAGTGAGAAAGTTATGTGCTGACATGCAGTGTGCTCATTACTGAACCAAAGCAAAGTGAAGAAACGAAACTCAAAAAGGAGCATTTCTCGAAATTGAACTCAGTTTCGGAACATCCTAAAATAGCGCCCAAATAGAAAATGGCGCAGCACATGCTAACTTACATGGAGCACTACGTAAGCATAAACAATTTTTATTCTAGCAACTTCATGCTTGGACCACATTTTATTGCTTTTACTTCATTTACTGGCTAGAATATTGATAGATTTCAAATTTTGCACATCAGACATTAAACTACTGAGCGTCAAATTTGGAATACTAATTTTGCACCATCCATACTTGGGACCTCAAGAAAGCATAAGATTCCACTCTGGGGCCCATGGAAGCATGTCTCGTATTGACCTCCTCATCTCAACTGCCTCTTCTCTCACAAAATTTAGAGATGTGGGGCACCTGGTGAGAGGAATATCTGATCAATCCCCCACATGGGCGAGATACTGTAGGGGTACTCCAAGGGTAAGGGACACACTTCCTATGAATCCATAGTTTTTAAAGCTACCTGCAATATGGGAGGTACTACTAAAACATAAAACCATTCATTTTCAGAACAATTTACATTTAATTACCTCCTCTCTGACACTCTGGAAAGCCTACAAGATAGTGATCAGAAGGCAGGTATTCTCAGTGATGGTGGGACACAAAAGAGGCACAAATGCTACAGTGGCGAAGCTCAAACAAGAGTTCTTACAGCTCGAGAAACAATTAGCACAAGATACCCAAATAGATACACAACACCGCCTGCGACTCAAATAACAGGAATGTAGGGACTTAGTGACAGATGCGGCCAGGATCAAATATAAGCTACACAACACAAGCTTTATGAGCTGGGAGTCCGATAAGGGAACCTGCTTGCTTGGCTAGATAAGCAAGAACGTGCTAATGGTGGCAGAAGTGGAGTCTCTGGACTGGGAATGCCTGAAAGACCCACAAGCTATCACAGATACTTTTGCAGCCTATTACTCACAAATATACACATCAGATGAGTTGACATTGGAGCAAGACTCCCTGACCTTCCTACCGGATAGACCCATTCTGACCCATCCAGCAGATGAGGCATCACTCCAAGAAAGTGACCTCAAGGAAGAGGAAGTTAAACACGCCATCCGATCACTATAGTCAGGCAAAGCTGTTGGACCTAATGGAATGCCTATAGAACTGTATAAAGGTACGGCACCCATAACAGGACCTTATCTCCTGAAAATGTTTGAGGAAAGTAAACAAGAAGGCACACTCCTGGAAGAACAGCGACTTTCCTCAGTAGTAGTAATTCAGAAAGAGGGTAGGTCACCTGAACAATGCGACTCCTATTGGCCCATATCCTTGCTCAATGCAGAGCTGAACATACTAGCCAAAAGCCTTGCACTCCGTCTGAATCCATTAATGACGAAACTGGTTAATCCTGATCAATCAGGGGTTCATTCCCAGACGAAACACGACACTAAACCTATGATGGCTCCATGGAGTTCTGGGATAAGCACATAGAATTAAGGAGGACGCAATGATTACTGTCACTTGACACACGCATGGCCTTTGACTCAGTTTAGTGACCATATCTTTTTGAAGTGCTCTGCCATATGGGCGACAGCGCAAATTTCCTATCCTGGTTGCGACTTCTCTACTCGCAACCTCTGGCACGAGTGGTAGTTAATGATAGGGTCTCTGAGGTTTTTGCCCTCCACAGAGGAACACAACAGGGCTGCCCTCTCTCTCCATGATCTTTGCCTTGATCCTTGAGCCAGAGAAGACCTCCAGATCCTGAGTCTACACCAGATGGAGGACCAAGAGGATAGAATATCTTTTGTACATCGCTTTTCCCGGGTTCACAGTCCCCAGGCTTATAAATATTCTCTTGAATTTTGGCAAATACTCCAGATACTTAATCAGTTAGTCCAAATGGATGATGTTCATCCTCCACGGTCTGGCGCTGCGACTCCTAACTGGCTGCGAGAACCGAGTGGCCGAGGAGAGTTTTCTTTATCTCAGTATCCATGCGATCACTGATCCTAAGATATTTACAGCCAAAAATTGGACGGACCTCCTGAACGCCACAAAAGTGATGTTCAAAAGTGGAAATCTCTCCCACTGACTTCCTTGGGTAGGGCAGCGCTATATAAGAAGATGGCGCTGTCCCATTTCCTTTATATACTGTGGAACTTCCCCTTTGCCGTGCGAGATACTTATTTCAAAGTGGTTAATAGCGAACTTAGGACCCTGCACTTCGACAGAAGGTCCCCTCGTATAGCGTTCACAAAAATGACCCGAGGATTGTATGAAGGGGACAGCACTTCCTGATCTTCAAATGTACTATACATCGGCCCAACTGACAACTTTCAACTATTGGGCCCACCAAACCAGAGTAGAACCCACCTACCGCATGGATCATCTGGTCCTCCACACAGGGGGCTACCACCAAGCGGTATATACCAATCCACGCCATTTATCCCTAGAGGGACCGACAGCCCTAACAGTCACCCTCTGGCACTCAACACTACCTAAATTAGGATGGGAGAAGTGAATCACACATGCTACCCCTTTATGGGATCCAGAAATCTTGGGCTCAATGGCAAATTGACAAGGTCTTGGCAAGTGGGCCTTGATAGGGATCTCCACTGTGGGAGACATATGCACAACCAGAGGGGCAATTTCATTTCTGACCTACAAAAAACATACAAATTGGTCCCCCCAGAGTCCCTCCAATACCTACAAATCAGACACGCTAGCCTAACAGTATTTACCCCTGATGAAGTCCTACCGGAATCGTCTCCTTTGGAGGACAGACTGTTGGAGGACCACCTCTCCACCAATGCAATTTCAGTCATGGACCATGATCTCATATATAAATCAACTGACACTCTTGCCCAGCTCCAGCAATGCTCGGAAACAGACTTAGAAGACTTGCAGAAGGAGGACTGGGTTGAAGCCATCACCTTACCACGAGAAGTCGCTGTTAAACTACGCTTTCGATAAGTACAGTTAAAAATTCTGCTCAGAGTGTACATCTCCTGCACTAGATGGGCAAAAATGGGCAGACAGCTAAACACGGGGTGCCTCATAAAATATGGACAAGTAGGAACCTTTTTTCATATTTTGTAAGAATGCCCAAATGTCCAAACATACAGGAGTGGGGTGTTAACATGCATCAGTAAAGTCACCGGTACTACCATAAGACGATCGGCCAGACTATGCCTGCTTAATATCCCGGAAGTCACAGACCTGAATCGAGCAGACCAAACGTGGGACACACTGGGCACGAAGGTAGCTAAATGCAACATTGCACAAATGTGGGGGGTGGTGACAGCTCCATCCCTTCACGACTATAAGAGAGATTTGGACTGGTGCATCGTGGCAGAGAGATCTGTGAACAAGAGCAGGGGGTGCCCTAAAATGTGGGAGAAGTTCTGGGGCAGATGGAATACATACAAAGGGAGCCCTTGTACCGCTCCGAGATCAAGGGCCTGAGATATAACATCACCAACATTGACGATATGATAAAAGTGAGGATGATGTATGTGTTGTCTTACGCATCTGGCCATTGTCAATAATATGTATAATAACTGTCGAATACAGAACTGAAACAGAATTGTGATAAATTACGAACAATTGTACACTGGCTAATGTCTGTGGCACAACCAACATATGTTATGTGTTGTTTAACCCCTTTGTTAATAAGACGTTTTTTTAAAAAGAAAGCCCAAGACGCTGATCCAAGTGACCAACCCAGGTCAACACCTTCTCTACCCCATTGGGGGAGGCCCTATAAAGTGGTTTAGGTATCAGCAATTTTTAAAACAAATTCTCATTTCATAGTCTTTGAAACAATATCTCATTTGATGTAAATGCTATCATTTTGCATTGGTATGCCTAAATCAAGTGTTGTTAATAATTTACCTGGTTCTAGAAAATCAATTATTTATTTTTGTCAAGCGCTGCTTTTGTATTGTTGCCTTCATTGTTTAATAGATCATTGATGTGTACTTTTTGGCCCGCTTCACACAACAAATAAATATTGTTTTTCACTTAAACACACAATAAAAAGATAGATTAGTGGGTGTACTTCACATCCATGTCTTCTGTAGATGTTTTATTAATGTAAGGTAAACTTCAAAAAACAAGTTCCAAGCAGTCACGTTTTCTTGTCTTTTCAATTCTTACTGTTAGCCACAGTGACTATCCGGGCGAAACTAAAACCATTCAGTGGTTAATTCCTAGTGGAAGGAACTGAATACTGCCTCAGTGAGGTCTATTTCATGCCACAATGTAGGATTCATCTTCATTGCAAAGTAATTCAAGAGCACCATAGTGCAAGTGGGGTCTGCGTGCAGGGGAGAAAAGTTTATGTGTAGGAAGGTTTCCTGAGAAATCGTAAATCTGAGGCAGTGCCAAAAGCTTACGCCTCCCCACGGGAGGCGTAAGGGAGGCGCAACAGGGAGAAATATCCTTATTTCTTCTCGTTTTTCCTTTTTCTATGTGTTCTGCATACATAGAAAGAGGAAAAGCCTCTTGTGATTATTTTTGTACAGAAAGGTTTCCCTTCCTGTACAAAAATAATCATCCCCGCAACGCAGGTACCCTTGCACCATTGTGCAAAGGTGCCTGCATTAGCGCAGGCAGCCCATTGTGCACCAACGCAGGGAAATAGGACAGGTATGCGCCGTAACTTATAGATACGGAACATTCCTGCCCCTTTCTTTTGCCGTAGGGAAGCGCAGCAGGTAGGCCTGGTGCACTTCCCTACGGCAAAACCTCATAAATAAGGCCCCAAGTGATTCCCTTGCAATGGATAATCCAGACACGTCAAGTAAAAATCTGCGCCGTGCTGTGTCTCACTGCACACAGGTGCGCCATCAGAACGTCACTTTTTGTGACGTTCTGTGGCGCCAAAGCCTGCCTGATATTTATCAGGCAGCACTAAGACACTTTTTTTGGCTTAATGCTGCCTGATAAATACCAGTTGCCATAACGCAGTGTTCTGCGTTAAAGGGGCATGCAATGGGTGTTGCTGGGGGCGTTCCCAGCAACATCCATGGCCTTTTGACACTGCCCCAGATTTACAAGAAATCGTAAATCTGAGGCAGTGCCAAAAGCTTGCGCCTCCCCACGGGAGGCGTAAGGGAGGCGCAACAGGGAGAAATATCCTTATTTCTCCTCATTGTTCCTTTTTCTATGTGTGCTGCATTCTGCAGCACACATAGAAAGAGGCAAAAGCCTCTTGTGATTATTTTTGTACAGAAAGGTTTCCCTTCCTGTACAAAAATAATCATCCCTGCAACGCAGATACCCTTGCACCATTGTGCAAAGGTGCCTGCGTTGGCGCTCGGCAGCCCATTGTGCACCAGGACAGGGAAATAGGACAGGACAGTAGCGGTCGGCAGTAGGTGTTTCTGTAGGGCGGTGACGTGGGCAGGGTGGGGTTTAGTAATGTATGGATTACGGAGTTTTACAGGAAAGTAGACATTTAAATAAATAAAACGAATTTCGTTGCGCGCACTGCATCATCAAATGTAATGCAATGCGCGCTACGAAATTCGTTTTATTTATTTAAATGTTTACTTACCTGTAAAACTCCGTAATCCATACATTACTACCCCCCACCCTGCCCACGTCACCGCCCTACAGAAACACCTACTGCCGACCGCTACTGGGACAGGAATGCGCCGTATCTTATAGATATGGCGCATTCCTGCTCCTTTCTTTTGCCGTAGGGAAGCGCAGCAGGAAGGCCTGCTGCGCTTCCCTACGGCAAAACCTCATAAATTAGGCGGCCCAGTTCTTTTTGTAAGTCTTTTGTATTGTGTGAAGTGTCATGTAACACTATAATGTTCTCTCTATTATTAATATTAGTTTATTGTATAGTTAATTAAAAACATAACAATTTAACTTAAGACATCTTTCACACAAAAATGTAAAACAATTTCACCTTTTACAGAATACAAATTATCATAAAGTGTATAAAAAGCAGCGAGTACAAACTCAGTGTATTCACATGTCTCCAATTTGCTCTTACTTCCTAGTTTTACCAGCTAAACATGCAACACTAACATTTACTCTCTAAGAAGTCACAGATCGAGAGCATTTTAAGTTGCCTGTCGAAGGGATTTTGATTGAGTCGGATCCGCTTGGACAGTTTCCCAAAATAATGCACTGTATCTCTCCTATTAAGATGCCTTTCATACTTAGGGGCTGCCAGTCAATCGATTACCCTAGACAGTTCATCTGGATCAGAGAAAGGTTTCACCTTCAGAAAGCGATGAACTAATGAAAAAACACAGCTTAACAAGCATGCATTGCTATCCAGTGGGAGAAGGAGCCCATGCTTAATCTTTCTCAATCTAACCATGTGGAACCAGGATGCCCAGCCCTCCTTTCCTTCTTCTGAGGAATGTTGAAGGAAGGAGGTGTTCCCAGACTCCACCTCTCGAGACTGCTAGGTCAGCAGCCAACCACTGCTACTTTAAAAGCTTCGCTTTCAGCACAGTCTAGCTGCACTCCCTCTGAAATCAACCAGTGGCAAGGATGGCCATCCGCGAGGACGCTACGAGACCTCAGTGGGGCCTTCTCTTCATACTAGGAATGGCACTTCTGCCAGGGAATGGTAAGCAGCATTTTCGTGTCTTACATTTGTTCATTTAAGAAAGCACATGAGGCTGCAGTGGTTTCAGTCACTTCACAATTTGATCAAGCTATCCAGGTAGGGGTTTTGCCTACAGGCTATACCACCAGACAGAGCATGTACTTTTGAAATGCAACATTCATAGAAAGTATGCTTGGTAGTGTGTATTAATAGGATGAATAATACAAGGGACATTTATATTCCTTATTTAGAAAAGGTTCAGACACAGAAAACTAAAAATAGTAGCAATCTACCAGTTAGGATGATTAACAAGTACCTGCAAAATATGTACCTTTTCCTTTACTCAAAATTTATATTAAAGCATACTTGATTCCCTCAAGTTGCTCTTCATGACCTCTAATATTCTCTATTCAAAGCATCTATAGTGAATCGAAGCACACAGGACACTTTGCAGTCCTGACAGACGATTCCTTTGCTGTACCTAAAATTAAGTTACTCTTAATAGGATGAGGCTAGATTTTCTGCAAAGACACCACCTATTTCAAAACATTAGGAAGCAGGGGGCCACTTGTATCAACATTTGTAATAGCGATTACCTAATTGTGATTTTCTGTAAATCGTATTTCATAACATCGTATATGCAAAAAAAGAGCAAATTAAAAAAAAACTGAAAAAAATAGTATTGGTAAAGTACAAAAAACATAAATGGAGAATGCATCTTTTTCTCCTAATCCACTCACTTCCCAGTCGATGCATTCAAAACATCCCACATCGAACAACCTCCCCACCACAAACAATCCAAATTACAGACAAGATGTTGAACTTGCTAATATTAGAAGCGTGTTTATACATTACAAAAATATACCACGAAGACATTTTTAAAGTAAAAGTAAAGATGGAGTCTTGTTCCACAATTATAAATCTGCTGTGGAAAAGGCCTGGTCTCAAGTCTTCAAGTCTCAGTATCATCAAAAGCAGGGCTGTGATACTGGGATACTGCATCACTGTGACAAGACTTCAGACAGCTTCAGTTTGTCGCTGGCAGGATGGGACTGGCCATAACATTTGACAGTACACCTTTAAATCAATAGAAGCTGAAAAAAGCAGCCAATTTTCTCCCAAATCCCAATGGTGACTTGGGAAAGTTGTCAACTTAACTCGTAATTCTCAAACTACCTTCATGAACTTGAAATAAATAACACAAAAAAAACAGGGCGTATTCAAGTTTTAGAAATTGCAGCGGGCCATTGATGGACTTAACTGTCACCTCCTTCCAAGTGGTCATGTTGAATGTGAGAAGCTCAAAGTCAACCATATCAAATCTTCCAGTGTCAGTACCACAAACATGGACGCTGGCATTTAAAAACAGAGTAAATTATTCTCCAGAATGTGTACAATTGGCTGAAGAGAAATCTACATCTCGAGATGTTGAAGTTGAGTAGAAGATCAGGGGTAAAAATCAGCATCCATAATAATTAGAGATGGCTGTTATTGGAAAAGGGAAATTTACTACCTAGAGGCAAAAATGAAAAATAATGTACTCACTGAGACATTTACACGCCTAGGACAAAACATACGAGCAGTACTTGAGTATCCATCCAATAATTGATCAGCCTATCTGGAGTGATGAGCTGATGCAGGCCCTCTTCGGACTGAAGGTTTGTCTATGGAGAGTAGGGAAGTCCAAGGCGGTGTATGAGGAGTCAGTGGTGTGCAGGCTTTCCGGCTTAACCTTGTCTTTTAAGAAGACAAACAAGGTAAGCCTTCAGCTCCTAGCAGTTATAGGCCCTTGTTGAGGATTAAAACAATGTGCTGTAGCCTGAAGCAATAAGCAGGCTTGGTTTGTTGAACCCTGCTCGTATTTTTGAAATAAATTCACTTAGTAACTGAGATGCGGAAATGGTTAAAACACCTTGGGAAGGTGGAGTTAAGAACGGGGCCTGCACAGTTGAAGTCGAAGTCAAAGGCGAAAACATTAAGCTAGTGTGAGGAGTGAGACAATACTGGACAATGTAACCTCTTGGCTCCTTTTAGCTATGGTGCTTAGCAGTTTGCTCTAGTTTGGAATGGATTTATTACGCAATTCAACTTCTTTGCTTAGTCCTTGACTATGAACTGTATATATCTGATGTATCCAGTTGCTTGCGGGAAGTATGAAATGACAATCTAAGTGAAGGTTTCGCAAACTTTGATTTTAAGTACATAGTGGTATATTGTTAAGCAGTTCGACCAAATTCTCCCTACAATGGTTTCATACAATTCTTTACATCTGCATTGTCATAAAAAGGCAATTGGTGCAGAGAATTTTGCAACATGACTGGAGTTTTTAGTTGTTCATACAAATGAGTTCGAGAAGCTCAGCTGCCTAGTATTTATTCCACGAGACTGGCCAATAATTAAGCTGAACATACATTTTTTTTCTTTTGAATGCTTTATTAAGATTGTAAAGTACAGCAATTAGACAACATATACAGACATTTCAATTCAAGCAGAATAAGTGAACAATAAAAACTGGACAGTGAATGGCTCCAATAAGAAGAAATGAGCGAAAATGAGATCTGAATATAAAGCCAACAAAAATTGATCACACGTGCACTGATGAATTAAAAGAAGTACATAGCCTCAACAGAATACCGAAGGCATTTAACCAAAACAATTGCATTTTAATTTTCATAAGGGGAAAGAGAAAAGAGAAAAGGGGAAGAGGAGAACAGGGAGGGGAAGAGATAAGAGAGAAACACTATAACAAGCAACAGCATCAAATCCGAAAAGTTAAATTGTATCATTCTACTGAAGAATATAACATTTTTATGGTGGTTCGTAACAGGTGACAGTAGAAATAGATTGAGCAGATTGTCTGGAAAAAAGACGTAAGTGGTAAACACAGTCGATCATTTTTTAATTAATAGAGGAATGGATGTGGCGTAAACATGGTCCAGTCTATGATGATGACTTAATATATTCCACCAACCAATAAAATGCATTTTAGTTGAATCTTTCCAATTTGAGGTAATAATCTGAGGGCTAACGCAATGAACAAATATATGAGCTTACCAACCATACCCTGGGATTGCCAAATAGAGGAAGAACCTCCTAAGAAAATCTGTATATTATCAAAGGGAAAGGACATGAATGGGATGTCATTCAGCTTATTCCACAGAAGGACAAAGGCAAATAATATGAAACAGGTCACTCTTGACATGTGAGCAAGATCAACATTTTGCATTATCAATCAACTTAAATTTGAGAAGCTCTGTAGTGGTGAGAAATAACCTGTTGAAAAAATAATATAGTGTTTGTGTTGTGCTTGCTGAACGAGATGAGGTGTGAATTTTTGCCCAAATAGATTCTCATGCCTGGAGCTTCCCATGCGAGCTCCACCTTGGATTTGGACCTCGAATCAGAGGGCCGCGACAAAATCCAATAGACAGCAAAAGCTTTCATATTGGAGGAAAAATCTAAATTAAGGGGAAGGGGTTGGCCTACTGGTGCAGGGAGAGAAGGCTGAATAAGGAGAGAAAGGAGAAGATTCCTGAGATGAAGATAATGAATAGCATGAAATGAAGAAATGTTATATTTTCCTGAATTTCATGAAATTTCATATGAGAGCTGTCATTCAGTATATGGGCAATGGTAACAATGCCTTTATTAATCCACTCCCTCCAAGAAAGAACTTTAATATTACGTTTCAAGTGTTTATTGTACCAAATAGGGTTTTGCAAGAAAGTGTCCTTGCAGGAGTTAGAAGCGACCATTAAAGGTTTAGCAACAGCAAAGGCATGAGAAAGTATTGGAGAAAAAAAAGGCCTTAGTGGGTTGAGAGAGAAGAACAGCCTTATTCAATGAAAGTGGTGTACATTGAGCCTGTTCTAGTTGACCCCATATAGTCAATTCTTCTTTACGGGTTGGCACAAGCGAGGTCCAACTTAGTTTCAGCGTAAATGCAGAATGTTATTTTCTAAGAATGGGAAAATTGACCCCACCATTTTCTTTCGATTGTTGTAGGCGAGCTAAGGACATTCTAGCCTTGTGATTGTTCCACAGTAATTTGGTGAGAGAGCGATTTACAGTTTTGAAGTTATAAAGTGGAAGGGATATCATCAGCATAGATAAATACCAGTTGATTATTGGTAGCAACATAATTTTAATTGTTGCCAGCCTATACCACTAGAACAAAAATAGTGGGGACCAACCATCTATCAAACCCAAGATTCTAGTGGTAAATTCTTTTAGGTTGATTTTAATAGTTTCTTTAATGTTATTAGTATATCAAATACCTAAACATTGTGTGCTTTTTGAGTTCCATTTAAAGGACCTTTGACTTGTCTATATTAAATTTGGACCCAGCAACCATAGAGCATTCCTGTAAAAGTGAGAAAAAATCCGGAACGGATGTGCTATGGTTGGTAAGATATATCAAAATGCCATCCCTATAAGCCGAACATTTAATGTCTATGGGCCTTATTCAAAGAACTAACTTAAGACGTACTCAATTTGATATTCACAAAAGGCACTTACTCATCAGTAAGTGCCTTCTGTGAATACCAAAATGAGTAAAGGCACTTATTCATTTTGGTATTCACGGAAGGCACTTACTCACCAATGAGTAAGTGCCTTCTGTGAATACCAAAACGAGTAAGTGCCTTCTGTGAATACCAAAATGAGTAAATGGTAGTAAGTTTAGGAATTTGTCCTAAGTTAGTTCTGTAAATCGGGCCCTACATCTTTAAATTGAAAACCTTTAAAGCGTGGAGAATGGTGAATTGTTTCCAGTAAGGGTTCTAAAGACAAAATAAACCATAGTGGGGACAAAGAGCCTTGTCTAGTCCCCCTGCACAGGGAAAAGACACTGGATTGTTGACCGTTGACCCAAATAGAAGTGTAAGGATCGTAGTATAATAACTTAATATATTGAAGGAAATGGAGACTGAACCCATGCCACTTCGGTGCTCCGAAAATTAACTCACAATTCACATGATCAAATGCCTTTTCTGCATTAAGCGTTTGGGCTGCCACAGGGGAACCAAACTTAGAGGCCAAATGAATTATAGTAAGGAAAGTTCTACAGTTATCCAGGATGGAACAACCCTTGACAATCCCCAATTAATTTTTCTTAACTATGTCAGGAATAACTTGATTAACACTGAGTGGCAATTGTTTAGCAAAAATCTTACAGTCCGTGTTGATCAATGAAATAGGTCTGTAATTACTACACTGAGAGGGGTCTTTGCCTTTCTTAGGGATCAAGCAAAGCATAGCTTGGGTGAAAGAACCTTGTGAACTACCCAAATTTAAAAAATGGGTAATAAGGGGCAACAGCTTAGGAATCAGCAGATGTTTGAAGTGTAGAAAAAAGCTTTCTGAGAATCCATCAGGTGCAGGATTTTTATCATTTGGAAGGTGAATCATGGCATTTGAAATGTATTACGCAGACATTGAAGCATCCAAAGGGGATAGATCAATATTATTTTTAGGCGCCTTAGCAATAGATTGAAAGAAGGCATCTATTTGGACCTGTGAAGGGGAGGACTCGGGGGTGTTTAAATTGTTATAGAAGTCGGTGAAGCATTCAAGGTTTTTTGAATCACTAGTGTGCCTAACCCCAGCCCTATCTGTTTTAGCGACTATTTTAGTCTATTGCTTTTTAATCTTTAGGTAGTTAGTCAGAGATTTACCAGCCTTGTTCCTTCCTCCAAACATTTTAGAATTAAACTTAAGTAGACTTTCACAAGCGTCGTCCCAAGACAGTTTGTTGTATTGCATTATGTCATTGACAAGTTTAGACAAGGTATCAGTGTGATTTGAGCAGATGTATTCATGTTCTAAGGATTTAATTTGATAAATAAGCAGTGTTGACTCTTTACATCTGTTCTACATCTGAGAGTCTGAGGTTAGGTTGAGATCAAAAAATTATTGCGCAAATGATGTAAAATGCTCAGTAAATTAATTATCCAGCAAAAGAATATTAATAAATCTCCCTCTACGTGAAGTGGACATAGGAGTAGGGTAATCCAGGTCTACTATGACTGGGGCATGATCTGAAATAAGAATTTAACCCATTTCAGCATGTGTCAGAAATTGTAGAGTAGGTTGTGTAAAAAAGACATAATCTATTCTAGAGTAAGATCTATGCACAGGGGAGAAAAAAAGATAACTCTATAACATACGGGTGAGAAACTCTCCAAACATCATTCAATCCTCTAGAGGTAATAGAATTCTGAAATGACGTGTGCATTTTGGTTAGAATAAACACAGTTTGGGATTTCCAACCTAGAAAATGGTCAATAAGTTGATTAGAGTCACCACCTACAATGAGATTGTCAGATGCATGAGAGGAAAGAAGATTGGGGAATCCATTCCACAATGTTAAATCAACACCATTAGGGCCATAAATATTGCATATATAAAACTGTGTATTATTAATCTTAAATTTTATTAAGAGCCATCTACAGTTGTCATCTTTGGTCTCGATAAACACATGAATACATAATGATTTATGAAATAATATTACAACACCATTCTTATTGTTAACAGCTGGAGAACAAAGAAATCATCAACCCATTGTTTACGCAAGGAGTTTAGATCCTGTTCCTTAAGATGTGTTTCCTGTGGTATAGAGTAAAAATATCGAGTTTTTAATATCGACTAGAGACAATATCGAGTAAAAAATATAGAATGGACATAATATCGACTAGACATAATATAGACAACAAAAATATCGACTAGAAAAAATTGATTTCAAATTGAATGGACATAATTTCGAATTAAAAATATAGAATGGACATAATGTCGACTAGACATAATATAGACAACAAAAATATCGAATTTAAGGTAAGTTAATATTATTTTTTATTTTTTGTGTAATATAATTCTGTAGCGGGTTGTGGGTTTATAGGGGAATAGGGTGGGAAGTAATTTAATTATAATTAATTTAAATATGTTAATTTATTTATTGATATGTATTTAGAATTAATTGTTAAATAATTATTAATTGGTAATTAATTAAAATATAATTGGTAATTAATTATAATTGATTAATTGATAAATATGTTAATTTTAGTAATTTATTTTCTGTAGCGGGTTGTGGGTTTATAGGGGAATAGGGTGGGAAGTAATTTAATAATAATTAATTAAATATGTTAATTTATTTATTGATCTTTATTTAGAATTAATTGTTAATTAATTATTAATTGTTAATTAATTAAAATATAATTGGTAATTAATTATAATTGATTAATTGATAAATATGTTAATTTTATTAAATTATTTTCTGCAGCGGGTTGTGGGTTATAGGGGAATAGGGTGGGAAGTAATTTAATTATAATTAATTAATTAAATATGTTAATTTATTTATTGTTAATTATTTAGAATTAATTGTTAATTAATTATTAATAGGTAAATAATTAAAATATAATTGGTAATTAAAATAATTGAATACTTTTTAAATTGTAAATTAATTTATTGTTAATAGGTAATTAATTAGTATTAGTAGGTCATTTTTATAATTAAATAATTTTATTTTGTATTTATAATTAATTATTTAATATATTTTATACAATTGTAAAATATTTTAAATAATTTGTAATTGGTATTATATGATTTCCTGATGTTCCTATAAAAATTGGAAAACAATAAAAAGTGAAAAGTACGTTTGGAGGATTTACCATCACACTGACACTTAGGTAATTGTGCGCGCCACTTACCCATCTTAGGGAATGCTATCTGGTAGTGGAGCATACTCAGCCTTATTCTTGTTAAATAAAATGTATGTTGGATATTTCTGATAAAAATAAGATATGGCTGGGTACCCAGTGAGAATGGCCCTTCACAGTAGAATCTGACGCATGATTTTCAGCTCATCACAGCTTCCCTCATTTTTTCCCTTGCTTTAAAAATCTCCTTTTTAACTCCCCCTTACTATAAGTCTGCTCACAGGGTCCCCAAAATCCACTTCCACGTTACACTCGATTAAAAGTCTGCAAATATGTTGTAACCATGGTATTTCGTTGATTGATTTAATGTAAGACAGTCTTGTATTATGTCCTTAGTAAAATGCATTTCATCCTTAATTCAGGTTTGATATCCACAACATGAGGGCAGCCATACTAATCAAGTCACTAAGATATTGTACATCTGTCTCCCTATGGACAATAAAAGTAGCCGTGGAGTTAGGAACCAATAGCACCCTTCGTAAAAATGTATTTTCTAATATTTGTAATGAGGAAGTATCTGCCATACCCCATAGTGCTCCACTATAACCTACCCCTGTTGTACATTTACTTGCATATCATTTTAAATGTTCTCGTACTGGCTTATTACTTAATTTTTGTGAAAATCTAAAAATAGCTTCATCTATCCTCAGGAATTTCAGTATACAGGAAATAATATGTGCACTCCAAGTATCTTTAAATAAAATGCAACCCCAGAAAAGAAAAAGTAGATGTCCTTTCAATAGGTACTCCCTCAACGTAATGGGTTCTATCCTTAGTTTTACTTTTTCCACACGTCATGACCAAGGTCTTAGTCAAATTTATCGATAGATCTTTATCAGTCATAAAATTTGTAAAGTTATCTATCAGGAGTTGAAAGCTATTTACAGTCCTAGAAATCGGAACTGCCTCATCAGCACATAATAAAACAGGGGTTACCCGCTTACCAACCATAGGGGCATCAGTTTTTAAACTCTGCAATAAAACGTCAATGCCATTGATGTATAACGAGAATAAAAGGGGAGCAAGGACGCAACACTGTCTAATGCCTCCGGTTACTATAAAGTACGTAATTCATTTCCCATTTTGACCATGTCGTATCTTGGAAGTTCAATTGCCAGATATCTGTGATAATAGACTAATAATATTACATGGGGCACCCATCCCTTCCAGCGTTTGCCATAACTTGGTATGGTTTACTAAATCGAACACGCTGGAGAGGTCAACAAAACAAAGATGGAGTAAACCTTTGGCAAAAGTGTATTTCCCTATTAGCAATTCAAGGTCAATGCGCTGCTCCACCGTTCCAATGCCCCTTCTGAAACCATATTGGGCTTCAGTTAGAATATATTTATCTTTAACCCAGCTTTCTAATCTGGCTATCAAAATTCTGCCCATAAGTTTAAATGTGGAATCAAGAAGGTAGATTGGATGGTAGCATTATGCACTACCTCTATTTCCTTTTTTTTAAAATAGATACAATCACACTTTTGACCCAAGTTACGGTTAGAACCCATGAATTATCGCATTAAAAAAATAACTAAAATGGGAGATCAAAAATCAATACTATGCGGCCCATTAGGATATCGGGCGGATTGCCCCCACCTGGCTGGCGGTAGCCACCGCCAGCCTGGCAGGGGCAATCCACCCGACATCCTTTCCTGAATTCTCCCCCGCCATATTAGTATAGCGGGGAGACCACAGCGGAAGAAAACACTGCCCGCCACTTTTCCTCCCCGGTCGCCTTGCAGCTGGGGCGGAAAATGTTGAATATGGTGGCGGGGTCTATGAGACACCGACAGCCATATTACAATGGGCATTTTGCAATGCTTTTCCGTGGCGGCAACTCGGGGGGCCCCTGTGGACCCCCAGAGTGACGGCCAAAGGGGGGTGGCACACGGGGGAACCTGTGGTAACCCCTGCATTTGCATAATCGCAGCGGCAGGCACCGCGCGGTGCCTGCCGCTTCGATTATGCAAATACGTGCATTTGTTTTTAACATTGTGGCGAGCGGTGCAGTGAGCACCGCCCGCCACAATGTTAAATTGAGGAATGCGCCCGCCACTGTGGCGGGCGCATCCTAATGCCAATGTCGGGACCCCCGCCCTTTAGGCGGGCGGTCCCGATCTCTGTTAGGGTGGCGGGCGGACAAAGTCCGCCCGCCATCCTAATGGGCCCCTATGCTTAAAAATGTCTACAGGGACCCCGCCGGGGCAGCAGCCTTCCCACTTGCACTATTTTGTAGGGCCATTCCAATCTCATCTACTGTGATAAGTTCTATCTGACTGTCATTTAGTGAAATGACATTACATTTTTCATCTATATTATTGATTTGTAGTGTGGGATTAAAGATATTTTCAAAGTGGATTAACCAATCTTCTGGCGTCACTACAGTTTCAACCGTAACGGATGAAGTGTCTTTAAACGGGGGTTGATCTATAGTTTTCCAGAATAAAATTGACTTCTTAGTCTCAGTTGCTTGGTTCAAGCTATCCCATGCATTCTCCCTAATTTACATTTTCTTACATTTATGGCTTGCTTGTAACATTTCCGGAGAATACTAATTTTTTCCCCATCCCTAGGTTTAACTTTTAGAGCTTCCTTCAAGTCTCTATTTATTTTGGAACATTGTTGATTAAACCAATGTGGGCAAAGATACCTATTTTTCTTATTCTTATTTTTAAGTTACAGATCTTTGTTGATTTCTACAGAAATGTTTAGAAAAGCTGTTACAATCTCAGTATTGCTGGAGAGTTTGTCCAAGTAGACTTTTATATGATCATTGCTTTTTAAGACTATATTTTCCATAAAAGTTATAGGGTTGACGCACGTCCACTTGATTGAGATCCCATTTTCCCCTTGCGTTTTTATATCAGGCGCAGAAACACATGCCTTCACAGTACGATATAAACCAGCGTTCGGTATTAACATGAGTGGATGGTGATCTCTAAGCAGACTATGCTGTATAAAACATTTATCAATAAAAGGCCTAGTCCCCTCATTTGTATATTCAGCATAAATGGAATTTATTTTTTACACCTGCAACATTCCATGACATAATTTGCAACAATCCAGCCAGTAAACAGCTAGCTGGGCCAGTGCCTATATCGTCACTGGAAAACGTGGAATTAATAGGGACGCCTGGCAGTGTAACTTCTACTGACGGTGCCTCAGTACTATTAGGTAAGAAAGAAAGGTTACCTTCATCCAATTGTAATTCATCTGCATAAACTGTTTCTATAGGGATACTTGAAAACCTGCTTGTGATATTACTGTCATCTGTTTGTGCTACTTTTGGGCACAGTCAATCAATCTCGCTACAATTTCTTAAGGGAGCAAACCTGTTCAGCATAGTTGGTATCAATTCATTAGTAATACTATATTAAACTCTACTTGATGAATAACACTGCTCTATTTTAGGTCTATAAAAAAAACCCAAGCAGCACAACTACGCGAGTCCCGCGCTACCAAAGCCCCTGAAAGATTTTAAAGGAGCCTCCTGGTGCACAAGCAATGCTGGTGGCTGCGCGACTGCGCTGGAAGCCGCAGGAGACAATGGGGAGTGTGGTCCTGCACTCCCCCAGCTCCTGGTCCGTTCTCTGCCTCCCTTTTGCGGTCTCCGGTCTTTGGCCCCAGCGAGGGGCAAAAGAAACAGCCTCAGGGCATCTCGTGCCAAGGGAGCCCCTAAAAGATTTTAAAGGTGCCTCCAGGCGCAACAAGCAACGTTGGCGGCTGCCCGATGGCACGGGAAGCCGCAGGGGACACTGGGGAGTGTGGTCCTGCACTCCCCCAGCTCCCAGTCTGTTCTTCGACTCCCTTTTGTGGTCTCCAGTCATTGGTCCCAGCGAGGGGCAAAACAAACAGCAACAGGGTGTCTTATGATGTCAATATATGTTTTGTAATCTTACACCATCCTAGCACAATGTTCTGCTGTCCCAAAGTATACCCCCACATATATTAAAGAGCGTTCTCTGTCCATTCACTAGGTGTTGGGGAGATTAGTGATTGATACAAGGTGAGATTTGAATGAGCGGCTCAGTCCTTTATGTACGATCACTGACACAATATTGAAAACAACAATATCGAGATATAGAAATATTGTGCCAAATAAATGGGTTTCGGGGTGGCGTGGCCAGGATGCGAATGGAGTGAGAAGTCTGAAGCTGAGTCTCCGCTCCACCGCGGCCCATTACAGCCTTTGATGCCGGTCCCCAGGTCTGGTTCCTGACACAAATTACCTTGTCTGGCATGGGTGAAGGCCCAACGACTCTCGACCCGTGAGAAACGGCTCTGCTCTGTGAGGAGACCCTGCTCTCTGTAATACGGCCCTGGCGTTCATCTCTGCCGCCATTTTGCACCTCACAAAGTGACCTGTCCTGCGGCATTCACGCCGGGCACCGACCCCCGGCTCCGGGTCTGTGACTGCGGAGATGATGGATTGGAGGTGCGCGTAATCTGGCTTTCTGCTGCTGTGCCTTCTCTGTATGCCGGGGAACAAGGTGAGTCCTCTGGCTTGTGGGTGTGTTGAGGCACCGCACCTTGGCCCGATTCCAAGGCGGAGAAGGAGTGAGTGCCGACCACTGGAGCAGATCCGTGACAAGTGGAGATGCGTGCTCACCCTGGGGAGGCCTCACTGAACACTGAGGTGGCCCCTCTATAGTTCGGCACTTGGGGCTCTGAGATTTGATCGCAAGGCGCACTGTTTGTGCCACTTTGCGTCCGGTGCACCATGCCAGGCACTGTACAGAAGCTCGGCGGTGAGTGAGGTGGCTACACTGATGTGGGTCATGCATTGCTCATTGCAATTGGGATGGGGAAGTAGACACTGTTTTGGGGCCTTGGATTGCCCCCCGCATCGTGGCCAGATATAGCTCTACCACCCACTGGGCAGGACGGATGACACGGCCTGGGCTCCTGGTGTGAGGAGGGCTAGTTGAGGCTTGGGCCTTCTCCTGCCTACATCGAGCTAAGGGACTAGGAATGGACTGCTTCCTGGTGTATCTACACCATTGACTCCCCACCTCTCATGTCGCCTGCTACCAGAACTGCGGTGGACCTCAGGCGTGGAGCCTGCAAGCATGATTTCTAGGGTAGTGGCTCAATCAAATAGCTCTGGCCTGCCGGTGGGTCCCTTGCCCCTTTGTGTTTTACGGTGAGACACCAAACTGATCACCGCATCTTATAACCCACTGCCCCCACTTGTGGTCGACTCTACTCATCGAGCTTTGCCTCTGGAACAGGCCCCAGGTACTTTCTTTTCAGGCATACGTTGGGGCAGAGAGCGACTATCGTGGATACTCTCACTGAACTGCCTGGCATCCATGACCCCACTGAGGGAGCTGCCATCATCGAGGGCAAGCGGAGAGAGCTGGACTTGCATTAGTGCTCCCGGGTAGGTAGCAGACCTAAAGTGATATGCAAACTTGGACCGCTATGCAAGCTGAAAGAACCTGTTTTTCAATTTGTCAAGGTCTCTGATACACCAGTGTTTTTTAGCCATGCCTCTCAAAAAGAAGTCCACTAAGGATCCAGACTCTGCTGTGGCCCGAGACAACTCAGCTACCTTCTTTGGTCCAAGAGCGCTACACACTCACAGAATGCCTATGTTCCATTAACCTCTGCTCCGGAAAAAGGCCATATCAGAAACTCTGATCACTCAGGCATTTATGGCATCCTTACTTCAAGAGATTAAAGAAACAATTGGCTCCCTTAGACAGGACTTTAAAACTGATTAGCTAGATATTAGACGGGAAGTCACAGAGATTGGAGGCAGGGTTGACGACCTTGAGCTCACCATGGACACTAGGTCAGAGAACCATGAGAACCTATGGAGAAAGCTGGGGGAGCTGGAGGACCAAAACATTAGCCTCCAGCTGAAGCAGGAGGACCTCGAAAATCGCAGTAGGCGAAACAATCTGCGCATTAGAGGAGTTCCTTTGAGAGCAGAGGGCAAGAATATTATGGCCTACACAGTGGATCTTCTGCATGCCATTAAAAAGGGTGAAGAAGCCTCTCCCCCGATGCTTGATCGGGCCCACCGAGTCCAGGGACCCCATAATAGACCTAACTTTATCCTTGATATACCCAGGAGGATTCACTCCTTTGTCGAAAAAGAAGCCATTTTGAAAAAGTTCCAGGGGGTCAAAAATTTCTCTTACAACGTTCATTCAATCCAGATTTTCCAAGACTTGCACCAGCTGTGCTGCGAAGAAGAAAGGAATTCAAGCCTGTCACGGACAAGCTCAGAGACCTCATTATCAAATACCAGTGGGGTCATCCCTTGGCTCTGATGTTTACCTTGAAGGGAAAGCATTGTACTCTTCACTCCCTGAGGGAAGCAAAACAGCTCCTGCAACTCCCAGTGGAATCGGAAGAAGAGGATTGGCCCTCACCCTGAGGGTGATTGGGAGGTCAGTTGCATTCAGAATGATCTACTGTCATGCCGCCTAACTCCAAACAATGCCTCCAGGTGCTGGAATCATCGCAGGCCAAGCAATAGATTATCAGCTACATCCGCTCCTTGACTATCTCCTCTCCACATGCTAGATCACCCAAAAAGGAAGATTACCTAGACTGTGAAGCCCACTAACGTTTAACCTTTTCCTATATAACTTTGTAACAAGACACTGAGCCAACCCAACTCAATTTATTGACGCACCTGATGCAACCGCTTCGTTGTCCGGACATGGGCAGAACCTCTGTGGGAACGTGAGCCCAATGTTAAGAACTTATGCATTAAGAGCAGCCCCATCTGACTATGGCTGTTGCTGGACCTAACCTGGGCTGATCTGGTGAAGACCCGGGAAGGGATCAAAACGATGCTTACTTATTATTTCCACAGACCGCTGGAAGCAGAGATCCACATACTTCTTCTACGCCTGCCGCCCCTCCTTATATCAGGGTCCTTATGGAGAATGACTACTTCCGAGTGGCCTGTCTTGGGGACATAGGGCTATTCTTAGAAGATCCTGACACCATTCAGCCCTGTTGGCCGCCTATTGTTATATTTGTTGATTCCTTTTTCTTTTTGCCCCTCCCTTCCCTATTCCTAGATGCACTGCTGCTAGGAGCTGGGGTTTGGAGGTGATGCGACCTCAGGTCTGGAGGGAATGCTGTCAACACCCTTGCCTGCTCCCTAGTACTAGCTGGTCTTACGACTGTATTGATCTGCCCTGAAACCCTCGGAGGGGAAGAGACATCCCCTCCGCACTGGCCACCAGCTTAAAATGGGCGATATAACCTATTAGACTCAACATGTCCAACATCATTAAATTTCTCTCACTAAACGTTAAGGGTTTTAATTCTCCCACTAAAGGACACCAAGTGTGGCGCTACCTAATTCATCAGGACCCTGGCATTATTTTCCTCCAGGAGACTCACTTGCTCTCTTCCGACACTCGCTTAATGTTCCTCCCCAAATATCCCACTCAATTTTGGGCTTGCTCTACGTCTAAAACTGGAGGGGTGGCCATCTTCCTCAAAGCCGAGTGGACTGTGATGCTCTCTAAAGCTACAACGGACAAAGACGGGAGGTTATTAAAAATCCAAATTCCTTGGGGTAGAGCGCATCTGACTCTTGTATACATATACGCCCCTAATCAAAATCTGGACTCCTTTTTACGTTTACATTTACTTACAACACCAATCATTCTTGGGGGACTTTAATCTGGTTCGGAATCCGGAATGGCACCGCACTGCACAAGCCAATCAAAGCACTGGGGCCATATCCGCTAGTCTTAAAAACATTGTTACAGACTTCGGATTAGTAGATGCATGACAGTATTTACACCCTGACTCTAAGGATTACTCCTTCTTTTCTCATGCACATCGCTCATATTCTCGCATTGATTACTTCTTCCTTTCCTTACCCTTAGTGCACACTTTAATCGAGGCTGAGATATCAGACCTGTTTCTATCAGACCATGCGCATATTACAGTATCTCTACATTCTCCCAAACCTCACACAGAAGCACACCCTCAATGGAGATTACAACAAAAGTCCCTCTGGGATCCTGTTGATGTAGTTAATATCCTGAAAGAGATGCAAGCCTTCAAGGCTACAATACGGGGAGTCATTTCCTCTATGTCGATAGCCAGACTGCAAGAATCCCCTCTATTACAGGCATCCCTTTCCGCGGACATCAAGTCCCTAGAAAGAAAAGACCACCTACAACTGTCCATCCGTAATAAACGACTGCTCACAGACTTACGGGGTCAGCTACGATTACGTCTTTCCATAACCAAGTGGCAAGCCCGGTTGCGAAGTGACACCGCCGCGTTATCAGCGCGGATCCGCCGCTATTTGGTAACAGCGGGACATGGAGCAGGAGGAGCTGATGTGCATTGGGGGAGATCTCTTGGAGGTGGACTTTGCAAGGAGGAATTAAAATGTGAGGTAAGCTCAGCCCACATGGGTTTGAATTTGAACTTCCAGTCCCAGGGGGCAACTCTTTTCTTTATATATATAGATGGAAGCCTTCAACTGACTTGGGCGCTGAGGAAGGCAAACTGATCCCGAAATGCATGCGCCAATTTCTTGTTAAATAAAGTGCTTCCAAAAGTGTCCCCCGCCGTGGCTTCTGCTCTTTCGTGAGGAGGAGTTCTTTTAGAGACATTTCCTGTGTTTGCAAGCGACGCAGTACAGAGGCCCCTGCTTCGAGAATGGGCCCGGACCACACTGGCCCTGCTCCGGCATTTCTCTTGTTTTCCAAGTGATTGGAATGGACTGTGGCCCACCATGACGCTCGGGGAGAGACAGGGCGATAGTGAGGTTATTAACCTCATGCTGGGCGGCGTGTATTGACATTTCTGCCCCCGCTGAGTTTAAGACCTGAGCTTCGTGGCTGAAGCAGTTGTGGGGACCCGAGGAGGTGATTTGTTTTACACTACAAGCAGGAGAACCGGGCTCTCTATCGATCGCAAACCTGCATTCCTCCAAATAACATCTGATGCAAATAAATCCATGCATCACTTACCTGGGATGAAATATATTGCATTCTGGGTGTTTAAGTCCACGAATATTGCCGTGAACTGCAGCAGGTGAAATCATTTCTCCGGGGGTGGAGCTTTCTTGTACATAAAGGGAGGCAGCAGGACTTACATTTTGTGAGATGGAAGCCTTCAACTGACTTGGGCGCTGAGGAAGGCAAACTGATGCCGAAATGCATTCGCCAATTTCTTGTTAAATGAAGTGCTTCCAAAAGTGTCCCCCGCCGTGGCCTCTGCTCTTTCGTGAGGAGGAGTTCTTTTGGAGACATTTCCTGTGTTTGCCAGCGACGCAGTACAGAGGCCCCTGCTTCGAGAATGGGCCCGGACCACACTGGCACTGCTCCGGCATTTTTCTTGTTTTCCAAGTGATTGGAATGGACTGTGGCCTGCCATGACGCTCGGGGAGAGACAGGGCGCCAGTGAGGTTATTAACCTCATGCTTGGTGGCGTGTATTGACATTGCTGCCCCCGCTGAGTTTAAGACCTGAGCTTCGTGGCTGAAGCAGTTGTGGGGACCCGAGGAGGTGCTTTGTTTTACACTACAAGCAGGAGAACCGGGCTCTCTATCGATCGCAAACCTGCATTCCGCCAAATATCATCTGATGCAAATAAATCCATGCATCACTTACCTGGGATGAAATATATTGCATTCTGGGTGTTGAAGTCCACGAATATTGCCGTGAACTGCAGCAGGTGAAATCATTTCTCCGGGGGCGGAGCTTTCTTGTACATAAAGGGAGGCAGCAGGACTTACATTTTGTGAGATGGAAGCCTTCAACTGACTAGGGCGCTGAGGAAGGCAAACTGATGCCGAAATGCATTCGCCAATTTCTTGTTAAATAAAGTGTTTTCAAAAGTGTCCCCCGCAGTGGCCTCTGCTCTTTCCTGAGGAGGAGTTCTTTTGGATATGTATATATATATATACATACATATATATTACCTACTGGCGGTCGCCAGTAGGTACATATAGTTAGGACCTAGTTTCCATAGGAAATCCGCAACATTCTATTGGGAATAACTTTGGCGCTGGTTGATGAATCTTTGTGAATTTCTCAAAGAAGATGGCCCGCTTCGCTCTGCTCCTTCCCTGAAAGTTTTGGGGGGATTCGTGAAGTGGGGTCTGAGAAAAAAGGGGGTCCCAAAACATGTTTTCCCCATGCAATTTTCCATAGGACGATTAGAAACGGCTACAACCTGAACAGCTGAACGGAATTACAAGAAATTTGGCTGATTCGCAGATCGCACTTTTGTTTAAGTGGTGTAAATCCCTCCTGTAGTTCCTGAGAAAAATCAAAAGAGAAAAAATGTATATATCTATAAGCGCGCACCGTGCGCGCACCTTCCCCGTGCACGAGCTGCATGGTGATTGGCTGCCACTGTCTGTCAACACTCCAAAGCAGAAATTGATTGCAGCCATCTTGTGCCTTGGTAGACTGAGGCACAAGAAAGCAGAACAACAAACGTGTAGAACTCAAAAAGGGGGCAGTGATGTCATTTGAGATGTCATCAGAGATGTCACTGACCATGTCATGCATGATGTAATATGTGACATCATCAGCAGTGGATTGCAGGTGCGCAAAATATAGTTAGTACAACTAACTATATAGCAGCAATTTCAATGGTTTTGTATGAGTGAAATGTCCAGCTAACTATAACACCCCTAAAACATAGTTTTTTCAGTGAATTTCAAAGGTTTTTTAAATGTTATATATATATAGATAGAAAGGCACAGACAGAAGCAAGAAAAATGCAGAAATAGGGCAACAGAAGTCCAGAAAGACAAAGAAAGGTGCAGAAAGAAGCAAGAGATATGCAGAAAGAGACAACAGAAGACCAGAAAGATGAAGAAAAGTATAGAAAGAAGCAAGAGTTGTGCAGAAAGAACCAATAGAGGTGCAGAAAGAGGCCTTGTTGCAAAGTCATCCTGTGTCCCCAACTTTTTGCTGACGGGTACTGGTGGTAACTGACTCTGACTAACCAGGCCTAGAGCCAGTGCAATGCTAAAAGACACTTATAATACAGTGAAAACACCTACATACACTATGGAACACTATACGTTGGGGTACCCCTGTGAATGGCATGACCTCCTCTGTAAGTCCCTAGTACATAATAGAGCAGGGGGATTAAAACTACCTCTAAGAAAGAGGTGCAGAAAGATGCTTCTTTAAGTAGAAGTCACAATTGCAGAGTGGTAGAGAAAGGGTGCTGGGCCTCCGACCAGCGCTCAGGAATTCCACTGAGTACGGCTTACAAGATGTACCAAGAGGGCTTCTTGTGCCCAATGTCCCTCAGGAGTAAAGTGGACTTCATCCCATAGTCTGCCATGAGGCGCGTTTGCAGAGAGGTGGAGAAAGGGGGGTGGCCTCCAAAGACGTCTTAGCAATCCTACTGTGTGGGAGTTACTGAAGGTAACAAGAGGGTAGTTGGCCCCCAAGGACATCCTTGGGGGCCATCTACCCCTCTTATTACCTCCAGTAAGTACCACACATGAGGATTGCTAAGGTCTCATAACAGGCCACGCCCCCTTTACCCACCACTCTGTAAACGCGCTCCCTGGTGCGCTCCTGGATGGGAATGGAAGTCCCCTTTGCTGCTGGGGGTCCTTTAGGGGCCCAATAGCCTACCTCTTACCACCAGTAAGCTCCACAAAGTGGCAGGTTGAAGAGAGGTGGACACAAGCCTCGCCCCCTTTCTCCACCACTCAGCAAACGCGTTTCTTGGGGCACTATTGCTCTGGGGATGAAGTCCACTTGTGTCCAAGAGGACCTCATTGCCCCACCAGCAGTGTATCATGAGACACACAGAGTGAATTCAGCCGAAATAGTAAAAAAAAAATGCTTTTTTGGAGCCTGGGGGTGTAAACCTTATTTCCCTCAGGGTTGGATGGTGACGCTGTGCTACAAGAAAACAGACACACTCCAGGATGGTTTGAGTTCTGTTTATACTTATCACAGAACTATACAACTTAAGCCGGGTTACTGAGTTATCGCCACTCATGTACTAAGAATTTGCGTCGGAACCGTCCTCCGCATGAGCGTCGTCCTGACGCTCCCCAACGGAGGGCACTGTGCTAAGAGGTGGCCGACAATGCCACCCGACCCCTCAAACAAATAATACTTTGCCCAAGAACCGTCCCCCGCAGTGATGCTGGTCCCAGCACCTTCCAACGTGGGGTCAGTATGTCCTCGTGAATAGCACTAAAGACAAGTCTATAGTTCAGGTGATTTGTAGGGTTCTTCCCCTAGTCAGTAGGTGTTCGTTAGCCTAGCCAATGCTTGTTGGTAGCGTGAAGTTCAATGAGCTCAATCCCAAGTACGTGACACCCTCACCGGGGAAACCGTGTCCTGGGTGCACCACTTTTGAGAGCGCCGCTCTGGATTGTCCAATGCGGGTATAATGGCAGGCGTTGCAGTGCGCTAGTGACAGGGTCCAGCGCGAGCAAACACGCTATTCAAAACTGGTCCCCCAGGCAGTAACAAGTGCTGACAAACAACGAGGCACTCTCTCTACGGTTCCGCCCTGGGTAAACACGGAGAACAAAGAAAGGGGAGCCCCTTACCTCACGGCGTCTCTACTCCAAGTTCGTCAATATCCGCTGGGGTTTCCCGGCTCCGTCACTGTTTTTATTCGTTATGAATGTTCGCGCATGCGCGGCGCATGGGCTCACGGGAGTTGTAGTTCCCTGGGCGGCCGATATTGTAGTTCTTTCGTCGTCTGTCTGCCGCGACCTATCTCCAAGCTGGAGATCTATTGGGGAAGGAAGCGGAACTTGACAGGGGGTCCTTGTGGGGCCCCAGCCTATGGGGTCAGGGTGTTTCTACCCTGCGCACTTTTCTTGTTTTTCATCTTCTTTTTTCTGTTTTCTTGTGACTCAGATATCGAGTCACAAGATGTCTGCCAACACTTTCTGGTTTGGAGTGTTGGCAGCATTAGAATAAAGTTTGTGCTTGAGAGGAGTCGCGACTCCTCCTCGGTGCTCAGATATATACATTTTTTATTTCTTGAATTTCTCTGTAACTACTGAACTGATTTACATCATTTAAAAAAAGGTTGCTTTCTGACCCAAAAGCTACCTTTTTGCAGAATTTTATGTAATTCCGTTCAGCAGTTCATGCTGTAGCGTGTATAAAGATAAAGACACACAATTGATGGACGGAATGCAGAACAAATCAAAAGTTTCACCCCCAGTCAAGAAGAGATCTGGGTTAAATCCATCATTCTTTTGCTCAACATGCGACCCCAGTTTAGACCTGGCCATATGCAAATCAGTCTTGACCCTGTGCCTCATGGGAACAGTCCAGCATGAACTGCCACCAAGCCAGGTCCTCCCTGGACCCGAAACAAGCATCCTTGGACTGGTTTCGGGTTTTTAACCCTCCTCAGCCAGGATAGCTTGATTCCAGTGGCACAGTGAGCCCAGGACCCATGTCTGGGCATACCTGGCGCACCTAGGGTGAGAAAGCAAAAGACACACAAATGCTGTACGGAATGCCATATCTAAAGTTTCCTATAGAAATGAATATGAGGAAAACGCATTTTGAAACACCTCTTTTTTCTCGGACCCCGCTTGATGAATCACCCCAAAACATTCAAAACAGGAGCTGACCGGAGCACCCCATTAGTTCTGAAAATTTCCAAAACGGCGCCAAAGGTATTGGCAAATCAAAAAACGCTTTTCCGAAGGAAACTAGGTCCTAACTGTAACTACATACTGGCAACTGCCTGTAGGTAATATATATATATATATATATATATATATATATATAACTACCTACTGGCGGTCACCAGTAGGTAGTTATAGTTAGGACCTAGTTTCCAAAAGAAATCCTCAACATTCTATTGGGAATAACTCTGGCGCCGGTGGAGGAATTTGCATGTAATTTTCCAAAATTTTGGCCAGCTCCGCTCCGCTCCTTCCCTGAAAGTTTCGGGGGGATTCGTGAAGTGGGGGCTGAGAAAAAAGGGGGGTCCCAAAACGTGTTTTCCCCATGTTATTTTCCATAGGACCTTTAGACACGGCTACAGCCCGAACGGTTGAATGGAATTATAAGACATTTGGCAAAAAGGTAGAGTCTGGCTCGCAGATTACGCTTTTGTTTAAATGGTGTAAATCCCTCCAGTAGTTGCTGAGAAAATTAAAGTTAAAATCAATTATATATCTATAAGCGCGCACCGTGCGCACACGGGTGCGCGCACCTTCCCGTGCGCGAGCGGAATTCTGATTTGTTGTTTGACGTCTGTCAACATTAGATTTGGAGGAAATCAGGAAGTCCATTAAGGACCCCCAAGGCCGAAAAAACCCTTTTTTTCCCTAAAAAGTTGCGGGGTGCGCGCACCTCACAATTGAATACAAAAAAAAAGTCAAGTCATGTGACTCAAAAACAACATTTTTCATTGGTTCATAGTAGTTTCAGATCTAGAATCTTCAAAACCCCACCCATTTCCCTCACTATTTGCTTTATTCTCCTGGAAGAAGGACCCTTTTTGGAGCTGGAAGCAGAACAAAGAACAGGATGGCAGAAAGACAAGAAACATCATCTTCTTCTTCTGACTCACACATGGAATATCGCCAGCAAGCCAAGAAAGGGAAATCTTCTTTTATTTGGAAGTTTTTTACTTTTCCTGAGCATCAAAAAAAGGTAAATGCCCCTAAAGTAACGTGTACCCTTTGTGGTACTGTTCTTTCAAGAGGAAACCCTCTTAAAAAATACTCTTCTTCTATCCATACTATGGTAAGACATGTAAAAAATGTGCACCCTGTGCAATATGCCCAAGCAGCCACAAGAGCTCTGGCCCAGCAGATTCCACCAGCTGTGGCCAGCACATCTACAGCTCCACCTCCATCGCCAGCAACAGCAGAAATGGACGTTAGGCCATATTTAGCACATGTGCATATGCGGTGCAACTATGTCATGAGTGATGTAATATGTGACGTCATTAGCAGTGCTTTGCGGGCGCGCCAGTTATAGTGAGTACAACTAACAATAACGTGGGAATTTCAATGGTTTTGTATGAGTAAATTGTCCAGCTAACTATAACTGATACAAAACCTATGTTTTTTTCAATGAATTTGCTAGGTTTTTTAAATGCTAATTCCTAACTATAAAAACCTATGCTTTTTTCAGTGAATATATATATATATATCACAAACAAACCACTCCGTCCACTTCCACCAAAACCTCGGCGGCGAAGAAGGAGAAGCGAACCACTTCTTTGTAGGCAAGATGTTTTATTACAACCTCCTCAACAGCATACGACAGATGACGCGTTTCGGGCTCAGGCGCCCTTGATCACATAAAGGCTGTGAATGATTGTAGCTATTTTTAAATAATATGCCCTTCCCATTCCGGTCACATGTTTAGCAAGTTAGTTGTAGACATAGCAAACAGACTGCGTGATAGCAACAAAACAGTCAATTGAATATTACACATGTATTTGATTCCTTATACCCACAGGACCACTTATCATGACCTACTATAATAATTCCTACTATACAATTAGATAGAACGGAAATTTAGTTTTAAAACTTGTGCCATGAAAACATTTAATTGAAACCACAATCTAATCTCAACCAAATTAGTCCAAAGGGCAATATAGAATTTCTGGATAAATCCATATATACATATGAAGTGCAATAGAGCAATTTTAACATAACTGCATGAATGCATATATTCAATCGCTAATTAGTGACTCTGATCAAAAGGAATTTGCAAAACAATTGCAGAGCATAGCAGCAATATAGCAATTCATTATTAGTGTAATTTTTTCTCAAGAATGTGCAAAATACCATGTGCAAAAAATGTGTTGTTACGTGCATGATTAAAATGATTGTAAGACAAAAATGTATCTAAACAACCCGACTAAGGCTGGGACATAATACACAACGAAAACACAAAGGAACCCCGATGTGTATTAAGGTGGCAACAACTAGATTGTAGAGAAACAATTCATATAATCCTCAGCTATATTTAAGGAGATTAATTCTCTTATATAAATGATGCCTTATACCTGTTCAAAATGTTTCAGCCAAAGTGTGAATAAGTGAAAACTTAGGAATTGGCAGTCCTCATACATCGTATATCGGAAACTGCCCAATGTTCCCATCTATAATTCAAAATAGCAATATGTACATGATAAAAAGAAAAAATGAAAAGATATAGGGTTCTATACATCAAGACCAGCGACACAATCTGGAATATAAGATACAATATACATTCCTTTCAGTCATCAGAATACATATATATTACAGACATGTGTACATATCTTCGGTGTTATTCAGCCCATTTGGGCATTTGCTGTCGAAGTTAAGAATAAATTTAGTTTCTAACCTTCTTAGCAAAGCCTCTCTATTCCCCCCTCTGCGTGGTTTCGGGACGGAAGATACCACATAATACTTTAAACAAGATAAGTTGTTTTCATGTACTTGCTTAAAGTGGCGTGCCACTGGATAATTGGGATCACTATGCAGGATGGCACGTAGATGTTGAAGAATTCTTTCGTGAACCTGCAGCTTCGTACTACCAATGTAGTTAAGCCCACAGGTGCAAGAAAGAACGTAAACTGCAAATTCAGTTTTGCAATTGAAATTCCCAACTATCTTATGTGGTATAGGACTGAATGGAGTATGGTATTCTGTTGTATTGATTCCAAACTTGCACGCACGACATGTGGAGCATTTATAGAATCCATCTTTAGGTTTCAACCAGTTTGGTTTACTTTGTATTTCAGGACTCGTAGGGTCTAACACTGCTCCCATGTTTCTAGCTCTACTGAAAGTGATAGTAGGATTGGATGGCAAATTCATTCTAAGAACGGGGTCAGTAAGAACTATTGCCCAATTCTTATATATATATACACACTACCTACTGGCGGTCGCCAGTAGGTAGTTATAGTGAGGATTGATTTCCATAGGGAAATCGCAACATTCTATTGGGAATAACTTTGGCGTCGGTTGAGGAATCTGCCAGAATTTTCCAGCAACTTTGCCTCGCGGCGCTCCGCTCCTCCCCTAAAAATGTGGGGGGGATTCGTCAAGTAGGGGCCGAGATAAAAGGGGGGTCCCAAAACGTGTTTTCCCCATGTTAATTTCCATTGGGCGGTCGGTCGCACTTTTAGCTTGAACGGCTAAATGGATTTTCACCAAACTTGGCAAAATTGTAGGGACTGGTAGCCCGATGTGCCTTTGCTATGTCTCAAGATATGTGCTCCAGAGGATTTTGAGTAATTTAGGTTAAAAAAAAATTATATATCTATGGCAGCGCCCCGGTACGCGCACCGGAGAGCGCTCCGGGCGCGCCACGCGACTTGCGCACGGAAAGCTTATTGGCTCTCGGGTGTCTGTAAACATTCGAAACAGTCCGCAGCGGCCGCCATCTTGTGTCTCGGTAGGATCGAGACACAAAAGGTGGCAAAAAACAAAGGGGGCAATGACCAAAAGGGGGCAGGGTACACCCCCCCTGACTCCCTAGGTTTGATGTGGGGGCTATAAAAGGGTCCCGCGGGACAAACATTATTATTTTTTTTTTTTTTCGATTTTCGCGGGGGGAGCGCCCGGTACGCGCACCGGGGAGCGTACCGGGGAGCGTACCATGGGGAAAAACAGTGAAAAAATTTATATAATCATAATAATAAATAATAAAATAATCATTTTGAGTGATCAGAGGTAGGGTAGCTCTGAAAAGAGCTTTTGGGTTCTGTGGCTGTTTTAGGTACCTACAAGTACGTCCCACACACACCCACACGCACACAACCCCACACCCCCACACCCACACACTCCCCACACACACCTCACACACGCACACTTCCACACACTCCCAAACACCCCACACCGACACCTTACACATCCTCAACCACACCCACATCCCACACACCCACACTCACACACACACCTTACCCCCCCAACACACACACACGCACACACAGATACCTCACAGACACACCTCACACATCCCACACACACACCTCCCCCCCACACACACACACAAATGCACACCTCACTGATACACCCACACATCCCACACATACACACACATCCTACACACATACCCCCACAGCCATACACACCCCACACACACCTCACACACCCACACCCCCATCTACACCCGAACACCTTACACACCCACATCCCCACCCACACCCACATACCCCACACACCTACACACACCTATACATCTCATCCTCCCTCAGAAATACACACACACACACACACCTCACAGACACACCCCACACATCCCCCACACACACCTCCCCGCCCCATACATGGGGAAAACTCAGTGAAACACTAAAATAATAATTTAAAGTGCTTATAGGTAGGGTAGCTCTGAATAGAGTTGTTGTGTTGTTTGGGTGTTTTAAGTACCAACATGTAGGTACCAATGCTGAGTCTTAAATTTAATGTACACCGTTTCCTCTGTAGATAATTTGCATGTTGTTACAGAAGTTAGTGTGGTATACACCAAAACACCACACACACCCTCACCCACAGACACACCTTACACACCCACACCCCGACCTACACCTACTGACTCCCTATAAGTCACACACACTGCATTACTTATCTTTTTTTGCTGTTTTACTCAAGCCCATTCAGGTACTGTTTCCTTTACTCTCTTTGTCCTCTCTCTTTGTCACTCCCCATGTGTTATCCTAATTCAATTTTTCTCCCTCTTTCACCCCTCTTTACTTATACTACCTGGTCTTTTCTCACTTTCCCTCATCGTTCTTCATTTATCGTGGTTCCGCCACTACCCTTCATTCTCCATTCTTTACTGTCCTTTCTTTTTCTTTTAACAGCCAATCACAGTCTCACACTATCTTTACTTTAGTGTTCTTCCTCTCTCTTCCTTTCTTTTGCTCCTTTAGTCATTTTACTTTTCTCACTTTCATCCAATTACACCTTCTCTATTTTTTACTATGTAATAAACAATCCCTCTGTGGTCATCTTGTAGCTCTTTTTCTCTTAACATACCTCTCTTTGTGTCCTTCCCTCATGCTAACTGCTTCATAAATTTTTTTTTTATTTTTTTGGGGGGCGCGCACCGGTACGCGTACCCTTAGGACAAAAAATTTACAGAGATCCTTTACAAATATAGCTTTGATTTTATAAATAAAAGGTAGTTCTAAAAAGAACTGTTTTTTTTATTCTTTTTGTTGTTTTATATTTTTTTTAATGTTTTTTGAACATTTTGTACTTTTTTTGGCTTTTCAAAACAGTTTTATATTTTTTTGTATTTTTTATGGGAAGAAACAAAGAGAAAGGGAATTGAAAATGGCTCAACTGGAGCAAAAAACAAAAAACGGAAAAAATTACTTCTTTTGTTTGGGGCAAATGTGATTCTCACCAGCTAGGACGATCAGCTTTACGCTCTTTTCACCATAGGAGATGAGCTTGCCACATTCAGTACAAGTGACTCTAAAAGTACCAAATCGTTCTTGGATACAAGGCATCACCTCTGATGTTTCTGGTCCCGATTGAGTGGATTGCTTTCTTTTGGAGCTGGTCCTTAAACACTGGGGGAGGTGACTGGCCAGTTCCCTGATCTCTGCACGAGAATAGTTAGCAGGATGCTTCCGGATCACATGCCGAATCATGGTATTATTACCAAATGAATATTTTTTATCTGGATTGCCCCTTGAGAGTTCTGCACCACAGATTCGACATGTTACCTTAGCCGCATTAACTTTTTTCTTGCCCTCTGGAAGTGAAAAAAACTCCCATACAATGTGTTCTTTTGGCTTGTATGGGGTATTTTCTTCAGGCAGCCATCTGCTCCCCTCCTCCTCTTCCTCTTCCTCCTCCTCCTCTTCTCCACCAGCAATGTATTGTTGTGGTGGTCCTCTTGGTGGTTGTGGTGGTGGTGGTGGTGCAGATGCTCCAGCTGTTGCTGCTACAGTAGCCATTTCAAAGTACAAATGATTTGTCTCTGTAGATGAAACAGGTCTTCCTCAGTCAAAGGACAAAGTCAGAGTGAGGAAGAAAGGTGGGTTTTTTTATCATTTGGAAAAAAAAAACTGTGCTGAACCAATCAGAAGTGTTATTTTCAGGTCACAAGACCAAGACTTTACTCATATGGAAACCAAAACTGTTCTGCACCAATAGAAAGTGTTATTTTCAGGTCACAAGACCCAGGCTGGTCACAAGACCCAGGCATTACTCATTTAGAAACCAAACCTGTTCTGCACCAATAGAAAGTGTTATTTTCAAGTCACATGTCCCGACGCGCTTACGCTACGCGCCCCGGGGCGCGCCCGTAGTCTCGCTCCGGGGCGCGCCCGCGGGAGCGTCGCGTAAGCGCGTCAGGACGTTTCGCGATCGTATGCGATCGCGTGCTTTTGGTTGCGATTACGCTGTGCGTCATATGACACATCACGCGTGTACGCGATACGTCACGATGTTGTTTTCGTTCGCGGCAATAGCGCTCCCGGGACGCTTCCCGGTACGCGCCCCAGGGCGCGCCCCAAGTTAAATATAAAAAAAAAAATGTTGACATAATTATACAATATAAAATTGGTTTTAAAATGTATTTTTTATACCTATAAAGATTTGCTATTAAAAACAATTGAAATTCACTGAAAAAACCATAGGTTTCACACCAGTTATAGTTAGGTATTAGCATTTAAAAAACCTAATAAATTCACTGAAAAAACCATAGGTTTTACACCAGTTATAGTTAGTTGGAAATTTTACTCGCATAAAACCATTGAAATTCCCACGTTATAGTTAGTTGGACTCACTATAACTTGCCCGTGCAATGCACTGCTGATGACGTCACATATTACATCACTTATGACATGGTCAGTGACATCACTCATGACATCACTGATGACACCATCCTTGTGACAGAGTGACAGACCTCCTTTCACTGTAATGTAACCCTTGAAACACATATTCAAAAATAGAAACTAAAATTTTAAAAAAAAATGGAGATACCCATACCAGTTACAACAACCAATTCAGTAATTCCACCATCTATATACACATCCACTCATTCACCAACAGTTCTATGTAGTCACTCATACATATACTCACTAAACATATGTAGTGATACACCTATACATCCTGTTACACACCGACAGTCATCCAAAAGATACTGTCACACATACTCACACATGCAAATAAACTATTAAACATCCATTTATTTGCATATACAGTTATAAACACACTACCACTTTACTTTTAAGGAAACTTGCACATACTTACTCTCTTAAACAATCACTTATAGAAACACATACTAATTTAAAAAGGAACTCTTACAATCCCTCACTCTCACATATACTCACTTATATACATCAATATTCACATATACTACATTAAAACATATGTAGTTACTGATAAAGACACTAGTGAGACAGTCATTCACTCACTAACATACACATATACACACTCATCCACCCATACAGTCCTGCACATGTGCTGTATTCAAAACACATACAAACAGAGAGTCAGTCATTCATGCATCTATGTGCTAAGTAATACCCCCACCAAACCATACAAACACTTATACTGATACTAAGAAAAACATCTAATAACCCATATACCTACACATGTAGCTACACACCAACCCATGCAGCCACTTATACACAAAGTGTTACATTAATACATATATTTAAATATTTAAACATTACTCACTATTATTTATTTTTCAGAAAGACACACATTCACTGGATGGTGTCATCAGTGATGTCATGAGTGATGTCACTGACCATGTGTAATGTGTACATTTGTGTTGCTGTATGCTCTGTTGTCTGGCTTTACCAGTATTGTAGTGTGTCATATGTGAGACTTTCAGATTCACGTTTGACACGCATTGCTTGACTGTAATGAACATTATCACTATGCATGACGCAGCCTCACTACTGCTCCTCCTTCCATCCGAGCACATTCACCTGTGTGCGCTTCGTGATAGCAACACTTTCAATAATACTGCACATCAATTACATGCGTGTCTGCGCATATCCACAAGCTTGACAACGACATGTGATGTTGGCCATTCAATGTTTTCGAACAGCATCTCATTAGCGATAGTTGCCGCCCTCCCGGTACATGCTACATTAATGTAAATTGCACATCTGCGATGTCAAAACTGCAACAGGGATACACACATAAGTACACTTCCTGGAATGTTGACTGTTTTTTTTTAAGATATCCTTATGGATTGTCTTTTTTTTGCCCGCTGTTATGTGATGAGTACTATTGAACTCACTGTTTGTAGTGAAATTCAATATATTCTGAGAGCAGCAAAAAAGGCAAATTAAATGTTTTTCAAATTATTTTGTGTTGTAAAATATATATTGTAACTGTGTTTTTTTGTATCTTCCACAGGTGATAATTTTATAATATATAATTTTTTTATTATTTATCATGCTTAAGGTAAGGACAAGTAACTGACTCAGACTTGGCCCGTGGAGGGAGTTGTGGTGGGGTACGCAGGTGGGGCGGGGGAGGGGCAGGGTCGGGGGTTATAAACAGCGGAATCTGGATGATTGCAGATAAGTAAACAATTAAATTAATAAAATGAATTTTGTGTCCTGCGTCCTGCATTGCAAAATGCAGGGCACGGAATGAAAGGGCACATTATCAACAAAAGGCGATACAATATCACCGCTTTTATCAGCAGGAAACTGCAGATAAAGCGGCAATAATGGGCTTGATAATGCGGCCTTGGAAATTCCCATAGCAGCCCAGGTTCTGGTGTTAACTTGGGCTGTTATGGGAATTCACAAGGGCCTATTATCAAGCCCTTTATCGCCGCTTTATCTGCAGTTTTCCTGCCGATAAAAGCGGCGACAATCTAATAGGCCCCATAGTTTTACCACACATACTTTTACAAGTACTATCCATTTGCCACGCATAATCTTAATAATGTCTTTGTGTTGACGAATATGCATTGTAATGGCTCTGACTTACGTCCTTCAAATTAGTTTTTAGGTATACGTGTGACCAAGTCTGATAACATCAGAGTTTAAGGACAAACACCGTGGTGTCTGTGCCTCGAAATCTCGTCGATCACAAAGAAAATAGGAGGACGATAAAATTAAAGTAACAGATATAATAAAAACAACGCTGAAAAACTACTAAAATGGCGGTGGACGGAGTACGTGATCAACGTTTGGCGCCTCAGCACTACCTTTCAAATAAATATAGAAAAAATATGATTATTAATATATTACAAAAGTATAGCAGCGGATGACACACACGACCCAGAACACAAAGCAGCAAATGTAATACCTGAAATAAAGTAAGGTTTGTTTGTTGTACTTCAAAAAAAAGAAAAAAACATGGGCTTCTGCGCATGCGTAGAGAGGACAACTGCTACACAAAAAAAGGAAAGTTTTACATACTATCATAGAAATGAAGGTGCATATTATCAACAAAAGGCGATACATTACTGCCGCTTTTATCTCCAGTAACTGCCGGTAAAGCGGTGATAATGGGCTTGATAATAGGCCCTTGTAAATTCCCATAGCAGCCCAGGTTCTGGTATTAACATGGGCTGCTATGGAAATTCACAAGGGCAAATTATAAAGACCATTATCGCCGCTTTATCGCCGATAAAAGCAGCGATAATGTATCGCCTTCTGTTGATAATATGGCCCATTGCTCTTTTTTTGACCAGTAAACTTAGGTGCATATTATCAAAGACCGGAGTAAAAATTATTGCCGTTTTATTGGCAGGAAACTGCGGATAAAACGGCGATAATGAGCTTGATAATACAGCCTTGTTATTTCCCATAGAAACCCATGTTAACACCAGAACATGGGCTTCTATGGGAATTAACAAGGACGTATTATCAAGCCCACCCTCCCAACATTAATAAAAAAAAACAGACAGTGCAGGTACCCGGAGCTGAAAGATCATTTTACACCCTTAAAACGTGACGTTCACTGCGATATGTACGGGGATAGAGGGAGGGAGAACTCGAAACATGTTTTTTTAAAAAAGGACCCGAGGGGTGCCGCTCCTCGAGAATGCTGGGAGTAGGACCGTAACCCCCCGCATACTTCAAAATAAAACCACAGCTGTGCCGTTCCCCAGTGCTCGAGGCACCTTACAAGCAATGTTCCCCCTAAGGTGCGCGGAAGGGTGCCCGCGCACCTCTGTTCCCCTGATCGCGCAGTGGTGTCTGTGGAGCGCGCACGCCGCACACACGCAACACATCATTAGGAAAGCAATCGCACCGTCGCTTTTAAAATGCGGCGCAAAATATGGTAATTTCCTGTCTGCGGGAAGCCTGTGCAAGCAGTGGCTCCTGCACTTGCTGCATTCCTTGCATAATGGAGCGCGGCCGGGGCTGTGTGTTGGCCTTTGTGAACATATTTGTTAATTGCGGCACCGTCCTGTGCTGCAATTAACATAAATATGTTCACAATGGCCCACACTCGGTCACCAGCCGCGCTCCTTTAAGAAAAGAAATGCAGCAAGTCCAAAAGTACGCCGTCATTCTTTTAGACTTTCATGCATATCTTTTCTTAATGGAGTGGATCTTGCTGCAGCTGCCCGCCCGATGCAGTTGAATTAGAAGTTTGCATTCTAAACTGGCGGCAAACATTTAAGCTGCTTATTGAACCACGACCCGGAGTGGTTTGTAGCTGCAGAGAAAACTTTCCTGACTCAATGTGTAGCTGAGCCGCAACCCTCAATCACGTCTGGTGGCCGGCGTTGCTCAATGCTAGGAGCGGGGTCCAAGTTGGGTTGCCGGAGGCTGGCCAGCACTGCCTCCCGTCGGCCGGCCCTCCACGCAGGAAGTGCCCAACGTAGCCAGGTATAATGATTTTAAAGTTGTTAGAGCCAAAGTGTCACTATACATTTATTCATTACGGGCCTGTTTCACCACTGATTATTACATAGGCACACCACGCGCCTGCTTGCTTGCAGATATTATGTTAATTTTATAGGCAAAGATTGCTGTTTCTTGTGGCCATGCTGCACTGCTGTGTTTTGTTGCTGGTTTTTTTTTTGTCATGATTTGGAGCAAGCAGAGGGAAAAGGCAGCCGGCGCTGCCGTGACCCTCACTGGCAGGACCCGGTACCATACAAGGCAGAGAAGGGAGGGAGGGAAACTCCACACCTACAGTCTGGCTCCAAAAAGGAAGGGAGGGCATTTTAGGCAAGGCAGGGGCTCACGACAGGTCGCCAGCCAACTGGGACACATTTGCCTGCATTGCTCAGTTTCCAGAGGGCAGGCTGTTGGCCTCCCAGGGCTACTTTGGGGCAATCTGGACTGTGAACAAACCCTGGTGGAAGGAGCAATGACTCACCTACCGTCCCGAGACGTGGTGCCAGCTTCCGCTTAATGTGCCTTTCTCTCCTCATCACGCCTGAGAGGAGTCTGGGGTAAAGGTCTGCAGGCCTCATAAAAGCGCTCTCAGGAGGAAAAGCATGGTATTTTAAGCAAAACTTGGGTTTTCAAAATGCCCGGACACATTCCTTTGTCAGAGAGGAACTTAAAACTACACCTTTTATAGTAGCTATCAATTACATGACCCACATGCAAATAAGTTACTATATTAACAAAAAAATCCCAATAACTTTTTGAAAAAATTGGAGGTCAGGTAGGCTGTTTAAGATGTGACTCCAATGAATAAATGAAAGTGATTTTTGTCTGATGCTACAATTCTTAAACTTCAGAGACAGCATCCTTGGAGTGAACATCGCATCTACAAGAAAGTAAACAAGATTTATGTACATCTCTGTGTGTCTAAATATATACATACATAAACGGGTACACTAATCAGATGGGTAAAAGTTGAATAGACACTGCAGGCTAAAATGTATACAACAACTGTGGATGGAGACAAGAACATGTATGGTTATTGAAATGCCCTGCATTGAACAGAAAAGAAAAAGACACTTGTTGAAAACTTTTTTTCACAAAACTACATGTGTCATAAAAAATTGTGAAGGTCTTCCATTTTATTGAGACCATTCAGAGCCTTACTGTCTAATTCCAGGATGTATGTTGACTCTAACTGCCTAGGAAGTTTCTCTCTATTCCCACCTCTGTGCAGAGGGGGGATGGCATCAATTACAAAATATTTAAGACACTGAAGATCATTAGCGTGGGCCTTTTTAAAATGTCATACCACCGGATAGCTAGAGTCACTATTGGCAATGGCCCGGAGGTGCTGATAAATACGGGCATGTGCCTGCAATTTTGTACTGCCAATATATGAGAGCCCATATGTACAAGTTAAAACATATATCGCAAATTCTGTGCAACATGTAAAATGTCCTGTGATTGGTCTCTCATTGGGGCTAAACGGAACTTTGTATAGTTGTGTTCACCCCAAATTTGCAGGCTCTGCACGTGGAGCATTTAAAAAACTCATGCCTGGGTTTAAGCCAAGTCCTCTTGTCCATCTCACAAATGTTGTCTGATTTAAGATCCATTATCATTGATTTAGCTTTTCTGAATGCCATGGTCGGCTTATTAGCTAGTATGGTTGCCAGCACACCATCTGTTTGTAAAATTGGCCAATTTTTATTAATGATCCCTCTGATCTGTTTATGCTGTTTGTTGAAAGTTGTGATAAATCTGGGGGCCGATTGGACAGTAGGTGTGCTGCAAGATGCAGATATAATTTCTTCGTAAATATTGTTAACAGTCAACAGGGACTCACAAGACCTGATTTTAGCCTTACTTTTTGCATTGTTGAGAACTTTCTCACTATACCCCCTCTTTTTAAATCTGTTGATTAGGTCAGCCGACCACTTATCGCATACGTTATTGTACTGCAAATTCTGTTTACCCTGAGCAGTTCACCGTAGGGGATGTTGTTTATGACATGTTTGGGGTGGCTGCTGTTAGCATGGAGGGTTGTATTGCCCGCTGTTATTTTCCTATGCAGTGTAGTCTGAATGGTATTATCCTCAATGTAGACTGTAGCATCCAGAAACTCAACACTAAATTTACTGATTTGTGACGTAAATTTTAAATTAAGAACATTGTAATTTAGTAAATTGATGAATTCCTGTGCACTTCCAACATTGCCATCCCAAATTAAAAACACATCATCAATATATCTATACCATTTGATCACTTTGGTATTAAAAATTACACCATGCGTGCCTCTGAGAACCTGCTCCTCCCACAAGCCAACATGTAAACATGCATAGTTTGGGGAGAAGCAGGAACCCATGGGTACACCTCGTTTCTGTAAAAACAGCTCTTTACCAAAATTGACATAATTGTTAAAAAGACACCATTTGATCAGTTCTAAAAGCATCAGATTATGGGGATAAAAACTCAGAAGGGTAAAATGTACTATCACACCTCCATCCTGTGTAAAAGTACGAATGGGTTGTACTTCGAAGGGGTAAAATCCCCCATCCATTGGCTCAGGGGGTGTAAGATTTACTATACCCAGTCCAGTTTGTGCAGCAGTAGGGAAAACATTAGACTTCGGAAGGGTTTACATTTACTATGCCCACTCCAGTCTGTGCAATAGTAGGGAAAGCACTTCACTTTAAATAAACACATAACACAACACATTTGAATAATCCTATTACAAACCAACAAATATAATACTCCTAAAATAACAATTATTACTTAACCCAAAAAACTATATATATACATATACACATATATATATATATATATATATATATATATATATATATATATATCTATATATATATATATATATATATATATATAGATATATATATATATATATATATATATATATATATATATATAGATAGATATCTATCTATATATATTACCTACTGGCGGTCGCCAGTAGGTATATATAGTTAGGATTTTTTCTCTATGGGATTTTTGAAAATTCTATGTCTAATAACTTTGGCGTTTGTGGACGGAATTGGCTGAAATTTTCAGGAAAATGGCACATTTTGTTTCTGAGCAGCCCTTGAAAATTTGGGGGGGGTTCGTCAAGGGGGGGCCGAGAAAAAAGGGGGGTCCCAAAACGTGTTTTTAACATTGAGTTTTCCATAGGGCGGTTGGCCTCACTTTTAGCCCGAACGGCTGAATGGATTTGCACGAAACTTGGCAAAATTGTAGGGACTGGTAGCCCGATGTGCCTTTTGTAGGTCTCAATATATGTGCTCCAGTGGATTTTGAGAAATTAACGTTTAAAAAAAGATATATATCTGTAACAGCGGACCGGGCAGCGCTCCAGTACGCGTACTTTTCGCGCAACGGAGCTTTGTGAAGCGAAGCTGATTGGTTCTCCGGCGTCTGTAAACATTCCAAACAGTCCGTAGCGGCCGCCATCTTGTCTCTCGGTAGGATCGAGAGACAAGAGGAGGCCAAAGCGAAGGGGCAAATGACCATAAGGGGGAATAGTAGATCCTCGCTGACCCCCTAGGTTTGATGTGGAGGTTTTAAAAGGGCCCCGCGGGGCAAAAAAAATAAATAATAATAATAATCGAACGGCTGAATGGATTTGCACAAAACTTGGCAAAATATTAGGGACTGGTAGCCCGATGTGCCTTTGCTAGGTCTCAATATATGTGCTCCAGTGGATTTTGAGAAATTAACGTTCAAAAAAAGATATATATCTGTAACAGCGCTCCGCTTCGCGTAACAGAGGTTTGCGAAGCTGATTGGTCATTCTGTCACTGGGCTATAGTTGGGCTACATCTGGCTGATATTTGGGCTACATTTGTTTTTTTTGTCTCTGGCGGCCATCTTTGGGCTACATTGGGCTACATTGGGCTTCATTGGGCTTCATTGGGCTACATTGGGCTACATTTGGGCTCCAACATATATATAGGCCAATGTAGCCCAATATATATTTTTCAAAGTTAATTTTCGTAAAAACCACTGGAGCATATATCTTGAGACATAGCAAAGGCACATCGGGCTACCAGTCCCTACAATTTTGCCAAGTTTCGTGGAAATCCATTCAGCCGTTCGAGCTAAAAGTGAGTCCAACCGCCCTATGGAAATGAAGGAAATGAATGGGTAATTTGTAATTAGCAAATAGCTCATCGCAAACTAGGAATGGTAAAGAATCGCTATTTATTCCTTAAAGTTCGCTATTTAGGAAATGCAAAAAACTTTGATGATACATATGGCGGTTCATCTCTAACAAGATAAGAAGCATAGGGATAGATTTATGATGACTGGCGCATCACCAGGGATGTGTTAGTCATTCTGTGCCGCTGTTCCGTCACCTATGGTGTGCTGCATTTACAATGCGGCGCATCATGGGGCAAAAACAGCACAGATGCGTGATGTATCTGTGCCGTAAAGGTGGCGCATTGCTGGAGTTGTATCGCAAGTGTGATGAAGCTCCAGCAAGGGTCGGGGGTGCCCCTGTCGCAGGGTTTCTGTTCTCACACAGAACTGTGGACAGAGGATTGGAACCTCGGCGAATTAGGGTGCCCCAAAACTCACCTTAGTAATCAAAAACCCCTTAGCAAGCTAGGTACAGTGTCACATTGGATATAACAAACTCTCAATGTTTAGACAATCCAGAATATGAAATTATAGTACCTCAGGATACGTGGAACTCATGAACAGTCGGTCGTTATATATTTCTTAGAAACCAGAACATGGAGTTAAGAAGAACACATGTGTATTTGAAATGTTTATTTACTAATGCCGTCTTCTCAGGCGTAGTATCTTAGATAATACAAGTACACATATTATCAGTAGCAAAATTACCAGCATAGTTACTAGTACATAAAAAGCGAATGGTGACAGTATGTTAACATGCTGTAAATGAATAAGAGTTAGCAACACTTATAAGCAGCCGCGGGCCGTGGAGGGAGTTACGGTGGGGCAGGGAGGCGGGGAGGGGGAGGGGCAGGGTGGAGAGGGCTCCACCCTGCCCCTCCCCCTCCCCGCCTCCCTGCCCCACCGTAACTCCCTCCACGGCCCGCGGCTGCTTATATCTCACCCTCCCTAATACACATATTATATTATTTGCTAAGAAGGTCTCTTTGTGTTGGTTTAGGGCGTGCCCATACTTTAGTGTCTTAGATTTGAAGGAATCACATCAGCATACACCAGCTCTCTCTTCATGTGAACCGCATCAACTGTTGTGTATGTGTGTTCGTCAAAGCAATATAAAACCTGCCTCATGCCCAGAATTGGCAGAAGTTGCACTTATGTTATGAGTATGAAGTCGTGGAGATCAGACCTCATAACAATTCTGTATCGTGTTGTTCTTGAAACTTCAGCACTCGCTGTACAGATATAGTTTAACAAGCAAAGCAGATAGTAGAGCAATAACATATTATTCTCATGTAAACCACGATGAACTACTAGGTTGAAAGCTAAAGCAACAACTAAGTGTCGTGTGCAGAAGTTGCAAAAAAGGAAAAATGGCGTTTAAACCGGTAATGAGCCCATGCTAACTTAACACGGTGTAAAGATATCCAGGACCTAGATGACACCTCCTCATGATCCGGAAACGAACTGAATAAGATAATAGAAGTGCCATCTCATGAGAGCAGATTGCAAGTTTATATGTGGACGGTCCGCAAGGTAAAGCATTAAAAACTAGGAAAATTTAATGCTAAAGAAAAATAAAACAGCCAAGTACTTTATCGAGTCTTAAGCCAATAGGCAAGCTAAATAATAAAAACTTGACAAATAAGTCAATGAATTGTCAATGAAATGCTAGTACTCAGCATATCAAACATGAAAAAGGTCTATGACATAACTATGTATGCAAAATAAGCTGCAACAGCCTCCAATAGGAAGTCACCGTCTTCATCCGAAAAGAGTTCAGCCATCCAATTTAAAAGCGGAAAAGTACATACGTGCTCTTCCAGCACCGGATCCTCTATCACCATCAGAGGACAGCTCGGTGGGTTTTCAAGAAAGCTCTGTTCCAAGAAAGACTGTGTTGCCGCCAGTAAATTCCAGGGACCAATTAGTCCATGCATCAATGCCACAGCCATAATCCTTTCGCCAGGACAAACCAACTCGTGAGTAATGATAGGAGTCATCAGCTGATTAAAGTCGACGTCAGGAGAAACCGGTCCGCAGAGACACAAATCAATGGCCCAATCGAAATCACAGGTCAGGCAGTGAAATACAGGCTGGACACAGGTGAAGTAGGAGAATCGAAAAGATAATCCATATGCCGTGCTTAATATCGCCAACGGCATTGTGCCATAATATTCTAGCATGCGATTGCGGAACAGTGTCAGCAGCTGCAGGGCGGGAGCTTGCACAGGAGGGACATCCATATTTAAAAATGTAAAAAAGCACAAGAGCGTCCGCTGGTAATGCAAGTAAAAATGGGAATCCACGAAGCAGAGTGGAAAAAATAGAATGAAAGAAAGCAGGGATGACTCCAAAGATTTTCTCAAATGAAGTCACGAGACCACTGGTAACAACTTTAAAAAAGTGCGCCAGGGCATTTGTGGAGGACACGTTAAAGATAGTCCGAACCATCTTGCTGAAATGGAAAGGCAAATCTGTATTGAAAAGGGTCTGCACCTCTGTACGGGTGTTCGCTATGTGAAGCACGAAAGTTTCATGGGCCGAACTCAAGGCCACCTCTCTCTGAGACAAAAGAGCTCTTATTCTTGCCATGCCGTTGAAATCTGCTCCCAAGGTTGGTATTTGTGGCGAGATTGAAAACTCCCTATGTTCATGTGTGGGAGGAAATAGAACATTTCTGCAGCAAATAACCCGTTCACTTACTGTTACGATAAAAGGAATACTTTTAATTAACCCAGAACAATCTTCATTATTGAGCATCAAATAACTACCATTTTCCAACAACTTGAACGTGGGGATGATAGCAGGAACTGGCGTGCCTTGCAACACGCAAGCCATATTTGGTCGGTGTTTGTTGCATGAACCGTGTAACTGTATGTGCCTACACATTAGTGAATGATGTGGCGTCTCAGTGCATTCCTCTCCATTCAGATAAACTTCTTGATCATCTTTGAAACATCTGTATGTGTATGGAAGCGACCAGACCTCATGAAGAAAAGCACTACCTAAAGGTTCATAACGACCTATTGGTATATATTTCATACAATTTGAAAACTTATATAAAGCAAAAGGCAGCGTTATTAAACCGTGGATAAGGCACGTTGCCAAAAAACCCGCAATCCTCTGCTGATGATGTCACTGAGCATGTCATGAATGATGTAATATGTGACATCATCAGCAGTGGATTACGGGTAATAGTATCTCTAGTTTACTCCCCTATAGCTGTCTTTCTTTTAACATAAGTGTCTGTTTCCTTCCCTTATACTTACTGTTCTTTTTAAAAAAAAAAAATTTTGGTTCACTTCCGGTTCGCGTACCGGCAAGCGAACTGGGAAGCGAACTACGAGAAATAGAGGTTGGCACAGTTCCAAATATTGTACCAATTTTTTAATAACGGGGAGGTAGTTCTGAAAAGAACTTTTTTTTTATTGTTTTTGTTGTTTTATATTTTTTTTATTATTTTTCTGAACATTTTTTTACTTTTTTTGAATTTTTCTGAACAGTTTTATATTTTTTGGGGTTTTTCTTGGAGGGGGCAATGAAAACGATTCATTGTAAAGGGCTCAACAGGAGCAACAAAACAAAAAAAAAGTATTTATTATTTGGGGCGTTTCGTACAAACTTGCATATGATTGTCAATAGCTCTGTTGATCAGAGTGATGCTACTTTCTCTGTAGCAAATGAATCCATTGCAATGTACGCAGACTTGTTTTACTTCACCAAATCTCATTTGTATATTTGGCACCATCTCCCTGCCCTCTGGTCCCGTTACTTCCGGTACAACAGATTATCTAGGTCGTTCCGAAACTGTGCAGCACTGTAGTTGTTAGGATGCCACCTAGTCATATGGCGATGCATTGTGTAGTTTCTGAAACTGTATTTTTTCTCGGTCCCTCTGGACAGTCTATCTTGACATATAAGGCAAGTTACGTATCTTGCATTTACTTTTTTCTGACCTTTGGGAATTTAAAAAAATTGCCAAATGAAGTTTTCTTTCCGGTGAGACGTCCTGGGCTCCTCAGGCAAAAACTGCCTCTCTTCGTGCTCGTCGTCCTGTTCCTCTTCTTCCTCTTCTTGTTGAATTATAACTTGAGCAGGTGGTCCACTCTTCCTTGGATGTGGTGGAGGTGGTGGGGAAGCACCAGCTGAAGCTACTAAAGAAGCCATTGCTCACTGGTAACAAAGGGTCTTTCTCTCACAATGATGAAAGTCAGAGTGAGGAAAGAAGGAGGGATTTTCATCATTTGGGAAAAACAAGAGTTCTCAACCAATGAAAAGTGTTCATTTTAGATTATATGACCTAGTCTTACATCATTAGGAAACCAAAAGTGAAATGAACCAATGAAAAGTGTTATTACCAAGTCACATGACCTGCTGTGTTTACGTTAAGCGCTTTGCAGGGCCTCCCGGTTTGCTTCCAGAAACCTGCGCTTTGCGACTCGCTTCGCGTACCAGTTCGCTAACGTAGCACGTCATATGACGTATCACGCGACAACGTGAAACGTCATGCGGACGGGAGGCGTCACGATGTTGTTTTCTAACGCGGCAGTTGCGGTAAAGAAACGTTTACCGGCTCGCGGTCTATTTCGCGGCATCAAGGTCAGCTAACGGGAAGCTTCCCGATTCGCGAAGCGGGAACGAAGAAAAAAAAATATTTAAAAAAAAAATTATTCATAAACATATAAAATATATTTTTGGATTTAAAGAAGAATACATTTTACAGCTACAGATATTAGCTGTTAAAAAACCAATGAAATTCACTGAAAAAACCATAGGTTATAGACCATATATAGTTAGGAATTAGCATTTACAAAACCTTGAAAATTCACTGAAAAAACCATAGGTTATAGACCATATATAGTTAGGAATTAGCATTTACAAAACCTTATTTTACTCACACAAAACCATTGAAATTCCATATATAGTTGCACTAACTATATATCGCGCACCCGCAATCCACTGCTGATGATGTCACATATTACATCATTCATGACATGGTCAGTGACATCACTGATGACATCACTGATGACATCTCAAATTTCAGTGAATATATATATAGATAGATATCTATCTATATATATATACATATATATATATATTTATATATATAATAAAAATGCCTGATTATTAAACAAAATAAATAATTGTTTATCAATTAAAATGTTATTTATTTATTGCTCAATTAACTTCCCAACATATACCTTCACAAATCTAGCAGCCCACAATTAAAATATAGATAAAAGATACAAGTATAATACAATGTACATAACAATTTTGCAATTCAATAATTATTCATTGTTAATTCATTGCTAATACATCCTTTTCCACCTTATACCCCTCCAAATCCAGCATCCCGCACCTAATATATAACTTAAAAAATACAATTATTATACAATTTACCTAATGTGTAATACTTTTCATAATTATTAATTAATTAGTAATGTATTGTTAATTAATTATACTTAAGTAACTTTCCACCCTATACTCTTATAAACATAGCAACCTGCTACAACACTATAAGTAACTATTAGCAATTAAATAAATTATGAATCACTTACAATTACAAACTATATGAAAAAGGATATTAACAATTATACAAACACTAACACATTCAATTCACGTATGAACTAAAACACATAAAGAACAATAAAAACTATATTTTTTACAACTTAATGTACTTTTTTACGATATTTTCTTAACTCAATATTTAAAACTCTAAATTTTGGCCAAATACCCCCTGTACATGTATCTCAGGATTTGCAAAATTTTCAGAGATTACAGGGTCTCTCTCCAGCTTATAGGAGCTCACTAGTAGTTGTCTAATGATACGCTTGAGATAAACTGTGTGTACTTCGGATCCTTGTTTTGCTGCACACTCGTACAAGTCCAATCCAATATTGATGGCTAGCTCCTGAGGTGGATGATCACTGCCAGTTTACCCCAAACCCAAAGGAGGTACTAATATTCCATAAGGGGAGATTGACAAAGTTGTAGTCAATTAAGAAGCCCAAGAGCTTGTTAGATATGAGAGACCAGGAGGTTTGTCGGGTTTTAATCAGCAGTTTAAGGTTCCAAGACCAAGATGTTCAAGGTGCCCTTGTAGGGATCATCCTCTTTTGTCGTATGTGTACAATTTTTTTTAAACATCTTTTTATTGGCAGTTATATAAGACAATATAACAATGTAAATTGAGAGCAGAGGTGATATGACATACAGTTTATTAGATTTTAACATAGTGATGGCATTGCAAAGGTTCACAAGTCACACATATAATAGAAAGCGTACAACGGGCATGTTTGAACAATGGGCATTAAAATAATGTAAATAGTCCCCGTTTCGTGGCAAGGTCCCTATCTGCCTACCAATAAACAATTACACCTCATGTAGCTCTATAACACTGAAATACAACATAATATGTGGGAATCTGATTTGTGAGCCCTCTTTCTGTGAGTACAATATTGCACGTACAGGGAAACTCATGCATGTGTACAGAACAAGTCATATGATAAATAATGCCTCAAAGAAACAAGTAACAAACAGGTCGTCCATTTGCTTCATTGGTAGGAGGCTGTAAAGGACAGTACAGGAAATCCAGTTCAGACAGCCAATAATCCAGTCGTGGGGGGAGAAGAAAGGGGGGTAGGCAGGGGTACCGAAATAAGCCCAATGGCTCCACCTGAGTGGGTCAGCAGGGGGGCCTTAAACATCTGCACCAGCATTGTAGAGCCAACCTCAATAGTATCCTGGGGTGGGGATGGGCGTCCTCGGGTTGAGTAGCTTAGCCAGATCCATGATACCTTGCAGAAATGCATTTTGTCATCAAGCATAATAAGGAGACGGGCCCGGAACATCAAGATGTTTTGTATACCCTCTTGCTGAAGCTCCTTTTTGGCCTCACCAAAGGAGGCCTGTTTTGTTGTTGTACCGTAGTAGTGAAATCTGGGAAGATAAGTACTCTACTGTTCTGAACTATATAAGGGCCATGTGAGCCGGCACTCTGCAGGATTATATCACAATCTCGATAGTGCAACAGTTTTACTATCACTGATCAAGTGGGTCTGCCTCATTCCAGAGGCCGGGCAAACTCTCGATGGGCACGCTCCGACGTAAAGAATTTTGTAAGGCGTTCAGCTGCTACTGTTGAAGAAAGCCAATCCTCTAGGTGGGTGACCATATGTGTTCCCTCAACTCCCTTTGGTAGGCCAAACAGGAGGATATTACTGCATCAATTTCTCTCTTCTGCATCCTCAGCTCTCTGCTCCTGTGTGAACAGCATGGCTGTTAGGTCATCAACTTTACGATGCACACCCGTATGTTTTGGAAGTAGCTCTCCCAGTGTCTGTTCCATGGCCTCAACTCGGTCCAACAGCTTCTGGTGTTCTGCCTACAGCAGCCCCAGGCCCACAGAAACTTCCCTCTGTCCTGTTGCAGCATGGCATTGGTGTCTGAAATTGTTGCCAGCACCCTGTTCAGGTGAGAATGGATTTAGTTGTCCGCCAGCTCATCTTCTACCCCATGCTCAGGGTGCATCGACACCCCCTCTAGGTCCTGCCGCTGTGCCCTTTGACTGGGCTTCCTCATCGAGTTCGAGTTCGGGCATTTATATAGTGCACTACTCACCCAGAGGGTCTCAAGGCGCTAGAGGGAGGAGTTCACTGTTTGTCGAATAGCCAGGTTTTCAGTTCTTTTCTGAAGGAGATGTGGTTCTGAGTGAGGCGGAGGTGGGTGGGGAGTGAATTCCAGGTCTTGGCAGCCAGGAAGGAGAAGGATCTGCCGCCCATGGTGGTTTTTCGGATGCGCGGGACTGCGGCGAGGGCTTGATTGGATGATCTTAGTTGGCGGGTGGGATTGTAGAAGGACAGTCGGGTGTTGAGGCATTCGGGTCCTAGATTATAAAGGGCCTTGTGTGCGTGGGTAAGAAGGCGGAAAGTGATTCTTTTGTTGACGGGAAGCCAGTGGAGGTTTTTTAGGTGTCCGGTGATGTGCTCTTGGCGCGGGATGTCTAATATGAGTCTCGCTGACGCGTTTTGGATGCGCTGGAGCTTTTTCTGCAATTTTGTTGTAATTCCGGCATAAAGTGTGTTTCCATAGTCCAGTCGACTTGTGACCAGTGCATGGGTGACAGTCTTTCTTGTGTCGAGGGGCATCCAGCGGAAGATCTTTTTGAGAATGCGAAGGACGTTGAAACAGGAGGACGATACGGCGTTGACTTGTCTGGACATTGAGAGAGAGGAGTCTAGAATGAAGCCAAGGTTACGTGCATGGTCTGTGGGTGTGGGTGCTGATCCCAAAGCGGAAGGCCACCAAGAGTCGTCCCAGGCAGAGGGGGAGGATCCTAGGATGAGCACCTCCGTTTTGTCTGAGTTGAGTTTTAGGCGGCTCTGTTTTATCCATTCGGCACCTCTTTCATACCTTCGTGAAGATTGGTTTTGGCGGTGTTGGGGTCTTTGGTGAGGGAAAGGATTAGCTGGGTGTCATCGGCGTAGGAGATGATGTTGAGGTTGTGTTGACGTGCGATGGAGGCGAGAGGACTCATGTAGACGTTGAAGAGGGTGGGACTGAGTGAGGAACCTTGAGGTACGCCGCAGATGACTTCGGTGGGCTCTGAGTAGAATGGGGGGAGTCGGACTCTCTGTGTTCTCCCAGCTAGGAACGAGATGATCCAGTCCAAGGCTTTTCCTTGTATGCCGATGTTGTTGAGGCGTTGTATGAGGGTGCTGTGACAGACAGTGTCGAAGGCGGCGGAGAGGTCGAGTAGAATGAGGGCCACTGTTTCTCCGTTGTCCAGGAGTGTTCGGATGTCGTCGGTCGCCGCAATGAGGGCGGTTTCGGTGCTGTGTTTGGCTCGAAAGCCGTTCTGTGAGGGATCCAGGGAGTTGTTGGATTCAAGGAAGGCTGCGAGTTGGCTGTTGACGGCTTTCTCGATGACTTTGGCCGGGAAAGGGAGGAGGGATATGGGTCGGTAGTTTTTCAGTTCTGAGGGGTCTGCTGTGGGTTTTTTCAGAAGGGCGCTGAGTTCGGTGTGTTTCCAGATTTCTGGAAAGGTGGCAGAGTTGAAAGAGCAGTTGATGATATCGCGGAGTTGGGGAGCGATGATGGAGTCAGCTTTGTTGAAGATGTAGTGGGGACAGGGGTCAGAAGGCGAGCCAGAGTGGATTGAGTTCATGAGGCGAATGGTGTCTTCAGTGGTGATTGGGTTCCAGGAGCTGAGGTAGTTAGTTGGAGGGGTGGGATCTGAAGGGGGTGGGGCGGCTTGGTCACTAAGAGTATTCTTGAAGCTATTGTGGATGTCGGCAATTTTGTTGTAGAAGAAGGAGGATAGCGCATCGCAGAGGTCTTGGGAGTTAGTGATGTCGTTGGATGCTGCGGAAGGGTTGGTGAATTCTTTGACGATATTGAAGAGTTCCTTGCTGTTATGAGAATTGTTGTCGAGACGGTCCTTTAATGCTGATTTCTTGGTGGATCGAATCAGTTGGTGGTGTTTGCGGGTGGCTGTCTTGTGTCTTGAGGGAGGCCATGTTGTCTGAGGTTTGTTCTTTTCTCCAAGTCTTCTTGGATTTTTTAAGGTCATCATTGAGGGAGCCTTTTTGCTGGAGGATTTCAACTGGTGTTTTTTCAGGGGTGCTAGTTCGTCCGCACTGTGGGTAATCCATTGCCTGAGGTTGGTGGCCGCTTGGTCTGGGTCCATTGCTAGGGTGGGAGGGTTTTGGTTGAGTGATGTGAAGAGTTGGTCGGTGGTGATTTTGTTCCATTTTCTCCGGGGAATGGGTTGTGGACAGTTGTGGGTCAGTGTGGTTTTGTAGCTGAAGTGAACACAGCTGTGATCCGTCCAGTGGAGAGCTGTAGTGTGATCGAAGGAGATGTGCTTGCTGGAGGTGAAGATTGGGTCGAGCGTGTGTCCGGCTGTGTGCGTGGGGGTGTCAACAAGTTGTTTGAGTCCGAGATTGGACATGTTGTCCAGCAGGGTGGTGGAGTTGTTGTCGAGTATGTTATCAAGGTGGTAGTTGAGGTCTCCTAGAAGAATGTAGTTCTCGGAGGCGAGGGCGTGCTGGCTGATGAAGTCTGTGATGTCATCGCTGAATTGAGATCGGGAGCCTGGGGGCCTGTAAATGAGGGTGCCTCTAAGGGTTGTCCTGGGGTCGGTGTGGATCTGAAAGTGGAGATGTTCGGCGGTTGCAAGATTGTCGTCAGAACTGGTTGTGATTTTGATGGTGCTTCTATGGACGATGGCGATGCCTCCTCCAGTTTGATTGGTGCGGTCTTTTCGAATGATCTTGTAAGTATCCGGTATGGCTATGGCGATGTCAGGGGCAGAAGATGCGTTCATCCATGTTTCAGTAAGGAAGGCGATGTCAGGTGACGCAGTGTCGATTAGGTCCCAGAGTTCTGTTGCATGTCTGTGGACCGAGCAGGTGTTCAGTAGGATGCACTTCAGGTGGTTGGGTTCGGGGCTGTGTGTGGAGGAAGTGTGTTTGGTGAGGGTCCTGAAGCAGTTGAACTTGCAGGAGAGGCAGGAGAATGGGCCGTGGGTACGTCCTGGGGTAGCTTCGCAGCATAGTGGGGTGCGTCCGGGGTTGAGGGCGAGGAGAGTAGCGGCATCGTATGTGACTCTGGAGGGTTGGGTGCGGCAAGGAGCAGGGGGTCTGGCGCTGGGCGCGGTCCAGGCGCTGACGGGCGTAGACGGGCTTACCTTTGGCGCACCTTCGGCGCGCATGGGGCGCGACCGCTGCGCGTGAACGCTGCGCGGGAGGGCATCTGTCATATACGGAAGGTGGAGGGCCGGGGGCGAGGGAGGAGCAGCTGGGAGGCGTTAGCGGGGCGGGGAGGCTGTCCACGAGGCACAACAAACAAAATGGCTGCGAAAACAAGCAGACCTGCAGCAGGACGAGATTGGGGCACACAGATGGATTGGCGCTATGGGCGGAGGTACCAGCACAATCAGACAGTAATAATAGTTTTAAACTCTACCAGTGCTAGCGCCTGAAATTATATGCGAGCACAGTCAAGTTAGCGTGCAATGCTTACAAGCGCTATAAATAATTAAGTATCTAGACAGTACAGCGTGCAATGCTTACAAGCGCTATAAATAATTAAGTATCTAGACAGTACAGCGTATAATGCTTACAAGCGCTATAAATAATTAAGTATCTAGACAGTCGGAGTAACGATACCCAAGCAGTTAAATGTGGACAGGCAAGCAGTAACACCCAAGCGCTGCGAGGATCAGGCAGAGAGCGTGGGGGAGCGACCTCTTCGCACGGAGTTAAGGAGGTCACAGCGTTGTAAGGCAACGAACGAGCCTGGTCAGTCCGTGGGAGGGAGGAGCAGCTGGGAGGCGTTAGCGGGGCGGGGAGGCTGTCCACGAGGCACAACAAACAAAATGGCTGTGAAAACAAGCAGACCTGCAGCAGGACGAGATTGGGGCACACAGATGGATTGGCGCTATGGGCGGAGGTACCAGCACAATCAGACAGTCATCCCCATCATGTGAGGCAACCACCACATTCCCAACTGCCCAGCATATGCCAAAGCACAGGTGTAGCTGCTTTCGCACTACACTGAGAGAGACACTCAAAGATTTTGACTCTACGACACCTAGTGTCCCAGAGGGGGGTCAGTCACCCCAAACCAGTCTATCCACAAGATCCCCTCCTCCTGTGGTGCCTAGGGGCCTCTGGGTGGCAGCCACTTCTATACAGCAAGTGTCAGGGGCAATGCAGGCTAACTCTTCTTCGCCCGTCCAGGGTCATCACCAGCTGCCAGACCCCATTAGCCCCGGGCCCTCAATTTCATATCCCCATTCAGGTCAAGGGACTGTTGTTATACCCAGGGTGCTCATGGGCAGAGAATGTTCTCCAGGTGGTCTCATAGTACCAGATCCACCGCAGTCCATGATCTCCTGGGCGCTCTCCTCCACTCTCCAGGGGTCCCACTGCACTCATAACTCTGCTGATAATTGTGTGGTCTGCCCAGGCCCAACTTCTTTCTCAGCGTGGGCTCTGGCGCAAGCAGGAAGTTGCGGCCAAGAGCCAGCCATCCGCAGCTGCAGATTTTCCGAGCACACAATGCAGTGATGGCCCCACCACTGTGACCTCTTCCGCTCTGCTCTAAGACCTGGTGCAGCAAGCTCCAAGCTGGGCAGGCTCCTATCTCCCAGCCAGGAGGTGCAGCCCCCCCGGGAGCAGCGCCGTGCCATAGGAAGCACATGCCTGTTGGCGGCCAGATGTCTCCAGACCCCAGACCCCGACCTGGGCCCGACAACCTTCCACCAAGCTCAACAGCCCTTAGGGCCCTACTCGAAACCACAGAGAGGACCCCGGCTCCCAACAGCAGTCTTGAATGGGTCCTGGTGCATCACTGCCGCCCCGGCCTCAATGTTGACTCGCCTCGGGCCAATGCCCGGTTTCCTCTATGCCTGCTTTCTGTTTGGAATGTGCCACCTAGTGAGGGCTGACCACTGGGACACCCCCAGCAATGTCCCTCCGGTTACTGGGGCCATCTTACCCTCCAGCCACTGATGTTGCAGGAGTTGCGACGGGCCAGCGCAGAGCCTTGTATTCCCCATTATCTGTGTACTATCCAGGGGAAGTTTGAGGTGGTATTGCTTGGTGTGCATTTGCACCTCAGTAATCTCGTTTGCAGGTAGCTAACTCATTTGCCACATGCTGAAGTCGCCTGTTATCATGATGTCATTGCTAGACTTTTCTGATTTGAGGCCTAAAATGATATCAATCAGCTAACCAGAGACCTCTGTCCTTGAACTAGAGTTTCGGTGTATATAGAAATTTACCAGTATAAATCTTTGAACATTATCTTATAAGAGAAACATCCACTACTTGTGGCCCAGCATCATTGCTGTCACTCTCGCAGGTCTCATTTGCACTGGCAGTTGATTTATATACAGTGGTGGTAGGTACGCGTTCAGATGGATGGATGCTGCAGAGATGATTTTCCCAGAGGCAGGTTGAGCAGGCTTAACACGGGCTCCACCGTTGACGTCACAGAATGAAACTGTTGCCCCACTTTTATTGAAAGGTGAGTTGTTGGGGGATAAATAGAGTGTCCCTCCAGGAAAATAAGGCTCAAGTCTCAGAATGGCAATGGAACCGTTCAGCTCCTAATGGCTGAACCATTAACATCGGGTACAACACACATTAGGTGGATTTCCTCAATGTTGATTTTGTGATGTTTACTCATACCATTTTTATTTTCCTGCAAGTTATGCGTCCCAGCACTATGGCCATCACCAAAATTCTTCAGGCCAAGGCTAAACCGGTGCTGCTTGGCTGTTAATGCGGATTTAGTGATAGGGATCTCTTTTCACAAGCGTATCTAACTCTGCAGAATCTTGTAAGACACTTGCTTTGATGGATTCCGCAGGGTTGCTCTTTTGAAATTCAGAGATGAACTCTGAGATTGGGACTGCCATATCAGGTACCTCCTCTGAGCCTCAAGGAGTTTGGACTGGACTATTGCTAGTGTGTAAAATTGGATTTGCATCCGTATTATGATTCCAATTTCGTTTTTTATTTCATCCCTTCATTTTTTTTTGTTCTCTTACATTTAGGCTCTGTATCAGTTGCAAGGTTTTCTCTTCCATATTCAGCTAAGGGGACATATAAATCCTCAAGGGTGATGTCCTTGATTTATGTGCGCTTCTATAACCTTCAGTGGGGCTGTGCATTGAATTTTGCTTTTGCAAACTCCCAACCTCAGCTGGGGCGGCTGGATGTATGCCATCCTCAAGATTTGCCAAGTTTCCACTTACGGTTTTTGCTTTGTCTTTTTCAGTCTACCAACCTATATTTCTTCGAGGTTTCTCCTTGACCACCTCCTTCAGGTCTCCCACAAGGTGTGTCCTCATCTCAGGAAGTGAGCCTAGTTTGTTTAACAATCAGAACACAATTGCAAAAATGACGGAAGCCCTCTGCATCTATCTGAGCCATTTTTATCAAGTTCTTTTCATCAATACTGGCCACATACGGAGCAAAAGGATTCAGGCAACTGATCTGTACATTCATATCTTTTACCTGAAAGGACTTTGCCTCCACAGAGCGCTGTAAGATACCATGAGCTGTGACCAAAACAATTATTTAGGCTTCCTGGGGTATTCTGTAGAAGTGCCGGTGGGGCTTGGGTTTTCTAGGAATTGGGAGACTTCTTTAGTGTGAGCCAGTTGACTTAGGTCATTTTTTAGAACTTTTTTGGTCCAAGTTACTCAATGGCGATGAGTTGCTTCTTTGTTGCTCCGACGTCACTAAAATAATTTAAATAGGTAGAGCCATGTGTCCAGGAGCTACACACTTCTACTCCTCCTCTTTCTGTGTAATTAAACGTTCAGGCTTCCCCACTCAGTGAGGAGTTGATGGATAGTTGTTTTAAGCCCCTCTATGTCTTAGTTGTTCAAAGCTGTCTCCCCAAGCTTTTTCTTTGGCACCTCTGGGGTAAAATTAACACAAGAGCTAAGATGGACTTTCCCACCATGACGGGGTGACTGTTCATCCTCCTGATGAGTTCACTGATAGAATATCGACCCTGCAAATAACGTGACCAAAATATCGATTACAAAAATATTATCCTAATAACTTTATAGTGGTAAGTACAAAAATTAGCGTGAGAAAAAATATTGATGTCAATAATAAAGTTGTATATAATATATTATATATATATATATATATATATATATATATATATATATATATATATATATATATATATATTTATAAAAAAACAAAAAATATGAAATATTATAAATAGTAATGATAATTACAAACATATATCTAATATATATCTTAACAAATATGACAAATCAACTCAAGTTATCCAGGCTGTTGGGGGCTGAAAGCCCGAAACCGGTCCTTGGATGCTTGTTTCCAGTCCAGGGAGGACCTGGCTTGGCAGTTCGGGCTGGACTGTTCCCATGGGGCACAGGGTCAAGACTGATTTGCATATGGCTGGGTTCAAACTGGAAAGGCATGGTGAGCAAAAAAACGATGGATTTAGGCCCAGATCTCTGTACTGGGGTGAATGTATGACATTGTTCTGCATTCTGTCCATCACCTGTTGTTTTTGCTTTTGTCACCCCGAGTGGGACGGGTATGCTCAGACGTGAGTCCCGTGCTCTCCATGCCACTGGAATCAAGCTATCCAGGCTGATGAGGGCTGAAAGCCGGAAACCGGTCCTTGGATGCTTGTTTCCAGTCCAGGGAGGACCTGCCTTGGCAGTTCGGGCTGGACTGTTTCCATGGGGCACAGGGTCAAGACTGATTTGCATATGGCTGGGTTCAAACTGGAAAGGCATGGTGAGCCAAAAAACAATGGATTTAGGCCCAGATCTCTGTACTGGGGTGAATGTATGACATTGTTCTGCATTCTGTCCATCACCTGTTGTTTTTGATTTGTGTCACCCCGAGTGGGACGGGTATGCTCAGACGTGAGTCCCGTGCTCTCCATGCCACTGGAATCAAGCTATCCAGGCTGATGAGGGCTGAAAGCCCGAAACCGGTCCTTGGATGCTTGTTTCCAGTCCAGGGAGGACCTGGCTTGGCAGTTTGGGCTGGACTGTTCCCATGGGCACAGAGTCAAGACTGATTTCCATATGGCTGTGTTCAAACTGGAAAGGCATGGTGAGCAAAAAAATGATGGATTTAGGCCCAGATCTCTGTACTGGGGTGAATGTATGACATTGTTCTGCATTCTGTCCATCACCTGTTGTTTTGCTTTTGTCACCCCGAGTGGGACGGGTATGCTCAGATGTGAGTCCCGTGCTCTCCATGCCACTGGAATCAAGCTATCCAGACTGATGAGGGATGAAAGCCGGAAACCGGTCCTTGGATGCTTGTTTCCAGTCCAGGGAGGCCCTGGCTTGGCAGTTCGGGCTGGACTGTTCCCATGGGGCACCGGGTCAAGACTGATTTGCATATGGCTGGGTTCAAACTGGAAAGGCATGGTGAGCAAAAAAACGATGGACTTAGGCCCAGAACTCTGTACTGGGGTGAATGTATGACATTGTTCTGCATTCTGTCCATCACCTGTTGTTTTTGCTTTTGTCACCCCGAGTGGGACGGGTAAGCTCAGACGTGAGTCCCGTGCTCTCCATGCCACTGGAATCAAGCTATCCAGGCTGATGAGGGCTTAAAGCCCGAAACTGGTCCTTTGATGCTTGTTTCCAGTCCAGGGAGGACCTGGCTTGGCATTTCGGGCTGGACTGTTCCCATGGGGCACAGGGTCAAGACTGATTTGCATATGGCTGGCTTCAAACTGGAAAGGCATGGTGAGCAAAAAAACGAAGGATTTAGGCCCAGATCTCTGTACTGGGGTGTATGTATGACATTGTTCTGCATTCTGTCCATCACCTGTTGTTTTTGCTTTTGTCACCCCGAGTGGGACGGGTATGATCAGACGTGAGTCCCGTGCTCTCCATGCCACTGGAATCAAGCTATCCAGGCTGATGAGGGCTGAAAGCCCAAAACCGGTCCTTAGATGCTTGTTTCCAGTCCAGGGAGTACCTGACTTGGCAGTTCGGGCTGGACTGTTCCCATGGGGCACAGGGTCAAGACTGATTTGCATATGGCTGGGTTCAAACTTGAAAGGCATGGTGAGCAAAAAAACGATGGATTTAGTCCCAGATCTCTGTACTGGGGTGAATGTATGACATTGTTCTGCATTCTGTCCATCACCTGTTGTTTTTGCTTTTGTCACCCCGAGTGGGACGGGTATGATCAGACGTGAGTCCCGTGCTCTCCATGCCACTGGAATCAAGCTATCCAGGCTGATGAGGGCTGAAAGCCCAAAACCGGTCCTTAGATGCTTGTTTCCAGTCCAGGGAGTACCTGACTTGGCAGTTCGGGCTGGACTGTTCCCATGGGGCACAGGGTCAAGACTGATTTGCATATGGCTGGGTTCAAACTTGAAAGGCATGGTGAGCAAAAAAACAATGGATTTAGTCCCAGATCTCTGTACTGGGGTGAATGTATGACATTGTTCTGCATTCTGTCCATCACCTTTTGTTTTTGCTTTTGTCACCCTGAGTGGGACGGGTATGCTCAGACATGAGCCCCGTGCTCTCCATGCCACTGGAATCAAGCTATCCAGGCTGAAAGCCCGAAACCAGTCCTTGGATGCTTGTTTCCAGTCCAGGGAGGACCTGGCTTGGCAGTTCGGGCTGGACTGTTTCCATGGGGCACAGGGTCAAGACTGATTTGCATATGGCTGGGTTCAAACTAGACAGGCATGGTGAGCAAAAAAATTATGGATTTAGGCCCAGATCTCCGTACTGGGGTGAATATATGACATTGTTCTGCATTCTGTCCATCACCTGTTGTTTTTGCTTTTGTCACCCCAAGTGGGACGGGTATGCTGAGACGTGAGTCCCGTGCTCTCCATGCCACTGGAATCAAGCTATCCAGGCTGATGAGGGCTGAAAGCCCGAAACAGGTCCTTGGATGCTTGTTTCCAGTCCAGGGAGGACCTGGCTTGGCAGTTCAGGCTGGACTGTTCCCATGGGGCACAGGGTTAAGACTGATTTGCATATGGCTGGGTTCAAACTGGAAAGGTATGGTGAGCAAAAAAACGATGGATTTAGGCCCAGATCTCTGTACTGGGGTGAATGTATGACATTGTTCTGCATTCTGTCCATCACCTGTTGTTTTTGCTTTTGTCACCCCGAGTGGGACGGGTATGCTCAGACGTGAGTCCCGTGCTCTCCATGCCACTGGAATCTAGCTATCCAGGCTGATGAGGGCTGAAAGCCCAAAACCGGTCCTTGGATGCTTGTTTCCAGTCCAGGGAGGACCTGGCTTGGCAGTTCGGGCTGGACTGTTCCCATGGGGCACAGGGTCAAGACTGATTTGCATATGGCTGGGTTCAAACTGGAAAGGCATGGTGAGCAAATAAACGATGGATTTAGGCCCAGATCTCTGTACTGGGGTGAATGTATGACATTGTTCTGCATTCTGTCCATCACCTGTTGTTTTTGCTTACCTCCCATTAAGCCAGCTGTAGCCTCCCATAGCATGGGGCGCACACAGGTGAGCCCAGGCCATGCCCGGGCAAATCCTAGGCCAAGGGCAGGCCCTTCTGCGCCCGTCCGCGGCCGATTGCGGCCGGGCCAGGCCCATTCTCTTGGTTGGCGGGGGTTGACAGGGCACAGAGGGAATAAATATAAAACCAACCATGGTTGAGGGAGGGCTCCCACCTTGCTTTGATCATTGTCAGCTGGAGAGCCTATATCGGCTATCGTCTTACCTTCACTCACCAAAAGACTTGTATTGCCGCTACCTGGGACTTGATCTGCAGCCCGTTGAACCTTTAACTTTCTTGGTTTTTTGAGATTCCTTCACCCTCCGCTGGTTACCTCAAGGGGTGTAAGGAGTGGACTGGAAATGTTGGTGATGATCTGTTGCCTCACAGGCCAAAGTGCCCAAATTTCTACATTCTTTTTCTAATAATTTATTTGCCTTGAGGCACAAAACAGCGCCAGAGATGTTTGAGCCTAGAAAGTGGAAGAGGTCGGGTCATATCATACCCTCCCAACCCCCAATTTACCAACTTTAAGACGTTTTTTAACTGGTCAGTGAAATAAAAGGTACTGTTACTCAATTTGCTCCGCTATATTTTAATAGTACACAGTGCCAATCAGTCACCATGAGGAAGAGGAAAGTTATTGAAACCGGGTCAGACGACGCCTCTAAAAAGAAATAAAAAAACAAAGCATTGAATTGCAGCCCGGTAGCTAGGCAGGGGGTACTAGATCGCATAGACAGTATACTGTCCGAATGCAAGGACCTTCTTGACCCAGTTAATACTAATAATTCTTCAAAACTTAATTCACAACTGGATCCTTGAAGCTCCATCAATTCCAGGTGGATACCGGCATGTTTAAGAGGGCCATAAGCAGAGGACAGCAGCTGCACTCTTGCATGCACCACCCATTAGCCCTACTAATAGAGATAATAATATGTTAGAGATCCCTGCCAATCTTTCTTGCAGCAATAGGTTCACAGAGCTCCAGGCTCAGCCTGGTACCCAGGTTACCTCTAATAGCCCAGTTAGGTTTGCAGTTTTCGAGGGTGGAGAAATCCGCATACATAATACAAGTCAGAACTCACATATGGGAACCAAAACCCTCTCTCCAAGAATACCCTCATCCATAAATAATGAATACTTGTTGTGATGATTGTATCCCGGATAGAAGTGGCGCTCACAGATTACGGTTCATATTTCGTAGCTCTATCTATCAGTTATGGGTGCCTAGGGTGGAGGTAATCATCCAACACCTCCCCACTTAGATCAGCAGATCTATACAAAATGTGTATCAAGCCCTGGCACACCTACAAGCAGAATATGGCAAGTCAATAACTTTAAGTTCAAGACAAATACAGTAAAATTTGTGCTTTAATATTTCTTTCTTGTTCTGACTCCAGCCAACACGTGTTTCGTCGATCGGGACAAGACACCCGCGACTTTCTCAGGGCTGGAAAACATATACTGAAAACACAGTGTAACCCCAACATCCTTCGGGCGTTGATGTTACAGTAATAATTCTGTGACTGATGAGTCTTTCCAACAGTGCCAATCACATGGTAGGTCCCTGCATATTACTCAGTGCAGTGAACATGGGATAGTGAGGGCCAATACCGAGTGTCCAAGAAAAAGAATAAATCTTCCAACAAGTCTCTCAATCAAATTATGGTGCCTGACACGTCAAGCCAACCAATAATGAGGGTCACCATATACATTGAGCTAGGGTGGGTGATGTAGAGATTGGATAGTGTAGAAGAAGGAAAGGAGGTGCAAATTAATGAATTGCAAATCAAGTGAAACGCCATGTGCATATTCTAACAAGGTACATATACTGAAGCAAACCCCGGCCTACCTTTAAGTCTTTGAATCAGTGTTATATGCCTAAAATAGGTAATGATACCTATTAGCAAAGTGTCCTATCCAGTATTTGATCTTGATAATCAACATCAAGAGGTCTAGCACATACCTTCTGGCTGGTTATAATTCCGTCCCAGCCTTAATACGGCTGGCAATTTGCTAGTAATCCGTAAAAGAATCCTGATCAATATTGTATCTGAAAAAACATAGCGAGTTCTTTTTAGAATAAGGGGCCAGGGTGCTCCCAATTCCAAGATTTCACCTAGGAAGTGTGTACACGTCTCTCAAATTTGAATGTGTTAACCGTGTAGTCAGACCATGTCTCTACAAATTAAAACATATAACTTGGAAAATAATTAGCGTTTCATAATGCTAAACAATACTTCTTCTATTTCAATAATAGCATGCATGAAAGTTAATATCTGTAATCAATCCGGAAAAAAAAGCGAATCTAGAGATTGGTTTCAATATCGATCCAGACAGAATTTGTGTCTCATGCTTTTAGTTTACTCGTGCTCGACATAGATGTATGTTTCCTTCTAACAGTGCACCGACACCATCAAAAGTGAATCACACCTTCCCATTGAATAAGTGCTTCTATTTAAAACATCGCTTACACTGTTAGCACGCTCTGGAATAAGTTTGTGCTGAAAGATGGACTGAATATCTTGTCCGCCACCTGTGCGCTACGAGTTAGAAAAAAGGGGAGGTCTTCAGTAATCTAACACTATAATACGTGTATTCGCGTATGGCTGGTTCATAGGCCGAGCAGTACCTATATATTACAGCATGCAGTCCCGAAACCGTTCCTCTGCAACTGCGTCTTGCCGCAGTGTTCGGGAACCGGAAGTGCTCAGTTAAATAAAAGAGTTTCCCGACAGCTAGACTGTGCACGTTGCCACAGCCGTGTAGATATCCTTCGCCATATTGGGTGACTGACTATATCGATCGATGATTCTATATTTATACCTCTCATTGCCTATAAGTGAAAAATTGCTAAGATATATCAGGTCAAAAGTGTAATAACATCCCAAATAGTAATCTATTCATTCAGTGCATCTCTTCGCCTCAATATAACAGTGTTATATACTTCCGATCTGAGGTCATGATTCACAGTCGCCATCTTTGAAAAGTAAATCGCCCTTAGAAGTAGGCGGGATTGTTCAATAACTAGATCATAAAAATTTCTAGCGCTATCGTCGATAAATATTTCATTCAAAACACCAGCCTTAAACTCCTGGTAGTCCTTATCATTCCGGTATTAGATCAGGAATTTATAATATAGCAGTATATCTGGAATTTGATAGTATAAAAATGTCGGGGAAATAGACTTACGGGGGGTGTATTCAAACATGTATTAATGGTGAGTCCATTATTATTTGGCTCTGGTGTCGTCCCCATTGTATATGTTATTGCATATAGCATTTGTATTGAGATCTCCTTATTGTTCTCACATGTGGGCATACCTACATAATATAAATACCTTCACAAATCGTAGTTCAAATATGTTTAACAGTTATCAGACAATTAATTTATGGTATGTACAGTCCTAGTCATATTCAATGGGCGACAGTTATAAATATCCGTATCTTGTTTATTTTGTCATACCGTAATTGTCCTGTTTCTACAACAAACACAATACACACATTGCTCTCATTTCAGTCCTACATGTCTAATCCTAGTCACCTACATGGGCGAAAATGATACATATCCTGATCTCATTCCATTGTTACATACAATAGTTGCCCTATTACTCTGGAAATAATACGCACATATTGTTGTTATATCAGTACCTGGTCTGGCTAGTCAGTCACCTAGGAAGTAGTGTAATTCATGATCAGTGTTCATCCCGTACTCTACTGCTTGAAGCTTCATAATCCATAAAGCTTCCCTGCGTCTTAGGTGTAATTCTTTGTTGCCACCCCTCTGGTCCTTCTTGATCTGATCAATTCCACAGAATGATATTGTTTTGTTTGTTCCCTGAGCGTGGCACTCATTTATCTGTTATGCAGTTGCATATCGGGTTTCCTTATGTTTAATGGCCCTCAGATGTTCATATATTCCTTCTTTGAGTGCCCTGATCGTGCTGCCTATATAGAAGCTGCCACATTTGCATTTGATCATATAAATTACATAGCGGCTGTTACAATTGATCATTTGCCTGATCTCATATTCTTTCACCAGGTGACTGTGAAATATTTTGGTGTTGTTTAATGCTAGGGGGAAGATTTTGCATCCTCCACAGTTGTGGAACCCCACACAGCTTTGGGCTAGCCAGTTTGATGGTCTCTCAATCTGTTTCGGATAGCTAAATCTGATCCAGGTCTAGATATTTTTACTTTGTCTATATGTTATCAATGGATGCTTGGAAATGTATTTACTCAAGTATTTGTCATTGCTTAATATCCTCCAATGTTTTTTCATGCTATTCCTGAGTGCTATCGCTACCTCATTATAGTTGGTTATCATTCTGATCTGTGCTGGGCTTTGGCGTTTGTGTTATTAATCCTTGAGAGTGTCCCTTCTTTCAATTCTTAGGATCTTCCGCTCCACCTCCCTGATTGTCTGTGTGTTATACCCTCTTGCTTGAAATCTTTGCTTCATATTCACCTTGCATGCAATAAAGTCACTATTCTTGCTACAATTTCTACTTGCCCTAGTCAGTTCGCCATAAGGTATGGATTCGTTTTGGTGTCTAGGGTGTGAGCTATTGGCAAGTAATAATGCATTACATGAAGTAGGTTTGCGGAAAAGTTTGCTCTGTATTTGGTTGTCCTCTATAAAGAGTGTAAGATCCAAAATCCAAAAATTCTATTTCTGAGTTGCTCAGATTGTGTGTGAGGTGGATGCCCATATCATTTGAGTTGAGATGTTCACAGAATTTGGTCAGATTTATCATGCTACCCAACTAGATCATAATGCAATCGTCGATGTAACGTCCCCAATAAATGATGGATTCGTTCTAAGGGGTGCCTTTTGGGCCCCAGATCCACTCCTCCTCAAACCAACCCATGAAAAGATTGGCATAGGAAGGAGAGAACCTGGAGCCCATAGCCACACCCTGTTTTTGTTTGTACCATTTGGATTCAAATAGGAACACATTGTTCCCAAGTTCAATCATCGTGATGATCATCTCTGCATGGGCCCACTGAGTTGCCGCTCTATTGCTCAAGAATTTTCTAGCTGCTTTGATCCCTAGCTCTGTTCTAATATTGGTGTATAAGGAGGTGACATCAAGTGTCGCAAGTATCATGCCCTCCTCCCATGTGATATCAGATCGAATGTTTTGTGTCCCTAATATACGCTGGTAAACTTTGTACCAGAGGTTGCAGGAATGTATCTACATATTGAGACAGCTTTTCTGTTGGACCCCCTATACTGAATATTATTGGTCTGTCTGGCGGTGATTGTTGGTTCTTATGTATCCTTGGCAATGCATAAATACAAGGCAATCTGGGTTTGGCTACCTTAACGTATAGATATTCATCCTGGTTAATCATCCCACTGTTCAGCCACTCCCTGAGGTGTGTATTTATTAGAGTAGTTAATGGTCCTATTGGATTGTCCATCAATTTCTCATAATGTGTTTGATCTTTCTGTTGTGAGGAGATTTCCATATTGTTGTCCCTGGTGTTCATGACCACAATATTGTCACCCTTATCGGCCTCCTTAACCCCTTCAGTGCTCATGACGAGCTCAGCTCGTCATGAGCTACGCCTCTCCGGTGCTCATGACGAGCTAAGCTCGTCATGCCCGCACCCGTCGATGGAACGCTCGCATGCTGGGCTGATTCCCCTGCTGTGCTGAACATTCCATTGAAACGGGCGCGGTCATAACGCGCTCAGCTCGTCATGAGCACCGGAGAGGTGCAGCTAATGACGAGCTGATCTCGTCATGAGCACCGGAGCGCCGTACGAGCTCTCCCACCCCCCAGCACAGTGGGGTAATCTCGCCAGCACTGAAGGGGAGAATACTAATGTTGTGTAACTGGCACATGTGATTGCCACTGTTGGAAAGGCTCATCAGTCACAAAATTATCACTGTAACATTGATGCCCGAAGGATGTTGGGCTTACACAGCGTTTTCTGTATATGTTTTCCAGCCCTGAGGAAGTCGCGGGTGTCTTGTCCCTATCGACGAAACACGTGTTGGCTTGAGTCAGAACAAGAAAGAAATATTAAAGTACACATTTTACTGTATTTGTCTTGAACTTAAAGTTATTGACTTGTCATAATCTGCTTGTAGGTGTACCAGGGCTTGATACAAAGTTCATCCATAAATAATGTCAAGGAGGCCAGTTCTCTGCCAGAAGCCCTACCTGTTGAGGAATATCCCCAAAAGCCCCTTAAACATCAGATTATAGACTTGGCTGAGGAAGTTAAAGGCCTTAAAGCACTTGTTAGCAGTCTTTCTGACTCCTGTAACTATGGCACTTTCGGAGATAAAATACGAGAAAAAACTGTTGGGGAACCAAACTGTCTGTGTCTCAGGGGCACAAGGGGCAGAGTACTGCCTGAGACAGACGGGTGTGCTAACTCAGGGGAATCTTAGATACAACAAAAGGGGTGGGGGCATAGATCACTCCTCATCGCATAGTAAAAGTGGCCCTTTGCAATCCAGTCACTCGAATATGGTTGCTTATAATCAAGTAGGTTATGTTATGTTATGTTATGTTATGTTATGTTAACTTTATTTTGTATAGCGCAACGGCTACTCCAACGGAGTGTCCCGGCGCTTTAGTGTGGCAGCTCAAAGACATAACACACACAAATACTCAGAGAACAACTGAACAGCACAACTAAAGAGTAAAAAGCCACGTTTTTAGGCCTCTCCTAAAAGACAACAGATCAGAAGTACGACGTAAGGCCAGTGGCAGAGCGTTCCAAAGCTGGGGCGCCCTCAAACCAAAGGACCGTCCCCCAATCCGGGCCTTCCTGACTCGAGGTACCACAGCAAGAGACAGAGAATTAGAGCGCAATGCTCTGACAGGACGATAGAAAGCAGGCCTACGTTGGAGATATTTAGCTCCAAGACCTCCTGCCCCTTTGGCAAAGCCATCCCACATCTAAAAAAACATAGCAAGGGTTCCTGATATAGGAAGGGTAGTATACCCTTGTTCCAAAACTCTCGCTCAATTCATCTAAAGAGGATGAGGCCTCCTTAATAAACAAGTGTATCCAATGGATCCAACATGTGAGGGGCTGTCGATCAGTAACAAGGGAAGACGTAAAAGGGGCTAATAGATGCGCCTTCGGGGGGCTTCCTTGGATTTGATAGCACTTACATTTTACCAACAAGTCATAGTTGAGAATCTGGTGGCCTTTAATCTACGTACCCATCATTTAACTAAATCGAATATCCGTCTCAAGCATAAACTCCCAGAGATCTCCATATTGGCTAATGCCTCTCTCCCTCTACCAGCTGATAGAGGGGCATCGTCGCTAAGGGAAATAGATTTACAGCCACATATACCATCTTATTTATTTTATTTATTTATTTTATTTAAAGAGTTTTGTATAGCCTTGGCTAGACACGAAGGTATCAAAGCGCTTTACATGAGAATCAACAATGTAACAGAAAAAGTTAAACAATTACACAATACATCAAAAAATAGGCAATACAATTAGGAGAGGAGAGAACGGAGAGAGAAAAGAAGTGGAGGGGCGGTGAGAAAGGGAGGATAAGGGAAGAGATAACAAGGAGAGACGAAAGGAGGTCTGTCTAAAGACTGACTGGGTAGGTGACAACCAAGGAGGGAATCCACGGCCCATCTCCCCTATAGCTAAACCAGGTAGCTCCATCGGGCATTAGACAAAATAGTTCGGTCTCAAGTGGTGAGGGAAGAGGTTCACAGAAAAAGAGGTTGGGGACAAAGGGCAAAGGCAGGTGAGTGCAGAGGACAGAAGCTGGAAAAAGTAGGAGCGGAGGGGAATGAGGGTTGGGGAGGGAAGAGAGGGAAGATAAGGTCAGGAGAGATGCGGGAGCGTTTGCCCGATGTCTGGCTGGGTAGGTGATAGTCAAAGGAGGGAGTCCAAAGTCAATCTCTCCTATAGCTCGAGAGGTAGCTCCACCGGGCATCATACAAAAGTAGCTAGGTCTCAGCTGTCTAGGGAAGTAAGCAGGGAAAAGGATCAGGTGGGTGGGCTGGGACAGGGACGGGCGAAGGCTGGTTAAGGTCCTGGGGAGATCAATGATTAAAGACCAGGGGAGGAACGAAAACATCACAGAGGGTCTCAGAGAGTCAGTCATCTGGAACTCAGGCAGGGGGTATGCAATGTTGTAAGTTCTGCTACAGTCAGTCAGAGGGGATGAAAATGGCCTCAGAAAGAAGCGCTCCTCACAGGCAACTGGCAGCTTCAGCGCAACTGTCCAAATTCGCCCAGACTTCAGCGACAGTACAGTGGAAGCGTGCCTCTCCCTTCCTCACTCCCCCAGGTACCGGGGGAAACATCACGTATTTTAAGAACCCATCCGGCGATGTTACGGCTCCTGCTGGTTCCTCTGGGGGCCTGACGAGGGCCCGTTCCCGCTCCTCAGCTTGTGGCACGTGGGACGGGTGCTAGCCCAGCATTACATGCAGGAGTTCTTCGCAAGGCAGGGGAGAGGTGACAAGAATGGCGGCCGGAGCCCGCGCACCCCTCCTCCACCGCCGGGGTTGCCAAAGTCGCCAGCGTGGGATGTTTCATCCTTGATGAGTTTGCAGCATTGGATGTCCCAGCGGGGTTGGTGTACACACAGGGCCACATCAAAGCTGATATCCGGTCCACCCTATCCACATAGTGCCTTTCCAGCCGCATGAGGGTGTCTACTGGACTTCAACCTCCTTGCCACCAAGTGTGTCATCCTGAATAATTCCTGGGGGAGAGCGGCGCTCTTGGTTATTGAACTCTGCACTGCTCTTGAGCAGGCCCCACCACTGCCACTGATAGATAGATCCACCACTCATTAATTACTTGTAATCTCCAGCCTAGTGACATCAGGTGCCATTATGAATAGGAGTCTGATGAGATCTGTTTCAGTAACTCAGACTCTGGGGCTGGTATTTCATCAGGGACGCATCTTGCACACACCAAAACACTCTTGTCATGGAATATTGTTGGGCTAAGGTCTGAGGTTGCTTCCTCAAACTGGAGCTCCTTTATAGAACAACATGATATTTGCCTATTCCAGGAAACATTGACAGTACTCCCAGTCTTTTGCCCAGGGTATTTGAATTATTATGCCCCGGCAATCCATGTTAATAAATGTTGCCTATCTGGGGGCTAACTCTATGTATTTCCCAGGACACTGGCCTTAAGATCAGGGAGCTTCCGACAGATAGCTAAGATATCATTGCCATTCGAGTCATAACCAGTCCCTGTGGTAATATTGACATGTATAATATATGTGCATTCCATTTGTTTTATAGCACTTCTCATACTGGTATAGGGTGTCGGGGCACTTTACATTGCACACACATACAGAGACAATGAATCATACATGTGTCAATCAGTGTTTAGAAAAAGTTGCGTAAGACAAGTGACTACAAAGTGTAGGATTCAAATGCACATCTATACTTGTAGGCAATTTCTAAGAGTGCTCGGTCTGGGTCTAGGATTGGCTTTACTACTAATAATGTATTTCTATTTAAAAAAACTTATTTCCAACATTGGGATAATGGAAGATTGGGAAAACATAACTTTCTCACACATATCATGCAATTTGCATTAAGCTCTCGGACAGCAGTTCATAGCTCACTTTGCTATATTACAATTGCAACTTATAAGCAGTAACTAACAAAAGGATGTCTATGACAAAAGCAGTAACCCACGGAATTATCTGCAAAAAAAACAGTTCTGTGATCTGCATGGCACATGCTCTTAGCTGCAGGCATTTTAACCCTCTGGATGAGTCAAAACTACGACTAGACAAAACACGTTCCTCTCCAGCAGAAACATGAATCACCAGAGTTATCTTGAAATTTGTATTGTTGATTGAAAACTGCTGGATATAAATGGAACTCTACAGTGGGTGCTTTTAAACCCCTAAGAATGTGTTTGCAAAACACAGTATCCCCAGCTCAGTAATAAACCAGCCCCAGCAGCCAAACCAGATCCCACCATTCCAGCATCTCTGGGAAGCACCCAGTGCCCGTTATAGCCATGCGGGTCTTGCTGTCAGCCTGGAAACACACATAGTCACCCACGAACAGTGCCTATTTGGTTGGCACTGTACTTTTTCTAGATGCTCTTTACTTAAATCTTCAAAATTTCATATCTGCTGTTCCCCTTATTGGATTTTTCTCATTTTGGTATAATTTTACTCATTAATGTTTTCTCTAGATTTCCAAATTGGATTTCCTTTTTGACAGCGCTTCTAAGTACAGTACACATTTCGTACACATTTTCTTAAGTTAAGCCTGTATGCTCTGTGCCATAGTTACCAGGAGGAGGAGTCCAGGTTTAATTTATTAAAACTATGGGGCATATTACCAAGCAATAGTGATAATTATCGCTATTGCTTGGTTAGAGACAAAATTTTCCCGCTGAGCTGCGGCGATTTTTACCGCAGATAAACCGTGGTATTACCAAGGTTTATCGCAAATGTGATAAAAAACGGCCGCAATGCATGAATATCGCTGAAAAGTCAGCGATATTGATGCATTACCGAGCTAATGCTCTTAGCCATGTTATCCACCTCCCATTGGATAACATGGCTAAGAACTGCTCAGGGCAGGTGTTAGCTTTTGGAGATATTCGCGCTTAGCGCGAATATCTTCAAAAGTTAGTAATAGGAGATAGCGATGTTAGCGACTGTTTCCAGTCGATAACATCTTGGCACGCCCACTTTGCATGTCATTAGTGATAAATATCTCTGACATGCAAAGCGGGGCCCAAGATGGTCGCTATCTCCTACTAGCTGTCGCTAACTGGTGTTAGCAACAGCTAGGTAATCGGGAGATCATTTTATCTCTGCTTTCTTGGCTTTTAAAGCCAAAAAAGCGGAGATAAACCCCCTTGATAATATACCCCTATATCTTTTCTTAACAAGTGAATGGCTTTATTCCTTGTGGTGGACTCTCCTCTACCTCAATTGATAAACGACTTTTACACTCCACTATCAATTTCAACATAATTCAAAGGAAATTGGAAGCACAAGGATCACTGAGGAAGCCCTGTAATATTTTACTTAATATTTTGTGATGAATCAATAACTGTAGTGGACACAAGTTCCCAAAAATGTGTGGCATAATTATCTATCTATGGAGTAAACAATATGTCCTACTGTTTATACTATTCCCTTCCAAAAGATGAAATCTAAATACTTTGCATTCAGTAGTAGAATTATTTGGTGTAACTCTTTAAATCAAAGCCAATATCAATACCTGTACAGGCATCACTACTAAGATTAGGCCGTGGCAAGTCATTCCCCTGAAGTGGATCCAATCACTTTCATTAATCATGACATTTTTCGGCTGCCTAAGTCATAGAAAAATTAGAAAAATACTTTATTTAGACATTTAAGAGCATGAAAGTGCATATCAACATCGTGTTGTTGTTAAGAAATTGGTACAGTTCGATCATGATAAAAACACATGGTGTAAGACACTTAACACCTTGGGTGCTCATGACGGCTCCCGGCCGTCATGAGTCACAGTAGGTGTGTGCTCATGATGGCCGAGAGCCGTCCGAACGTTGCCGCTCCGCCCACGCGGTATTGATTCCCTGCCTGTGCGAGGGAAATAATCAGTGGGTGGAGTTCGGGCGGCTCCCAGCCGTTATGAGCACACGCCCACCGTGATTTATGACGGCCGGAAGCCGTCCTCAGTACGGGAGCGTCATGCCCAGCCTTGCCCCCCCCCCAGCACCGCAGCATAACTTTCCCCGCAGCGAAGGGGTTAAACACAAGAGCTGCAAATGGAACTCTGCACAGAAGTTATTTTTTACGGAGCTTTATATAGCGCAAACTTGACCCGGTATCGAGTATCAGAGTGCTTTACATAGCACCAGTTGCTGTGAAACATTAAAAAAAAAATTGTTAGGCAAGTCGAGATTGAGTGATTTTCCCAGAATCACAGGATGTTCAGCGCCATTGCTGAGACTCGAATCCGGTTCCCCAGCTTTGTGGTCGACCAACCTAGCCGTTTGGCCAACTCCTCTCCCTAAACGACATTGCATACAAATATCATAGTAAGACAATCTGAGTTGCTCTTAACATTCCAGATAAAGTACAAGTGACTTTTAGCTTCAGAGGGTCTCCTGGGAGCAACCTGAGGTGTCACCCTGAATTTGTTATTCCATGGTGGAGGATAAGTAAAATGATTGCTAACAGAGTTTAGGGTTAGAACCCCAGAGTACAACCCAAAACGATGTAAACTACAAACAAACATTTCTAAAGCCTCGTTTAAAACTGATTTTTAATGAAACAATAAAAAAGAGGCCGCAATTCCCATGATTTTATTTTAACTGCTTCTACTTTTAAAAATGTAGTGAAATTAATATTCAAGGTGAAGACCATTGCCTTGTGACAAACAATTACATCTTGCTTACGTTTACGTATACCACATTAGTTGAAAAAAATTCTTAGTAAGCTCTTTCTTTCAGGGGACCAGGTCACAGGCACATTAAGTGGATGATATTCTTCTCCCTGGTCTTACACAATATGCATTGGATTCTGTTGATGGTACCATGCCAAGGTACTGCATGGATAAGACTTGGGAGGGAACCAAATCAGTGTTTGATAAAAAGCTCTTTCAACTGCAGTGGCCACCCCTCTTCTAGGTAGGGCTGAGGTTAAAGAGATTTTTGTTTTCCTAGGATCATCCATGCTTGGGATCTAGCTGCAAGGACCTCTTTATCTTTTAACATAGAATTCTTTTCAGGACAGCGTTAACCACTTTTTTGAATGATTCTGGAGGCAATGTTCTTTTTCACAATGAATGAACAGCCAGTTCGTTGATCGCCTGGTCTAAGTACTGCCTGGAATGTGAGTTCTTATTTATTTGATCTTCCTCTCAGAGATCCTGACACAGTTGGTTATCCAATAGTGACTTAATTCTCTCCCATACTTTGACTTTGATGTAAGCTTCTTTCTTGAAACTGTTTGGTTTAATAGACCAACCACTACTAGCCTTATCTGAGCCAGTGATGTATTGAGCAGTTGAAAAAGTGATCAGAAATTTTTTGCTATGATTATGTCTGAAGTAGCCGCAACTCTGCCTCGTAGGGCCTTGTATCCGTAGGAAATGCGCGGTGGAGGTTTTGCTGGTATTACCTTTAGCAGGGACAAGTTATTCAGGACTCCTAAGGATCTCTGTAAAATGTATATTATGAGCGGTAGGTTGTTGCCATTGCTCTGATGGCCCTGCTTGTTCTAAAGGAAGGAGGCCTTGTCATAAAATATTTGTCATAAAATATTACCCTGAGGAATTCTTTACCTTTTAATGAACTCCAACTGATGCCCTTGTTGGTAACAGTAGTGAGGTTTCTGCTTTCTTTTGCTCACTTTCATCACATTGTTTTTTTTCTCATTTATGGGCATCCCATTGGCAGATTAGTAATGGGATAACATGTCAATATGTCATTGCAAGCCAATTTTTTGATTCCTAGATTGATATCGTTGGTTTCCAATATGCTCTGTATTTTTTAGGACCTACCTCTGAGACGTCTAACGTAGGTTTAGCCCTGAATGTTAGTAAACATGGCATCCCAAACAGTTGCGGCTAGCAGAAGTAGTGCTGCAAAGCGGTGGAGCCGGGCGGGGAGGGGTAGAGTGGGGGGATTGTGGAGTTGGACATACGACTAGCAGGAGAAAAGTAACTAAATACAAAAATAATACTATTAACCTTGTGCTCATTACATCGCCAACAGTACTTTATTTTTGGCTGAAGATTGTATTCAATAGTGTGAAGCAATCCTTCTATGCAGCACCTCAAGAGTTTCATTTCACTTTTCATAATTCTATCTACCACTGTTCCAAGGATATTTTGGTTGGCACTGAGATAACAGCTACCCCTCTAATCATCCCCAACTATTACATAACTGCAGTTTGACCACATTCACTACCCCCCATTTTGCACTCTCACAGTTTTCTAAGAGCTCTAGCCTTTTCAAAAACACTTTCAAGAGTAGCTTACTTGTGTTTCCTCTATCTATTTTAGTACTCCTGGTTCCTTCCAATGTCACCGCCTTCTCTGGCATTCCTCACCACTTTGCTGATACCATACAGTGCATCTCTAGCTCCATTTCACCCTTCCAATTGCTCGTCATTGGCTTACCGAATGATATATGGACTCTCTTTTCAATGATTTGCTAAATTCTCTTTCCTCTTAAATTCTCCTTTCTCTATTCCTTGTACCTCTCCCAAATGGTCTTTTTTATCCTGGTTCTCCTCCACATGTCCTATTAATCCTGCTCTTGTCTCTGTTTTAGTAGCAACCTATTGTGCCTGTGTTTACTGGTTGTTTATTTTACACATGTGTGTAATATTTTCATATGTCCGTATTGATTATTATGCGTAACCTATTTTTGTTACATTGGCATGCATTTAAAGTTCATACCATTAAAAAACTACACAAATAAATGTTCTTTGGGGAGAGGTTGTGAATCTAAAAACAAGTGAAATTCATCAGTATCATTTATCGAAGAAGTCATGCCTCTCCCACTTTAATGCACATAACTTCACGCGTGATACTAAAGACAGCATCTCAGGTTACATCATGGTTGCCATCTTTAGTAACATCCCATATCACATTACAATTAAGTAGTATCAATTAAATCATTGATACTACTTAGCTTGTCCGCTCTCCACAGGCCCTTTTAGTGTAGGCCCTGATATATATGCCACACAATGTGCCCAGTTTCCTTTTTTTTTACAATTTCTTCCTGGACAGGTCTTGGCTTATTACCCACAACCCAGGAGCCCAAGTGTCACATCCATTTCAGGGGCTACGTATGCTCTGCACTCAGTAGGTGGCCTTTTGTCAAGCCCTGCAATCATGGCTCCTTCCCCAGCACCCACTTGACACAACATTTGGTAATACCCCGCAGATCCTTTCCACAGGACTTGCTCTTCAAACAATATCTGTTCTAAGTGCCCCTACAGTGCACTAGTCATGGCCATCAGCCATACCAAGCATGCTCTATTTGCATGCCTTCCTATTATAAGGATAAAGATTAATGTTTCTATTTGATAGATTTTATAGTGATCTTTTGTGTTGTTAGTATGACTTGCTTTTTACGAAGGGCTAGTATCTCAATAAAATGGTCTCTTAGGACTAATGCAGGCTATCACCTCCCCCACACACACAGCGGGACACACACTCAACCCCATCTTTACAGAAGGATACAGTGTTTCCAACAGTCCGCGACAGAACTTCTTTCAATGGACCACCACTGCATCCAATTCTCAATTCGGAAAACCCACACAAGCACACACTTCGCTTCCCCCACAGAAGCTTGAACAAAGTCACAGAAGAACAGCTCACCTCTGCCCTCACCAGCACTCCACCTCCAATGACGCTAGACGCCAACACTGCGGCAAGCAACCTCCACTGCTGGATCACTAACGGAGCCGACATAATCGCCCCCCCCCCCACTCAAGAAACCGACAGGACAGCACAAAAAGAAAGCAAGCAGGCTCTTCCCTGCAATTCAAGAATCCAAGAACTTCTGCTGATGTCTCGAAAAAAGACATGAAGGACAGCAAAAACCCAGGAGCATTCATCACCTACAGAACAGCCACCACAGCAAACCACCAACTCATCAAATCCAGAAAGAAGGACTTTATCCAAGACAGAATCCTCACCAACACCCACAACTCCAAATTATTTTTCTCCATCATCCAGGGATTTGCCAAACCCAGCAACGAAACAACAGATGTCCCACCCTCCCAAGACCTCTGCAACAGACTCAGCACATTGTTCAACCTCAGGATTAAGACACTCTATGATAACTTATACAGCCAAGACCTCTGCACTGCTTCAGCCCCATCCCAGAGCCACGCCACACAACAGACCCTACTCACTTGGACCCCGCTCACGACAGGCGACACCTTAAAGACCATGAAGAGCATCTACTCCAGACCCTCCTGAAACCACTGTCCCCCCCAAAATCTTCCACAGAGCTGCCACAGCCATCGCACCCGGCCTAGGCCAGACGATCAACTGCTACCTCAAAACCGCCACATTCCTCAATGACTGAAAACACTCCAAAGTCAACACACTCCTGAAGAAACACTCCGCAGACCCGATGGACCTCAAGAACTTCCAGCCCATCTCACTGCTTCATTTTGCAGAGAAGGTCATTGAAAAGGCTGTCAATGCACAGCTTGCAAACTTCATTGAAGCCAACAGTGCCATACTGGCTGCCAGGACAACATCAGAGCCCTTTTGAACCAGGGCCAAACAGCAGCCCTCATCCTCCTGTACCTCTTAGTTACTTTTGACACTGACTCTAACTGCACACCAGTCACCAGACTCCACGACACCAGCATTCGAGGAAAGGCCCTCGCCTGGACATGCTCATTCCTCAAAGGCAAAACTCAGTGACTTAGACTCCTGCTGTACCTCTCAGAACTAACAGAGACCAGATGTGGAATACTCCAGGTATCCTCCCTCAGCCTCACCCTCTTCAACATCTACATGGCACCCCTCACAACCATCGTCAGAAACCACAGGCTCAACATTGTCTCCAATGCAGACGACATCCAGCTCATCCTCTTCCTCACTATGGAACCCAACATCACCAGGGCTGCCAGAAACTCTACTCAGAGAAAACAGAAGTCCTCATCCTGGGCTTCACTTCCTCAGCATGGGGCAATACATGGTGCCCCCTCAACCCTTGGAAACCCCCACCTGAGAGAAACTGCACGAAATCTTGGCATCATACTGGACTCATCTCTCACTATGAACGGCCAGATCAACGCTATACTCTGCCTGCCTTGGCACCCTCCCCATACATCGAAAAACATTAAAATGTATCCCCTTAGAATCCAGAAAAATGGTCATGCACACCCTCATCACTAGAGAACTGGACTACAGCAACGCACTCTATGCCGAAATTAACACAAAAACTCCTTTGCAAGCTCCAAACCATCCAGAATGCCACAGCCAGACTGATCCTAGACATCCCTCGTCACAACCACATCACCCAACACATCTGAGATCTCCACTGGCTTCCCATCAAAAGAAGAATTACCTTCAAGCTCCTCACGCACGCATACATGGTCCTCCACTACATCAGACCAGCATACCTAAACAACCGCCTTTCCTTCGACGCACCCAAGAGAAACCTCTTATTAGCTGACACCATCCCACTCATCTACAAGACGGAACGAGTGGAAAATCCTTCTCCTACCTCACAGCCAAGACCTGACACGACCTCCCCCTCCACCTCCTGCAAAGCCCTACACTGCCCCAGTTTAGGGAGGACCTCAAGACCTGGCTCTTCAAATGACCAAAGCACCCTATGGAGCCCCCCAAGCACCTTGAGACTCTCAAGGGTGAGTGTTCACATTAAACAAAACCCCTGATGATTTAGTGTGTTTGCCCAGTGGTCTTTAAGTGCATGCTATGGCCATCACCCAAGCCATGTGTCCAGTCCTCAAGCCAAAGAGGGGCTGGATATCTTATTCGGATGTGTCCGGTCAGCATTGGACATAGGGTGTGGTATTCAGTAATATGCTGTGCTAAGACCCTCAGCCCCAGATCCTCCTCTCCTAGCCATCAACTATGAAGAGTGGTCTTTTTTCCTCAGGGTGTAGTCATTGGTCATGACCTGCACGCTGTTCCAAGTGTACATTTACCTTGCTCAATGTTCTACTATCTTATTTCCACTTGATATTGCTTAACAACTCATACTGAAGGTATATCCCAGTGCCGAGCCAACAAAGAAACACAGCAACAGCCTAAAACAGCAAAGTCTTCAGCAGTGTTTACAATTTGGCAAAGTTGAAACAGCAGCGAAGATGATACAGACGTTGATTCCAGGCAGATGGGGCAATAAATGAAAAAGCTATCCCAGCAAATCTGGAAGTGCAAATGCGGGAAATGACCAGAAGCACATTCTGGCTTGATCTAAGCATTCTTGCAGGACAGTAATACCAGAGTTCGTCCTTTAGGTAGATGGGGGCTCCTCCCATCAGAGCCTTGTAGGTGAATCAGCTTATCTTGAAAACAGTGTGCTTTTGAACCAGCAACCAGTGTAAAGTTTTCAGTTTGGGTGCTGGGGGAGACCCTGACAAGAGAATACAGACTGGGCGTGCAGTTGTGTTTTGCACCACATGAAGTTTGGCCAAGAAAGTATCATTATCTGCCATGAGTAAGGTGTTGCCATAGTCAAGGTGGCTTAGGAATAGGGGCTGGACCAGAGTTTTCCTTGCAGAAGATGGTATTGCCATGTGCCAAGGGGACAGGAATGTTTTCGGCATCTACTTGAGTATGTGTGCAGTATGTGGTCTTTGCTCCTAGCCTACTTCAGTGCCCCAGGGTAGATTTAAAATCGGCCTGATAAATATCATCAGCATCTTTGCCTCATTGAATGAGATGTAACTCAAAAACTCTAAAGTTTAGGAGATCCAAATTCATTCTTTACTTCTCTAAATTTTCATTCATAGACTATTATTTTTCAGGTGTTCTGCTTTGCCCATTGCTTTACTTTGGACATTTTTTGCCCTGCTTATTTTTATGGACATTTTTACATTAACGGTACACACCATGAATTGAACTCCCCGATACATTTCTTGGGGAAAAGACTTCCCCATTGAAACATGTTATTGTGTTTATGAAAAAGAAAAACAAAGCTGAAGTGCGAATACACAGTAACCCTAAGTGTAAAGTGGATAGTTGTGAAAATAGCAATGAAAAAACATAAGATAGGCTGTGCTACCATCACCTCTGTCAATTTGTATTAACTGTCAAATGTTGTCACTTCTTTTGGAAGTTTTTGATTTACCTTGAAGACGGGTTGGGTCAGAATACAAGTACATAGAGACAGCAATTCGATGTTTAATTCTAACACATAGTTAAATGGGGAGTTCGCACGCCAAAAGTAAGGTCCAAGGAGTATCAATCAACCTATCATGTCTTTGTTCAGAATGAGGGATGACTGGGGAAAACATACCTGAAATTACGAATTCCCCACATTTCCCAGTAGCTCATCATTTCACAAAGAATTCTTAGGATACAAAGGGTATTAATTAGAGCTGTGGTATCGTTTCCTCTGGGGCGCAGAATTAACTCCCCCGCATACTAGGGCCTCTCAATGAGGCTCTTCACAGTAATAGTCTCTTGAGAAGCAACAGAAATGATGCAAAGACACAAATTCTGTAGCTATGTTTCGGCAAAAGGCAATTGATCACAACATTGTTTCATTGAAGGAACAAACTGGATGGTAGCAATGTCTAGACGGCACAGAATATTTCAATGTTTAAGATTCATTGAATTTAGTCTGATTTGGATCATTCACAGGTTGTGTTACTATATCGTAATTCATGATAAAAGCTGTCGAGTACGTTTTAGAAATTGGACTTTAGTACATTTGACTTCTGATTTCAATCAATTATATCATTTGATTTTACAGCTCAAGCCAGAAAATGCATTGCATCCGGCAAATACAGTCAGAATTCAACGACCGAAGATGGCCAGCGGACCATCACTCGTGAGTGCTTTATATTTTACATTATTTGCTTTTACTAACTACTTTTTCCATAAAAGCTACTCAGCACTTTGTGTATATATTAGCTTAGAGAGTTTGTTAGGAATGATTGAGCGGAAAGGTATAGGTTTAGAGATATATGTTGCTTTTACTTTTATTCAGTGCTGTACACTCATTAACAGCCTCTTAGGAGGCCTCTTTCACACATAGGAGGATATATTCAAGGAAATGGTGGAGTGAGGCATTAGCTGTCATGGCTTAACGCCTCACTCCACATCTTCTGAAACGCAAAGCTTCACCATATTTACAAGGATTTGGTGCAGCCTTGCGTTTCCCCCTGCTCTGGCACTACATTTAGCAGTGTAGCACTAGCACAGGCACTCTTGCACTGTAGTTCAAGGGTGTCTGCGTGCAGGGGAAAGTTTGTTTTTGTACAGGAAGGCTGACCTTCCTGTATAAAAATAATCTTTAAATGCCGTTTTATCACTTCTATGTGTGTTGCTTAATGCAGCTCACAAAATGGCATTTTTTTAAAAGACTGATTATGTACAGGAAGGAAGACCTTCCTGTACATAAACAATCCAGGGCATTTTGCTTTTTCCAAGTGTGCTGTACAAGGCAGCACACATGACATGGAGAACAGATTTCCCTTACCTAGCACATATTTATAGTACAACAATAATTCAAATAATTAATCAAATGTTGGTGACAAAGGCTCAACCATGACTTACAATTTAAAAAAAAATACATAGTTTATTCCATATTTATAAATATAAATTCCATTAGTTTGCATCAAATAACATTCCTTTGTCTGTTCATCAATTATTAAGAGGTTAGCAATTTTTATAAAGACAAAGCATTTTTTTTTATATAAAAAAGTGTGAACACAGTAAAGCATAATAAAGTGCAAGTAAATCAAACATATATACTAATTTAAATGGCTACAAGTTGATACATATTTCATTAAGCCCCTGGTAAAAGAAGAAAACAGTGCTAACAACTACACACATTCTAAACAATTTCCACATTCTCACACAAACTACACACACTCCCACAGCATTTGAAACAAGGAAGTAAAATCATGAATCCAGGTCTCCAAAATCAATGTGAAACCCCGCACTTGGTCGGCGCGCGTTTCTGCGGCTCAAGGCCACCTTCTTCAGGACCACTTCCAATAAAACAACCCACATATCCAGGGGATACAAAAGAGCAAGTGTTGGCGATTCAGGAGGACTTCTAATGGAGTAATCCAAATATAGAATTTAGACGTTCATTTTGTGTATATCTTCCAATCTATGATCCCTTTTGTAAATTGTTGTTAGAGTTAGTTCGGATTTCAATAGTACTTCATGTGACACGATTTTTGACTTTCTTTTTAAACTAATTTTTGTTCCCAGCTCTTGGTAGATAATAGATGTGTTCACTGGGTCTTTATATCCATCTTCTACTAAGACTCTTGGGAGGGTACGCCAACCAAACCCTTCAATGTCCTTACTAGAGTGGAACCTCAATCCTGGCATATCCGTCTCCTAGTAGACTCCAAACGAGGGAGAGCACATGCAAAAAGAGAAAACGAGGAGAAATAATACATTTCTCCTTGTTTCACCAACTTAATACCAAAATTACTATAAAGCTTGATAATGACCTATTGATCATCTACGGTTTTCCTCACATCTATGGTGGTTGACGCCACCAACGAATCTATAGCCACCATTGAAACGTATTTGAATTTTCAGCTAGTATTAGAAAAAGTTAGAAGGGAGGTGTTTCTTAAAACTTAAAATCATGTTGCATAGTTTAGCGGTATGGTTAAATTAAGAAGGGTTTTAAGCAAAGTACAACATATCAACTGCTCCATCACTGCCGCATGGTGGGATAAATGAATGGGAAGATATTGAATATTCCTTACTCCTTCCACCAGAGTGTGACTGATCAGAACAAAATCTATCCGAGATTGATGATGGTACTTGTAGTTCCTAAATGAGACTCCCTGCTGCGTCCCTGACCTATGTCTCCAAATGTCCACGTACCCGAACTGCTTCATGGCATTAAGTAGAAAAGAAGATTTTGAAGGGGCACGGGAACGATTGTTATGTGACTTGTCTAGATTTCGGTCGAGTACTATATTGAAATCTCCCGCAAATATGATGGGATCGGTAAAAGACAAAAGGTGAAAGAAAATTGTTTCTAATAGCGAGGGGTCGTCTTGATTCGGGCCGTAATAACCTACAAATGTGAATTGGACCCCTGATATATTAACCTCTTCCATGCTGGTGACGGAACCGCTCCGTCACCAGCCTCGGTCGCGCTGTGCTGGTGACGGAGCGGTTCCATCACGGCCCGCTCGATGCGCCTGCGCGGCGCTGATTTTGCGCCTGCGTGGCGCTGATTTCACGCCTGCGCTGGACGTTCCATTGAATGGGCGGGGCCGTGACGGAACCGCTCTGTCACAAGCACAGCGCGCCCGAGGCTCGTGACGGAGCGGTTCCGTCACGAGCATGGGAGCGCTGCGCGGCCCCCCCTAGCGCTGCGGCGGAATTGCCCCCGCAGCGAAGGTGTTAAAAAGAATAGGTGTCAGACCTGGGGGGCTCTAAGGCAGATCTTTTGAACTTTCAAGTTGCCACCTGTGTTCCTGCATTACAGACAATTGTCAAAGGAATGTTGAATTCCTCATAGGAAAACAGAAACTGTTCCCAACCTCTAGGCACTTTCTGGAGTGATAGTGTTTTGGGGTGACAAAAAACTTTGACTAGGATGTATATGTGGGAGACAACAACTGGCTGACCTTTGTAGAGGAATGAAAGAGACATTTACCTCTGTCTTTCCATGAGGCCAGGTCTTTCGAAGCTGACATTTTACGTAGCAACATTTGTGCAGGCCCTCTGTACCTATGACTTATATTTTTTACAGGTTCTTCAATAATGTTGTCTGAGGAAAATGGGGGTTCTTGAGGGGTTAAAGGGGGTTGTTGAGGCTCTTCAGAATCAAGGACACATAGAGTCAAACTGTTTTTTTCATCATTTCCATGCCTGTAATATTTTTCAAAGTTTTGAAGAGCGCTGCATTGAGGACCTGCTCTGTCATAAGGTTTTCAATCAGTACGCTTTAAACATGTTCTTAATCTTGGCATTCAGGTGCTGTGTCTCATTTTTCCAGCTATCCCAGGCATTTCCCATAGAAATCTTCAACTGTTCGAGCTGTTGCTGTGGTACCAAGTACATCCTTTCGGCATACTCCATAAGTTCCTGCTTAGGAGGGTGGAAATTAGTGGTATATCAATGCCCAACAAAGAACCTATAAAACCTCCCGACTGCTTTAACAGTTTCTTCTTAGAAATGTACGAAGCCCGTATAGTGCTGAGCTTCTTGATAAGGTAGTGTTTCTTCTTCAATGCATAGACCTCTAATAAAGGGACATTTCCTCATAGGATGTTTAGGGCAATTTCTGAAATTGCAGCCAGTAAACCGACACAGGATGTCCTTTATTTGCTGAGGGCTAGCTGTGACTAGCATTTCTAGGAGGGCTAGATTATGGTGTAGATGCACCAAAATGGTCAACACCTGGTACTATAGGTTGTAGAGTGTAAATGTTACTAGAGTATCTTTAACAATTCATTTTATAGGCTTTGAACCCTGTTTCGTTATAATGGATGTCTGTTGTTTGTCACTGGTAAAAAATCAAATAAAACCAGATATAAGGCATTGATAGCTTTGGAATGACTGCTCTTACCCTTGTAAAACATGTTCTGCATGTTTTAACTTATGCTTTCACTATCTCAGGGTGAAACCCAACTTCTCTCTTATGGTTGTCTACAATCACTATGTTTACATGGCTTGTAGGCATCCTCTTTGAGATTGTACTACATGCTTTCTACAAATTTGATGTGTGGAAACCTCAGGGAAAGTACTGTATAAAGATCTTTCCAGCATGAATAAAGTCAGAAATATTGGTAGGGGTCATGGATAAAATTCTACGAGCATTTTCTAAAACATTCTTGATAAAATAGCTTTTTACCACAATTTGGGTGGCCTGCTAAAACCAGGAGAACAGGTGTTGCATCCTGGTGTCATGTGATCACTCAGTTATATAGGACGCTCAGGCAGAGCGTGGTGTTTACTGTGCTTTTATTAGTTCAAAAGACAATGGGATATGGCACAGTCCTGGGAGGGATATCTCTAAACTTCCTTCCTAGCAACCCAGCTAGGGAATGAAAAAGAGAAGGATAGGGAGGGGAGACATTGTCTTCATGTCCTTTTAGTGAATGAAGAGGCTTCTTCTGGCACACTGGTCCAGTTCTACTCCATAGATGTGAATAGATGGGATGCATTAGCAATATACCAAATATACAAAAAAAAATTAACAAAGCAGTTTGATGATAATGAATGAAAGTTCTGTTGTGGCCTACTTAGTCAGGAAAGTACAGTTCATCCTCAAACTCTTGGGGTTCGCCCACAGGTCAATCAGCTAACACACTTAAGTCTGGCCAATCACCCTTATTTTCTTCCTGTGCTGTTTCAGTAGCAATGTAATCTTGTGGTATAAAATGTCGGTACATTTTATATTATGTTCAATCTCTCCACATTTTGAAGTGAGAGGCTGGTTCTTCTGATGTCAGAATACACACTGGCTACTTGACAAGCAAGACACTTTAATACCAGTCTGCTGACCTCTGATGGGTGTTGTTTCTTCACATAGTAATAGACTCATGTGTTTTGATCCAGGTAGACATCTTTTGGGTCATCCAGAAAGCTTTGAACCATCCTCTGAATTGTCATTGGTGCTGCCAGTTGCTCGACCTCGGTTACCTTCTCCTCTGCACTTGATTCAAGCCCTGCTACTTGAAACTAACCGATTGCAGGGGTTCGATCTGATACTTCTGTTGCTGGTGTTGCCGGTGATGCTGATGATAGTGGTGTTGGCCGTGAGACAATAGCACTGCCCTCTCTGGATGTTGAAGGTTACACACCAGAACTTCTGCCTGGTCCTCTGACTTCCAGACAGTCTTCTTCCATTGACATTGAGTGGTATTTATATAGCGCATGGCTACCCAGAGGCATCCCAGCGCTTACGATAGACAGAAGCAGATGACCAGAACACATTTAGGGATCTCCGGAAAGAGAGATGGTTGGGTTCCGCACGAAGATAGGGTGGGAGGGAATTCCAGAGTTTGGCAGTGTGCAGGGAGAATTGACGTCCTCCACTTCTGGTTTTATTGACTTTAGGAATGGATGCCATGTTAAGAAATTTGGATCGGAGGGCTCTGTTGGGTTGGTAGCACTGGATGACGTTTTTGAGGATGGGGGGCCTAGGTTGTGGAATGATTTATGGGCGATACAAAGTGATTTAAATTTGATTCTTTCCTCAATGGGAAGCCAATGTAGAGATTTCAGCACTGGTCTGGCGGATTGCATTTTAGGTATGTCAAGCAGTAATCTCGCAGCTCGATTCTGGACGGTCTGAAGCCTCGAGATAGTGGCCATCGGAGTACCCAGATAAAGCGCGTTTGCGTAGTCCAGCCTGGACAAAACAAGGGCCTGTACCATGATCTTTCTCACTCTAAATGGCAGGATTGGGAAAATTTTGCGAGAGATTTGGATGAGACCGTAGCAGGTGGCGGCCGTCTTCCGAACCTGGGACTTAAATGATAGGTCCTGGTCCAGCCAGACGCCCAGATTCTTAACCTAGGTTTTCTGAATGGGGGCCGGACCCAGGGCAGTGGTCCAAATTTCTCTCATGTCAAGTGGGGAAAGATTTCCCAAGACCATAATTTCACTTTTATCCCCGTTTAGTTTCAAAAAGGAGTCCCTCATCCAGGAGGCTATTTCTTGAAGACAGGAGTTTAGGCCTGGGGGGTTACTGTCCTTTCTGTTGAATCCAATCACCAGCTTAGTGTCATCAGCATAGGTGATAATATGGACTCCGAAGGGGAGAACTGTTTCGGGGAGGGTGTGAGTATATACATTGAAAAGAGTAGGGATTAGGGAGGAGCCTTGGGGTACTCTGCATTGGAGAGTGTTTTTGTTGGAGGCAACTTCATTGTGGAACAGTTGAAATGATCTATTATCTAGAAACGACTGGAGCCAAGCCAGTGCGGCACCAGAGATGTCTATGTTGCTCAACCTTTGGATTAGAATGTGGTGATTGACGGTATCGAAAGCTGCGCTAACATCAAGAAGCAGGGCTACTGTTGTGCCACCCGAGTCAATTATTTTTCTGGTTTCCTCTACTACCAAGATCAGGGCAGTTTCTGTTCCCTGAAGTGGGCGGAAACCCATCTGAGTGTGATGGAGAAGATTGTGGGTCTCTAGGAAAGAGGAAAGAATCGTGTTGACGTATTTTTCCGTAAATTTACTTATCCGGGGCAAAAGAGAAATGGGCCGGTAGTTTCCTATAACAGACGGGTCCGGGGAGGGTTTCTTCAGCAAGGCCTTCACCATGGCTTCCTTCCAGGCAGGGGGTACCATTCCTGATGCGAGTGAGGTGTTGACTAATTCTAGGACTACCGGAAGGACTACATCTGCTACCTGTGTGAGACTACGTATGGGAACAGGGTCTTTGGGAGATCCACTTTACACTTTGAGGAACAGTTTTTCTAATTCTGACATTTCCAAGGGCGGAATGTAATCAAGGCCAGGCTGCCTATTACCGGGGGGAGAGAGTGGGATGTCTTTATTTACAGGGGGAAAGGAGGACAAAAACTTGTTGATTTTTGTGACAAAGAATTCGGCAAGTTTGTCACACTGGGTTCCTGAGGTGTCTGGGTGGGCAGGATTTGGGGGAGGTTTTGAGAGGGTTTTCACAACATTAAAGATCTCTTGCGTCGAATTGGATGCAGCTAAGAATTTTCCCTCGTAGAGGCTGGCCTGTGCGCTTCTAATATTGGCTTTTTAAAGGCTGAAATTTTTCCTGTATTTCTCTTTTAAGTCTGGGGAAAAGTTTTTTCTCCAAGCTCTCTCCGATTTTTTACAGTTCTGTTTTAAAACTCGGAGAGCATCCGTGTACCAAGGCTTTTTAGGGTTTTTGGCCTTGACTTTTAGGTCTTTTACAGGAATAAGGAAATCCAGGGAGCTTGTAATCCAGCAGTTACAATTTTCGTTGGCTATAGCTATATCTGCCGAGGGTGCCGGTTTGGAGGCTTTCAGAGTAGTAGCCCATAGTTCTGACGACAGATTGGACCAAGGCCTGGCTTTTACGAAAATGGGGGCTGTTTTCATAGTTTTGCCTGGTGGGGACCATATAAAAGGTATGATGAAGTGATCCGACCAGGGAACCAGTATTGGGTTTTCCCCCACCAGAGAATCCAGGTTCGAGATAATTGCATCCAGTGAGTGGCCCTTTCTATGAGTGTGTTTAGAAACTTTATGCAACAGTTGGAAGGCCGCAAGATCTTTAATTAGTTCTACCGCCAGGGTCTGTAAGGGATCGTCAAAATGGAGATTGAAGTCCCCAAGTATAGAGAAATTGGTGGATGAGCTGGATAGGTTAGCAGGTCTCTCACTTGATCAACAATCTAAATCTTGTAAAGTGATACTTCTCTTTCATACAAAGGAACCAAAGTAGACAGGATCAAGGATGGTGACAAATATATAGTCTTTGGATGACATGATCTCTCTTTCCACCCTTGAATTACCAACCTGGCGAAGGATTATGCTTTGAACCAACTCATGTGCTTCTTCATTAACCCTGGCAAAACTTGTGTCAAGCACTTGACTAGACCCAATTGTCCACATCCATTGTCATGTTTTTCCTAGTTTCATCCCCTCCTCTTTGAATGACATTAATGTTGATCAGTCCTTACTGCTTGAACAGACATTGCAACATGTAGTAGGTTGAGTTCCAATGTGTTGGTACCTCCAGTATGAATGCTTTAACCATTACTCTATTAGCATGCTGAATGATCCTCAACTGCTACCAGACTTTGAAAAAAAGATTAATTAAGAGCAGATTCATTGACCGGTGGCCAGTATGTTGCTGGGTATTTTTTCTTGTTTGAGAAAATCCTGCAGAATCAGGTTGATTTAATGCATCATACACAGGACCCTGAAATATCCATCATCTGCCATGGCATTGACTATATTACTGCCATTGTCCATGGCAATAAAACCAATTCAGAGACCTCCGGGTCAAATCCAAACACCTTGCTATTAAACTCTTCCAAGATGTTTACAGGTGGGTGGAATTTCTCCATGGCAAACATTGCTACTGTTGCATGATGTTGAATTCCCATAAACCTTTCTTCAGAGCTGGGACATGCAGATATCTGTATCCTAAAACCCACAATACAGATCCAGTGTGCAGTGATACACATACATATTATCAGCTGCTTGATAACTGGTTCATATTTCTGTCATCAGGTTAAAAATGTGAACAGCACTCTGCTACACATGTAGCCAATGAATTGAAGGACATCATAATGGAGCAATAGAACAGCAACTCTGATAAAATAGGTCTGGATTAGAACTTCAAATTTCAGGCAGATGAAGAACATGGCCGCTTGCAAGAGCGTCTCCGCGACACAGTGTACTCCCGGCACCTACTAATGTGCTCCATCTTGTGAAGAGTATTAGGGATCTGTCAAGGGACACTCCTTCGTGGCGACAAGCAGGCCTGTTCTGAGACTGGAGAGGCTTGGGTCTTGAGGCAGCAGTGGAGCCCCGAGCTAGATTGCAGCAGCCATGACGTAGCCAGAGGAGGGAGCAGGATACAGGAAGACGTCCGATCCTCAAGACGACCGGAGACCTCAGCCCAGCAGCGCAGGTTTGAAAACACGGGTGGGGTTGAGGCAGTGGCTCTCCGAGATATTCCACGGAAAGCAGAGGTTTTCAACGGTGCAGAAGCAAGCTTGAAATAGCTGAAAAGTGGTATGGAACTGCTATTGAATGCCCCATAGCAGCATCAAGCAAGCCAGGCACAAGATAAAGGAGACAAGACCTCCGTACCAGCAGCAAGGCCCTGACTCAAGGTGCAGTGAAAGCAGAATGCACGAATAGAGCCCAACACAAAGTGCAACCTGGCCCCGCAACAGAGGTACAGAGGAAAAGTGCTTCCCACCGCGACCTCTGGGAGAGAGCAGATCTTCAGAGAGAGAAAGCCCAGAGCTACAGCTAAGTCTCCTCCACAAGGCAAAAAAGACACAGTCATCAACACTAACAATAGCAAAAATCGGCACTATACCTCCATCATCATCCCAATATTCCTCCAAGTTTGCCATTAAGAACGGCTGCTAATTTTTCTGTGCATATCTACTCCTGCACCGGCATACCAGTGCACTAGCTTGCCACATAGGGTGCCACAAGGAGAAAAGGAGGGCCTGTTAAAGATTGAATTGTTAAAACAGTGGTGAATATTAGGGAGGAGTTGCAGACCTCAGAGACTGCATGCACTACACAAGATTCTATGGACCTCCTTAAAGATCAACCCCTTCCTAAACTTACGCCGGAAGTTATCCAGGCATTGAATGGAAATCTGACGTGTGAGGAGGTACAGCAGGCAATCATGGCACTGAAATCAGTGAATATACTGGGTCTCAATGGGATCCCAATTGAGTTGTATAAAATAACCGCCACCAACACAGTGCCCCCATCTACTGAACATGTACGAAGAAAGCAGGGTAACTGATATTCTACCCAGAGACCAGAGCCTTGCAACAATCGTTGTAATTTAAAAAGAGGGTAAACCAGCTGACCTATGTGGCTCATATCATCCAATTTCCCTTCTAAATGCTGAAACAAAAGTCCTGGTCAAGTAGCCAGCCCTCCGTCTTATTCCTCTTGTCACAAAGTTAGTTAATCCGGATCAATCCGGGTTTATGCCGGTCCTAGGACATGCCAAACATATACAGGAGGATGCAGCGGACCTGTCCCTGGACCATTGAGTGGCTGTATCTAATTGCAGTCCTTCAGCACTTAGGTGTAGGACCTTGATTTTTAAACTGGTCTCGCCTTTTATATACTGTCCTCCTTGCACAGGTTGTGGTGAATGGTAGAGTGTCGCAAACCTTTCCACTCCGAAGGGGAACTAGACAGGGCTGCCCCCTCTCACCAGAGTTATATGTGTTGGTGCTGGAACCAATGGCAGCTTGAATCCAGGGTGACCCTCTGATTTGTGGACTTCGATGGACGGCAGATTGGGAGGACAGAATATCCCTGCACACAGACGATATTCTCCTATATGAAGCAGCACCTAAATCCTCCATCTCCAGAATACTCCAGAGATTTCTGAGCTATACAATAACACGATTACACTTGCTACACCCTATGGGACTCTGAACTACTTTGGTGATGAAATAGAAACCTCCTAAGGGGTTCACAGATACACCTGGTCCTTTTAAACCACCAAAGAAGAGATTGGCACAGAAGTTGTAATATAAAGAAAACATTTTTATTGACCTCACATGAGGGAGACTATGTCACACAGTACCCTCAGGCAACTGTAGGAGGCATTCTAAGGAGTACCAAAAACAGGGGCCTTATATATGCATAGGTTACATTAGTCAGCATAAAACCAAGGGGAGGTCCTGGCATGTACCAGCATGCAAAATTACTAATATGGGTACACACGATTTGCTTGCTCAACAATGTGGGAGGAGAGATATTTCTCCTTACATCAGCAAGAATAGCCTGACAGTTGTATACTAGGAACAGTTGCATTCTACTAGCTATGCCCCTATGAGCCAGCAAAGGAAGGAGGTGTGGTAAACAAAGAAGAAACCACAACCATTAATTCAGCAATACAAAAAACAAATATGATGTTAACTCCCAAGTATTTAAGAATTAGCCGACTAAAATACTTTGCAGAAAAACATAAAATACAAAATAAATTGCTTTTAATCCAACACCATCTTAAATCCATTGATGTATAAAAAAACATATACCACAGGAACAATTGTTTAATATATACCGAAGTCATTCTGGTGAAATAGGCCACTACTGCAACTTCAGGCCACCCACAATCAATTTTAAAAATGGAAGAAAAAGCTAAAAAGGTAAATGCCCTCCATCAAACCAGAAATGTATCCAAAAGTTATTCAACTTACTTGACTTCTCACAAACAATCCTTACAAATCCAGTGGTATATACTGCAGGAATTGCAGACAAAGAAGATAGTGATCCTTTACACTCAAAATCAAAATAAATAATGATCAAAGGATGGACAAAACACTGGAAGGAGCCTTCTGGACATGAAGAAGAAGTTAAAGTCTCCGTGGCACTTCCTTCATGTTGACAAAATAAATGGCTTTCAGGCTCAAAACCTACCTGAACAATCTGTTTGAATTGAATAGTTACTCAAAAATCTTGTTTTGAGTTGATTTTGCTGCTTCTTGAGTATAAATCTACTCGAGAACCAGCACTCTGAAAGCGACTGTTTGACCCCACCTGCATTGGCAAATGGAGCTGGAAGGCTTCGAGGTAACCCAAAATCGTGCTAGGGGACACCAAATCACACTTACATTAGGGCACTCCAGCATGGTTGATGGAGTCTTGCGTTGTTCCCATTATCCTTGTGTTGATCAAATGGGAGCAACATTCTGCCTTGTGGTAATTGGTGCAATCTGTCCAGAACTCAGTGGAACATGACTAAAGAAGAGTGATCACATGCCGCCAAATCTGCGCTGTATGTAATTTTCAGCTCACCCCTAGTTTTAACCACCTTGACCTTTCATTTAGTAGTGAAGTTATCATACAACATAAATCACTGCAACCAATGATATGTCACCCTCATTTGCACAACTGGGCACAACACCAATCTCATGTTCTTACCATAACAAAACTAAGCTGGTGGAGACACAGGTCAGTAAGATCATGTTGTCAATATGGGAATGTCAATTTGCTTTGTATCTTGATATTTTCTTTTAGTATTACTGGAGCAATACAAACTCCATACCTCTTGCAGTTTAAACAAAATATTTGGGAGTCACTTAGTCCAATGGGGAGGAAGCAGGACTGTTACATTTTCAGTCATCCATCGGGGCTCCTTGTTCCAAGCCCCATGACTGCCTTACAGAGCTGTCAGTACAGATGGCCATACCTAAAAGCTACCCAACCTGCCTATGAAGAACCCAAGCTTTTATGTTTGGACCCTGCTATACCCTCTCTGCACATCCAGAATACCAGCCATATTATGGTATAAAAGGTATGTAGCATCAATAAACTCTCCAGTTCCTCTTACCTAAGCCCAATGGGAATTCTTTCCTGATGACCCCTGTCCACTTCTCACACTTCAACTCTTGATCCATGCATACTGTTTGTACTGTTCTATTTCATCATTCCCTCATTTGTGAAGGAACAATGCCTCTCACAGGTATAAAAGGAGAAGTATCTCTCCTTCTGAAAACAATTAACCAGACTCCAGTGATCAAAGAAACTGTAGTTCCACCACCTTAATACCAGCTATGTCTAATAACATGGAAAAACCCCTTGTGAAATGATTGACTCTCGCCCCCATTAGTGACAATACCACTGATTGATTACAGGTTTTTTTTTGTCTGAGACTTGCCACTAAAGGTGTTCTTGATGAAATTCATCGAAGATCAGGGTCTTCCCATTGTCCCTGTGCTTCTCAGCCTGTCATGGCTGACTTACACCTCAAATGGCTTAAGTCTTTATTGACGTGCCAGACACATATTGTTTCTCTTGCTCCATTCCATTCTGCAGAATGCCCTGTCTTCATGGGAGTCCCCTTAGGGGTCATCACTCCCCCTCATCTTATTCCATCTGTATATGGTGGCTCTGGGTGAATTGATTCATTACTTCTGTTTCATGGTCATTTCTGATCTCAATGATAAAGCAAACACAAGGAGATGATGGACAGAGCGCTGAAACATTTCAGACACTCACCCTCAGGCACAGATCTGGATTGAATCCATCATCGTTCTTAGTTCACTTTGCCACCCCAGTTCAGACAGCGCTATCTGCAAATCAATTTTGACCCTGTGCCTCATGGGAACAGTCCAGCCCGAACTGCCAAGCCATCTCTTCCCTGGACCGGAAACAAGCATCCCGGGCCACGCTAGCTTGAATCCATTGGCAAAGTGAGCAAGGGACCCGCGTTTGGGCATACCCTGCCACCTTTTAGCAAACAAAGCAAACACGAGGAGATGATGGATGAGCGCTGAAACTTTTTTAGACACTCACCCCCAGTCACAGATCTGGGTTGCATCCATCATCTTTCTTTATCTCACTTTGCCACCCCAGTTCAGACACAGCATGACAAGTGATTGCTAATGGTTAACGGCATGTGAAAAGTCAGGTTTTAACTTGCTTCAGAAAACTCAGGAAGTCAGAACATTTCCTAATTGGCAGGGGTAGGGCATTCCAGAGCGTAGCTGCCTTTAGTAAAAAGCTCCCACCACCCCAAGCGGTAAGCTTGGCTCTGGGAGGGGAGAGAGTAACATTGCATCAGAGGATCTGATCTTTCTGCCTGGGGAATTCCAGGCCAACTTTTGTGAAAATAGCCTGGCCCGAGTTGTACAGTGCTTTGAAGGCTATGCATAGTGTCTTCAACTTAAATTGACCAGTGTTTGGAATGCTAGTTTATGTTTGGGAATTGTGGCAAGAAATCAGGCTGCTGAATATTGAAATGTTTGTAGTTTTTGCAACAACTTTTTCCAGATAGCAATAAAGAGAGCATTTCCATAGTCCAACTTGGTCAGGCTCAAGGAGGTAAACACAGTTTTTCGAAATTCGTTTGGGATGAATGGACACATTTTCTTTATTAGTTTTAGTGTATGAAATACCGAAGAAGAGAGTGATTTTACTTGATGATCAGAGTGGAGGTTATCATCAAAGACACCACCCAGGTTCCTTCCTTTCTGAACAGACATCAGTAGGGGTCCCATATTCTGAGGCCACCAGATTGATGACCAGAAAGATCTGTTGTTTCCGAAAAGTAGCCCCTCTGTTTTGCCGGAACTTAACTTTAGGCAATTTGATTTCATCCAATGATCAATTTGAGCCATGCAGGAGCTGAATTGAGACCCACTTCTTCGTGTTCTTTGGAGATTGACCCAACAATTTGCGTGTCATCAGCGTAAGACACAACAGAGATACCCAAGGACTTTAGCAATATGACCAGGGGGCGAGCTACAAATTGAAATGGGTAGAGCCTAATGAAGAGCCCTGCGGCACCCCACGTGGTGAACTGAATTGTAGTGATGTAAAGTTGCCCAAGGCAGTAAAGTCAGGGCAACACCTCTTATTCCCAATGCCATAAGTTAGTCAATCAGTAAAGGGTGGCTAACTGGGTCAAAAGCAGCCGAAGGATCGAGTAATATCAAGAGGGCTTGAGCACCTTAATCCATAGTCTATCTGATTTTTTCAGAGGTGGCAAGTAAGGCTGTTTCTGTGCTATGAGCCTTTCTAAAACCCTATTGAGAGGGGTCCAGTAAATTGTTGCTGTCGATGCAGGCCATCCAGTGGCAGCTCCCCCACTGGGGCATGGAGGCGTTGCCCCACTGCTTTCTCACAGTGTGAGCAGGCAGAAACATAAATGTAATAACTACCATTTATTTTTCTGTCTTCTCACACTGCGACAAAGCAGAAGTGCCTGGCTGGGGTGGGCAGTCCTGCTTGAGGGAGGGGGGGGGAGTGGCTTGCTCACTGTTGTGAGTTCTGACGATTTGGTCGGCCCTCGGGACAATACAGTCAATACCCACAACAGTATGAGAGCCACTCCCCCTGCCATCGAGCAGGACCGCCTACTCTCCCTTTTCTCTATGTAGGCTGTTGCAGCCTACATAGAGAAAATGTCCTGGGTGGGGCGTTCTCCGCTGTGCCTCACCAATCACAACACTGCCATTCCAGCGTTGTGATTGGCAGAGGGGAGGGAGGGCGGCTGCATTTCCTGGATGACGAGTACTGCAGGTCGGAATTTTAAAACGGTGGACGGCGCAAGTTGTAATGTAGCGGGTCTGCATAATAACCACAGGAGACCTCGTGTGGTAACACGCTGTTTATTATATATATATATCTCACAGCTAAAGGAGCGCCGAGCCTTTGCTCCCGTTCTCTCTGACTTTTGCGCCTCTATGCCGGATGCGCGCGCAGCCTCTAAGATGGCCGCCGGCACGTCACGTTGGGACGTGACGTGCAACCACTAGAGCGCGTCTCTACATATCTCCCTTTTTTCCAAACAATAAAAATTTTGTAACTTACAGTCGTTCGCTCATATCAAAGTCTTGGAACCGGGCTGGTCTCATTACTGTTCTACCGCTCCGGGTAATTCTCACCGGGGCTGCGTTGGTCCCTTCCCTTTGCGTCTCCGCACCGCCTCCTCCATTGCTCGGTGCGGTCGCACTCTCCGCTGACCTTCTCGGTTCCTTTTCCTGTGTTTTTCTGAGGCTGCTGTTGTTGCCTTGCTCATCACTCCTGTCTCTCCTGCTCAATTCCATGTCCTCATCATTTCGTTCCGGCTCATTACTTTGTTCTTCCTCCTCTCCTAGCACTGACCCCGCTGGGTTCCACTGTAGTACCTTGTTGCACCTTGCCATGCGGTCCTGAGACCATACGTTTCCATCACTCAACAAGGCTGCTCTGTCATACACCTCCTTGACTTGCAAAGGGTTGCCTTACTTGCTGTCCCCCTTCCTCTGCAACATCGCCAATTTAACTCGCACCCATTCACCTTCTTCAAGGCCGGTGTCTTTCACGTTCCTGCTCCTGTTGTAGTGGTTGGTGTATATTTCTTGTGCCTTCTTCAAGTTCGCTTGGACCACTGCAGGGGACCATTTGCTCGTTATGGTTTTCTCCTTCCATACCCTGTTGTCCTTTGTGAAGGGGTCTCGGCCCCTCAAAATTTGGAAGGGACTATATCCCGTCCCAGTGGGGGTGATGCGGTACGCCCAGACCATGTTCCAAATTTCCTTTTCCCAGTCTTTGTTGCTTGATATCGCTGCCTGTACTGACCCCATCACTACTCGGTTGAAACGTTCCACCAACCCATTTCCTGCCGGGTGATAGATTGAAGTGTGTTTTGAGAGAATGCCGTTTCTTTCCATGAAGTTGTTCCACTTGTCAGAAGTAAATTGGGGGCCATTATCACTCAAGATGGATTTAGGAATTCCTTCTCTCACAAACGTGGCCGTCAAAAACTTCAATATGGTCTCTGTGTCCATAACTTCCGCCACCTTTAACTCGGGCCACTTCGAGTATCTGTCGATGAGGACACACACGTACTTTTGCACTCCATGTCCATCCAAGATCGGCCCTAAGATGTCTATGGACAGTTCCTCCCACGGGCTCTGTGGCGGGTCAAATTTTCCCAACGCGGGTCTCAGGGGCTTTAGTGTCTTGTCTGCCCCCTGGCACTGCATGCATTCCCTGACATACCGCTCAGTCCTTAGGTCCATGCCTGGCCACCAGTAGCTTTGCTTGGTCCGCGACTTCATCTTTCCTATCCCCAAATGGCCTTCATGGAGTATAGACAGTAGCTTGAGGATTATGCCTGTTGGAGGGATGACCTTGTCCCCTCTGTACACGAAGACTCCTTGGTCGCCCTCCGATAGCTCATCTCTGACTTCGTAGTATGGTCTCAAGTCTTCCTTAATGTGGCGTTTGTCTGGCCATTCCTTTGTGATGTATGTTGTCACTTCCTGCAATATGATGTCTTCCTTGTAGGCTTCACTCCATTCCTGGTTGCTGATAACCCTTTCTTGGTCGTCCATCAGGGCCACCATTTCTTCTTCCCCTTCTTGGCTCATCTCCCCAGGTTCTATGGCTGCCGCTCCGCTTAAGTGGTCAGCCACCTTGTTCCGACTGCCAGGGATGTACTCAACGTTGTATCTAAATTCCAATAATTTCAGTGTCATTTTTGAAATCCTGGGCGTGGCACTCGCATGTCCGCTGGACGTCAGCACTTTGACCAAGGGTTTGTGGTCCGTTCTTAATTGGAAACGTGTGCCCCACAGGAATTGTCTGAACCTTGTTGTTGCCCACACAACCGCCAGCATCTCCTTTTCAATGACACTATATTTCTTCTCTGTGTCACTTAACGTGCGTGAGGCGAAACTGAGGGTTTTCATCACTCCTTGCCCGCGATCCTGCATCAAGACCGCGCCCAAACCCCTGTCGCTGGCGTCCGTTGTGAGTACAGTTCTGCCCTGAGGATCGTATCCCTTGAGTGGTATCGCTCCCACTACATCTTGTTTGATGATCTCAAATTCTCTTTGTGCCTCTTCTGTCCACTGAAAGACTGAGTTCTCTCTTGTCAGTTTCCTCAGGTGGTGCGTTTTTGTCGCGAAATGCTGGACAAACTTACTATAGTACTCGGCCATACCGAGGAATGACCTCACTTCCTCTTTACTGGTGGGTGGTGGTGCTCTACAAATTGCTTGCACATTCTCAGTCTTTGGTGTGATGCCCTGCACCCCGATTTCATGCCCAAGGTAGGTCACTGATTCCATGCCCAGCCTGCACTTTGCCCACTCTGCCGTGAGTCCCTTGGTCTCCAAGACTTTCAGTACCTTATTTAGTTTCGCATCGTGGTCCAATTTGTCTCGACCCATCACCAGAATGTCATCCTGGAAATACTGGATGCCCTCCACATTCTTAAACAGCTGGTGCATTAGTTTTTGGAACACCGCCGCCGCCGATGCGAGGCCGAATGGCATGCGCCTGAATTGGTAGCACCCTAAGGGAGTGATGAACGACATCAACCTTCTGCTCTCAGGGTGTAAGGTGATCTGGTGATATGCTGAGGTGAAGTCTATGGTGGAGTACCACTTGATTCCTCGCGTTTTGGCCAGCATTTCTTCGATCCTTGGTAATGGGAACTTTTCCACAACAATGTTTTTGTTCAATTCCCGCAGGTCAACACATAGTCTGACCTTCCCACTGGGCTTCATGACGACCACCAATGGCGCCAACCATTCAGCGCACGTGATGGGTTCAATGATCCCCTTCTTCTCCAGCTCCTGCAGTTCTTCCTGCACTGCCTCTCTCACTGCCAGTGGTATGTTTCTCACCTTGTGCGATACTGGTACGGCATCCTCCTTGAGTACTTTCTTGTGGGCAAACCTTTCTAGTTTTCCCACTGTGCCTCCAAACACTTTGGGGAAGTCTCTCTTCCATTTGTCCAGGTCTGGCCATGCTTCCAGTTCTGTGAGCAGTATCTGTTCCTTTCCTCCTGAAACCAACTTTATGCCCAAGTCACCCTGGTCCAGCCACCCCAGTACTGATGGTCCCTTTTCCGATATGTAAAGCTTACAATGGGCGCTGCGTCCTCTGAATCCAAACTTCAATGGCCTGAACCCTAACATAGGTATGCGATCACCATTGTACGTAACCGGCCGGATGTCTAGTCGTTCCAGGTCTGGGCCCAGGTGTGGCTTGAATGTTTCGTTCCATACCGCTCTCTGGACTATGGGGTAGTGCGATCCAGTATCTGCCACTATACTTATTGGCATTCCTCCGATCGTCATGTCCAGCACCGGCTTGGTCGACCTTTTGTTGTCGATGCTTAGTACTTGGTCGTAGATGCACAGTACCGTGTCCACACCTTCGTCCTCGTTCTCCGCTCGGACCTCTTGTTCTTGCTCGATGTATTTCACCACACTCCGGGAAGACTTTCTGCGGCACACCTTTTCGTAGTGCCCCACGATTTCACAATACATACATTTGGCCCGGAACGCCGGGCATTTCCTGTCGTGGGCTTCGTGGGACCAGCTCCCGCATCTGTAACAGGCGTTTTTCTTGTTGCCCGTCTGCTTCTCCGGAGGTCTCGGGTTGCCTTGCCACTTTTGTGGTCCTTTCAATGAGGGTCCCTTGCTCCTGTATTCCTTGCGAGGCTCTTCTTCTTCTACCCTATTGACCATGGGGCTGGTTATCGTGTCTCTCTTTGCTGCCTCTACGCACCTTCGCGCCAATTCTGCCCTCTTCACTATCACCATTACCTCCTTTAGTGTGACGTCACCGCTGGCCCACAGGTTATCCTGCACCGCTGTGCTCGTTGTATGCATCACAATCTGATCCTTGATAAACTCGTCTTGGAATGTGTCATATTTGCACGTGGCCACTAGTTTTCTTAGCGCCACTGACTCTCCTGGTCGTTGTTTCCTTTGCTGGAAATTGAACCTGTCAATTGAGACACACAGCGTTGGCTTATAGTGTTCATTTAGGTCGTCTATGGCGTGAGCATATACATCATCATCTGTGCTCCCCCTCTGTTTGGGTACCAGATTCTTAAAGATTCTGAGCCCTTCCGGGCCTAGGTTATGAAGCGGTATACGCTTCTTCCTCTTGCTGGTGAACATTTTTCGTCATTTTCGTCTTCAAGTACTTCAATGAAGTTGTCTATATAGTCTCTCCAATCTTCCCACTTCATGAGGGGTTCCCCCGGTTTGGGTAAGAATTGGACGGGTGCTGTCGCAGACGCCGCCTGTGCACACATCCTTTCCCGCCTTTCTGTAGGTGGCGTGCCGCTGTGGCTACTGGGGCTACCTGGTGTGCTGTCTCGTTCTTGTTTCACCTCCTGTGACTGGGGGCTTCCTGTGGCTGCCCCTTCACTCTTCCTTGGAGTAGCCAGCTCTGACCCCTTGGTGGTGGTTTACTGGACACCTGATCGTCTTGGCAGCCTGCTCGCCCCCTGCTTGCCTCCTCTCGCCCACGTCCGGGTTGGATGCAGTGTGGGGGGGGGTTCTGGGCTCTGCCGCGCTCCTTAATGCTGTGCGTTTAAGTTGCTTCTTACTTGTAACTCGTTTCGAGGTGGTTGCGTGTGTGGCTGGGCCGGCAGGGCGGCTTATCTTGTTTCCTGTTCTCTCTGCCGCCTTCCTCTGATTAGTCTTCTCCGTGGTTCTACGCTTGATCCCAAGTCCTCGTCGCCATTGTAATGTAGCGGGTCTGCATAATAACCACAGGAGACCTCGTGTGCGCGCGCAGCCTCTAAGATGGCCGCCGGCACGTCACGTTGGGACGTGACGTGCAACCACTAGAGCACGTCTCTACACAAGTTGGACTCGGGAAACATCCAGAAGGTACATTTTATTTAATTCTTTGTTTAAACCCCCCTCGTGTGACCCCATTTCCACCTTGCCCCACCCGCCCGTCATGCCGGCCGCGACTAGAACGGGTTATGGAACCTTGTAGGTAAAAGCATATGTTGAACTAAAAAATGTATTATTCTTGCAGTATCACTTTTGTTTTGCTTTAAAAGTTTGAATTATATTTGCTTTTCTTATTTTTTATTATGTGTCCTGCCAGTATTGTAGTTAAAGGGTGCTCTTGCACCTCCCCGCCGCACTGGTGTTTTATCATCAGGGTCATGTGAACAGGTCACTGGGGACCCTTGCAACTGCTCTGCAATTATGAGGCAAGTTGGCTTTTTGGGAGACACATCAGCCTGCCTGCTTCCCTGTCCTCAGAACCCTGCCAACTCATTCTCGTGTCGTCATTATCGTCTGCAGCACAGGAACAACTTTTGCGCGGTGGCCGCCGCGCGTGCCCGAGCTTTCCTCGTGAGGGAGGCCTGCATGTTCTCAATGCTTGATAAGTGTCCTTTGTTGTTTTTTTATTAATGTCTGTATCAGCTTGGGCGCCACGGGAAGTAATGCCTCTGGTGACAAAAGGCAGAGGGTACTTGTCAAATTGCCCACACTTTACTGTCTTTGTGTGTGTGCGTAAAGTAGAATATGATGTACACCCTGGCTGAGTGGCAAGGTAGATTCAACAGCTGTTGTACTCGCCAGACTTGTGTTGTCTTTGCATCATTATAAAGAGCATATCACAGCATGAGCTTGAGTTTTCCACTCTTGACCATGCCAAGGTGGTTGTATTGCGTATGTTAAAATAAAGTGTGTGCACTGTAACTTTGTGAAAACACTGGCTTACAGCAGGGTGACTGTTAGCCTGGGTGCATGTCTCCTTAAATCAGCATGGCGGGAACATCCTACGTATGTATTCTGTGTGGACACTGTGAGTCTGGGAGAGCTCAGCATTTCATCCTTGATAATCCTAGGCACCCTAGAAGCGAAGGACCCCTTCATAAACCGAGGACATTCAATGGAGGATAGAAAGTGGCATTTTATTCCGAGCAGGTTCGTGACATCCATGAGGTGATCATGCAAAAAGAGGCAGTTTCTTATAATGAAAAGGAATACACTTGCATTTAATAATTTTAAATCCATGTCTGGCTTGCCTTGTTGGACTAACTCATCTCTTGGGGGGTTTAAAACACTGCCAGCATGTGGCCCTGATGCCCATCTTTAAGCTTCAATTCTTTTAAGGATAAAATGCGTTTATCGGGGGTTTAAGCACCTGCTGGAAAGGCATGCATTTCCATGTCCCGGTAAGCCAATACATAAAAAAGGCAGCAACTTCCTACCGGCAGAGATTGGAGGTTTTCTTCATCAGATTTGCTTGAGAGAGCAGAGCAGTTCAAGGGAAGAGGTAAGATTAATTACTTCCAGACCATATACTCAAAGCTGTTCCTAACAGGGGCCGGGGGCCCCCTAAATATGTTTGGCCCAGGGTCCCCAAGATCCTTAAGTTGTTCAATTTTGCTTACTCTTGCTTGCTTACTCTTGCCCCCTTAGGTTGTTCAGGCTCGCTCGCTGCGGTGCACTACCACTCAAATTTTACGCCCTACCACTTTCAAATGTCACCAGCCACCACTGAGTCCATCAAATTGTTATTTCCTGCTTTTTCAAGTAATTTGGCTGGAAAAGGGAGTCTGTAGATGGGCCTATAGGTACTGGGTTCCTGGGAGTGAAGATTGTGTTTTACAGACACTATGTCAATAAAAGTATTAAGCAGAGATTCGAGGCTTCGGAGCGGTCTCATCTGTAGTCCCACTTTGGTGTAGATGAGTATCCCGCTAGTAACCTGCTGTGGTCTCCTGTAGTCCTGGCTGTTTTTATTGACAGAGTGTCTGTGAGTACGAAAACACTATTACCACACCCCTTAGCGTGTGTGTAGGAACTTCACCATTTTACGTGGCGATTTTATTCTTGCCACTCACTTTTTCATACACCTGGTCCTGAAGGAAGCCCACCTTATCTACTTTTCTGGCTGAAACATGCAGACCACATAATCTAGCCAACTAAGAGTTATAACTCTTTAGTATTTGCATCACATATTTTTATCCATATCCTGGGCCGCCATTAATAGATTCCACAGGCAAGGATTGTCTGAGGTATTTTTAAACGCACAATACTTCACACAAATCACACTACACCAGCTCCACTGTAATCATGCGTTGTAGCACAGCCGGTGGGCATTCGGCCACCCGGGTGGGACCGCAATGATGAAGCATGAAACCAACTAGGTTGGTGTGTGAGGGGTCTTTTAAGCAAACCTAATGGGTTGATGTACTTACCACAACAGTGATTGTTAAACATTTATTCAGGGGGTTCGTCCACATTGTTTAGCCTAGTATTGTATTGGGGACAAGGACGTACCCCCTATTTCCCTTGCTCTCTCCTTCTTTTCGAATGGACTAATGATGCCATGCATCCCAGATATGTTGAAATGCACAGCACACTGGTACCTTGTGAGGATGTGTACTCCGAAAGAATACTAAATACTTGTAATTCAGCTCACAAGTAACCAGCTAGTGCAGGTTAGCATGCAGTAGAAGCAACCGCCACCCAACATGATAAATATACATCCGCCATGCTACCAAGGTTATCCTCCATATCCCTTACAGGTACCTCAATACCAATTGTAATTAAAATGTTTGCCTTTGTTTCCTACAGTTGCCAAAAAGAAAAAGGGAAATCCAAGGAAAATAAAGTAAAGGGTTTGATAGTCTGGTCATGAGGTAACCAGGATGAAAGGAAATGAATTGTTGTAGCATGTGACTGCTTGTCTGTCATTAGAGCCTAGGGAAAATGTCTCATCTTGTCAAGAAACAAGGTGTTCCATACAAAATTTCTTTGCTCTTCCTCCAAATTAACCTCCATTGATTATCCACATCGTATTCTTATTGTGAAATCAATCTTTGTAGCAAGCCAATCTGGTTAAAATGGATTCTCACTTATTGCTCTCAATTCACAGCTTTGTTGTCTGCATTCAACTTTGGAGTCTGCAGCACCTGGGGGAATTATCATTTCAAGACCTTTGACAACATGATCTTCCGCTTCCCGGGACACTGCTCTTATCTTTTTGCTTCGCATTGCCAATCACCCACCAAGCTATTCCACATCCAGCTCCGTCGTTCTCAGCAGAGTGACTTCCCCAGCATTGATAAAATCTCTATGAAGATCACTGGGACGCTGATAGAGATAAAAGCAAACGTTATTTATGTCAACGGTGTGCCGTAAGTATACATGCCCTTCAGTTCACTCTAACTTGATCAACTGAACACAGAAACATATACTGTGTATGAAACAAGAGTATCTACAAAGGACACTCGTGCTATGTTCTAAATTACCGAATGATGCATTTTGATTTTGTAAATCTGTTTATAGCAAGCAGACCTGGCAGTAAAATGCCAGATAAACTATAATTGTACTTTTAAAAATGTTGATCAATAATAATTAATATTAAGCGATAATAGGATATTATTATTATTGAATCATGATAGGATATTATCTGACTAAATATATATTGCAACTTAATTGATTTCACTGTTGCGCTCTTAGTCATACCCTCATTAAAATGATTAAAATAGAGTGTCAACCTTTTACAGAAAATGTAGTCATCACATTTTATGATATAGTGAGAGCGACTGGAAGTACGTGGCATTGGAGGGCCAAATTATGCGGCAGGGTTAAAAAAAATATGCAGCAAGAAAAGGTAAATTATGTGGCATAATGCCGCACATTTGGTGATAGTGTTACTTAATTCATTTTTTCTGGGCATTGGTTGCACCTCATTAGAATTAGTTTAATAACCCAATAGAGCTATAAGCAACATTATTTGACCTGCCAAACTTTCTAAAGGGTCTTCCACTACTCAGAAAAACGTATTGTTGCATTGTTAGTAAGCTTTGAACCATTTGAGCAACGAACACAAGATTAATAAAATTTCTTCCCTTGTGCAGAGCCTGTGTGTCCTCATAGAACAGTGCACTCCTCTATGGTAACTTCAAACCAGTTCTGATGGCAGTTCTCCCCCCACTGTATTATGTGCCTGTTTGACTGGGAGGATGAAAGCTGGAGCCCTTCCAGGTGTCGCCTAACATTCACTTGTGACAGGGCAGACCCCTTTGAGGTAAATTAAGTTCCCAGGTACACCCAAATGGTCTTCCTGTTGCGGAAGAAAAGATAGTTTCCCACACCCAAGCCATTATCACTGCTTTGGGAGCAGTTTTTACACCTGATCAAGGCTAATCACCGACTGGGATACTAGTGGAGAGCTAATGTTTCAGCCAAAGAAAAGGTCAATTACTAAAAATTGCAGAATTCCTTTTTAATCCAGCTTCCCACAGTTTTTCTATGAGCCAGCAATCTTACTTTGAATATAGCTTCTTGGTGCTAGCCACTGTAAGTACATGCTAACCGTAACTTTCTACAGGTTCAACTTTTAAATTCCATGCACCCTGCTTTATGTCCTGTAAGGCCTAATAGGGGTAACGTATTTATATTAAAAAGTAAGGTTTTCTTTTGGGGTTGTTTTAAAAGGCCACATTGCAAGTTTCACACGGTAGTAGACAGGCTCAAAAGAGTTGGCCTAAAGTCATGTTTGCCAAGCCAATGTAGTGGATGGTAAATAGGTGCTGCAGTCCATCACACCATACACTAGGGACCTATAGGCAAGGCGAATGCGCCAATTAGCAATAAGTCAATTGAATCATGTTTAAATGTGGAGCACAGACACCTTACTACTAATTAGCAGGGGATAAGTGCATAGAGGTTTAAAGTCAACAAAGCAAATAGGGTAAAACTATGTTGAGACATCAAAAAAAACATGGTCATGTTCTACAGGGACCTGAAAGTCCACGTTGTTGCATCCAAGGTAGAGTGTGTCATGTTTAAAAGTGCAACATGTGCAGAAATAAAGTTGGCATGGACCTTCAGTGTCTAGCCGCCATAGACCTATTTTCATTGGAAAGGCTGTAGCTGAATTACAGAAAATGCCAAAGTACATATTATACATTTTAATCTGTAACTTTTGACGAACCGGCTGCAAACATCATCCAAACACTACTTTTTAATATCTATTAAATCCCAATTCACTGATGAAGTCAGATTTTAATTACATTTTGGGGAAATTTTGGAAAGTTACCTTTTCCAGTCTGAAAATCCTGGAGGTTAATTTTCATAAACTCTGTAACAGTCATTTGATAGAGGTGCCTGAAATTTTGCAGACATTTGGCATGTTTAACAGACCTTTATGTTGGGTTTTATGTAGGGGTGGATGGATAACGCAAAGTTTTACTCTGCATAATTCCGTGATTTTACATAACAAATCCACAAATTTCCGTTGATTTCAGCTCAGACAAAATGCTACAACTTTCATTGACATCTGCTGAATTTGCAAATAAGAAACACATGGGGTCACAGCTCGACTTTTCTGAGGTTATTTTAGAGTCAATGAGATTTCTCCCTGGTAGTAAAGAGGATATATTTGCATTGCTTATCCTACAACTCACGGGCCCAGCACGTTCTTCAAAAACCTTACCACTGTGCTTTAAATACTTTGGGACTGATTTACAACTTCTGGCTCATCCCTGCAAATCAGCAAGTAGGTGCCAAAAAAGATGCGTCACGCAAAACTCCCCTTGCGTCACCATGGATTCGCCGCATTTACAATGCGGCGTGCCATGGCGCACGGATAGGCAGATGCGTGACGTATCTGCCAGTTTAAGATTGGTGCAGTGCGAGAGTGGTGTCGCAGGTGCGAGGCAACTCCAGCACTGTTACAACCCGGCCTTTCTACAACATGCTGCGTCACGCCTTACGCCTGCTTCAAGCTTGTTGATTTCACTGCGTCACTTTTGCGAGGCTTTCCTCTGATGGAATGCCCACACTGCGACGGAACACCCATATGAAACCTGGCGCAGATTTCATGTGGCGCAGTGATTTACAACGTGACGCATCTGCCTAGATCTGTCACGGTGTAAATAAATAAGCCGCAATGTGGCACATGGTTTACCTCGCCACTCCATCACAAAAGTGTCGCAACTGGGTCGTAAAAATGTTGTAACGGGGTTGTAAATCTGCCCCACTGTCTCTCTTCTGTGTAGAAATTTAAATACTGCTGTCATTAAACTCAAAATATTTCTTCACCATCCACTGGTGCTAAATATTGGTGCATTATTTCATGATGTTGAAACAATGCTCTAAGGTGTGTTGACTAGTGACTTCAATATTTATTCCTGTGCCTGCTGGCCTTCAGAAAGCACTGCAATAACAAGCACAGATAATTGAAAACATTACAGCCATCTGACCGAACTGAGGCAAAAGGACATTGCTGTGCATTGTCTCACATGTGGATTTCAATTAGCAAGGAAGTCAAAAGTACAGCCCCATATCGAAGTTCTCTTCTGAGGCCTAGGTGCTAAGGAACCAAGTGGTGCATTGCAAAATGATTACACTACAGACTTTTCTAATCAACGGGAAAGAGGTTAAATTTAGTTCACAGACAGATTTTTAACAGATGACAATGCTCTCTTCATTCATACTGAGGTGACAATTCAAGCTTCTTCAGCACTGCAAGTATATTGGAAGTATTTGTGTAGCATTAGTATTTTAGCTACCTATTTATAGTGGGCCATTTTGTCTTTGCCATTCCCAATGGCAGGAAGGAATAGCATAGTATATTCTATTGCAGAGCTCTGCATACATGTATACCTTCTCTTTAATTGCATGGTTGTAGCTTGTAATTTCACCAAGCACTACTTATCTACATTTCATCCAACAATGTTGGCTTTTAGTTAAAGTAGGGTTGCAGATTTTATTTTGTAGCAAGACATATATTACCATAAGCCCCCAGGAGCAAGCGTCCCTACCATGGAAGCTGCCATGAGACCATAGCACCATTGTAATGATACTTGATCTCCAGGGACCGCAGATTCAAAATGAGGTCATGATTTTCAAAAACAGTTTGATTCTGTTTCTGTGTGCAGCAGGGTTCCAAAACTAGGGAGAGTTTGGTGGCCAGGGTAAAAGGTATGTCAACAAAGAGTGCTGCACCCTCCCTCTGAGCATGGTCTTTGGAAGAAGGCATCTATGGAGACTGGAGTGCAGGACCTGGCTGTCCCTAAGCTTTTTGCCTGGCTCCCACAGCCCATTGCAAGAGACCTTGCATTGTAGGGTCAGTTTATCAGCAGAGTGTGGGGTACATGCCGAGCACCCTACCGGTGCTGCAAATGATTACATTTGTATTCCGGCATTATGGGGAGCATGGTTGCAGTCCAAGCCCAGCAGCCTGCACTCACTGTGCATAACTGAAGACCATGTGCTGTAGCAAGGGTCCTTGCAGCTAGCTTTGCAAAACACCAGCGAGACCCTGGGCCCTTCTCCCAATGTGCATAGCCAAAGGCTGTGTGTAGTGAGATTGGGAATGTAAAAAGGGAAGGGAATAGGGCCTGCAGAGTGGGGTAGGTCAACTGTTGTAGTTGGGGGAGCAGGACTGGCTGTACTGTATGCAATGTGGCTGTTGCCTACAGAGTGAGTGATCGAAGGGTATGTGCCTGTGGTGGAAGGTATGCCTCCAGATCAGGCCCTGCATACTTCCCCTGTTGTTCGGGGCCGGTAGCTGTGCACAGTGGAGTTTACTACTCTTCCTGGTCAGAATGCAAGTCTGGACACTCTGTGCAATGAATAAGTCACTCATGGAGGGTGGGATACATTCCCTGGTCTGTTGGCGCTCGCCAACAGTGAAGCAAGCTTTTTCTGGGCTACAGTTTGAATTTGAATTTAAAAACACTTATAAAGCGCACGTACACTGAAACAGTTTCATGGCGCTGGTAAGGTCCCTACAAGAGAATAAAGAAAAGAGAGCTAAGTGCCAAAAGCCTGCTGAAATAATAATGTTTTTAACGACCTCCGAAACTCCATATAGGAGGGGGAGAGTCTTAACGGTAGGGGGAGATCATTCCAAAAGGAAGGTGCAAGTACCACAAACTTCTGCCCCCCCGCCCGCTTCTTTCTAAATCGAGGCGTGGTTAGTAAGGCCAAGCTCGAAGAGCGAAGATCTCTAGTGGGGACATAGGAGGAGATTGCCGAATTGATAAAAGCAGGGGCAGTCCCCGCTCTTGCTTGGAAAGTTAAACATCCTAATTTAAACTTGGCTCGCTGTTTTATAGGGAGCCAATGAAGGCTCTTGAGTAGTGGGGTCGAATGGTGGGACCTTGATAGTCCAAAGACCAGTCGGGCAGCCTGGTTCTGTATCAGCTGCAGTCGCTGCACAGCATAGGCCGGGGCTCCATTATAGATAATATTGCCATAGTCAATTTTTGACAGGACCATGGCCATTAAAATAAGTTTTAAGGCAGGGGCAGAAAAAAACCTAGCAACCTTCCTAATCACTCGAAGTGTAAAAAAACAAGAGGAGACCACCGAACTAATATGTGAGTGGAGTGTTAATTGATTGTTAAGCATAATCCCAAGTGTTTTAACTGAACAGGAGGGAAGAGGGGGGGGGGCCAAGTGAAGGGGGCCAAAAAGAAGGGGACCAGGGGTTGGCAGCATCGCCCGTCATCACCAATTCTGTTTTTTCCGGATTAAGTTTTAACTGATTGATGTTCATCCAGTCTCGGATAAATAGCATGATGGACTGGAAACTGCCAACTCCTGAGGGAGAGGAAAAATCAAAAATGAGTTGTAGGTCATCTGCATAATTGTATACAGTGACCTCCATATTCTGTAAAGCAAACACCAGTGGAAGAATATACAAATTAAATAATAAAGGGGTCAGAAAGGTTACTTCTGGGGAACGAGAATCTGTGAGCTAGTCTTTATGTCCCCATTCAAGCGTTCACATCCTACATCTGTCTGTAACTGGGTTTGTACACTTGTACAAAGGTTGGGGTACAGGGCTTAGCCAGATGTTAGTCATTAACAGCGATGAGGTCCAAAAAAGTTCCATTTAGAACGTGATCAATAAAACCCAGAAATTCACTGAACAAAACAGATAAAGTGATATTATAGCTAGGTTTGGTAATTGCATCTTAAAATATAGTTAAATAAACTCAGAAATTCAGTAAAAAAACACAGGTCAATTGCAGTTTTGATTACAAAACAACCCCTGAAAAACTCTGAAATTCAGTAGTTACAGCCCTTACAGCAATCATGTTGGATGGGACTTACTGGAGGTAACTGGAGGGGTAACTGACCCCAAGGACCCCCTGGAGCAAAGTAGACTTCATGACTCAACCAGCATTTAGCCATGAAGCGCGCTTGCAGAGTGGTGGAGAAAGAGGGTTTGGCTTCCAAAGTCCTCTTAGTAATCAGGCTGTGTGGGACATGCTGGATGTAACAGGAGGGCTTGCTGGCCCCCAAGGACCCTCTGAAGCAAAGGGAACATAATACCCCAACCAGCAGTGCACCAGGAAGCACGTTTGCAGAGTAGTGTAGAAGGGGGAGTAACCTCCGAAGACCTCTCAGCAATCCCACTGTGAGGGACTTACTGGACATTGCGGGTTTGCGGGTTTATATAGCGCTAGGAATCGACTCCCGGAGGAGTATCTCCGCGCTTCGACCGCTGGGGAACCCGTCCTGGCTCACCCTGAGAGATGGTCCCTGATGGGTATCTCTAAGGTGCGACCAAGCATCCCCGGCGGTCTGGGGGGGCCGTTGTGAAGATGAGGCAAGCTGATGCCCAGAGTTGCCGAGTGTGGTTTCTGACTAGAGTAGGCACCGAGGCGAGAATTATCGAGTCCACTGACCCTGGTCCACGACCCTGCCGCGTCGGGAATCGAACCCTGGTCCCGGGCCGTTCTCTGCTTATGGGTCTGCCGCCTCTAACCAGTGAGCCACACTTCTCCACATAACAGGAGTTCTTGTTGGACACCAAGGACCCTCTGGACCTAAAGGGACTTAATCTCCCAACCAGCAGTGCACCAGGAGGTGCATTTGAGGAGTGGTGGGGAAGGGGTCAGGTCATCTGGCGACTTGCGGTCTTTTTAATTTATTTCTTTATTTGGGGGGTATAATCCCTGGGGATGGGGTCCCCGATGACAGCCCTGGGGACCCCATCCCCTGAAGCCTGGCTTCTTTAAAAAAAAGAAATAGTGGGAGGAGGGTCCGTGGCACAAGTCTCAGGCTAATTTTGGCCCGATAAACCAATCCCCTGGTGCCCAGACTCTGTTGTGAGTGCCCGGGTCTCACCCATGGCACCCAATTGTCACTGGTGGGGACATGGGGGAGCCTGAAGACCCGGGCAGTCCCTGCCGGCTCCCCCCACACTGCTCTTGGACAGAGGAAGCTGCTAAACATGCAGCTCTCTCTGTTCAAAAGCAATTCTGCTCTACTTGCTAGAAGTGGGACAGAGTTTGCTATGGCCTGGCAGGAGCGGTAATGCTCCCGCCAAGCCACAGCAAACTGCAATGTACCGGGAGTGGGCACCCTGGGACATTGCAGGAACTAGCCTTGGGATGTGGCGGTCGCCAGGGCCATTATTGGCCGCTCATTCAAATTTTTAAAAGCCCAGTGGACAGCTGCATCCCTGGGGCAGTGGGGAGATGTGAGGCTCCCCTGCATATAAATATGTGGCTGCCCTTGGAGGTGGTGGTCCCCCAGGCATTGAATAGCCCAAGGAGGGGTCCTCCGGTGCCAGCTCCTTTATTTCATAATGCCCCTGGTGTCTAGCCCACCAGGGGGCTGATTTCAAACTTAGCACGGAGCCGCCGCTTCTTTTCAAAAACTATTTCAGCAGGAGTCACAGATTGATTTCCTCTGATATGTTTTTAAACAAATGCTTTTTGTCCCTGGGTGTCCCTGTGTTATGTTTTTTCTTGTGACTCACAAGATGGCTGCCAACACTTTTTTTTACGTGTTGGCAGCCAATCAGAACTTAGCATGAGATCGTGAGGGGTCGCAGATCCACTGCTTCCCTATATATACAACTGGGAATTCTTTCAATTTCTCAGCAACTACTGAATAGATTTCCACCAACAAATCAAAGAAGTAACTTCCTTGAAGCAACGGCTACCTTCCTGACAAATTTGGTGTAATTCTGCTCAGCAGTTCAAGCTGTAGCCTTGTCTAAAGGACAAATAGGAATTTAAATGGAGAAACACGCTTTTAAGCACCCCCTGTGTCTCAGCTCTAGCTTGACGGCTCACCCTAAAACTTTGAATATAGCATTGCATTAGTTTTTAAATATTTTGTGAAGATTCATCAAACTACACCAAAGTTATTGCAGTAGGCAATCATACACACACACATATATATATATATATATATATATATATATATATATATATATATATATATATATATATATATATATATATATATATATATATATATATATATATATATATATATGAAATTCACTGAAAAAAACCATAGGTTTCAGGCCTTATATAGTTAGGAATTAGCATTTAAAAAAACCTTTGAAATTCACTGAAAAAACCATAGGTTTCAGGAGTTATATAGTTAGGAATTCGTTTTTAAAAAACCTTTGAAATTCACTCAAAAAACTATAAGTTTTAGTGGTGTTATAGTTAGCTGGACATTTTACTCATAGAAAACCAATGAAATTGCTCCTATATAGTTAGTTGTACTAACTATATTTCGCGCACCTGCAATCCACTGCTGATGATGTCACATATTAGATCATTCATGACATGGTCAGTGACATCACTGATGACATCTCAAATGACATCACTGATGACATATATATATGTATGTATATATATATATATATATATATATATATATATATATATATATTTATGTATATATGTATATATATATGCTCAAAGACGCTATCCATCACGCTCCTTCACCACCAAGGTAGCAAAATATATATATATATATATATATATATATATATATATATATATATATATATATATATATATATATATATATATATATATATATTTTTTTTTAACAGTACCATAGAATATCAAACCCTATTAAACGGATGGAAAGAAGATGGTATGTTAAGTACAGACGAGTTCAATTTTCTCCATTGTGAATTCCCGATACTTCCCACCTTCTACCATTTACCCAAAGTCCATAAAAATGCCCGAAGACCACCAGGGAGACCGATTGTTTCTGCAATCGGGAGCATGTTGGAAAACACCTCGCGCTTCATTGATTCATATCTAGCTCCCATTGTGAAAGACTTGCCCTCCTATGTGAGGGATACACAAGATTTCCTTCGTATCATGGACAATATCTCTCGGGAACCAAATATGCTACTAATAACATTGGACGTTGTCAACCTATACACTTGTATCAATCATGAAAACGGACTTAAGGCAACGAAATGGTTCCTAGACAAAAAGCATGTCAGATTTCAGACACATAGTAGCATGATACTATCCATGATTAGATTTTGTTTGTATAACAATTTTTTCCTTTTTTCTGGTCAACTGTATAAACAGATACGGGGGTACTTCCATGGGCTCGTGCTTTTCCCCCAGCTATGCGAACTTGTTCGTTGGCTGGTGGGAGAGGCACGAGGCCTGGGGAGGAACCAATGAGGTGTGGAGTGAGAGGATCTTAATGTGGACTAGATACATTGATGATCTTTTTATTGTCTGGCGGGGCGATAGGTCCTCGGCTGAGGAATATGTCGCTTCCCTAGACAATAATGATCTGAATCTGAGATTCACCAGCAACATTAGTGAAGAAAGGGTGTGTTATTTAGACCTAGAGGTATTTGTAGAGAACGGTAGTCTCCAGACCCGACTATACAGAAAACCGACGGCGGGCAATGCCGTGTTACACGCGGCAAGCCACCACCCCAGGAGTCTAATAAAAAACGTACCTTATGGTGAATACTTACGCCTTAAAAGAAACTGCACAGCAGAAAAAGATTTTCAGAATGCCAAACAAGATGCAAAGGGTAGGTTCCTGGCCAGGGGCTACTCGAAAGGCATTCTAGAACAGGCAGCGGTCAAGGCATCAACTATAAACAGGAGGGATCTCCTAGTGGTGCAGGAGGCCAAACCAGAAGGCGATCAGACAAGAATGATCACCACATTTAACAACAAATCAGGTGATCTGGTCCACTCATTTAAGAAGAACTGGCACATACTACACACAGACAACATCTTAAGGAAACATCTTTCAGATAGACCGATGATCACATATCGTCGGTGCCAGTCTCTTTCAGATCATTTAATTCACAGCCACTTCTCCCCACAGATGAAAATCCCGGTCACTAGCAGCATACAGGGGTTCTATCCATGCTTGCGCTGTAAAGCCTGTAAGTACAGCAAAAAAGTGAAAGAATACCCAGGAAGGACAGGAGATGAGAAACCAAACAGAAAAATTGTGAAACATCTGAATTGCAACTCAGAATATACTATCTATTGTTTAGAGTGCCCCTGCCATAAGTGATATATAGGCAGTACCATAAATCCCACCAAATTGAGGATCCTAGAGCATATGAGGGCTATCGCGAATAAGGACAAAGCTTATCCGGTAGCCCGTCATTTTGCGAAATTCCATGGCAGCAACAGAGATCTTCTCAGTTTTTACTGCATAGATCAAATTAGTCGCTCTGAACGGGGAGGAGATAGGGAGAAGGCACTTCGCATTGCAGAATCCAGATATATTATCGACCTCAAAACTATGACACCATGGGGTCTCAACAATGATGAAGAGATGTGGGTACATCTATAGATAGCGATGAGTTGCTCTCCTCTTGTCCATACTGTAATAGGAAGAACAGAATCAATTTTGACTGTACGAACATGACCCCTTAGAATTGTGACACTGTGCCCTGTTTTTGATAAATCCATCATCACACACAAGAACTAAAGCCCATTCAGGGCATAACAACAGGTCCCTCAGGTATAGGTGGAGAAAAAGTAATTTAGGAATGAATAAGGGGATACACCCCGTGATGCAAAAAATATAAGGTCCTAAGAGAACCGAAATACCTCATGTAGAAACAATGGGACAATGTAAAAATACGTGATGCATTTTAGAAATTGGAGCCAGCATATGTATAATGATATGTTTGTTGCTGTCACTGTTTTTAAATTGCACTAGAGCACTTTATACTCGCCTTTTTAAACACTGAAATAGATGGTAAATAAGACACTTCAAAATGGCCACCATGTTTACCAGAATTGACCATCATTTGTGTTGTAGAATTTTCGTAGGGTCTGGTAGGGTTTAAAATGGCGATTTATGTAAGGCACAAACTGACACTGACGAAGCTCAAAGCGAAACGCGTCTGTCAAGGGTGAGGGGGGTTTGGAAATAAACACTTTTGTAACTGGATATTCGTGTGCTTGCCGTTAATCGACCGACAACTGGTGGATTGTGCGTTTAGATATATATATATATATATATATTAACTGAAAAAAACACAGGTTTCAGACATGATATAGTTAGGAATTAGCATTTAAAAAACCTTAGAAATTCACTGCAAAAACCTTAGGTTTTAGGGATGTTATAGGTAGCTGGACATTTCACTCGTACAAAACCATTAAAATTCCTCCATTATAGTTCGTTGTACTAACTATAACTCGCGCGCCCGCAATCCACTGCTGATGATGTCACATATTACATCATTCATGACATGGTCCGTGACATCACTGATGACATCACTGACGACATCGCAAATGACATCACTGATGATGACATCATCCAGTGAATGTGGTTTGGTTTGATATTTAAATATGTATTATATGTATAGCAATCTGCATTGAAGAATGAGTGGATGTATAAGTATCTGGATGGAGGATTCAGTAGCACTGTGATTGTCTAAGTGACTAATTTAAAGCGTTTTAAGATGGGGAAATAATTTCCCTTCAATCCTAAGGGTCCCCAGAGTCCAACTAGCCCACTAGGTACATCCAGTAAGCGCCACAGAGCTGCGTAGCAGAGAGATGTAAAAAGGGGAATGGACTGCACCACCTCTTTGCAACGCAGCGCAGTGGCGGTTCCTGAAAGCATCTGGTGGGCTACTTGGCCCCTCATGATTGAAGGGGAATTTTTTCCCCAACTTAAAACGTGCCACAGGGCGTGTTTGCACACATCACCTCAGGCCTCATCCCCTCCATTCACCACTGTGTAAACGTGCCCTGTGGCCATTCTAAGTTGAGAGATCTTGTCCCCTTGAATCCTATGAATCCTAAGAGTCCCTAGGGTCAAACTAGCCCACTAGCTACCTCCAATAAGCGCCACATAGCTGCATTGCAGAGAGGTGTAAAAAGGGGCGTGACCTCTGAACACCTGTCTGCAACGCAGCTCTCTGGTGCATACTGGAGATACCTATTGGGCTATTTGGCCCTTAGGGACCCTCAGTATTGAAAGATAATTAATTCCCCAATTTAAAACGTGCCACGGAACGCGTTTGCACAGTGGTGAATGAAGGGGGCATGGCCTGAGGGGACATGACTGCAAACACGCCCTGTGGCGCGTTTTAAGGTAGAGAATTAATTCCTCCTCAATCCTGTGGGTCCCTGGGGGCCAGCTATCCCACCAGGTACCTCCAGTATGCGCCAGGGGGCTGCATTGCAGAGAAGTGTTCAGAGGCCACGCCCCTTTTACAACACTCTGCAACGCAGCTCCGTGGCGCTTACTGGAGGTACCTAGTTGGCCTCCAGGGACCCAAATAGCTTGAGCTCCCTCCACACATAGTATTTTTTCATTAAAAAAAGCCCTGGGGTGTGGCGGTCCCTGGGGTTGCTTAGGAGCCGTGTGCCCCACGAAATGTCTATAACGTCGAGCCCCAGGGGTGGCGGTCCCTGGGGCTCAAAGGGGCCTTGCAGGCCCCCAACATTAAACTATTATGGGTTGGGGTCGCGGTCCCCGGGGCTCAAGGGGGCCTTAGAGGCCCCCCAACATCAAACTATTATGGGTCTGGGGTGGTGGTCCCCAGGTCTGCGGGGGGCCGTGTGCCCCCCTCAATTATTCATACTTTGCCCCGGTGGTGGCGGTCCCCGGGCCAGTGAGGGGGGCATTGGGCCCCCCCAACACTTTATTTTCCACATGCCCCCAGGACTTGGCCCCCCGGGGGCTAATTAGCCTCGAATCGCTTTGGTTTTTTTTATCGGCAGGATCCGCGCACCCTGGGGGTCTTTGTGGGACCCCCTGAGCAGGCCTAGGAGGTCAGGGTGTTTTTACCCTGCCCCCTTTTCACGTTTTTCAAATTTTTTCTTAGGTTTCTTGTGCCTCGGTTCTACCGAGGCACAAGATGGCTGCCAACACTTCCTGATTTGGAGTGTTGACAGCCAATTAGCATACAGCTCGTGCTCGGCAGGGTGCGCAGATCCTGCGCGGCCATAGATATATATGTGATTTTAATTGTTATTTTCTCAGGAACTACTGAACGGATTTACACCATTTAAGCAACATTTGATGTAATTCCGTTCAGCAGTTCGGGATGTAGCTGCGATTAAAGGTTCCTATGGGAAATTGCATGGGGAAAACACGTTTTGGGTCCCCCTTTCTATTTTCTTGGCCCCCGCTTTACGAATCACCCCGAAACTTTTAAATATAAGCAGACCGAAGGGCCCCACCAGTTTTAGGAATTTCGCAAAGATTCTTCAACCGGCGCCAAAGTTATTCCGAATAGAATGTTGGGGATTTCCCTTGGAAAATATGTCCTAACTATACCTACCTACAGGCGACCGCCAGTATATATATATATATATATATATATATATATATCATATATAAATATATATATTTTTTTACCTTCTGGCTTTCGCCAGTAGGTAGTTAAAGTTAGGACCTAGTTTCCATAGGAAATCCACAACATTCTATTTGGAAAAACTTTGGCGCTGGTGGACGAATATTCGCGAAATTTTCCAAGAAAATGGCCTGCTCTGCTCCGCTCCTTCCCTGAAAGTTTGGGGGTGATTCATCAAGTGGGGGCCGAGAAGAAAGGGGGTTCAAAAACGTGTTTTCCTCATGCAATTTTCCATAGGGACCTTTAGCCAGAGCTACAGCCCGAACGGCTGAACGGAATTACACCAAATTTGGAGAAAATGTAGAGTTCAGTTCGCAGATTGTGCTTTGTGTTAAATGGTGTAAATCCGTTCAGTAGTTCCTGAGAAAATCAAAGTAAAATCATAGTGATATCTAGAGACGAAGTACCATACGCGTACGGTAAGTGTACCGATAACAATACAATTACAAGCACGAGCTGCATGCTGATTGGCTGTCAACACTCCAAACCAGGAAGTGTTGGGAGCCATCTTGTGCCATGGTAGAACCCAGTCACAAGAAAGCAGTGAAAGAATTGTAAAAAACATGCAAAGGGGGCAGGGTAGAAACATCCCGACCCCCTAGGCCTGGTCAGGGGGTCCCACATGGATCGTTAGGCCCCCACATTTTTTATTTAATTGCGGGGTACGTGTATGGTACGCGTTTTGAAAAAAACAAAAAAACGAAGTCCGCTTTATTGTTAATTAGCCCCCGCGGGCCAAATATCGGGGGCAATCGTTTCTTCATAATGGGGGGTCCAGAGAGGTCCCTCTGCCCCGGGGATCGCCAGCCCCCTGGGCTTTAATTATATGTATGCAGGGGGCTCATGGCCCCCCCGGAGCCCCAGGGACCGCCTCTCCCTGGGGCCTATTTTTATTTTAAAAAAACTGTGTGGTGGGGTTTCAAGCTCCCCCACACACCCCAGGGACTGCCACCTCCCTGGGTCTCTAATATAGAAAATAGGGGGGACGGACCACCCAGTCCTGGGGACTACCACCCCTCGGGGCTTTTGAATGTTGGGAGGGGGCCGCGCGGGCCGTTCTTGGAGCCTTTGATGGCCCTGGGGATCATCAACTTTCAGGGCTGGCTTCTGCAGTGTCCCGGGGTGCCTACAGTGCCGCCTTCTGCAGTGCCCGGGGTGACGAAAAGCAATGCCGGCTCTCGAAGGACGCGGGGAGATGGCTGGGACCATGGGGGCTTTGGGGCTCATAAAAAACAGTTCTTTTCAGAACTAACTTTACTGGTCAAAAAAAGAGCTATATTTCCATGATAGTATGTAAAACGTACCTTTTTTTACTGCACCAGTTGTACTCTCTATGCATGCGCAACCTCTTTTCCAAGCCCACGCTTCTTTGTTTTCCTTCAAGTTCGCCAAGCAAACCTCTCCTCATTTCAGGTATTAAATTTGCCGCTTTGTTCTGCTGGGTCGTGTGCCTCATCCGCTGCTATACTTTTGTAATATATTAATAATCATATTCTATCTATATTTATTTGCAACGTATTGCCGAGGCGCCAAAGTTAATTACATACTCCGTCCTCCGCCATTTTAGTAGTTTTCCTCTGTTGTTTTTATTATACCTGCTACTTTCATTTTACCCCCGCCTATCTTCTCTATGATCCATGAGATTTGCTGCCACTGACACCACGGTGTTTGCCCTTGGCCTCCGATCTTATCAGACTTGGTCACACGCAAACCTAAAAAGTAATTTGAAGCACATAAGACACAGCCATTACAACCTGTGACCGTCACCACAAAGCCATTAGCATGCTTATGCCTTTATCATGCGTGGTAAATGTATACTAGTTGTAAAAGCATGCATGGTAAAGGCATGTGTGGTAAAGCCATATCCGTGTTAATGGCTTCGTGGTGACGATTACGCGTGGTTATGACCGCGCTGGGCATGGCGGACTCCAGGGCATCAGGCAGTGGGCCATACAGCCTCCCTAACACAATATAGAAATCTCCGGCGGGTGGTTGTTTTCGTGGTTTGAGGGGCATCATTGAGGCCCATACACTTAATTTTGTAGGGGGGTAGGTTTGCACCCGAAAATGCCAAAAGAGGTGTGTAAATGTGGTACACATTGTTTTGTTTTACTTTGATTTCCTTTCTATGTTGTAGTCCATCCAGAGAAAATATAACTTATTGTACAGCCAGTACTTTTCAACCGTACTGTCAAACATCTTACTATAGCACTTCAAATTATAAATATTATTTTTGTTGTGGACCGTCACTCCCCCCCAAAAAAAACAAGTATATAGTTTTTTTTATTAACTTTTATTAAAACAACAATAACTGTAAACGTAACTTAAAGATAATATACTAAACAACTAGAAGAATAACTTTAATAAAACAGTATTATAAACAAATTGTGATGTGGACTCCAAAAGACGTATGATAGGTAATCTGCAAAACAAAAAAGAAAATTAGTGTTTAAAATTATGTTGATGTGACTAAATAAGATCAAACGTTACAAGTCAAGGTAACACTACGATTTTACCTGTGCAGTGTGCCTGGTACATTTAACTTCTGTGATAGTCCCGCGTTGAAGTGGTATATATATGGAATTGCCTACTGCATTACTGACACAAAAGTGGCGCAAAGGGATTGTAAATATGCCGATTTATTTCTAATGCATTTAATTGGAGGCATTGTATATCTAGGCCGCTGTGCTCACCTTGTATAAACACTGCAGGCAACAGAATTCACAACTTGAATTTAACTGTGCTTCTACACGTCAAAGTAGATAGCAGTGTCTATAACTTTAAAAGAGAAAGAGAAATGATGCCACAGAGAGTGAGAGAGAGAAAACAACATTAACACTGGGAGAGAAAGTTATAGATGTAGCAGTTAATACAGGAGCAAATACTCAAAGCTCACCTTTTGCCTCCGTTGTGTGTCCACGGATGTGCTGCTTCAGAGTACACCCTCAACTTGCTCGATATAACATCCTACATAACAAAATCAGAAAAGACGGAATTGAAAGAAATGTGGGAAGAGAATTTCCCACAAGAAGAGTCTGACTAAGAAATTATATACTAAAAGTTTGAAGATGTCATCTCTGAATCTGACTGGATAGAGCAAATCGAGGGATCCCTGAGTAATCCACCCACAGTGCCACACCAAAAGTGGTAACCACCAAGGGTGCATTGCCCAATGTAAGTTCGCCTGACGCTAATTGGTTGGAAGAAGTGCTGGTGGGGCAATCCCTGAAGAAACCGAGTTCAGATGGAGCACCAGTACCGAACAGACTTCTAAATGCAGTACTCAAATACCACTATTCCTTCTGGGCATCGTACCTTAACCCCTGTTCAACTTGCCATTCACCGTAACATAGTTCCATGATCAAGGAGAGGTAGCATTCTTCACCCCGTTTTTAAATCAGGCTCACGGACAAATCCGGCAAATTATAATCACCTTGATCGACTTTGAAGCAAAACTCTATGCCATTAATCTTTTGATCGACCTGGAAGCGTTTGGCATCAGCCGAAATAATCATCCTGGCCACCCAAACGGGATTCCAGGCAGGCATGAGTACCATCATTAACCTCCCGGCTCTCAACCTCATGATCAGGAAAGTTACCCATAACGCCTCAAATCTATACACCTGTTTTTGTCAACCTAAATTCCACCTTCCACACGGTCCCAAGAGGCCTCTGATGGGTAAAATTGGCCAATTGGGGAGTGCCCTCATACCTTCTCAAAGCCATCAATATTCTATACTCTGACACCTGGGTACGAATTAAAATAGCTAAGGGCGATAGAATGACCAGAAAGAATCCCCACACCCATTGGCCTCAAACAGGGATGTGTTCTCGTCCTGTGCCTTTTTAATATTTATACAGCAGACCTGGACACCCTGCTATCTGAAGTCTCGAGCGACTCACCAAAACTAAAACAAAGACCTGTGCGCAGCTTACAATACGCAGGTGACATTGTTTTATGCAGCCTGACTTCCATCGGCTTGGAGCATCAAATCACCTCTCTTTTTAATTTTTTAAACACAATTTTATTGATTTTATCAAAAACAAATGTAATACCCATGTCATTGTCATTCGATGGTACATACATATGTAGAAGTATTTCTTCGTTATACTATTTCAGTATTCATCAGTGTCCAAACAATACAAATTATTCCACACAAGATGACCATCACAGTTTACATAAAGCCATGTTTTATATGTTCCATTTCTACTCACTACATTACAATGTAAAAGTCCTACAACTAAAAATTTCCCCACACCCACTTTTCTGGCCTTCTCCCATGTTTGCATTTGGTATCACGACGCTACATAGTATAATTGAATCATTAGGCCTGAAGCTAAACTAAAGAAAAACCAAAGTCATCTGCTTCTTGCCCAAAAACAGACAGCATTACTTCAAATTTAAATGGAATGCTTGCAAGCAATAAGATCGAACAGGTGAATGCCTACAAATATATGGGGGTGGAACTGGACTCCAGACTAAACTTCAAAAAGCATTTTGCACAACGAAGCCTTGGCAAACAAACATGTTTTTGCCCTCAATCTTATAAACAAAAAAATGGGTAGTTCGTCTCAGTCATACTTATTGCAAATTAGCAGTGCCAAATTTTTACAGTCTTTCACTTATGTATCGGAACTTCTCAAGAGCAAACATGCAACGATTCTTAACACTCTACAGTTTAGACTGTTCAAAAGGGTTTACCACATTATAAGACACACCAGCCAAGCTCAAGTGCGCTTGGAATTCGGACTCAAGCACCAGCTGCTAGTGAGATCGGCTTCTCTCATTAAATTGTGCTGGAAGTTGAGAGGCCCCCCAACCCAAGTCATTGGGCGCTTTGTCCTGGTCTGAAATGTAAAGCCAGCACATGATCAAAAACAGCTAGCCAATCGTGCTCCGACAAGATTTGTCATCCCTCAACTTACACAAGGCCTGGGAGTCAACACTGCTGCCAAATTAAAATCATGGTTGATGGATAAAGGTGAATTGGCAAAAAAAACACAGCTGGTCAGTCTTACAATCTTACAAGAGCTAGGGCTCCAATCATACCTCATGAGTCACATTTCCCAAACCATCCAGCACTTTTATTTAATAACACAAAATGGAGCCTTTCTTTCAAAAGACCAGGTGCCACCCTGGGAACATAGATGGTCGAACTCTCTCTGCCGACTTTACGGTCGACTTGACTTAAGGCAGAAACAAATCTGCCCCATTTCAGGGCACTTAACATACGTTCTTGCCATTTTGCAGTGCTGACATTACTAAATAGCATATCAATTCAGCTTTCCTACAAGGCAGCCAAGCTCCTGGTACAGGTGAACACTTTACTTCCATCAACTCGGCCACCACAGAAAGATAATAGCAGTCCGAGGTCAGGGAATATTGAAGTGAGGATCTTGGCTCCTGCCAATTGAACTGTGCGTCAATTCCTTACTATTGCTAAATGAAAAATGAAAAAAATCCTCATCAACAAAATACACAGAGCCCTTGATGGACTATTCATCCTTTGAGACTACTGCATTTTTGTAAAAGAATGCAATTTTAAGTACGAATTAACCTTTTTTTAACTTGCAAATATTTTCTTACTCAGTTGTTTTATGGAAATTGCAAAGATTTTAATGAAACTGCAAATAAATATAACTTACTTACTTACTTACTTACATTCAAGTATTGTTGGATCTTCAGGGGGGCAGCCAATTTGGGGGGTCAGGCTCTATAAGACTGGAAGGCCCTCCCCGTGTCGGCCAGTTTAAGATTAAAAACCAGTGAGGATAGCATGCAAGGGGTTGGCAGCTTGTGGCAGGTTCGTAGGTGAGTGTGGCCATAGTCTATTCCTAGGTGGGAATAGCTGCTGACAGTGGGTTGGGCTTAAGCCCCTGACCCAACAGCCATCCCCTGCTACTAATGGCCGTAAGGCTTCATCCTTGGGAGAGGATATAGCCTTACAGCCAGAGCGGTCAACCTCAAAGCTAGGGAACCGGGATCGAGTCTTGGCAATGACGCTCAACATCCTGGGATTGTGGGCAAATCACATACAGCCTGATTCATCAATCTTCCGTTTTGCGAGCACCTAATAGCGATTCATAAGGAATCGCTATTAAGGACTTGCAAAACGGGATTCATGTAGGAATTGCAAAAAATATTGCGATTCCTACATGTTCCTTATTTGCGAGTAGCAAATTGCTAATCGCAAATAAGGAATAACTCCCCATTCATTCCTAGGGGCCTACAGGCCCATAGGAATGAATGGGGAGTTATTCCTTATTTGCGATTAGCAATTAGCTAACTCGCAAATAAGGATGCGATTTCAAGGGTGCAGGGGTGTCCAAAGGACACCCTGTAGCACCCCTGAAATGTAATCTACATTGGTGTTGCGCGCATACATGTCCAAAGGACATGTGTGTGTGTAACATGCAACTTAGAAAAATGCATTTAAATGCATTTTTCTAAGTTTTTGCTATTTACCACGAGGTCTGACCTCGCGGTAAATAGCGGCCCAAAATAACAATTTCGCAATTTTAAAATGATTCATGAATTGCATTTAAGGAATCTCAAATAGAGATTCCTTAAATGCAATTCTTCACAAAGGTGCGAATTCTTTAATAGCGAATTTTGCATTTGGGATGATGAATCCCAAATGCAAAAATTGCACTCGCAAAAGGCAAGATTCTGAGAATCTTGCCCTTTGCGAGTGCAATTTAGCTTCATGAATCAGGCTGTTAATCTCTCATTGCCTAACAAAAATGAATGTATCCATCTGTAACGAAACTGGTGCTCATGTAAAGCAATCTGATACCCGATGTCTCGGGTCAAGTTTGCGCTATATAAAACTCTGGGGAAAAAAAGGACAATGCTGGTCACTGGGCCTTGCTATAACTAACCTACCTCTGCAGCCAACCCCCTCGGCGCATGGACTATGTGCAGTAAAAGTTGGCTGCTCTGAAGTTGAGCACTAAACCCATCAAAGGCCAGGCCTAGAGTCAACCCCTGCTTCTCATAGCCACAGGACATCTTATGCTTAGTACATTGTGTTTGTTTTGATTTGTGATATAGTATTCATCTCTGTACTTACAAATACTTCTACCATTTCATGATATATCATCCTAAATTCCAACGTGTCCGTTACCTCAAGACAGGAAGGTTTCCTCTCATGTCAGCTAGATGCTGTATGGATATTACATTATCTCTATTGATAGATTTAAAAGACCTGACTTACAAAATGCAATAGATTGCTTTGCATTTATTTTCAATTGTGATTTGCCTTCAAGGGCATGTTGCCTAAAGATGTACACTTACTAAGAGTCCTTCACATAGTGATGTGTGTGCGGATTTCAATAAGGTACACAAAGTTCTTCTTAGTTAAGCCTTATTTATTTCAACTGACATGGAATCACCTCATCCAGCTCCAGGCTTCCTTTCCCCAGCTCCTTCCTAGATCTCCAACACCTTGATATTCGAATGGCAACTTTCTTAGAACCTGTGCTCATCTTGGGATAGATCAGGTGCATACAGACGGCTAATCAGCAGATACCACACACCTTACCCTCTTAACAAAATGATCTGTGTATTTTCTTCCTTACAATTAATTAAATACAATAAATACAAAAATATAAAAATACATCACTTTACAAAATCCTTCAAGTATGACAGCTTGACAATGCTGCTCAAGCTTCTCTTCTTAACACCATAGCTTCCTGCACAACTGTTGCACATCAAGTTCTCTCTCTGAAATCCATTCACCTCTACCATGTTGAATTGTTCAACTGCCAAATTGAATATTTTATGGTGTTCCATCCTGATAGCATTAGAAACTCGTGAACCAGATCCAGGAAGTTTAACCCTGACCCAATCTCCAACCTTTACATGTCACCTTAACTTTCATACATTTGTCAAACTCTTCCTTCATTTTTCCCATTCTCTCCTCTACTCTGCTCCTCTGCACTGCCTCTTCAGGCTTGCTTTCCAAACCAATCCCTCTCCACTTGTTTACCCAACTGGAACACATCATCCTATTAGGCTTTCTCCCCCTGGAATGTTCAAATGGTGTTATTCCATTCGTTGTATGGGGTGTTTGCCTATAAACTCTTACTTTATTATGTATCTCCTCCTGCCATGACTTATTACTTTTCCAGGAGTAATGTATGGTTTCCTTTAGTACTTTGTTGAACCTTTCAATGACACCATTGCATTCTGGGTACTATAGCGCATAATTTCTATGAACAATCCCTTTATCTCTCAGAAAGCTTTCCATTTCTCTTAATGTCAATTGAACCCCATTGTCAGTTAGAAGCACAGAAGGGAATCTTTCCCCATTAAACAATGTCTCCACATAAGTCACAGCTGCAACTTCTGGCCATCGTGAGTACCAGTCAATGAAGTTCAAAGTGTAATGATCTACACCAGTAGGCCTAAGACGACCAACAATATCAAGATAAATGTCTTCCCAAGGAGAAAAAGGCAACCTTCTCACCACCATGGGCTGAGTTCTGCATTGAGAAGTGGTACTGCTTGCGCCAAAACTGCTTGGCACAGCTCGAGACAAAGAGCGGAGCAGTCCCCTCGAAATGCTCAACATTATAGAGGCAGTCGGGAAGTAGCTGAGAATAAAAATGACAAATGAACCATCCTCGAGCGACATTGAGTATTCTGTTAGCAGATATTAGGCTTCACCAATCCCAAGTGGCAGCTGCTGAAGAGTCGAATGTGATGCGTTGTTACCACAAGTCGCCAGTGTGAGGATGTCAATAAGGTACACAAAGTTCTTCTCAGTCAGAGTCTTTTTGCATGAAATCACCTTTTCCAGCTCTGGACCTCCTTTCCCCAGCTTCCTCCTAGATCTCCTACTCCTCATTATTCAAATGGTAACATTCTTATATCCCATGCTCAACTAGCAATAGACTAGGCGTATGCACAAGGCTCTAACCAGCAGTTACCACAATGTGTTCAAAATTTAGTTATCATGGTGATTTGACATTCTAATAAATTACAGTATGCCCAGTAACCCTCTTCACAGACAGCATCCATAGATGCATATAACTACCATTAGAATGAAAAGGAAGGTCTGACTGGCTTAATGATCATTTGGAGTCTATAGGAAAATGTGTCTAACTTGTAGACTAACCAACTATTAATTAATGAAAATTCAAATAAACTATTTAAAATATTATTAGATATTAGAAATTTCCAACTGAGACAGGTGCAACACCCCCTCTATATTTTAGATGCATGGTATAGATATTGTAGTGGAACATCAACTATTAACTGTAGCATATTTAACTTTGCAGAGTCGAGTTCCAATGGGATAAGCCAACAGAGTATATTCAAACCGATCCTGTAGGTTATGATAGGTGGAGGCAGAATGCACTTGCATTATGTGTAACTCTAGTTAACAACCAAGGTTGATTGTTAACGGAAGCAGGATAGCAGGACGACAAATTTTGTTATGACTGTCTGTCTGCTGTAGACCTATTTCTTGAATGTACAGCCTCTGGTAGACCAAAATGTAACGTCAGACCTAAAGCTTTGTTTTTTCAGTAAAAAAAGAAAACAATGACCCTAAGAAGCTGGGAGCTCTTATCTAGCACCTGGGGACTATTGTGTTGTTTATTGTTCAAGGCTGCAATGGAAAACATGGCAACTGTAGACAGTAAGAACTTTGCATTGGCTTGCCTCCTTAAATAATGTGGGCCATTTTATGTCTTAAAGGCAGCAGGCTTTTGACAATGGTCAGTTGGCTAAATGTTTTTGATGGCAGAGCTAGCAGAGTTTCTGCCATTGAAAACCAGGTTTTCAAGTAGGCACACCAAGAGTACAGTGGATCTGTGACATTCACAGAATTATCCAAAATCAAATCCTGCCAATACTGGTAGAGAACCCTGCGCACTGTGCATATAAGTAGTCCTCTCGGACTCTATAGGTCCATTTAATAAGTACACATATAAATCATATACATATATTGTTTTTCCAGAAAATGATTATTATTCATCTAAATTCATTCCTGTACATTTTGTACAATCAAGGTTGGACAAATAAATGTACCATAGTCACTTAAATCTCATGAAAAAGAATCAACTGTTGGTCCATTAATACATGAATCCAATAAAATAATGATAAACAATGCGTTACACACTATACAACAATCAATGCATTCTTGAGGATAACCATCTTGAAAATGCCCGATGCATTTCGGGACAGTAATGTCCCTTCTTCAGGGACAATCTGTAAAAGCAAAACAATTTCTCAAAATGTATGCTTACAATGTCAATACTAACAATCAAAAAAGCTGTACATTAAGGCACGCCATGCGTGGGTCATAGCTGAACAAAAGTGCATGTGTTGTGATACTGGTATTAAGGCAAGTAACATGTCGCACGTGCTGAAGCTCTCAACCAACCTCAAGGTGCACCAGAAAAGTGAATGCCATAAAATGTATAAAGAAATGACCACGTGATAAGTAAAGATCGTGCTGTTGATGGAAAAGTGTCCCCATGAATTACTCCCCATGATGCTCGAAGATGTAAGAAATATGACAAAAAGAAACCCTGAACAGAAACTAAACTACCTGGTTTGAACCACGTCCTGACAACTGAAAGGGAAAATCTTTCACTTTTGCAGACACTTTTTTTTTCTTACTTTTAGCGCGAGGCTTCACGCGCGCTTGTAGTTACTGCCATGTACACCACACTAAGGATTAGTGTTCCACAGCTGAAAACCAAGTGGGACGCTTACATCGGAGAACACTTGCACATGTCGACTTCTTTGCAAGTGCTCTCTGGTAGTTTCAGAAAACTTTCACAAAGGAAAAAGGAACCCGCTCTACACGTCTCTTAGCAATTAAGGTGGCTCGGCGAGTTACAGCTGGCTGTTTATCACATGTGAAAAGGGGGGGCCCTCGGCCCCCCCGCACGCATGGCGGCGCGGCGACCGTCGCCCCCACTCTCTCCTTGGTCGCCATTCGGCGGTGGGGGCGTGCCCTGGGGGGCGCGGCCCACCGCCGATTGGCTGGCGGCCTCCCTGACCCGGATCCTGGGAAGTGGGTCCGGGTCAGGGGGGGCGGGCGATAGGAGGGGCCACCTGGCCCCTCGAGAATAAAGAGATAGGGAGCGCCCAGGAGACCCCCTTGTCCCTGGACGCTCCCTCGCCGTAACGGTGTGCCCCGCGCTCGGGGCTTCTTTGTTTTTTAACGATTTCTTGTTTGTTTTACAGGTCCGCGGTCTATAGGTGGGAGAGACCGGTTTTGTGCGTTTCTTGTCAGGGGAGAGGAGCCGGAGCAAGATTCAGCGCGGGAAACTCGTTGCACATCGCTTTCTTTCTAGGGTCCGGCGTTTGCTACCCGAGCCGCGCTAGGAGCGCCAGGAGCTGAAAGCTGCCGGGAGCATCGCTTTGCCGGTCGCGGAGCAGCAAGGGCGAGAGGCCGTTTTTCGGAGCATGGTAGAGGCCTTCCAGCCTCTAGGAGGCTGTAATTATTTTCTGTTTCTCTCCCGCTGCAGATGTGATATCCAGATGCCCGTGGTCGGCAATGGACCTGGAGTCGGCAGGGAGAATGGCGGAATAGCTGTGCCCCGCGCGGGGCGGGATGACCGGAGGCCTGTGATTCTGCCGGGGAGAAGCTCCGGGCCGCAGGGTGGATCGTGGCAGCCGTTCTCGGAGGGCACAAGTTAAGTAGGGGGCAAGCAGCTGTATTACGTGTGGGTATGAGTGCTCGAGCGAGGCTGTGCTTGGTTCGCCTGGTGTGTGTCTCAATCAGGCGCGGCTGTCATGGTAGAAGCCGCTGTGCTCCAGAAATGAAATGCAGTGGACCGTGAAAGTGTAAGCCGGGGGTTGCGAGTGATTTTTAATGGTGGTTCATTCCGGGGTAGAGTTTGGTTTGCGGCGCGGCCGCGCGTGTAACTCGTTAGGAAATGAATATGAGTGGGTATTGATATGCTGATGGAGGGTAGTCAGGGCGCCGCGCGCTATGTACTGGCCGTCGGTTCCCATCGAAGTTATGTGGGAAGGGGAGCGCGCTATTCGCTTTCCCCCAAGCTCCCCATGCGCACCGGTCTCAATTTGTACTGGGGAAGCTGTGCGCGTAGGGTAAGAGTGTGAGAACCTTCACTGCTGGTATCGGGTGCTAGGGGGCCCTTGTGGAAAAGCGGGGGCAAGTGTACAGGAGCAAATCGGGACGGTAAAGCCAATTTCATATACCGATATCATCTCGAAGGGCAGCGTCTTGCCTAACCGGGCTCACCAAGTCAAATTAGGCGATGGAGGAGCTATCAATAAGGGTCTCTTTAGCTTGAGCTTAAGAAAGACTTATAATGTCGGTGGGGGATGGGGAATATTCCTGTGCCCGCCGTGTTTCTTCGTGTGGGGGAGCTTGTGCACAAATGTGTTCATAATGCACGCATGCTGTTGGCCAACGCTGTGTTCTTTAAGGAATTCCACCTCAGTTGCGATATACAGGGTAATCGCTACAGGCACCGGCATGCCCCTCGGACGTTGGAGTTTTACGGCCTGGGGAACGCCCCTAAATTTGTTCATGGTATGAGTTGTGGTGGTAGAGATCAGCTTCAATTTTGTTGGTCGCACATGCTTGTTTCTCCTTTTAGGGACTTGTGAAATGGGTGACAATTTAAAACAAAAAATGTGATACATACCCCTTGAGCATAGTGGCACTTCGTTAGGGAGTCTGTGCTCATTGTTCTCTAGGCTGTTGGCCCGAACTTAAATAGTGCGTTTAGGTACTTTATCACTTCCATACATTGGTGCCGGGCTTCCTGACTCGAGATGGAGGGTCAGGAAGTCATGCACTGGACAATGACTATTCTATGGGCCGCTTCATAGCAGGATTATGCAGGTGTTTTCACAGCCACCTCATATTTTGCCCGGCATTTGGGACAGCCCATCGCTGCCGACACTGTTTTTTGTATAAATGTAGTAAGAACACGACACAAGGTTTCTTTCATTTTGTTGGAAATGCAATCGAAATGACAAGGAAAGAAAAAACACGACACAAGGTCTTTTCTAATTTTGTTTGTATGCAATATGCATCAGAACGCAGTCCTCGGTTTTCAAGCCGTTCATGCTTACAGCGTTGGTAGTATGAAACATGCCTTTAAAAGGTATAATGCTGATGATTTGACCGTAGGCATGCATGAAATGCAGAATGCCGTGGAATGTGCTCCCCATATATTTATAGCTGGTCAAGGGTTCGAATCTACCTCAGTGGACGGGCTGGACGGTTTCATGCTTCCCGCTCTGATTTACTGTGACCCAGCGGGTTGTTGCAGCGCAGATGACGTACTCTGTTGAAAACACGGACAGGCAGGAAGGGGGGGGCACTATTTAACCTTAAACTAATGACTCTTCAGACAGAGCATAAGCAGTCTGGCGTAGGGTGGGTGATAGCAAGCAAAAGCTTAACATAGGCTGGTGCAGGTTGCAAGGAACACGACCATAACATGGGCACAGTAAGGGTTGAAGCCTTTGGTACATATTATATATGGCATCCCCATCCGTTCAATCGCCAAGTTGTAATGCTCAATAGCCCACTCAAGTTACGTTAGGTGACCACATCTTTCGGGTGGGACGCAAGAATTACAAATAAGGTCCCCCATAGGCTCAGTCATGGTTATTATGACCAAGCGGGCAACTGGAGCAAAATCTGTGGGGGGGGGGGGCTTAAAAAACATTTTGTGAGAAGCTAATTCTTCCAACCACAGACAAAGTGGCTGTAACGGCTAGGCGGGTTGCTCTCAAATCTGGGGGAGTGGGTGCGAGACTCTGCAATGACGCTCAACATCCTGTAAGTCTGGACAAATCACGTAATCTCCCCGTGCCTAACAAAAGCAGAATATCCCAGATCACAGAGCTATGTTATGTCCTTCGTAGTAAATTGAGTCATTCGTGTGTGTTGTAAAATTACTTCAGGGCTTGTGGTTACCAAAGTTGGTGACTTTTGAAGATGAAGGTGATGTGTTCTGCTGAATTTTGTGGGGCAGTGTTTTGCCTTCATTATGGCTAAATGTCGCGCTGGGCTGCAGCTGTTAGGTTGGATTCAGTTTTGACTATTTCGTCATATTGTGCCTTAAAAATATTATTTTTCTTGTTATATTACTTTGTGGATATTATTGTGTTATATTCTTACATTAAGGTTATTGGGGGGCATGCTCCGGCCCTTCTGGCCGAAATTAGGCTTGTACCTTAAAAAGTGTCTTTCAGCAGTAACGAGTTTAACACAAAGGTGGTAAGGTACCACTTCCCCAGCTTTTTCAAGCATTGAAGAGTAAACTCAGCCCAAAACGGTGGCACTTATGCTATCTTAAATTAGCACTGGCAGTATTCATTGTATTCAATGTGACCCGATGTGCACAAATTCACCAATGCCCATAAACATGATCGCATCCACGTGCTGGGGGGGGGGGACTCAGCAATAGGGAGCTTGGCCTTTTTTAAGATGCTCTGGTGGTACTTGGGTAGAATTCACAAGGCAGACACAGCTCCCTGATGGGACGGGCCCTCACCATGGGTGGTGAGTTACCCAAAAATGCTCTGTGGCCAGTTAGTTGATGAGTTCAGTTCTTGAAAACTCATTGTCTAAATTAGAGCTCACGCTACATGGGTGACATTAAATTTCACTTGGAGAATGGGATGGATGTGACATTCCTAGGCTGCTTTAGTGATGTCCTATAAGCACTGGCAATACTTTGTCCAAGCCATGGTTGCGCCTTATTTCTTTTACGCAAGGAACAGCCATTGACATACGTCAAATTATGACACTATAGAACGATTATCATTGGTGTCTGCTGGGTGATAGCTTGAACAATCATGGAACCATGCACGAAGAGGGTATACCACCTTTCATTGGGATCAACATGGGGATTAACGACATTTAAAGGTAGGGCTTGACGATATTGAGGGAGCCAGTTTCCCAGGTCCCGCTTTCCTTTACAAGCCGGAGCAGAAAGCCAAACAATGAACTTATTGCATTGTGGGGGTAATCATCATATGATGTGTTGTTCACTAATGTAGGGGGACATTGCACCATGCCAAACATTGCACCTGTCCAAACGACCCTTCATGGAGGAGGGGTGTAAGTCAACATTATTGATAAGCTATCATAGGGTTAGCTGTATTGCGTGCAGCCTTCAGGCTAAGTGTGGAGGGAATATAGAGCTGTTTCTTTTACCAGCCTTTAATCTCATGAATGCGTAAATGGGAAAGGAGCAGATGTATAACAACAAAGATAGGTATTAGTACTAAACACACCCCTTCTAGTTCGGTCGGAATCTTATTTAACGCACAAGTAGATGGGCAATATACGTTGAGCCTATGATGAGATTTGAGGCGCATGATTACGGTGTGAAGACTTGTATAACACTCAGTAATTTAGCACCGGATACGTAGAGCCCTAGGGGTGTACCGAAACCGTATATTAATAATATTGTGGGTGGGACCACGAATGGCATAGAGGCAGGGCCTAGAGCCTTGAGGACGACTACTTGGGGTTCTAATCAGGATACACACCCTGATGTCACACCTAAAAGGTCCCCCCAGATCACATAGTTCTGGGGATACATGTGATCATGTCCGGGTGGCTGGGATGATATTTCTCAGAAACCAAAGTGGCGAATGGAAAAGGGCCTTAGGGCCAGCTTGTGGCCTGGCGGAGTTAGGGCTGTGCTATATCTTGTAGCTAAAGACTGTGAGGCTGCACTACTAAGTAGGCTGTCTTCCTTTACACATAGATCCTATGCAAGAAGACATGGCTGGAGAACAGACAAACGGGGGCTATGCTGAACATTTACTGTACGTGTTAATGTATACTGGTCTGGCACTAAGATTATCTAAAACTTAGCGACTGATGGTACTGTAAGGCTGCGGCGTGTACAGCTGTTATTTGCCGGAAACACTAATGGTGTGTGTTTATCTTTCCAGTTTATGTATGACCGGGTCCATGATCAATACCTGGAGTGCCCCACATTACAATGGCTGCAACAGGTGGACAGCCCAAGGGATGCTTACGTCAGTCACGGCTGGGTCCATGGCGGATATCGGAGGAGTGCTCCACACCGCAACATCAACAGCTGGTGGACAAAAAATGGGAAGCAAACGTCGAGAAAGAGGACACCAAGGGCCCAGGTATTCCTGGCAGGTGTAAGTGCTACCCATTCCCTACGGTGGAAGTGGGAATTTGTCACCCATGTTTTCTTGGTCTTTTCCTGGTTGCTGCAGTTTTCTCAAACCTGTCACGCAGGGGAGGGACTCATCACCAGAGGTGGTGGAGCTACAATGGGCCAGCACAAACAACAGGCTGGACGCAGGACAGGGAAGAGTTGGTTGGAGGGTCTGTGCCATGGTCAGTTCAGGAGCTTCTTTCAGGGACTTATAGCTCAGCAGCCCGACCTCCTGTCAGCGGTGATACTTCACCTAGGGGGGGCTGAATTGGCCAAACTGGGGAGGCAAATACTCATTGATGGGTTCTTCTCCACTGTGGGTGGGTCTTCAGGACTTGGGTGGCACGGTAGTAGGGTCTCAACTTATCCCGTGGTGGCAGGGACTCGGTCAGGGTGTTGAATCACTCGATAACGGGGATCAACACACAGTGGGACAAACTATTTCAAGCCCCCACTCGGCTTGCAGATGATCCAACATGGGTGTATTGGTTCTACCTGGTAATGGGTGTATTGGCTCTGCCTGGTAACGGGAGTCCATGTGACGGAGGAAGGGAGGGTCCTGTGGTCTGATGATGTCGGGGCCTGGCTGGAAGGGGTTACTAAAGGGAGAACTTTGTCGGGTAGACCTAGGCAGGGGGAGGCCAGATCGTCGGTTAACAATGCTGGCCTGTGGCGGTAAGGTCATTATCGGTGAGCACATATTTGAGGTCTGAGGGGGCGGGCATCATCCTATGGAGGTTCCCGCCCAGGGGGAGGAGCCTGCGGGCCACTCCCACAACTCCAGGGGCAAGGTAATAGATGCTGCAAAGCAAAGGAGCGCGGGTAGGAGTAGTTCACGCTTTCCTTAGGCTGGTAGCCACCCCGCGCGCGTGGACTCATGACGCCACCGGCGCAGAGTAAGGGCCCTCCTTTAGTGGGTAAATGGAGTTCAGGGCGTAGACCGGGCAATTCCCGGGGTAACACTGCGCATGCGCACATCCAGAGGGGAGGCGCAGCTTGTAGGACCTGACACCGGTAGTGACCCTGCCATATGGCCAGAAATGTACAAAAATTCTAGATGAGGATGTTTAGTATAAGTTAGGAAACAACATGTATTAGAGTTTTGTTAAAGTCAGGCTCTCAAACTTGTTGCAAAGAATTATGTACCTAAATGTCCTGCTGAATTTTTGTATAAATTGTTGATTATGCAATTAAAACCTTTTTTAATTTCATACTTTAATAAATACGGCCGGGCGACTAGCGCCCGCCTTCCAAAAAGTAAAGACGTCTCGTGTCCACGTTCCTGGGTATTGGGTGCCGGATTGGGGGGGAGGCGGCAGCTAGTCGCTGACCATGTGAAAAGGGGGGGCCCTCGGCCCCCCCGCACGCATGGTGGCGCAGCGACCGTCGCCCCCACTCTCTCCTTGGTCGCCATTCGGCGGTGGGGGCGTGCCCTGGGGGGCGCGGCCCACCGCCGATTGGCTGGCGGCCTCCCTGACCCGGATCCTGGGAAGTGGGTCCGGGTCAGGGGGGGCGGGCGATAGGAGGGGCCACCTGGCCCCTCGAGAATAAAGAGATAGGGAGCGCCCAGGAGACCCCCTTGTCCCTGGACGCTCCCTCGCCGTAACGGTGTGCCCCGCGCTCGGGGCTTCTTTGTTTTCCCACCCACCATCCCTTGGAACAAAAGTTTTGTAGCAGTTTTTATGTCTGGTTGAATGGTAAGTTTGGAGGGTACGGTCCACGGGTCTCACAGGATAACAGAGATGGAACTGTTGGTATATTGTTGATGCTTTTGTCTAGGAATTTTATCCCTTTTTAGCAAAACAGGTGTGAAGTGAATTGTATTTGAAGCCATGTGTCTTTAGGCCTTTTTTCCTTTGTAGCTATACGTTGATACTGTAATTTAGCGAAACATGTCTGAAGCGAATTGTATTTCAATGCCATGTGTCGTTAGGCCTTTTCTCCCTTTTTAGCTATACGTTGATACTGTTATTTATTAGCCAGTGTAGCTGTCCTTTAGAATTTTTTCCCATAGGTCGTCGTATTTATTAGGTATGGGGCATGCGGTAAGGTCATTATCGGTGAGCACATATTTGAGGTCTGAGGGGGCGGGCATCATCCTATGGAGGTTCCCGCCCAGGGGGAGGAGCCTGCGGGCCACTCCCACAACTCCAGGGGCAAGGTAATAGATGCTGCAAAGCAAAGGAGCGCGGGTAGGAGTAGTTCACGCTTTCCTTAGGCTGGTAGCCACCCCGCGCGCGTGGACTCATGACGCCACCGGCGCAGAGTAAGGGCCCTCCTTTAGTGGGTAAATGGAGTTCAGGGCGTAGACCGGGCAATTCCCGGGGTAACACTGCGCATGCGCACATCCAGAGGGGAGGCGCAGCTTGTAGGACCTGACACCGGTAGTGACCCTGCCATATGGCCAGAAATGTACAAAAATTCTAGATGAGGATGTTTAGTATAAGTTAGGAAACAACATGTATTAGAGTTTTGTTAAAGTCAGGCTCTCAAACTTGTTGCGAAGAATTATGTACCTAAATGTCCTGCTGAATTTTTGTATAAATTGTTGATTATGCAATTAAAACCTTTTTTAATTTCATACTTTAATAAATACGGCCGGGCGACTAGCGCCCGCCTTCCAAAAAGTAAAGACGTCTCGTGTCCACGTTCCTGGGTATTGGGTGCCGGATTGGGGGGGAGGCGGCAGCTAGTCGCTGACCATGTGACCTGAAGGTCACCAGTTCGAATCCTGGCGAGGCATAGCCTTACCGTCCTCATCTGAATCGAGTATACAGGTAAATCGAGAAATAGCTCCTGTTGTTTACAGGGCTCATGGAAGGTAGAAGCACTCATTATTAAGCTATAAAACAATTTAATTATTAGCTGAAGTGTGCACGACTGTTGTCATGCACACAATGAGTAATCTATAAAGTCGACAGGTTTATCATTGGTCCCTTTCAGCTAACACATAGAGAGTTCCTGCAGCTTTCACAAACATCAGACGTAATGCGATACCCATGCTTTCGGGATAATTGATCATCTAAATTTAGTTAAAGCCGTAACCCTGGCTCCTCTCTCTACGTGGCAGACAAGAGGAACTTCGTAAACAAAAAGAACAAATCCACCATCCCGTTGTTTATGCCCCCACCCGCCCACCTCCATAACAAAAATAAACAATAACAAACCAACATTACGACAGGCAGGAAGAAGTTGCCAGCATGACCATGAGAAAAAGACTGGAAGTCTTTTTTATGTTAATTCTTTTTGGATAGAGTCGTTCAAATGTACATATTGTCTTCTTGGTTATATATTTATAACGTAACAAATGTTTTAACCACTTTTTTATTAAAACTTTTCAACATGCTGCAGAGCAGCCACAATGCTCTACACCATAACTTAAAGAAATTGGTAAAAGCAATTGCTCTGGCTAAACACTTTTAAGGTCCCAAAGGTGAGACCTATTGGCTATACCAATGCTTGTTTAGCATAGAATAGCTACAGACGCCTACTAGGCTGCCAATTCCAAAGCCCTTTCGTGAAATTTGAGGAGCTTAAGTAGCTTGCAGCTCACCTTCTTCCTTAAGTCAAAGATGACTAAACCTAAAAATACCATTGCCCTTTTCTGTTAATCAAACTTTTTTTTATGAAAACCCCCAAAGCACTCTTTGAACATTCTTTATCAAGTATTAACTATTTAGATCAACAAATTTGGACAAAGGTACCCTGTAGGTAACATTCACAAATCATATTGTCACATTTTTACATTTGCCTTTCATTGCCAATCAACTAAATCGAGTTTTACATAAATTACTTAGGAAGCTGAGTGACAAGTCAAGAGACGTATAACCTCTATGGCAAGTGCTTGAAACCAGAGTTGGCATTAGCCTAGATGCTGGTGTCATATGATTTTAGTATATCTAATTGACCCCCTCGAACATTCATTTGTATTTGTAAATTGTTTCTATTAGGTCCTGAAATGAAAAATGATTTAGAACGAAGATGTGTGTCAGCACTTGGACCTCATAAATTGAGGAATGTTCAAGATACTTTGTTGACTGTCATTGGACTCCTCAATTTGTCAGTTCTATATTGTCTTTCTGTATGTATCAAATGATTAGAAATGTATCATCTCTAAATGTCCTGTGTAGCTTTATAGGAATCCTGTATGTAGTCTCACTTTCACACTGCCCGCCTGAAGAACCAATAACAAACATTGGTAACCTTTCTTTTCAGGAGCAACCAGTCTGTCATCAATCCCCAAATCCAGATAACTAAGGACGCATCCTCCATAACTGTCACTGTCGACCTGGTGTTAGTCCTTGCATGGAATAGACACGACCGCCTTGAGGTAACTACTTGTATCTGAACATCTTCTGCTGTTGCTCTCTGCAGTTTTTTCATATCCCCTATAGCAAAGTGGCTTTCTTGACTACGGACAAACACATCTCACAGCACTAACTATAGACGTTGTGTAAGCAAAGTGTCTACATTGATATGTATAGTATGGTACGGTAACTGTTTTTAAATTTGAGCGCACAGCAGGTAAAGGAAAGTAGCAAAGCAAAGTTCAAGTGTGGTGCTCCAGAAGAAACAAGTCGGTTACCACGACGAGATCAAAGTGCTATGAAGATAGCTCAAACAATACAATTATTTTCATCGAGCACTCAAAGTCCACAAATTTCTTTTTCAGATAAAGTAGTTGTGTTTTTAATCTTGGTACGTTTCAATTTCCATCTTCATTGAAAACATTCTTCAATACATTCTTCAACATAAGTGCAACCAACACGTGTTTCATCCGGTCTATTCTGACCCAAGACTTTCTCAGGGCTGCAACCCAGACAAAGTATAACAACACCATTACATCCTTGTTAAGCCTTAAATATGACAAAAAGGGTTCAAGTTATAACCTAGTATCAAAGGGACACATCCCTGAAACACACCTGTGCTCAAAAGTAGAAATAGAGCTCAAAGATTTCTGCTCACCACCAAGTTTATAGCTTGAAACACACAGTAAAATACTATTATTTTTTAGGTGGGATATGTAGCCTCCACCTAGTTTGTTAGTTCATTATCCAAAGAGTGTAATTGCATAATAAAGATTAGTACGAAGTAAAAAGATGCGGCCAAGCTGCTAGACTTCCTACCTATATTCCTCCACGTTGTTCAATTCAACTTCACATATATCCAATATCCGTATTGCACGTAACGTCTGTAATAATATTTTTGATCATTAGTATCCTGCTATAATGAGTATTCTCGATTCGCACTCTATATTCAATGTAGCTTTGTTAATGTGTGCTAACAGTAAGCAGGTTGGCTCTCTTACCTCTGCCTTAAACCGATCTCCCAAAAGTATCGGACTGTAACTTCAAGGTGCCGCTGTCTGTCACCTAAAAAGCTGGGGACTCGTATTAAAATACTATTCCTAAATAAATCATAATAGATGCATGGATACTCTCTTGTTATTGTTGCAATAGTTCAAGGGAATCTCACCTCGTAAAGATTATCATGTTCTTCGGAGCGCGTTTCTCCGTGTCGGCGTCCTAGTGTCGCGCCATCTTGCGTATTCTTCTTATACACGTGTGAGGGTGGGAGGCGCCATCTTAGTAAAGTCCGTGAATTATGTATCAATTGTATATTGTTCTGTCTTTAGCGACTATATAGACTTAATGTCTCCTCTCTATTTATAATATATATATTACTGTAATTATCAGAATTATAAAAAATCGATGTATACATATACATCTATGATTATCAATAATAACGATCAATTATTAACATCATATTTTTCAAATAGTTTATAAATGTAACAGTGTCTGTATCCACGCTCTACTATTATTATTATTTTTCCTCAGTAAAGAGACACATGTCATCAATTGTGAGGTAATGCGCGCGTCTGTAAGCTAGAGTCGCCATCTTAAGATGGTCAAGTTAAGGATGGTCCCTAAGGGGATCGGGGCAAACTGGAGCATAATCGCATGCCTCAGTTGGTTAAAGACACTCGTAAAGTCATGATATTAATTCAGTTGTTGTCTAAGACCAGTGTCCCAACTTATACGTCAATTGTGTATTATTATTCTAACCCAATCGCCATTCGAGAGTAGTTCCTCATAATGCTACGCTCTTTATTTATATTTGCAATGAGAATTTACTCGATGGAAATCCCTAACTGTTTCACTTCGTAATAGTATTCTAGGAATCACATATTATCTATTGATAATTGTACAAGGTGAAGGGACACTAGCAGTCTGCCTCGCTAACCAGTCGCAAAGATTCAGATTTAAGGAGTAAATGCAAAAGTGCAGGAAATTCAAGTTAGGAGGTAACGAGTTCAGTATAACGTAAAGTCCTTATTAAACCACATTCAGAATGTGTTAGAGACAACAGAATAAATATATAAACATAAAGTATCAGTTGTACACATAACCAACATCAGTTACTCGCAATTATCAGTAATTTCAACAGTCTACTCTGAGTATATCTCCCTTAAGTATGCTGTTGATTAATAAGCAATACAGTAGATCAGGTGATCTGACATGTTGCATGTAATAACTTCATTCATACTGCCCTTGAGTATACTACTGATTAATGAGCATTACAGTAGATCAGGTCATCTCATAAAAGGTATACAGTTATTCATTCCCTAAGAAGAATTCATACTCATGGTCGACATTAAGACCCATTTCTACAGCTTTCAATGTAATTAACCATGTAACTTCCTTCCTCCTAAGTCTGTGTATCCTATTACCCCCTCTAGGATCTGGTTCTAAATGATCTATACCATGATATCTGAAGATATGTTTCGTTCTGTCAAGAGAATTTCTTATTACGTGAGCTGCGGTTGCATACCTTGTATCACCCTGTTTAATTGCTCTAAAGTGCTCTGCCATCCTGTCTTTGAGCTTCCTTTTCATGCTCCCAACATATATCATTCCGCAGCTACATACAATGACATAAACAACGAAGGTTGTAACACAGTTAATGAACATCTCTATGGTGTTTTCACCCGTCCCATTGTAGTTGAAAGTTGCTACTTTTTTCTTTGCCCATCTGCATGATGAGCATTTTCCACATCTGTGGAAACCTCTAAATCTAGATAACCAATCTTTATTCACAGGTTTCTTAGGGTAACTGGGGCTAAGTATATTGGCCAGTGTTAACCCTTTCTTAAACGTTACAGAGGGATACCGGGTAATGTATGGTGTGATGTCTTGATCTAACATCAATAAGTGCCAGTGTTTTTTAAGAATTGAGTACAATTTGGTACTCTCTGTGCTGTAGTGTGTAATCATTCTAACTTTAACTTCAGTGTCTTTTTTCACTCTATCTGACTTCACTTTTAGTGTATCCTTACGCTTGAGTTTTTTTAACTCTAGTTACTGCTGTATCAATCACTTTTTTCTCATACCCTCTCCTCATGAAACGCATTGACATGTCTTTCAAATTCTTATCAAATTCACAGTCTAAGGAGCAGTTACGCCTAGCTCTCACCATTTCGCCATATGGTATTGCTTTAAGTTGATTGGTCGGGTGACAGCTTTTGGCGTGAAGTACTGCATTGCAGCTTGTCGGTTTTCTAAACATTCGACTTCTGAGATGACCTTCTTCCACAAATAGCTCAATATCTAGGAAGGTGATTTTGTTGCAGTCGTACTGAGTTGTAAACTGTAAATTATATGTATTCTCATTTAGGTAATCAAAGAATCCTTTTAGTTGTTCTACCGATCCCGTCCAGATTAGGAGGCAATCGTCGATGAATCGACCCCAGTAATGAATATACTGGATCCATTCACTGTTACCCGGGCCCCAGATTCGCTCCGCCTCGTACCACCCCATAAAGAGGTTTGCAAAAGACGGAGCAAATCTGGCTCCCATCGCAGTCCCGAGCTGTTGCCGGTACCATATGCCATCAAAAAGAAAAACATTATTTTTCAGTACCAATTCTGTCATTTGAAGTAACATTTGTGAATGGTCGTAAAGTTCAGCTGATCTCCTACTCGGAAAAAAGTCTAATGCTTTAATTCCCTGGTCATGATCAATATTGGAGTATAGGGATACTACGTCTAGCGTAGCTAGTATCATCCCTTCCTCCCATAACATATCATTAAGAATATTCAGTATGAACTTAGTGTCCTCCACAAAGGACGGTAAGTTATATACATATTCTCTTAGAAAAATATCTATGTATTCCGAAAGGTGTTCAGTAGGTCCACCTATGCCAGAGACTATCGGCCTACCTGGCGGTCTGTCCCGGCATTTGTGGACCTTTGGTAGAGTACAAAGGCATGGTGATTTAGGATAGGTAGTTTGAAGGTGGAGAAGTTGGAGAAGTGTAGCTCAGTGGTTAGAGGCGGCAGACCCGGAAGCTGAGATCGGCCGTGGACCAAGGTTCGATTCCCCGCCTCGGCGGGTCTCGGGCTCTAAAAAAATTCCACAGACTAGATAATTCTCGCTCCGGTGCCTACTCGACTCACGGGGTCACACTCTGCGACTCTGGGCAATAGCTTGCTTAATCTCCACTACGGCCCCTCGCGGCGGGATGCCTGGCTTTCACCTTGTGGATACCCTGCCGGGGTATCTCACAGGGGAATACCAGGACGGGTTCCCTAAGCAAGCGCTTAGATACCGTGTCGGTGATTTGCGCTATATAAATACATGTACATGTACAAGGTAGAGGTATTCATCACGATCTATTAAAGATAGGTCATACCACTCCTTAACCCTAGTGTTAATAATCTCCATTAGATCTTTCATAGGATTTGTCTCTAGTCTGACATAGTATCGTCTATCATTAAGTTGTGATAGGACATCATTCTTATAATCTGTAGTATTTTGTATTACAAGATTACCACCTTTGTCAGTTCTCCGAATTATAATTTCCTTATTGTTCATAAGCTCTTTAAGAGCTTTTCTCTCTCCTAATGTCAAATTGTCCTCTCTTGGGTTAAGGTAACTCTGTTGTTTACGGTCCAATTCCTTGTCTATATCTGTACTAACTGCTCTGAAGAACACATCTATCGTGTTGCCTTGTGTTAGTCGGGGAGTCCATTTAGATCGTAACTTCAGACCACTTCCTTCCGTCAGGTAACGTTCTACTTCAAGATCTTCCATTAATCTAGATATCGTTACAGGATCATCTTCACTTTCTGTCAAAGACAATAGGAGCTGCGTCTCTTTTAATTCCTGTATCGCGAGGTTACTCAGCCCTCTTGTTACAGGTGTTTCCTTTTTCTCTGGTGTATTAGTAAAAAAAAATGTACGTTTCAACCTCCTAGTAAATTTGAAGAGATCAATTTTAGTCATCACCCAGTCTTGTCTCCTAGATGGACAGAAACCTAAGCCTTTTTTGAGTACACAAATCATGTTGTTAGAGAGGTGATAGTCTGATAAATTAATAACTTCAATGTCACTTACTTCTCCCTCCTCTCTTAAGGTTGTTGCTTCCAGGATCTCAGACTCCTTTTTATCCTTGACCCTGGATCTCCCACTTCCTCTCCTGCCTCTCCTGGTCCTCTTGCAATTGTATTCCGATTTCTTCCCGTATCTTGATATCTAGAAGAGGTTCAACGTCTACGGAGGGGGAATCAAGATACGGGAAGAAATCGGAATACAGTAATGTCAAATGAGATGTCATCAGTGATGTCATTTGAGATGTCATCAGTGTTGTCATCAGTGATGTCATTTGAGATGTCATCAGTGATGTCATCAGTGATGTCATTTGAGATGTCATCAGTGATGTCATTTGAGATGTCATCAGTGATGTCATCAGTGATGTCACTGACCATGTCATGAATGATGTAATATGTGACATGATCAGCAGTGGATTGCGGGTGCGCGATATATAGTTAGTGCAACTAAGTATATATGCGAATTTCAATGGTTTTGTGTGAGCAAAATAAGGTTTTGTAAATGCTAATTCCTAACTATATATGGTCTATAACCTATGGTTTTTTCAGTGAATTTTCAAGGTTTTGTAAATGCTAATTCCTAACTATATATGGTCTATAACCTATGGTTTTTTCAGTGAATTTCAATGGTTTTTAATAGCAAATTTTAAAAGCTGTAAAATGTATTCTTCTTTTAAAGGAAAAATATATTTTATATGTATTTAATCTAATTTTTTTATGTATATAAATTTTTTGAGGGAACGAATTTATCAACTATCATGCTGAAGAAGAGTGTGGAGAAAAGAAAACAAAGAGGAGGACTAAGAGGAAAGAACAATCAGTTCAAAAATACAATTGCTTTAAAGCATGAAGTGCTTTTCCACACATTTACATTTAAATAACCCATATTAGAACATACAAAATATCTACAGAGGAGACGGTGTACATTAAATTTTAGACTCTTCATTGGTACCTACATGTTGGTACTTACATCACCCACACAACACAACAACCGGGACGCTGTCACAGATATATATATTTTTTGAACGTTAATTTCTCAAAATCCACTGGAGCACATATCTTGAGACCTAGCAAAGGCACATCGGGCAAACAGTCTCTACAATTTTGCCAAGTTTCATAGAAATCCATTCAGCCGTTCGAGCTAAAAGTGAGTCCAACCGCCCTATGGAAAACTCAATGTTAAAAACACGTTTTGGGACCCCCCTTTTCTCTCGGCCCCCGCTTGACGAACCCCCCCCCCCAAACTTTCAGGGGACGCTCAGAAACAAAATGTGCAATTGTCCTGAAAATTTCAGCCAATTCCGTCCATCAACGCCAAAGTTATTCAACATAGAATTTTCAGAAATCCCTATTCAAAAAAATCCTAACTATATATACCTACAGGCGACCGCCAGTAGGTAATATATATATATATATTTTTAACAAAGGCTCAGCATTTGGAAAAGCACACGACAGCAGGTGAAGTTTTCTTCATTTTATTTGCATTTGAAAGTTACTTCCATCCGTCAATATTCCTGTAGCCAACGCGTTTCGGAGCTGTCTGCTCCTTCTTCCTGGGCAATGGACTCGTGGCTAATGAGGCTTGTCCCATGCTTGTGCTGGCTTTAGTAGTCGCAGGTGTGCTTACTTAGTAGTCTCTGCACCCTTTCAGTGTATGCTGGGACACGTAGTTTAAATCCGCCGCATTTTTCACCATTAGTGGGTTCCATCGGTCCATTTAATAGTTCAGGTTCACAATGATTACGTACACATCACTGTGATTTAAAAGCACTCCAGTGTGCTCCGGAAAAAAAGTTCGCTTTCATGAATCTTGCAATCTTATATATAACATTTCTATGGCAAAATGAAACCCCTCATTTTGTTCCTTTTCAAATTCAATGTAATAAGTGTTACCACTTTATTCCAATCAAGATGACTTCAGGTGTGCCATACTTTTGTCATAAGTAAAACTGTTAGCGTTCTAGTTGTTCTTTAGAACACTCTGGGACATTCAGTCATTGGGCTATAGTTGGGCTACATCTGGCTGATATTTGGGCTACATTTGTTTTTTTTGTCTCTGGTGGCCATCTTTGGGCTACATTGGGCTACATTGGGCTACATTGGGCTACATTTGGGCTCTAACATATATATAGCCCAATGTAGCCCAATATATATTTTTCAAACTTAATTTTCGTACAAACCACTGGAGCATATATCTTGAGACATAGCAAAGGCACATCGGGCTACCAGTCCCTACAATTTTGCCAAGTTTCGTGCAAATCCATTCAGCCGTTCGGGCTAAAAGTGAGGCCAACCGCCCTATGGAAAACTCAATGTTAAAAACATGTTTTGGGACCCCCCTTTTTTCTCGGCCCCCCCTTGACGAACCCCCCCCCAAATTTTCAAGGGCTGCTCAGAAACAAAATGTGCCATTTTCCTGAAAATTTCAGCCAATTCCGTCCATCAACGCCAAAGTTATTCAACATAGAATTTTCAGAAATCCCTATTCAAAAAAATCCTAACTATATATACCTACTGGCGACTGCCAGTAGGTAATATCTAAATATATATATATATATAAAGAGATATATATATATATATATATATATATATATATATATATATATATATATATATATATATATATATATATATATATTACCTACTGGCGGTCGCCAGTAGGTATATATAGTTAGGATTTTTTCTCTATGGGATTTTTGAAAATTCTATGTCTAATAACTTTGGCGTTTGTGGACGGAATTGGCTGAAATTTTCAGGAAAATGGCACATTTTGTTTCTGAGCAGCCCTTGAAAATTTGGGGGGGGTTCGTCAAGGGGGGGCCGAGAAAAAAGGGGGGTCCCAAAACATGTTTTTAACATTGAGTTTTCCATAGGGCGGTTGGCCTCACTTTTAGCCCGAACGGCTGAATGGATTTGCACGAAACTTGGCAAAATTGTAGGGACTGGTAGCCCGATGTGCCTTTTGTAGGTCTCAATATATGTGCTCCAGTGGATTTTGAGAAATTAACGTTTAAAAAAAGATATATATCTGTAACAGCGGACCTGGCAGCGTCCCAGGACGCGTACTTTACGCGCAACGGAGCTTTGTGAAGCGAAGCTGATTGGTTCTCCGGCGTCTGTCAACATTCCAAAAAGTCCGTAGCGGCCGCCATCTTGTCTCTCGGTAGGATCGAGAGACAAGAGGAGGTCAAAACAAAGGGGGAAATAACTATAAGGGGGCATAGTAGATCCTCGCTGACCCCCTAGGTTTGATGTGGAGGTTTTAAAAGGGCCCCGCGGGGCAAAAAAAAAAAATAATAATAATAATCGAACGGCTGAATGGATTTGCACGAAACTTGGCAAAATATTAGGGACTGGTAGCCCGATGTGCCTTTGCTAGGTCTCAATATATGTGCTCCAGTGGATTTTGAGAAATTAACGTTCAAAAAAAGATATATATCTGTAACAGCGCTCCGCTTCGCGTAACGGAGGTTTGCGAAGCTGATTGGTCATTCTGTCACTGGGCTATAGTTGGGCTACATCTGGCTGATATTTGGGCTACATTTGTTTTTTTGTGTGTCTGGCGGCCATCTTTGGGCTACATTGGGCTACATTGGGCTTCATTGGGCTACATTGGGCTACATTTGGGCTCCAACATATATATAGGCCAATGTAGCCCAATATATATTTGTCAAAGTTAATTTTCGTAAAAACCACTGGAGCATATATCTTGAGACATAGCAAAGGCACATCGGGCTACCAGTCCCTACAATTTTGGCAAGTTTCGTGGAAATCCATTCAGCCGTTCGAGCTAAAAGTGAGTCCAACCGCCCTATGGAAATGAAGGAAATGAATGGGTAATTTGTAATTAGCAAATAGCTAATCGCAAACTAGGAATGGTAAAGAATCGCTATTTATTCCTTAAAGTTCGCTATTTAGGAAATGCAAAAAACTTTGATGATACATATGGCGGTTCATCTCTAACAAGATAAGAAGCATAGGGATACATTTATGATGACTGGCGCATCACCAGGGATGTGTTAGTCATTCTGTGCCGCTGTTCCGTCACCTATGGTGTGCTGCATTTACAATGCGGCGCATCATGGGGCAAAAACAGCACAGATGCGTGATGTATCTGTGCCGTAAAGGTGGCGCATTGCTGGAGTTGTATCGCAAGTGTGATGAAGCTCCAGCAAGGGTCGGGGGTGCCCCTGTCGCAGGGTTTCTGTTCTCACACAGAACTGTGGACAGAGGATTGGAACCTCGGCGAATTAGGGTGTCCCAAAACTCACGTTAGTAATCAAAAACTCCTTAGCAAGCTAGGTACAGTGTCACATTGGATATAACAAACTCTCAATGTTTAGACAATCCAGAATATGAACTTATAGTACCTCAGGATACGTGGAACTCATGAACAGTCGGTCGTTATATATTTCTTAGAAACCAGAACATGGAGTTAAGAAGAACACATGTGTATTTGAAATGTTTATTTACTAATGCCGTCTTCTCAGGCGTAGTATCTTAGATAATACAAGTACACATATTATCAGTAGCAAAATTACCAGCATAGTTACTAGTACATAAAAAGCGAATGGTGATAGTATGTTAACATGCTGTAAATGAATAAGAGTTAGCAACACTTATAAGCAGCCGCGGGCCGTGGAGGGAGTTACGGTGAGGCAGGGAGGCGGAGAGGGGGAGAAGCAGGGTGGAGAATACAAGTACACATATTATCAGTAGCAAAATTACCAGCATAGTTACTAGTACATAAAAAGCGAATGGTGACAGTATGATAACATGCTGTAAATGAATAAGAGTTAGCAACACTTATAAGCAGCCGCGGGCCGTGGAGGGAGTTACGGTGGGGCAGGGAGGCGGGGAGGGGGAGGGGCAAGGTAGAGAGGGCTCCACCCTGCTTCTCCCCCTCCCCGCCTCCCTGCCTCACCGTAACTCCCTCCACGGCCCGCGGCTGCTTATATCTCACCCTCCCTAATACACATATTATATTATTTGCTAAGAAGGTCTCTTTGTGTTGGTTTAGGGCGTGCCCATACTTTAGTGTCTTAGATTTGAAGGAATCACATCAGCATACACCAGCTCTCTCTTCATGTGAACCGCATCAACTGTTGTGTATGTGTGTTCGGCAAAGCAATATAAAACCCGCCTCATGCCCAGAATTGGCAGAAGTTGCACTTATGTTATGAGTATGAAGTCGTGGAGATCAGACCTCATAACAATTCTGTATCGTGTTGTTCTTGAAACTTTAGCACTCGCTGTACAGATATAGTTTAACAAGCAAAGCAGATAGTAGAGCAATAACATATTATTCTCATGTAAACCACGATGAACTACTAGGTGGAAAGCTAAAGCAACAACTAAGTGTCGTGTGCAGAAGTTGCAAAAAAGGAAAAATGGCGTTTAAACCGGTAATGAGCCCATGCTAACTTAACACGGTGTAAAGATATCCAGGACCTAGATGACACCTCCCCATGATCCGGAAACGAACTGAATAAGATAATAGAAGTGCCATCTCATGAGAGCAGATTGCAAGTTTATATGTGGACGGTCCGCAAGGTAAAGCATTAAAAACTAGGAAAATTTAATGCTAAAGAAAAATAAAACAGCCAAGTACTTTATCGAGTCTTAAGCCAATAGGCAAGGTAAATAATAAAAACTTGACAAATAAGTCAATGAATTGTCAATGAAATGCTAGTACTCAGCATATCAAACATGAAAAAGGTCTATGACATAACTGTGTATGCAAAATAAGCTGCAACAGCCTCCAATAGGAAGTCACCGTCTTCATCCGAAAACAGTTCAGCCATCCAATTTAAAAGCGGAAAAGAACATACGTGCTCTCCCAGCACCGGATCCTCTATCACCATCAGAGGACAGCTCGGTGGGTTTTCAAGAAAGCTCTGTTCCAAGAAAGACTGTGCTGCCGCCAGTAAATTCCAGGGACCAAGTAGTCCATGCATCAATGCCACAGCCATAATCCTTTCGCCAGGACAAACCAACTCGTGAGTAATGATAGGAGTCATCAGCTGATTAAAGTCGACGTCAGGAGAAACCGGTCCGCAGAGACACAAATCAATGGCCCAATCGAAATCACAGGTCAGGCAGTGAAATACAGGCTGGACACAGGTGAAGTAGGAGAATTGAAAAGATAATCCATATGCCGTGCTTAATATCGCCAACGGCATTGTGCCATAATATTCTAGCATGCGATTGCGGAACAGTGTCAGCAGCTGCAGGGTGGGAGGTTGCATAGGAGGGACATCCATATTTAAAAATGTAAAAAAGCACAAGAGCGTCCGCTGGTAATGCAAGTAAAAATGCCAATCCACGAACCAGAGTGGAGAAAATAGAATGAAAGGAAGCAGGGATGACTCCAAAGATTTTCTCAAATGAAGTCACGAGACCACTGGTAACAACTTTAAAAAAGTGCGCCAGGGTCTTTGTGGAGGATGCGTTAAAGATAGTCGGAACCATCTTGCTGAAATTGAAAGGCAAATCTGAATTGAAAAGGGTCTGCACCTCTGTACGGGTGTTCGCTATGTGAAGCACGAAAGTTTCACGGGGCGAACTCAAGGCCACCTCTCTCTGAGACAAAAGAGCTCTTATTCTTGCCATGCCGTTGAAATCTGTCCCAAGGTTGGTATTTGTGGCCAGATTGAAAACTCCCTATGTTCATGTGTGGGAGGAAATAGAACATTTCTGCAGCAAATAACCCGTTCACTTACTGTTACGATAAAAGGAATACTTTTAATTAACTCAGAACAATCTTCATTATTGAGCATCAAATAACTACCATTTTCCAACAACTTGAACGTGGGGATGATAGCAGGAACTGGCGTGCCTTGCAACACGCAAGCCATATTTGGTCGGTGTTTGTTGCATGAACCGTGTAACTGTATGTGCCTACACATTAGTGAATGATCTGGTGTCTCAGTGCATTCCTCTCCATTCAGATAAACTTCTTGATCATCTTTGAAACATCTGTATGTGTATGGAAGCGACCAGACCTCATGAAGAAAAGCACTACCTAAAGGTTCATAACGACCTATTGGTATATATTTCATACAATTTGAAAACTTATATAAAGCAAAAGGCAGCGTTATTAAACCGTGGATAAGGCACGTTGCCAAAAAACCCGCAATCCTCTGCTGATGATGTCACTGAGCATGTCATGATTGATGTAATATGTGACATCATCAGCAGTGGATTACGGGTAATAGTATCTCTAGTTTACTCCCCTATAGCTGTCTTTCTTTTAACATAAGTGTCTGTTTCCTTCCCTTATACTTACTGTTTTTGGTTCGCTTCTGGTTCGCGTACCGGCGAGCGAACTGGGAAGCGAACTAAGAGAAATAGAGGTTGGCACAGTTCCAAATATTGTACCAATTTTTTAATAACGGGGAGGTAGTTCTGAAAAGAACTTTTTTTTAAATTGTTTTTGTTGTTTTATATTTTTTTATTATTTTTCGGAACATTTTTTTGAATTTTTCTGAACAGTTTTATATTTTTTGGGGTTTTTCTTGGAGGGGGCAATGAAAACGATTCATTGTAAAGGGCTCAACAGGAGCAACAAAACAAAAAAAGAAGTATTTATTATTTTGGGCGTTTCGTACAAACTTGCATATGATAGTCAATAGCTCTGTTGATCAGAGTGATGCTTCTTTCTCCGTAGCAAATGAATCCATCGCAAAATACGCAGATGTGTTTTACTTCACCAAATCTCATTTGTATATTTGGCACCATCTCCCTGCCCTCTGGTCCCGTTACTTCCGGTACAACAGATCTTCTGGCCATAATAGGGAGATTATCTAGGTCGTTCCGAAACTGTGCAGCACTGTAGTTGTTAGGATGCCACCTAGTCATATGGCGATGCATTGTGTAGTTTCCGAAGCTGTATTTTTTGTCGGTCCCTCTGGACAGTCTATCTTGACATATAAGGCAAGTTACGTATCTTGCATTTACTTTTTTCTGACCTTTGGGAATTTTAAAAAATTGCCAAATGAAGTTTTCTTTCCGGTGAGACGTCCTGGGCTGCTCAGGCAAAAACTGCCTCTCTTCGTGCTCGTCGTCCTGTTCCTCTTCTTCCTCTTCTTGTTGAATTATAACTTGAGCAGGTGGTCCACTCTTCCTTGGATGTGGTGGAGGTGGTGGGGAAGCACCAGCTGAAGCTACTAAAGAAGCCATTGCTCAGTGATCACAAAGGGTCTTTCTCTCACAATGATGAAAGTCAGAGTGAGGAAAGAAGGAGGGATTTTCATCATTTGGGAAAAACAAGAGTTCTCAACCAATCAAAAGTGTTCATTTTAGATTATATGACCTAGTCTTACATCATTAGGAAACCAAAAGTGAAATGAACCAATGAAAAGTGTTATTACCAAGTCACATGACTTGCTGTGTTTACGTTAAGCGCTTTGCAGGGCCTCCCGGTTTGCTTCCAGAAACCTGCGCTTTGCGACTCGCTTCGCGTACCAGTTCGCTAAGGTAGCACGTCATATGACGTATCACGCGAGAACGTGAAACGTCATGCGGACGGGAGGCGTCACGATGTTGTTTTCTAACGCGGCACTTGCGGTAAAGAAACGTTTACCGGCTCGCGGTCTATTTCGCGGCATCAAGGTCAGCTAACGGGAAGCTTCCCGATTCGCGAAGCGGGAACGAAGAAAAAAAAATATTTAAAAAAAAAATTATTCATAAACATATAAAATATATTTTTGGATTTAAAGAAGAATACATTTTACAGCTACAGATATTAGCTGTTAAAAAACCAATGAAATTCACAGAAAAAACCATAGGTTATAGACCATATATAGTTAGGAATTAGCATTTCCAAAACCTTGAAAATTCACTGAAAAAACCATAGGTTATAGACCATATATAGTTAGGAATTAGCATTTAGAAAACCTTATTTTACTCACACAAAACCATTGAAATTCCATATATAGTTAGTTGCACTAACTATATATCGCGCACCCGCAATCCACTGCTGATGATGTCACATATTACATCATTCATGACATGGTCAGTGACATCACTGATGACATCACTGATGACATCTCAAATGACATCACTGATGACATCATCTAGTGTCTGTGTGTTTTTGTAAAGTTTAAATACGTTTTACATATTGAAGAATGAGTGGATGTATGGAAGACTGAGTGTGTGTGTGGCTGGCTGGGAGGTGTGTGACTCTGTGCATATCAATGTGTACTTGTATCAGTGATTGTATAAGAGAGTAAGTATGTGTTAGTATATGTGTGAAAAGTATGGTGTTCTGTGTTTAACTATAGATGAGGAAATCGAAGTGTGATTGATTCTTCACAGGACTGACTAGGTGTATGAGTGCATATGATAGTGTTCTAATAATAACTGACTGTATGTATGAGTAATTGTATGGGTGAATGAGTGAATGTGTGTGTAGACGTACGAATCAGTGAGTGCGTATGTAGTAACTGGTATTGGTGTGTCATGATGTCATCAGTGATGTCATTTGAGATGTCATCAGTGATGTCATTTCAGATGTCATTAGTGATGTCATCAGTGATGTCACTGAAGTATGGTGTTCTGTGTTTAACTGTATAGATGAAGAAATGGAAGTGTGATTGATTCTTTACAGGACTGACTTGGTGTGTGAGTAACTCCATGGATGAGTGGCAGTGTGTGACTGTCTGCATAGGTGTATGAGTGCATATGATAGTGTTGTAATAATGAGTGACTGTATGTATGAGTGATTGTATGGGTGAATGAGTGAATGTGTGTGTAGACGTAGGAATCAGTGAGTGCGTATGTAGTAACTGGTATTGGTGTGTCATGATGTCATCAGTGATGTCATTTGAGATGTCATCAGTGATGTCATCAGTGATGTCATTTGAGATGTCATCAGTGATGTCATCAGTGATGTCACTGACCATGTCATGAATGATGTAATATGTGACATCATCAGCAGTGGATTGCGGGTGCGCGATATATAGTTAGTGCAACTAACTATATATGGAATTTCAATGGTTTTGTGTGAGTAAAATAAGGTTTCCTAAATGCTAATTCCTAACTATATATGGTCTATAACCTATGGTTTTTTCAGTGAATTTTCAAGGTTTTGTAAATGCTAATTCCTAACTATATATGGTCTATAACCTATGGTTTTTTCTGTGAATATATATATATATATATATATATATATATATATTACCTACTGGCGGTCACCAGTAGGTAGTTATAGTTAGGACCTATATTCCATAGGAAATTCACAACATTCTATTCCCAATAACTTTGGCGCCGATTGACTAATCTTTGTGAAATTTTTAAAACTTATGGCCCACTCCGGTCCGCTCCTATCCTGAAAGTTTTGTGGTGATTCGGCAAGCGGGTGCAAGATAAAAGGGGGTCCCAAAACATGTTTGCCCCATGCAATTTTCTATAGGAAACTTTAGACACGGCCACAGCCCGAACTGCTAAACGGAATTACACCAAATTTGGCAAAAAAGTAGCCCTTGGTTCAGAAAGATCCCTTTTTGTTAAATGGTGTAAATTTGCTCAGTAGTTGCTGAGTAAATTGAAAAAATAAAAAAAAATCGATATCTATTGCCGCGGAGGAACTGCGCACCCTACAGATCAGGATCCGCGCACCCTGCCGATCACGAGCTGCATTCTAATTGGCTGTAAACACTCTAAACCAAGAACACTTGACAGCCATCTTGTGCCTCGGTAGAAGCGAGGCACAAGAAGGCAGAAAACAAGGAGAGGGGGCAGGGTTGAAACACCCTGACCCCGTAGGTCTGCTTAGGGGGTCCTACAAGGACATCTAGGGCTAAAAAAAAAAAAAAATTACATTTATTTATTTAGTCAATTTATAAAGCGCACTGTCACCTAGCAGGCATCCTGGCGCTAAAGTAGCTCAAGGGGGAAGAGAGGAGGAAACAGGGCCCGGCCACTAAATCTTGGTGAACAGCCAGGTTTTTACACTTTTTCTGAAGGGGAGGAGCTCCCTGAGTTGCCTAATTTCCCAGGGGAGACTGTTCCACAGTCTAGCCGCTGCCACCCCAAAAGATCTGCCCCCTGACCTAACCTTACGAAACCTGGGAACCTTCACTAATCTCGCCGACGAGGAGCGCAATCTTCTCGTTGGGACGTACCAGTCGAATTTGTTGCGCATACGCACAGGTCCTACCCCATGCAGGGCTTTAAAAACTAGGCAGAGAGATTTAAATTGCACTCTCTGTCTCAGGGGGAGCCAATGAAGTTCAGCTAAGGTTGCAGCCGCAGAGGAGCTTCTAGGCCACCCTAAGACTAGTTTGGCAGCTGCCGACTGGATTCTTTGCAGTCTGTCCAACAGGAAGTTAGGGGATTCCAGCAGGAGAGCATTACAGTAGTCAAGTCTACTGAGAATTGTACATCTGGCTACTTGTGCACGAACATGAGAAGGTAGTAACGGGAAAATATTTTGGAGGGATCTTATGATCGCAAAACAGGAGGCAGTTGTTTTTGTGACCTGAGTTTACAGAGTAAGCTTATCTTCAAATATAACGCCCAGATTGCGGACCGACGTTGCCGGCTGGACTGCGGACGCAGTGCCCGGAGGCCAAAAATTGTCGGGAAGAGGAGGAGATATCCTGTTTGCCAAGCAGAAGATCACCTCGGTCTTTCCTGCATTAAATTGTAAAGAGTTATTCTGCAGCCAGCGGGCCGTGTCCTGCACACAGTTGTGAAAAGCCTCTACTGTAGTCGAATCCTCACCCTCAAAGGAAAGGGTCATCTGAGTGTCATCTGCGTAATTTATGATGTCAATATTATAGGCCTTGATTACAGTGATCAGAGGTTTTAAGTACACATTAAAAAGGATAGGGCTGATAGATGATCCTTGAGGAACACCATGCAACACGCTAGAGAATGCAGATTGGAAGGGGGGAAGGGATACCGCCTGCTGTCTGTCCTGTAAAATGGATCGAAACCACCGCCAGGCAGAGCCCTTCACCCCAATCTCGCTCAATCTTCTCAGCAGGATCTCATGGTTGACCGTATCAAAGGCGGCAGACAGGTCAAGCAGAATCAATGCAGCTGCCTGTCCCCTGTCTGCCCGCCTCCGAACTCATCCATGACGGTCAGCAACGCCGTCTCGGTCCCAGGAGCCGGACGAAATCCGAATTGAACCTCTTCCAGCAATTTGTGATGTTCAAGGTAGGAAGAGAGAGTTATACTAACAGCCCGTTCTATGATTTTAGCAGGGAACTGCAGCAAAGAGATAGGCCTGTAGTTTTTTGAGCATTCAGGATCAAGATAGGGCTTCTTCAATAGGGGGGAAACTAAATCTTGCTTCCATTGTGGGGGAACTATACCACTAACAAGTGACTGGTTACAGATCAGCCATAGAGAGGGGAACAGTTTGTCCTTGTACTCCTTCCAGATCTTATGTAGAACTGGACCAAGGGGAGATCCAGAGGAAATGCCCAGTGCCAAGCTGCAGAATTCCTGTACAGTGAAGGGTGTGAACCCACAGAGTTGTTCAGGAGCTTGATCGCGGAGGCTGATGACAACATTCCCAGAGTCACCCACCTCATGTACTACAGTACACTCTGCCGCCAGGACAGGGTTCCCTGTTGCTTGCTGACCACCCACGAGGTCATCAATAATCAACTGGATCTTTTCCCAGAAGAACTCGGCCAGGTTCTCACAAAGTTCAGGTGAGGGGGTTATTGCATTCTTGGAACAGTCAGGATTGATAAGACTGTTCAGAATGTTAAAAATGCTTCTGGAGCTGTTGGAAGAATTACAGATTACTGAGGAAAAATGATCGGCTTTTGCCCTTCTAATCTTGTTCTTATACTCCCCGATTTTAATTTTCCATAACAGCCTATCTAACTCCCTGTAACCTCGCCTCCATCTCCTCTCAGCCTGTTTACATGCTAGTTTGAGAGCAATTAGTGTGGTGTTAAACCAAGGGGCAGAGTTTCTGCCTTTAGACCTATGGTTTTTCAACAGGGCACAGGAGTCCAGTGTAGATGTAATTTTTTGACATAGTGAGGCATAGTTATCCGTGACTGGCATATCAGAGGAGAAACAGTCCCCAACCTTGAACACAGTGCGAGAGTACCTCAAGCGTGTGAGAGCCTTCCAGTCTCTGCTGGTATATTCAGTCAGGGGGCGGGAGGCCTGAGTTGGTGGAGGCTTAAGCTCAGCAAAGAATTTTATTATGGAGTGATCCGTCCAATCCATCTGCAAAATTTTGCCAATATGTAGGAGGAGGGGTATTGAGAATATAAGGTCAAGGAGATGCCCAGCCTTGTGAGTGGCTGGGCATCTCCTTAAAAGCCGTAATGCGGATCCAGCCGCAAAAATGAAAAAACCGAAGTGTGGGCTTCTGTGCTTTGTTTAGTTAAAGACTCCGGGTGGGCCAGGTCCTGGGGGCATGGCAAAAAAAGTGTGGGGGCCCCAATCGCCCCAAACTGCCCCGGGGACCACCACACCCTGGGGCAAAGCATGAATATTTGCAGGGGACACACAGCCTCGGGGACAGCCACCCCTGGGCTTGATACCTTATAGTTGGGGCCTCTAAGGCCCCCCAGGTCCCGGGGACCACCTCCCCGGGGCTCTAATCAATTATTATTGTGGGGGGCACACTGCCTCCCACAGCCCTAGGTACCACCACCCCCAGGGCTTTTAAAAAAAATAACCTGAGTTGGGGGCTCGAGCCCCCCACATGCCTCGGGGACTGCCACCAACCCGGGGCACTAAATATTTAAAATAGGTGGTCTGTTATGGACCTCCAAGCCCCGGGGACCACCACCCCCTGGGGCTTTGCATTAAGTGGGAGGGGGGCCACGTGGCCCCCCTCCTGGAGCCAATGAAGGCCTTGGGGACCCCCACCCCCCAGGGCCGGCTCCTGAAGTGTCTTGGGGTGCTCACCCCGGGACACTGCTGATTGCTATGGCAGGGTGGGAGCCTCATGGCCCCTGCCCTGCCATAACAAACTTGGTTTGGAATTTGAAAGAGAGAGCAGGGAAAACTGCTCTCTCTTCCAAAATGCAAACCAAATTGCTTTTCCACATGGGGAGCTGCATGTTAGCAGCTCCCCATGTGGAAAAGTAATGCCGGCTCCCGAAGAATGCTGGGAGCCGGCAGGACAGTGGGACCATTGGGGCTCCCCCCACGGTCCCCAATGTTGTATATAGACCCCGGGGATGGGGTCCCTGGGAGAATATAAATTAGTGGTAGGAGCTAAATTTTTTTTTACGGAAAAATTTGGAGTTGCGACTCCAGCGCGGCGCTCAGCCCGGCCCCCTGGTGTGAACGCGTTGGATGCGCGACTCCCAGCGTGGCCGCCTGGTGTGAATGTGCTAGGTGCCCGACTCCAAAACGCCCTGTGTGCGGGATTCCAGACAAAAAAAAATATATTTTTTTTAAATATAAATTAAGTTTATATTTCTAGATCTTGGGTGGCTCTAAAAAGAGCCCTTGTGTTTATTGAGAGATTTTGGTACCTAAAAGTAAGTACCTATGCAGAGTCCAAAGTTGTTGAGAAAGACTCTGTTACCCTCATCTGTGAAATGAAAACCATCTCTCCTACAGATGCCATCCATATTAAAACGCAAATTGTTGTTGTAAATGTAAATGTGGGTGTACTTGTAAAGCGCACTGCGACTCCAAGGACTATCCTGGTGCTGAAGACCGCTGGGGAACCCGTCCTGGTTTTCCCTGTGAGATGGTCCCTTTTCTGGGTATCTCCAAGGTGAAACCAGGCATCCCCGGCGGCTGTGGGGGGCCGTTGTAGAGATGAGGCAAGCTTAATGCCCATAGTTGCCGAGTGTGTTCCCTGGTTAGAGTAGGCACCGAGGTGAGAATTATCGAGTCGAGACCCTGCCGCGTCGGGAATTGAACCCTGGTCCCGGGCCGTTCTCTGCTCACGGGTCTGCCGCCTCTAACCGTTGTAAATGGACCCCATCCTATAATCTCTGAGATAAGCAGAAACAGCTTTATTGACATGTTTCCTAGCTTTCTCAATCTGTGGACAAAATTGATTGGACCAGTTCCATTTCTGTCTTTGGCATATGTTAGACTAGACAAAAACAGTTTAGGGGGAAAGTAACATCAATTCTGCAAAGGTGTCCTTTATAAGCATTTCCAGACCTACCCCTGTCAAAGTGCCTAGGTCATTGCCACCACAGTGCACAATTATGAGGTCAGGGTGTTGGAGATGCAAAAAGTATTTAACCAATGGCATTAAATTGGTGCCACTTTAATCCTCTCTGTCCAATCCATTTAATGACTACATTTGGCAAAGCTAAATCTTTGTCAATACCTCTGCTTTCAGCATACCTTTTGCTCCAGAAAATATAGCTGTGTCCCACAATCCGCACTCTAAGCATCTTGAAGGGAAGTCTGGATGCACTCAGAAGATGTCTTTATGTGAAGTAGACAGTTTGTAGAATAAGATCTTTCTAAAATGGTGGACAAGATGCAGTTTTAAAAAAAGAAGAGAAATGATTGGCTGTTTGAGAATATTATACACTGAAAAATAGGGTGCATTGGATTTAAAAGCATGTTTCTTATTGGTTAGTAAAACGTTTTTGAAAGGAACATTAGATAAGATAAGCTGATATTTTGAAAAATCAAGCACAATTGCTGTTTGACTTTGCAACATTGTATGCTGAACTTGTGACCTGTGTGTTCAGTTGAGTGTTCCATGAACTGTTACTATGGTAACAGGCATTAAGCAGAATGGGGGTTGGGTTCAAAGTTATGTCAAATGGAAAGGGTTGAAATGTGTAACCAATAGAAATGTGTGTTAGCTTTTAAATTAATGTGGGAAGCAAGGCGATTTGATATTTACATGTATATGTGTGCAGAATGAGAGGGAAAGGTTGCCATTTCTTGGTTTTGATAAGAGCAGTGCACTACAGACATTGTGTGCATAAGACCATCTGGTGTGTGATTCAGATACTTCTTCATATACAAATCAATTTGAAAGGTGAGTTATTAATTTGTGTGGTGTTGTTTGTGGTGCCTTTGTTTTTAGTTAGACTACTGAGTTTCTCCTGATAAAGTCCAGGGAATAGTCTTGCTTGTGTAGAATCACACTGTGAGTCTGTGTCAACGTGTGCATCCATTGTGACTGAAGCATGTGGTTACTTAATTTCTTTGCTGACATATAACTGCTTAATAACCTATCCTGTTTTCAACTATTAGTAGTATTACAACCCAGTCACTGCTTATGCATTTGCAGAATGATTCAGGTATTCACAGAAGGTGTGCTGCAGTCAAATCTGTAGAATGTATGTGGTCACCTAACCCCTTCCAGACTAGTGAGTCTCTTCTGCTAAAGTCCAGGGAATAGTCTTGATTGTCTAGAATCACGCTGTGAGTCTGTGTCCACTTGTGCATCCATTGTGACAGAAGCATGTGGTCACTTAATCTCTTTGCTGACACATAACTGCTTATAAACTATCCTGTTGTCAACTATTAGTAGTATTAGATCCCCATCACTCCCCTTGCACTCCTCCAGTGACTCATGCAGCACCATGTACTAATCCATTCACTGCGCCAAAACCCAAACCCTTATAAATTCACCCAGGCACTCTCATTTAGGTACCCTAATCATTCAGTCACTACCCAAGTACTCATGCAATGACCCAGGCCTTAACACATGCACTGCTGCAAATCCCTGTCCAGTACGCATGCAGTCCTCAAACCACCATTACACTTGTCTTTCATACCTTGAATTACCCAGGCAGTGCCTATACACTCAAGCAATCACCCTATCACTCCCCTTGCACTCCTCCAGTGACCCATTCAGCACCATGTACTAATCCATTCACTGCGCCAAAACCCAAACACTTATAAATTCACCCAGGCACTCTCATTGCAGTACTCTTTTTTTTTTGTTTGTCCTAATCTCAACTTAGATCTGGGCAGATTTTACAAGCCATCTAGGATGGACCTGGGCGCCCTTCGGCTCACTGCATAGACCCATGGCAATCAATATTTCCCCCACATTCTTCCAAAATAAACTTAATTCCCTACATTTAAAGAACATATGGACATCGTCTGTTTTATCTCTTTTACATCTGGGGCATTGTGGGATCGAAACTGGGGTGAACTTGGCAATTCTGGCCGGGGTATGATAAAGCCTATTTAACACGAAAAAATGGTTCTTTTTTTATCTCGCTGGCTTTATAAATCTGTAAAGCAATTTAAGGGAAGCTTCAAATCAGACTTCTGTGGGGAGGGCCTGGGGAAGGGAACTCCACATCAAAGATTGAGACGGGATCTCGCTATCTTCTGCCTCAAGCAATCTTGCATACCAGTAAGATATTTATTTTTTCCTTGATTGCGGTTCTAGAAATAGCTGCTCAAGATCCCAAAACCCTTTAATTTCACTCTTTTCCGCCTCGTACCATGATCTCAACTGAAAGTACTTAAACCTTGAATAAGTGGGACCAATCTTAACTAATAACAATTCCCAGGAGAGTGGCCAATCCGAATCAACCAGGTCCGACCATCTCCACAAACCAGCCAACCTTAAGGGTGTCGCTAAGCTGTCATTCAAACATTCTGGGGTCCCTGGTGAGTCCCATATTGGGGCGAGATCCGAAAAATACCCTAATCCCCAAATTCGCCTCAATTTATACCAGGTTGACAGGGCGGTTTTCAAGACCTTGAGGCGGACACGTTTAAAAAATCTAGGAGCCCCAAATTTATACAGGAACCCACCTTGCCCATTGTCCCCCTCTGCTGAGGCCATTTCCCTCAGAAGGCTACCCCACTTAGTCTCCTCTGGTGTTGTTAACAACATCCTAATACCTTTAAACTGGAAAGCCATTAAATACCAGCTAATATCTGGTAAAGCCAAGCCGCCCTTTAAGAGCTTTCTTCTTAGCTTCTTCCAGGATAATCTTGCACTTTTCTGCCCCCATATAAAACTTCCAATTTTACCCTGAATTTTATTAATAGTTTTCTGAGGAAACGTGAGAGGAATCGTGTTGAACAGATATGTCAATTTGTGGAGAGCCGTCATCTTTACTAGATTCACCCTTCCGTAGATTGTCATTGGAAGGTTTTCCACCTAGCAAAGAGATAATCTATGTCTTTTTCAACTTCAACCAAATTTAAAAGGGGGATTTTCTTCAGGTCCTTCACTATTTTAATCCCAAGATATCTAAACTACCCACTTTCTACACCTCCCCTGTAGACTGTGTTCCAACACATAATTTCAGTTTTGGCCGAATTAGCTAGATATCTTGACAATGCACCAAACTCCTGCAACAATATCTCGATCCGAGGGATGGCAATATTGGGATCACTAGTGTATATGATGACATCATCAGCATAAAGGTCAATTTTGCACTGATAACCTAGTGATTCAAAGTGTCTAATACCGTTATCCAGCCTGATCATCTGTGCCAGGGGCTCGATGTAAATATTGAATAAAAGTGGGGACAGGGGACATCCCTACCTTGTTCCTCTCTGTATTTCAAAGTTAGGAATCAGGGAACCATTTAACAGGAGTTTCGATGATGCCCCAGAATAACATTTTTTTAAGGACTGCACAAATACTGGGCCCAATCCCACCGTCTCTAGCACTCCCCAAAGATATCTCCTGCACACTCGATCAAATGCCTCAGCGGCATCTGAGGCCACTACGGCTAAGGGATTGTTCCTTCTCTCTGCCAAGTTGATATTCCCGATCAAGATTTGAGTTTGCTTCTGGATGGATCTCCCTACCATGAAGCCTTTCTGATCGGAGTTTATTAGGCTTGGCGCCAGTTTTGCAAGCCTCCCTGCTAAGATACCCATACAGATCTTGTAGTCTGCATTTAGCAGGGAGAATGGATGGTAGGAATCTGCCACCAAGGGATCTTTCCCTGGCTTCAATATTAAAACTATTGTAACCTCTCTCCAAGATCTTGGAACCACCCCAGAGGTGGAATAAACTGAATTGAAAAGTGTATGGAGAGTAGGCAAAAGCTCATCAGCTAATGATTTATAAATCTCATTAGGGAGAGAGTCAAGACTGGCTGCTTTTTTAGTTTTTGCCCTCTTAATTTGAACCTCTATCTCCTCCATGGAGATGGGTGCTTCTAACGAGTCTTTTGCGGCTTTAGTTAATACGGGCATATACTTGTCCCTTAACCATGAGATAACTGCTTCCGAGGAAGGTGTTATTTCCTCGCTATACAAGGTTGAAAAAAGGGACTGAAAACAGTCCTTTTTTTTTTTAAACTTTATTTTTGGTATTTTTCTTATTCAAACATAGTACAATTTCACATTTCAGAACTCACATCAGTATGGTATAGTATGCAATTCAAATGGAAGCGATGTATACTCAACACAAGCAATGAAATCACATATGCATTCAATAATTATAATCAGACATCTCATTATGCGTTACATGTAATAGCCCTTTCGTTGCCTCCTCTATCAGGACATATCCTCAGTGTCCCACACAATAAACAACAGGGGGCAATTCTCCAAATCAGACCCTTGTTTGCAAAAAATTTGGTAACCTCATGTATGTTCTTCCCTTCATGAAACTCTATTCATCCTCACTGCCCCCCAACCTTTGCATTCATCCCTTGTTCCTTGGGAGTAGAAGGCCCTCCGGCCTCAGCCTCCTGGTGCAGCAAATAGGCCTGCAGTGGTCCCCAGATGGTTTTGGGTCTAGAGGATACAGGCATAGTCTCCGCATGTACCTTACTCTGATCCTGGCAATACAACATGTCATGCACCCACTCCTTGAACTTAGGGGCCCTTCCCCTCCCCCATTTACAGGCAAGTCTCCGTTTAGCTAGCATAAGTGCTACGTCCATGAATTTTCTGCTGGCTTTAGGTATCTGTGCAGTGTATCCCAATAAAAACACTAATGGATCTGCAGGGACCTGTAAGTTCAACATCTGTTCAAGAGCGCCATGTATCGACTCTCAGTACTGTGCCACTTGCGGACACTCCCACGCCAAATGCATGAAGCCGGCGCTAGGCCGCCCACACCGTTCGCAGCAATCAGTGTCGGCCAATTTGAACCTATATTTACGCATTGGAGTATAATAGAGCCTATGTAGATATTTATAATGGATAATCTTAAAGCGGCAACTGGCTGTCATGCACCCTGTTACGCCACAGCAGTACTCCCACTGCTCGTCGGTTATGTCAACACCCAAGTCCTCATTCCATCGACTCCGTGATGTGCTCGTGACTTCTGGCGTATGATTGCGGAGACTGTCGTAGATGCGTGATACCATGTGCGCACCATCGCTGCTACCCAATACCACATGAAGTGGGGCAATGCAGTCTGGCTCCTTGGGGTAATCTGGGAGAAGGGCCCTCATGCATTCCCTCAGTCTAATGTAATAGAACACCTCTAATGGGGTAGGAGTGTATTCAGTACGGAATTCGCTTTTAACAAATAGATCCCCTCAGGTCGCTATGTGGAGTGCCCGACACATCCTCTGAAAACCAGCCTCCTGCAGTAGTCCCACCTCTGGATGATAGGTGAGAGGCATTCGTGGCACATACAGCAGTTGCGCCCGAACTCTACGCAGCAACCTCTGCCAGGCATCTATCGTGCAAGAGACCGTGGTTGGGGGGGTGTCTAAGTCCGTCGGGGTCCCATAGACCACGCCATTTAGTGGTATAGGATGTGCAATCCAGTCCTCGACTGCAATTAGTGGCATAAAGGGAGTGCGTCTCACCCAGTGGTATAAATAGTGGGCCTGCGCACATATATAGTATGCCTCAAAGTCTGGGATGTCAAATCCTCCTTTACTATATGGTTGTGTTAAGACTGCCCACTTGAGCCTTGAGTGGCGCCCTCCCCACACCAGCCTGATCAATTCCGATTGTAAAGTTTAAAAAAAATAGGCACCGGGGTAGTACGGGATGTTAAGGAAATAGTATAGGAACCTGGGCAGGATGACCATTTTGATAAGGGAGACTCTGCCAGCCATTGAGAGCGGGAGCGCAATCCACCTCGTAATGGTGTCTATTAGTTTTGTAATGGCTGTCCCATAATTGTGTCGCAATGTCTCCTCCCTATCTGTAGAGATCTGGATCCTCAGATAGCGTAGTTCACCATGGCACCATTCCAACGGGAAATCCAGAGGGAACTCCCGCACCGCAGGAGTGAGGAGGAGAAACTGTGATTTCCCCCAGTTAATCACTACTCCGGACAGTCTACCGAATGTGATGTATTCTCGTAATAGTGCATTCAACTTGTTCTCCGGATCTGTGACATACAGAGTGACATCATCCGCATATAGAGAAATAGACATCTGGCGCTGAAAGCAGCAAAATGCACAATCCTGATGTAGCTGCCGTATACGACATGCCAGAGGTTCTAACGCGATGGCGAATAATAGGGGGGACAGTGGGCAACCCTGGCGAGTACCCCTAGTGATCTTGAGTGCGTCTGAGAGATGCCTATTCGTAAGGACCTTCGCCGTGGGCTCCGTGTAAAGTAACTGCACCCATGATATAAATAGAGGCGGAAACCACATTTTTTGTAAGACCGTGAAAAGGTATCGCCACTCCACGGAGTCAAATGCTTTAGAAGCATCTAGGAACACAGCAGCCAGGGAGAACTCAGGGACAACAGCCTCCATGAGGGAGAACAGCGTCCGAAGATTATGGGACGTCGCTCTCGTCGCGACAAAACCCGATTGGTCGGGAAGTATTATTTTAGTCATTAGAAGGGACAGCCTCGTTGCCAACACCTTTGCCAATATTTTTGCGTCACAATTGATTAGTGACAGCGGCCGGTAAGAGTCGCAACATGTAGGATCCTCACCTGGCTTCAATAGAGACGTGATCACAACTTCACGCATGGATCCAGGCAGTATCCCCACCTCTAGGGATCCCTCAAAAACCTCTCTCAGTACTGGCGCCATGATGTCAATATAACACTTATAGAATTCAGCAGGAATTCCGTCTAGGCCTGGCGCTTTTCCATTCCCCAGAGGCATTATGGCCTCCTCGATTTCATCCAACTCGAATGGCGCACTTAGGAAGGTTCTGTGCACGTCACTCAACCAACACACAGCCAGGTCTCCCAGAAAATCGTCCAAGTCAATGTTCCCAGTGGATTGTGTAGTGTACAGGTTTGCGTAATGTGTATGGAGAGTCTGTAAAATCTGGCCACTGTCTCTGCACGTCTCACCCTCTTGATCAACTATCTCTAGGATGGTATTGGTGCCTCTGTCAATCCGCACTACCTCAGCCAGTGCCTTACCCGGCCGTTCTCCCTCACTATATTTACGGGCTATCCAGTACTTACTTCTAAATTTCACTTCACGCTGTGCCTCCTCTTCATACTCTGTCAGTTTAGTGCGAAACTGTTTGTCGGCATCCCCTCCCTCCCGTCTCAACATCTGCCTCTCTAGCATTTGCAACTCTCTCTCTAGATTAGTTAGAGTGCGCCATATGTCTCGAAGCACCCCAACATTTTTGGCCATGCACCACCCCCGAACAGTGACCTTAAAGGCCTCCCATATCACCTCGACACTGTCCACCATGTTCTTATTGCGGGTGAAGAAGTCCTTTATATCCTCCCTCAATTCCTCTCGGAAAGCTGTGTCCAGTAAAGCTGTGGGCTGGAGTCGCCAGGCACGCTTTGGGCGATCATAGCTGGGTATATTCAATGCGACCAGGACAGGACAATGATCCGAATGGGTTCTAGTGAGATGTCTAACGTCCGTGATCCCAAGTGCTAGGTCACCAGTCAATAAATAATAATCAAGTCTCGTCCAAGTACCAATGTAAGAGGTAAAATGCGTGCCCTCCTGAAGTGTGGGGTACATGTGCCTCCAGGTGTCCACTAATCCTCCCTCATCGATAATGCCTCCCAAGGCTTCTCGCATTCTAGGGTGATAGTGTGTCTGACCATCTGCTCTATCTAGTGAGGGCACCACTGCCACATTAAAGTCACCTCCCCAGACTATATGATGGGACCCAACATCTAGTATCTTGCCCCATAGTAATGTGAAGAACCCCGGATCGTCTGTGTTTGGAGCATAACAATTGACAATTGTGATGACATCACCTCCCAGCCTTCCCCACAGTATTACATAGCGACATGACTTGTCCACCTGTTGTCCCAGTAGTGTGAAGGGGGTCGAGCGATGAATAAGTATGGCAGTACCCCTAGCATAGGAGGAATAGTTAGAAAACACTCTGACTTTCACCCATCTACTTGCAAAGGGAGGGTTAGGTTGAGGGGCTATGTGCGTCTCTTGCAAGAGTACAATATTTAAATGATGTCTATCTAGGTAGGCCAGGAATTGTCTGCACTTCCAAGGGTCCTTAAGTCCACTGATATTCCATGACAGAATCTTACAATTATTTGTAATCGTTTCAGCCATTAATAAAACATATAATGCATACAAAATACAACAGCTCAGTAGAGAATGGCATCACCACACTCCCAATTCCTATGCTGCTCCAGAACGTGAATCGTACATTTAGCACCAACAGCGTAACTTGTAACAATCCCTTCCACCCCCATCCCCCTCTTAAGCACCCCCAACTAGTCGCTGATGTCAGCACCTGCCCTGCTCCCCTTGCCAAGGAGATCCACCAATTAGTACCAGTAGCAGACAGTGCCTCCCACGCCACCCCCCTCCCCTCCCCACATACAGTTCAGACATAGACCTCTTACTTTCATTTCTTCCTCCCCGAATCTCCCCCCACCCACTGAAGCAACCCCAACATGCCAGAAGTTTCTACCAATCCCCCACCCATCCCACCCAAAAAAACATTATCATTATCACTATGATATGATTCAACATTGGGGATCACCCATGGGGAGAAAACGCTTCAGACAGTCACGCAGCCACCGCCGTCCTCAAGCCCTAAGACCTGTACCACCGCTGGGCTGTGACCGAGGAGGAGTGGTGGGGCCTGGAATACGTTACCACTGGCATACCACAGTAATTTCCATCTTGTGCAATTTGTAGTGTCCCCAGCCACTCTGCTTCCGTCTGGGGTACCATTGTTATACAATTCAACCACAGGATTCAGTCTCAAGTATTCCCGCAAAGTGTTAAGCATTATCACCCTCCTCCTGAGGAGCAGCAATCTGCGCCGGGTCTCGTTCTTCTTCCCCTCGTTGCGCCCGCTTCCATTGTCGTAAATAGTCCTCCGCATGCAGTGGATTGGTGAATAACCTTTGTTTACCCTGGTGTGTTATCCGCAGCCTCGCTGGGTACAGTAACGCGTAGTCTATCTGTGCTGCACGTAGTTTCTTTTTAACCTCCAGGAACTTGCGACGTTCTTCTTGTACTAGCGGGGTGAAGTCCGGGAATATTGTAAATGTCACACCATCATATACCAGCTTCTGCTTTGTGCGTGCAGCCCGCAGTGCCACGTCGCGGTCCCTATAATTTAACAGACGCACTATGATCGGCCTTGGCGGTTGTCCGGGTTTCGGTTGTGGGCCTAAGGCTCTGTGCGCTCGCTCGACAATGAATTGCGCAGAGAATGCCTCTGCTCCAATCGCGGACTGCAGGAGTTTATCAATATAGTCCTCCATATGCCCCATGTTTGTGGATTCCGGGATATTTATTACGCGTATATTATTTCTCCTACTGCGGGCTTCCAAGTCCTCGTTTTTAGCCGCAATTGTCCATAGCAAGTTGTCTATTTGTGCCAACCCTGTTGCATGACTGGCTGTGGCATCATCCGAGTCTGAGATGTGCCTTTCCGCCTCTGTCAACCTTTCCTCATATAGGTCCACCTTATGTACTAGTGCGTCCATTCTGGAGGACATTCTGTTCACTTTATCCACTACAGTGGCAAAGGCCTGCCTCATTTCCTGTAGTATTTGGCGTAGCTCCCGATCTGTAGATGCCTCTCCACCGTTCGCCGCGTCCGCTCCCTGTGCCTCAGCCGTGGAGGCGCCTGGCTTGAGTCCCTTCCTGGACGCCTCGAAGCTAAGCTTTTTAAAAAATTTTTATTTTAACAAAGGTTTGTTGAGCATATAGGAATCATACATTTCACGGGTAACCACAGTTCTTACAAAACAACAGCAGTATGCTCCGCAATGTTAAACCTAAAAAGGAAAAAATAAAGAAACAATACGAACATTGCCAAAGATCACATCACATCGTGCCCTTCGAATATACCCACATGCAAAACCAGTATCAAAGCATTTCAATATATCCCTCTCCGGGGGGGCACCCGCTTGTGCGACAGATTACCCCCGCACTACCTCCAACCGGAGGATCAGCACAGGCAGGATTTAATGCGCTGGGCGATATCAGCCTGATTCCTGCTCAGTCTGAGTCAGTAAATATTCTCTTAGAGGAGCCCATGTATCCCTGGGGCGTGAGGACCGTGGCAACTCTTCAGCGTAGGTCTCCAGCTGGTCCCAACAATATACCATGTCCTTGAGCCATTTATCACCTTTCGGACACAGTCTGCTATCCCAAGTGAACAGGGTGTGCCTCTTTGCCAGTAACAGTGCCATCTGAACAAATTTCCCAACAGCCCCCTGCATCTGGGGGCCATGGCCCAATAGGTACAGCGCTGGAGTGTTGGATAAGGGCATTCCCGTCATTGTCGTGATCAGTGTGAGCACCTTTTCCCAGTATTGAAAGACTCGCTGGCATTGCCACGCTAAGTGCACAAAACCCGCATCCCACATCTCTTGCAGTTTGCAGTTGCCCTTAGCCCTATTCTCCACAGCCTTAGAGGAGTATGGTACGTTTGGTGCAGGAATTTGAGGTGAATGATGCGTAAGTTACTGTTAGACGATAAGCGTCCTGTTATCGAGCAGATCACCAACCACTCCTCCTCCGTGATGGGGGGGTCAACGTCAGCATTCCACTTCGCCAGGCAGGTGGTGGAGTTGTGTGGTGTATCTTTTTGAATAGTTCTATATAGTTTAGTGATCAGCTTGCGTTTAGTGGGTGCGATGATGATCAATTGTAATGCAGACAAGGTCTCGGGTTCCGCTGCGAAACTCGTGTAATGGCCCTTTATGGCGCGTCGTAATCTGTAGCATGTGAACTGGAACAACAGTGTAGGGTTGTGTATATAGGCTAGGTCGTCTCCAGTAATGTACCTGCCTTCCGGGTAAGTGTCACTCATTAGTGTTATACCCGCTTCTCTCAGTGCTTTGACAGCCCCCTGATCGCTAGCCACTGATACTGCTGCATGTCCATCTATGGGCAAGGCAGGCGCATATAACGGGATCTTCTGTGTTCGTCGGCCAATCGCCTGCCATGCCCCTACTGTGGTGTCTAGTGTGTTTATTTCTGCTCTGGGAGTGTGTCGGTGGGTGTGTGAAAGAATACCGCGCAGAGGGATAGGGTGTGCGTCCCCCGTCTCCACCGCTACGTGAGGTAGGAAGTCGTGGGGCTTGTACCAATAGTACGCATAATGTGCCTGACAGGACAGGTAATAAACATAAAACTCCGGCGCGTTAAATCCCCCTCTGTCGTACCTTAGTGTCAATGTCTTCCAGCTTATCCTCGCCTGTTTAGTGCCCCAAACCAGCCTCAATAATTGAGTCTGTAGTGTAATGTTGGGTAAGCGGGATCGGTATATTACAGAATAAGTATAAAAATGTGGGCAGCACCACCATTTTGATGATGGAGATGCGGTCAGATAAAGACAGGGGAAGGCACAGCCATGTGTCTATTTGTGCAACCAGTGCCCGATATGCAGCTCCGTAATTTTCTGTTATTACCACTTGGGGGTCTCTGTGTATCCATACTCCTAAATATTTAACAGGGTCTGCGGACCAGAGCAATGGATATTCAACTGTTGGGGGGGTGGTTATGGTCGTCAGGGGGATAATGACAGACATATCCTAGTTTATGTGCAGGCCCGAAAACAAGCCAAATTTGACGTATTCTCGCAATACAGGGGACAAGTGTTGTTGTGGTTCTCTAATATATAGGACCATATCGTCCGCGTATAATGATATGCCGACTGGCCTGTTATTAAAGTTTAGAGCCGCCTCTCTATGGATCTGTCTTATTTTACAAGCCAGCGGCTCTAGTACTATGGCAAATATGAGCGGAGAGAGGGGGCATCCTTGTCGGGTGCCCCTACCCACCTCGAATTGTTCAGACGTATCTCCCCCAACCCGGACTCTCGCGGATGGCTCAGTGTATAAGATCTGTATCCATTGGAGGAAGATAGACGGAAAGCCCATTCTGCGCAATATGTGCATCATGTACTTCCATTCTATAGAATCAAAGGCTTTTGCGGCATCCAAGAGAACCGCAACGGCGAGCAGTTTGGGGTTGAGGACGTGCAGCATGGCGAAGATAGTGTGTAAATTTAAAGAAGTAGAGCGGTCAGGAATAAACCCAGCTTGGTCAGGTAGCACAAGCAGTGGCATAAGGGGTTGTAACTTGGTGGCTAGAATTTTAGCTAGAATTTTGGCATCCAAGTTGATAAGAGATAGGGGTCGGTACTATTCACAGCGTTCAGGGGGTTTGTCTTTCTTTAAAAGAGTGATGATCAGCGCTTGGCGTTGCGAAGGAGGGAGACGGCCAGACTCATGCGCCTCCGCCTACATCCCCAAAAGGTGGGGTGCTAGAATATCAGCGTGGGCCTTGTAAAGTTCTGCAGTTAGCCCGTCAGGGCCGGGGGCTTTCCCATTCAGAAGCGACTTGATGGCATCTACCACATCCTCTGTGGTGATTGGGAGGCTCAGATATTGGCGATGCACGTCCGCCAGCCACGTGCAGGCGATGTCTTGCAAGTATTCATCCATGTCAGCCTCGCCCATCCCACCCGTGGATGTATACAACACGGCATAAAAATGACGGAATTGTTCCACTATGGCTGCAGGTGTGTAGTGAGATGTGCCGTTCGTGTCCACAATGTGGTCTATAGAAGGGTGACAGGCCCTATTCTGCAATCGGTTCGCCAGTATTTTGCCCGGCCGTCCCCCCTCCCCGTATCGCCGAGCAGTATGGCGCCTGGAGAGGTATTTCACCTCTGTGTCCGCAAGCGTGTTGTACTCGTCTATGTGCGCATGTATGTCCGCACGAGTGGCTGTCGAGGGCTCGGTGTCGTATCGTGTTTCCAGTTCTCGCAGCTTTGTCTCCACGGCCTTCAGCTGTCCCCTAATGTCTCTCAGTATCCCCGCGGATGTGCTTATGCATGTGCCCCATATCGTTACCTTAAAGGCCTTCTATAGTGTTTCCTAGCTGTACACGGACCCAACATTGAGCTCAAAATATTGCACTATGGCCGATTTAATAGTGTCGGCGTATATGGGATCAAGTAGTGCTTCCGCTCTGAATCGCCAGGTAAAAGGTTTGTGTGGGTTGAGCGGGATGTGTAGTGACAGACGCACCGGATTGTGGTCCGATAGTGTTCTGGGGAGGTTGCGCGCATCTGTGACCCAGCCATTCGCTCCATCGCTTAGCAACCAATATTCTAGGCGGGACCAGCCTCTTGTCGCAGGAGTGATATGCCTCCCTGACAGTACTCCGGCATTTCTGTGTCGCCATGCATCCACCAGCCGAAACTCTAGCATGCCATCTTTCACGCACTCAGCAACTTTTACCATTCTGGCGTTCTGCGGGTTAGACTTGTCTGACCGTGGGTCAAGGTACGTGTTCAGGTCCCCCCCAAGTATTATTTCCGTTTCTGCCCATTCCCGAAGTGCTCTAAACATGTTTAAATACGCTGATGTGTCGTCTACTACCGGACCGTAGATATTTACTTTCGTTACAAGCACATTGCACAGTTTCCCCATCACCATCGCCCAACGACCCTCGGAATCTGTGTTAGTGTGGAGCGCTGTGAAGGCCACCCCTTTTTTCACCAGTATAAGGACTCCCCGAGCGTAAGTGGAGTATTATGATGCTAGACAATATGACGCCCAGCGTTTGGCAATCCTGTCCTCAGATGCCTTGGTTAAGTGCATTTCCTGCAGTAGCGCGAGGTGTGTCTGGTGCCTATCAAGCTGCGCCAGTACTTGCCTGATTTTTTGCGGTGTGTTTAAGCCCTGAACATTCCAAGTTATGCAATTATAAGTGGTCCCAATCATTTGTAATGCTCTTGAAATTTGTAACGTCGTGTGGCTTTGTAACAGGGTGGTGTCCCTGATTGTGGGAACAGTTCAGTGTATGGGACTAGATAGTGAGTGACTTTGGCCTGTAATAAACGATTACTTCCCCCCCTCCCACTTCAGCGTACCCAACTTGCTAAAGACATACCCCTCTGTAAACTCCCACAACAGTCCCAACAGTAAGAAATTCAGTTTCCATTGGGGATCACCCATATGGGGTCGTGGCGGCTACAACCTCTCCCATGTGAACGGAGGGAGGGGTGCCACCGATTCTACATCATTTGCCACCAGCACACATAGCGGGACCGAAGCAAGAAAACAACAAGAGTCAGATGCAACATAGTTTGATCATTACCACCCCGTCCACCCGCCTGTGATATCAGTGTCACATGCCCTCAGGTGGGCCTCACCGCTCCCCTATTACTGTTCATTCATCCACGTCAGATGTCTGGGATGCCGGAGAGTGTTGCTTCTGACGCCGCAGCACCCGCACATGGTCCATTGCTTGTTTAGGGCTGTTGAAAACTTTTCCATTTTCCATCGTGCCAATGCGCAGCCGCGCCGGGTACAACATTGCATAGGGGATCTGTTCTTTCTGCAGCAACTTTTTGACGGTCTGAAATTCTTTGCGCGCTGCTTGCACGTTTGCCGTGATATCCGGGTAGAAGGACAATGCATTGCCCTGATAAGTGATTGAACCTTTGAGTCTGGTTATTCGGAGAACTGTGACCCTATCTCTAAAATTCAGTAGGCGAGCGATAATTGGTCTTGGCGGTGTTCCTGGCGGCGGGCGCGCTGAAAGTGATCGATGAGCCCTTTCTATTGCAAATAGAGGAGATAGTTCTTCTTTTCCACAAATGTCCTGTATCATCCCTTCAACATATTCCTCTAGGCGCCCCACATTTGTCGACTCCTGCAGGCCTAAAATGCGTACGTTATTTCGGCGCGACCTCGCTTCGATGTCCTCATTCTTGGCCTGCATGACTGCCAGTAGTTTGGTGATGTCGGAGGTCTTTTCTGCCACCTGTTTAAGTCCGTCCTCCGCATCAGAAATTCTTTGCTCAGCCTCGCCAAGTTGCGCCGCTTGCTTGTCAAGTTTAGCGGAGAAATGATCCATCCTGCCGTTTAGCGCTTCAATCTTGCCATCTATGGCCTGGAGACTCGCCTGGATGGCCGCGAGTGATTTTTCGAGCGCCGTGGAGTGGGGTGTCGGCACATCATGTTCAGAGTCCGAGGCCGTAGTGTTACCAGGCTTGGACCCCTTGCGCAGCTCGAATGTAAGTCGGGGCTGTTTTTTTTCCGGCTAGCTCATTGTCCTGGAGGACGAGTGCCGGCTGCTGTGTGGTGTCCCCCGCCCCGCCGTCGCAATTATTCCCTGGCGTCACGAAAGTACCCGGCCCTTCGTCCGGTGTAGCTGGAGTCAGGCGTGTCAGCGCGGGCAGTGTGGCGTGTGGACCGTTAATCAGCAGTCCGCACCTGGGCTGCAGTTAGTGTCTCATCGGCTCGTGTCCGGGTCCTTGGGAAAAGGATCGTAGGGCCCCTCTGTGAATTGCAGCTATGGCACGCCAGTCTCCGTCCCGTGAGCTGGCAGAGTTGGGCGAGGTGGCGGCGTGAAGTATAGGGGTCAATCGCTGTGATAGGGCAGTCTCCCTGCGTGATCCCGATGGCCTCCACACCGCAGGCACCAGTCTCGACATGCGTCGGGTCACCCCGGTCGGCACGCCAGATATCCCAATATCTCCACTCACCGCGTCACGGCATCATTAGCAGGCGTCCCTTTGGTCTCCGACAGAGCAGATTGGCGTCTGGTTTTCCGGGCACAGTAGTGACTTCAGCAGTTGGGGGTTATCGGCAGCTTCGAAGTGCCCAATGAGCAGTACGTGTGGCTGATCTGGGCCATATAGGCAGGCCCCGCAGGCGCATCTCAGGGTGGTGCAGGCCTGTGTCAGCAGCGGGCCCGGGGCGACACACGGCCTCCCCGCAGCGCCAACAGTTCCCTGCCAAGATTCGTGGGGTCTGTTCATATAGTTCATAAGCCGCAGTCTCCAAAGGCCATGTGAGCGAGTGGCGTAGGCGGGGGGCGCTACCTAAACTGGTTGGGTAACTTCACTCTGTCGCCCAAAGGCCCTCTTCCTGCCACAGGCGCCGGGCGCTGTCGTAGTGCCATTCCCCCGCTGTATGTGTCCAGCCAGTGCAACCCCAGCTCCCCGCTCACCGTAGGTGCTGGTCGCGTTGTTTTATCCCAGTGGAAGGGAGATCTGTCCGTCGCGGGCTTTTGGTGGGTGGGATGTCTCCCAGTCCCCCGTCCTCCAGTGTCGAAAGTCGCGGCTTAGCAGAGCGGCCGTTAGTCGCGGGCCGCCATTACATCTCGAACCGCTGCGGCGACGCGACCTCCAGCAGCCTGATTCTCAGCTCCGTGCAGGCTATTCCAGATATCAGCCGGTAGCTCTCGGGCTCTGAGTGCAGTGCAGTCCTGTCCTCGGATGCCTGACTACGCCGAGCTGATGAAGGATAACTGCAGGATATGTATCGGTGGCTTGCGGAGCTGCACTACTGTGCGGCCATTTTGTCGAGCCTCAAGCCACGCCCCCCCCGCCTCAAAGCTAAGCTTTGGCTGCCGATTGTCCAGCTTCCCCATGTTGTCTGTGAATAGGTTAGAGCACAGTCTCACTTCCGTCTCACCAAAGCCCAGCTCCTGTGACTACTGCGTGTCGCCAGTTGTGTATTGTGCACTGGGTTGACCAGTCTTATAAATAGCTGCCTCCGAATATCTATTCCTGCGTGCACCGTCCAAGCAGCACCCCAGCTCCGCGGTATGTTTTCAAGCTGTCCAACAGCACCCGGTGCCAGACAATCTCATCAGAAGCAAGTACTTGCGCACCACAAAGCACCAGTTAATTCCTTCGTCCCCTCTCGTGCTTGTCACCGAATGTACTATCTAGAGTCTTGGAGCACAGCAAGCGTCCCTAATGCCGATGTAACTATTTCAGGAGTGCAATCTAGCAGATAAGAAAGCCGTGCACACGCCAATTCCTGGCATTTTGTCTAATTACACAACCGGCTGATATTTAATAGCGTACCTCTCTTTTCCAGGGCACAGGGCCACTCCCTGGAGACAGCAGCAGTCTCTCGCGTGGGACACTCAGCACCCTGTTTGAACTCGCCCCGGTGTCTGATGTGGTTCTTTTGCACTGGGGCCCTATATGGTGCCTCGGTATTAACTGTATTTCACCGCGTCTTGTGGGGACAGCCATGATCTCCTGCCAGATTCACTCGGCGCCTTTGTTCCAATCGCCCCTATAGCCAATGTGACTTCAGTGCGCTGGGTCCCTGTGCGCCGTGTCGTGTGTCGCTGCAGTGGCTTCTGTCACAGGAAGGGGGGTCACCTCTTACGCTACCCCCTCACAGTAACTCGCCAGGCGCCGGCCCCTCGTATTCCGCCATTAAACCTCAAAGCCTACCTGCCTCGTGGCAAGTCGCGGACTCTCCTGCCTCCAGACGCCGCTCAGCATGTACTCTTCCGCTCCAGTGCCTCTCCCGGTGAAACTTTCCGCTCTCGTCTCTCAGGCAGGGAGCACTCGTTCGACCCCAAACTTTCACCGTAGCTGAGGAATATCATAAATTACTTGTTCCCTATGTGGTTTACAGTGAGCATACTAATTTAAAGGATTACTGTTGGATAATTGTCCCAGGCAGCGGGGGCCTCACCACAAGGCGGCCATTCCGCTTGTGCGCCCACAAGCGCCCCCCAACTGAAAACAGTCCTTCATTTCTGTGGGGTTACCTGATTTTGTACCCGCACTATCTATGATAAGTTCGTTTATATCATTTTTTGCCCGGTCCAGCCTTGCTTTCCAGGCCAATAGCACTCCGACTCTTTCCCCGTATTCAAAATTCTCCATATTCTGTGCTTGCCACTGGGCCTTGCATTTCTCATCTAGGAATATCCTAAGGTTCTGCCTGGCTTTCTCAAGTTCCTCCTCCAAATCAGCCAAGTCACTAGGGTTCTCTTGGTTAACGAGATTTCTTTCTTCTTTAAGAGCCAAGATTCTTGACTCCAGGGACTGTAGTTCCAAGATCTTTTTTTTGGTTTTAATTCTTATTTGGGCACCCAACACTCCCCTCAAATTGGCTTTGTAAGCATCCCAAACCTGATCTATTGAAGTGGAGCCAATGTTAAAAGTGAAGAATTCAGTAGTAGCCTCTTTGGTTGCCTAGATTATCTCGGAGTCAAACAAAAATGCTCTATTCAAGGTCCACCTTGTTTGGAGACATAAGCTGCTCGTGGAGTATGCAAAGAGCAAAGGAGCATGGTCTGAAAGATGGCTAGGTGCTATAGAAATACTAAGGATCTTGTCTAAAGCCTCTTTATTGATCAAGACGTAGTCTATCCTAGCTGAATGGTGGTACTTTTTACTATGAAAAGTCAAACCCTGTACACCACCCATCTTAGCTCTCCATACGTCGACCATATTGATGTTAAGTAGGAGATTTTTCAAGACCCATCGAGATCTAGGGGATCTAATAGCATGACTTCGATTGGACCTATCCTTAACAGGGTCAAGGCGGACGTTGAAATCGCCTCCCACTATTAGGGGGGTGGTGCTAAAATAAGGTTATCCTCTAGTTTAACCCGAAAAGAGGGATTATCCACGCTGGGGCCATAAAATGAGGAACAGGTCAATTTTTCCCGTTCAAAATCCAACTGGGCGATGATCCATCTTCCAGAGTGGTCTGTTAAAACTGATTTTATTTCACAACTAAATCCCTTCTTAACCAAAATTGCCACCCCTCGACAGTTTATTGTTTGTTGGGAATGACAAAAACAATGTACCCAAGGGAGTTTAGAAAAGATGCTCTTAGACTCTATTTGATTTAAATGAGTTTCCTGCAGTATAAACACCTGGACTGGTAACAACTCTGAATATTTAAAAAGCAATCTATGCCTTCAAAGGCATCTTAAGCCATTTATTATTCCAGGAGATAAAATGGATATTACGGCCCCCCTTCATCTTGTCCTTCCCCAGTGGATTCCCTGCTTGGCGAGTAACTACAATATAGTTTAGATAACCAGTGAGATGAGAGGGTTTTTTAAACTTTTTTCCTGCCACCCTGTGCCCCACCACTCCCCCATCCCTCCTCCCTACCTTCCCTCCCTATCCCCTCCTGACCCCCTAACACTCTGAGGAACCTTACCTTCCAAAAGGCAAATGCCTATTCGGGCTCTTCCCCTCTCCGTGCTTTAAAAAAGAAAAAACATGGAAACATAATCGTAATCTAGCGGCTTGACTCGAGGCATTTTCATTTCGCTTCTGCACACCCCCCTCTCGCACCTCCCTGTTTTTCAAGCTGGATTTCTGCTATTAAAGTGTTGGCCTCTAGTGGTGAACGGATCATGTGCATGTGATTATTCCACATAACACGCAGTGTGGCTGGAAATCTCAATTGAGCCTTTGCCCCCAACCCGTTTAATTCGGATAACCTTTTCTCCAGTTCCCACTGTCTTTCCACTGTTATATGTGAAATGGATGATCTAATAAGGAATGAAAAAGGTGACTGTTCTGCAAATGGAGAGGACATAGCACCTTCTTTTAAGGCAGCAGATAAAATCTGTTCCTTCACTGAGTAGGACAAAAAATTGACCATTGCAGTACTCTAATCATTTAGGGCCAGATGTTGGAGCCTAAATACCGGTCGGTAATGGCCGATTTCGGCCGTTACCGACCGGTATTTAAGAATCGGCATGTAGGGGCATTCATTTTACAGATTCGGTAAATTTACCGAATCGGTAAATTTACCGAATCTGTAAAATACCGAATCTGTAATTTTACCGATTCGGTAAATCTAAATGTAGGTGGGACTCTTCTGAGTCCCAAAGGCCATACAGAATCGGTATTTTACCACCCAATTCAATTGGGTGGTAAAATACCGAATCCAGGTGTGCATGCACATGTGTGCATGCACACCTATGCCATGTGACACACAGACCTGCCCCTAGGGCAGGTCTGTGTGCCACATGTCACACGTGCCTGAATTTTGGGTGCTAGAGGGTGTCAAAGTGACACCCTCTGCACCCTTGCAACATTCGGTATTTACCGATTCGGTAAATACCGAATCAGTATTTCCCATTGATTCCTATGGGCTTCATAGCCCATAGGAATCAATAGGGAATACAGATTCGGTATTTACCGAATAGGTAAATACCGAATGTTTCCGATTCGGTATTCCAAGTAAAAAAATTACCTACATCTCACCCCTTCATATTTACAGATTCTTAAATACCGAATCGGTAAAATTCGGTATTTAAGAATCGGTAAATACGATTTACCTACATCTGGCCCTTAGTCACTACCCAAGTACTCATGCAAGACCCAGGCCTTAACACATGCACTGCTGCAATCCCCTGTCCAGTATGCATGCAGTCCTCAAACCACCATTACACCTGTCTTTCACACCTTGAATTACCCAGGCAGTACCTATACACTCAAGCAATCACCCTATCACTGCCCTTGCACTCCTCCAGTGACCCATTCAGCACCATGAACTAATTCATTCACTGTGTCAAAACTCAAACACTTATAAATTCACCCAGGCACTCTCAATACAGTACTCTTATCATTCAGTCAGAATCCAAGTAGTCAGTGACCCAGGCCTTAACACATGTACTGCTACAAACTCCTGTCCACTACGCATGCAGTCCTCTAACCACCTACACACTTGCTATTAGGCTGATCATAAAAGAGATCCCTACCCAATTCGGTCCAGGCGCAGTGGAGCACTTCAGGACGCCTTTCGCTTTTCAACATTATTTCTCAACGCCAACTGGTTAAAATATAAAGAGATATTCACCAACAGTGGTCCATGCGCATTGTGTCCCTCTGCACGTTGTTTGTCTTATTATCCTATTTTACTACGCTTTTTGGCGAATTACATAAGAACCCTGACGAAGTTCCCTTTTGGCACAACAGGGAACGAAACGCGTTGGCTGTGTGCTGGTTTTAAAAGATTGACTAAATAAAAAGAAGCACTTTTTGGAATTCACTGCTTTCGTGTCTACTTTCTACAAGTGCACCTTCCATTTTTCTTGAACATTGAGACTGTGATTTGCACCTCTGGACGGGTTTAGGAAGTGTGTTACACCATTTTACTACTGACTGTACATGTTGATTCGTTGAGCTGGACCCTGGTCTGTCGTTTGTTCTTTTCTTGCACTCTCCTTGCAGTACTCTAATTATTCAGTCAGTACCCAAGTACTCATGCAGCGACAAAGGCCTTAACATATGCACTGCTACAAACCCCTGTCCACTACGCATGCAGTCCTCCCACCACCATCACACTTGTCTTTCACACCTTGAGTTACCCAGGCAGTACCTATACACTCCAGCAATCACCCTGTCACTCCCCATTCATTCCTCCAGTCAGCCATCCAGCACCATGTACTAATCCAAACTCTGCGCCAAAACCCAAACACATATAAATTCACCCAGGCACTCTCCTTGCAGTACGCTAATCATTCAGTCAGTACCCAAGTACTCATGCAGTGACCCAGGCCTTAACGCATGCATTGCGAAAAAACCCTGTCCACTACGTATGCAGTCCTCAAATCACCTTCACACTTGTCTTTCACACCTTCAATTCCATAGGCAGTATCCATACACTCCAGCAAACTTCCTTTCACTCCCCTAGTGATGCATTCAGCACCATGTACTAATCCATTCACTGCACCAAAACGCAAACACTTATAAATTCACCCAGGCACTCTCATTGCAGTACCCAAATTATGCAGTCACTATTGAAGTACTCATGCAATGTCCCAGGCCTCAACACATACCCTACTAAAAACCCCTGTCCACTACGCATGCTGTCCTCTAACCACCTACACACATGTCTTTCATACCCTCAATTACCCAGGTAGTACCTATACACTCCAGCAATCACCCAGTCACTCCCCATGCACGTCTCCAATCAGCCATCCAGCAACATGTACTAATCCATTCACTGAGTCAAAACCCAAACACTTATAAATTCACCGAGGCACTCTCCTTACAGTATTCTAATCATTCAGTCAGAACCTAAGTAGTCATGCAGTGACCACAGCCTTAACACATGCACTGCTGCAAACCCCTGTCCACTACTCATTCAGTCCTCTAACCACCTAGACATTTGTCTTTCACACCTTCATTTTCTCAGGCAGTACCCATACACTACAGCAATTACCCTGTCACTTCCCTTGCACTCCTCCAGTGAGCCATTCAGCACCATGTACTAATCCATTCACTGCGCCAAAACCCATACACTTATAAATTCATCCAGGCACTCTCCTTGCAGTTCTCTAATCATTCAGTCAGAACCCAAGTACTCATGCAGTGACCCGGGCCATAACACATGCACTGCTACAAATCCCTGTCCACTACGCATGAGGTCCTCTAACCACCAACACACTTGTTTTTCACACCTTCATTTTCCCAGGCAGTACCAATACACTTCAGCAAACACTCTGTCACTCCCCTTGCACTCCTCCAGTGACCCATTCAGCACCATGTACTAATCCATTCACTGTGCCAAAACCCAAACACTAATAAATTCACAAAGGCACTCTCATTGCAGTACTCTAATCATTAAGGGCCGGATGTAGGTAAAAAATATTTACCGATCCTTAATTACCGATATTTACCGAATCGGTAAATAAGAATCGGTAAATAAGAAGGGGGGGTATGTAGGAACATCCAGATGTTCCAATTACCGATTCGGTAAGAATCGGTAAATAAGAATCGGTAAATTTAAAATCTGTAATTACCGATCGGTAATTACCGATCGGTATGGGCAATGCATTCCTATGGGGCAAAAGTCCCATAGGAAAGCATTGGAAATACCGATCGGTAAATACAGATCGGTAATTACCGATCGGTAAATACCGATCGGTAAATACCGATCGGTATTTCCCGCGTCGGCCAGCAACCAAAAGTGAAACTCAACACAAACAGCCAATCAGGTGCAACCACCCTCCCCCTTCCTGGCAGGAAGTGTGCACACAGGCAGCTGCAACTAATTAGAAGGTTCTGGAAAGGCAGTTGGAGCAGAGAGACTGGGAGCAGCAGCAGCAGCAGGCAGAGCTCGTGAATTGAGAACACTTTAAAATGGGAAGCAGCAGGGAAAGTGAGCAAGCAGAAAGGAAAAGGAAACTTAAGTTCAGTAGCACTGAATTACAGGTGCTTGTTGAGGAGGTGGTGAAGGTACACCACAGACTGTTTGGAAAACTGTCCCTCACTGTGCCAGAATCCACAAAAAGGAAAACATGGCTGGACATCCTAGATAAAGTGAATGCTGTGGGAGTGACCACCAGAGTGACAGAAGACTTAAAGAAGAGGTTCTATGACCTAAGGAGCCTCACAAAGAAAAAATTGGCTGATCGCCACAAACAGTCACAGAAAACAGGTGGAGGAAAGAACACAGCACCCCCACTCACCGAGCTTGAGGAGCTGGTAGCCACAACCCTGGAGACTGAAAGTGTCCATGGACTGGGAGAAGTGGACAGCTCGGCTAAATCTGCAAAAACAAAAGGTAAGATGCATGCACAGCAATCCCCCTCCCACCCCCATCCATCCCTCACCCCTTGCAGCTCAGTCACCCCAGTCCCATGGTGTGTGTGCAAAACTGTAGCAAAGCATCATGGTACATGTAGTCAGTATTTGAAAGAACATGTGACATAGCACTGTTACCAACAAGTAATTTAAATGTTTGCAGACAAAATGAAGGGCAGGCAGCATGTTCAAAGTGCAAATTGATATGTTTAATTGTAGTGGCTGTGACACATTAGCACCTAGCTGATATGTGCCCATATGTCCACAGGTCACACATCTAGAAGGCAGTCCGAGGAGGCAGAAGGCACGGCACCCCAGAGGGATGACAGTCAGGATCCAGGGCCCAGTGCATCCCAGGACACAGGGGTTCCGAGTGGGCAGCCACCCTCCCAAGCAACAGACATCAGTGAGGAAATGCATGGATCCCCAATTCCCTCACAGTCACCACTATTGGTGTCATCACCAGAAATGCCTGCATCCATGGAATTGGTAACACCTGTTGCACACCCTAGCAGGAGGCATGTTGTTTCCCCACTGCTGCAAATGGATATAGGTGCTGAGGAAATGGTGGGTGTAGAGTCACATGACTTGTCTGAGGCTGACATCACTGCCACACTGCAGCCCGGCACAGAGCCTGTACCACCTACCACTAGAAGGCGCACAGTCCAAGGAAGGGGTGCAGGTGCACGTGGGGAGGGGTCCAGTGTCTTCCAAGGCCTGGAGGGATCGATGGTCAAGATCCAGAGGATGCAGGGCAAGGGCATCATGGCCTGTCAGAGACAAATGCGAAACATGAACAATAACATTCAGGACATTGGCAAGGGCATACAAGAGCTTGTGGAGGTGAACAAGTGCATGGCAACAGGCATACAGCAACTGTGCACTAAACTTGACTCTGAAATTGCTGCAAGGCACAGGGACAAGCAGCGAGCACAGAGAGCAGAGAAATCCTTACACCGCCTGGCAACAGCCACATCCCTGCTATGCAGGCGTAGCATCAATAGCCAGGAAGTCCTGACTAATAATACCAACCAGTTAACAAGGGGCATAGCTGGAATGACTGGTGCGCTGGAGGCCCTACTCAATGCACAAAGTGCACGAAGTTCTGCTCTTGACGTGCCGGACAGTGAACCTAGCACCAGTAGGAGCAGCACAGCTAGCCCACATGGTGGTGAGCCAAGGAGGAGCAGCAGGCGACAGGGTGAGGCTACAGGCCAAACGCCCAGTGTACAGGCTGAGCCACAAACACCTGGCAGTGCAAAGCGTGGCCGAAAATGAACATTTGTTACTATGGCCTACTGCCTGTGGACATTTGTTTCTTTAGTTGTTAAAGTTAAATTTGCACATTTGTGCCATTTAAACAAGCCTAGTGACAATATGCAACTATGGTGGGTGGGTTCAAGACCTGTCTGAGTGTGTTTGCTCACTGTGAGCATTGATGTCAAATGCTTACTGGTGCTCTTTTTTCTTTACCATCTGTTTATGAAACCTAAATAAACAGAAGCTTGTGCTTTGACTATAGCTCAGTGTCTTCACTTACTTAGAAATAGTTGCGTGTAATCTCCTCACGTCTTAATCTGCCATCACTTGGTGTTGACACTCCTGCAGGTTGTCTTTCAGGCACAGCATTGTCGTCGTCGTGATCCTCATAGTCACTTAACTCCACCTCAGTCCCCTTCTTAACAGCCAGATTGTGCAACATGGCACAGGCAGCAATGATCTTACAGCATGTGATGGGGGTATACTGCCTTGCACCTCCACTCTTGTGCAGGCATCTAAACCTGCTCTTCCATATTCCAAATGTTCTCTCAACAACATTGCGTGTGCGCTTGTGTGCCCGGTTGTACCTCCTTTGGCTGGGTGTTGAGGGGTTGAGGTAGGGGGTTAGTATGAATGAGCGAAGGGCATATGCACTGTCTCCTGGAAAGAAAAGGGAATAATTTACTCACATGCATACATGTACTGCTAATTGCAATAGGTCTAATAGGTGTTGCACACTGTGTCTTACCTAGGAGGTAGCCTTCACCAAATTCCCCTGCAGTCAGCCGGTCATAGATGCCACTGTTCTGAAATATATATGAATCATGGGTACTTCCCGGGAATTTAGCTACGAGGTCTGTGATGTAGTGCTTAGCATTGCAAATCCCCTGCACGTTGATGGTGTGGGTTGATTTCCTATTGCGGTAAATGTATTCTGTGGCAGCAGGGGGACAAATGGGGATGTGTGTGCCATCAATGCATCCGATGATATGGGGAAATCCTGCCATCTGGTAGAAGTCCGATTTGGTTTGAACCAGTTCTGCATGGGTGGATGGGAAAGAAATGTAATGGTCCATCCTGTGCAACATGGCGTCAAGGAATCTGTGAAAAAACCTTGAGAGGCTGCTCTGGGTCACCCCTCCCGCCACAGCAACCACGCTCTGGTAGCTCCCTGACGCCAGCAGGTGGATGCTGCACAGCACCTGAACATGTGCTGGTATTGCATGTGCCCTTGGGGTGGGGTGCTCCAACAGGGGTTTGAGGTCCCTGATGAGCTCCATGATGGTGTCTGGAGCCAACCTGTACCTTTGCACAATCTCTTCCTCTGTGAGCATGAACAGGGTCACCCTCTGCCTGTAGACCTGCTCCTGTCTCAGCCATTCCCTCTCTCCTTCCTCCTGTAGCCGTAGCCGTCTTGCAATTACATAGAATGCAGCCATTTTGCAAACAGAATTGCATTTTGGGTCCTTTTTTATAGGCTGTACCTGGTTAACACCTGATTTGAATCCATGGTAAATACAGACTCTTAAATACCGATTTTGGCCCAAAATCGGTATTTCAGAGCCTCCCTACATCTCAAACTTCAATTTTACCTATTCTTAATTACCGAATCGGTATTTTACCGATCGGTAACGTTACCGATCGGTAACTTTACCGATCTGTAACTTTACCGATCGGTAACTTTACCGATCGGTAAATGTACCGATCGGTACCGTTACCGATCGGTAACTTTACCGATCGGTAACTTTACCGATCGGTAACTTTACCGAATCGGGAAATTTACCGATTCGGCCTATTTTCTGTCACCTACATGCCGATCTCCAGATACCGGTCGGTAACGGCCGATTTCGGCCGTTTCCGACCGGTATTCGGCTACCTACATCCGGCCCTAGGTCACTACCCAGTACTCATGCAATGGCCCATGCCTTAACACATGCACTGCTACAAACCCCTGTCCAGTACGCATGCAGTCCTCAAACCACCATCACACTTGTCTTTCAGACCTTGAATTACCCAGGCAGTACCTGAACACTCCAGCAATCAACCTACCAATCCCCTTGCACTCCTCCAGTGACCCATTCAGCACCATGTACTAATCCATTCACTGCGCCAAAACCCAAAAACGTATAAATTCACCCAGGCACTTTCATAGCAGTACTCTAATCATTCAGTCACTACCCAAGTACTCATGCATTGACCAAGGCCTTAACACATCCACTGCTACAAACCCTGTCCACAATGCATGCAGTTTAATAACCACTTACACACTTGTCATTGACACCTTCAATTCCCAAGGCAGTATCCATACACTCCAGCAAACATCCTGTCACTCCACTTGCACTTCTCCAGTGACCCATTCAGCACCATGTACTAATCCATTCACTGCGCCAAAAACCAAACACTTATAAATACACGAAGGCACTCTCATTGCAGTCAGTACCCAGTTACTCATGCAGTGACACAGGACTTAGCACATACACTGCTACAAACCACTGTCCACTATACATGCAGTCCTCAAACCACCATCGCACTTGTCTTTCACACCTTGAATTACCCATGCAGTACCTATGCACTCCAGCAATCACCCAGTCACTCCCCATGCACGTCTCCAATCAGCCATCCAGCAACATGTACTAATCCATTCACTGAGTCAAAACCCAAACACTTATAAATTCACCGAGGCACTCTCCTTACAGTATTCTAATCATTCAGTCAGAACCTAAGAAGTCATGCAGTGACCACAGCCTTAACACATGCACTGCTGCAAACCCCTGTCCACTACTCATTCAGTCCTCTAACCACCTAGACATTTGTCTTTCACACCTTCATTTTCTCAGGCAGTACCCATACACTACAGCAATTACCCTGTCACTTCCCTTGCACTCCTCCAGTGAGCCATTCAGCACCATGTACTAATCCATTCACTGCGCCAAAACCCGTACACTTATAAATTCATCCAGGCACTCTCCTTGCAGTTCTCTAATCATTCAGTCAGAACCCAAGTACTCATGCAGTGACCCGGGCCATAACACATGCACTGCTACAAATCCCTGTCCACTACGCATGAGGTCCTCTAACCACCAACACACTTGTTTTTCACACCTTCATTTTCCCAGGCAGTACCCATACACTTCAGCAAACACTCTGTCACTCCCCTTGCACTCCTCCAGTGACCCATTCAGCACCATGTACTAATCCATTCACTGTGCCAAAACCCAAACACTAATAAATTCACAAAGGCACTCTCATTGCAGTACTCTAATCATTAAGTCACTACCCAGTACTCATGCAATGGCCCATGCCTTAACACATGCACTGCTACAAACCCCTGTCCAGTACGCATGCAGTCCTCAAACCACCATCACACTTGTCTTTCAGACCTTGAATTACCCAGGCAGTACCTGAACACTCCAGCAATCAACCTACAAATCCCCTTGCACTCCTCCAGTGACCCATTCAGCACCATGTACTAATCCATTCACTGCGCCAAAACCCAAAAACGTATAAATTCACCCAGGCACTTTCATAGCAGTACTCTAATCATTCAGTCACTACCCAAGTACTCATGCATTGACCAAGGCCTTAACACATCCACTGCTACAAACCCTGTCCACAATGCATGCAGTTTAATAACCACTTACACACTTGTCATTGACACCTTCAATTCCCAAGGCAGTATCCATACACTCCAGCAAACATCCTGTCACTCCACTTGCACTTCTCCAGTGACCCATTCAGCACCATGTACTAATCCATTCACTGCGCCAAAAACCAAACACTTATAAATTCACGAAGGCACTCTCATTGCAGTCAGTACCCAGTTACTCATGCAGTGACACAGGACTTAGCACATACACTGCTACAAACCACTGTCCACTACACATGCAGTCCTCAAACCACCATCGCACTTGTCTTTCACTCCTTGAATTACCCATGCAGTACCTATGCACTCCAACAATCACCCTATCACTCCCCTTGCACTCCTCCAGTGACCCATTCAGCACAATGTACTAATCCATTCACTGCGCCAAAACCCAAACACTTATAAATTCACCCAGGCACTCTCATTGCAGTAGTCTAATCATTCAGTCACTACCCAAGTACTCATGAAATTACCCAGGCCTTAACACATGCACTGCTACAAACCCCTATCCAGTACGCATGCAGTCCTCTAACCACCTACTCACTTGTCTTTCACACCTCCAATTCCCCAGGCAGTATCCATACACTCCAGCAAACTTCCTGTCACTCCCCTTGCACTTCTGCAGTGACCCATTCAGCACCATGTCCTAATCCATTCACTGCTCCAAAACCCAAACACTTGTAAATTCACCCAGGTACTCTCATTGCAGTACTCTAACCATTGAGTCACTACCCAAGTACTCACGCAATGACCCAGGCCTTAACCTGTCCACTACGCATACAGTCCTCTAACCACCTACACACTTTTCTTTCACACCTTCAATTCCCCAGGCAGTACCTATACACTCCAGTAATCACCCTATCACTCCCCTTGCACTCTTCCAGTGACCCATTCAGCACCATGTACTAATCCATTCACAGCGCCTAAATCAAAACACTTATAATTTCACCCAGACACTTTCATTGCATTACTCTAATCTTTCAGTCACTACCCAAGTACTCATGCAGTGACCAAGGCCTTAACACATGCAGTGCTACAAACCCTTGTCCACTATGCATTCAGTCCTCAAACCACCATCACACTTGTGTTTCACACCTTCAATTACCCAGGCAGTACCTGTACATTCCAGCAAATACCTTGTTACTCCCCATGCACTCCTCCAGTCAGCCATCCAGCACATATACTAATCCAAACACCTTAATTTCCCCAGGCAGTATCCATACACTCCAACAAACACCCTATCACTCCCCTTGCACTCCTTCAGTGACCCTGTCAGCACCATCTACTAATCCATTCACTGTGCCAAAACCCAAACACTAATACATTCACCCAGGCACTCTCCTTGCAGTTCTCCAATTATTCTTTCAGTACTCAAGTACTCATGCAGTGACCCAGGCCTTAACACATGGACTGCTACAAACCCCTCTCCTCTTCAATTCCCCAGGCAGTATCCACTTGGAGAATGAGTCAGTTATTCAGAGAAGCAGTGGAACAGTTAAATGAGCACAATGTATTTAGTCAACTAACTCCTTCCAGACTATTGAGTCTCTTCTACTAAAGTCCGGGGGATAGTCCTGCCTGTCTGCAATCACACTGTAAGTCTGTGTCTAGTCTTAGATTCATCCTGCTCTTGGAGAATGAGTCGGCATTCACACAAGCAATGGTATACTTTGCTGTGAACAGGTACTACTGTAGGTACTCATTGACAGTGTATGCACTTGTAAAAAATGTATTCTTTGTAATAATTATTCAATTAGTACCTGTCTGCTTTAGTAAATTAATCATGATTACAAAAGGAAATGTTTAAATGGTTTTAACATACAATGTGTTTGTTTAGTAATAGAAAAGTATATTTTATAGATTTATTGAAATAATTTTATATATATATTTCTTTTTTACAGATATTGTTTATTATTATTAAAATAAACTCATCATGACTAAAAAACCAGAAAAGAACAGAAAAAGGACTATTATTTGAAGAAAATTCAACAACAAGTATTGGATGACCAACAACATGTGGGTAAAAAGAATAAGTCTTCCGTTAAGAGAACTAAACTATTTATCAAAAAACTTACAAAGCCTACAAACAATGTGCACATTGAGGAAAGTTTAAAGAATGCTTCAACAACAAAAAAGTATAATAAGAAAAGAAACGTACATAAACGGAAATCACATTCAAAAGACACAATGTATGGTAAAAGGAGGAAAAGTCAGTATGCTGAAATTAGAAAGAAAATATTTTACAATAGAGTTGTTTCTAGTTTGTTGAAAGATGTGAAGAAATACAAAAAAAGAACTCTGGGGCATATTATCAAGGGGCTTTATCTCCACTTTTTTGGCTTTAAAAGCCAAGAAAGCGGAGATAAAATTATCTCCCTATTACCAAGCTGTCGCTAACACCAGTTAGAGACAGCTAATAGGAGATAGTGACCATCTTGGGCCCCGCTTTGCATGTCAGTGATATTTATCACTAATGACATGCAAAGTGGGCGTGCCAAGATGTTAGCGACTGAAAACAGTCGCTAACATCGCTATCTCCTATTACCAACTTTTGGAGATATTTGCGCTAAGCGCGAATATCTCCAAAAGCTAACACTTGCCCAGGAGCAGTTCTTAGCCATGTTATCCAATGGGAGGTGGATAACATGGCTAAGAGCATTTGCTCGATAATGCATGAATATCGCTGACTTTTCAGCGATATTCATGCATTGCGGCCGTTTTTTATCGCATTTGCGATAAACCTTGCTAATAGCAAGGTTTATCTGCGATAAAAATCGCCGATTTGCGGCGATAATTTTTGTCTCTAAACAAGTTAGAGACAAAAATTATCTCTATTGGTTGGTAATATGCCCCTCTATTTTATAAAACGAAGAAGGAAATAGAAATTATTGTAGAGAAGGCTTTTGAATTAAAAAGGAAATTATTCATTTTAGTTTTAAACAGAATTTGATCACTAGATAAACCTATTCATTTTATGAAGGCCAAGAGTAAGAAGAAAAGAGTAATTAACAGAACTAATTTTTGTGAGATTGTTTTGGGTGAATGGAAACACAGTTCAAGTTCAGAGCCTTTCTGTAAGGAAGAGAGTTATTTTCAGACCAATAATTTATTGCATGCAGTTGATACCAGTGGTCGGGCTTATGAGGTTGGAAATGGTTGTCCAATTGGGAAAGAGAAGATGGTTCCCAGAAATGTAGAAGAAGTGATAGCTGATGAAGTTCTAGGGAGACGTCCTAAAGCCCCAGTGTATACTTGGGATTGCAGTAGTATTTGTAGTATACGACAGGAATCTATTGATATTTTACGCACGTTTTTTACGACAGTATGGTAAAAAAGTAGTAAACAAAAGATTAAGATGTTGCAAGGACTAAATCCTTGCAGAGTGAGAAAAAATACTGGTGTGCAGGGTCATTCTCTGGCTTGTCTTTCTAGGAAAGTATGTCAAAGTGTTTTTCATAATTTCAGAATGTTAGCAGTACATCATTCTCAAATGCAGAAGTTAGTCAGAAGATTGTATTATGCAAAAAGTCCAGCACTAATGTTAAATGAGTTGAACAATGCTCTTTTGTGTGTGTCAGTATCAGATGTAAAGAAGGTTTGTGGTGAAATTGAGTTTTGTTACTTTGGTACTGAACAAGAGAGTGCAGAAACTGACACATTAATAGAAGAAAATGTTGAAGAGAATGTGCAACATACTACTACAAAACATTTTGAAGATAAATTACAACGTTTAACGGGATTTCAGGTGAAAGGCCAAATTATTCTTGTATTTGTTGCCGGCGAACTCACTATAAAAATCAGACTAGGACTGTTGATCTATATTTAAAAAGTGAAAGAGAAAATAATGATAAGTGGAAGGAATTTTGCAACTTATTTGTTGGTAGAGAGTTGTTTTGATTTGGGTACTGATCAGCGTATTTGTAAATATTGTTATAACAAATTAGACGAGAATAAAATGCCTGCTAGAGGTGTCCATAATAATCTAGAGTTGGTAACTATTCCTCCAGAACTAATAGATTTAAATACGTATGAGTCTATTCTGATTCAATGTGTGCACCCATTTCAAGCAATTGTTCATATACAGCCTAAAACAGGTAAATTGCCTCTTACAGATTTACAGAGAGGATTAAAAGGAAGACTTGTATATTTTCCTCTAGATTTAAAGAAAAGTATTGAAACTATTGGTGTAGAGAATGTAGAAAGTCAACCACCAGGTATTTTAGTTGATGGTGTTCCTACTAAGAGTAAGAAAGTCTGGTAAGAGTTAGTGGATGTTAGGAAAGTACAAAAGGCAACATTATATCTTATAAAAAACAATGAGCACTACAAAAAAGTGTATGTGGAAGAAGAAGAAATACTTTTAGTAGATGATACTGAAACGTCAAGTAGTCAAATTGAAGAAGTGGACATGTCCAAAAGTAAAGAAATTTATGAACATTACAGTGTACATCCACTTCATTCAAAAGAAGTCATGGGGAATACTATTGAATTATTCCAAATAAAAAAAGCAAAGGAGAGTCCCATGAGTGTATGGGAAAAAGTTTGGAAGCTCGTTGTTTTCCGCAGCTGTTCCCAACTGGTAAAGGTGGACTATATGATGAACGATCAGTGCAGATTCCTGCATCTGAATATCGGACAACAACATTGTATGCAGAAGATCCAAGATTTCGACAATGCATCCCATATATATTTCATCTTTTGTTTGAGAGTGACTTGTCTGGACTTTCATATGCAGTCAACCACATATTAAAAACAGGAGTACATCTTCAAAATGTTTCTGCAAAGGAATTTATGGATAAAGTACATCAGAGAGATGATCATTTAGAATCTCAGCGGATTAATTTGATGGCATGTCAGCGTGGTACTAATAAGTATTGCTACCATCGTCATGGAGAACTTCAATGTATGCTAAGGATCTTAAGAACTCATACGTGGTTTCTTACCCGAAGTTGTGCTTAATACGCTTGGGATGATTTACTTGAATTTCTTCGAGAGGCAAATTCGAATATAAAAAATATTGAATATAAGACACCTGGAGAATTGTGCTCTTTGGATCCTGTTAATGTATGCAGACATTTCATTATAGGTTTGAAGCCATGATGTCTTTTATCTGCAATAAAAGAATCCTCCTCTTGGAGAAGTAGTGGATTTCTCACTTCTAGAAAGGAGTATCAAGCTAGAGGTGCTCCTCATATACATATGCTATATGGATCAAGGATGCACCCAAATTCGGAACTTATTCGGATGACACTGATTTGTCTTTTATTGAAGAATATGCCACATGTGCTATACCAAAAAGAACAGAAGAAAACACCTTAAGGCAACAAGTCTTACGATTCCAAAGTCATCAATGTGGAAAAAACTGTAGACGAAAGTACAAGTCTAAGGAAATTTCCATGTCCTGTATTATCCAAAGGAAGAGTAAACAGTTTTATGTCAGCTGTGAGACAAACCATCACTAGAAAATCTCCCAAAAATACATACAATTTGAGAAGAAGTGAACAATCAAAATATATCAATGATTATAATCAAGTTATTCTCTCAATGTGGAATGCTAATATGGATATTCAGTTGCGGATAATTCCATTGCCTTTTGCCCGATCTGTGACATCTTATATTACAAAATCAGAAAAGACGGAGTTAAAAGAAATGTGGGAAGAAATTTCTCATTAGAAGAGTCTTAGTAGAAAATTGTACAGTTTCAGTTTGAAGATGTTATCCCATCGAGAAATCAGAGCATCTGCAAGTCTATACTCCAAATCTAGAAGAATCATTTCGGTGAGTCCAGGTCTTGCTGCAACACGAAATCGAGTACTTAAATCTGTACGGGAAATCAAATATTTAGCAGAAAAAGATCCAGAAAGTACAGATATTTTCAAAACAAACATGTTGGACACTTATTATCTAAATAGAAGTCATTATCTTGAGAACATATGTCTCTATGAAATACTGCAATACTACACTTTTAAAAGAAATACTACAAAAAACATAAATGAAGGAAAATATGCAGTCATTGGTTCCGAAGGATGTTTGGTGAAACAAAGGAAAGGAAATTTGATTAATCACAGAAAACTGAGTTGTGATAGTTCTGATAAAAGGGAATTTTATTATTTAGCACTTTTGCAACTCTTCAAACCGTGCCGTATAAAATTTTAATTACTTGGAGATTTTCAGAGCTATGAAGATTCCTTCAATGCTTGTAAAGATACCATAGAATGTACAGTTTTTCAAAATTATCTCAAAATGTTGAACGATGAAATTGATCAAGAAGCTACTATTGCCGCTGAGATTGCTAGAGACAGTCCTCAAGACAGTCAAAGTTCTGCTCCACTGAGTCAAGATCCACTAGGACAACCAATTCTTGAAAATGAAGCAGCAATCACCATGAATAAAGTGGAAACAGCTATGCCAAGCTCCAGAAGATATTATGGACTTAGGAAACTTGGAAGAACAACTAAATGTTGAACAGAAAGAAATATATCAGCAAGTGAGACAACAGATGGATTTCTTCATGAAAAGAAAGAATGCACATGCACATCATTTCGACCTATCCAAATGTATGTCAGTGGTGAAGCTGGAACAGAAAAAAGTTTCTTAATTAAAGTATTGACCAGTTATCTACTGAAAACAACAGACTCACATTTGTCTTTTGTTGTAACTGCTCCAACTGGGTTGGCAGCACACAACAGTAAAGGAATCACATTACATTGTTTACTAGTGCTACCTGTAGAACATGAAAACAAATTGGAATATAATAAAGTATCTGGAGAAGATTGCTATGAAGTTTCAAGAGTGCTAAAGAAAATTAAACTTCTGATTATCGATGACGTAAGCATGGTCTCAAACTTAATGCATGCTTTTGTGCATTTAAGAATGCAGCACATTCTTAAAACAGAGTATGATGTCTTATTTGGAGGAAAACATGTAATAGTTTTTGGAGATCTACTGCAACTTACTCCCGTCAAAGGACAACCAGTATTTAAGTCACTTGTGCATGAAGACACCAGCAAGTCTTTGGGAAGTGTTGGAAACTTTAACATTTGTTCATATTTTGAATACAAAGAACTCATTACAAATATGCGACAGACAAATGATGTTGATTATGGAACTATTCTTCAAGATATAAGATTTGGAGTACTGACAGAACATGGCAAACAAGCTTCGCAAAGTCGACTACTTACAAATTTGTTTCCAAATGAAAATATAGTTCTTGAAAAAATATATATGTAAATTGCAGAAAAGAAATCTATAATCTGCTTAATGCCAACACTGCCCGAGTGTTCTATATTCAATGAACAACTTTTGAAGCTAGAAAATGAAGAAATATTAAAAATGGAAGCCATTGATAAAATGAAGCATGAAGGACTCACTATTATTTTGACGGAAAAATTGAAAACAAAATTGTATTCTTTAGAAAAATCTATATCTAAAACTGTTGGTTTAGAAAAGAATCTATATGTATGTGTAAACTGTCGGGTAATTTTACGGCATAATTTGGATGTGGAAAAAGGTTTAGTAAATGGAGCAATGGGCAAAGTTGTTGATTTTGTTAATTATCAAAATAGAGCTGGAATTGAATTTTTTTAAAACAAATTTGATCAAATTGAAGATTAAAACAAATTGGTCATTGTTCAGTTTGTTTTTTGCTTGTTAAAGATTTATATGTCCGTACAAAGTGTTTCTGATATTCGTAAACCTTTGGATATAAGTTCTGGTTCGACACAATTTACGCAGAATATTCAATAAGATGCTCAGGAATTTCTAATGTATATGCTTGCAGTATTGGAAAATGAAGGAATAGAAATGTAAAATCTTTTTGGCCTTCGTTATAAATGGGAACATGAATGTGAAAATTGTACGTTTACATGTAGCACTAACATAGACACTGAAAGATTCATATATTTGACATTACCAGACTGTAAAACAGTGTCTTTCAACAAACTAGTTAAAGCAGCAAATCAAAACATGGAATGTCGCCAATGCAAATCAGAAATGTTATCAACATTATATATACAAAGATTTGGACAACATATCATTTTAATGATACAACGTTGTAGAGCTGATGAAAGAAAATTGGAAACTTTAATTAAACATTTTGTAGCAAGTCAACTATCAATATCAGGAAGAGCTTTTGTAGCAGTAGCAATTATTTTACATGATGGACATTACACTGTCTATTTAAAATGCAATAAAGGATGGACATATTGTAATGATGCTCTATTGGTTTTTAAACAACGTTTGCCTAACGAATTACCAAATTCCTACCTAATATTTGTAAAGCCAAAGTTTTAAGAACATAATTCAGCCTATTAGAATATGTTAAAATGTATTAATACGATTACTATTGGACAATTTCAGTATAAAGGATTTCAAGAATACCATTTGGCCTAGAGGAAAGGTATATATACATTTGAATTAAGGACTTTTTCTTGCATATTCTCACAGCAAATATTTTTAAAGAACATCATTTACAGTATATAGAAATTAAAAAGAATTGTTCATTGAATTATTATTCAAGCAAGAAAATTCTCATAGAAGGAAGCATTTTATATATGTGTGATTTGTATTATATGGTATGTTATTGAGAATGTTGTTTTTATGGAATGTTCAGAAATTGTTGAGTATATTAAAACTATTTTTGACACAGATTTGTTTTGTTAAAGAATCTTACTGATTGTTTTTTTTTTGCCCGCTGTTATGTGATGAGTAACATTGAAATCACTGTTTGTAGTGAAATTCAATATATTCTGAAAAAAAGGCAAACAAAATAATTTATATTATGTTAAAATTATGTTGTGTTATAACAAATATAATATCGTAAATTATAACTGTATATTTTCTTCTCTTTCACAGATCCTATTTCTAAAATAAGAATTTTTCAGAAATTTAAATTATAAAAAACAACTTTAAAAAATGTTTAGCGTTTTTTCATATCTACTACTGTCAAGGTAAGATTAACTAAGTATTAAAACGCACAATGGGCTGCGTTTGCACACTGGTGAAGAAAGGGGGGGATTGAGGTGACATGTGTGCAAACACGCTCTAAGGGCGTTTTAAGTTAGGGGATAAAGTCCCCTTGAATCCTGAGGGTCCCTGGGGGCCAACTAACCCACCAGGTATGTGCAGTAAGTGCCACAGAGATGCATTGCAGAGAGGTGTAAAATGGGGCATGGCCTCGGACCACCTCTCTGCAAAGCAGCTTTATGATGTTTAATAGAGAGGCATGGTGGGCTAGTAGGACCGAGGAACCTTCAGGATTAAAGGGGACTTAATTCCTCAACTTAAAACACTCCACAGGGTGTGTTTGCATATGTCATATCAGACCCCATTCCCTCCCTTCACCACTGTGTAAACACGCCCTTGTTGGGAGAATAAGTCACCTTGAAACCTGAGGTTTCTTAGAGTCCTACTAGCCCACAACGTATGTCCAGTAAGCACGACAGAACTGCGTTGCAGAGTGATGTAAAAAGTAGCACAACCAAGACTACTTGTCTGCAAAGCAGCGCAGTAGTGCTTACTGGAAGCATGTATTCTCTTTAGAACCCTGACATTATTTTATTAACTAGTCAAGTATCAAAGGAATGGCCTAAACAGAAAAACTAGTACAGCTACAATATTCTGTGCAGTATGTATGCATACTTCTAATCAGCTACATAGAATTGATACTGTCTAGGAAACCTTCTGTCTGTCCCAACCACTTGTCCATTCATTAATCCTGCACTATCTATGTATCCTATCACTTTGCTAAAACCTAAGAACTTATAAATTTACCTTGCACTCCCTTTGCAGTACTAAAATTACTCTAGTTATTAGTCATATACTTAAGGATTGGCCTAGCCATTAACCCTGGTACAAGTCAATTTCTTTATATACTATGCATGAAGACCTGCAAGAAGCTAGAAAGTAGTAAAACACTCTTCAAAATACCCAGTTCATACCTATGTAGTTTTGGAGTCCCTCTGTCATAGGATCCCATGTGACCTGAAAAAAAAGATTTGATTGGTACATAACATGTCCCATTGTACCTATTGAAGGACAGCAACCGTTTCAATCATTCTTCTTTGAGCATCTTTGGAGAGATATCTCTGTGCTTACCTCCTGTCACTCTCATGCAATTCTTTAATCAATCATCTAGCAATATGTTCTTATTGTAACAGTCTGCTAATACCGAAGCACCTATGGGGCAGATTTAGAAGCATCCTGTACCAACAATACGTCACTTTTTGTAACATATTGATGGCGCCCAACACTCCTTCATATTTACAAGAAAAGTAGCTTTTCTTCTCCTTGTAAATACGAACTCTCCATACACGCCACTTTGCATCGAAAGGGCGTTTGATAGGTGTTGCTGTGGGTGTTTCCACACAACACTCATAGAAGAAGACACATCTCCAGATTTATCAGAAATCATGAATCTGGAGATGTGTGTGAATGCTCCAGTTGGTGTAGCAAGGCACAACAAGGAGAATTGTTTTCATTTCTCCTCATTATTTCGCTTTCAATGTATGCTGCATTGCACAGCATACATTGAAAGAGGAAAATGCCTTTACTGATTGTTTTTGTGCAGGAAGGAGCCCCTTCCTGCACAAAAACAATCTCAACATTACACAGACATGCTTGCATCAAGGTGCAAAGATGTCTGTGTCACTGTATGTCTGCAGTTTGTGCAGCAGTGCAGAGGGAAGCATAGAGTTGCAACATACTTATGTACATATGTTGCATCCCTGTGCTTCGGAAGTACCACAGCACAGTGCAGCTAAAGAGCTTACAGTGTCACGCTGCAGCACTTCCTTATAGTTTTGCACTTATATATTCACCATACACAGCTAAAGCATTCTTTCAGTCAATTATGCTATACACATGCATTCAACCAAACTTTCACACATTAACATACAAATATAGTTCTTTCTTTAACCAGAGAAGTTAGTTCTGAGAAGAACTTTTTTTTCTTTTCTTCTTTTTTCTTTTTTTGGGTATTTTTCAGAATATTTTTGAATTTTTTTGGGCATTTTTTTGAAAATAAATAAAAAAAGAACGAAAACACAGGAAACTACAGGGATTATGTGGCATTCCCCCGCAAAAAAGCAAATAAAAGTCTAGCAACAATTATTACATTGTACAGCACAAACTGCATCAATAGACTGCTCTCCAAAAGAAATAAGTTTATTGCACTTTACGCAGTGCTGTTTCAGTAAAGCAAATTCAGGGCATATGTCCGGTGGTGATGCAGTTGTAGCTCTTACAGAGGTACCAGGAACTGCAGGGTTCCTCTCTGCTCTCCTAGACTCCTCCCGAGCCAGATTGACTGGATGTAGAGACTTCAGATGCTTGTACATGGAGGCAGTACCACAAGAATATTTCTTTTCGGCACTACCTCTGGACAAGACTCGCTCACAGATCCGGCAGGTGACCTTAGTGGCGTTGACTTTCTTCTCCCCCTCTGGAAAAGTGAAGAACTTCTACACCACTGACACCGGCCTTTGAGGACGTGGAGCTTCTGGTAAAAATTCTTCCTCCAAAGAATGTTCAGACTCCTCCTGTGGCTGCTGTCCTAAAGCCATGTTCTTTTTGATTTCAAAAGCACCCCCAAAAAAAAAATTATGAATATGTGGTTCTTCCAAGCACAGAGATGACTCTCCAAAGAAGCTCAAAGAAGAATGATTGAAATGGGTGGGGTCCTTCAATAGTTACAATGGGAAATGTTTTGAACCAATCAAATCTTTTTTTTTCAGGTCACATGGGAGCCACGCAAATTTGGAGAAAAAAATAACAAAGAAAATAATATAAATATATTAAAATAAAAATATTTACAAAAAACAATATTTCAGTTTCATTTTTTTCAAACAAATTGTCCATTTATATCAAAAATATATATTGTAATTTAAAAAAGAAAATATGTAAAAATAAACAGTAAAAAAACTGTAGAAAATCAGTATAAAAAAATATACATAACTAATATTACAGTTAAAAATTATCATGTAAAAACCTACGAAATTCACTGAAAAAAACATAGGTTTCAGACATGTTATAGTTAGGAATTAGCATTTAAAAAACCTTAGAAATTCACTGAAGAAAACCATAGGTTTCAGGGCTGTTATAGTTAGTTGGACATTTCACTTGTACAAAGCCATTGAAATTCCTCCGTTATAGTTAGTTCTGCTAACTATAACTCGCGCACCCGCAATGCACTGCTGATGATGTCACATATTACATAATTTATGACATGGTCGGTGACATCACTGATGACATCACTGATGACATTACTGATGACATCATCCAGTGAATGTGGTTTTGTTTGATATTTAAATATGTATTATATATATTGCAATCTACATTGAAGAATGAGTGAATGTATAAGTGTCTGGATGGAGGATTTAGTTGCAGTGTGATTGACAATTTAAGTGAATAATTTAAAGTGTCTCACTAAATATATGGGTTACTGACTAAACCATACCACGTGTGTGTTTGGTGAAGGGAGGGGGCGGGGCCTGAGGTGACATGTGGGCAAACACGCCCTGTGGTGCTTTTTAAGTTGGTGAATTAATTCCTCTTCAATCCTCAGGTCCCCTGGGGGACAACTAGCCCACCAGGTACCTCCAATAAGCGCCACAGAGCTGCGTTGCAGAGTGTTGTAAAAAGGGGCGTGGCCTCTGAACACCTCTATGCAACTCAGCTCCCTGGTGCATACTGGAGGTACCTGGTGGGATAGTTGGCCCCCAGGGACCCTCAGGATTGAAAAGGAATTAATTCCCCAACTTAAAATACACACCCCCTGCCGAGTTGTAAGTTGGGGAATTAATTCTCCTTCAATACTGAGGGTCCCACGGGGCCAACTAGCCCACCAGGTACCTCCAGTATGCGCCAGGGAGCTGCGTTGCAGAGAGGTGTTCAGAGGCCATGCCCCTTTTTACACCTCTCTGTAACGCAGCTCAATAGCGCTTACTGGAGGTACATAGTGGGCTAGTTGGACCCTAGGGACCCTCAGGATTCAAGGGGACTTAATCTCCCAACTTAAACTGGCCACAGGGGGTGTTTACACAGTGGTGAAGGGAGGGGATGGGACCTGAGGTGATGTGTGCAAACACGTCCTGTGGCACGTTTTCAGTTAGGGAAATAATTCCCCTTCAATTCTGAGGTCCTCTGGGGGCCAACTAGCCCACCAGATGCTTCCAGTAAGCCCTAACGTGCTGCGTTGCAGAGAGGTAGTCCAGGCCGGGCCCCTTTTTACACCTCTCTGCAACGCAGCTCTGTGCCGCTTACTGGAGGTACCTAGTGGGCTAGTTGGACCCTAGGGACCCTCAGGATTCAAGGGGACTTAATCTCCCAACTTAAAATGGCCCTAGGGCATGTTTACACAGTGGTGAAGGGAGGGTACTGGGCTAGTTGGACCCTGGGGACCCTCAGGATTCAAGGGTACATAATCTCCCAACTTAATAAGGCCATAGGGTGTGTTTACACAGTGGTGAAGGGAGGGGATGGGTGTAAAGATGACTAAATCCAATAGCAGGTAAATAGTCATTTATTGGTAAGCAAGCAGATGCATCCCCCAGCTCCAACTCCTCTCCATCAACTGACTGTCTTACTGTGACATTCTGGAACCCTACCATGGAGCATCATCCAGTTACATGGAGCTGGATGAATGCACCATAGCAAGGATACCACATCCTTCCTCTTTATAATAAACAATACTGAACATACTCTTAAATTGAATTAAAGCAGAATTATAAAATATAAAATATAAAATTACAACTGGATATGCCAGAACTGTAATGTGGTATAAGTTACAACTGTATATGCAAGAATTGTAATGAAGTAAGCAAGAACACCACACCACAATCCCTCTTAACAAATAAAACAAGGAAAATAATAAAAACAAAATACACTACATAACTCCTGAAATGAACAGGGACTTTCACATGTCTGCCAGTACGTGTAGTCTCCATATTACTGCATGTGGCTTGTTCTAAAGGTGGAGTAGTAATGGTTTGGGAATCATTAGTACAGGTATGTTGTTTAGAATCACAATTCATGACATCATCAAAAAGTCATTTGAAGGGGTTACATTCTTTGCTAGGCCCGATTTCTGCCATGCGACCGTTGAAAGGAGGTGGAAGCTCAGGCAGCTAATTACTCCGTTTCAGCGTCAGGGCTCTGAAGCATACCTGATGTTCCCAGCGAAGCTGAAAGTTATTACAGGGGGTCGTGTCAGAATGTTTTTTTCAGAGATAAAGGCAGGCGAATATCTTGCAGAAATCACGGAGAGTCAAAGGGGCAGGAAGAGTAGGGATATCGAGCCAGCATAAGACGCATATTACAATACTGAAGAAGTATTGAATATGTTAGCACTATGGATAGCTTGGGCAGGAAAAGGAGGCGACACTACAGCAGTAAGCTGCCACACATAGGTCATGCTTGACCTATTTGCCTGTAGAATGGGTGGGGTAGGTAAAGGGAGGGGGGTTGACTGGGGGGTGGGGGGGGGTGGAGGGGCGGTGAAGAAGTCAGGTTATGCACAGCACAAAACAAGAAGATACATAGAAATGAACAAGTGGCAGCATTTTCTAAGAGGAGGTCCTCTGGTAGTTCAATCATCAAGATAAGATGGCGTTAAGGTTTGCTACTATTAATATCTGCGGGCTAAACGATGGTGGGAAAAGACAGAAAGTAGCGGCTATGCTTAGACTATTGAAACTGGATGTAATATGCCTCCAGGAGACGCATGTGAGGGGAAAGGATAAATACCTTATGGATCAACTTGGTTTTGAAGTATTAGCATGTACACAACAAGATTTTAAAACAAAAGGAGTGATGATTTTTGCTAAGAAAGGAGCTGTACAGGTAAAGAAAAAGAGGGAAGATGAGGAAGGTAGATGGGTTATAGTCGAAGGGGAAACAGCTGGGGGACGGTATACCATTGTCTCAGTATATGGCTCTAATGAGGATGAACCTGACCTATTTGATTTTCTAGACATTGAATTGGCACTGTGGGCAGAACCGGTGATATTTTGTGGGGATTTTAATGTCAATGGGCTGTCAGGGTTGGGTCTGTTGGGTGGGGGGATGCAGGGTGATCGTAAAAAAAGAACGCGAAGGGCTATTGGTAATCTAATGTTTCACAATGCATTGGTAGATGTTTGGACAGTCAATAATCCCGCCGGAACGGGCAGTACCTTTTATTCCGCCCCCCATAGGGTAGTGGCCAGATTGGATTACTTTCTGGTTTCTAGTTCCCTAATACCAGGCACAAAAATAGAAAGACTTCCTCGTGTCTTCTCAGACCACAACCCCCCAATATTAACTATCCCTCAGAACACTAGTGCTGTATATAAAGAGTATAATTGGACGTTCGAAAGAGGACTACTTAGGGATGAGGAATACGTAAAAAGGATGAAGATATGGATTAGAGGATTAGAGAATTTTGGGAAGTAAACAGAGGTACAGCTTCCGCAGGGGTGGTCTGGGACACCTGTAAGGCCGGGATAAGAGGAGAAACAATGGCCTACACTTTTAACAGGTGTAAAAATGAAAAACTTGAATTAACTGGTAGACTGCATGATTTAATGGAGCTAGAACAACGGCTCATACAAGCGGCCACTACCCAAGATCCTTTAGATGAGATTTTATTGGAAATAGAACTTAAAAAAGCCGAGGCTAGTGAGAGTTTGGCAAACAAAGCGGCAAGCAATTATTTAATGAAAAAGGAAAAATTTTATGAATTTAATGAGAGGGTAGGTCATATGCTAGCAGTTCGCACCAGACAAAACATGGCAGCAGGAGAAATAAAAGAAATTAAGGATAAAGGGGGAAAAGTTGTGACTAAGACAGAGGAAGTGAGAGAAGTGTTTAGGGAATTCTATTCCGATTTATATGATCAAGATCTTGGAAATGTTGACACGGAGATAGAAAATTACTTAGCAGGAACCCCGCATGAGGAACTGACCGAGGAGAATAAGGAGATATTGGAGTTACCATTGACATTGGGGGAAGTGCAGAATGCAGTATCCAAACTCCCCTCAGGAAAGGCAGCAGGGCCAGACCAAATTCCGGCGGAATTTTACAGAATTTTCTGGGACACCCTGGGGAGTGATATGCTGGAAACCTTAAGACAAGCGCAGAGGGGGGGAAGCACTCCACAGTCTTGGGCCGGGGCAAACATTATAGTAATCTTGAAAAAAGGCAAACCACATTCGGATCCCGGGTCATACAGACCAATAACACTCATGAATGCCGACGCAAAAATGTATTCCAAGGCGCTTTCACACAGATTAAGCAAGGTAATTGAGGGTTTAGTAGGTACAACACAGCATGGATTCATCCCCGGGAGAGGGACCACTCAACATACAAGGCAGATGGTTACCATACTGGATGCAGCGGGCGCCACAGGAGACCCTGTCGCGGCTATTTTCTTGGATGCAGAGAAGGCCTTCGACAGGGTCTCCTGGAGGTATCTGTGGAGGGTTCTGGACTGGTTTGGTATAGGAGCAGGCTACATAAAGGCTATTCAAACATTATATTTAGAACCAATGGCTAAGGTGAGAATAAATAGAGGGTATACTGCTGAAATACGCATAAGACGTGGCACACGACAGGGCTGCCCGTCTTCGCCAATATTGTTCGCGCTATATATTGATCCCCTCCTGCGCAAGCTGGAAGGGAATGCTAATATCCCCCCGATAAAATTACATGGGTTTGAATATAAAACACGTGCTTATGCAGACGATGTGGCGGTGGTCACCCCGGAACCGGAGTTAGCCATCATAGAAATAGAACAGGAGGCAGCTGCTTTTGGGATAGTTTCGGGCTATTCATTGAATAAAGGAAAGACGCAAATTATACAAAATAGATGGGTAAACTATCAGGACATAAGAGTAGCTTCCGAAGTTATGTACTTAGGTGTTAAAATTACAGCTGACCTAGATAAGCTAGTAGAAATTAATATGACTCCACTGTTGGCAAAAGTAAAAGCAAATACGGAAAGATTGAATAATCTGCATTTGACCTTGATGGGGCGGATTAATGTAATAAAAATGATAACGTTCCCTACATTTTTGTATTTGTTTAGGTCTATTCCGTTATTTTTTGACAGCATGTGGTTTAATAAATTAGAAGCAATCTTGAACAAATTTATTTGGGCCAAAGGAAAGACAAGGAGAGCCTATAGACACCTAACAGTATCTAGAGGAAAAGTCGGTTGGGGGGCGCCAGATTTTAGGCCCTATTACTGGGCTGCTGTATTACAGTACTGCCAGGGGCTGCTAGGTGGGGGAGGCACAGACTATACAGAGGAAGACAACCCAGGATGCACTAATGTCTACACTACATTATTGGGAGAGGGGGCAGTAAATGGGTTCCTAAATACAATCGACTTCAGTTATTTCAAACATACACGGTTTAAAACATTAAAGGCGGCCTATAGGGTCTGGAAAGGGGTTTCAAAAAAATTTGGCTTAGGAAGATATAATAATTATATACGACTATACACAAACTGCTCATTACCAAGGGACATTTTTGGAGATACTACTATGAGGGATTGGCATAACAAGGGTATAGTGAAAATAGGAAATTTGCTCGATAGCCAGGGGAATATGTTACAGTTTGGGGGGCTACAAGCAAAGTTCGGGCTAGAACACCACAGCTTTTACAAATATCTCCAAATCAGAAGCTTCTTAATGCAAAAACAGGGCGGCCTGGCGGGGTTGGGTCAATGCAGAGTCATGGATTATATTGAATTAGCTAAAAATTGCACAATAAGACAGTTATACGCGGAATTGAAAGACATTAAAACTGATGAAAGGGGGAAATATGCACAAAAATGGACAGAAAAACTGGGGTCAGGGGTAGAAAGTTTTCAGCTATCTCTGGATCTGGGCAGAACAGTGCTATGCTCAGCTACTTTGCAATCACAACACTTTAAGACTGTGTTCTCACTATATCATACCCCAGCTAGAATCGCCCAGTGGGGTGGAATAACTGGAATAACATGCCCCCGCTGTGAATCAAACGAAGAAGACATTGTACACATGTTTTCAAAATGCCCTCAATTGTTCACCCTGAAAAAGGCTATTGAAGAGTTTTTCGAGGAATCACTTAAGGTTAAGATAAAGCTTACAGACAAATTAATTATGCTGGGAGTGGGGGATACGCCAGGCAATTTTCCAGTAGAATTTATGTTTGTCTCAATGGCGGTGTTTCGCATTTGTATAGCAAGAACCTGGCTGGACAAGGTTACCCCCCCGTTCCAAGTATGGATCTCAAGACTTCTTTCTATATATAATCTGGAAAAGGCAATCTATGATAGGAAAGGAAGGAGAGCTAAGTTGTTAGGTAAAAGGATATGGCAGCCCATCACAAACTGGAAAAACAGTAGATTAAACCCAGGATAATTGAGGGATGGTTAATATCTCATTCTCTTCTTATCTCGCTTCTTGTCTTACTTTGTTACCTAAGTTTCCATGCACCAGAATAATAATTGTAAAAAGTGTAATATATGCATAACCACTTGTGAAATTACTGTATGCTGTAACATATACAGGAATATATGGAAAAAATTTCAAAATGTTTAATAAAAATATTTACAAAAAAAAAAAAAAAGTAACAGAAAAGTTCCCTTTACACTTTGCAATTCTGCTGTGATGCCAAACCTTGTTATCACTTAATTTTGCAGATTTTGAATATAATTCCAACACTTTCATTGGTGAAGAAAATTTGCTTTCACCTTTCTGGACCAAGTTTGATTTTCACCCAATCTCCAACTTGTAAATCTGCCTCCCTGGTAGAATGTTTCTTCTCAAAATCATTAATGTAAGACTCATGAATTTGGCATAGTTAAGAACGCACTAATGCAGGGGACCATTTTCCACATATTTTTTTGTGTTCCAAGCAACATTATCTTTTGTGAAAGGTTCTCTTCCCCTGAGAAGGACCACAAGGACCATAAGGACTTCAAGCCGCAAGAGAAGAGGTAGAAGCCGGTGTTTCTGGTTCCCTGGTTCCCTGACGCTTCTCCGCCTTGTAGTATCGCAAACTCAGGGGGAGGACCGGGAGGTCCGGGACCGGGACAGGAAGCAAAAAGCAGGCAGCGGATCGGGATCAGGTTTCAGTCAGGGTCTCGGCTTCAAGAACTTTGTACCCCTAGCGGAAGGAATTGGAGGAGTTAAGCATCACTCCTGCGGTGCTCTGTTGTTCCGGTGTTCGTCGCTCGGAGAGGCAATGCGAGGTGAGAGGCGGGGCCGGAGGGGTGGACACAAGCATGGCAGCCGATAGGGGCGGCTGCAAAGTAAGAGCCCGGGGAGCAGACCGAGGGAGGCTGCGTGACTAGGTTACCCAGCCTGCGGTCACCCTTTGTGCTCCGCTTGTCACTCTTCCCAAAACCGAAGAGCTGAGTCTAAACTGACAATCGGCGCTTGCACCCCCCGCTCTGCAACATTAGCCGCCCAGAGCCACCAAAGCACTCAAACCCTCAAAGTAATTACCCTGTGAGGGGTCAGCAGGAGCTTTTCAACCTGTGAACTGCAATTAGCAATTTGCAGCTTTTCAACCTGTGAACTGCAATTAGCAATTTGACTAGTAATCTACCCTTTACTTATCACAAAGTATCACAAAGTAAAAAAACAGGCTAGCTCCGGTATATCGACGGAAAGCTTTTTTTGCCAACTAAAGGTTTAATTGTTTTGCCGAACTTGAAGCATCTCAATCATGAGATCAGGGAAACCACGAGGCGAGGAAACCCTAGTGAAAAAACCACAGGGGAAGACAAAAAAAGCCAAGGGGGACCCCCTGTGCATGACCAACAGGCAGAGGAGGGGTCCGCCGTAGGCAGCAGCAAAAGCCCCAAAATGTCAACCTCGGCGGAGCAAGGTATCAGTTCGGCAGATCCGGCAAAAGCCCCTTTGGGCACGACAAATCTACATAATGAACTAGGTTCGCGGAGCCCAGATGAAGGAGTTAAGGGGCTCCACAAGGTCAGCACAGCTTGTAGCCCCCCAGCAAAGAACAGCGTTCTACCTGATCACAATGCAACGCAATCACCGGCCCATAAAGCTCAAGTTCCACACCCTAAAGCAAGCAAACGGGCATTGATCACAGACTTTCTCAAAGTCTGTCAAAGACTTTCTACTGGGAGCGGACTGGAATCTCCATCACAAGACTCTAGCTCTACATCCAATAGCACTCAATTGAATGCCTTTAAGGAGGGCTCGAAAAAAGGCGTCACGTTGCCTCACCCAAGGTGTCACAGTGAAACTCGCAATGCTCTAAACACAAGAACAAGAAGGAACCTTGGGAGTGGGGGTTCTGGCCCTCTTGGATCAGAAGACTCAAATAATTGTCAACTAGTCAAAGGCTCGGACCAGTTTAGTGGAAATCTATCTCCCAAGCCACAACAAATAATCCACACATCACCGGTACGTGCCGTAGTCCACTGGGCTCCAGACACAAGTAATGATTTGGTTTTTCTAGGGCAAAGCCCAAAATCCATCGAGAAAATGACTCTGATAACAATTGAGGAATGCTCCCTGCAGTCACCGAAGTTACAGGAAGAAAATGTAACAACAAGTGAGACTGCAGAACTGGAACGAAGCACGCGCCAGTTCACAACCCAACACGACCAAAGCCCTGGAAAGGAGGAAAGCATCGTTAAAAGGCCATCGCCAAGAATTTTGCAACAGCGTGAGCATCACTATTAAATAGACCCCAGTAAACATATTGTCACCCCACCTATATTTAGTTACACTCAGGGGGAAACATCAGAGAGCTCTCACACGGTCTTCATCTGGCCACAATGGAAACCATACGTGCTGCCATGTCCTATCACGCGGACAAATTGGACACGCAAGTCGACCTGCTCAATCTCCGGCCTTCCACGTTCAGGGAATCGAATCAAACTTTCAAGACTTAAACAATATGATTACAAAGGTGCAACAAAATAAGGACTCAATCTTTTATACTTGTCACTGTTCTGATATAATAGACAAACTGTCAACAGTACCCAGCCTGATGACGCAGATATTGGGGGCCGTCAAGGAATCCTCAATGGATTCACCTTCGGAACTAATTACACCCAAAAACCAAGTAATAGGCCAACTGCTTATTATAGAAGGTTCAGGCAGCCCGCTTGGGGTTAGTAGTGGTAAAGCAAGCTCGGAACCTCAAGTCCAACTAGATTCCCCATCTCTAACTGCATCATGATGCCTGTAAATTTAGACAAACAAAATCCAGCAGATCATGGAGAGGAAGTCTACCAAAGTCAGGTGCTATTATCTGCACCCAGCTCCAACCTCATTGTACAGGCACATACGCTTACTAAGAGAGAAAAGAAGCGCTTAAGGAAAGCTAGAAAAGGAAAATCACTCAGCTGACGTGCACCACTAATGCTTCCCAATAATATCAATAACAACCCGAATAACATCGCAGCTAAGGAGCAGTTAGAGGATGCTCCACTTCAAATCAGAACAACTATAGAGCAAGGGCCTATTTCAAAAATGTACCCCCTTGACAAGGAAACCACTATTTCAAAAGGACCTACAGATTGTAAAACTTCAGCTCAGAACACAAAAAAAGTGTTCAGTATTTTTAATCCACCCGGAGAAAAGTTAACTTGCAAATCACCAACCCAAGAGCAAGTCACTAATACAAAATCTAAGCAAAGAGATAGATCAAATGATAAAATCTTATCAATTCAAGTATCAGGAAATAAAAGACAAGTCGACACTGATAAATCTGTAAAGATCAAGGGAATAATCTCACGAGACAGGCAGGATGGAGAAATTCAAGCACCATCAGCCCCAGTCCTCAATGGACAAGAAATTACAAGCAGCCTACAGCCAGTCAGCCTGCATACACTAGACCAAGAGGCCGACCGGGCATGCACGGCTCCTCCAATCATTGAAGAGAGTAAACAACCAAAAACTCAAAAGCGGTACACCTTAAGCAACAAAATCGAGCTAATTCCACAATACTGCTTAAGAGGGACCCATGACATCCTGAACAGAGGGGCCATTTTAAGACTCTTAGAAGAACTACCAGGCTTACAACATTTAAAATCAAGCGACTTGGCCTTGGTAGAGTTCAGACCAAACCCCCTTACACAAGGCTCTGAATCGACGATAACAACATGGACTGATCACATCGTCACAGAATTGATTTTGACTTACAGGGAGGACTTTGCCTCATGGGGTATCGATCTGAAAAAAGTGGAGCCCGCTCGCTATCCCAGTCCGTTGCGGAAACAAAATCCAAAACGGAGCTTCCTAAAAAATGCTAAAGGCCCAGACTCAAGAAGCAGCATAGAGGAAGAAGGCCACCAAGTTAGGCAAATTACAATCACGTTTGCCCATCAGGAGGCAGACATGCCTGAAAGGCACCAAACTGCGCCCCTGGCACCTACCCAAGGGAACATAGAATGAAGTAATATTAGACAAATAGATGGGAAAGAGCAGCGTTGTATGATCTGCTTATGGAAAGTCAACGGTCTAAACGCGAAGTTGGGGGAAGAATATTTTATAGAGTTCATTACTAAATTTAAAATAATATTGTTCCAGGAAACATGGCAGATCAAAAATACGCCCCTTGTGGGATATAAAGAATTTTTCATACCAGCACATAAGGAGGCACGTTCTGGCAGGGCAAAAGGAGGTCTATCCACTTTTATATCAACAGACTTTCTGTGGTCCCATAGTCTCATTGACCTAGACTCAGGATGCAATGCATTAAAATTGAGATCTTCCCTAATATGGGCCTTCTGATTGTGAACCTTTACATGCACCCCGGCGGGAAACAAAAAGGGGAAAGAATAAAACAACTCGCAACTGTAATTAACATGTTAAAGTCCACCTACCCAAGCGAAAACATGCTTATAACCGGGGATTTCAATATGAATCTAATTCAACGCCAGGAGGAAACTCTCCCTACTCATATTGATCCACGGCAGGGCAATCAAGGTAGACAAAGCGCAATGGGAAGAAAATGTGCCACAGAATTGGAAGTGCTGAACTTGTACACCTTAAATGGAAGGGGCCACCTAGACACACCGGCCGTTCTAACGAGGGTCTCTAAGAACTCTGGATCAACCATAGATTATACCCTGGCTGACCCCGACCTATTTCCTTACATCAGAGACTTCCATATTCAGGAACGTGGAGAAAGTGATCATTTCCCTCAGACCTTCACCTTGATAACCCATCTAAACAATTCCGATCAAGCACTGCCCCTATCCTTGAACACCAAAATCTTTAACCTACAACGGCTAAATTGGAACGAAGAAATCCTCCCTAACCTAATGGCGTCAAGCTACGCATTGCTTTCCCTATCCGATACATCAAACGATATAATAAAGAGCTGGGAGGCCTTTGCGGTAGATATAAACAAGAAATTTCAATCTAACCACAGAGGACATAAAACCATAAGAAACAGTGGAGGGAAAGGGTTCACCCCAAAATTACGACAATTAAAAAGGCAAATGAATGCATTTTTTAGGGCTGAACGTAAAAAGGAACTTCATTTTTCACAACAAACCTTGAAAACAATCGAAGCCTTAAAAAAAGAGCAAAAAAGAGAGACCAATCAAGCCAAGCGAGCATATAGGGAAAAACTAGCGAGTACCATATGTCATGCAAGTAAGTTGCGGAGTTCAAAAGTCTTTTGTGCAAAAAAAAACTTCTTGCTTAATGGTAAACACCGACAGTTTAACTCAGATATGACTGATCAGCTTTGGCATAGCAACATAGATTTACTATATAACTCCGTGGACAATATAGCCATAGACAATAAAGCCGAGTCTCCCTCAGAGACTCCTCCATCAAGTCTGAGAACAACAGTAGATCTAAACCCATTGATCCTAAAGCTACCAGCGAAACATTAACTATAAAGTATACTGAAGAAACCGATTTGATTACACCTACGCAAGTTTCTAACGTCATAAAAGCAACAAGAGCAGACGGAGCACCTGGACCAAACGGTCTTCCCAATGCGTTATTCAGGAAAAACCCTACTTTTTGGGCCAGCCAACTATCCCCCTTATTCACCCACAGCCTAAGGACCAGGAACATCCCCGAATCGTAGAGGGGCAGCATATTACACCCAATACACAAATCCGGGTCTCGTTCGGATCCTAACAACTACAGGCTAATAGCCTTAATAGATGTGGAGGCTAAGATCTACGCGTCAATCCGACTGGTAGAATTGGAAGCTTGGGTTAGCAGTATGGGGCTAATCCCCTTGACACAAACAGGCTTCCGCCCAGAAATGGGTACTCTCACAAATCTATCCGCGATAACCCTCTTTGCTTAAAAGGTAATTGACAATTCGAACTCACTGTACACTTGTTTTTTGGACCTAAAAGCTGCCTTTGACAAAGTCCCCAGAGCCAAACTTTGGATCAAAATGAAAGCCTGGGGCGCGCCAGCAAAGCTACTGGGAGCAATAATAGAGCTTTATTCACACACATGGGTCCAAGTGAAAAAAGGAGACAGCCGATGCCTGACAAAGAAATTTTGTACGCTCAACGGCTTAAAGCAAGGCTGTGTATTGGCCCCCTGCCTCTTCAACATTTACACCGCAGACCTAGAAAGTGATTTACGTTCCATCCAGGGAGATCCACCAAAATTGGGTAATTCACCCATCATGAGTCTACAATATGCAGATGATATTGTGCTCTTGTCACAAACTCCGCTTAGTTTACAACGCATGATCTCCAAACTTGCGACATATCTCTCGAATGCACAATTATCAATAAATCTTAAGGAAACAAACATCTTATGCTTCTCGGGTCCACGCAAGAAGAGAAATAAATTTGCTTGGAGATAAATTCCACCTTTCTAACTCAGGTAGACCAATACAAATACTTGGGCATTTTACTGGACCACAAGTTAAGGTACAAACAGCATTTGGAACAGGGGAAATCGAAAGCCAAGCAACTCCAATTTGCCTTTAAAACGTCCAAAAACAGCTATGCGGAAATTCCACCGGCCATATTTTAAAGATTGTAGCTGCTAAATTTTTACCATCGCTTACATACGGCTCTGAGATAATGGCAACTCGGGACTCCACAGTCCTAAATCTTGCCCAATCCAGTCTGTTCAAAAACCTTTTTTCAATTCCGCGTCACATTTCCCAAGCCCAGATAAGTTTGGAATATGATCTTACAAATCAGTTTTCGGCAAGACAAGGAGCCCTTGCCAAATACTAATGGCGAATGAGGGGCGCAGAAGACCATTCCCTGGCTCACCTGTGCTGGTTAGAGGTTGAAAAACAGGCAGGCCGCCCTAATTCCACATATAAGTCCCTTAGGCAAACACTTCAGGCGTTATGACTGGTAGAGTCCTGGCTTTTATTCATGACTTATACTGCTTTTAAACAGATAACTAACAAAGCAATCAAACAAGTGTCATTACTACTGGACAAAGCGGCCGTGGTTGGTAAAAGTCACGCCTGGATGGTTCTGCCATCATACATCTATCTGAAACCCCACCCATATTTGCAAGACTGCTTCAGGGACCATTACAAAAGGAAACTAAGTTTGCTAAGGCTGGGCTGCTTTTCGAGTAAAGACCTCACCCCTAAATGGCTACGGACGTGGCCAACATCTGACTGTCGCCTTTGCGGCAATGGCGTAGAGTCACTTCTGCATTTAATATGTATATGCCCGGCACTCCAGGTGTCAGGTTTGCACTCCGCAGGATCCGCATGCAGCAACAATGCTCCACCTCCGGACCCTCCGAACGCCCTGAAGTAATTACACAGGGCGTTCAGATGATACGGTGAGGGAAAAAACCCAAAAGGGGAAAAAACCCGAAAGAATAAAGAGGAGAAAGGAAAGGGCAGCAGGGATAAAGAAACTGTAAGACAAAATACACAAGGGTTAATACAGTTCTGAAACCCTACACTCATTACATTCTCACTAAAGCACAACCTAGTGAATCACCTGTAATGGATGTGTGCATACATCAATCGCTGATCTTTTCAACCTTCCCTCGATCCTGTTTAAACACAAATAGAAGGTAAGAACTGAATGCCTAGCCACCTTCTGTCTAAACACTGTTAGATAGACATAGTAACATATCCCTTTGCCTTTTAACAGCAGGCTCAAAAGTACTATCCATAACAAGTAAGATCAAACACCAATATCCAGCACCATATGTAAAAAGAACACCAGTGCTGCTTGTAAGAGTATTTCTCCTCAAGAAAGGTCCATTAATCATCCTCTGTAGTTAAAAAAACAGGAAGTATTCTTATCCAATTAAATGTCACTTGAAATCTCAAAACCAAATACGGTATGACGTAGTTACCTCACTACAGTCATCCGCTTTGGCACTTGTATATCCACATGAAGTACTAAAGCCATGAAGTCACTGTTCGTGACGGCAGTGCGGAGGTCCACCAATCCCCCCCTGCACTCCGCCACTGAAATCACACACTGGAAACGAAAGGCTCGTCTAACCGCCGTTAGAAACACAGGGTACCCCCCATAAAGCCTCGGGACCAGGAACAGTAACGAGTGTCTCGCAGCCGCGAGATAAAACAGACACTGGTAAAGGAATTTCCCAAATGCAACCGCGCTAGCCAGCGCGTGTAATTTAATACCGGTACTGTAGATTCTTTACACCGGGAAGAAGAGAGAAACAGCAAGACCTCCAAACAAGTCAGGAAACAACGGAGCAGCAGCCGCCACCTCCGCTACGGAATCACGAGCACTGATTACCCGGCTCTGGCTCGTGATATCCCGGTCTCGCGGGGAATACTGGGTACTGTGGTTCAAAGCCCAGGGATGCTGGGTAATGTAGTTTTATGCAGGCGCGGTGACCTGCTTCCTGACAGTACGCCCTCCTCCCAAGCGCCTCCTAGGCCCAGGCTTCGCAGGGCACCTGGAATGAAAAGACCGAATCGCCCTAGGTGCATTGATGTGACTCACCGGTTCCCAAGAGTCTTCCTCCGGACCATATCCCTTCCAGGACACCAGATACCACAGCTCCCCCCTGCGGACTTTAGAGTCACGGATAGACCGCACCTCATATTCCAGATTTCCATCGCCAGCGATGGCAGGAGGAGCCGAGCGACGTGAGGTCAAAACTTTCTTCAACAACTGCACATGGAATACAGGATGGATTCTCAATGCAGCAGGTAGTTTCAATTTGTATGCGACCGGATTGATGCGTCGCACCACTGGGTAGGGCCCGATGAAACGCGGATGGAATATGCTCCTCAATTTGAAACGGATATACCTGGTCGATAGCCACACCTTATCCCCTACTTTGAACAGAGGACTAGGTGCTCGACGTCTGTCCTCCCATCGTTTGTACACCTCTTTGGCTTTAAGCAAATGCTTTTGCACGTCTTTATGCACTTTCCGTAGAATCTGTACATGTTCTTTCACAGAGGGCTGGTTGCTCAGGTCTGCAGGGATATTGATCGGCAACGTGCTAGCATAGTAACCAAAGTTGGCTTTGAATGGAGACATGCCTATGGAACTGTGCCAAGCATTGTTGTACGCCAACTCGGCCATCCATAAAAGATCCACCCATGATTCGTGTGCTTCCTTGGAGTAGCAGCGCAAATATTTTTTTAAGGTCTGGTTCAGCCGTTCAGTCTGTCCATCAGTCTGTGGATGGAAGCTTGTAGAGAGAGCTGACTCGATACCCAATGCCTTGCACCACATACGCCAAAAACGGGCGATGAATTGGGGCCCCCTATCAGACACGATGACCCTTGGAATGCCATGCAAACGTATAACGTGGGAGGCCAACAACTGAGCGGTCTGACTAGCAGTGGGAAGGTTTACACATGGTATGAAGTGTCCCATCTTTGTCAGGTTGTCCACCACCACCAGCACTGCTGTTTTTCCCTGGTCAGAAGACAGACCTGTAATGAAATCTAAACTGATATTCTGCCATGGCCGATCAGGTGTGGGCATAGGCATCAACAATCCTTTTTTTTTTGTGTTTTCCCCTTTTGCCCTTGCGCAAGTATCGCACTTCACTACCCACTGGTTTACGTCCTTAGCCAAGGATTCCCACCAGAAATGCCTCCTAAGCAAACTCACAGTCTTGGTCACCCCAGGATGTCCGGCTGCCGGAGCGTCATGACACCACCTGAAGGCTTTCCTCCGTATCTCTTCAGTCGGCAAGTATAAACACTCCCCCTGAAAAGGCAAGCCCTGTCTCAACTTCCGGTCTGGTTTAGCCGTTGCCCACTGAACCCAAGAGCCCAAAGATCTGGAGCCCTTGATGTCATCCAGGAATTGCTCGGCCCTAACCACACACACCACCTTCGTCGGAGGGATAATGGAGTATTCCTCTTCCTTCGATCTTGTGGGACTCTCCTGTCTGGAAAGGGCATCTGCTTTCCTATTTTCTGAGCCAGGTCGAAAGGTAACCACGAAGTTATACTCAGAAAAGAACAACATCCACCTCATTTGCCTTTGTGTCAAATGCCTAGCGGAGGACATGTATTGAAGGTTCCTATGATCGGTGTATACCGTCACCGCGTGACAAGCCCCCCACAGATAAGGCCTCCACTCTTGAAAAGCCTTTTTGATAGCCAGGAGTTCCTTTTCTGCAATGGAATAGTTGACTTCCGCCGCGCTCAATTTCTGTGACAGATAAGCCACTGGATGGAGCTGACCCGTGTGTGAGTTCCTTTGGGACAGAACAGCCCCTATGGCCTCATCCGAAGCATCCGCCTCCACAATGAATGGATGTTCCATCACTGGATGGGCTAACACTGGTGCTGTTATAAACGCCTTTTTTAGTACTTGGAACGCTTCTTCTGCCTCCCCTGTCCACACAAAAGACTTCCCCTTTCTTAGCAACCTGGTAATGGGGACAGCGGTCAGGGAAAAGTGCGAGATAAACCGACGGTAGTAATTGGCGAACCCCAAGAAACTCTGCACCTCCTTCACGTTCTTTGGGGCTGGCCAATCCCTCACCGCCTCGACCTTTCTCTCGGACATCTGTAAACCGTTGGGACTAAGATTTACTCCCAAAAATTCCACCTCATGTACACCAAACTCGCATTTACTCAGTTTTACAAATAATTTGTATTCCCTTAGTTTCTCCAACACCATGCATACATGACGTCGATGGCAAGAGACGTCTTGGGAGTATATTAAGATGTCATCTATGTACATCACAACAAACTGGTCCATGTATTCCTTCATGACATCATTAATAAAAAACTGAAACGCTGCTGGAGCGTTACAAAGCCCGAAAGGCATCACCAGGTACTCGTACAGACCAAATCTCGTCTTGAACGCCGTCTTCCACTCATCCCCTTCTCTCACCCTGACCAGGTGGTACGCCCCACGCAGGTCCAGACGAGTGTAGATGTTAGCCACCCTCACCTGATCAAGTAATACCGAGATGAGGGGAAGAGGGTATCGGTTACGGATGGTGTTCTTGTTCAAGACGCGATAGTCCACACATGCTCTTAAGTCACCATTAGCTTTAGCTATGAAAAAGAGAGGGGAAGCAGCTGGAGAGCGGGAGGGGCGAATAAATCCCAACCTAGAGTAATGCTCAATGTACTCTTTTAAATGAGTGGTTTCTGGCACTGACAAAGCATACACTCTACAAGATGGTATAGTAGCCCCTTCCACTAAATCAATGCGGCAATCGTAATCCCTGTGAGGGGGCAATGTCTCTGCCTTGGCCTCACTGAACACATCACTATAGGCCAAGTACTCGACGGGTAAAATGACATTCTTCTCCACAGCCGTAGCTGCCAAAAAAGGGGTGGCTAACACGGTGACATTGGCAGATACACATGGTGTCAAATGGTCCTTACAGTGCTCTGGTGAAAACCGACATGTTTTCGACTGCCAATCCACCACAGGGTTGTGTTTACGTAGCCAAGGCATACCCAAAATGACTTCGTACTGTGGAGCAGCTATGATATTCAAAGACAAGACCTCTGAATGCACACAGCCTTGCAAAACCATAGATAATCCCAACTCGCCAGTTCTTTCAGTGATCTGTCCCGAAGTTAACGGTTTCCCATCAACAGCCAACACGACCTCAGGCTTCTCCCTAGAGACTCGAGGCAAGGCCAATCGTTTTACCAATCCTTCATCCACGAAATTACCGGTAGCCCCGGAATCTACCATCACCAAAACTTGATTACTTTCTAGTTCATGTTCCAGCGTCATGACAATGACCATGTGTGACTCCGTTTCCTCACCCCCTAGAGAAGCAAAGATGTGAGCTTCCACTCATGCCCCCCTTCTGCGCTGACCTGGTTCTCTTCCTTATGCATGCCCTCGTGTCCTGTCTTGGATACAGCAACCCTTTTGACTCTACTGACGTTCCCCGAAGATTTTGGTTTAGAAGGGCATTCCCTAACATAATGTCCCTTCTTCCCACAGTACATACATAAACCCTGTACTCTTCTGGCTTCCCTCTCTTCCCTTGACAAAGGCGCTCTGAGCGCACCTATCTCCATAGGTTCCGAAGGAGGGGTTTCAGTTCCGCTCGTTGTCTTACGCTGATTTTTGTCTCCACCATAAAACCCTCTTTCCCATCTTCGCCTGTTACTCCCCCTGTCAGACAGACGACTATCTAATCTCAGCACCAAATTCACCATATCTACAAAGGTAGTAGGCTGAGGATCTACATGAGCCACTACGTCTTTCAAATCATCATGCAACCCTTGATAGAAAAGGGACATCCTTTTTTCCTCTGGCCATCCGGCTTCAGCCACTAATCTATTGAAAGCCGTTAAATACGTGACCAATTCATCCGCCCTTGCCTTAGGGTTAACAGTTCCCGATCTGCGCTAAAAGTTGTAGCCCTGCGATCGAAAACCCTCTCGAATTCAGTCTTAAATGCAGACCAATCCGATAAAATGGCATCGTCATGTTTCACCAGTGGCACCGCCCAATCAGCGGCATCCCCCACCAAATAAGAAATCAAAAAAGCCACCCGGGAATGATTAGTGGGAAATGAAGAGGGTTTACAGGAGAAATGCATAAGAATCTGCGTCATAAACACATGTACCTTACGAGGGTCCCCTGAGAACCTCTCAGGAGTAGCCAATGGAATGGGCGGAGGAACAGTGACTTGAACAGTAGAAGAAGAAGTGGAAGCATTAAATGGGTTCCCGCTCAGGCGTTCCATGTTTTCCCGTAAGGCAGCGGTCTCAGCCTTAGAAGAGGCCAACTCCTGCTGTACCAAGACTAAGGCGTGTAACACATCCTCCATAGACGCCATTGCTGCTACATACGGATCAGGCAGAGTGAAAATTCGTGGGCTCGTGATTCTGTCAGGTTTGCACTCCGCAGGATCCGCATGCAGCAACAATGCTCCACCTCCGGACCCTCCGAACGCCCTGAAGTAATTACACAGGGCGTTCAGATGATACGGTGAGGGAAAAAACCCAAAAGGGGAAAAAACCCGAAAGAATAAAGAGGAGAAAGGAAAGGGCAGCAGGGATAAAGAAACTGTAAGACAAAATACACAAGGGTTAATACAGTTCTGAAACCCTACACTCATTACATTCTCACTAAAGCACAACCTAGTGAATCACCTGTAATGGATGTGTGCATACATCAACCGCTGATCTTTTCAACCTTCCCTCGATCCTGTTTAAACACAAATAGAAGGTAAGAACTGAATGCCTAGCCACCTTCTGTCTAAACACTGTTAGATAGACATAGTAACATACCCCTTTGCCTTTTAACAGCAGGCTCAAAAGTACTATCCATAACAAGTAAGATCAAACACCAATATCCAGCACCTTATGTAAAAAGAACACCAGTGCTGCTTGTAAGAGTATTTCTCCTCAAGAAAGGTCCATTAATCAACCTCTGTAGTTCAAAAAACAGGAAGTATTCTTATCCAATTAAATGTCACTTGAAATCTCAAAACCAAATACGGTATGACGTAGTTACCTCACTACAGTCATCCGCTTTGGCACTTGTATATCCACATGAAGTACTAAAGCCATGAAGTCACTGTTCGTGACGGCAGTGCGGAGGTCCACCAATCCCCCCCTGCACTCCGCCACTGAAATCACACACTGGAAACGAAAGGCTCGTCTAACCGCCGTTAGAAACACAGGGTACCTCCCATAAAGCCTCGGGACCAGGAACAGTAACGAGTGTCTCGCAGCCGCGAGATAAAACAGACACTGGTAAAGGAATTTCCCAAATGCAACCGCGCTAGCCAGCGCGTGTAATTTAATACCGGTACTGTAGATTCTTTACACCGGGAAGAAGAGAGAAACAGCAAGACCTCCAAACAAGTCAGGAAACAACGGAGCAGCAGCCGCCACCTCCGCTACGGAATCACGAGCACTGATTACCCGGCTCTGGCTCGTGATATTCCGGTCTCGCGGGGAATCCTGGGTACTGTGGTTCAAAGCCCAGGGATGCTGGGTAATGTAGTTTTATGCAGGCGCGGTGACCTGCTTCCTGACACCAGGAACTAAGGAAAACACTTCTGTTACCACTCCTAAGAGACGCTCAGGTGAGAACTTGCAGGGCGGCTGTTATTAAATGCCTCAGCGGGTCTTGGATCCAATTATCCTGTAATACTATAACATTTCTGAAGTATGCCGCTCAAGAGCTGGAAAATAAGGCATCAACTAAAGAGGACTCAGGGTAATAGCCCCGGCCATAGTCGGTCATGGACCCTCTCTTATTTTCTTTTTATTTATTTATTTATTTTTACTTTACACAATGGACACTTTCTTCCTCATTCCCTAGTATAGTGTAGATATTTTTAAATTTGAATCAAAAAAGCGCAACGTGACTTAACTTACACCACTTTCCTAAGTTTCAATCTCCTCCTAGAAAAGTTTGTGTAATTTCACGTTGCTATTTTCATTTTTATTTTTGTTTTTCTTAATCGATTTGTTGTTTATTTGTGCAGTTTTAAAGATGTATTGTTGATCGCATGGTGGTAAGTTCCACCATTTTATGATTTTTTGTACAAATCAAATAAAAGTAACCTATCAATCAATCTTCCCCTAACAATCCTAAAAGGACTATAACTAGTACATGTGGGAGTGATTCTGTATGCTCAAATGGTGCCGTACAACTCTTTCTCCCAATTTTTCCCTGCACTAATGGAAGCTTGTATACTCCCCATGATAACCCTGTTAAACCTCTTACCAATTCCATTTCCGGCAGGGTGATAAACAGGAGTTTTCATGGAAACTATACCATTCCTTTCCAGGAATTTGAGGACATTTTCAGATATAAATTGAGGACCATTGTCGCTCAAGATACGCTTAGGAATGTCTTCACGTAAAAACAATTATTCCAAAAAGATAACAACTTCTTTTGAGTCACATCTGTCAGTTATTTCAATCTCCGGCCCCTTGGAGTAGTTGTCAATAACTACAAGGATATATTTTACATGGCCATGATTATTCGCAATAGGACCAAGCCAATCAATACTTAAATCTTCCCAAGGATAATCAGGAATACGCCTAAACCCTAGGGTAGGTTTGAAAACTTTTTGAGTTTTATCAGAATTGGCACAGATGGAACATTGTTGGATGAATCTTTCAATATCCCTGTCTAACCTAGGCCACCAATAAGATAATTTAACTCTTGATTTAAGTTTGGTTATACCTAGGTGGCCTTCATGATTAATAGATAGAATCTTTAAGCGTAAGCTCGCATGTACAATTACTCTGTCTCCTCTGCACAGATGATTGCAATCATCAATACAAAGTTTGTCTTTAATTTCCCAAAATGGCTTCAAATCTTCTTGTAAATCGGATTTACTGGACCACACTTGTGTGACATGTCTAGAAACACTGTTTAAAATGTTGTCTTTAATGCATTCTCCTTCCCATTCCTTTTAAGAAATAGCCTTTAGCATATGCTCATTAACTTCATGTAAAATGGCAACCACGTAATTCTCATACATATCATAGGAATCGTCTTGGCAAGGTATAGGAGACCTGCTGAGATTGTCAGCAATCTGGTTCCTTTTACCTGGTAGATATTCGACATCATAAGAGTAACATAACAATTTAAGGCTCATTCTGGCTAACCTTGTCGTGGCTTTTAACAAACCTTCTGATGTGAGTATTTTAAGCAAGGGTTTTTGGTCTGTGCGCAAGGTAAATATGGTGCCCCCAACAAATTTCCTAAACTTCCCAATGGCCCAAACGGTGGCCAGCATTTCCTTCTCTATCACAGAAAATGTTTCTTCAAGAGAAGTCAAGGAACGGGAAGCAAATGCGATTGTGTCAGGTCTGACGTTGGTTCTCTTCAGGGCTGTGCTGATTGTCCTATAACCTCCCCCACACGACTCTCCCAGAGCCTGAAACAAGCAAAACAGACTACCAAGATCGTCCCGTGAGGGCGGGAAAGGAAAGGGACAGCTGGGAGGGAGATCTGAAACGACAAGAACAACAAATTAGCAAATACCCCCCTAGAACCCCACAAAGGAATATCCTACAATCCTTACCATTATCCACAACCTTATTATATTCCCCTACCTGTGTAGGAAATAAATAGATCTTTGTATTTGGGGAGGAATGGAGAGGGCCTTGATTGGGATAGGAAGCCAACTGCAACAATAAACATATAGGAACACAGTGAACATTTGAATACACAAGAAATAATATTACTTCCTCATTCCAATCCACCTACCACTCTATTACAGTGTTCTTCTTTAGGCTAGAACTATTCCCATGCTCAAGAACCCGATAGCGTCTCCCCTGTATAGTCAAAATACAAAGTGCAGGATAATGAAGAAACGATATAAGAATCATAAATGCACAAAAGACAGTATAGGTTTAATTCACCCTTGTCACTTTTTCCTGTTAGTAAAGTGTGTTTTCTCCTTTTGGGGAAGGATTCCGGTTCGTGACACCCTAGTGTTTAATCAGACACGAAATCTCTTTCCTTGCTCATAGATCGAATAGCCAGTTCTATTCACCGTATCTATAACGTGCAAGAAGGTAGTTGTACTGATGGCAATACACTATCTCGAATTGTACTACTCCAAAACCTATCCCCACAATGAGAACGCGGAAAAGCGTCTCGTCCAACGGGAATAGGTGCAAAGACTTCGTTACTTCACAAAGTCAAAACACAAGAGAGTTTGTTAATGCATACGTCCGTACTGCACACTTGCTCCGTTACTAAAGTCTTTCACCCGACCCAACGCTGGGTGATATCAATCAGAAACAAATATGGCCAAAGTTTCTCCTTTACGGAGCTTACCGCTACCTCTCCTCACCAACTCATCAAGGCAAAAATTATTGGCACTGCGAGAGAGTGCCAACTGTGTTTATTTCCGGGAAGGTGCGCAACGACGTCTTGGAGCGTGACGTCGTTTCCCGGCTTTCTGGGAACTATAGTTTGTTCCGTGCGGGTGCCATTTCTCCCGCATTAGGCGGGCGGCGTCCCTCGGTGGAGATCTGACAGTACATCCCCCCTTACAAGGGACGCCGTCCAGCAGCGGGCTTACCAGGAAACCGCCGATGGAACTTCGCAACCAGCCGAGGTGCATGAACCAAACGCTCTGGTTCCCAAGAGTCCTCCTCCCGACCAAAACCCTTCCAGGAAATCAGGTATTGAAGACGTCCCCTCACCCATCTAGAATCAAGAACCCCCCGAACCTCATATTCACGGTCCTGCTGAACCCAGATTGGTGATGGAGCCCGTCGAACAGGACAAAAAGAGGGCTTCAACAAGGACATATGAAAGACAGGGTGGATCCGTAAATGGGCAGGCAATCTCAATCTAACGGACACAGGAGTCACGTGTTTCTCAACCCGAACCGGCCCAATGAACCGAGGATTGAACACACTGTGTTTCCTGAACCTGATGTTCCGTGTAGACAACCACACCAACTCCCCCTTCTTGTACTCGGGACAAGGTCTGCGATGTTTATCTGCCTCCAGTTTGTACTTTGATTTAGCCTGGACGAGATTCCTGCGCGTCTCGGAAAGTACTCGGCGTATGCGCAACAATCTGGCCCTGACGTCTGCCAGCTTAACATTGTCGTTCGGTAACAAGGGACTGACTCTAGGGTGGTGACCATACATACAGAAAAAAGGTCAATGAAGCGTGGAAGAATGCTGTGTGCTGTTATATGCCACCTCGGCCACCCACAACCAATCCACCCATCCGTCTGTGTTAGTCTGGACATAGCATCGCAGGTACTGCTTCAGAGTCTGATTAAGTCTTTCGGTCTGGCCATCAGTCTGGGGATGAAAGCTGGTAGACAAGGAAGGGGATACCTGCAAGGCAGAACACCACGTCTTCCAAAACCGGGCAGTGAATTGAGCCCCCCTGTCGGACACAATCACTCTGGGTAGACCATGTTTCCTGACGACATTCTCCAAAAGGAGATGTGCCAAACGACCAGCCGTGGGGACCTGATCACATGCTAAAAAATGCCCCATCTTGGTCAGATAGTCTACCACCACCAGTATAGCTGTCTTTCCCTGATCTTTAGGGAGTCCGACAATGATTTTGACCGAGAACCTCTCCCATGGTGTTTCGGGGGTAGGCAAAGGATGTAACAGTCCCTGTGGTCGTTGATGGTCGGATTTCATCTGGGCGCAGGTCGTGCACTTCTTTCCCCATTGCATTAAATCATACCTTATCGAAGGCCACCAGAACTGCCTCAATGCTTTTTCAAGGGTTTTCACTGATCCCATATGTCCGGCACAAGGTGCTTCATGACACCATGCAAATAGAGTTCTTTGCAGAGACCTTGTGGGAACCAATACTTGAGATCCCCTCATAGGCACTCCGTGTCTCAATCTCCACTCCGGATGATGTCGAAGCCACGTTCTCCACACACAGGTTCGTATTCCTTTACGTACATCCTGCAGAAAATCCCCCGTCTGAGTTACACCCACAACATTGGCGGGATCAATGATGGATCTGCTAGGTGTCACAGCATGCATCGCAGGATTCTCTTGTCTCGTTAAGGCATCCGCCTTTTTATTCTCACTGCCTGGTCTAAACGCAACAATGAATTGATATTCTTCGAAGAATAACATCCAGCACAGTTGTCTTGGCGTAAGGTGACGGGCCGCACGTAAAAATTGAAGGTTCCTGTGGTCCGTATAGACCATCACCCTATGAGTAGCACCCAGCAGCCAGTGCCTCCATTCCACAAATGCATCACGGATGGCCAACAATACTTTTTCCGCGATGGTATAATTCTTCTCAGCGGGACTGAGTTTTCTCGACATTAAAGCAATGGGGTGTAACACTCCAGTGACTTCCTTTCTTTGTGACAATACTGCGCCTACTGCTACTTCAGATGCATCAGCCTCCACCACAAATGGGCGATCAGGATCCGCATGGGTCAAGACAGGCGCCGAGGAGAAGGCTTTCTTTAACCCATCAAACGCTTTTTGTGCTTTCGAATCCCAAACGAACCGTACATTTTTTCTTGTAAGACGGGTCAATGGCGTTACCAGAGCCGAAAATCCACTAATGAATCGCCGGTAAAAATTGGCGAATCCCAGTAAACACTGGATGTCTTTTACTGTGTTCAGACGAGGCCACTCCTGTATAGCCTTTACCTTTCTCTCAGCCATGACTTGACCCGAGGGAGTGAGCATCACCCCTAAGAACTCCACCGTAGTCACATGAAATTCGCATTTCGTAATCTTGCAATACAACTGGTGTCGTCGCTAGGCTTTAAGTACTTGGCTCACTTGCTTCACATGTTCTTCGGTGGTGTTGGAATACACCAAAATGTCGTCTATATATACGACCACAAACCTGTCAAGGTATTCCCTCAGCACTTCATTGAGAAAGAACTGGAAGGCAGCCGGGGCGTTACATAGCCCAAAGGGCAATATAAGATATTCAAGAGCCCGTACCACGTCTTGAAGGCCGTCTTCCATTCATCGCCCTGTCGAATACGCACAAGGTGATATGCACCACGCAAATCGAGTTTTGTGTAAATGGTGGCAGAACGGACTTGTTCTAGCAACACCGGAATCAGAGGCAGTGGATACTGATTCTTAATCGTAATGGTATTTAAAGCCCGATAATCAATACAGCACCTCTTTTCTCCATTAGCCTTAGGTATGAAAAACAACGGAGATGCTGCAGGTGATCTTGACGGCCGTATATACCCTATGGCCAGGTATTTATCCAGGTATTCCCGTAAGTATTCATTTTCAGGCACAGTTAGTGCATAGAGTCTTCCATTCGGTACCACCGATCCTGGGAGAAGATCTATTCGGCAGTCGTAGGCTCGATGCGGTGGAAGCTCTGCGGCCTGAACTTCACTGAATACGTCTTTGTATGCTGCATAACAGTATGGCAAGGTTACCTCTTTTTCGGCTGCTGTGGCTATTCCCTGGATTAAAGCCAAGGTCCTTGAAGGGCCTCCAGACTCGAGTACACAATGCAACTGACAATACTCGGATGTAAACCGTATTGTCTTGGTGGACCAGTGTATGGTGGGTTCGTGTTGTTGTAACCAGGGAAGCCCCAAAATAACGCAATATTGGGGTGCCTGATTTATATTGAAGGACAACTGTTCATGATGGTTTCCCTCGTAGATGAGCTCGTATTCAGGGGTATGAAACTTAATAGGACCGGCGATTAGTTCACTACCGTCCACAGCGTACACCATTTCTGGCTGTTGTTTCTCAATTAGCCTTACCCCCAATCTCTTTGCTTCTAAAAAATCCATAAAACATCCTGTTGTACCAGAATCCACCATGGTTTTAACATCTTTTACTTCGGATCCAATAACTAAGGACATGGCCAAAAACCAATGGTTGCTCCCCTGGTCCCGGCCAGGTAATATTGAAGGGATAACATTCCGGCTTGACAGGTCCCCTTCATTCGCCTTCAAGCTCTGGAGTTTTCCGACGTCTTCTCACTGCTGGTTTGGGCGTCACCGGACAGTCTCTCAAATAGTGCCCTTTTTTGCCGCAGTAGAGACAAAGACCGAATTTTCTACGGTGTTCCTTGTCCTGTAGCGTTAAAGCAGCTCTCACAGCTCCAATTTCCATATTTTCTGAGGATGAACCGGACTTCTCTACTTGTCCCCCTTTATCATAGGACAAAACGGGCTGTTCTTTTTTCTTAGTGTCGCCTTTTCTTTCACGCATTCTGTGGTCTAACCGCAAGGTCAGTTTGATCAGAGCCGAGCAAGACCGAGGCTGTGGATCTATCTGGGCCAATACGTCCTTCATCTCATTGTTTAGTCCTTGATAAAACAAAGCTGATTGCTTCATTTACGGCCAGTCCGTTTCTGCAACCAGACCACGAAAATTGTTCAAATAGGTTACCAAGTCGGAGGTGCCTTGCTTCAAGACTAGCAGCTCCCGGTCTGCAGTGAGTGTTTCAGCTCGGCGATCAAAGGTCTTTTCAAACTCTGCTCTGAACTCATCCCAATCGTAGAGGAGGGAATCATCTCGCCGAACCACAGGGACTGCCCATTGTGCCGCCTCCCCCCCTAAGTAGGAGATGAGGGAAGCAACCCTAGCCTGGTTAGTGGCAAACATCTTGGGCTTGCACATAAAGTGCAAAAGCACTTGTGTCATAAACACCTGCACTTTTCTATTATCCCCATAAAAGCGCTCCGAAGGCGCCAAAGGTATCTGTGTAGGCATTTCTACCACTACCGAAGTGGAGGGAGTAGAACTAGACCCGGCATCAAATGGGTTCCCCCGCATCCGGTCCAGTCTGCCCCTTAACTGTGCCGTTTCAGCTCTAGAGGCCGCCACCTCTCTGTTAGAGGCCGCTAGCTCCGTCTGTACTAACACTAATGCTGCCAATACGTCATCTATGGAGGCCATGATATAATCAACACAGCCAAGAAGAGAAGAGCAATCGTGGGCCGATAATTCTGTCAGGTCTGACGTTGGTTCTCTTCGGGGCTGTGCTGATTGTCCTATAACCTCCCCCACACGACTCTCCCAGAGCCTGAAACAAGCAAAACAGACTACCAAGATCGTCCCGTGAGGGCAGGAAAGGAAAGGGACAGCTGGGAGGGAGATCTGAAACGACAAGAACAACGAATTAGCAAATACCCCCCTAGAACCCCACAAAGGAATATCCTACAATCCTTACTATTATCCACAACCTTATTCTATTCCCCTACCTGTGCAGGAAATAAATAGATCTTTGTATTTGGGGAGGAATGGAGAGGGCCTTGATTGGGATAGGAAGCCAACTGCAACAATAAACATATGGAAACACAATGAACATTTGAAAACACAAGAAACAATATTACTTCCTCATTCCAATCCACCTACCACTCTATTACAGTGTTCTTCTTTAGGCTAGAACTATTCCCATGCTCAAGAACCCGATAGCGTCTCCCCTGTATAGTCAAAATACAAAGTGCAGGATAATGAAGAAACGATATAAGAATCATAAATGCACAAAAGACAGTATAGGTTGAATTCACCCTTGTCACTTTTTCCTGTTAGTAAAGTGTGTTTACTCCTTTTCGGGAAGGATTCCGGTTCGTGACACCCTAGTGTTTAATCAGACACGAAATCTCTTTCCTCGCTCATAGATCGAATAGCCAGTTCTATTCACCGTATCTATAACGTGCAAGAAGGTAGTTGTACTGATGGCAATACACTATCTCGAATTGTACTACTCCAAAACCTATCCCCACAATGAGAACGCGGAAAAGCGTCTCGTCCAACGGGAATAGGTGCAAAGACTTCGTTACTTCACAAAGTCAAAATACAAGAGAGTTTGGTAATGCATCCGTCCGTACTGCACACTTGCTCCGTTACTAAAGTCTTTCACCCGACCCAACGCTGGGTGATATCAATCAGAAACAAATATGGCCAAAGTTTCTCCTTTACGGAGCTTACCGCTACCTCTCCTCACCAACTCATCAAGGCAAAAATTATCGGCACCGCGAGAGAGTGCCGACTGTGTTTATTTCCGGGAAGGTGCGCAACGACGTCTTGGAGCGTGACGTCGTTTCCCGGCTTTCTGGGAACTATAGTTTGTTCCGTGCGGGTGCCATTTCTCCCGCATTAGGCAGGCGGCATCCATACTCGGTGGAGATCTGACAGTACATCCCCCTTACAAGGGACGCCGTCCAGCAGCGGGCTTACCAGGAAACCGCCGATGGAACTTCGCAACCAGCCGAGGTGCATGAACCAAACGCTCTGGTTCCCAAGAGTCCTCCTCCCGACCAAAACCCTTCCAGGAAATCAGGTATTGAAGACGTCCCCTCACCCATCAAGAATCAAGAACCCCCCGAACCTCATATTCACGGTCCTGCTGAACCCAGATCGGTGATGGAGCCCGTCGAACAGGACAAAAAGAAGGCTTCAACAAGGACACATGAAAGACAGGGTGGATCCGTAAATGGGCAGGCAATCTCAATCTAACGGACACAGGAGTCACGTGTTTCTCAACCCGAAACGGCCCAATGAACCGAGGATTGAACACACTGTGTTTCCTGAACCTGATGTTCCGTGTAGACAACCACACCAACTCCCCCTTCTTGTACTCGGGACAAGGTCTGCGATGTTTATCTGCCTCCAGTTTGTACTTTGATTTAGCCTGGACGAGATTCCTGCGCGTCTCCGAAAGTACTCGGCGTATGGGCAACAATCTGGCCCTGACGTCTGGCAGCTTGACATTGTCGTTCGGTAACAACAAGGGACTGACTCTAGGGTGGTGACCATACATACAGAAAAAAGGTGAATGAAGCGTGGAAGAATGCTGTGTGCTGTTATATGCCACCTCGGCCACCCACAACCAATCCACCCATGCGTCTGTGTTAGTCTGGACATAGCATCGCAGGTACTGCTTCAGAGTCTGATTAAGTCTTTCGGTCTGGCCATCAGTCTGGGGATGAAAGCTGGTAGACAAGGAAGGGGATACCTGCAAGGCAGAACACCACGTCTTCCAAAACCGGGCAGTGAATTGAGCCCCCCTGTCGGACACTATCACTCTGGGTAGACCATGTATCCTGACGACATTCTCCAAAAGGAGATGTGCCAAACGACCAGCCGTGGGGACCTGATCAAATGCTACAAAATGCCCCATCTTGGTCAGATAGTCTACCACCACCAGTATAGCTGTCTTTCCCTGATCTTTAGGGAGTCCGACAATGAAGTCGACCGAGAACCTCTCCCATGGTGTTTCGGGGGTAGGCAAAGGATGTAACAGTCCCTGTGGTCGTTGATGGTCGGATTTCATCTGGGCGCATCTCGTGCACTTCTTTCCCCATTGCATTAAATCATACCTTATCGAAGGCCACCAGAACTGCCTCAATGCTTTTTCAAGGGTTTTCACTGATCCCATATGTCCGGCACAAGGTGCTTCATGACACCATGCAAATACAGTTCTTTGCAGAGACCTTGTGGGAACCAATACTTGAGATCCCCTCATAGGCACTCCGTGTCTCAATCTCCACTCCGGATGATGTCAAAGCCACGTTCTCCACACACAGATTTGTATTCCTTTACGTACATCCTGCAGAAAATCCCCCGTCTGAGTAACACCCACAACGTTGGCGGGATCAATGATGGACCTGCTAGGTGTCACAGCATGCATCGCAGGATTCTCTTGTCTCGTTAAGGCATCCGCCTTTTTATTCTCACTGCCTGGTCTAAACGCAACGATGAATTGATATTCTTCGAAGAATAACATCCAGCGCAGTTGTCTTGGCGTAAGGTGACGGGCTGCATGTAAAAATTGAAGGTTCCTGTGGTCCGTATAGACCGTCACCCTATGAGTAGCACCCAGCAGCCAGTGCCTCCATTCCACAAATGCATCACGGATGGCCAACAATTCTTTTTCCGCGATGGTATAATTTTTCTCAGCGGGACTGAGTTTTCTCGACATAAAAGCGATGGGGTGTAACACTCCAGTGACTTCCTTTCTTTGTGACAATACTGCGCCTACTGCTACTTCGGATGCATCAGCCTCCACCACAAATGGGCGATCAGGATCCGCATGGTTCAAGACAGCCGCCGAGGAGAAGGCTTTCTTTAACCCATCAAACGCTTTTTGTGCTTTCGAATCCCAAACAAACCGTACATTTTTTCTTGTAAGACGGGTCAATGGCGTTACCAGAGCCAAAAATCCAATAATGAATCGCCGGTAAAAATTGGCGAATCCCAGTAAACACTGGATGTCTTTTACTGTGTTCAGACGAGGCCACTCCTGTATAGCCTTTACCTTTCTCTCAGCCATGACTTGACCCGAGGGAGTGAGCATTACCCCTAAGAACTCCACCGTAGTCACATGAAATTCGCATTTCGTAATCTTGCAATACAACTTGTGTCGTCGCAAGGCTTTAAGTACTTGGCTCACTTGCTTCACATGTTCTTCGGTGGTGTTGGAATACACCAAAATGTCGTCTATATATACGACCACAAACCTGTCAAGGTATTCCCTCAGCACTTCATTGAGAAAGAACTGGAAGGCAGCCGGGGCGTTACATAGCCCAAAGGGCAATATAAGATATTCAAAGACCCCGTACCGCGTCTTGAAGACCGTCTTCCATTCATCGCCCTGTCGAATACGCACAAGGTGATATGCACCACGCAAATCGAGTTTTGTGTAAATGGTGGCAGAACGGACTTGTTCTAGCAACACCGGAATCAGAGGCAGTGGATACTGATTCTTAATCGTAATGGTATTTAAAGCCCGATAATCAATACAGCACCTCTTTTCTCCATTAGCCTTAGGTATGAAAAACAACGGAGATGCTGCAGGTGATCTTGACGGCCGTATATACCCTATGGCCAGGTATTTATCCAGGTATTCCCGTAAGTATTCATTTTCAGGCACAGTTAGTGCATAGAGTCGTCCATTCGGTACCACCGATCCTGGGAGAAGGTCTATTCGGCAGTCGTAGGCTCGATGCGGTGGAAGCTCTGCGGCCTGAACTTCACTGAATACGTCTTTGTATGCTGCATAACAGTATGGCAAGGTTACCTCTTTTTCGGCTGCTGTGGCTATTCCCTGGATTAAAGCCAAGGTCCTTGAAGGGCCTCCAGACTCGAGTACACAATGCAACTGACAATACTCGGATGTAAACCGTATTGTCTTGGTGGACCAGTGTATGGTGGGTTCGTGCTGTTGTAACCAGGGAAGCCCCAAAATAACGCCATATTGGGGGGCCTGAATTATATTGAAGGACAACTGTTCATGATGGTTTCCCTCGTAGATGAGCTCGTATTCAGGGGTATGAAACTTAATAGGACCGGTGATTAGTTCACTACTGTCCACAGCGTACACCATTTCTAGCTGTTGTTTCTCAATTAGCCTTACCCCCAATCTCTTTGCTTCTAAAAAATCCATAAAACATCCTGTTGCACCAGAATCCACCATGGCTTTAACGTCTTTTACTTCGGATCCAATAACTAAGGACATGGCCAAAAACAAATGGTTGCTCCCCTGGTCCAGGCCAGGTAATATTGAAGGGATAACATTCCGGCTTGACAGGTCCCCTTCATTCGCCTTCAAGCTCTGGAGTTTTCCGACATCTTCTCACTGCTTCCTGCTACGGTTTGTCCTGCTCTGCTTTTTCCTGGTTTGGGCTTCACCGGACAGTCTCTCAAATAGTGCCCTTTTTTGCCGCAGTAGAGACAAAGACCAAATTTTCTCCGGTGTTCCTTTTCCTGTAGCGTTAAAGCAGCTCTCACAGCACCAATTTCCATATTTTCTGAGGATGAACCGGACTTCTCTACTTGTCCCCCTTTATCATAGGACAAAACGGGCTGTTCTTTTTTCTTAGTGTCGCCTTTTCTTTCACGCATTCTGTGGTCTAACCGCAAGGTCAGTTCGATCAGAGCCGAGCAAGACCGAGGCTGTGGATCTATCTGGGCCAATACGTCCTTCATCTCATCGTTTAGTCCTTGATAAAACAAAGCTGATTGCTTCATTTCCGGCCAGTCCGTTTCTGCAACCATACGACGAAAATTGTTCAAATAGGTTACCAAATCGGAGGTGCCTTGCTTCAAGACTAGCAGCTCCCGGTCTGCAGTGAGTGTTTCAGCTCGGCGATCAAAGGTCTTTTCAAACTCTGCTCTGAACTCATCCCAATTGTAGAGGAGGGGATCATCTCGCCGAACCACAGGGACTGCCCATTGTGCCGCCTCCCCCCTAAGTAGGAGATGAGGAAAGCAACCCTAGCCTGGTTAGTGGCAAACATCTTGGGCTTGCACATAAAGTGCAAAAGCACTTGTGTCATAAACACATGCACTTTTCTGTTATCCCCATAAAAGCGCTCCGAAGGCGCCAAAGGTATCTGTGTAGGCATTTCTACCACTACCGAAGTGGAGGGAGTAGAACTAGACCCGGCATCAAATGGGTTCCCCTGCAACCGGTCCAGTCTGGCCCTTAACTGTGCTGTTTCAGCTCTAGAGGCCGCCACCTCTCTGTTGGAGGCCGCTAGCTCCGTCTGTACTAACACTAATGCTGCCAATACGTCATCTATGGAGGCCATGATATAATCAACACAGCCAAGAAGAGAAGAACAATCGTGAGCCGATAATTCTGTCAGGTCTGACGTTGGTTCTCTTCGGGGCTGTGCTGATTGTCCTATAACCTCCCCCACACGACTCTCCCAGAGCCTGAAACAAGCAAAACAGACTACCAAGATCGTCCCGTGAGGGCGGGAAAGGAAAGGGTCAGCTGGGAGGGAGATCTGAAATGACAAGAACAACGAATTAGCAAATACCCCCCTAGAACCCCACAAAGGAATATCCGACAATCCTTACTATTACCCACAACCTTATTCTATTCCCCTACCTGTGCAGGAAATAAATAGATCTTTGTATTTGGGGAGGAATGGAGAGGGCCTTGATTGGGATAGGAAGCCAACTGCAACAATAAACACTTCGTTACTTCACAAAGTCAAAACACAAGAGAGTTTGTTAATGCATACGTCCGTTCTGCACACTTGCTCCGTTACTAAAGTATTTCACCCGACCCAACGCTGGGTGATATCAATCAGAAACAAATATGGCCAAAGTTTCTCCTTTACGGAGCTTACCGCTACCTCTCCTCACCAACTCATCAAGGCAAAAATTATCGGCACCGCGAGAGAGTGCCGACTGTGTTTATTTCCGGGAAGGTGCGCAACGACGTCTTGGAGCGTGACGTCGTTTCCCGGCTTTCTGGGAACTATAGTTTGTTCCGTGTGGGTGCCATTTCTCCCGCATTAGGCGGGCGGCGTCCATACTTGGTGGAGATCTGACAGATTGTTTCAGCTAACCCATTGTCACTAAACTGAGATAGGACAGCACCAAGTCCTTTCCCACTGGCATCTGTGGTGATGGTACTGTGGGCTCTGCAATCAAAAGCATGTAAAGTCAGGGCCGAAACAAGATCCCTTCTTATACTGTCAAAATCTCCTTGTAGGATATAATTTCAATGAAAATCTTGCTTGACTTTAAGGAGTTGCCTGAGATTGAAGGTTTTACTGGCAACGTTTTTTATAAACGTTGAATAAAACTCCACCATGCCTAAAAATGACCTTAAGTCATCTTTAGATTTTGGAACTGGAGCATTTTCAATAGCACAAATTAGTTTCTTTTTTAGAGAAATACCAGAGCTGCTTACTTAATGACCCAAATAGGTTTGAGAATTCATGCCCCATTTACATTTTTTGAGTTCAGCTGTTAAACCCTTATTTTCAAGCACACTTAGTACATTAATAAGTCTTTCATCATGCTCTTCTCTGACTTTGCCCATAGTTAGAATATCATCCTGGAAGTAGGTAACACCTTTAAAACTCTTAAATAATGTATGCATTAGTCGTTGAAAGACTGCGGCTGCTGAAGCCAATCCAAAAGGCATCCTGACAAACTGATAACATCCAAAAGGAGTGATAAAGGCAGTTAGGTTTTTGCTGGAGTCATGTAATGGAATCTGGTGGTAAGCCTTAGTCAAGTCAATTGTCGAAAACCATTTTATTCCACTAGTTTGTGATAAAAGTTCATCAATCCTAGGTAGAGAAACTTGTCAATCAAAATGTTCTTGTTAAGGTCTCTCAAATCCACACATAAGCGGATGCGGCCATCCGATTTCCTCGTGACGACCAATGGGGCCAACCACTCAGCACTTTCTATGGGCTCAATGACACCTTTCTTTTCCAAAATATCTAATTCTTTCATTACATCACCTTTTACACATAAGGGAATATTTCTTGCTTTGTGGCAAACGGGATGAGCATCCTCCTTGAGTACAATTTTGTGTGAAAAACCATTCTATTTGCCAACATCTCCTGAAAAAACTTTAGGGAATTGTTTTACAATTTTATCTAGGAATTCCTTATCCCCTTCATCTAGAATCATAACTTGGTTGTCATTTTTGGCATTTAAAATAATACCCAAAGCATCTTGGTCAACCCAGCCTAGGACTGAAGGACCGACCTCTGCAACATAAAGTTTACCCAAACACTTTCTACCTTTGAATTCGAAGATTTCTTCCACAAACCCGACCATAGGAATCTTTTCACCAGTAAAGGTGACAGGTTGGATATCGGAAGGTAATAAATCCTTATTTAAAGTGTCAGCAAACAACTCATTCCATACATCATGTTTGATGATAGTGTAAGGAGAGCCTGAATCAGGTACTAAGTTAATCAGAACACCTATATTTATGTCACATCTGTTTTGTTTTTTAGATTTAGAATTGACATTTGACACTGTATCTTCAGTGTCACAGTAATCAATAATACAAAAAATCATCATCACTAGATGAATATGAATTATTTACAGTTGTCTCATCAGTCTCATCAATACACTTGACTTTTTGCTCTGTTTAATTTTATTTTGCAAGTGACCAACCTTATTGCAATAATTGCATTTAGATTTTAAGGCAGGACACTTTGCATCGTTGGCATAATGCCCACTGTACCCACATCTGTAACAGTTAGGAATCCTATCACTTTTATTCTCAGTAGAAACACCAACACTTCTCTTGTTGGAGTATGAAGATGTTCTGTCACCTTTTTTAAATTGACAATGAGACACCTTATTAACGAATAACCCCTCTTCTTTGTCACTGTCTTTCAGAGCAACCTTAGCACACCATTTGGACATTTCTGCCTTTCTTATAATAGCAAAAATCTCATTAAGTGGGGCATCACCACATGTCCATAATTTTTCTTGGATGGAAGAATTGTTAGAGTGCATAACCAATTGATCCCTAATGAAACTATCATGAAGTGTAATAAATTCACAATTAATGGCAATTTTTTTTAAAGATGAGACATAATCTTCAACAGACTCAGATTTCCCTTGCTTCCTTTTGAAGAATTCATATCTGCTAATTCCTACACAAACAGGAGGGTAGTAATGAACATCTAAATCATCAAGTGCACCAAGGAATACATTCGCAGAATCAGCTGGTCAAACTTTTTTCTCCATATGGTTAAATACTCTGTTACCTTCTGGACCTAGACCATGTAGAAGCATTTTTTTCTTCCTAGATTGAGAAAACGCTTCATCCTGTTACTCCTCCAAAGCTTCAATATAATTTAAGAAATACACTTTTCACTCTGACCACCTAATTAGTGGTTCACCTGGACGTGGTAAGAATGGAACAAGGGTGTTCAACCCATCTTGTGACGCCATTTAAAATAATAATAAGTTTATCAATTAAGAATAAGGTAGGCACAATTGTTCAATACACAACAACAAAAGAGTAGTAAACATAAAGTGTGTAAATGAATAGTTCCACCATCGATAGTATCACAGCATTTAACATTAAGTCGATGTGCAGTAAAGGTTATGGTGTGCACATCACTGTGTTAAAAGGAACCAAACATGTGATATGTGGTGTGCATTTCACTGTAGAATGAATTGCTTTGGATAATATATAAATAAAGTACCTTGCGATCGTGTCCGAGTGATGTGTTTCAATGAGGAGAAGAAGGATTGAATTTGAGAAGAAAAACAGAAAATCCAAAATGGTGTCACGTACGTGACCTCCAGTGATGATGTGTGTGTGTGACCCTGCACAATCACACGAGCACTCGCGAAGGAGAATCTTGATGGAAGGTAGACGTTCCTTGCTGCTCTCAACTGGAACGGTGTCAATTCAATAGGCTTTATTCAATTTTCACTGTATTAAAAAATCATAAAAGCAGGTACATACAAAAATACTTCCATACAATCCAACACCAATAAATAACATCTGAATTAAAAAATTATTAAATCCTTAGAGTGAATCTATCGAATAGTTAGCAGTTCATAGTGATTTCCGTAATCTTAAAACATTTTTTAAAAACATTGTCATAAACATTATGCATGCAGGGTTCCCTAATTGCTGCAAGTTCAGATACGCTGGCCTACATTGCCGCCATGCACCATCTCTCAATTATTGCTTAATCCATCTACAGCGTTCTTTTTTGTATATTTTACAGAACATGACCAGATGGAAGGTGGATTGGGATGACATGTTGTCACATGGGCATACCGCCAGGGTTCTATGCCAGTCGTTTTTAGCTGGGAACGTCACTAGACGATGGAATAGATTAAATCTAAATCTGGTCAGAATGAAACGTTCAAACCCCAAAGTCACGAGGTTTAGATAAGGTTGTATTCCATGGGTGGTCAGCAGCAATTGATGTTCGGGCCCAGTTTTCTTAATGACCTCCCCTCCAAGTCTCATTATATTAAAGTGCTCCATGCATAGGTGTTTCAAAACTTTCTTTGGGATTTATCCTATTAATTTAGGGTTACTGTACCATTCTGGCCTTTGTATATCGTTTAGCACCCTCCTGACATACTCAAGCCATTTAATGTGCTTTACGTTATCAAGGGCCATATCGTCTCTAATTATTCCCTGGTTTAGACCAAGTTCTTGTGTCGCCCAGACTCTGCGCCACAGCAAAATTGGTTGGATTCTAATCAAATCAGTTAGATGATCCATACCTAATTCTGCGTGGCAATTATAACCCGATGTGCCCTTTGGAAGGGCCAACAGATATCTAAAAAAATTGTTTTCAGCGATTCGAAGTGATGTTACATCCTGGTACCCCCAAATCCCTGAACCATAAAGAGCAATGCTTCTGCATTTTGCCACATAAATACTAAGCATGATTCCGGGCTGTTTTTTACCCAGTTTACTTGTGAAATTTATAACAGCCGCGATCGATCGCTTAAAAGCTAGAGTCCTGTTTTTCATTTCCGGGCCCCAAGCACCCGATCTTTCAATGTTTTGGTATGTTCTACTTGGAGGCCTGCCACTTTAAGTTGTTTGCACCTGCCACCACCTTTACCACAGCACATCACAAAAGACTTCTTGGCGATAACTCTGAGGCCTCTAGTCTCCATGAATTCTACATACTTAGTTAGGGCCTTTTGTGCACCCACCTTAGTCCTAGCCATCAACACTGCGTCATCCGCATACAGGAGGGAAGCTATCTGCTTATTGCCATACCTTGGTGAATCAATGTTACTTGCCACCAGTTCCTTTTCTAGAATGTTCGTATATAATGAGAAAAGGAGTGGGGCCAGCACGCAGCCTTGTCTCACCCCCTTCTGTATGCGGAAGGACCCCGTGCATTCCCCCCCAATCCGTACCTTACTTTGGCCGTTGCACTTGAGTATAATTGTCTCAGAAAAAGGACAATAGCTGGGTCCACGTTCATCTCCTCTAATGTTTCCCAAAGTTTTGTGTGCACTACGCAATCAAAGGCAGAGGAGAGGTCGACAAATATTGCATACAAGCAACCATCTTTGGCCCTGGTATACTTCCCTTGTAGCAATACAAAATTTAAGACCTGCTCAACCGTGCCCATCCCTGACCGGAACTCATATTGTACAGGGGTTAAAATATCATGTTCCTCGGTCCACGTCTGTATTTTATTCAGGACCACTCTCCCTGAGCAATTTTCATTAATGAGAGCAGGAGAGATATGGGTCTGTAGTTTGATGGGCTTTCCCTATCACCCTTTTTATAGATGGGAATTATCACTGATTCTGCCCATGTTTTTATAAATCCTTTGCCACAACATGCACCCAAGACCCGCAAGCAAAGTGGGGCCCATAGATCAATATTCATCTTGTAAAGATCACTAGGGATTCCATATGGCCATTTGTACCTCCTCAAGGGTAAACTCAAGTGGAATGGGGAGAAAAATACTCGCTGTTTGCGATTCCCCCGGGCAGCTGCTATAGACGTTAGAAAAAAAAATCTATCCAGGATTTTACATCAATGACTATTTCAATCCTAGCCATCTCTTTGTTGTTGAGGAAAGGTGTGTTAACTACCTGCCAAAATAATTTCGCATCTTTACTCTCAGCAGCCTTCAATAACTCCTGCCATGCTTTATCTTTAATTGTTTTCTTTCGTTGGCGCCTAGCTAGATTATATGACTTCCTATGCGCCATTATTTCCTCATGATCCCTCGGTTTTTTACTTAATACTAACTTAAGGGCCGTATGCGCCTTTGTACATTGAGAGTCGAACCAGCCCTTAGTTTTATTACTTTTTTTGGTGCGGGACCTAGTTAGGACACTCTGTATAGCAGTAGTGATATTACTAAATGCCTCCAGAATTTCCTCATTTGAGGACTTCTCCTCTAAGCATACCAAAATGGGAACCAAGACATTTTCCACTATTTTCTTGAAAGTTTTTATTTGGTCTACCGAGCTCCATTTCAGAGCGAGACCATTTTGTCGTGCAACTACTAGGTCTTGCGACCATACCAGAGTCTCAATAGTGGAGGTACTTTTATTTCCTGGGACACTAACAAGCATTTTCAGAGGCAAATGGTCGCTCAGTCCGATGCTAGGGATCTCAAACTTAACCACCCGACCAGCAAACCTATTTGGCATGATGATATAGTCAATGACTGAGTGAGACCCCTTGCTAAAAAGGTAGAGGAAAACTCAATTTTAGGGGAGCACAACCTGTTTGCGAAGCCAAGATCGAAGTTGGCCATGATGTTATTTAATATTTCCCCTTTCTCATTATGCTGAAAGTGACTCCTACCCGCAGTCTCACCCACCCCATATTCCTGAAACCCACATGTTTCACTATCACATAGGTTTAAGTTAAAATCACCTACCCACACCCATATATAGGGGCCGATTAGGATGGCGGACGGACTTGCGTCCGTCCGCCACCCCTGAGTAGGAGGGACCGTCCGCATGGGCAGCGGCGGTCCCTCCATGGCAATTAGGATGTTTTACATTGCGGCGGGTGCTGCTTGAAGCAGCACCCGCCGCAATGTAAAAAACGAAAGCTGTGCATTTGCATGCACAAAGCGGCAGGCACCGCGCGGTGCCTGCCGCTTCGTGCACGCAAAGGCAGGGGGTACCATAGGTACCCCCCTTGTGCACCCCCCACGCAACCTTCAACCAGGGGACCCGCAACGGGCCCCCAAAGTGATTGTCCGTATGCTTTTCCACGGCGGAAAAGCCGCCGCGGAAAAGCATTACTTTCCCTACATCCTAATATGGCTGGCGGTGTCTGACAGACACCGCCTGCCATGTTAGTGCTTTTCCGCCGTGGTCGCCTTCCGACCGCGGCAGAAAAGCGGCGGACAGATTGTGAGACCCACCAGCCATCCTGATTTGGCGGTGGGTCTTTCAGGCCTCCTCGGCGGATTTCCCACATACCACCGCCGGCCCGGAGTATGCGGGAAATCCGCCATCATAATGACCCCCATAATCTTTCCCTGTCACACTTTTTATGCCCCTTAATTCACGTGTCAGGTTTGTTAATACTTCCATGAGGTCAGAGTTCTTAATGTTGTTATAAAAATTAACCACAACCAGAACATCAGAAGAATTTAGGGCCAGATGTAGGTAAATTCCATTTACCGATTCATAAATACCGACTCATACCGAATCGGTATTACAGAATCGGTAAATGGACTGTAGGTAAAAAATCGGTAAAAGTTACCGAATCGGAATTACTCGGTAACCCAATTCGGTAATTACCGAATCGGAAAATTCCGAGTCGGTAAATTCCGAGTCGGTGAAACCCAAGCATTCCTATGGGCCTCCTAGCCCATAGGAATGAATGGGATTTACCGAATCGGATAAATCCGAATCGCAATATACCGATTCGGTAAATTTACCGAGTCGTGAGTTTGAAAACAGCCATGTGAGCCTGCCAACCAATTAGGGACCCCCTCCACACCCCACAACCAAGGCCCTGAGAATCCAACCGATCAGATTGAAGCACTCCACCCCAGTACCTGGGAGTGGCCACACCCATGCAGGTGCAAAGCCAACAGACCAAACATTTCTGCAGAGGTGAGAGGAGCAGAGCATCCACAGGCAAGCAGTGCAACAGGATGGAGTCAACTGAAGGCCAAAAGGATGGTGGGGAGAGAAAAAGGAAAATCAAGTTCAGCCCTGAGGAACTACAGGTGGCTGTTGAGGAAATTGTCAGCCACTACAGCCAAATTTTCGGGAGGCTCTCTCTGCATGTTGCAGAGAGTGTGAAGAGGAACATTTGGATTGCCATACAGGGCAAAGTGAATGCCATAGGTGTGACCCACCGGGAGATTGAGGACATAAAAAAGCAGTGGTATGACCTGCGCATCGTGACAAAAAAGAAGATTGCGGCCCAGAAAAAGGATGCTGGGGAGACTAGAGGTGGCAGGAGCAAAGCCCCTAAGCTGACAGCAATTGAGGAGCTAGTGGAAACCACCATGGAGCCAGAATGCATCCATGGGATAGGAGACATGGACAGCACAGCAAAAGCTACAAAAAAACAAGGTAAGAGGCATGTACCCTTATCCACACCCATCAACCTGACCCCGTACCCCACTGTGTAGACCCATCATACTGCATAACAACTCATACTCGGTGTTAGCAATGCATCATGATAGACGTAGTCATGAATACATACATGCAAAGCATCCACCACATGACTCAGCAAGGCATGCCACACACATCACCAAACACACAATGTGCATGGGGCAAAGATGTGTAGACTATTTATTTAGGAACTACACACAGGTGAACAACAACATTGACCCTATGTCAATTTTATTCCACAGGAGAGTCCTCACCCAGTTCAGCACCACCAAGGGAGGAATGGCCAGCTGCACCTAAGAGAGGGGAGAAAGAGAAGAGACAATCTGGTCACAGCGCGGTAGAAGGAGGCAATGACAACACCCAGGCAGCCTCATCACCAGACCGACCCACAACACCTGTCCCACTTTCCCCTCTGTTGTTTGGATCGCCTGAACTGACAAACACACCCATTGCAATGTCCAGGGTGTCCATGCCGGGAATGGGGCAAGTAGGCATGAGGAGCCCCCTCAGAGGATCCTGCAAACCTCTGATTCGGAGGATGAGGATGACATCCCCCACAAGAATGCACCTGTGGCTGACAGGGCAAGACCACCGACAGCAGCTGGCGCTGCGCGCACCAGTGTGCTTGGCAGGAGGGCACGTGAGGGTGGGCAGGGGCAGGAAGGGGAGAGCCTCTTCTGTGGCCTGGAGGGCACAATGGTGAAGGTCCAGCGGCAGCAGGCCAAAGCACTGTTAGCCATGCATAGGCAGGTCCGCTGCAGGAACAGTAAAATGTCCAACATGGACAAGGGCATTGGCCACATAACCTCAAGTCTGGACCAAATTGCAAAGGGGATTACAGACATCTCCACATACATGGGAGTACTGTCAGATAAGCTGGACAGGGATCATCTGCAGCGTGCCAGGGATCGACAGTACATGCGCCAACAAACTAAGGCAATTAATCGATTTGCTACTAGTACCTCACTACTCTGCAGACGCTCTATTTCCATGCAGGATGCAGTAGTGCACTGCTGCACAGACTTGACACGGGGCATGGGGAGAGTGACATCTGCGATGGAGCAGATGCTCAACACCAACACTGGCAATGCTGGTGACACCGGTGTGGAGGAGACAGAGGGGTCAAGCAGCAGGAGTGGCTCTAGCACACCAGTCCCGGAGGTGCGCAGGAGCGGCAGGCGCAGCCATGCAGAGTCAGGCCCCAGCAGGGGATCTGAAAGCCAGGAACAACAATCGCGCAATGTAGTGCGTGGATGTAAGCACTGACCTATGGTGCTGATTTACTGAACTGCGCACAGTGACAGAAACTGAGCAGGAGCAGGCAGAGACATTGACTTTGAGTAACAAAGCCTTTTCTGTGTGACAATGATGATGTAGTGCAGATTAAACTACACTTGTCAAACACTACACCTGTCTCTGTGTCATACATTACCTAGAAATATCGACGTGTAATTTCTGTCCGTCTCAATCTACCATCTAATGCTGCTGGTCCTGTTGCCTGGGGCTCTGCATGTTCTTGGTCCTCATCAATGTCCTCGTGATGTGTCAACTCCACCTCTGTGCCTTCCTTGGTAGCAAGATTGTGCAAAATGGCACAGGTCACAATTATCTTGCAACACAGTATGGGGGTGTACTGTCGAGCACCTCCACTCTTGTGGAGGCAGCGGAACCTGCTCTTGAGGAGTCCAAATGTTCGCTCCACTACGTTGCGAGTAGACCTGTGTGCCACATTGTATCGCCTTTCGGCTCTGTTGGTTGGGTTGAGGTATGGTGTGAGCACAAAGGAACGCAGGGCATATGCACTATCACCTGGGAGGGAATGAGAGGTACATGAGTTACAAACACATTGCACATTCAGCTGCCATTCATTACAGGGTGTGTTACACGTATTTACCTAGCAGATATCCATCTCCAAAATCTCCAGCAACTAGCCGTGTGTATATTACGCTGTTCTGGAAAATGTAGGAGTCGTGCGTGCTCCCAGGAAATTTGCCCACTATGTTGGTGATGATGTTGCCTGCATTGCATATCACCTGCACATTGATGGAGTGCGTAGACTTACGGTTTCTGTATATGTGTTCAGTTGCTGCAGGTGGGCATAGGGGAATGTGGGTGCCATCTATGCAGCCTATCACATGCGGGAAGTGTGCCAGTCCATAGAAATCTGTTTTTGTTTTTGCTAGTTCCGCAGGTGTGTCAGGGAACCGGATGTAATGTCCCATTCTCTGCATCCAGGAACTTCCTGAAGAAACGGGACAGACAGCTCTGGGATACACCTCCTACTGCAGCTATCACACTCTGGTAGCTCCCAGAGGCCAGCAGGTGTAAGCTACACAGCACCTGGACATGGGGTGGGATGGCGTGGGCCCTGGGTGTTGGGTGATCCAGGTATGGCTGGAGGTCCCTTATGAGGTCCATGATGGTCCTGGGGTGCAGCCTGTACCTCTGGAGTATCTCAGGCTCAGTCAATTGGAACAGTGTGATCCTCTGCCTGTATACCTGCTCCTCCCTTTGCCATACCCTCAGACCTGCAGCCTGTAGCCTTCGCCTCCTCGCAATCACATAGAGTGCCGCCATTTTTGCAACACTGTTGCATTTTGGGCCCATTTTTATAGGCTGCACATGGTTACCACCTGCTTTCAGTCCATGGTAAATACCGACTCTTAAATACCGATTTTCATTTAATTCGGTATTTTTGGCTTTTCCTACAGCTCGATGGGCATTTTTTCCGATTTCTTATTTACCGATTCGGTGAATAAGGACTCGGTAAATAAGGAATCGGTAAATACTGATTCAGTATATATGTATACGGTAAATACAGATTCGGTATTTTCCCGATTCATATTTACCGAATCAGTATATTTTTGACTCCTACATCTCTTTTTCTCAATACCGGTCGGTAACGGACGATTTTACCAATTTTGGCCCGTTACCGACCGGTAAAGGGCTACCTACATCGGGCCCTTGGTGAGATGGTGACCAATTGAAAATAATGTGTGCTTGTTCTTCCCGGGGTAATGCTAGCGTTCAGAAGGTTAGAAACATAAACGCATAATCCCCCCTTATGCCTCCCATGGCTAGAACGCACCGCTGGAACATGGAAGGTTCTAAAACCATCTAGATGTATTTCAGTTAAAACCCAGGTCTCCTGAACACAGAGAATATCAAAGTTATTAACAAAATCTCCCCACGCTGTTTCTTGTACTTTGTTCACTAGCCCACACACGTTCCAGGACACTACACTTACTTGACAACCTGGTGTTCTGGTGCCTTTTGGACTAGGAACATTTTTGTCTATTTTAGATTCAGACATGCAATACATCGTGTCTTGTAATATCGTGGGATTCAAGGGCTCGGTACCAATCTTTAGACTCATATTCAGGTCTAATTTAGATACATAGTGACCCCCCCCCCGTATCTTGTAAAGGCTCAGACACTTTGCTCTTAGGAATGGGAGAAGTAGAAAAGAGTTCCTCTCTTGTTTTGCAGTTATTCGAGCACTCATATGTGCTTCCTATTTGAAGAGCAGATGGAATAAGTCATTTGTTTATATCTAAGCCTGAGAGGGGTTCAAATAAGTTGTGTAATGGAATGTTCCAGTACTCATTTGGATTTGTAGGGCGATGATCATTACCAAAAGGAAGAAAAAACCTATTTGGGTGTTGAAGTGAAGGAAAATGCGGGTGATTGTTTATATACTGTCTTGGGGTAGCGAGATACTGTTTACGGTGGGGGAGTTGGAGGGAATCAGGGCGGCCCAATATTGGTGGATAGGTCGGAGGCATCATCAGGGTTTCAGGATAAAAATAACTCAGGTTGCGAGATGATACATTACCCTCCTTTCTTCCTGAAAACCAATCACTGATGTGCGCGACTACTCTGTGGTCCCTGAAATTTACTATCACCACATCCCCCTCAATGTCTTTAGGTCGCACACCCACCCAACTGCACCGTCTTACAGATATTATGTCTCCGTTCAGATATGATGGAAGGGGTCTATTATTTTGCAACCAGTGGATAAATTTGTTTTTAAGGCTGATGTTAGATTCTATACTTCCTACTGGCACAACGGGAACTCCAGTCAAGATAATAACGTAGTTAGATGATTCTGGTGGTAAATCTACGTTATTTCTGTAAATTGATTTTACTTGGTTCGTTTTTGGTGCCTTCGTTAGGGTAGGATTTCTGGTGACAGAGGTTTTCAGGGGACCTGATTTAACCCTTTCTTTATGTGAAGCTTGCATGGCCACCGATTTAGGAGGGTTATTATCTAGGGTCGTTTTTTTTGGTATGGAATTAACCACTTGTGGCAAGGATGTTTTCTGTATTGGATATTTAGTTGCTATGTGGGTTTCCCCTGGATTGGTTTCTTTTGGGGTTTCATGTAAACTAAGAGCTGCTACAATACGATCCATGTTTTCCCCTAACCTTTTGACTCTCTGTAGGAGTGATTTTAGGAGGTGTTCAATATCCTCCATCATCCCTATTGCCGACAGAGCTTCTGGCACAAAAGTTGTTTTTGTTTTGAGCCCTTTGAGTGCGTCCTTCTCTACCTCCTTAGATATCATGGTTGTTGTGATCACAGGTGATAGAGATGTATTTGAGGATTTGGCCCCTTTTCTAACCCCTCCCTTTCTCCTTCTTTTTCTAGGTGGGGAACAATGTGCTCCCTTGTATCTCTTGGTTTGTATCTTTTCCTTGGAAACGCTGTCTGCCGTCAGCAATTGCGTTTCCATTGGTGTCGCCACCTCCACAGATAGGTTAGATACGGGAGATGTAACATTTAAGTTAGACTGAGAGACAATATCTAACACTGTTGGTGCATTTAAATCAATTAGAGAGGTCGATATAGAGGGGGGCCCATTGCTGGTAGTATCCTCATTTATTTCAATAATATGGGGGGGGTGATCTAAGTTGAAAGATTAAAGGGATGTTTTCAGTATTAAATAGCTCTGGATCTGTATCCGTAGCTAATGAAGTGTTGTTTTGTAAATCTAAAGTTGGTGCCTCTTTCTGGGCCAAAATTTTGGGCTTTTTTTAAGGAGTTCGATAGAGAAACGGCGCTCGGCACGTTTCTCGGCCAGCGCAATCTCCCTATCTATTTCCCTATTAGCCCTGGCAAAGTACTTATCTAGAGGTCCAAGTATGGAAACCCCTACAGTGGGGGGTAAAGAATTCTCCACACATATAGACATCCTAGTGTCTATAATCCAAGTCAATAATAAGAAATAATCAAATCCAATACAAGTTAGCCAAGAACCCCCAAATAATCAAATTTTACAAATGGCAGTAGATAATAAGAGTCAGTCACCAAAACAGCTTGCTGGTTCGGAGTCGTAAGGGCAAGGTAGAGTCCTGGACAAAATGTTAGAGGGCGGGCCCAGCCCAGCCTCCTGCAGCCCCTGACGGCCACAGACGGCCCGCCCTTTGTCCGGGCTTCGCCCCGTGCTCCGTTCCGCGCGCGTCCCGCGTGCGTGTTGTGGGCACTCCTATTTAAGGTGGAGAGGCAGGAGGGGGCGGGAAGAGGACCAGCTGCGGCCGATCAGCGCCGCTGAGGAGGCTGGTCCTCGCAGTCCCGCCTCTGTCCGTGAGTGGGGCAGATGTCCTGAAACAAATCCTTGGAGTTCTGAGTCCCAGCGTTAGTGCAGCCACAAAGGTCCAAGTCCCACGAGCGGCTCCCGCGAAGCGGGGGCCGCGAGAGGTGGCGTAGTGGTCGGATACAGCAAAGGGAGAAAGAGGGTCCACAACAGGGTTCACTACGGCAACAACCCTTCGGCGTAACAGCAAAGAGGCTCCCAGTCAGGTATGCTCACTGCAGGTTCTTCTGGAACGGTGTCACAACTCGAAAGATGTGGTCGAGGAGGCCGTTGAAATCGTTTAAGCAACAGTCCGGTGCAATAATCAGGTAGACACCAGTTAAAATCTCAACACCGCACTGCACTTGCACCTGTACTCACAAGTAGAGAATACTCAACAATGTTAGTTCTCGATCAACTCTAAACGCAGCACAGCAGCACAGTGAAATTGTCAACCATGCATTAGTCATATAAATGCAATAAGTTCGTAAGTAAGTAAGGATTCCTCTTTAAGTTAAGAATAACCCGAAAATATAAACAAACTTGTGTGGGTTTTTGTACTGGTTGTCCTCTGCTTGCTTGAACGCTCGTATCCCTTCTTCTGTTGCCAAAATGTAAGCCCACCATGTACCTCCAGTAAGCACCACAGAGCTGCGTTGCAGAGAGGCCATGCCCCATTTTACACTTCTGTGCAATGCATCTCTGTGGCACTTACTGGACATACCTGGTGGGTTAGTTGGCCCCCAGGAACCCTAAGGATTCAAGGGGACTTTATCCCGCAACTTAAAAAGCCCAAAGGGTGAGTTTGGGGTGAGTTTGCACACATGTCACCTCAGGCCCCCCCTCCCTTCATCAGCATGCAAGCGCACCCTGTGGCACATTTTAAGAGGTAGTTTTAATCCCCCTGCCCTATTATGTACTAGGCGCTTACCGAGGAGATCATGATAATCACAGGGGTACCCCAATGCATAGTGTTCCCTAGTATATGTAGTTGTTTTCACTGTATTCTAAGTGTCTTTTAGCGATCCACTGGCTCTAGGCGTGGTTAGTCAGAGTCAGTTAACACCAGTACCCGTCTGAAAAAGTTGCGGGCACAGGATGATTTTGTAACAAGGCCTCTTTCTGCTCCTCTGTTGGTTCTTTCTGCACATGTCTTGCTTCTTCCAGCGCTTTTCTTCATGTTTGAGGACTTCTGTTGCTTCTTTCTGCATTTATTTTGTTTCTTTCTGTGCGTTTTTTCTTCTTTCTTCACATGTCCTACCTCTGTAGGCATAGTTAGAAAAAAAGTTTAAGATCCAAGGCTTGTCCCCAGGCGTAAGGTAGTAGGGCAGCAGGATAAACAGGGCAGCAATCCTGGCAGGTCAGCATTCTTGTATAGCAGCAGTCCAGAAGAGTGACAATTCATTCAGCAGCACAGAAATCCTTCTTTCTGGCGGAGTATCCACAGGTTCAGGTGTGTACTTAAGAGTTGGTGTCTGAGGTCCTACTTTTATACCCTGGAACTCTGGTTCTGGAAGGTGAGAGAAGCTTCGAGACAGTTTCTTTGAAAAGCATGGGATTTTGTGCTTCCTCTACCCTGGCTCCAAGCTGGCCGAATTGACAATTTAGAGTTATTAGGCCTTTTGTGTGAAGGCAGGGGGCAGGCTATTCAGTTGTAAGTGGGGCTGTGCTGAGCCTTGCTTCCCCTATCCTTCCAGTAGCTGGCCCATTCCGGCACATCTAATCTCGCAATTGCTTGACTGTCTAGGAGGAATTCACAAAGTCTAACTGTCAGTTACACCCGTTCATGTGACCCAGGCCACAGTATAGGCACAAAAGGGCTGAGGGCAGGAAAATACAACTTTCTAAAAGGGGTATTTCTATAACTATGATCAAAACCCCAACTTTTCTAATACACAGGGTTCATCACCCTAATTCCAAAGATACCAAACATTACATAGGAACCAGCTCCCAATTGGAAACTGCAGCATATTAAATGTAATAAGGAATCCCCAGTGTTATCCTATGGGAGTCATCTTTTTGCCCTGTTCAGTTCCATTACTCAACTAATACCGATAGTAACTGTCTAGTATGGCAATTTGGGAGGATAACTATTGCAAATGACAGACCCCTGTAAGTCCCTAGTGTAAATAAAAGCAAGGGAGACTCAAACTGCCAATAAATCCCTAGGATATATTAGGGCAGGGAAGTTTAGAGGCCCAGTAGATTTCTTGCACGGAAGTGTGCAATGCTGTGTTGCCTGCTGTCACTATTAAAGGCAACTCTGCTTTGCAGAATGTCCTTAAAAGTAAATTACAAGCAAATTTGACTTTTAAATTAAAGGTACTTTTAAAGTGGTAATCTACCTTATTTTTACATAGAAGCCACCTCTAAGGTCTCTCCTAGGGGCCCCAGGGACAGAGTGCCATATAACTATAAGCAGGGACATTATAAAATATGTTTTCTCAGCCCTGGTGAGTGAAAACTTGTAAATGTGTTTTTTCCCATTGTAGATTATTAGTTTAACAGGCTAACATTAATATGTTTTCGTTGCTTGTGAGCCAAAATTCAGCTTTCTAGCAGCCTGTCCTGATTGGTCAGCCTTAATTGGCTTAGCCAGACTGCTCTCCTGAGGAGATAAGTCACCTGAATAGAGCAAGGGTTATCTGATGGGGGAGCTTTGCAGCTGCATAGAATAGGTCAGGATGGGGACTGGGTATATCAAACTGGGTTTTAAAGAGATAACATGATAATAAGTAAAGCCAAGCTTTTCACCCTCTTTCTGTACCCCCAGCCAAATGGCAGCCTCAGGAATGGAATTTGCAGTAGTGCTGGAAAAAGAGTGCTAATGGAAAGGAACCAACCCAGTAGGATGGTTTAGTTAGCTCTTACTGTAAAGGATAGAAACTCTCTATCTTGAATTTTTAAATGCAGTGCTTCGTGGGACAATAATATGCCCCACTTTGGAGGAAGCTGCTTTGGGTGGCACACTGCACCTCATTGTACAGATGTGCTCTCAATGAGTGTCACCCAAGATCATTGAATAAATATGTGAGAGCTGAATACCAACTAAAAATGTTCCGCTTGGAACTACAAGAAGAAGGTAAGCCCTGCTAGAACTCTCATCTGCACTCCAAAGGACTGCAAACTGATGGACTGCTCCTGCTTCACACTTGGAACTATAGCCCTATGAACTTTGCCTTGTCATAAAAAGGATTCAGAAGTGACATCCCTGAGAGCAACAGGCTAACCGGGCTTCTTTACACCATCTTTCTCAACATGTCTCCAGCCTGGAGTACGTCTAGTGGACTTTTAAGGATTTTGCCAGGTTCTTTGTGGGAATTGTGGTCCAAAATTTCCAAAGACCACCTCAGAGCTTCTAGACCCTTGGATTTGTATTTTTGACACTTTGAAACCTCAAGTAAAACTTCAGGAAGAAGTTCCACAAGTTTGAAGTATTTTTGAACAACTTTTGAACAAAAGCTCCATAAGTGGACCGACTCGACATTCAGAGTCAAGCTAACTACCTTCTACTGTATCATACGCAGCTCAGTATAGGTTTCACATCCATAGGACTGCTCATATCAATGTATGCAGATGATATGACGATCTACTTAGGGAATCCTGTAATAAACTTAGCGTCAGTAATGAGGGAACTGGTACGATAAGGAGACCTATCAGTTATCCAGATAAATTGGATTAAATCCACGATACTGCCCTTGACCGACAGCACCCTTCTTTTCGACACAGAATTCCCAATACAATGGGCATCCGGCCCAATCAGATATTTAGGAATATGGTTTAGCCGAGTTCTACAGGAGATATGGTCGGCCAATTATGGGAGACTGATCAACTGGTTGGAGGGAAAAGTGCACAGGTGGAGTACTCTGCCATTGTCCCTGGCGGGCTGTATAGCGATTATGAAGATGGTCATACTCTCAAAACTGTTGTACCACTTAACAAATATTCCAATGCCGCTAAACACGCACTTTTTCAAAAGGTTGAGATCAATTATACTGGAATTAATCTGGGCCGGCAAGCAGCCTTGCTTATCCTGGAATATCTTAACATTGCCTTTTACACAAGGGGGCCTGGGAGCCCCTAAATTTGAATTGTACGCATATTGCGTTCAGGCACACTTCCTCTATTATTGGCAGCATCCTACACCATACCAGCCGCATGTAGCAATCAAACTACATAAACTGGGCCTCTCCCACTGAATACGGCACTCTACCAACAATACAAACACCCAAACTCAGAAATAGACACTGTTGAAACGCTTCACTGGGCATGGCAGAGACTGGCACGTAGGGCACGCCAGGAGGTCCTGTTTGCGCCATCCATGCCTATAGGCGGTAACCCGCTAATTGTCCCATTATTAGACACTGCGACCAGGCAGTGAGCTGCGTCCCATGAGCTCAAGATAGGTAAAGACCTGTATCCGGAAGACCCCTTTGTTACATTGCAACAGATGTGTACGGATACTCCGCCTACAGCGATGGACACCCTTTTCTACTACCAAATCAGAGCTGCATGCAAGGCCAGATACGCGGACTTCCCACACATACCCCCCACACTTCCAGCTTAAGAAAATGTAATAGCGGTTTTGTCACCCTGAAATCTTATCACATAACTTTATAGCATTACTCAAAGGGAATCCCCTGTCACGGAGGTACACTCTAAACTAGATTGGGCAGAGGACACACACATCCCTATAACGGATAAACGATGGTCCTTCTGCTGCACTCAATTGGCATACCTATCGCCAAATGACAGGCTCTGGCTGATACATTTTAATTACCTACACCGCTTATATCGTACACCACTGCAGCTGCATCGCATGGGGCTGCACCCAGACACTTGTTGCTGGAGATGCGGCTCCCAATTTAGCCTGGGAATGCCGACCGATAGCATTTTTTTGGCTAGTGGTATACAAACACATTAGCGCAATGACTGGACATCCCATGGCATGCTCTCCGCTGACTGCATTGTTGGGGTATGTCCTTGACATACCAAAGGGGAGGAGGAAACTTACAGCGATCCTGCTTCTTATGGCCAAGAGACAGGTGGCGATACATTGAAAAAAACAGGCACCCCCTACCACAACGGACTGGGTGTACTCCGTCACTTATTGTAAAGACCAACTGTCACAATTTTGGGAATTAATGCCCAGCAAATCCCATCCCAAGAACATCTGGGAACTGTTTGTGTCCTGGCTGGGTACTCTCAGAAGCGAAACGCATGACGAGTAATACACTCAGAAGCGTAAAATGGCAGAGTTTAACGTATTTAATCCTCTAAGGAGCAGGTCAGGGCCTTTGTAGACCACAATATATGATCATGCCGAGGAGTGTACTCTGGTTGAATGGATGCATGCATCCAAGGCAACAGCTTAGAACTATCACTTTAGGCAGTGTATAATGAATGCATAACTGTACAACCAAATTGTTTTCACGGCGAGTGATGTTTGTTTTTACAGTTGGCTTTTTGTTGATGAGGCTAATTTGGAATATATAGTTCCTGCACATGACATGTCACCTCTAGTGACTCTGTAATTGTATAACCGTGTGTGCAACCTTGAACTGTTTTTAATATGTAAAAGCTTCTTAAAAAATGTTTTTTTTAAAACTACCTTAAACTCTAAACCAGCCTGGATTTCATGTTGATCCAGATGAAAGCTCTGGAGTTCCAGACTCCCAGGATTTGACCGGAGCCTCGCAGAGAAGCAATCCGATATCATTGCATCAAAATCGGCCTGCTAAAAGGGAACGCAGAGAAAGTCCTCCAGAAAAGCTTCTAAGAGTGATGGTAAAATCTTGACTGGATCCATCAGCTTAAAGTATCTGACCAGGGGTCCACTGTGGTCAGCTTCAAACTTTCACTTTGTCCCAGTCAAGCACAACCAGATGTCGCAGAGTGGCACTATATGATGAGCACTAGAAAGTGGTTAATCTTTAATAATTCATACCTCCAATAATCTATAATAGATGTTTACCGTGTTGGTGTCATTTTAAAGAAAACATATTTACTATTTATATACATTAGTGTGGGATTTTTATTTTATGTTGTGTCCTACTGTACTGGTATTTATAAATGCTTTACATACCTGCCTTCTGAGTGAAGCCTGCTTGTTTGCAGACAGCTACCAAGGTTTGAACTAGGGTGTAATGTATTGGGGCCTTGGCTGTACCTAATATTGCATTGGTGGCCCTATTGATAGTAGTAGGTGAATTCTTACTTATAATCCACCTTCTAACAGAGGGGTAGGCCTCACAGTAGTGAAGAACAAATTTAGGAACTTTTCACTACCAGGACATGAAAACTCTTAAATGTACATGTCCAGTCTTTCAATTACATAGCACCCAGCCCAATGGGCTACCAAGTGCCAACCTTAGGGTTCAATGATATATTTGAAAACAGGGGAGTTTGAGACTTAGTAAAGGGTTTTAATGCCAAATCAACATGGGAGTTATAGGCTGAATTCAGGCTTCAATGGCAGACTTAGGACATGTTTTATGGTGCTACCTAATTTGGTGGTGCAAATAAGTGCTCCAGGCCTACTGAATAGGGAACAATGGTGAATGGAATGCTGAACATTGCAAACATTCTCCCCTAGTCACAAGGATCTGGGTTTAATCCATTGTTGTTTTGCTCACCATGCCACCCCAGTTTGGACCCAGCCATATGCAAATCAGTCTTGACCCTGTTCCTCGTGGGAACAGTCCAGCCCGATCTGCCATGCCAGGTCCTCTCTGGACCTGAAAAACAAGTATCTTGGGACAGGTATCGGGGCATCCCCTCTCATCAGCCGGGCTAGCTTGAATCCCATGGTGCAGTGAGCACTGGACCCACATTTGGGCATACCTTGCCCACTCAGGGCAACAAAAGCAAAAGGTACAAATGATGGACAGAATGCTGAACAATGCAAACATTCACAAACAGTCACAAAGATCTGGTTTAATCCATCATTCTTTTGCTCACCACGCCACCCCAGTTTAGACCCCACAATTTGCAAATCAGTCATGATCCTATTCCTCATGAGAACAGTCCAGCCCGAGCTGCTAAGCCAGGTCCTCTCTGGACATGAAACAAGCATCCTGGGATCCGTTTCAGGACATTACCCATCATCAGCCATGCTAGCTTGAATCCAGAGGCACAGTGAGCATGGGATCCAGGTCTGGGCATTCCCTTCCCACTTTGGGCGACAAAAGCAGAGGGAACAAATGATGGGCGGAATGCGGAACAATGCAAACATTCACTCCAGTCACAAAGCCTTTGGTTTAATCCTCTGTTCTTTTGCTCACCACCCCACCTCACTTTGGACCCAGATATATGCAAATCAGTCTTGACCCTGTTCGTCATGGGAAGAGTCTAGTACAAACTGCCAAGCCAAGTCCTTCCTGGACTGGAAACAGGCATCCTGGAACCGGTTTCGGGGCATCACCTCTTATCAGCCAGGCTTGCTTGAATCCAGTGGCACAGTGAGCACTGGACTCACGTCTGGGCATACCCTTACAATTTAAGGTAACAAAATCAAAAAGAACAAATGATAGATGGAATGCTGAACAAATGTTAGGATTTAATTTACAGGCCCGGAGTATATGGCATACCACTCTACAAGGGATTTATTGGTAATATAAATTTGCCAATTGGTTATTACCAAAGTTACCAAGTTTTAGGGTAGTGAGCACAGGTACTCAAGCACTGGCTAGCAGTGGTACAGTGCACAGAGTCGTAAGGCAAACAAAAATTAAGTGCAATAAAAAAGGAGGAGGTGAGCAAAAAGGTTGGGGGAAGCCCACCCTAAGGCTGACAGGTCTAACAATACTGGTTACTCTTAGATCTTGCTAACGAGTTGAATAGAAGGATATCCACCTCACATATAAGTGGACACATTTTGCTTCCAGAAAAGTAGAATTGCAATTGGATTGTCTGCATTGCCAACCTCCGCCATGACCCCTCTGCCCTGCTACACTCCCTTGGCTACACTTGTCTCCCACCCTCGCATTGGCCTTTTCCAAACACATTTACCACTTACTCAGAGCCATTGTTAAAAGCATGTGTTAAATCCAACAGAATTGGAAATTGGATGGAGAATTCCCCAGGTAAATGTGGATCCAAACAGTTATTGCTCATACTGCAAAGTTTAACTAGTGATCGAGGGTTGCATGTGCACCAGTGCCGACTGAGAATGGAAATTCACCAACCCTGCATCTCTGTACAAATATTAACAATCAGACACCTAAAAGCGTGTTTCCTTGACACTGTAACATACGACCAATTTTACGGAAATCACTGTTGCACATACCTTAGATCTCACTGATCACACTGATTAGTAGAGAAGTGTGGCTCAATGGTTAGAGTGGCAGACCCTGATGCAGTAGTCTGGCCGGGACCAGGGTTCAATTCCCGCCTCGGCGGGTCTCGGGCTCAATTTCCTCGGACCTGATATTTCTCGCCTCGGTGCCTATTCTAATCATGAGTCCCACTCTGCACCTCTGGGCAATAGCTTGCTTAATCTCTACAACGGCCCCAACAACGCTGAGGATGCCTGACTTCACCTTGGGGGTGCCCAGGAGTGGGCTCCTCACAGGGAAAGGCCAGGAAGGGTTCCTCGGCGGTATTTGTACAAGCGCTGAGATGCCTACGGGTAGTTGTGCGCTACTCAAGTGTGTAATCATTTCATTTCATTCTTTGAGAAACGGAAATGGAAACTTTACCAGGACTCTAAACTTAAGTATTAGGACTGCAGTCCTCCCTGTACAGGTGTTAGTGCACATAAATAGTCTTGTAGTATTTACTTTATACACTGGGTTTGGGAACGGAGGCGGGATTCATTCTCTGCTATAACATTGAAAGCAGTTGCAACAAAATTATTAAAGCGTACCTCTTGATAATAAAAACACAGATGCTATGGCCTAAATGTTGTTGTCACCTGTGTACAAAGCTGGACCTTCTTTATCCCTGCACGTCTCAAGTTTAATATATATGGCTCTGTAAACCTCATATAGTTTAATGTCTCCTGTATCTTTCGTCTTTCAGTTGAAACTGGATGAACGATTTAGAAACAAGACTTGCGGCCTCTGTGGAGATTTTAATGGGGAACCCATGAACGAGTTCACTGTAAAAGGTAAGAACCTAGACATTGAAACGCACAGTATATCATGCTTCACTTCTTTTTTATTCATAAAAATACAGTTGTCTGAAAGTTACAAATCGCTTGCATCAATTACTGTGTATTACCTAAGAAGGAGAAAAGTTTAATGGTCTATGATGTTACTGTCTAACCTAAAATATCATCAGATATCCACTGCCTTTTTCTTATTTCTAAAGGGAAAACAAATATAGATATATAGGGAAAATGTTGTAAATTTGTTCTTCATGTAACATTGCTGACAGTGGTCGTTAGCCCTTCCTATGTGTTCTTACCTCCTTAGCCTCACAGAATAGCTATGTGTGTTCTAACTTGTACTGGAGTGTTCCACTCTTGTCAGTTGATAGTCTGGTCACCTGGCGAGGTGTGCGCTCAGCTGTGTCCTACAATAAATCTACATATAACTAGCTAGAAGTGTCCGGAGGTCTATCTATAATAGAAAGCAATACATTAAACCTTCTGAAGATCATCCACTTAAGCAGCTGTTTGAATAAAGCGCTAAACCGGAAGCTTTATTTTCAGAAAAATCCATTTGATCACATTCATACATTTTACAAACTAGTTTTGATAATTCAGAATACATTTGAATGCACAATTTAGAGGAGGTTATTGGGTAAAGGAGAAGCAATCTCTTGTACATTTATAAAACATAACAGTTACAAATATGGAGACAACTAGAAACTTAAACATTGTGTGGACATTTTCAGGTTTGACCCAGGATAACAGTTTATTGGTTTAATGACATGTTATAGATAGTCTTCCCCCAACACTTGTCCAGGACACTATTGACATTAAACCATTTGTGTTTTAGTGGTGATCCTTTTTCCCTGGCCAAATAAGGGTTACGCCACAAATTCCGCCTTCAGTATTAGCAATTTAATGGAAAGTAAGCATTAGACTCTAAAGATGTTTTGTATCAGTGCATCAAATCACCAATGCTGGAATCCATGCACAAAAAACATGCATAAAACTTTAGAAAACCACGATGAAAGCAGATTAAAATGCTCACTGCTATGTACTAACAACAAGCAGACAGACTAACATTTTAAGAGGAGTTACAGCATGCCCAGATATGGGAAAAGAAAGCAGATAAACTGTGTACAAAAAGTGTCTGTGGTTTTCTTTTGTATGGGGTAAAGTTCTCACATTTACTTAAATGTATCTGTCTTGTTGGATTTATGAACACTCTATTTTATTGCATCATCACAGTTAAATGTAAGGTCCAAATTTTCAACATTTCATAAGTCAGGATGACAGAATAGTAATTATTGGTAGAGGGTGAACTGGCTGTTTTTGAAAATCTGTTTCATTGGAAAATTTACAGAGTGACCATGCCATTTGAAGAACTTACTTAAAATGTAACAGATTTATCTGAGACAGCCTAATTAATAAGTGTGCTTTGAGTTAACTGACTGAAAGAATTATTTGCTCTGGCAGTACAGCTAGCAGATCAAAAAATCCCTTACACAATAGGCTCTTTTCAAAGACATTACACTTCTTCTGTTGGAGGAAGGGATGAGGGGCTTAGATCGCCATAACAGATAACAGCAACTCACTATTAATCATTTCAGAGTATTACAACACATGTACGGGACAAGCAATGCGCTGGTTCCTGCTAGATATACAAAGTGGAGCAAGGATGATCTGGCATCACCAGGTTAGAAGGTTGCCCCACCGATCATGGGAAACTCCACCTCATCTTTACAGTCCTTGCAGAGGCTGCGAAACCTGAGAAGGATCTTTCAGGAATGAAAAAGGGGACCTCTTAGGCCCTCTTTGGCTGATGTACCCTACTTCTGGCCTGCACTCTGGACTTTGTGACTGTCTTAAAAGGTTGTCACACAAGCTCCCTCAGTTCTGCTCAGGACCAGTGGTGAGGGAACCTGCAGAAGTACTGGAAGGCAGAGATTTTCTAGACTTCTGTGCTCTAGTCCAACTGTGAGTGCCCTAAGAGTGGTACCAGATTCCTCTTGAACCCACAGTAGTCCTGAAAGCTGTGTGTAAAATAGATAAATTCTGAATGAAGAGGAAGCCAGTGCTGATAAAGAAGTAAGATTTATTCCAAGGTAAAAAGGTCTCATCCATCCATCAGCCACTTTAGCATCAACTGAACATTTAACTCCTAAGACTCTCATCGCCAGGTTCCATTACCATGGTGCTACTCAAATGTATACAGATGGTGCGAAGCCTAAGATGATACATAGAAATTTGATACATAGAAGTAAAGCACAATACTACACACCTTCCCTCCTTGTGAACAGTAAAAAAAAAACTCGAATGGAAGGGTGAACAGAAAGAACAAAAAAAATAATAATACATTTAAGTAGAAGAATAATGAAGTCTTCTCATTTCCCTTTCTGTTTGATGACAAAGTCCTTGAACCGTGATGGCTGTTTCACATTCCTTTTTATCCTCTGTGGAGCGATGTCAGTAGAACTCATGTTTCTTATTCTTTCTTCGCTCTGTGAACCTAAGATTCTTTCTTCTCTCTGTAGAGCTGACTATGTAGAGCAACATGGAGCACAGTCCCAAAAGTAAGTATCAAACTTGTTGTGGCCCAAAAGATCCCTCTTAACAATCACAACCTTATTTAGATTCCAAATACGTAAATCTTCAGTTTTAATAGCATTGGTCAACACTTTAATCACTTTATGTGGTTTCTGAAGCAAACTAGATGCTTTCCTCCCAAAAGGAGCTCTTATCATAACCCAATCTCTAACTCTCACCAAAGTAATTTTCACAAATCTTTTAGCATCAAAGTTTAACTTGCGAGCATTCATTTTGTCAGCTCCTTTGATTTTCCACTCCCCACCAGACAATAGCACCTTTTCTAGCTTCTGCTTTATTGACCCGATGAGGTGCAATAAAAGTGTTAGAGTACCTTCCCTTAAACAACTCAAAAGGTGTGCTTCCAGTGATGGCATGTGGGGAAACTCTATAAACCTCCACCTTCTTGTTCATCCAATCTTTACAAGCTAGGTTATTTTGTTTAGCCATGACAATAGTTTCCTTTAGTTCTCGGTTAAAGCATTCTACCATGCTGGTTGTCTAGGGATGATATAGATAACATCTTTTATGTTTGATAGCACAACACTCCAAAACTTGTTCCATTTTGCTGGAGGCTAACTGTACTCCATTATCAGTCAGTAAGAAACGAGGTAAACCCTCTCTCCCAAACACTAGTTTAAAAAATGTAATCACATGTCTCGTTTCTATGCCTCTAGTGACCTTGACTTCCGGCCACCTAGAATACATGTCTATGAGAACCAAGACATGAACATCAACACCATTTCCTTGTATGGGGCCCAATATATCTAGTGCTACTTCTTCCTAAGCTCATTCCTAATGTTCCAGTACTTCTCACAATCACCGTTAACTTTGTTGTTCCAACCTTTGAGTAACAGTGAAAGTTGCTGTAGTTCCTTATCTGAGGCACATTCTTCACGCTACCTGTTTTGCTTAACTCCATCTCACTCAATATTGCATACCCATTCATCTTGCTCATCTTCTTCAGGACTTATTTTGTCTTCATTACATTGCAGTAAATGTGAAAGGGTATCTGTTATCTTATTCCTGGTTCCAGGTAAAGTTTTCCTTCAAAATCATACTCCTGTAGCACAACCCCCCACTTGGAGATTCTGCCTGAAATAGCATCAATGCCCTTTTTCTTAAATACCTCACACAAAGGTTTATGATCAGTGCGTATCTCAAATAAAAGATTCTTGAGTTTTTTTACAGCCCAATGTACCACCAGAGCCTCCCTCTCTATAACCGAGTAACGTTAATTCTGCTCCTTGGAGGCTGTGTGAGAGAAACAGAATGACATTTTTAGAATCTCCATCTTCTTGCTGTAAAACTGCGCTTAAACCCTTCAAACTTGCGTCAGTAACAAGAACCGACTTCTTGGAAGGGTCAAAACTCCTCAGCTTAGGGGTTCTTTTCAGCATTTCCTTAATTTCTTTAAACACAGTTTCACACTTTTAGACCACACAAACTCTACACCTGTCCCACCTTTCAGCAAAGCCCCTTACAAATTTGCTTTAATATTCTGCCATACCAAGAAACTTAATAAATTCCTCATTATTAATAGGGGATGCTGATTTTTGTATGGCATCAACCAAGTCGCTTTTAGGTTCTACATCTTCACTAGATATGGTGTGACCTAAATAATCGATTGAAGTTCTTTTAAATCTGCACTTATCTAAACTAACTGTGAGATTATATTGATGAAACCTTTGCAAGACCTGCCTAAGCCTCAAGACATGTACTTCCTCATCTTTCCCGAAAATCAGAACATCATCTTGATAGATCATTACACCCAGCTGACCTTTCTTTTTAAAAATAATTTGTATTCGTTTTATACTCATCAAATCCTACAGCTGTGATTATGACATAGTAAAGTGCAAATTATGGTACATCCCCATTCGCATTATTGTATTTACTAGGTGGGGGGGTCAGCGCCATGTATGACATTACTATTCAACAATGACAACAATAATTCACTACATAGATTAACAGTTTATGATACTGCAAAATTCCAAACATAACATAAAAGAAATAACCCATTAAACGTAATACCACCGTCCTAATGTGTCTGTCCTATAAGTATGACAAGTATGTTCCCAATGTGTATGTCGGTTATGCAGAGTGTAAACTATCAGATTCCTGCTGTTGTGGATGCAACTATGAAAGCAGTGTGATGGAGGTGTTATGAAAAGTAGGTGTTGCGTTTTGTGTGAGTGTGTGTGATTCGGGAGGGAGGTGGGGGACTATAGTGTGTGGGTGCTGCTCCCACATGTATATGACCCAGCTCTGAGGATATAGGCATGTCCTAGCATGGGTATGGGAGAGATCAAGGGTATGTTAGCCAGGCGCAGTGTTGGCGCCATCGACATGTCCCCCATGGTCATTTGCATCCCGCAGACTAGCTTCTATGGTAGTCACATAGTGTTGCCAATCAACAGGCAGTGTCTGAACCGTTGGTCACGGAGGCGGAGACATCGATGTAACGTGTTCGGCTACCAGGGCAAGTTGAAGAGGGAGCAACCAATGTCTAGTGGATGGGCCCGTTGGGGATCTCCATGCCATGGCCAAGGAACGTTTGACCAGAACCATCGCCAGATCAATGAATTTATTAAGGTTTTTACAACTTGCTTTTCTTCTAGTAACGCCTGAATTGGAATCGTGGCTCGTGTTGCCTCAGACAATACATCAAAGACATTGCCCCAGTATTCTTTAATGCAGGGCAAGTCCAGACCATGTGTTGAAAGTCCGCACCTGTGGCTTGACACCTGGGACAAATGTCCGTAGAGGTCGGATACATACATGCCAATCTGTGTGGAGTTAAGTACGTGTGGTGTAAATAGATGAATTGCGTGAATTTCAGACGGCATTAGTTGAGATGGTCTTGGGGCTTTCAATGTATTGTTGTCATTGCTTATCAGTGATGTCGGTAGAGAGTGCCGCTGCCCAGTATTCTCGTAGTGGGATCAGCGAGGGAGATGTGTTCATTCTTAGCGAGTTTTATATACCTGTAATTGCTTTCCTGCCTGCTCCATGCGTCAGTAGTTTCTGCAGGGCTTCAGAAGTTGGTGGTTGGTGGAGTCGCACTTATGTCCTCCAGGTTTGCATTGCCTGTTGCGTTAGTGTTGTATGGAGAAGGAACGTTCCGGGTGCCACTCCATAATCGTCTCACAGTGTGTCAAAATCGCACAAAGCAGAGTCGACAAATAAATCTCCCCACATGGTCAGTCCGGCTGCCTGCCAGTCAGCCAGTTCCGGGCGCCGTAGACGAGTGTAGGTACCTGGAGCAGTCTCAATGGGAAGGTCTGGAGCATATGAGGGAGGGCGATGCATGGATGCCACATAATGTAGCCAGGCACTACAAGCCGCCCGTAATGAAGTGCAACCCTCTGTCCCCTGAAGCAGAGATTGAGTGCCCAAGAGACACTCACTCAGATCTGACCTTAATAACGTCATTGCCCAGGGATCAAGTTCAGCTAGGTTCTTCTTAGCGAGCCAGCACATGAGCCATTGGAGTGAGCAGCTTACAACTCGTAACTGGTCGCGCCCAGTCCTCCCTCCTTATCTACCTGAAAAGCTTTGAGAGCGCTATCCTCACCCTGGAATTGCCCCATATCAATGACACCAAGAAGGAACGTAAATCATGAAACAGTTTGGGAGGTAGTCTATAGGGGAGAACAGCAAAGTGATACAGGAACCTAGTGAGGAGGAGGATCATTTTGGATATGGCTATCCAACCATTAGGAGATAATGGAAGGGCAGTCCAGAATGGGAGGGATGCTCTGGCACTGCTGATCGCCTTCCCCAGATTGCCGTCTTTCAGATCAGACAGGGAATGATTGACCTGGACACCCAAATATTTAAATGTATCATATGGTCTGGTAAGTGTGACATGGGCTTGTTGCTGCCTCTGTGCCAGTGTGGTGGGTGACATCGGTAATAGGTGAGATTTGTCCCAGTTGACCCTCAAGCCTGACATCTGCGCATGGGTGTCTACGAGCTCAACCAGGCCTCGGAGCGCCCCGTCTTGATTGGACAAGTATATCAGTGCATCGTCTGTGTAAAGGGACACTATGTGCCATTGTGTGTGCACACAGATGACCCATTTGCACACACTTGCCAGAGCAAACAGAATGGGTGAGAGTGGGCAGCCCTGTCTGGTGCCGCGGTCAATATAAAAGGGTGGCGAGATGACGCGGCCTGTCTTCAAGCGGGCCCTAGGGTTGGTATATAATATCTTCACCCACCGTAGGAATTTGGGACCCATGCCAAATCGGGCCAGTACCGCCTGCAATTAGTCCCACCCCAAGATGTCAAAGGCCTTTTCTATATCTAGGGCCGCTATCCAGTGTTGCTCAGGCACCGTTTCAGCCCACTCTAGGAATTTTAACAGGTATCAAAGGTTCAACTCTGTGCTCCTGCCTGGGACAAACCTGTTCTGGTCGGTATGGACCAATAAGGGAGCAGCCTCAAGCAGCCAATTGGAAAGCATTTTACCCAGAATCTTATAGTCTGATGTAGGGAGGGACAACGGGAGGTACAAACTCATGAGGAGAAGGGTATTTTGGGAGGACCACTAGAACAGCCTCGCAGAAAGTGGGGGGCAACATGCCTCTGTCAAAGGATTCTTGATATACAGTGATCAACCGTGCAGTCATCTGGGCTTGAGTAAGTAGCATAGAATTCCGTGGGCCAACCGTCCATTCCAGGGGTTTTGCCTCTAGCTAGTTGTCCAATAATGTCCTAGATTTCGGTCACTGTAAACGGAGCCTCCAATACAGTGTATTGATCTGGCGTCACTTGTACGAGGACTGCCTGTTCTAAAAACAGGTGTATTGTCTGAGAGTCGCCCTTGGATGGAGTCTTGTATAGGGAAACATAGTAATTATAGAAAGAATCATTGACTAGGGTGCCATCCATGGAATAGATTGCAGTGATAGGTGTTGCGTAAGATTACTCCTCAACAACTAAGCAAGACTCTTGCCTGCTTTATCACCTTCCGCTTGCCATCTCGCAGAGTACTATTTATAATCTAAAGCACACAATTTATATATGCGGGTCTGAAGGGGCCGTGCGCTCTTGGTGTAACATGTTAGTCTCTAGCCCTTGAATTTCCCTGGTTAGTGTCATACGAGTACCGTACACCCCCTGTATGACCTGCCCACAAAGGACGACCTTCAGGGAATCCCATTCAAAGCCAGCATGTGTGGCAGTCCCTTCATTTGTCTGGAAGCATGGGGGTATGGATTGTGAGATAGTAGCACTCAGAGGCGAGTCTCAAAGTGCTTCCAAAGGGAGTCGTCAAGTCGGCACGCTGGGCCTTGACATGCGCCTAGACAGTTGCATCTGCAGGGGACTGTGGTCCGAGATCATACGAGCTAAATATTGAGCATGCTCTACATGTGCCAGCACTGTTTCCGTGCAATAAATGGCATCAATACGCATATACAAATCGTGGAGAGTGGAATAGTGTGAGTATACACAGTCTATAGGCTGTTTTGCGCGCCACCCTTCAAATAGTTGCATCCGCGTGGCTCAAGCAGTCATAGTATGTGCAAGTCCAACAGCCTGTGCTCCAGGGAGGGGAGGGTGGAAGCGATCAAGGAGCAGGTCAGGAGTACCATTGTAGTTACCCTCTCAATAAATGGACACTGAAGTGTCCCTGAAGAGTGGCGGGGTTAGTGTTTGCAGAAAAGCGGACTGCCCCAAGTTAGGCACATATAATGAGACTACAGTCAGTGGGTTTCCGTCTGAAGAGCCTTCCAATACTGCATAACGGCCCTGAGGGTCAATGCGTGTGTGCGTTATCTGTAATGGAATGCCAGGTGCCACCCAAATTAGAGCTCCCTGGCGTAACCCGAATAAGTCATGCCTATTACCATGCCTCTCCCGCTTTTACTAAGTGACTGCAGTGTTTGGTGCGTTAAGTGAGTCTCTTGGAGGAGAGCTATAGTAATCCTGTGTCTGCGCAGGAATTGATAAACTTTATGTCTCTTGACACAGCCTGCCAGCCCACGCACATTCCAGGTCAACAATAGATAGTTATTTTCATGCATCTATCGCAGTAAGTGTAAGAAACAATATGTGTGCATTCCCCGCATGCAACAGGCAATAAAGCACCCCATACAAGGTAATTCTGCATACTAGCACAACCAGCAGGTGTAGACTATGGAGAGACATCTTGTGGTGTACTATAAACCAACCCTCCTTCCCCAGGCCGAATTGCCAAGGGGCATAGGACTATAACAGTCACTTATTGTATGTGGGGCATATGGATATATGTTGAGACTCGCCATCGTCTTCTTCTGACCACAGTAAAAGAATGTTCTTGGGACAGCTGATCAAAAAGGCGCCAAAGACCTACAAACAGCAATTAGCAGTCATCTCCTGCTTAAATACAATCTTCTGCTAGCCTGCATGAGCAGGATCCGATGAGACACAGTTTCATAAGTGGCTAACCCAGTTCAACAGAAGTCTGTGGCAGCCAGTCGGGGCCATCACCCTGCATCAGTTGTTGCTGTGAGTCCGATATGGAAGATTCCTGCTCCGAAGAGGTCCCTGCCTCTGAGACTGATCGGAGAGGGGAAGCAGCAGCCCCTTGTTTTTCAGCATGTTTGATTGCTTGCTCCTGTTCCTGTGCTGTTTGGGCCTTGGAAGGGTGTTGTCCGCGAAGCTGGTTGCAGCGTCCGCGGTGTGTAACCTGCTTCCACTGCTGTAGGGAGCACTCTTTGAGTTTGCATCCGGTCCAGGGCACCAAGCAATGGTGGCAATTGTGTGGCGCAGCTAGGTGGGGGAGAAACGCCAGGCCTCAGTTGGTCAGAGAGCGCTGATGACAGTTCTATGAATCAGTGCGCTGCCAGTACCAGAACATTGTAGGGAGCTGTTGCCAATCTTCTGCAGGGCTGGAAGGCACTAAGGTGTGCAAATGCCAAGGGAGTCATGTTGCGCCTGTGAGGAACGCAGCCCCCTTAAGTGAGTCACAGGCCACCAAAGAGCAGTTTGAAAAGACTTAGAGTGGGAGTTGGAGGGAACAATGAATAGCCCCCAAAGATAGCCGCCGGTAAATACCCTCGGTACCAAAGTGTGCCTTGGATGTAGGAGGCACCAGCCCACTTGCAGCCGCGGCTACGTCTTACCACGATAAGGCACAATAACAGTTGCTCAGCAAAAGTGCCACACAAGGGACACCCTGGGCAGCGTTCAGTGCTGGTGTCAATGAGGAGATCACAAGGCACTCCAATGCTGAATAATGAGGCTAAGGTTTTATCAGGCAGAAGCCCCCAGCCAGTGTTGGCAGCGGGAGCCGTGAGGATCTGAATAGGCCCAGTAGCAGGCAGGACACGGGTGGCCGACCCGCCTCCATGACCCAGCCCACCCCAACGTGGCATGAGCATTGAGGCCAAGGTTACAGCAGGGGGTAGCCGCCAGTCATTTTTGGCAGCGGGAGCCGCAAGGTTCAAGGCAGGCCCAGTAAGAGGGGAATCACTGGCGGCCTACCTGCATCCACAGCCTGGCCTGGCCCCCAACATGGCATAGAAATACTCGGGGGGCAATGATGGAAACATAGGAGGCTCTGGTGAGCCGCGCTCCACCTCGTCCATCCGCTCCCACTGCCGCGATGATCATGAGGTGGCACTACATCAGCGGGGCCGGCGGCAGCAACTCAGACATCCCTGGGCAGGCACGTTGACTTCTGAGGCCCCACGGGGGAAGGATTGAAAATGTGGGCTCCATCTCCTTCTTGTTGCTTGGCCTCCCCGCAGCCACAGCTGTCGCCGATGGGCCTGTGAGTAGTCGCAGTGCTCTCCGCAGCAGCTGCGAGGATCATTGACTCGTCGGCAGCAGCCAGATTCAGGATATTTCAGTGGTCACGATGGAGCGAGCTGACAACATGTCCACTTACGTCGCCCTCTTGAACAAGACCCTACACCCAGCTGGCCTTTGAACACTTTTTCTAAACCTCCTTGAAATACTGAGGCTGCTGACACCAGACCAATAGGTAGCCTTATAAATCTATACACCCTGAAGGGCGTTATGAAAGAGGTAACTTCTTTGGATTTCTCATCAAGCATTATCTGGTGATACGCAGATTTGATATCTAGAGTACAAAATACCTTAACACCCTGTAACAGCATGAGCATATCAGAGATTTGAGGAAGGGGATATTTATCTACAATGACTTGTTTATTTAGCTCCCTTAGGTCAATGCATAGGCGTAGACTTCCATTAGCCTTCCTGGCGGCTACCACAAGTGCCAACCACTGGCTTCCTTTTACCCCCTCAATAATACCCTCAGCCTTTATTTTCTCTGACTCCAACTTCATTTCTTCTCTTACAGCAAGGGGTACACCACACAGTTTACCAGCCATGGGTACTGCACCACTAACCAGTCGTATCCTGTGTACATAATCACAAAGACATCCTAGCTCACTCCTAAAAACACTAGGAAAATCTCTTTTTAAAATGAAGTACTAGCTGTCGTCCTCATCTTCTTTGACATTCACCTCACTTATATGAAAATTCTCTTTTAAATTATAGGTGGCCCATTATTTGGATCCAGCATTACACCTTAATCTCTCTGGTGAAACCAACTCAGGATACTATCACCCTTCTGCGAAACATACATTTTGCCAGAGAGATACCTCCCTTTGTATTCTATCAGGCCTCAAAAATATCCAAGAAGTTTTAAAGGCTATCCACCATGGGCACTGGGTTTAATGTCAGGTTTTAATACCTTTACTCTATCTTTCAGATTGCATTGAAAAAAACTGTTTGGAGACTATGGTGATTTTCGCTCCCGAATCAAAAAGTACCTTGGTCCTTCCCCCTTCAACTATTATTTCATCCAAAGGGCCTTTCTTATTATTGGCAGTAACCTGGGAATTTGACCACAGTCAAAATCAGAAGAAGCATTACTATGACTCTCATGAGACACAACATTTACTTTTCTGTTGTTACTCTTAGCTTTACACACTGCCGTATTATGTCCCACTTTTTTACAATAGATCTTAGTGCTGGACATTTCTTGTCATTGGCACGATGCCCTACATTCCCACACTTATAGCACTTGGGCTGGAGCGCGTTTTTCTTTTCAGGCTTAACAAAACACGCTTTTTTCAAATACTTCTCTTAGGTGGAACTTTTCACCACATGAACAACATTTGCCTTAGCCTCATGTTTGGTAATAACTTCCACACACTTCTGTGAGTGTTCAATTTGTTTTGCAGTTATGAGAACTTCATCCAAAGAAGGATCATCTTTTTGCCATAAATCATCTCTCACTTTCTCTACATCACAAACGTGAAGTGATACCTTATTCTTTCCTCCAATAAAGGCCCAAACTTACATGACAATCACAACTTTCTTAATGCCGTGACATAGTTTTCTACAGACTCCCCCTCATTCTGGGCCCTGCGACAAAAAGGATAGCGTTCTAGGATCGTGCTAACTTTTGGCAAATAATGTCTATCAAGTTTCAACATACAAATTTTAAATTTGTTAACACTTGAATCATGTATTTCTGGCAGATGATCGAATACTTCTTGTCCTTCTGAACCAAGACAATGCAAAAGAGAAGCGTTATTTCTTTCTGCACTGCTGTTGGTACCATAAACATTTGCAAATCTTTCAAAGACTTTCTTCGACTTCTGCCATTTTATGGGAGGGTCAACAGGGGAAGTTAAAAAGAAAGGAGGTGTTGAAACATTTTGCATGGTGAAGTACAAATATTGTCGATGTTTCAAATGCAGAATGTTAGAGGATCAATAAATTATAACAGGTAAACCACTCTTAAATAAAGATAAAGTTTCAGAATTCTGGGTTTTCTGAAAATGTATATATTATGAATAATATTTTAATCTTTACATAAAGACTAAAATATTATTGATGTATGAGTAAAATAGTTCTAACGGGTGTATATATATATATATATATATATATATTTGCACATAAATATACATATAATGAATTCCAGAATTAACTATTGTTGAATGCATACATTGAATTCCTTAAATTTGTGCAACTGTTGACCGCACTAAGCAAAATTCATGAATAAGAGGAATAAATAAGATCACACAAAATCCTGCCACCAACATCAGCACATAATATGAAGTAAACGAACATCAAGGAACATTTCCAAGAATACTCGCATTAAAGTGAGCTCATTTATAACTTTCCAATATGTCCACTGAGTTATACAGAATATGCTGAAATATAGAGCACTGTTAACATCCTGAGGGCTTGAGCCAAAGAGAAAGACTTTGAACTTTCTCAAAATGGCCGCCATGTTGAAGACTTAACTTAAAAAGAAACGTGTGTATGATATCATTGACTTCAACGCCCGGGAGCAGCAGGCAAAAGCCACACAGCACGCTTCAAAATGACTGGAGCAATGTGCGCTCGAGCGCAGGCAGCACAAGCCACAAAGACCCTCGCGGTGCATTTGGAAAATGCTTGTCAAGGTGCGTGCCAAACACTAGGAGAGACCTTGCGCTGCGTTGAAACACTGAGAGAGTCCTCGTCTTGTGTTAGAAACATCGTAGGTAGGCATCAAAAGTCTCGTACTCACAAAATAAAGGAACAGTTTCCTTCAAACAATAGAAATGAATTGGATGAGCCAGTGTCGAGGTCTCCCAACTTAATGTAAAACTGAGACTACGCGGCAAATTGCTCCCAATCTAATTTAGCGATTACAAAGTTCTCTCAAAGTATAGCCAAAAGAATGTTCTTACTATGATTGGTAAAAGGCAAAATCACAGTTTGGATGAGTCCGCATCGAGACCTCTCAAACCCAGTAATAAAGGGGTGAGAAATGTGGCGATTGCTCCAAATCCACAGTTAACCTTAAAAAGCCCAAAGTGATAGTCACATTAAGAGAAAACCTCATGTGGCACTTATAGTAAGTAGGATGATAAGTGAAGAGAAGTTTTCTTACAGGAGACTTCTTAGGTTTGATGTTGAGACCCTGGATTCTCTTCTTGTCAAGAGATGAGGTAAAAGTTTGACTTGATAAGTCTTCGGGGGCTGCCACAAAAAAGTGGAGTTTTTCAGCAAGTGCTCAGGAGTAACCAGGCATTGCAAAGTAGCAGATGCTGAGGGGCTTATCAGAAACACCCCTTGACCACTGTGCTGGGAGAAATTACTCTCACTATAAGTCTCTATGTTGGAAGACTGCAGGTACTCACTAGTAGAAGAACACATGTTTAAGTTAATCACTGGAGGAACGTTTTTTGTGAACACTGTAGGTGTGTGTGAGACCCTTGTTCTGTTGCATACGAGTGGTCGCTTTGTAACCTAGTGCAAAAAAAGGATATGTTCCTTTTCATGACTTAAAACCATATTTTTCAGCCCTAACATTTTTTTTTTTACAGCCCATGTGTTTGACTTATTTATGGTAAAAAGTCAATGTTGCATTTGCTGTATTAAAACTAATAGGCTTCTGGTTATTGATCCACCTTGTATTGGCAAAGGTTGGAGGCCTATTCTTAGGTAAATACTCTGAAAAAAGGCAGTAGCAATGCTTTTTTGATTGGGAATAATCCTTTATGATTTACTAAGTTTCTGATGTAAGCATCAATTGAGATGCAGCTGCTTTGAGGAGTAGACCCTTTTGCTATACATATTTTTACCAGGTATTCAACAAACATGGGTACACACTAGATTTAGAGGGGTACTTGCCCTCTATGATCTGATGTCCACCTGTTTTTTTTTGTGTGAAAGATTTCAAATGCAATTCCACCTGCAATGCTGTAAGTATTTGTTTTTATGTGTAGTATTTAGTTGTGCATGTTTCATTTCTACATAAAAAGCTCGAGTGGACAATTTATTGAAAGTTACTTTGAATGGTATTGAATTTAACCCACAGTCCCCAGCACCTTCCAAAGTCAGCCTTTCACTGCTTTACCTCACTATCCACTAAAAGATAAGCTCAGACAAATGTAATTCATGTCAGCATAATCTTAAGGATTTTCAGCTTTCTACATTAAGATGGCTATGTCACTAGTGAGTGACTCCACGTTAAGTATGGGCGAAATGCGCATTCGTGCGAAAACAAATTTGCGATCCCCATAATCCGCGAATTCGCTGATTTTTTTTGCGTGTTCGCGGGGTTTTTTGCGTATTCGCGGACCGCTTGCAGCGCACTGACCGTGAAGTTGCCCATGCGGTCGTACATGGGCGTGGCCGTCTTGTGCGCGTTGTGTATTTCCGTTTCCGGGCGCTACTGGCAATCTCGCGTTGTGTGCGGCGCGCTATTACGAGTTCACGCGTGTTTTTGCGTGCTCGCGGGGGAACTTACCCACGCGGTCCTCAATGGGCACGGCCATCTTGTTTTTCATTCATTACTATGGTTCTGGGCCTGGCTTTTCTATCCTCTTGTAATCTTTCCAATCCTTTCTTTGAACTTTTTTTTGCTCTTTTTTGCTCATTATCTATCTCTCTATTTGTCTAGATCCATAAAACTACTTTTTTTGTTTAGCTCTCTCTTTTATTTCATTTATTTCTTTCCCCCTATTCTTTTCTTCTTTCGACCAGGACCATAGCAATGGGAGCCGGCAAATCAAAGGGGAAGGGTCCCGCACCCCGTAGCCGGCTCCCTTGCGGGCGTTTGAGGGGAGTGGATATAGTGGCCAGGGAGGTTTTTACCGTGGTGGAGGTGGCCGCCCTGATATTTTTTGTTCTGCGCCACCTCCCTAAGACCGTGGCTGCAGGGGGCAGGCCCGGCCAGCGGTGGGATAAGGTGTGCCAGGCCATGCGGAGGGAGTCGGGAGTCCGGCGCACCTACGACTAAGCGACGCACCGGTGGGCCGACGTCCTCGACCGGGAGCAGGTCCTGCTCCACCTGCTAGGTGTGGAGATCCCTTGCCTTGGTGAGTAGCTCTTTAATAACTACTTTGTATTATTCGGCTCTGTGTTATATTGCTAATATATGTTTTTCCCGAAGAGCAAGAATGCTGCTTATTCGATTACATTATAGGTAAAATAGTGTTTAAATAGCTTCTGTGATTGCAGGTGCTCGCCTCCTCAGTGTCGTTGCTACTATGCTTACTTGTTTGCAACTTTGTGCTCATTTGGCCTGAGAATATGTATGAGTGTAGTACTTTACAGAACTGCGTAATGCTAGAGAGACTATAGACTCAAGTATAGTCCTTCCTTTGTACTCCTGCTGCCACTAAGAAGAAGAGATAGTGATGGATTGATAGGTTGAGTATATTATGACTTGTTATTAGTAGTAGTAGGACATTTTTTAGTGCTGTGCAATCATGATGACGGACTGTGTCTGTCATGTCGCGTGCTGCTGAGTGCTGGCAATCGTAGTAGAACCTTTTTGTTGTTGGTTTAGTTAGTGATTTACATAACTTTCCAAGTAGACGGTCTGCGAATCCAGCAATACAGTACTAATAGTATCCTCCTAGTTGACCAGATCAGATAGGTCAATACACGTAGTGCAATTGTTGCTAATTTGTTTCCCCGAGATAATTTTAGATTGTGGTCAAAGAAATCAAATATTTCAAAAAAACAATCATCCATGTTGTGTTTCTTTATTTTATGATCATCAGCACCTCCCAGGGGCAAGGCGACTAGCACCATTGAGACTCCGGTGGAAGAAGGTGGACAGTCACAGGATCGGTCCCTTGCAGGCTCTTCTGCTGGCCCCAGTAAGTTGTTCTATTGTTATATTAATACTTCTACTTCCCTAACATTTACAGCTCTTATTCATTACAAACTGTTTCCTAATTCTATTTTTTACAAAATAGTCCTTGATCATCTTCAAATCTAGACTACTTTCTACATTCTTATCCTGCCTCTACCATCACTCTCTGTGCTACTACTATTTACGATTATGAGTCGGTCTGTGTAGGTAGCTAAGCTTGCCCAGTCGGCAAACGGTGTTAAACAAAACTCTGATCCAGCAATAGCTCTAGGCACTGAGTGCAGTCATCTGGGTTGGCCTTGCTGTCTATTCCAGTCTTCTTAATGTAAGTGCTTTGACAATTTCCAACAACAAAATGTCAATGTTTAAACCAAGAAAAAGGTAGCAGTTGCCTTTTTTTATTTGCTAGGAGCACATACCATACCGCTAGTGTTTCAGGGACTATTCTGCACATAAAGAAGTATGGAAAAGAGAAATAGGACATTATTGATGATAGGTGCAGTTCGACTTTCCACATACCTCAGTCCGAACAGAAGTTGAACCCCCAATCCCCTGACCGACTATCTAGTGTGTCTGACCAATGATTTTACGACCCAGAAGAACAGAAGAAGACTACCGCCGAGTCCCGGCCTATCTGAGTCACTGAAACATGACTGCCAAGTGCAATAGTTCAAACCCTTCCACTCACTCACTCTTGTTTGTTAGTTTTAAAGTTTTATTTTCAATTAAGAAATGAAAAAATTATTTCTTTATTTTTAATAGCATAGTATTCGAAGCGAGCACTGCTGATAGATGACGTTAAAGTTTAAACAACATTCCCATGAATCAAATTACTTTAACGTAATAGTTAACAGACACATGAAATTATTACAATAACTGTGCGGGAGCCCCCACCTTCTTTAAAGTACTTAAAGTACTGCTGGTGATGACTTACTAGTAGTTGGTGAATCGTCCTGTTGGCAGAAGGGCGATGTAATCTTCTTTCTGTAATTAGAAAAATGGTGCACGTTAAGCAAGCATTCATCAGTTGTCCTAAGAAGTGTAGCATTTAATGGAATAAGCATATAAAAAGTTAACACCCTCCCCAAAACCTTTACTTTTTTTCAATCCCAGTAATAAAAAATGTGTTATGTAACATTTTCTTCCATTACGAGACGAAATAGGGGGTTGTGTATGGCATCTGAAAATATGACATGTTTTTTCTAGACGTCACAACGTCACAACATCTGATGTGGCACAGATGACCACCAGTGCCGGGGCCAGCAGTGTGGAGGCTCCACTCTAGGGGCGGATGCGGCGGCGCCACCAGGAGGAGCTGGGGGGGGAAGGCTCAGCAGCGGCGGACGGTGGTAAGTTATTATACTCCTTACTTATTTAAATTTTTGAGTAGGCTCGCAAAGGAGTGTATGATGTACTGTACAGTACACAGTACACTAGTACAAGTACACTGTACTGTTAAGAACAGTTACTAATTAAGAACTACTTTTTTGGCTATCACGGAGAAGACAGTCAACTTTGGCTTGTAATAGCATTAGCGGCGGCACTTCTCGGGTAAGCAATGGCCCCCTCTTTTTGACTTCAACTCAGCTGGCAAACTTTTATCGTGAAGCCAAGTCATATGAGATGTACTTTAGGGATGTGAAGAACGAAAAGTGAAAGAAGGGTGAAACGAAGGACGAGCGAGTCTTAACATTTATGACTGTAAAGAATGGTGTTTTTGAATGCAAGTCAAGAGAAGAAGACGGTGGTTTCCAAAATATAATGAAAAGGGTGTTAGTTGGTTGTTGAGAAAAAGAAAACTTGGTACATTTGAGACATTAAGAAGAATGATAGACGTACTTTGGAAGCCTGGATGTTATCTTCTTTTTCCTCATCGAAAGCAGAGGTGTATATGTAGTAGAGCAGACGCTGAGTGGATGAAGATTGTTACTTTGAACAGCATGTCCGTGCCAGAGTAGCAAAGCTGAGGAAATCCAAATACTAGAATTTGTGATTGTTCACAAATACTCCCTGCCTTGACTAACAGTACAGTACTTTACTTTGCAAGCACAGCATCTATTGTGTATGGATTGTATAGTTGACAACATTATATCAAGTCAAGTCCCTTCCTCCGCCAATTATGGGTACCACACTCACTCCCTATGTTAACAATTCTATTTCAGCTGTGTCATGGGTGGACTATCGCTGTAGTTCACTCAATCTATCAAAACAAAGCACCTAAAGGCATCCATCATATAACCAAAGATCATGTGATCGGCAGGATAATGATATATGATCAGAATTGAATAATCTTCATTCTTCTTTTGTAGTAGTCAAGGCCCGGGGAGGCAGTGCGAAAGATATCATTACATTGAGCAGTAGCCCTTGATGTAACCGAGTATGGCCAGTGGCAGAGCCACCCCTATAGAAAAGTAAGAGCTTCCTATCCCCACCTGCATGTACTGCTTAAAGTACTGCGAGTCTGCGTCATCATGGCTTGTGTCTGTTTTTCTTGGGTGCAAGCTGAGTGAGCTGCCATGCCGGCTACCACAAGTTCACGTACTAGTAATTTCTTTTGCAAAACAAGAGAAAAATCAGAAGACTTTTTTTAGTACTCTCTGACTATGTATGTATTAGTGAGTCCATCCATAGTCCTGTTAGTGGAATTCCTGAAACTCCCAGTAATGTCACAGGCCTACAAAGACGGCGGAAAGATACATGCCAAAATGTTATACTGTGTTTGCTACTTGCTGGTGTTACTGAGAGTCAACTTTCCGTTGCATTATTTTGACTTTATGTTAAAGACTATTGGCTACAGTATTTTTCTTTCTTTCTTCATATAGATGCTACTCCGAAAAAGCTCACCCTAAAGGAGATGGCTGTCCGGGCCAGGGCCCGTAAGCTGGAGGCTATTTGTGCCGAGTATTGGCGGCTGTGGGCTCGGGAGCAGGAGGAGGAGACGGCAACCACTGCATCCTCCTCCAGTGCCCCCGTGTCCACCAGCCAGAAGCCTCCAGCCAAACGGAGCCATGGCCCAACAGCCTCCCGCCGCTGCCGCACAGCAGCAACACAATCAGCTGCCCCCCCCAGAGCCTGGATGATACGTCAGCGCCGCCTCCGTAAAAGAGTAGAGTACCTGGAGCGGTTGACCGAAAACATCAGTGCCAGCTCCGGGACCTCCGCAAAGAGCTGCGGGACGTGCAGCAACAGCTGTCCACACTACGCCACCGGAGGAAGTGACTGTCCCTTGCCCCTTTTTTAAAGACTGTTGGGGGGGTGGGAATTGGGTGTTTGGGAAAGGGGACTTTTGGACTTTTGGACATTGGTTGGCGTTAGGCAGGGGGGTGAGTTGGGTTAATTTATTTTATTTTTGGACTACATGAATATATTTCTTAATAATTATTTTTAATACCAAAACATAGTATACGGGTTCATATTATTTTGTGTGGGGGTGGGCGGTGGTTACCGGACGTTTGGTTTCTTCCAACTTACCAGCATGAATGAAACATCTAGTCCTGAAATGTACCAAAGTGCCAGTAACCGAGTTAGTGAGTTCAGTAGCCCTACTAGTACTTTACTAGTAGTACTGGCAGTCTCTGCTCTCCTCCCAGTCCTAGCCCATTATTCTACCTCTCCAAAATGCTTATCTTACCTGTGATTTGTGTTTGAGAATAGGGATAGCCACAGGGCTGCCTGCATGGCAAATGGTGATTAAGGTTGGTTGTTGACTTGAATCCTCGACGGATGAAATATCATTGTTATGCTGGTAGTAGTGGTGGTACACACTGGCAGTAGCAGCATATGAAAATAAGGAAGTGAAACACTGAGTGGCCTGAGCGTAGCATTAGAAACCGTACGATAGATAGCACCCTACAGAACAGTGCCATAAATTGTAGCCTAAGACAGTGCTAAAGTATTCTAAATATAAGTACTAGTTTCGTGGACTATGGCTACTATAAGAAATATTATGAAGACAAAGGATACTTAAACATAAGAATCAACCATTTGATTTGTCATGTGTACGAGCATGATGTTTGATGCTCAATCCATTATGTCGCACATGAAATTCCATTTCCCAACATTTTTCTGGTGCTTAGACCTTATCCTTTCTTGTTGTCATAGTCATACCTCAATGACAAACCACACTGCCCGGGGGAAGAGGGTTAGGGTTTTTGAAGATTGGATAGGAATGGGGTTTTTTGGGAAAGGGTTTGTGGAGAGAAGAAAAAAAACACTGCATGTACAAACAACAAATGAAGAGAAACAAATTTTTGGATTCAAAGATATCCATAAATCTTTTAAGGGACATAAAGGTAGTGCACTACTGCATGCATGAAGTTGTTTGCTAAACAGATGATTAGGTTACTGAAAAGTTGTACTTACTACATCTTATTAGTAAGTATGAGGAAACAATTTGACATTGACACTAGTATAGGGCTGCACTAATTACGCAATTTCACTTGCCTTTCTGCCCTCATAGAGAATAAACACTTATTATTAGTACATTAAGGTAGTTATAAAAATAGCAAGGAAACGTATGAAATAGCTGGAGAGATGACTTTGAAGCAGAGAACAAAGAAACGGGCCTAGTCACATTCGTAGAAGTTCAAGTTTACAACAATAACATTTAAAAGATAAGGAGAAGTTAAGAGAGAATACTGTAACTTTATGTTGTAGTTGTCCTGTTGTATTGGTGAAGTTGCATGCATCCAGCCATTCCTCTTATTCGCGATATACTCCTCCATTCCATCTTACGCTCCGTCGATCAATATTGGTGACCAGACACACTGTCCACTGGCTGCCTGATGAGTAAATGCAGATTGGTCTGAATTCAGCGTTTGTTCCATAGCACATGGTAAAAGCTGTCCTGTAATTTTTGATGGGAAAAAACAGGAAGTGAACCAGTTAAAAAAATCTAAGGTACGCTGTGTAGTGCAAAAATAACACTTTCAGTTTTCAGAGCTGACATTATTATTATATACAATCAGCACTTCAAAAGTACGTAACCTGGTTCTCCTTTACAAGGATAGTAATAGTAACTATGGTTGAATTCTGCGGATCCACCATGGATTTCCTTAAAGAAAATTGCAAACAAAATTAGACATTCCCAGGAGTGCTCCCAGACCCCTGAACCCAGTCGGCAAAATGTAGAACACCCCCAAGTAGCCCCTAAAAACATGCGATACTGCTACCAGGTTGAACCCTACCTTCAAAACGTGCCAAAACGCACTCTGCAAGTAGGCCCAAACCCCCCTTTTCCACCGTGGATTTTCTTCAAAACACTTGCAATCAAAATTAGACATTCCCAGGTGTGCCCCTAGACCCCGTAACCCAGGCACAAAACTGTAGAACCCCCCCAAGTAGTCCCCCATAAACATGCAATACTGCGACGGGGATGAGGCCTAGTTGAAAATCAAGCAGAAAGCGCACTTTGAAAGTAGGCCCAAAAGACCCCTTTTCCACCATGGATTTTCTTCAAAACACTTGCAATGATTATTAGACATTCCCAGACCCCTAATCCCAGTTGCAAAAATCTAGAACCCCCCCAAGTAGCCCTCCGCAGAAAAGCAATTTTGGTAAAAAAAAAGAAATTTCACCTCGGATTTTCTTCAAACCACTTGCAATCACAATTACACATTCCCAGGAGTGCTCCCAGACCACTGAACCCAGTCGCAAAAATGTAGAACACCCCCAAGTAGCCCCCAGAAAAAATGCGAAAGTGCTAACCCTAACTCCAAATCGTGCCAAAACGCACTCTGCAACTAGGCCCAAACCCCCCTTTTCCACCATGGATTTTCTTCAAAACACTTGCATTCAAAATTAGACATTACCAGTAGTGCTTCCAGACCCCTAAACCCATTTGCAGAAATCTAGAACACCCCCAAGTAGCCCCCTAAAAACATGCGATACTGCTACCAGGTTGAACCCTAACTCCATATCGTGCCAAACGCACTCTGCAGCTAGGCCATAACCCCCCTTTCCCACCATGGATTTTCTTCAAACTACTCACAATCAAAATTAGACTATCTCAGCAGTGCTCCCAGACCCCCAGACCCCCCCAAAAAACCTAGAACCCACCCAAACAGCCCCCCAAAAACAGGCAAGTGAGCAAAAACGCAAAAACTTTCTCACCATGGATTTTATCCAAAACACTTGCGCCCTATATTAGACCATCCCAGCAATGCCCCAGACCTGTCAACCCACCCACAAAAAAGTAGAACACCCCCAAACAGGCCAAAAGCAAAAATGGAAAATGTGACAGAAAATTTTCGGCCTACCAGTCAACCTCACTCCAAACGCACTCTGCAGCTAGGCCCTAACTCCCCTTTCCCACCATGGATTTTCTTCAAACCACTTGCAATCAAAATTAGACTGTGCCAGCAGTGCTCCCAGACCCCAAAACCCACCCCCAAAAACCTAGAAGCCCCCCAAAACAGACAAGTGAGCAAAAACGGAAACACTTTTTCACCATGGATTTTCTCCAAAACAATTGCGCCCGATATTCGACCTTCCCAGCAATGCCCCCAGACCCGTCAACCCACCTGCAAAAAAGTAGAACACCCCCAAACAGGCCAAAAGCAAAAATGGAAAATGTGAGACAGAACATTTTCGGCCTACCTTCAATTCAGTCCAAACGCGCTCTGCAGCTAGGCCCTAACTCCCCTTTTCCACCATGGATTTTCTTAAAAACAAATGCAATCAAAATTAGACTGTGCCAGCAGTGCTCCCAGACCCCAAAACCCACCCCCAAAAACCTAGAAGCCCCCCAAACAGCCCCCCAAAAACAGGCAAGTGAGCAGAAACGGAAAAACTTTTTCACTATGGATTTTCTCCAAACCACTTGCGCCCGATATTAGACCTTCCCAGCAATGCCCCTAGACCCGTCAACCCACGCGCAAAAAAGTAGACCACCCCCAAACAGGCCAAAAGCAAAAATGGAAAATGTGACACTTAGAAAATTTTCGGCCTACCAGTCAACATCACTCCAATTGCACTCTGCAGCTAGGCCCTAACTCCCCTTTCCCACCATGGATTTTCTTCAAACCACATGCAATCTAAATCCCAACCACAAATCTAGAACACCCCCAAACAGCCCCCCAAAAACTCGCAATACTGCTAGGCCTCAGTTTAAATTGTGCCAAAACGCTGTCTGCAACTAGGCCCAAACCCCCCTTTTCCAACATGGATTTTCTTCAAACCACTTGCAATCAACATTAGACCTTCCCAGCAGTGCTCCAAGACCCCCCCGACCCACCCCCACAAATCTAGAACACCCCCAAACAGCCCCCCAAAAACATGCAATACTGGTATATTCAAAACATGACAAATTGCTCTGTTCACCAAAAATTGCTGTTCAACTTTTCAGCACTTCTACTACTCGATCCTCTTGAAACTTACCTGGACACTTGTTCCAGCGATTCCAAAGAATCTCAGCAAGGCAGAACAAAAATCGAACCACTGCGCTCTTTGAAGAAGAAGAAGAAGAAGAAGAAGAAGGTAATCCATCTGCCTTGAGGGAAATGGATAGGTAGAGTCTGGAGGAGGAGGATAGAGGAGCATGATTGAGTTGTGAACTTGTGAACCTCAGGAGTGCAGACTGCGGCCCCTTCAAATCAATAAGGAAAATAAGATGAAGACCTTGCTGCTGATGGATTTGTTGTGAGAGTTTTGTTGTGGTAAAAGTTGCAAAACAAAGAAAGACACACAGGAATAAAAGAGAATAAGGACAAAAAAAAGGAAGTCATTTTCAGGCCTCGGTGTCAGGGAAGTAGAGCTCGTCCTCAAACTCTATGAATTGAGACGGGAGTCTAGGTCAGCTAACAGAGAAGAACTTCCGTCACCTAAGTCGGTGTCCTCTTCTTCCTGCGTGCATTCACGTATTTTGTAATCTGGTGGTATGAAGTGCTGATTCATCTTGATCAGTGTTAACCTCCCCACATTTTTGGGCGAGAGGCAGGTCCTTTTTGAAGTTACAATGGCACCAGAAGCACTGAAAACACGTTCAGAAGACACGCTTGCGAGTGGGCAAGACAAATAATTTAGAGCCAGGTTGGTGATCAGTGGCCATAGAGGCCTTTTCCTGTACCAATTCAGCAATGAGTTCTTATTAACAAAGACCTCTGTTGTGTCAGCCAGATCGGCCTGCACCATCGACTCAAGGTTCTCCAGGGTTGCTCCACTTTGCGTACCATCTGTGGCCTTTGCATCACTGGAACGAGCAAACCCTTGATGAGTTAGCCAATCCGCTTCCGACAATATTATGGCTGGGCCTGGTGCAGGTGAGGATGATGATACGGTTGCTGCTGGTGTCGTTAACGGCTGTGAGAGAAAGTGACTCCCTTCGGCCACAGATTCAGAAGTGGAACTTGACGCCGGATGGCCTCGTGATTCAGTTGTACTTCTGCCAGCTCTTTGAATTTTCTGCCGCTCTTTTTCGAACCGAGTGGCTGACACAGCTAGCCAATGTTTGTACTTTGAAACATCTGCTTCATCAAAAGGAATGACTGCTTTTCTGGCCACTGCCTTTTTATACCGTGGATCCAGAATAGTGGCACAAATGTAATGATGTTCTGTATGTATGTTTTTAAGCCTTTGATTGTCAACTAGGCGGCTTAATAACCTCTCTGCCAACTGATATGCGTCTTGCTTTTCAGCATCATCTCGGAATGTTGAACACACCGCCTTCAGTTGGTGCTCTAGCATGACCAACAATGGGATAGCTTTGCCCAAAGAAAAGTCCTCCCTGCTGACTTCACGCGTGAAGACCTCAAAAGGACGAAGCATGTCTGTCAAGCTTGCAACTAGCTTCCATTCCTCCAACTCTAGCCTCATGTCTTTCATAGTAGAACCCAGTTTATAGACATACTCATTTATTACCCCCCACTGCTCAGACAGACGCTCAAGCATGTAAAAGGTTGAGTTCCAACGTGTTACCACCTCCTGGATGAGTCCTTTGACTGGCAGTCTACGTTCATGTTGAAAGCTCCTCAGCTACTTCCGGGCCTTAAAAGAATGGCTGAAATGTGTGCAGATTCTTCGGCAGGTGGTCAGTAACTTGCTGACTGGGTTTTCGTTTTTCAAAAAATCTTGCAACACGATGTTAATACTGTGCGCCAAACACGACACTCTGAAATAGCCACCATCATGCATGGCCTTAACTATATTACTGCCATTATCCGTGGAAACATAACCAACTATGCGATTTCTTGGATGCAGCCATTCAGAGACCTTCCTATCAAACTCGTCCAAAAGGTTAGGTGCAGTATGAGTTTTCTCCATGGCAAACATGGCTAATGTTACATGTTTCCGAGTAGCTTGAAAAACTGTGTCCGGGTCAACACCTGCACTTGTCTTGTCTCTAACCCCTGGAAAAGAGACCCAGTGTGCAGTGATGCACATGTAATCAAGGGCTTGGCAACTGGTCCACATGTCTGTTGTCAAGTGGATAGTGTGAACAGCACTCTTCTGCAAAGCTGCCCCATTCACCTCCAGCACATCTTGATGTAGTGCTGGAACCGCACCTCTGGCAAAATAGGACTGGCTAGGAACCTTCCATTTAGGGCAGACTGTTGCCACAAATTCTAGAAAACCCACCCCTTCCACGAAAGAAAAAGGGAGAAGGTCCAGCGCTAGAATTTCATCCAGCTTTGCTTTATACAGACGTACCATTGGGTGGTTGCGTTCAAATGGCGCCTCCGACCAAAACATGCTTCTAATGGTGGGCTGGACCGTTTTACGTGATGATGATGATGCAGACTTCAAACCAGTTAGGCTCATTGATGTACTTTTTTGCATTGGTGTCTGTCCCAGACTCTTAGTGTGCCTCATACATGTTGCAGGGGTAGAGGGTGTGGGCGCTACCACTGCAGTGCTGCTGCCAGGGGTACTGGGTGTACCAGAAAAAATGTCAGTGGGTTCTTGACTTCCCCCTGCACATGAATCAGCCCCTCGTCAGCATCAGATGCAATGTGAATGGATACATTTGGATCAGTTCTACTTTGGTCTTCCTGGATCTTCCTTAGATGTGCCTCCCACCGGATAGTGTGGTGTTTTTGGAGATGACCTCTCTGGCCTCCGGTACCATAGATGGTACCAAGCTTACCCCGACTAACTAATACTTTACAAATCGAACAAATGACCATGTTTTCCGCCTTTTGGATAACAGTAAAGAAGTTCCAAACTTGGGACTGGAAATGTCTGCTGGTGGTGGAGGTGCTACTTTGACTTTCAATGCCAGATGAAGTGGAGGATGGGCGTGGCTGAATTAGTTTCTGTTGTTCACTTACAGCACCACTACTTGAGGTAATGGAGGTCGAGCTGGATGAAGGTCCCTGCCAGCCCTTCTGACAAAAAAATATGGAAGCTGTATGTCGTGTTGGGGTTGTAGTTAACTGCGTTGGTGGTGGTACCAGTGCCACGCCGCTCACATCCCGCTCAGCAGCCATTCGGGATAGGGTGAAAATATCTGTCTGCTGCATGCCCGCTGGGGCTGGAGTGACGACTGTGATGACTGGGTCGTCGTCAGACTGTTCATCAGCAGCAGAAGACACCACTTCTTGTTCGTCATCATCACCCATAAGTTGAAGCCTTGCGGGAACCTTCCTTTTAGGCTTAGCTACCTTTGTCGGCTCATGGCGTGCCTCACTCTCAGACTGCATTTGTGGGTTTCAATCAGGATCCAGGTCATCAGAATGAAGGGGGCTTTAAGAAGAACTTGTAGTAGTAGCCCTCCTTGACCTTTTTCTTGCTGGGGATCTGGAAGACAATGGATCATCATCAGGAGGAGTGGCTTCCTCAGATGATACCTCGGCTTGAATATCAATTTCCTGATGTGCCCCTACTTCTGGAAGAACAAGCGTTGTAGGCAGTTGTGCCGCTCCATGAACCTCTAGTTGCACCTCTCCATGCGCCTCTCCATGCACCTCTCCTTGCGCCTCTCCTTGCGCCTCTCCTTGCGCCTCTCCTGGCGCATGTACTTGCGCTTGTACTAGTTGCACCTGTGGTTGTCGTTGCGGCTGTGGTTGTTGAACACTCGTCAGCTGAGTTACACCTGGCGTTGATAGGATGGTACTTTCTTGTGATGAGCCAACATCACTGGTCAATGGTGATTGAACAACCAAAGGGGCTGCCACAGCAGCACTCATGGTCTTGGGACTAACTTGGCGTGGTGGCACTGAGCCCAATGAAGCGGAGGTGATGCTTCCAGCTTGGTCACCGGCGGACACTGTTGCTGCTGCAGGCGTAGTTTTTTTTCCCATAAAAGGTGTCGGTGGGCACACCAGTCTCCTTGGTAGGTGGTGACACTTGCTTCTTCTGCTCCTTCTTACTGGCAGTGGCACTGGCAACTTTTTTCGCTGAGGCGCTAGGGCCACCTTTCTTTGGGCCCATCTTCTTCAGATGTCAGAACAGCAGGCCGTAGTTGCACGAGTTGCAGAGTTGTCCTGTCTGTGGCCACAAGTGATGTCACGTGAAGTTGTGCTGCACACACCGCTGCAGGACTTCTTCCTGGCACTGGTGGTTCTCTTGTGCATCTAAAAGCAATGGTAGCCAGAGGAACCTCAGTTAAACACCCCAAAAAGTCAAAAAAACACACAAAAATCACCACAATCCAATGCCATCCATGCCCTCAATGATGTTTAAATTCAAGACACCCCACAGAAATACTAGGTCCATGCACCACTCACTACCCCTGGGCATAATGGTTGAAAGCAAGGTACACTGGGTGCAGGCCTGAGCACACTGCCTGGCTTCAAAATGGCCCCTTGAGACCCACCACATTGCCAGGCCCTGCCTGTACCAGGCCTCAAAATGGCCCCCACCCACATGGCCAGGCCCCAACAACTCCCCAAAAAGTAAAAAAACACACAAAAATCACCACAATCCAATGCCATCCATGCCCTCAATGATGTTTAAATTCAAGACACCCCACAGAAAGACTAGGTCCATGCACCACTGACTACCCCTGGGCATAATGGTTGAAAGCAAGGCAAAGTGGGTGCAGGCCTGAGCACACTGCCTGGCTTCAAAATGGCCCCTTGACCCCCACCACATGGCCAGGCCCTGCCTGTACCAGGCCTCAAAATGGCCCCCACCCACATGCCCAGGCCCCACCAACACCCCAAAAAGTAAAAATACACACAAGAATCACCACAATCCAATTCCATCCATGCCCTCAATGATGTTTAAATTCAAGACACCCCACAGAAAGACTAGGTCCATGCACCACTGACTACCCCTGGGCATAATGGTTTAAAGCAAGGCAAACTGGGTGCAGGCCTGAGCGCACTGCCTGGCTTCAAAATGGCCCCTTGACCCCCACCACATTGCCAGGCCCTGCCTGTACCAGGCCTCAAAATGGCCCCCACCCACATGGCCAGGCCCCAACAACACCCCAAAAAGTCGAAAATCACACAAAAATCACCACAATCCAATGCCATCCATGCCCTCAATTATGTTTAAATTCAAGACACCCCACAGAAAGACTAGGTCCATGCACCACTCAGTACCCCTGGTCATAATGGTTGAAAGCAAGGCAAACTGGGTGCAGGCCTGAGCAAACTGCCTGGCTTCAAAATGGCCCCTTGACCCCCACCACATGGCCAGGCCCTGCCTGTACCAGGCCTCAAAATGGCCCCCACCCACATGGCCAGGCCCCAACAACACCCCAAAAAGTCGAAAATCACACAAAAATCACCACAATCCAATGCCATCCATTCCCTCAATGATGTTTAAATTCAAAACACCCCACAGAAAGACTAGGTCCATGCACCACTGACTACCCCTGGGCATAATGGTTGAAAGCAAGGCAAACTGGGTGCAGGCCTGAGCAAACTGCCTGGCTTCAAAATTGCCCCTTGACCCCCACCACATGGCCAGGCCCTGCCTGTACCAGGCCTCAAAATGGCCCCCACCCACATGGCCAGGCCCCACCAACACCCCAAAAAGTAAAAATACACACAAGAATCACCACAATCCAATTCCATCCATGCCCTCAATGATGTTTAAATTTAAGACACCCCACAGAAAGACTAGGTCCATGCACCACTGACTACCCCTGGGCATAATGGTTGAAAGCAAGGCAAACTGGGTGCAGGCCTGAGCGCACTGCCTGGCTTCAAAATGGCCCCTTGACCCCCACCACATTGCCAGGCCTTGCCTGTACCAGGCCTCAAAATGGCCCCCACCCACATGGCCAGGCCCCAACAACACCCCAAAAAGTCGAAAATCACACAAAAATCACCACAATCCAATGCCATCCATGCCCTCAATTATGTTTAAATTCAAGACACCCCACAGAAAGACTAGGTCCATGCACCACTCAGTACCCCTGGGCATAATGGTTGAAAGCAAGGCAAACTGGGTGCAGGCCTGAGCAAACTGCCTGGCTTCAAATTGGCCCCTTGACCCCGACCACATGGCCAGGCCCTGCCTGTACCAGGCCTCAAAATGGCCCCCACCCACATGGCCAGGCCCCAACAACACCCCACAAAATCGAAAAACACACAAAAATCACCACAATCCAATGCCATCCATGCCCTCAATTATGTTTAAATTCAAGACACCCCACAGAAAGACTTGGTCCATGCACCACTCACTACCCCTGGGCCTACTGGCTAGTGAGGCTTTACAGGGACCCCAAAATTTAAAAAAAATCAACATATAACAGTGAGCTAAAATTCCATGACATAAATGAGAATTAAGTTAAAAAAAACACAGAAACAGTTGTATCATGCACCCATGACTAACCCTGGGCCTACTGGATACTGTGGCTACCCACAATATAAGTTGTGAAAAAAGTTTTAAAACTGTAGTTGCAGCAACTGCAATGCCCCAAACAAACAACACCAACTTATTTGTAAAATCTCAAGTCCAAAAGTGATCCAAACTTCAAAGTCCAAAAAGTCCTCAAATACAAATATCGAGCAGCAGCCACAAAAAGTAATCCTTCCAGCTCCAGATCCAAATCAAAAGTGACCAGGACATGGACAAAGCACTGGGAGGAGCCTGCTTGACAGGAACAGGAAGTTGGAGACTCTGGGGCACTTCCTTCCTCCCACTCACCCCCCCAAAATGGACTCCTTGCACCAAAAAGTGCAGCCAAATGTAAATCTGAGGAGTAATTCTGATCAAAATCATCATTTTCAGAAGGTTTATGCTGCCTGCGGTGGATTTCTTGTGCAGAATTGCAATTTTTGCAATTTCAGGAAAGCGAGCTGTTCAAATCTCCCGCCGGAAGTCAGCTGCGCGCCACATCTACGTGTTTGGCATTGTTTACTCCCGCAAAGCGTAATCGCAGACCCTTATGACGTACTTGCATTGTCAAACTCTCGCTGTGCAAGATGGCGAGCTGCGATGACGTAGTTGCGTTCGAAAAACTCTTGCGCGATCACACAGCAAGATCCAAAATGGCGCAGCACACACAAGCCAGGAGAAAAACAACTCGGCGGACTCAGAATCACGGTAAGTCAACGCCGCAAGCGCAATATTGTATCTTTCAAGCGCGACGAAGCAGAAAAATCCGCAGCTTGCGAATTTGCAGATTTTTGGGCAAATTCGCGTGATTTGCGGACCGTGAATTTGCCAAAAATCAGCAAATTCCGCAAACGAAGTGGATTTTACGCCCACGCTTACTCCACGTCCTAGCAACAGCAGCGCTCATAGATGTCTTCTTTCCAAATGCCCGAAAGGGCGATAACATAACCTCTTACTAGGACCTTACAGAATCATTGTCCTATCAAAATCCCATTATAAACCAGACTACCAATGACATATTGAAAAAGCCCCAGTCCTGCACACCGCTAAGGGGGGAAATGTGTTTGATGTTCTTGCGTTTGTTTTGGACTCAGTGATTCTGATTCAATTAAAATCACCCTTGAGCTTTGATTTATCTTGCAAAATTAAGACACTACTACTAAATTGCCTGCAATACTATCGCTCACTAATTTGGATTTCAAGGAATTTTATGAATATACTCACCTGTCCTAGTTCACACCCATACATTAAGATTGTTACCTGAAATATCTTATTTTACACTATTATGCCAAAGGCACGTAATTGACAAATTAGGTATAAATCCCTTTGTGGGAAGCAAACCAAACATAAGCAACAGTTTTTATTTCATGTGCTATCAGTAGACACAGTTGGAGTGCAGTCATTTCTGATTGTTCTGGGACTTCCCAAGTTTCCCATACCATCCAATGAGTAAACTATTACTGATCCAATGTAAAAAAAAGGAAATCATGTAAGCACTTTCAACAAAACATGACATGTTGACGGGGTGAGTAGCAGCACTATTAGGGAATAAAATACCCTCACCCCAGTTGTTAATAGTATTTAAAGTGGTAAGGAAGCTATTACTTGATATGAGTCACGGGTCACATGTAGACAATGATGGTCAGGTGTGACATCATTTAAATAATGTGTGCCAAGGCGTTCTGCAGTTTGCCCCGCTCAAATGAAGTGATTTACTGAGAGTGTTCCAGTTAGTGCTTAGTTTTAATCAACTGAATAAGCGAGATATTTAATCTATTGCCTATTTTATGACATCTATTTTGAAGAATTTACATTATTTCAACGAGTTAATAGATAGATTTTAAATTCTATTCTGGAGTCTAAAAGATTTCTACCAAATATTGGCTTTTATTGAGGCAATAAAGCAGTGTGTTAGATCAGTAAATTATGCATACATATTTCTAAGTTTATTTAAAATGGCAGGTGGAGCCCTACGGAAACATTTACTGAAGGACCTCACAAATTATAGGGACTGCTTGCTAAAGAAATGTCAAAGAATTCATCTAGCAGCCTAAAAGCAGACTAGAACCCATTGCTGTTAGAAATGGGATTTCTGGTTGGCTAAGGCATGCGCCTAAGCCTGGCAGACACCACCACTCTAGTCAGGGCAAGGGAGTTATACACTGATGATAACCCCTACTTACCCCCATGGTAGCTTGGCACGAGCAGTCAGGCTCATCCCGGAGGCAATTTGTAAAGTGTTCGCGCAACACACACACACACACACACACACACACAGCAACACACTAGCCACACCACAACAGAAACTCCAACGAAGGGTATGTCAAAAATTGCCTCTGTATTATCATAATATAGAAGAACAATGGTCCTCAAACCAAAAAATGTTACAGTATCCGAATTAATCCCAAAATCATAATTTTTGCGCAACAAACAAATTCGCGCTGCACGATGGGCAGAATACTTTGAAAAAAATATTTTCTTAAAAGGATGTGCAGAGATATAAACTTCTTATGTAACAAATTTTTATTTTCACAAATGAATTATAAACGCTATACATTCGGTGGTTGCTCCAAAGGGGAACGTGCAAAGAAAAGTGGTGCTGGAAAATAAGTGAGTGAGGGAATAATTCCCAAGAAGAAAGTAGGAATAAGATTGAAGGTTTTTTGCCGGATTGATCATAAGTATCAATCTTACTGTCCTGTCCCAGTTGCTATTTTACATGGTCTATTTACAGTGGTAGATACAATCACAGATTGTATTCATCTGTGGCACGTGGCAGTAATAAGGAAATGGGTCCAGGTACATAAAGGGTTGTCGACGTTTCGACTCGACTTGTGGCATGTAGGATGTTTTAGCCTTGCCTGCGAGTCTTCCTCAGGACGAGATGAGTGGGGAGGGCAATGGTAGGGGGCAACCAACCCCTGGTGCAGTGTACTTTATCTAATGATGAAAAGGAAAAGGGTGATACTATCAGGGCATGATTCATGATAGACAACCCTAGAGTTAAAACTAGCACATCCAAAAAGCCATGCTTACCCGCTCTCAAACGTGTGCGGATAATGCCTTGTATCTGGGCTCGAAGGTACACAAAACAGAGGCCCATCCAGGATCAGTCCGCTATGGCTATTCAATTGGGTATATTTCTGAAATAACAATAGTCATATCATGAGCTATCTGAGTTAATTACACCTATGTCAAATCTAATCGGTCATATGTGTTTAAAGGGTTAAAAATGATTAAAAAGGTTGCAACCCTATCGTAGTATGCCATGATGTTACATACTCCAAGTTGCTATTGGTTGGCAATAAAACCTATTAGTATGCTCAATACTACATAGTGCAGTGGACAATTCAAGAACAGTTGGCGTAGCACGGGGTTTTTTAATAAAAGGGCAAGGCAACCCGAGTTGATTGGCCAGTGCAGGACCGATCGGGCCACAGTGCAGGGCTTGGTATCCTAACTGGAGGGCCGTCCGGGTATTAGTTACAAAGGGGGGGCTAACGGGTGCAAACGCTCACCTGGTGCTCTCGGCGTCAGTTCGATAACAGAGACAGCGTCGGACTGAGGCGTCTGCCTTCTTAAGCGCGTCTGCTGTCATCACGCATTACTCGTCAGGGTGGGGAGTGAGGAAAGACTACCGTAATTACGGTTCCCGCTAGGCTGTGGTGTCTTCAATTACTACATCGAGGGTGCTCAACAGGATTAACGTGAGCCCGCGAAGATTCAAAAGGGGGGAGAATAGGAGGACTTATATTTGAATAATGTCGGGCTGTGCCCCCATATGCAAGTCTAACTGGTCCTGCCATTATTGACTCAAATTAACTGCAAGTAAGATTACATTTCATTGCAACCGGAAGACTAATTTGACAAAAAAGTTTTCTTAACAACAAAAACATTTTTTAACAACAAAAAAACACAAGGATATTACACATATTGCACAATAATGATACATAAACATATATATTACATATATTACATTGCGACCCGAGTGTGGAACCAGACAGTGAACCATATTGCAATTTACTGTTATATGCATAGCAATATCGGGGTCCCTTCTAGATAATGAATAGTGCCTCGGGTCATGGGTGAAAACAGAGGGTATGAAGCGGAAGGGCCCTTCCGCTATGGGCACAGACTGCAATGTGGACAGGGGATTAGTTGTTGCTAAGTATGGATATCTGTCTCCCTATCTCCTCTGTCTCATTCAGTCCCCTGGCCACTGTGTCAAGTAGGTGTATCCATCTGCTTTCTCTAATATTGAGGGTATTAGCAAAATCCCCTCCCCTCGGGTTGGGTGTCACTTTTTCGATGACCCACCATTTTAGACTTTCCGGGTCATGATCAAATCTGATAAAATGGTCCACCAAAGGCGCTCCTTGGACCTTGCATCGAATGCGGCTGCAATGCTGTAGAATTCTGCTTTTCACCTTTTGTATTGTTTGGCCCACATACATGAAATTGCAAGGACAGGTGATTGCATAAATCACTCCTGTGGTGTTACAGTTGCTTTGTTCTTTCATGTAGTGGGTGAAACCATTATGGGTGAAGTGTTTGCACTCCCTAGTCAATGGGCAAGCCCTACATTGTCCACATTTGTGGTGACCCTTAATGGGGGGGAGGCCCCATAGGGTGGTCATTTGTGGTATAACAGTATGTGGGAGTAGTGATTTCACCACATGTTCCCTTACGTTTTTTGCCTTTTTAAAAACATGTAGGGGTGGTGGTAATCCCCCTACATCCTCTTGGATCAAATGCCAGTGGCAGTTGATGACTTTTTTAATAGCGTTGCTTTTCGTAGAGAAAGTTGTAACGCAGACCAAACGTTCATTACCATCCTGTTGTTTGGATTTGGGCATTAAACCATGCACGTTTACGTGCCCTATTAAGGAGCCTGATCGGATACCCCCTGTCCCTCAGTCGGTTCATGACATCCTCATTATCTGGAAGGGTAGTGAGGACAAACTAAAAACTTTCCATGCCGGGCTCAATACACGGTCGCCTGATATTCAATTTACTATGGAATTTAACACCTCCAGCATCAATTTACTAGATATAACTATAAATGAGGAGCAAGAAAAGTTATACACCAGCCTGTACAGGAAGTCTAGCGATAGGAACACCCTACTCAGATATACCAGCCATCATCCACGCAATCTCAGGGACAACCTGCCATACGGGCAGTTCCTGAGATTGCGGAGGAACTGCGCCAAAAAAGAGGATTTTTTCCAAGAGTCCTGTGATCTCATGAACCGACTGAGGGACAGGGGGTATCCGATCAGGCTCCTTAAGAGGGCACGTAAACGTGTATGGTTTAATCCCAGGGAATGTCTACTCATGCCCAAATCCAAACAACAGGATGGTAATGAACGTGTGGTCTGCGTTACAACTTTCTCTACTAAAAGCAACGCTATTAAAAAAGTCATCAACCGCCACTGGCATTTGATCCAAGAGGATGTAGGGGGATTACCACCACCCCTACATGTTTTTAAAAAGGCAAAAAACGTAAGGGAACATGTGGTGACATCACTACTCCCACATACTGTTATACCACAAATGACCACCCAATGGGGCCTCCCCCCCATTAAGGGTCACCACAAATGTGGACAATATAGGGCTTGCCCATTGACTAGGAGTGCAAACACTTCACCCATAATGGTTTCACCCACTACATGAAAGAAAAAAGCAACTGTAACACCACAGGAGTGATTTATGCAATCACGTGTCCTTGCAATTTCATGTATGTGGGTCAAACAATACAAAAGGTGAAAAGCAGAATTCTACAGCATTGCAGCCGCATTCGATGCAAGGTCCAAGGAGCCCCTTTGGTGGACCATTTTATCAGATTTGATCATGACCCGGAAAGTCTAAAATGGTGGGTCATCGAAAAAGTGACACCCAACCCGAGGGGAGGGGATTTTGCTAATACCCTCAATATTAGAGAAAGCAGATGGATACACCTACTTGACACAGTGGCCAGGGGACTGAATGAGACAGAGGAGATAGGGAGACAGATATCCATACTTAGCAACAACTAATCCCCTGTCCACATTGCAGTCCGTGCCCATAGCGGAAGGGCCCTTCCGCTTCATACCCTCTGTTTTCACCCATGACCAGAGGCACTATACATTATCTAGAAGGGACCCCGATATTGCTATGCATATAACAGTAAATTGCAATATGGTTCACTGTCTGGTTCCACACTCGGGGTCGCAATGTAATATATGTAATATATATATTGTTTATGTATCATTATTGTGCAATATGTGTAATGTCCTTGTGTTTTTTTGTTGTTAAAAATATTTTTGTTGTTAAGAAAACTTTTTTATCAAATGAGTCTTCCGGTTGCAATGAAATGTAATCTTACTTGCAGTTCATTTGAGTCAATAATGGCAGGACCGGTTAGACTTGCATATGGGGGCACAGCCCGACATTATTCAAATATAAGTCCTCCTATTCTCCCCCCTTTTGAATCTTCGTGGGCTCACGTTAACCCCGTTGAGCACCCTCGATGTAGTAATTGAAGACACCACAGCCTAGCGGGAACCGTAATTACGGTAGTCTTTCCTCACTCCCCACCCTGACGCGTAATGCGTGATGATACCAGATGCGCTTAAGAAGGCAGATGCCTCAGTCCGACGCTGTCTCTGTTATCGAACTGACGCCGAGAGCACCAGGTGAGCGATTGCACCCGTTAGCCCCCCTTTGTAACTAATACCTGGACGGCCCTCCAGTTAGGATACGAAGCCCTGCACTGTGGCCCGATCGGTCCTGCACTGGCCAATCAACTCGGGTTGCCTTGCCCTTTTATTAAAAAACCCCGTGCCACGCCAACTGTTCTTGAATTGTCCACTGCACTATGTAGTATTGAGCATACTAATAGGTTTTATTGCCAACCAATAGCAACTTGGAGTATGCAACATCATGGCATACTACAATAGGGTTGCAACCTTTTTAATCATTTTTAACCCTTTAAACACATATGACCGATTGGATTTGACATAGGTGTAATTAACTCAGATAGCTCACGATATGACTATTGTTATTTCAGAAATATACCCAATTGAATTGCCATAGCGGATGGGCCTCCATTTTGTGTACCTTCGAGCCCAGATACAAGGCATTATCCGCACACGTTTGAGAGCGGGTAAGCATGGCTCTTTGGATGTGCTAGTTTTAACTCTAGGGTTGTCTATCATGAATCATGCCCTGATAGTATCACCCTTTTCCTTTTCATCATTAGATAAAGTACACTGCACCAGGGGTTGGTTGCCCCCTACCATTGCCCTCCCCACTCATCTCGTCCTGAGGAAGACTCGCAGGCAAGGCTAAAACATCCTACATGCCACAAGTCGAGTCGAAACGTCGACAACCCTTTATGTACCTGGACCCATTTCCTTATTATTGCCACGTGCCACAGATGAATACAATCTGTGATTGTATCTACCACTGTAAATAGACCATGTAAAATAGCAACTGGGACAGGACAGTAAGATTGATACTTATGATCAATCCGGCAAAAAACCTTCAATCTTATTCCTACTTTCTTCTTGGGAATTATTCCCTCACTCACTTATTTTCCAGCACCACTTTTCTTTGCACGTTCCCCTTTGGAGCAACCACCGAATGTATGGCGATTATGATTCATTTGTGAAAATAAAAATTTGTTACATAAGAAGTTTATATCTCTGCACATCCTTTTAGGAAAATATTTTTTTTTCAAAGTATTCTGCCCATCGTGCAGCGCAAATTTGTTTGTTGCGCAAAAATTATGATTTTGGGATTAATTCAGATACTGTAAAAAATGTTGGTTTGAGGACCATTGTTCTTCTATATTGTACTTTACCCAGGTCCACAAACTCGTAACAGGGACACCCCTTTACCTGTAATGACTACTCTGTATTATCATAAACACATTAGACACATAATCACACATTTACACTGTGCCAACTGGCACTAGGCAATATTCACAGGGGATTATATACAGGACCAGGCCAACTGGGCCATGGTCTGAACCATCAGAATGCAGGTAGTAAATATAAAAAACAACCAGTAACTACTGGTACCATAATCACCTAGGCATTATCACATTAGCATTAGACATCATCCTAAAATATCATAGCATGACATTAGGCATAAACACCTTAGCCCCAAATCACATTAGCATAAATGCATTACGTATTAGGCCTCACCAGCATAAACACATTATGCACCTCATAAGCATGAATATTCATAGGCATAAACACATAATGTTTAAATCATCAGTATCAACACATTGTGTAAGGGGCATCAAATCAGGGCCTTGCGACCTACCAATCGCAAAACTGACCCCAGGCCAACTGGCCTTATCTCTGCCCTATGTTCAAAATGTCAGGGTGTAACTCTAGGACCCTCCAAGTGGCCCTCTGGCTGCCCATGCAGCTTAACACAAGTGCGCAAGTGCCCTGGGGCGTGGGTTGCAACTCACTCCTTTCTCATCCACAAAGAATCTGGCCCCCAAAAACGCTGCTGTTGCTGCCCGCGCAGTCGCAGGGCAGCTGGGAATCCGGCACTGGCACTAAGTGTGTCTGGGAGCACTAAACATGCTCCCAAACTTATCCTCAAATGTTGAAGCTGCCCACTTGTCCGGCGGCGCAGCTGTAAAAATGAGCCCTGGCACCATTGTGCCCTTGGAGCCCCACTCCGGGACTCCGAAATAACAAGCTGCCCCAAGTCCCACTCCGGGACTTCTAAAAATAAAATGGCCCACTCGGTGCGGCTGCCCGCAACAGCAGCGCAGCTGGATAGAACAACACGTGCACTCACGGTGCCTCGTTTTTCCACTGTCTGTATATGATGGTGCCTCGTTTTTCCACTGTTTGTATATGATGGCATCCTCATTTACATTCAATAGAATTGTAACAATGCTAGTCGGGAGTGTTGTGTTCACAACGCTCCAATGGGGAGGCCATTTTCTCTATGTAGGCTGCATGCAGCCTACTTAGAGAAAAGGCAGTGTGTGCATGACTAGTTTGGTCGGCCCCAGAGGGCTAACCAAACAGTCAGTGCTCATAGCATTGGGAAAGCCACTCCTCCCTGACCCGCCACTTGCCTGCCTCCAACCAGGCATACCCTTCTGCTCACTCCTCCATAACACACCCACCCGCCCGTCCCCAACCATGCATACCCTTCTGCTTTCTCGCTACCATTTTATGTTACTGCTTCTTGCAATGCGAGAAAGCAGTGGGGCAACGCCCCTCTGCCCTAATGGAGGAGCGAAATATGCAAATGTGTATGCAGTCTATGTGCTTCTTCAACCTAAAGGCTTTTCTTTGATGTAGTAGCGTGGGCTGGTGACTTTTTACTTTCACGCTCTCTCTCTTCATTTTTGTTTAGCTCAAACTTTGATGCTTCTGCTCAATGTATTACACCCTCAGTTGCCCCTGCCCTACTCAGTATTCTAAAATCCCTGTTGTCCACTACTGCTCTACCCTCCATCCAGCACTGAATCCTGGGACCAGACAGAAATGATGCATTCTCTCATTTTTTCACTCCCAAATGAGAGAGTGGGGATGGAAGTGCAGCTGTTCCTTTAATAGACCTTTCACTCAACACAGCTGTGCACTCACCAGGAAGCTTGACAAATAACAGTCACCATCTCTAAGAAACTATTGGTAGCAACGAGCATGACGGTGCTGCTGGTCACTGCTTGACCCACAGCCCAACGGCTCCCTTGTAGTATATTCTGGTCCAACTAGGATCAAATGATGCAGCAAGTGCTGCTGTGCACCTGGATACTAACTGCTGTTGTTTTCAGTGCTGTACACGTCAATTTCTCATTTTTCAAATAACACCCAACCCCAATGGGGCACTGTTGGTGAGGTTTCTTTTGTTTTGCTCCTAGTCTACCAGTCCAGTCACCAGTGCTTATTTGGGGTTTTCTAGTCTCCAGGCCTTTTAATATATTTCTTCATGACTTTTCGCAGCCCTTGGAAAGGCAAAAACAAGAGTTCTCAAGGAGACATTCAATAAAGCAAATAATGGAGTTTTAACGTAGCGGCTACTTTTAGTTGTGGCACAACAAGCATCAGTAACATCTTAGTAAATTATCTGACTAGTGACTGTGGCAAAAAAAAGACCCAAAGAAATACATTGATTGCATAGTTCCCCATGATTGAAATCATAATACATACGCTACAACTAAACTCAGAAAACAGATGTAAACAAGTGCTGACGGTGCATTGCTCAGTGAACTATGTATTCGCAGTGCAAGAGAGTGATACAGGAGGACATACAAGAATTATACAGAACAAGGATCCCTATCTGTCTATTCGAAGGTAACATGCCAATTTTAGTACTTGCGGTTCCCGTATTTAGTTAGTCTGTCACTGTCACATCTCTGTGAGTTCTTTTTAATTAGACTACGGTGTAACCTTCTTGCGTCCCAGGCTACAACAGTCACAAGAGACAAAGCTCTGTCTCATATACCAGTCTGGTCGCTGCTAGAGTATATATAAGAAGAGGGAGAGAAAGAGAGAGACAGAAACAGAGAGAGCGAAAGAAGTGCATTTTCAGAAAAACCGATAACCATTTCTTTAATCTAATATGTGTTTGTGAAGTTGCAGTGTTTTCTCCTCCAAGTTCTTGGTGAGTAGCACTTTCACATAAAGATCTGAACTTTCTGAAGGCGTTTCATACATAAGTCCCTTGTAACGAGACGCTATGCAATATGTGCACTCACCTTCAAAATGCTTGCAAAAAGGTTCCAAGTACCCCCTAAGGAAAAGACACTCACATGCAAAATGTTCACAAGTTACCAATGCCAACAAGAACTTGCAAGAGAAAATTACTATAGTGCATAGGCATAGATAAAAGTTGAAAAATCTGTGAAATCCTGGTTGGCCAATAGTTTAGAAATCTATCAGACTATATATACTACATAAAGATGTTCTTACCTTTCAGTTACTTTTTCTCTTCCGTCCATCAGCTGTGCACATTTGCTAGAAGCTTCTGTTTAGACATACAAATACTCTACTTTCTCCATAAAATTACCAGGCCTGGGTGGAATTTCAATTATGCACGAGAAATTGGGAGTAATCTCGGTAATTCTGCTTTACATTTGATGTGAGATTACACAATTGCTCCTCCTTGCATGATTAAGAGTCCTATCTTGAGAACACATTTAATGACCGCAAGCAGCTGTCCCGCTCACTATTCGTGTTCGGTTGCATTTAGCATTGTTTCTAAGTGAAAAATGCATCCTTGTATCTAATTTGGATGCAAGGGGACATTTTTGCACAAAAAATTTGCTAAATGCAGAATTGCTCTTCTTGCATAATTCATGCATAATCTCACAGAATTCTTAGGTAATTACACTGTATCCTTCCTCCAAAGTAAGTGATACTAAATGTATTTTGACATTGTAGCAAGTTAACCTTGGCCCTTAACAGCATAAATTGAGAAGTGTCTCCCAAAACAGGCATATAACTCCATAGAAAAGAGCACATATGCTATTGACTGCATTATATTCATACGTGCCACCACAGCCTCATTCCTCAAAAAGGTTTGTTCCTTTGTCCAGCACAAAAGAAATTTTAGAGTTGTAAGTCATTGGCAACCAATTATTCTATTGATACAACATTGAAAACCTCGCACAGATGTGACTCGTTAACTTAACTTTTTTGCTTACACTGTCATCTTTGTGTCTGTGGGGAGGGGCAATTTTTAGGAATGTAAAGGAGAAGCAGCTTCAAACAACAATATAGCCATCTCACTCATTTTTAATTGGTCCCACCACTGTCTCTTCTCAACAGCAATGACCAAATACAGTAGCCATCAACCACTCCCATCGGTTTGTCCCATGAATCCTATGGCATGTGCTTCTTTACATTTCTAGATAAGGAATGTATCCTTTTAGATCACTGTGAGACTTGCTGTTTATTTAAACCGAATCATTGAGCTGGGCATCAGCAAGCATGAGCTGACAGGAGACTTATGTTAGATTCACAGAAGCATGGATTGGAAAAATGCATATATTCTTTTTCAGATCGTTTTTGGAGATATCAGAGACGATCATCCACGTATTTTTGATTTCTTTATTCCTTGAAGATCCGCCAGGTGAGCAGATGGCTGGCACTGGAGGTATATAGAATGGCCATTAATAATGGACCATCTCATATTTGACTCAGGAAGAGTCTAGGTTTGGGCAAATGATGTCGACATTGATATAGCATTAGCATAGCCAAGGATCTTTTTAGCATTGAGCAATATTGCTGTATATTTCTATCCCCTCATGCTCCTCTCCTCATGTGGCAATTTTTGGGAGAAAGGTAACGTTTCAACCCAGAATCCATGAGCTAACCTATGTGATATCAATTCTGTCTGCCTAAACAACTTCCTGCTAACTCTCTTCAGCTTTGTTGCCAGCCACATTGGATTGTCCTTTCAATGTTCATATCATTTTAAAATATGAAAATCCTAAATCCACTCATAAGATCTCTTTGATGCCAAATATGTGGCATCCCCCTTCAGTAGCTGAAATGTATTGACCAAACTATTAATCACACATACACCAGCATATTTCTAGCTTCCCAGCTCCATATCTCAAGTAGCAACATTTAAAGATACTACCCTTCGTCTATATTATCCTTGAAACACTCCACTGTTGCCTTATTCATCCATTACAAAAGTATTGACTTTGTTCCCTTGCTCCCTCCCAAAGCTGTTCCAGCATAGCATATTATCATCCAATAGTCAGTACATTCTTAATGTCTAAGACTCTTATTCAGCAGCAGCCATGACATCATTTTCAGCCAGTACTTCACTTCCTATACCCTTCACAACTTGATAGTAAATGTTCTGACCATATACAGCACAAACACTACTCCTTATGATTGTAACTTCATCATTTGCTATATGCCTGAAAAAGAAGAATGTCTGGCCTATCCAATTCTCAGGCACACTACCTTTCTCAAACCCCCTTGAGCCAACCCATGACAATGAATCTGACACAATAACCTTATGAGTATCGGAACAACATGTCTCCCTTCCTCACATGCTCCACAGCCATAAAATGCATAGTGTCAAATGCCAGAGCAGTAATTACTAACTACCCACCTGCTGATATGCTTTTCATCACAGAAATATGGCTTGCCCCTAAATCAATGTCGTTTTTGGCCATCATAGTATCAGAAGGTTATTTCATTAAATATATATGGTCAACCAATTAAATATCGAGGCTTAGCTATAATTAACGAAAACCCTTGGGTTTATATGAAATCAGTCTCCTCTCAATTTCCCTTTTTCAAAAGACTATTACTCTCTTTCAATCTGAACCACAATACAGCCTGGTGTTTCCACATAATATACTACCCCCGGGCCACATCCCAAATGTACTAACACTGGCCAATAACATAAGGGTGTCTTAACTTTCTGACTTCAGCAAGCTGGATATTGCCTTTAATAGATCATCAATTGGACGTCTTCCTTCTACCTGAAGCAGAACCTAAATGCCAGAAATTGGATTATTTATCTGGGAGGGGGAACCCCTGCCGACTCAATGATTGCACTAGGGAATTTAAAAAGCAGACAACACCCCAAAAAGTCCAAAAACACACAAAAATCACCACAATCCAATGCCATCCATGCCCTCAATTATGTTTAAATTCAAGACACGTTATAGAAAGAGAGAGGAACCCCTTGGATTTGTCAAGGGAAATGGGGTATTAGACCTGAAAGAATGAACTGATTCCCTTGAGACATATACTACAACAAGCTAGGGTCTAGCTGTCAAACAACCATTGATAAAGTACACAAACTCATACAATTCTACACTTAAGGTACACATACATTTATTAAAGTGACAGAAATAAAACCAATTTACATTTGTACATCATACATTTCATAAAAAACAATTAAAATTTTTTTGGGGGACTAAAAAAACAGTTAAACAATTTCTTGTGACCTGCACAATATGACAGACAGACAAAAATTTGTTGCAAAACATTAAAATTGTGAAATACAAAGTGTACATTCAAAGCTATAATTTCATCTCTCCCTAGTCTTATAAACTACAATTTGTATATCAACATGGGAGGAAGGGGTTTGAATTGTACTGAGATTGGGCGTCGACGCGTTTCGGTGGTTCTGACGTATTGATGTTCCACCTTTGTCAAGACTAAAAATTCGATGTCTGTCTTGTTTCTGGGTCTTTGCAATTATCCGTTATACTTCATTGCGGTACAGTCGATAGATCAGTCTGTTCTTGATAACGTAAATATTGGAATATACGAGATAAGAAAAGGTACCTGTATTCAAGGATGTCGTCGGTAATATTTTTTGTAAAAACACGAAGAGAATAACGACGGTAAACAGTTGCAGTGGTTCTCAAAACTGTCGATAGTGTTCCATCTTCTAAATTGGACGATGTTGTGTGGCTGATGGGAATTTGCAGTTTAGGCTAAATAGCGTGGAACCGCTGGTCCCTCCTTTCGCTATCAGGTGGAATAGTGATTTGAGATGGAGCTCCAGGGCAGTTTCATCGAGTGAAGTAATAGTTACCCCTGCTCAAGCGGATCAATCGCGCTGCTTCGGGGGTTCGGATACCCCACAGAAAGACTTGGTCCATGCACCACACACTACCCCTGGGCCTATTGGCTAGTGAGGCTTTACAGGCACCCCAAAATAAAAAAATAAATCAACATATAACAGTGAGCTAAAATTCCATGACATAAATGAGAATTAAGTTAAAAAAAAAACACAGAAACAGTTGTATCATGCACCCATGACTAACGCTGGGCCTACTGGATACTGTGGCTACCCACAATATACATTTTTTTTTAAGTTGTGAAAAAAGTTTTAAAACTGTAGTTGCAGCAACTGCAATGCCCCAAACAAACAACACCAACTTACTTGTAAAATCTCAAGTCCAAAAGTGATCCAAACTCCAAAGTCCAAAAAGTCCTCAAATACAAATATCCAGCAGCAGCCACAAAAAGTAATCCTTCCAGCTCCAGATCCAAATCAAAAGTTACCAGGACATGGACAAAGCACTGGGAGGAGCCTGCTGGACAGGAACAGGAAGTTGGAGACTTTGGGGCGCTTCGGACCTCCCACCCACCCCCCAAAAATGGACGTCTTGCATCAAAAAGTGCAGCCAAATGTAAATCTGAGGAGTTATTCTGATCAAAATCATCATTTTCAGAAGGTTTATGCTGCCTGCGGTGGATTTCTTGTGCAGAATTGCAATTTTTGCAATTTTGAGAAAGCGAGCTGTTCAAATCTCCCGCCGGAAGTCAGCTGCGCGCCACATCTACGTGTTTGGCATTGTTTACTCCCGCAAAGCGTAATCGTAGACCCTTATGACGTACTCGCGTTGTCAAACTCTCGCTGTGCAAGATGGCGAGCTGCGATGACGTAATTGCGTTCTAAAAACTCTTGCGCGATCAAGATCCAAAATGGCGCAGCACACGCAAGCCAGGAGAAAAACAACTTGGCGGACTCAGAATCACGGTAAGTCAACGCCGCACGCGCAATATTGTATTTTTCAAGCGCGACCAAGCAGAAAAATCCGCAGCTTGCGAATTTGCAGATTTTTGGGCAAATTCGCGCGATTTGCGGACCGCGAATTTGCCAAAAATCCGCAAATTCCGCAAACGAAACGGATTTTACGCCCACGCTTACTCCACGTCCTAGCAACCACAGCGCTCATAGATGTCTTCTTTCCAAATGCCCGAAAGGGCGATAACATAACCTCTTACTAGGACCTTACAGAATCATTGTCCTATCAAAATCCCCTTATAAACCAGACTACCAATGACATATTGAAAAAGCCCCAGTCCTGCACACCACTAAGGGGGGAAATGTGTTTGCTGTTCTTGCGTTTGTTTTGGACTCAGTGATTCTGATTCAATTAAAATCGCCCTTGAGCTTTGATTTATCTTGCAAAATTAAGACACTACTACTAAATTGCCTGCAATACTATCGCTCACTAATTTGGATTTCAAGGAATTTTATAAATATACTCACCTGTCCTAGTTCACACCCATACATTAAGATTGTTACCTGAAATATCAGTCTCCTCTCAATTTTCCTTTTTCAAATGACTATTACTCTCTTTCAATCTGAACCACAATACAGCCTGGTGTTTCCACATAATATACTACCCCCTGGGCCACATCCCAAATGTACTTACATCGGTCAATAATATTAGGGTGTCTTAACTTTCTGACATCAGCCAGCTGGATATTGCCTTTAATAGATCATCAATTGGACGTCTTCCTTCTACCTGAAGCAGAACCTAAATGCCAGAAATTGGATTATTTATCTGGGAGGGGGAACCCCTGCCGACTCAATGATTGCACTAGGGAATTTAAAAAGCAGAATATCAAAGTGTCACAATATGACCAGAATGTGCAGTGTTAGGTATAGAAAATCTATAAAAGTTTACAATGCAAAATGTTGTCTTGTGATATTCCGATTATTGTATATCATAATGCTTTGATATTCTGTCTCTGATATTCATGAGCAACACCCAACCCAATAAACAAGGATAGGACAAAACACAGTTCTGAGAGAATATCTACTCAGCTCCCGGTACCTATGGCACAAACAGCAGGTAATCCCCACAGAAGTGCATGATAAGCTCAAGCAGTACCACAAGTTTAAACATAAAGAACACTGGGGCAAATTTATAGCAGAATGGAGAAGCATGGCGTTAAGCAAACATTGCTAAAGCCACGCTTCTCCATTCTCAAAATGCAGGGTTGTGCTGTATTTACAAGAGTCCACTTTTCTCACTGGTGATTGGTCACCTAACAAATTGGCAAAAATAACAAAACAAGACCAAGTTGGCAATATGTGAACAAATTGTTGTCCCGGGTTCTCAAACAGCATATTGAACTAATGGATAACTTCATACTCTTTGGCACTGAACATGTGCTTAAGAGGAACATAAGCAGAACAGAGAAAACAGCTGCTTTTCCATTTAATTGTGCTAACACACAGAGAGATTTGTAAAAAAAAAAGTGGATATACCCAGAAGCTTTTTGTGGGACACTTTGGGTTAAGGCAGTGAACCCGCACTCCCAGCAGGATGCTAACCTTGATCAAATGAGAGATAAAACCTCCTGGGCAAACCTTTTGACTCAGGAAGGGGCCCCTGTCAAATGATTTCAACACTGTTGCAGTGTGGTAACATCTATTCAGTATTACATATGTCAGTCTGGTAGGCATATCCAGTTAGACAGCACTATTTAGCCACATGACATATTGCTGATGGTGAAATGAGTATAAACAGAAAACTAAAATCCACAGAGGGCTTCTTTTTGAAAGTAACACTGCACATATCTGGTGGCCTAAGGGAAACAAGAAGAAAAGACTAGCTGAGAGATTGTTTCAGCTAAAAAAATAAACGAGTTCCTATTGCCTTTTTGTGGCTTGCTCCCGAACTTTGGCACCAAATACCAGAGGATACAGTTCAATTCCCAAAGAATTAAAATGCAGCTCTGCAAGCTCCACTTTTCACAGCTTCTGAGCCTTTTTAATTGCATTTGGTACATGTGCTCCTTTGTTACCTAATATTTTGATGATGTATTCATAGAATTTATTGTAAAGCACCCGCGTGAACCATTGACTCGAGCTGTGCTATAAAAATAACCATAAATGATCCTTGAATTGTACACATTACATGTTACATTTGCTTTCGAACTCAGGTCCCCTGACTCAAAGGCCCACATGCATCAAGCATTTTTGGAGTCGCAAACGGTGCGATTCCTTAAAATCGGCCGTTTGCGAATGCAAAAGTGCTGTTTGGGATGCATCATGCTATTTTAGAAATTGCAATTTTTTTGCAAATTCTAAAATTGCGATAGCACATAAGAAATCGCAATTGTGCAATTTCTAAAATGCTATGCATCATTTTTTTAAAATGTGCAATTTTACAAATTGGAAGTGCAAATTACCACGAAGTTCAACCTCGTGGTAAATTGCGAAATTGTTCAAATATGCACAAAAATGCATTTTTAAAACTGTTAAGTTACAGACACACATGTCCTTGTGACATGTGTGTATGTAACTTATACTGAAAAGTACATTTCATGGGTGCAGGGGGGGGTCATCTGCACCCCCCTCTCCACCCTTGAAATGCATTGATAAATTAAGATTTCAAATTGCGAATTCGCAATTCCCATTCATTCCTATGGGCATTTTGGCCCATAGGAATGAATGGGAATTGTGAATTCGCAATTGAAAATTTGCATTTTTTAATGCAATTTGGTAAAAATAGCGATTTTTACCGAATTGCAAAAAAAAAGCTAAAATATTCATGCATAGGCTTTTGCGATTTCTAAATTGCGAATCGTTATTTTTCGCAATTTAGAACTCGCAAAAGCCGATATTGATGCATGTGGGCCAAAGTTCGCTTAACTGCTAGTCCACATCTCCTCCCAATAGGAGTGCAATCGTAATGATGTTTTCAGATCTACACCAAAACATGAAGACCATTCCAATGTTTCTAAAAGATTCAAGGTAATGCTATGAATAAAACAAAGTTATGCTTCTTACAGGTGAAATGTTGACTGAAATAGACTTTGGAAAACGGCAAATGTTGGTTGACCCTGCAGAAAGCTGTGAAGATTCACTATCTGAAGATATGCAGGAATACCCTGAAGAAGTAAAGACACTGTTTTTTCCTTCTTGGTTACTTTGACAATACATTTATCAAGGAATTTCTGCCTGAATCAGGATGTCGTGATTTGCATATTTGGGTAGAAAGAAAGCATGCAGTAATGAATGTCAAGTTTGCGCTATTCAAAAATGCTAAAAACAAATAATAATAATGTGCCCTGAAGTATTGGCAATATCAAGTGCATTATTACTGAGTATGATTTGTACCATAAAGCCATGGGAAAAATGTCCTACCCCATTAATGAATTGATGCAACATCCTTTTCCCATTAGGTTTACAGCTTAAGCTGAAGCATGCACTTAACCTCTTATTGAGCCTCTCAAATTTCTGGTGTTTGAATCATTCTATTATGCACCCTCATTTCGGAGGGTTTGTCAGAACATTATTTACTTGTAAAAGTAGTGTTCTTATTTGGTGGCAATATGTTGACCACAATTGCCCAAACTGTTAAGATGTGTTAGTGGAGAATACCTGCAATGTGGAGAATCGGGGGTGCGAAATTAATATATGAGCAAGCTAGCTGGACATGCTGTGAAGTGTAAGATTGTGTACATCTACACATTGGCAGGAGATGAAACATCACACCTTAGAATTTATAAACAGATGAATTCATCTTATGATAAATGCTTTTGTATTCTTCTTAGAGTATCTCTCCTTAGTAGTATGAAATAAAAGTAGTACGGAACCTCACCAATTAATTTGCACAGAGCAGAAATGAAAGCCGTGAAAACAAAATATATACATAAAACTAAATTCTGTGTCCTCATTTTGTTTCTCTTCACTACATTTCTTCCAGGCCTCTATCCATTACCACCTCATTCTTTCCCCTTACCTTTAAGAAACTCATCCTTTATCCTTCCCTTCACTCTTTTAGTCATTCAGTTATCCTTTCTTTCTTGATTTTATTTCCACTATTTTGATCCTGACTATTTAGGGCGGGAGGGCACTGACGAGCAGCTGATAGAAGGTAGAGCTTGCGCGGCCCATGTTGCTACGCTAGCGCTTTGCCAACTGTTTTTCAAATTTGCACTAAATAGTTTTTAAAGCCGCATTGAAATTGACTCTCACCTTTTTGTGTCGCTCTATGCTCTCCAACTCCCCGGTCCACCACAGCTATCCCTATGCTGGTTGAGAGGAGGGAGGTACCGAGCTCATCATTTCCTGGTTGGGACATTATTGGGCGGCCATCTTGGCTGGATGACGCTTCAGTTTTTATTTGATCCAATCTATTTTTGGGCGGAATGGCACTAACGCGCAGCAGGTGCGCCACTGGCGCCCCAAAGGCACGCCAAAGGCAAACCCGTCTGCGCCCGTCCACGCCCAACCAGGCCCAGGGGCCACAACCCCAGGCAATTTCCCTGAAAATTGTATAACCTACAGTTCTTACTCCCTGCTCGAGCTGAGAGGGGTTACTAATTTTAACTGTTTACACTCTATGAAAATTGCTAATAACCCCTCCCACTGCCCACACTGTAACTTTCAGGTAATACCCCACAAACACTATAGGCTTCATACTAGCACACCCATAAGGATGTTTCTTTTAAATTGCAGATCACTTCCTAAGCTTTCTGTGCAATTAGCGTTGCTAATAGACGAGCTTGAGCCAGATGCTCTTTTTCTAACAGAAACCTGACTCCAGATTGAAACGGACCCTGCTATTACTTAAAAACTCCCCCAAGGGTACTCAATACTTTGAGTTGATCGCATGTCCGGCAGAGGCGGAGGCCTTGCTATTATATTCAAAGACACATTTAATTGTCGTACCACACTGACCTCACTATCAGACTGCGAGAGCATGGCCTTCACTCAACAGTTCTTGCCTACGAGCACCTTCTGATCTACCGCACCCCGGAAGCCTTAGGGCAATATCTCCATATCTCTCAAATTTAGTTGCCAATATAGCATTGGCTCCAGCCAATTTTACAGAACTCGGTTACTTTAATATTCATCTAGATGACCCCTCCAACCATATAGGCAGTGAACTATTCTCTTGCCTCCTGGCGAATCTAACTCAAACAAAAAGGATTTGCCTCCACACATGTTAAGGGTCACCCTGTTGACCATGTATTTAGCAATTTGCATAACCTTGTTGTCGGCACTTCTACCCCACTCCCCTCGACGGATCATTTTTTGATCCCCCTAAATTGGGAGACTGTTGTGCTATTGCCCCCCCAGAGAGCAGCCCCGACTCTGAAAAAAAAGTGGTTGAGGCTCTCCCCCATTTGTTGGACCATAGCTCTTGATAACACATGACCGCTAAAAGATCCTAATCCTAATCTGGCCAGGAGAATCTTCAATGCTTGGATCCAAAGCTCCCTTGACCAAGTCCTCCCTAAGGAGCCCATTTACAAGAAAACCAGACAGAAAACAGCTCCATGGTTTTCCCCCAAATTGAGGGACTTAAAACAATCATGTCGGAGACTGGAAAGAAGTTGGAGACAGAATTTCTCAGAGACTAGAAAAGTGGAATACAGGAAAGCAATCAGGCTATATAAATCAGAAATCAAAATTGCCCAAACCTCATTTTATGAAGATAAATAAGTACTGCTGCAAACTCACCCAAGGAGATTTTTCGCATTGCTAAATCACTTATCTCCCTACCTCAAAAACCTTTAGTAACGGACGGAGCACTTACACGGTGTAATAATTTGGCTATTTTTTTCACCAAAAGATCCAAAATATCTATATGTCCTTTCCTAACACAACACCTGAGCCCATGGTGACCGCTACAATTAGCTCTAACATCATTTCCAAATGCTCGTTAGAGCAGTTCCCCTCTAGATGGGGTTTTACTGGATTCGATCATCACAAGAGTAACCTCAGGCTCTCCATTGGACCCTGCCCACAACACCTCACTTCAGTCATTAATGCCATTCGCCCAGTTATCCTTGATACTCTGAATTCCTCCATCACCTCCGGTATGGTACCCACAGCTTGGAAATGCGCGATGGTTAGGGCCCTTCTGAAGAAACCCAGTTTGGACCAATCCAATCTGGCTAACTATCGCCCAATTTCCCTCCCATGGCTGAATAAGCTGGTTGAGAAGCACATCAACACCATATTAGTTGGAATCCAACGGGCTGTTGCATGACTCTAAAAAAGGCTTTCGTCCTCAGCATGGGACGGAAACGTCCTTATTAGTAGTAACAGAGGAGGCAAGAAGGTTACTGGACCAAAGAGGAACAGTGGCAATCATCCTCCTGGATCTCAGTGCCGTGTTTGACAGTGTTGACCATACCATCTTGGCCCATCGACTTAAAACCATGGGAGTGTCAGGCACGGCACTGACTTGGTTCCAGTCCTTCCTCAGCAACCACTTCTTCCACATCTTTGAAGGAGATTTGGTGTCCTCCCGGTTGCCTCTCAGCTGTGGGGTTCCTCAGGGCTCTGCCCTGAGCCCCACGCTTTTTAACATCTACATGAGTCCCCTGACTAAGATTTTCTATCCATTCGGTGTTAAGATCATCACCTATGCAGACGACACTCAGTTAGTGGTAGCATTGAATCACTCAGAGGGGTCGTATAGCACCCTAGGTCCTTGCCTAGAGGTGGTGGCCGAGTGGATGGAACTCTCCTGCCTCAAGCTCAAAGGGGACAAAACAGAGATTATGTTCCTGGGCAACCCTCCATCCTCCATCCCGTGGCTGGTATGCCTGGGCCCTGCTCCACCTCCAAAGGCACAAATTAAAAGCCTAGGCATGTGGCTGGACAGCTCTTTTGATTTCAACCACCAGGCCACCAAGCTTTCAGCCACGTATTATGGACTGATGAGAATGTTGCAGAAAATCATTCCCCTTCTCCCCTTCCAGGCGAGAAGAATTATGTTACAGACTCTTATTCTCTCTCACCTTGATTATGGGAACACCCTATATCTCGGTGCTCCTCAATTCACTATTCACAAACTGCAAGTAACTCAGAACTGTGCAGCTCACCTTCTTCTCCAGATTTTGTGGTGGCAATCTTCTAAACCAGCATTGAGGAGTCTCCACTGGCTCCCTATTCCGGCTAGGATACAGTTTAAAGCTATGTGCCTAGTTCATAGAGCCATCCGGAAGACCGGTCCGGCTATTATCCACTCCTTGGTCACCCCCTAATCTCACAGAACCCTGAGATCCAGCTCCCTATGCCTGGCCGCCCCCAAGAAAATTCAAAGATCCAGATGGGGTGGACGCTCCTTTTCATTTAATGCTGCAAAGATCTGGAACACTCTTCCTCTCACTTTACGAAAGGACAACAACCTCTCGGCCTTCCGGAAGCTCTTAAAAACCCACCTCTTTAAGACATTCCCTTAACATCACGGCTTCTGCTTTCCTATACTCTTCTATCAAACAGCGCTGGGAGGCCTCAGGGTAGCCATGCACTATACAAGTACAATTTCTTTAATTCATTCACTTCCTTCTGATTATTTACAAATATTCAGTCTCCTTTATTCTATCAATTTGTATTCCCTTAGTTCTTCTCCACTCATCTATTCTTGTCTGCCAATCTTCCTTCCTCTCTTGTTTCTTTATCTCTTTCTTGCCTTCTTCATTCTCTTCAAACCTTTTTTATTATTTTCCGTATTTTTTATCTATTATCGAAATCTTTTTTGTTTACTTTATCAATTATCTAACCTTCCCATCACAAATTTCTTTGTCTATTCATTACGTCCTCCTAAGTCTTCCTCGCCACATGATTAACAAAGTGAGCTTCAGCCCCACACCAGAACCCTCCAAAGCAAAAGAAGTTAGCCTCCCATGCCTCGCATCCCTTCCCAATATGGGCGACCTAGATCACCCTTGACCTCTATTAGAGGAGGGCCGACCCAACCCTTCAGCCTGGTTTTTGGTTCTGCGCACGATTACCCTCCAGATGCGCCGTCAGGTAAGTGGTTCCCGCTGTAGCAGGTACGTAGATCTGTGATTGGCGGTCCTGCTCTAGCGGACCCTAGGATCTTGGACCTTTTTCTCCCTTCCTTTCCCCGGTGTGTTTGGGCCAGTTAGGCCTTGCCTCAGCCGGTCATGGGTCAACAGGGGGGGCGGCCGTTGTGGCACGGACCTGGTTTGGGTCTCCTAGGTTCCCTGGCTGCATCAGCAGGGCGTCGCGCTATGTCGGGATCAGCTTCTCCCCGTGTCTCCCGCTTTCCCTGGGCAGGAGCATCCCTGCGACGAGGGGGCCTTGGGTAGGGTTGTTTATCCTTCGGAGGGCAACGATCTTGTATTTGTTTTGTTTTCTGACACTCCATTCCGTAACAATGATGCTTTGTTTACAGCAAGACCGCTAAAGCGGTTCATCTCGGTTCTGGGGGTTCAGGTCTCGGTAGGGGCCCGCGGCGTCCTGTGAACCTGGGCAAATACCTGAATTGAATATGTCTTTTTGATATTAGTTGTGGTGTTTTGCACACAGGTTTGCGTGCATCGTTGTTCTCGCGCAGCGAGTCTGGATGCCTGGTTTCCAGTTAGCAGTGAGGGTGAGCAAGCATGTGTTCTTCTACTGCTGTCGCGTTTCGGGTTCTTACGAACTCGATGGTTTTTTCGTTGGGTCGTGGTAACCCTGTGCTGTCAGAAGGGCACAATGTACTCTTGGAGTGTGTTTAATGTGTGTTTATGTATGTTGTCGATCCTGAATGGTGCATTCACCAGTTGCAGCAGGATTTCTGTGTTTGCCTGGCAGCTTTCTTGATCGTGGTTACGTTATCCATTCTGTTGGTGGCGTACTGAAAGCTATCCCCCGTTCTGAACTTGGGTTGCCGTTCCTGCTTCAAGTTCTGTTACTAGACTACTGAGCTTTTAGCTCACTGGTTGGTCTTTTTCAGCTGGTGGCACCGGCTCACACAGGACGTGGGTTCATGTCCTGCCTGGGCTCCTCATTACTGATTTGTGCTTTGTGTACATTGGTCTTCTACATGCTTCTTGGGTGCATGTTTCTTTCGGTTTTTTCTTTGCTGGTTGTATTTTCCTATTTTTACGATGCCGATTTTTTGATGCATCATTGTGGGGCCGTACGTGCGCTGTGAGGTGCGCTGCAGGCCACTTCATTTGGGCCTTCTGGGTGTTTTTCTCATTCTCTTTGACATAGAGGGTTCCATCGGATTGCCATACACCCTTATTAGTTGTTATTTATGTTTGACTCTGTTGTCTGTCCTGGTGGTAGCTCTTATATCGCGGCTTTGGGCCTCTGGTCAGTCCCTCCTGCTCCCCTTTTTTGTGTGAGTTCTGGCCTAGTTGGTCCCTGTTTGGGCATCCTCTGGGGGATTCCAGGGGCTGTGAGCTGCTGCGTGTTTGATGGAGACGGGCTGCTGTTGGCGCCTGTTCGTCCTTCTCTGGGCTGCTTCGGTCGTCACCTTGTGGGCTTTTGCTTCTGTTTCTTCTCCTGGAAAGCTTGCCCTTTCTTGTCTAGGGGCCACGGCCATGACCCCCCCTCCTCCTCTTCCTCCCTGGCTCGGCAGGCGTCTCTTGCACCTCCCTCCTGGTCGTGCGTCTCCTCGCTTCATGGGGGTTAGGGCTCCGTTGGGGGCCTTCTGTTGCCTCTCTTTCTATCTGGGGTGGCCTCTGTCTTGGTTCTGTGGGTCCTGCCTCCGGTTGTTGGTTGTTGGGCTGCCCTGCCCGAGTCCGAGGAGCTGTGGCTCTTTGGTTGGTCTGCTGCCCTTGGATGGTGACGGCTTGGTTGGGCCAGGGGTTTGGTGCTCGCCTATGCTGGGATGTGCATTTTGTCTGCCTATGGCCATATCACCCTGTAGGCACCTGCTCTTGTCTGATCTCAGAGGTTGAGCAGGACCCGTGGAGCCATAGCTTAATGGTAAGTCTTGTGCCTCTGGTGGTGCAGCCTCCCACCACATGGGTTCAGATCCTTCCGATGCTCTGTTCTTGGGGGTCTCTTTTTGCCTTTCTCTGGTCTTTCTCCGGCGGGTCCTGCTCATCCAGTTTCGGTTTGCCGGTGGGGTTTTGGTGCTTTTCCCATCCTGTTTCTGTTTTTGTGGTTTTTGGTTGCCTCCCTCCTTGTGCCTGACCTCCTTCGGCTGGTTGTCCTGTGGCCCCACCGGCTGTCTATGTCGGGGTTGTCTACCTTGGTACTTTGGTTGGGGCCTCCCTCGGGTAGTGTTTTGGCCTTTCTCTTGCCCTGGTGGCTCCCTTCTGGCCCTATCTCCCAGTACAGCTGCTGGTCTTTCTGTTCTGGTCTCCCAATCCCGGGTGATTACAGACTTTTCCATCCTGTGGGTGCTTGAGTTTCGGGTCAGTACTGGGTCAGTTGGTGCCCTGCTGGTGGGTTTCTCGTCTGCCTTCTGCTGGCTGTTCCTGGGCTTGTATGGGGTTTGCCCCTCCCTGCGGGTGTGTCTGGTTGCAATTCTGGTCAGTCTTTCTCCTGCCTTGTTCTCTGTGGGGTTTTAGGGTGTCCCTTGTTTTTTGTTTTTTTGCCCACAGTCTGGTTTCTATTTGGGTCCCCAGTGTTAACTCTATCTCCTTCTCATTTGGGGCCCCAGCTTTGCGCTTTGCGCTTTGCTCTGGTCCCTTGCTTATGTGGTTTCTGGGCTCTTTTAGCCTGTAAGGGGCTTTTGACCTGTTGGTGGTGCTTGCCTGGGTGCTTCTACCTTGGTTTCTGCTGCTGCGAGTATTGGACTTGGAGCTATTACTCGGGGGTCCGTATGGTGCTTCTAGGGGCACAGGCTCGCACAGGTCAAGGGTTTGTATCCTGCCTCTGCTGTCTACATTTCCCAGGGTGGTGTTTGTTCGAGCAGTGCTTTTCATTGTCCAGGGGTTCTGGTATTTCCCAGTTCTCCTTCCCCGGTTAGGGCCCTGGCCTTCCTGTGTGGGTTTTGTTTCCTCTTCTCCTTTGTCCCTGATTTTGTGGTACTTGGGCCTGCTGGCTCGGGTTTGCCCCCTGGGGATGTTGGCCTTGCTTTTCACCTTTGATGTGTTTCTGCCTGTGTCCTTGCCTCCATGTACGCATCTGTTCCTGTTTGCTCTCCGTGGTTCAGCTAGGTCAGGCCTGGTTGTTGGTTGTATGGCAACCTGGGTGCTCGCTTCGGTGGCTCCTTTGCTGCGACTGGGATGTTGCGGGGTTGGATTGCTTGGCCCCTGCGTGGGGCTGTCTCACTCATTTGTGCTGTGTTCCCCTTTCTACCGCCTTCTTGTGCATGGTGGCACCTGGTGGGCGTTTCGCTTTCCTTTCTGGTGGCTTGGCCTTGGGCCTGTTCCATTTCGCTCTTTGGCCTCCGCTCTTTGGCCTCTGTAGGTGGCCTTTGAAGAAATGTAATCTTCATTCTCAGGGAATACTTACTAATATAACAAAGAACTTGGCACAGAAGCTGAAATATGAAAAGACATCTTTATTAAACTTAATTAAGTGAGGCCACGTCACACAGAAGCCGTAGCAACTGAATGAGGTAGTCTGAGAAATACAGAAGACAGAGGCCTTTTATATGTTTTAGGGTTACATGACTCAGCACAAAAGTAAGGGGCAGTCCTAGCTTTTGCAAGCATGCAAAAAATCCAACATTCCTTCTTACACAAGCTGAACAAACCAATAATAAAAGACCACAACCCATATCGTGAACAGGTCATAAAGAGAAGGAACAGAAACAGATGAGAAGCAAGATAGAAGGGTGTGTGCATGTACCATAAACTCAGCAATGTCCTGCTCTTTGATCTCTATCTTGATCAGCTAAAGGGCAAAAACTGGTTTGGCAAGGTCAGCTTCAGACAACAGGGTCAGTTCACTCAGGTCATCTAAGAGTCAGCTAAAGTCATCGGCCTATGTGAAGGCAACCACAAAATGGCTGCCATGCACAAAATGGAACCCAAAGGTTCAGAACGAAATCTTCAAATACACAGTGAATCCATCGGTGTAACATGACAAAAACACTCATGCTTGCTGAGCTCACTGTTTACGGTTCGCTGTTACCAAAATCCTAACAGAACCACAACCTTTATGATGCAGGTTCAGAATTCACGGAACCTCAGACCCTCCTTTTGCCCTTACATAGGCAATAACCTAAACTCACGTCAATCTGAATCCAGGTCTATATTCATCAGATCATCAAGATGTTGCTGGAGCATAATCCTATTACTTAGCAACTCTCTTCGGGACAGGTCTCCTTACACACGTAGTAGCACAAAGGCCGCATATGGCAGGACAAAATAGGGAATACCTCTATCTGTAGTATGAGGCATAAGACCACACATCCAACAATTAGTGATGTTCACTACTAACTGGTGTTGATGCAGAAGCGGTACAAAGGAATTATTAATAAACTCTGACCTCCTAACCAGTTCATGTTCAGGTAAAGTATGGAAAGAATGCAAAGAAGTAGTAGTAGGAAGAGACATAGATTGGGAGGTGGGTACAGATGTCAATTGGGTAGCAAAAACAATCACACCCATAAAAGACAATGTCATGTTTAAAAACACTAGAAAACACGTTGTTAAGAACATATAGACAACAGGAGAAAGTAGTGACCACTATTACAAACGAAATCATAATTTTTCACAACCCTAAGCAAAAAGTAAATCCTAAAATCATCTAGTAACATTTTTAGGGCTCCTATGCATTTCAGTAATTTATCATATGTTCAGGTGAAACAGTGGTGATCCTTATTAATGCTCTCAGATGAAAAGGGATACTCTTCCACAGAGAATGGACTTTATTCTGCTTTTACTAAACAGAATACTACTTTAAAACAATGCCAGCAAAACAGCAAAAATTTGTCTCCTAACACCTATTATATGCAATCGCACGGAAACCACTTGTGAAACCAACTATGCCCAGAGTCCGTTCAAAAAGCCTCTCTGGCAGGCTTCTATTGTCCATCAAATCGTCTTTTGTTGTTTTCTTCCGCATGGGCCTCTTCATTCAAGCCTTTCATGTAAATGGTGCTTCTCAGTATCCGTTGGAGTGACCTCCTGGCAAACACTCAATGCTCACTTAAAAGTCTCAATGTCTCAATGCAGTGCACCAGTATCTCTCCTCTGCGGCAGACACTACAGATAGCATGATCTTCATTGATCATGGGCACAAATCATCTCGTGCAGACCCGGGACCATTCTCAGACTCCAACTCTCATCATTCAGTGTCAGAGCACCCTCAGGCTGCTCTTTCATGGGCACCAGAATGGAGTGCCTTTTGTCAATCTTGGATCCTCCGGTGCACTGCACTACCGTTGAAGCAAAGGAAAAAGGGGGGTGTATGGCCAAAACTCAGGCCAAGGGGCTCAAGGGACTGCACACTGTCTGAGGTTAACCAGCACATGACAGGCGCTCTTTTGCACTGAAATTCTGGTTCTGTGGCAAAACCAGCTCCTCCTTCTTTTCTGATGTTGAACGCCTTCTGATGAAGCAAGTGCGATGCTTTAAACAGTTCATTGTATAACAAGGGGACTGCAAACAGGTGGCCTGCGATCTTCAAAGGAGTGGCCACACGCCATGGGACAATTCTGCGTCGAAATATACTGTCATTCTCAAAGGCAATACAAAAACAAAGGCAGTAGGCAAAACAGTGCTCCAGGCTCTTCAATTGGGTTTCCGTGTGAGAGCATATCCTTCACCATCTAAGGGTAGATAGCGACATGGGAATTCTATCTGAATAGATGTCCTCACACATAGTGGCATCGTCTAATGGGGCAAACACATTTTATCTCAATGATTACATATAGGTGTTCCTAAATTCCTCATCTAGAACATCTCAAAAGAAAAATCGCATAATGCAGATTATCAGGGAAAACAGTCTGGTTATGCAAAAGGGAATTATACATAAGATGGGGGTCCATGGTACATTACTGCAATCTGAAAGTGTGAACCTGAATAATACACTAATAATAGTAAAAGCTGACTGGTGAAAGGAATACGGAAAAGAGAAATGGGACTAGGACACAGCTAAAATCCCCAATAACTAGGCACGTTGCGCTTGGGTGATAGTCAGGCATGTGACACAAAACCAAGAGTATGGGTGATACACATAAAAAAATCGCAATAGTTTACAAATGTAACTCTACCGCTGGCCGCTACACCATATACGGTAATCTCAGCTAATGTTCCAGTTCCTTCTTCAGGGAAAAATGAAACCTGGTTTCCTTTATGGTACAAAGCCATATACTACTTAGGAAGCAGAATAAAACTGACTAATGTAATATAGAAATTAGGTCACCATGTACAAGAGTCACAAATCTATAATTTATCCTTACGTCCAATCAGGATACATAATTTTACGACTGCCTGTTCCTTACAGGAAAGGGGGCAGTAATTGACTGTAGGTGAAACCTTGTTTCCTGTATATCTTTTTTATTTTCCTTCAAATACCATTAAAGCCAAATTTGACATACACTGATGAAGTGTTGTCTGTCTTTCTGTGAAATTTAGTGTCAAAGCAAATCTACCCAACTGTTTGCAGGATACACATCGTCATGTATATCCCTTCACAACACAGGTAAACTTGTAATAGTATCATAAGCAGCAACATAAAACATAAAACATGCAAAAAACGCACAAAACGGACTTGTCAAGCCATCAGATATACTCGCTGTAAAACAATAGCATATATAAATGAGCGGTGACGCATAATACCGTGTCAGGTTTAAAATCCTTACCCTCCTTTTTTACAGTAGATCACCAATTAGTGGATATCTGCTGTCAAATACAACTTTCAGACACACAGAACCAGCAAGAACAATTCATGATAGAACCAAATACACAAATATGAAAAATGCATGGACATTTCTTTCCAAAGGAGTTACGCAAAAAACACATCTCATTTCAACCAACCAAACTCACGTGTCTTGTCAGCCTTAAAATCCCCCAGAGCAATCCATGGATGATCTGTGAGCAGAAGCAAGCAAAAAAAAATACACAACACACAAAAGAGAGACATTTCTCTTAACAAACAGACATCAATTATAACTTTTAATCAGAAGACAAAACATAATACATATGAACAGACACAAAAATAAATTTCCTTTACTTAACTGTTACCATCTTGTCGGTCACCTTGCAACATGAAGCCCTTTTAACTTTCCAAAAGTACAATTCTTTCACTCTCACTCCATGTTAGCCTTGCCCCACAATTCGTTCTCACTTGGGCATGTAGCATTCAACATTTGAATAAAGAGCTTCCTCTTATTTTCTGTCTAAAACTTAATGCAATGCCTCATTTTCTGTCAAATAAAAGCAACTAGCGGACATCATTTTTTTAGAGCAGAAATACAAATGTATCATTTCTGCAGAGCATTTAGCATGTGTTGGGACTTTCAAAGAAACCTTTTTCATATTTTTCCCTTTGGAATTAAGTTCTTTAATTTTGTGGAGAAACCAGAAACCCTTCTTTTTAGGGGCCTGTTTAGCAAGGTCATTCTGCATTTCACAGAGACCAAGCCCTAATTTAAAAGGTCGCAAATGTCAACATGACAGCCTCCTTCCATTGTTTACTGAGAAACCAAAGATAGCATCTCAGCGCGACTTGAGCCAGCTGCAGCTTCTTCTAGCCCCCACTCTCTGCTCATTCTGAGGCTGACAAAGGCAAAAGGCCTACTACATTTACTGTGAATGATTCACAAAACCTAATAACACACATACCAGTTTTTAGAACAAATGCTTGTGGCAATGGTAGTCATTTCAGCAACTTTAATTGGATCTCACTGGGCCATTTAAAAGTAAACCCAAATGGGGACAACCTGCAAATTTGTATTATACCTAAATGTATGCATTTACTGAAGCCTAAAGCACTTTAAAGCTATTAAAAATGGCAAGAATGCTGTTTTAAATGGTCTATTTTACCCAAATTCGACTTTGATATTAGGGGCACTTAAAAATAAATATCCTATAATTATGTTACATATTAATCATCCTCAGAATGTTCTTTACAAATTACAGAGATTTTTAATCAGACATATCCCATGTAAAGCTTTAGAAAAATGAGTTTTTTACGCCTGCGCTAACTGAAATTCTATATGCTAATGTTCTCATTATGCGGTATAGCACAACTTAAATTAAATTTTAATGCTAGGATGTCATAGTATGAGCATTAAGCTTCATGAATAGTAAAAAACAAATTTTGTAGCACTTAATTTTAATTATTATTTTTCATAAATTAATAATTATTTTTAATAAACCCAATTATTTTTGATAATTCCACATATAAGAGGAAGCTGCATCCCTTGCCTATCATTTTAGACGCATTCATTTATAAGCCCAAGCACAGACGCCTAACTTGAAACATGACAAAATGTTTGCGCAGTTTTTTTCTTTCTAAAAAGGACAATTTTATTTAGCAACAGACCCAAGAATATGCTTACAAAATGTTGCTTAATAGACTGAAAACATTGAAAAAAAAACACAAACACACATTTGAGCTCATTTCAGACATAAACAGAAAGGGGTCAAAACACTCAGGACACACAATACAGCGCGCTTTAGCCATGCATCTCCAGAATAGCGCCATTGCTATGTACTTACAGAAGTTGCACTAATGGGAAACCCACATAGACATTTTAAACACACATTTAACCCACAAATCAATACTCAGGACAGAAACCAAGGACAGCCCACAGACTGTACTTAAACCAAACCATTTGTAAATACTAGTTGTAAGTCATATTTACAAGAAACGCTTCTCAATTGTGTTTCAAAAGACTGCAAAAACAGCCCAACAGACTGATGTATGTTCAAGAAGCGAAAATACACTAAATTCACTAGCTTTGGCTAGCAGAACACCACATAAAATCGTTCTGCATATCTTTGTTCATAAAACTGCGCAGAACAAAGGATCCTTGTTTTGTATTATGTCATATTTTAATTCCCTGGGGATACAAAATCACCAAGGAAGAAATATGTTTTTAAATCTAAACCTATTTAGATATTTCCTTTAGGGGAAGCCGGCTAATCCAAACGTATACAAAGTTGGCCAACACAAAGCTCCAAATTTGCTAAGATCAGGCCTCTTATAGCTCACTAATCTAGCTTCAAACTTCAAGGGGCTATCTCTATCGATACACTTGTAAATATACAAGACCCTCGGTTTTTGAAAATTGCAATCTTCAAATAAAACTAAGGACCAAACAAACTAAGAACCAAACTAAGGACCAAGCAAAACTAAGAACCAATCAAAACCAAAGAACCAAAGAACAAAGGACTGGGAGCGACCCACTTATACTTAACTCGTACTTTTACTAATCAAAAGGTTATCCAAATTCTAACTGTCAAGTTCTACATGACCTAACGGTCTTTTTAGAATACTCACGCCAAAAAGGTTCTCAGTCAGGAGTGACATCATGTGGAGGATCAAAATCAGGAAGATCAGAAATATACTGGGCTGCAGAATCAAAGAAACTCTTGAATCCCTGTGCACAGAGTACCTTCTTAGTAGAATCCTGTTCTGTCCTCCTCAGTAGATTTTAGTCTCCTGACAAGATCACTCCCACAGAAAGCCACTTCTCTGATGAGCCCCGCGTTGGCTGTGCCATTTGAAGAAATGTAATCTTCATTCTCAGGGAATACTTACTAATATAACAAAGAACTTGGCACAGAAGCTGAAATATGCAAAGACATCTTTATTAAACTTAATTAAGTGAGGCCAAGTCACACAGAAGCCATAGCAACTGAATGAGGTAGTCTGAGGAATACAGAGGACAGATGCCTTTTATATGTTTTAGGGTTACATTGATCAGCACTAAAGTAAGGGGCAGTCCTAGCTTTTGCAAGCATGCAAAAAATCCAACATTCCTTCTTACACAAGCTGAACAAACCAATAATAAAAGACCACAACCCATATCGTAAACAGGTCATAAAGAGAAGGAACAGAAACAGATGAGAAGCAAGATAGAAGGGTGTGTGCATGTACCATAAACTCAGCAATGTCCTGCTCTTTGATCTCTATCTTGATCAGCTAAAGGGCAAAAACTGGTTTGGCAAGGTCAGCTTCAGGCAACAGGGTCAGTTCACTCAGGTCATCTAAGAGTCAGCTAAAGTCATCGGCCTATGTGAGGGCAACCACAAAATGGCTGCCATGCACAAAATGGAACCCAAAGGTTCAGAACGAAATCTTCAAATACACAGTGAATCCATCGGTGTAACATGACGAAAACACTCATGCTTGCTGAGCTCACTGTTTACGGTTCGCTGTTACCAAAATCGTAACAGAACCACGACCTTTATGATCCAGGTTCAGAATTCACGGAACCTCACCTTGAGGGTTTTCCACTTTTCACTGTTGGTCGGTTGGGTTCCCTTGGTGGCCGGGTCGCTTCGGTGTCTGTTCTGACTTCTGCCTGCCTGGGTTTTCTCCTTGGTGTTATGCTCCCTTCCGGGGGGTCCTTTGTGCAACTGGGGTCCCTGTCCCACCTGATTCTCTCCTTGCTAGTGGGGTTTTGATGACCTTCATTTTTTGTTGTTTGTTTGGGGTGCTGGGTTCCTTCTGCCCCTCCTTCCGTTCTTGCTGCTCCTGCCAGCCTGTGTTGTTTCCGTCTGGTTCCTCTGCTTCGGTCTTCGTTTTCCGCCGGGCCTGATGGGTTTTGTTTTCTTCCTCCCCTCCTGTTGTTGGATTTGGGGTGGTTCACCTCTTTTGCTCTTGGTGGTCTGCCATGCTGTGTGGCTGTGTTTCGGTTGGCCTGTGTCTCTTTACTGCTGTGACTCTGTTTCTTCGGTTCCAGTGTCTGGGCTTTTGTTTCCTTCTTGCTGTTGGCTGTCCTTTGAGCAGTCTTGGTGTGTTTGGACCACTCGCTGCTTCGGTTCTGAGGCCTGTTGTTTTGCTTTTGGCTTCATGCAGTTTCTTCCTGCTCCTTCTCTGACCGCCCTCTATTGTTTGTTCGGGCTTGCTCTATGGCTGGCTTCTGGATCCCGAGCGTCCGGGTTTTCGGCCCTCTCTGTGTCTCACTGTCCCAGGCTGGTTCTTCCTGCTCGTGCTTGCCTGTCTCTTGAGTGGTTTCTTCCTCTCATCTGTGTTTTCTTCTTTCTTTTATGGTTTTGCCTAGGCTCTTGGGCGTCCCCCTTTTTTTGGTTGGTTTCTTGTGAGTCTACATAAAGCCGCTTGGTTGGGTATGTGCTCACTTCATTAATCATGTGGCGAGGAAGACTTACGAGGAGGTAATGCCCCGGTTACTTACCGGTAATCTTCATTACTCCGAGTATAGTCTTCCTCGCCACATGCGTTCCCATCCCTCCCTCCCTGTCTAGCTATCGGCTTCATGTAATGCTTGGTAGTTTCAGGCTGAAGTGTTGGACAGGCCCGCCTCTTATAGAGGTCAAGGGTGATCTGGGTCGGCCATATTGGGAAGGGATAGTAAGCAGGGGGGGCTAACTTCTTTTGCTTTGGAGGGTTCTGGTGTGGATCTGAAGCTCACTTCATTAATCATGTGGTGAGGAAGACTATACTCGGAGTAATGAAGATTACCAGTAAGTAACCAGGGCATCACTCTTTGTCTGTTCCCTTCTACTTTTCTTCCTAATCCAGATTTCTTCTTCTATTCTTCATTTTACCTTTCCCTTCAATTTCCTTTCCCATTGCATTATTTCCTTGGTCTCCATTATTAACAACAAAGCAGGACCCATTAACTGTGATCCGGACATTGGAACTGTTAATGTCTTTTAGACCGTTTGGCTTGCTGACGTAGTTGCTTCCATCCTGATAACCCACCTACTGCACTTCATCAGAGCGTATCAGGTCTTCAAATGCTGGTTAAACCTAGTTAGGCAGTAAAATGTTTTTACCCCCTCATCTACGTCCTTCAATCGGACTATGAATGGGGGTAATGAAGGTTCCCAGTAAGTATTTGAATCATTCGCGCCTACAGAAAATGTAATTACCAGCAACATGCAAAATGATTGTTATCTACAAACTGTGCCTTAAATTACTGAATCAGCCAACTACACTACCCACAGAAGCGGCCGGTGGCATAGTTCAGAATAAATCACTGTGACACTTAAAGCGAGCGAACCACTGAAAGTTCGAGCCTGGCTCGAACTCGAGCTATTCTGGGAACCATATGAGTTAATCCCTAATGTGCCTCTAGGCAGCTCTCACCCAAAACTGAGCATCTCTCTATCACCCAGGCATACAGACAGGCCTGTGCTTACATAGTGCTGCTTTCTTCCGAGAAGAGGTTGTCTGATTCACACCACGTTCTACCATTCCTCTAGCCCATTCAGGCCCACTCCGTCATGAGCTCCATGACGGTTGCCAAACCACTGTGAATGCTGCATTTGCAATGTGTCCTCATCCCATCCTCATACTTTTATCACTTAGCTGCTTAATGACACAAAATGAGGAATAAAGAGAAAATGTAGCTCGAAAATCAGTGTGGGGAAGGGAGGAAGGGAGAGAGAAATGAAGCAGAAATGTATGAGAAGGGGAAGACATACTAGTATGGGTGTTAGGGAAAGAGCGAAAAAAGAATGAGAGAGATTGATGAGAGTAAAAAAAGAGAGAGACATTAAGTCAGGCTTGAGACAGGAGGAAAAAAGGAAAAAAGGAGAGAGCAGACTTAGAGGAGAGTGTAAGGCAAATGGAGCATGATGAGATGCCAGGGGAGGGAGAGTGAGAGTGGTAAGAGGGAGGAGATACGCTTCCTTTTTATTACACGTGTAATGACTCCTAGGTGTGGCTCAGTATGATCTGACCCTCAGCCCATCAGAACTGCCAATTCCTCCCCCTGAGGGGAACAAAATTAAAATAAAGTCACTCTTTGGGATCTCAGAGACCTCTTTGTCTTGCTGATGCTTTCAATTGCCCTTTCTGAGGTGTTGAGGGGTTTGGGCCACTCCTGCAGTGGGTGTATTTGTTAATGATGTTGGTGTAAGCAAGCATAAAACAGAGCACCTCTTTATCCCCTCACTTGGGGGCTTATTCATGAGAGGCTTGTGCCACCAAATCATCACTTTTTCTGACCCCCTGCAGCGCAAACCTCTCAACCATATCTTTGGGGCCATGCAAAGCCTATTTGTGTGGCTTTGAATGGCCTAATAGACATGGAGTAAGACAAAGAAGAACAAGTGGCTGCATTGTCCTACTCTGCACCAGTGTGGTGTTCCATTGGTGATACGGTGGGTTTTCCCCCCAAAAAAAGGGATAACAAAGATGAAAGGTAAGCCACTCTTAAAAAGGGTTCCAGTGATCCAAGGGTCTTCAGTTCCAGTAAGGGAGAAAATCAGAATTGGCACTTGTGAGCCTTCATCTGACCACAAAAAAAGTCCTGAGCAGTCAGGCTGCTGTCAAACAGCAGAGTGCCATCCCTTCACTGACAGAAGGGAGAGTGGAAGAAGAGCGCCTGCCATAGGATGTAGTTGCCCTCCCCACTCTAAACGTCAAGAGAGGTTCCAGAAACCCACAGTTGCCACTAAAGCAGCTCAGCCACCTGTCAGTGGAGAGCTGAGGGTGTAGTGCTGGACCCTGAGAGCTGTCAGTAACCTCTACTGGGTGCTAACCTTCAGGGCAGCACTGTTCCTGGCATGGGAAGCAGACCCCAAGGCCAAAAGTAAGTTAGGCCCCCTGACCTTGTTGATCATAGTGGGGTTGCTCAAGAGTTCAGTAACCTCTGTGGGTCAGCTAGGTGTTGCACCAGCAAAGTTAGGGATAGAGGAGTTGTGCCACTCACTACCCAGACTAAAAGTGAGGAAGAAAAAGAAACAGCGTTGATAAAGTTTCAGTAAAAATGGGTCCTGTACCTGCAGAGATGGCTCAGATTCCCAGAGGTGTTACCTTGGCAAGAGGATGGAAAGCACAGCAGGCCCTGCAATTATAAAGTCTGATTTCCCTACTTTCTTCCTCGTCTGACAGACCAGGAATACACTCCCAGGGTTGAGCTGAGTCTCCTGGGCTGTTGGCTGGGGGTGGGGTTGTGTGAAAAATCAAGACCTGTTTGCAGTTTTTGCCTCTATTTTGACTGCTAGATGCTGGTTTTCTGACTCTGACTGCACCTTGGGCCCTGCTAACCAGACATAGGTCCTATGCTCTGATTAAAAGTATATGGTAAATAGGTGTAATTACAATTGGTACTGATAGCTTTGCTGTAAGTCCCCAGTATATAATAGGGCAGGTAGGTTTAGAGGCCCAGTAGACTTAATACACTTAAGTGTGTACTACTGTTTTGCCTGCTGACATTTTAAAAGCCAGCCCTGCCTTGCTCTCTTATCCCTGACAAGTGGCAGACTCCGTTTATCCAATTGATGATTCTTATGATAATTAGAGGGGGCTATGTATACTGGAGGATACAAAAAGGACAAATAACAACGGCCAGCCCAACCGCGGGGAAGCCATGTATATGCATTTTCTCCACAGATTAAATATACATTAGGGGGGGTCAACAATGGAGGGCAACTGAAAGTGCGCAGCCGATAAGTATAATTACATCGACTTTCTCCTACTGAAATGTATCCTCCTCCCTGAACACAGAATGCTGAGGTACTGTTTAACATGGGCACTGGGATTGCTTTGTCATCTGTAACGTTTCTTTCCTGAAATTGTCGAAAGTACTGGGTGAAATTAAACTCTGCAAAATCTAATATTTCATTTTTCAACCAGGTGACATTTTCGTGTTCGGTACACAAATTCATACAAGCATTCGGATCTAAGGACCCTTCCCCTTCATTTCCCTGTGGGTCAAAACCTTGATGTACTTCTATATATGCTAGAATCATCTCATAGTCTTTTTCTGAATATCAATTAGTATCTACAGTATAATGCATGTACATCATAGATAATAACTTGAGCCAAGCTTCACAACTCCCTAAATATGACAGTGGCAAAGAGATGAATAAATCATGTTTGTGCATTACAGAGGGCAGAAGGCCACAAACCCAACAGTTTGTCATATTCGTAGCACTATGCGTTTGATGAAGCAGTTCAACAAATACATTTTTCGTCTAAGTCTGACGGTGCATTTCTTTATGCGGGGCTAGGGTATAAAATAGATGTTCAGGAGGCAGGGTAGTGGTTCCTAAAACAGTATGCATAGGATGACGAAATTCCAAATATACAAACAAACTCATTAATATCATCAGCAAAATTGCTATTGTAACTACAAAGGCTATTTTGACACGCATTATCCAACTAGAGAAAACAGGTATATATGTAGGGTAATAACGGGGTGCAAGAGGACGTTCCTTTTGGGGAACAAAACGGCAAAAGGGTACATGCTAGCTAAAAGTCCATAACTAAACTCTGGCAATGCAGTCCAACCTGCCAGAGGGTGCTTCATTCCTGTGTCCTTCTAGAGCCTCAGAGGCAGGCTCCTATCGTCCATCACAGAGAGAACCAGAACAGATCCTCACATTGGAGTTATGTTTTCAACACAACCCTTGAAGAAAACACTACCTGGGCCCCTTTTACAGGAAACTCCGTCTTTATTTCTGAACAGAGCAAACAAAATGTTTCAGGCTCTCAGCGTGTTCAGTCCAGTGTCTTGCTCAGTACCCCAGAAAGGTTCCTAACCAACCATATTACCCAAGTCTTTCCCTATCTCCTACCATCTTCACCTGGGGTACCTTGTTTTCTGGGCCGCAGATTGTATCAACATGGCCAGGTGTTTCCTGATCAGAGAACAAAACAGAAGAGGGTGCATCCGATGCAACAGGAATATCATGAGCCGTTCGCTCACACGCAGGAGCAACAGAAACCGGGGCAATTACTGGTACAGATGACAAAACCCCTTCCGAGTCCGATGCTCCTTCTCCTTGCCCTTCTCCAACTTCCAGGGCGTCAGAAAAAGGAACAAAGCGAGGGTCTCGTTCACTCTCCTGGGTCAAAATTCTTTCCTGGTTTCGCTGATCATGAGGAAGCGGGAGGGGCAATTTTTTAATATGGGAAACATGTATCCAATGTTTCTTGCCGTCCACCTTTACCGCTGTCCGCATAGCCAGAAGAATCTGGTGAGGCTTGGACCACCGAGGGTCCAGGCTGGATTTTCGCTGATAGTTGTGGACCAGGACCCACTGTCCTGGCTCCAAACGATGTTCGGGACCCTCCGGCAGGGCCTGCAACACTGCTGACACCTGTTGATAAATAGAACGGAGATCTTTAGTCAAAGCATACAGATAATCTGTCATCATAGGATAGTCAATATCACGAAACGTTCTAGGTCTCGGGACACCCCAAACATTGGCTGGTCGTCCGAAAATGATCTCATATGGTGACAGGCCAGATCGGGAATGTGGGGTAACTCATAATGACATCAAGGCTAATGGCAGGGCATCGGGCCACTTCAGCCCAGTACCCTCTAGAATTTTTGCCAATTTTAATTTCAGTATTCCATTATACTTTTCAACCAGTCCCGCAGACTGTGGGTGTCGGGCTGCATGAAACTTCTGCTTAATCTGCAACCCATTACAAAGGTGACTGATAAGATCTGCATTAAAGTGTCCCCCGTTATCTGTCCAGATCACCCGAGGCAATCCATAACGTGGGAAGTACTCCTTCATCAGAGCCTTTGCTGTTGCTAGAGCAGTGTTTTCTTTAGTCGAGTAGGCCGCCACCCATTTGCTCAAAGCGCACACAATGACCAGGACATACTTCAAATTATTTACACGCTCCAGTTGGATGTAATCCATTTGGAGCACCTCAAAAGGCAAAGATGGTGGTGTAAAGTTCCCACTGAGAACAGGTCCCCTGCCTCCAGGATTGTGTCGTAAACAAACGGTGCAATATTGAACCAAATGAGCAGCAGTCTTTGGAATATTAGGATTATTCCACACAGGATCCAAAAGTGCACAAATTCCTTTCGCCCCGATGTGTGCTGAGCCGTGTGCCATGGTTACTAAAGCACTAACGAATGCATTGGGCAACAACCACCTCTGTTTTTCCGTCAGATCAACCCAACAATCGTTTTCATCTAATCTCGCCACTTCCCTTTCCCAGTAAGCCAGTTCAGCAGGGGTAGCTTCTTTTTGTATTTCTCGGATACTCTCCATAGTGTTATCAAACATCTCTGTCTCCGCAACCCACCTAGCAGAGGTAGTTACAAACATCGAAGACATTTTGGATTTTGCAGTTTGCTTCTCTACCTGATCGGCAAAAGCATTTCCCTCACCTACTGCATCTACCACTGTCTTATGTGCACTGTATTTAACTACAGCCACCTTCTCAGGTAATGTCAATGCTGTTAGTAATCGTAAAATCAAAGGGCCATGTTGTATTCTTTGACCATGGGAAGTGAGAAAACCTCTCTCCGCCCACAGCCGGCCAAAACTATGAGCCTCGTTGAAGGCGTATTGGCTATCTGTGTAAATGTTTACTCTCAATCCTTGACTTAACTCACAGGCCCGGAGCAATGCCACTAACTCAGCTGCCTGTGCTGCTTGATAGGGTACTCAAGAAGCCTCCACTACGGTGCGGAGGGTCGTAATCGCATATGCAGATGGTGTCGTGCCATCTGTTAACATGAAACAAGAGCCATCCACATACAATTCCCCTTGGGGGTCAGATAGAGGAATATCTGTGAGATCTACCCGTCCCTTCGTCTCTTCTTCGGTCTGAAATATATAATCGTGTACATCATTATTTTTCTCGTCCGAAGGGAGGGGTAGTAACGTGGCAGGATTCAGAGTGGCACACCACTTAATTGTAATATGGGGAGCAAACAAAATCAATTCATATCCAGTAAGATGCGCACTCGTAAGGTGCTGGGTCTTCGTTTTGTTCAATAATGTATCCACAGTGTGCGATACCATTACTGTGAGGTCAGGGTTCAGAACGAGCCCTTCCGACTGTCGAATGGCCACCACAACTGCAGCAGTTGCCCTTAAACAGCTAGGAAGCGCTCTGGCAATGTTATCCAACACCGCCGAGAAATAAGCACAAGGCCTTTGCTTACCACCAAATCCTTGTGTTGACACGATTCGATTAGCTTTATTCGATTTTGAGATATAAAATCATAAAAGCACATTGCGATATGTATACATCATTACATGTCGTTTCATTTCACAGCAAGTTACATTATGGCATAAAATCTTTGAAAGAGATCAGGTCCCAAAATCGAACATTACAGAGTGTATCAAATCAAAGTCTGGATGATAACGCCCCTCACCCCGGAGCCGTTTCAGACCAACCAAAGGTTACTCTCTTCGTTGATCTTGTATGGGGGAGAAGTGATACTCTGGGATAAAAGTCAGATAGTCCCCAGGTGTGTATAGGTCCATCTCCTATTTGCGGTTGCCAGGTCTGGAGGTATGGGACAACATTGCTATTTCTAAACTTTATCAACACCAGATCGCCAGGTATCTCTTTACGAAGCGGGCCTAGCCAACCCACCCTTCTAACACTTTGTATTCTCCCGTCGATATCAATAGGCAAGGGTCTGTTCTTTGATAGCCAGAACAGTGCCTTATTTCTTAGTTCCTGTTGACTTTCAGTTTTTCCAAGTGTGAGTACTGGCACTCCAGAAAGAACGCACACAAACGGGGCAGCCAACGGTGGTAATTGTATGTGGTTTGATTTTCGTGGGATCTATGATGTTACAACGCATACTTTTACAACGCATACCGTTACAACGCGTTTTTTACAACGCAAAAACTTTTACAACGCATACCATTACAACGCATGTTTTTACAACGCAAGTACTTTTACAACGCATGCCATTACAACGTAAGTATTGGTAAGTATATAATATATTTTTTTTAAATTAATTGTAATTAATATAATTTAATTTAATTTAATTTATTTAATTAAATTTTTTTACCCTGTACCCCTGTACCCCCAAAACCCAAATTAACCCAGAAACCTAAAAATACCCCTGTACCCCAAAAACCCAAAACTGTCCCTGAACCCAAAAAAAACACTGTATCTCATAAACCCAAAACTGTCCCTGAACCCTAAAAATACCCCTGTACCCAAAAACTGAAAACTAACCCTGAACCCTAAAAATACACCTGTACCCAAAAACTAAAAACTGACCCTGAACCCTAAAAATACCCCTTTACCCAAAAACTGAAAACTGACCCTGAACCCTAAAAATACCCTTTTACCCAAAAACTGAAAACTGACCCTGAACCCTAAAAATACCCCTTTACCCAAAAACTGAAAACTGACCCTGAACCCTAAAAATACCCTTTTACCCAAAAACTGAAAACTGACCCTGAACCCTAAAAATACCCCTTTACCCAAAAACTGAAAACTGACCCTGAACCCTAAAAATACCCCTTTACCCAAAAACTGAAAACTGACACTGAACCCTAAAAATACCCCTTTACCCAAAAACTGAAAACTGACCCTGAACCCTAAAAATACCCCTTTACCCAAAAACTGAAAACTGACCCTGAACCCTAAAAATACCCCTTTACCCAAAAACTGAAAACTGACCCTGAACCCTAAAAATACCCCTTTACCCAAAAACTGAAAACTGACCCTGAACCCTAAAAATACCCCTTTACCCAAAAACTGAAAACTGACCCTGAACCCTAAAAATACCCCTTTACCCAAAAACTGAAAACTGACCCTAAACCCTAAAAATACCCCTTTACCCAAAAACTGAAAACTGACCCTAAACCCTAAAAATACCCCTTTACCCAAAAGCTGAAAACGTAAAAAAATACCAAACATATAAAATATTAAATATAATTGTATACTTACCAATACTTACGTTGTAATGGCATGCGTTGTAAAAGTACTTGCGTTGTAAAAACATGCGTTGTAATGGTATGCGTTGTAAAAGTTTTTGCGTTGTAAAAAATGCGTTGTAATGGTAGTGCGTTGTAAAAGTTGCGTTGTAAATGTTGTTTACCATTTTCGTGGCATGTCCCCTGGATTGGAAAATGACTCTTTGGGTGGTATAGTTTCTTTGTTCTGCCTAGTTTTAAAGGAAGAGCTATGTGCTATTGTAGGTTTGGTGGGCACTTTCAGGGTGGGTGGAGTTAACATACGTGGGGCTGCTGGTTGATGTTGGTCAACATTACTTTGAGGAGTTGTTAAAGGCGCTACAGTGTTACATAAGGGCTGTATATGATTGGAGCCTGCCATACTTTTTAGGAGTAGCGAGTTTGTCTTGGTCATTTCCTCTATTGCCACGATCCTATCCCCTAGATTGTTCACTTTTTCTATCAGGGGGTATATCAGAGAGTTGATCATGGCTTCTATCTGGGCCAAGAGGGTTGGTGAGGTAGAGGGTGCAGGAACTAACAGTTTCACGGGATCCTTACATGTTTCCGGGGAAAGGGTGATAAGCAATGGAGGGCTCAGATTACATTTTTGCTGTTTTGCTTGGCTGCCTATATGTTTATCCACAAGTCGTTTCCTTTTACCAGGAAGGTCCGTAAGGGACATTTTGGGATTCATGTTACCTATAGCAGGTGGACAGAGCGGAATACCCAGGAGACATCCATTTGGTGGGGATAATATACTGGACGGGGGACTTGTGATGACTGTAGAGCAAATAGAAGCACTACATTGCTCAGTTGTCGACTCGACAACAGCATACTTGGTTTTGCATAAGCTATTAAGTTCCTCCAGCAGTGATAGGTTTTGTTGTGCACCGACTGACTGTGGGGGGGAGAAATCGCTGATGGAACAGTCTGTAGACAGTCGTCGTTGTTCTATTCCTACTGTTTGTTGGACACTAGGGGCCAGATGTAGGTAGCCAAATACCGGTCGGTAACGGCCGAATTCGGCCGTTACCGACCGGTATTTGGCTATCGAGATGTAGGGGCAGGTAAACTGGGCAAATCGGTAATTTTACCGATTCTGTAAATATACCGGTCGGTAAATTTACCGACCGGTATTTTTACAGAATCGGTAAAATTGATATGTAGGTGGGACTCTTCTGAGTCCCACAAGGCCTAAGAAATCGGTATTTTACCATCAAATTCAATTTGATGGTGAAATACCGATTCAGGTGTGCATGCACATGTGTGCATGCACACCTGTGCCATATGACAGGCAGACCTGCCCTTAGGGCAGGTCTGCCTGCCATATGGCCCCCGAACCTTTTTTGGGGGTGCTAGAGGGTGTCAAAGTGACACCCCCTGCACCCTTGCCAAAAATCGGTATTTACCGATCGGTAAATACCGACCGGTAATGCCCCATTCATTCCTATGGGCTTCAAAGCCCATAGGAATGAATGGAGCATTACCGGTCGGTATTTACCGAATCGGTAAATACCGATTCTTAACGATTCGGTAAATGGAACATCTGGATGTTCCTACATACCCCCACTTCTTATTTACCGATTCTTAATTACCGAATCGGTAAAATTCGGTAATTAAGAATCGGTAAATAAGTTTTACCTACATCTGGCCCTAGGTGGTATTGTCTTGATTAAGTAGTGGTCCAACGTCCCCTTAGCCAAATCCCATGTCAGGGTAGAGTTTTTTCCGCCCCCCTTGCATGTCATGATGTAAGTAGCACGTATACAGCAACAGGCACCTACAGGGACAGGGAATGTCTCACAACAAGATGTAGCTAATTATGGTATACCAAGTTCTTTACCTCCTTTTGTAGCACGGCCAGGAGGGGTGGCCCGACCCGACCTCTTCTGGCCTATGATGGCCTTAGATGGTCCCGCCCTTGTCCCGGGCTTCTCCCAGCGTCACCCGCGCGCATCCCGCGACGCGGAGGGAGCAACTCCAATTAAGTAGCGCCTCCGGGCGCGATGTGGGCGGGAACCAGGAGGTCCTCGCTAGGCTCGCTGGGAGCTGTAGTCCCCGCCGCGGTGATCTGGAATGCGGCGGCGGGGTGACCTACAGCATTAGCCCCCCAGGAGCGTCCAGGCAGAGAGTAAGTGTCCGCACCTTGGGGCACAGGGAAAATGCCCCCCGCTCCACCGAGGGAGCAACTCCAATTAAGTAGCGCCTCTGGCCACGATGTGGGCGGGAGCCAGGAAGTCCTCGCTAGGCTCGCTGGGAGCTGTAGTCCCCGGCCGCGGTGATCTGGAATGCGGCGGCGGGGTGACCTACAGCATTAGCCCCCCAGGAGCGTCCAGGCAGAGAGTAAGTGTCCGCACCTTGGGCCACAGGGAAAATGCCCCCCGTTCCACCGAGGGAGCAACTCCAATTGTGTTGACACAGAAAGCGAACAACCGTCCACCTCGTGTACATAAAGCACAAAAGGTTTTCTGTAGTCAGGAGTACCCAAGACGGGTGCAGAGCAAAGCGCAGGTTTCAAAGATTCAAAAGCTTTCTGACACTCATCAGTCCAAGGTAGGGGTTCATGCACATCTTTAGTAGTTAAATACAGGAGAGGTTTAGTCAGAAGAGAAAAATTAGGAATCCATTGGCGACAGTACGAAGTTATACAGAGAAATGCACAAACATCACGCTGAGTAAGAGGTACAGACATGTTAGAGATGGTAGTCACACGCTCAGGAGTTAGTCTCCTCCCCTCTTTCGACAGAAGATGACCAAGATAGGTCACTTCCTGTCGACAATATTGGAATTTTGAGAGGGATACCTTATTACCATTGACTGCCAAGTGAGACAACAATTTAACAGTGGCTTCCTTGCAACCTTCCTCAGTATCAGAAGCCACCAACAGATCGTCTACATACTGGAGGAGCACATTACCAGGGGGCAGGGTCAAATCATCCAATACTGCTTTCAAAGCCTGACTATAAATGCTAGAACTCTCAGTGTACCCCTGGGGAGCGTGACAAAACCGGAAGCTGCGCCCAGATAAGGAGAAGCCGTAAATATGGCGGCTATCAGGATGGATCGGAATGCTAAAGAAAGCATTCTTTAGATCGATCACTGAGAAATACTTAGCAGTGGGAGGGATCATAGTAAGAATAGTAGTGATGTCAGAGACCACAGGGTACTGTGGCACCACTATCTTATTATTTTCTCGCAGGTCAATTACAAAACGGTAGGTATCGACATGGTCGGGATCACTACCAACAGGGGCCTTTTTCAAAATCGGCAATATAGGACTATTGCATACATTGGCAGCCGTTTCTTCCACTACACCCTTATCAATCAAGTCCTGGATAATAGCAAGCAGAGCCTTTTCACCAGCCGGTGAAATTTTGTACTGAGGTATACGTGGGAAACGAGCATTTGGTTTTAGTGTGACAGAAACGGGCGGAATTTTCAATAGACCGACATCCGTATCTCCAGTCGCCCACAAGGTCGATGACATAGCAGCGAGTTCCGGAGGGAGGGGTTCATTTTTTGCAAAACATTGCAGTGTATGTCTACCAGGGGATTGTATAGTCAGATAAACACCATCAGGGAACAAAGAATCTTCGCATGCAGTTTCTTTAACAAATCCAACCCTAATAGATTTTCTCCGCAATCTGAAGTTAACAAAAACGGGGAGTCCACTGTGACCGGACCAATTGTAAACGGAAGGGGTTTAGAAATGGGGCTCACCACCAGAATTCCAGAAAATCCCACCGAAACATTATTCTGCCCGGACAGAGCAGCCCCTGGGACCTGCGCAAGAGCAATAGAACTATTCATCGCACCCTTATCAAGTAGAAAGTTTTCAGAAGTCCCCATCAACCGCCCTCTCATATAAGGACCTTGCTGATCAACGGGTACTGACACCTGGCCCCCACTCTGTCCGTGGCTGTCCTATGTGTAAGCATACCCTTCGGTCCCATCCATTACACAGTCTTCATCGTAATACTGCCTGCCTCTCGGATTATCAAAGTAATTCTTCTCTGGCTCACTGTGCGTTGCTTCCTCTCTTCGCATGTCACTGCGATCCACACCACCTCAACCTCTCCCTCTACCTCTTACTGCCCCATTCTGCACCAGCAACAATGGACACTGAGCTCGCCAATGCCCTTCCTGTTTACAGAAAGCGCATTGGATTATTCCCAAAGCAACAGCTGGACCTTCGCCTCGTTCAGTTTTCGCCCCCCTCGGGCCAGACCCTCTACCGCTTCTCTCCTGATGACTTGCTGTAACAATACTCGAGTCTTAAGATACTTTGCTTTCTTTTCTGACTTGTCCTTGCTCTCGTAGTAACTTTAGCTTTATTCGATTTAAGTATAAAATCATAAAAGCACATAGCAGAAATATATATACACAGTTACATTTCAAATCATATCACAGTAAATATCAATAAGTAGCATTATAACATGGGATCTTTAAAAAAGGTCAGGTACCAAAACAATCCGTGGTATATCAAGTCAGAGTCTGGGTATAAAAAAACCCTCACCCCGGAGCCGTTTTTGCCCAACCAAAAACTAGTCTCTTCGATGATTTTGTATCAGGGTAAAGTGATTCTCTGGGATAAAAATCAGACAGTCCCCAGGTGTCCATCTCCTATCTGTGGTTTCCAAGACTGGAGGTAAGGGACAACGTTACTATTTACAAACTTTATCAGCACCAGATCACCGGATCTCTCTTTTCGAAGCGGACCTAACCATCCCACCCTTCTAACACATTGTATTCTACCGTCGATGTCGGGGGGTAGAGGTCTATTCTTTGTTAGCCAAAAAAGTGCCTTGTTTCTCAGCTCCTGTTCAGTTTCAGTTTTTCCCTTTGTGAGTTCAGGCACCCCAGAGAGGACACCCACAAATGGGGCAGCCTCTGGTGGTAAGTGGATGTGATTTGTTTTGCTTTGCATGTTCCTTATCTTGGGAGGTGACCTTTTGAGTGGTGTGATTAATTTGTTCAACCCCGGTTTAAAGGAACAGCAGTGTGCTGTTTTTGTTTCGGTGGGAACTTTCTCGCTAGGTTGGATTAGCAAGCCTGGTGTTGCCTGTCGGATTTGAAGAACACTACTTTGTGGAGTTGTTAAAAACTTTATCGTGTCGCATAAAGGCTGAGATTGGTTAGGGTCCGCGGTATTTTTTAGGAGACTTGAGTTTGTCTTAATCACTTCCTCTATTGCCGCGATCCTGGCCCCAAGATCGTTCATTCTTTCTATTAATGGGTGTATTGTGGCATTAAAGATAATTTGAATCTGAGCCAAGAGAGATGGTGAAGTGGGAGGTGCAAGCAATTTATTCTCGTTAGCTTGCGTGCCTGTTTGTTGAATGGCTGATCGTTTTCTTTCACCTGAAAGGTCCTGAAAAAACATTATGGGGTTCGTGTTACCTATTACAGGTGGGCAAAGGGAAGTAGACAGGAGGTTTCCATGGGGTGGGGATGAAGTACTAGGATAGGGGCTTGTGGTGACTGTAGGACAAAAGGAGGCATTAATATGCTCTGATGTTGACTTAACGGCCGCATAGTCAGTTTTGCATAAACTATTAAGTTCCCTCAGAAGTGATAGATTTGGTGATGCGACTGCAGACTGAGGGGGAGTGATATCACTATGGGAATGGTCAGTAAACAATCGTTCTCGAGGTGTTCTTGCAGGTTGTTGGGCCGTAGACGGTGTTGTCTTGGTTAAGTAGTGAACCATTGTCCCCCTGGCAAGGTCCCTAGTCACAGTAGAAATTTTCGAGGCCCCCTTCAGAGACATGTTGTGAGTAGCAGCAGGCACCTACAGGGACTGGGAATGCCTTGGCACAAGAGGTCTTACCTATTTAGGTTGATGCGACTTAGGTTGCACGGCCAGGGGGGGTGGCCCGTCCCGGCCTCCTCTGGCCTATGATGGCCTTAGATGGTCCCGCCCTTGTCCCGGCATTGTCCCGGCATTAGCCCGGCCGCTCCCGCGCGCGACTCGCGGTGCGAGAGGTTCTCCTGGTTTAGTCCCGCGCCTCCGGGCGCTCCGCTGACGTCACCCGACCGCCGGGGCACCTGGGGGATGTAGTCCCTTGCCCTCGCGGCGGTCGGGTTGCTGGCAGCTTCCCCCCACAGCGCTCCTTGCTCTCATTCTCGCTATGTTCATAATACTGAGCCATGCTCAATATAACAGAAGGCGTGGAAGTGGTCCAAGTACTTTCAGCAGCTTGCAGCCGCGTGGAGATCTCGGGTAACAGATTTGTCACAAACCAATTAACAAATAGTCGTATACCCCTTTCCACTGACAAGTCCTATCCACTAAAATCAATGAACACACCCTCAAATCTCATAAACAAAAAAAGGGCGGATTTGCTATATTTGATCAGCACCCTCAAATCTGGTGAAGAAGTCAGAAACACTCTCGTCCTTCCTCTGCTTACACGCTGCCAATTTGTCCCAATCCACCTTGCGGGGCGAAATTAAGGAATGCATGTAGGTAATAATCCGACCCGGTAAAGCCAATATTTCAGGTTTAGGTTTGTCACCAGGCTTTCAATCCTTGTCCCATTCTTTAATCTGATCCCAAGTTCCTCCCAACTCTGTGGCAGGATCCTGATCCTGCACCTGACGCCACACATCAACAGGGACTAGTAAACCGAAAAATAACTCTGTCAGCCAAGGTCATAACAGCTGAAGAGGCGGCCCCGGTAAGCTCCTTATAGTAAGCAGTCAGATTTTTATGGGGTCGGAGAGTTCTGACTTCAGGGAAAGGACCTCACTCCTTTTCCAAGGGGTATAGACCCATTGCTCCTGAAATCATGATTCCACACGAGGTCTAGTTACTTGATCTTGATCATTTCTTAATTCTGGTATTTCAGGATGGTAAATAGGATGAACTTCCCACATAGGATGCTGAGAATCTCAATTCGAACGTTTCAGGTGCAGCCGCCCTCGATATTTCAATAAAATCTCAACATTCCTGTACACATCTTCCAACCCTAATTCAAACTTATGAGCCTGGTCCAGAATATCATACATCACTTGAGGGGCTCTTCCGTCCGGGAAACACTGTTCCCATAAGGAAATAAGGCATGTGGCCATATGCTCTAGGGCGTGCTGCTGCATAACAGGCTCATAGTCTCTAAGGGTACTCCATATATCAGTCATAGTATAAATGGCGTTCCGCATCCATTGGGATGCCTGATTCGCAACCGTCTGTTTCTCATCCAGCCCTACTGCTGATCAGGTAAACAGCCGTCGCGCGCCAAGATCCCCCGGGTCACAAGAGGGAGTTGGGTCGGCCAGTGTGGGGGTCGTACTCGAAGACTGAGAAGCCCAAGCTGGAGTCAGGGATGACAAAACAACTGGGGACATAGTGAGAGAGGACAGCACATCGGGCATGAGAGTAGCCAATCCCAATGCTGAGGGAGACAAAACAGAAGAAGTTCCCAAAGGGGCGGGGAAGAGGATACAACGGGTGCCGGAGCTGCTGGAGCTGAGGCCATAGTCAAAGGGACCGCGGGATATATGCATTGGGGAGCATAAGGGGGAGGTGGACGCACATCTAATAAATCCTCTATCTTATCCTCTGGCTCAGCCCTAGTTGCATAGCTTTTATCCATCTGCAACCTGAACTGTCTATTCATGCAATCAATATTTTTCTCAGTCTGATCTTTATCATAAGCTATAGCTTTCTGGACCTCCTGTAATTTTACATAACTTCTCTTCCCTGATGCGTCTACGCTTTCCTTCTTTTTGCCTTGCAGGCAGCCTAAATCCTCAGGTTTTGGCTCCTGTACCTAATCAAAGGGATTTGATGATCAATACTCCAACCCTGAAGCACAAAATAGGTTCTCAGTCACCATTGCTGTAAGTCTCAGGGAATATGGTACAGAACGTTTGGCACTCTGGTCAGTAATTTCTGAAGTTGGCACATACCATAAGACCACTCTGGGACCAGGTTTGGGCAGTTTTCTATCTTTTGAATATTCCTCCCAAACTGGACCAGGAATGGTTTTTGTCATGCAGTGCCAACGGGATGGTGGTGATGAGTAAGGCCCAAATTGTTGTGCTCAGTCTTGGTAGATCACATAAGCTCCAAATGTTAACTGAGACATTTTCAGAGAAAATGATAACTGACAGGTGTCTCTGACACCTCTTCTAGTTATGCTTTTGTAGGTGGGAGTGTCAGACGTCACACAAACATGTTAGAAAATCTGCCAGTAATATATACAGAGCCCCACCCAGTACCCTGAAATAAGTAAGTACAAGCAATCGTAGGTATTTCGCGCAATATGATTATTTATTATACAATATTCCTCTAATATTCTTGTTATTATTGGTGTTATTATTGGTGTTGGACTCAGCCCTTTTTGGCAGGTTCATCACTAAACTGTTTGCCTTCTCCTAGCCTTTTCTGTGACCTGCTATTGGTGGTTTTAGGCTTCTGGGCACTTTAGCACTGTGGTCCAGTGTAAAGAGTGTGCGCTCGATGTGTACATTTGGTAAGGTTGGTCTGCCCTCCCATAGGAATGCATTGGGGAGTCCCTGATAAGTGTGTCAGTGGTAACTCCTGGGATGGGAGGAGCAGCGTGGTCGAGTTTAGTATATTTGGAATTGTAATAATAAATGCTGCGCAATGGTGTGTGCAGATTTATTATGACTATTTGGGAAACACCACTTTTAGAAGTTGGCATTTCTTTGTGCGATATGTCTGCCTGCCTGATGTGAATTGCATGTCTGGCTTGTGAGTGACAGGGGCTGGGAGGTGTGTGTGGCTCCAGGAGGGGCTGGGTGAGTCAGCACTAGGCTGAATAGGACACCTGCGTTGGGAGTAGTGGGAGGAGTAATCCCCTGACTCTGAATAGGACTGTGCCCAGCCTGGACAATGCTGACCCGTCCCCTGAGGCATGTCTGATCACCTAGCCCCCACCTGACAAAGGGGAAGAGGAGCTTGGAAAAAAAGTGCTCCAAATCCTTCCTGAACCAGTTGCATCTGGTTCCCCATGCCCTCTACAAAAAGATGCTGTAATATAAATATAGGGGCTGTGATCTCGTGTTCTTGTGCTGATCTGAGCTTTGGTGCTGTTCCTGACTTAGGGGCGTGCTGCTGCGGGGGCCCAGGAAGAACCGCCATTGGGGCTTACCTCCCTGCTGGAGGACCCTGTGTGCTGGCCTCCCTGGGCCCAGCTGTGCCCCATGGACCTAGAGGAACATTTTGCTTGGACTTATTCTCCTTTAAAGCTGGACTCTTGCCTCTTGCACCCTGTGGTGTGGTTTTATTTTTATCTTGAAGGGGAGCTCTGTGCTTCAATTTCCCCAGGAGAGAAGAGCGCTGGAACTTTGACGCACTGGGCTGCACATCGCTGCTGAGAGGGAATCCCCATTGTAGGAATTCCCCCGTGATGCCGTCCTGAGCGGGAGCCCACCCCGCTCTAATGGATGTTTAAATTGAGAGTGCCCACCCGGCTTGTGCTTTTATTTTAGGCGAATGCCCTCCCCGCTTGTGTGCTGGTTTAGGCGGGGGCCCACCCCGCCATTGTCTTAGTTGAATCGGGAGCCTACCCCATATTGCCGTAGAAGGGGATGCCGGCCGCAGCAGCGAGACCCAGAAGTCAGGCGAACTGCCTGACTCTGAGCGGAGCCGTGGCCGCAAGTCCAGAGCCTCGCATTCTCCAAATCGAAGTCCCGGGTCCCAGGAGGGGTCCCGGGTGAAGTGAGGAGAGGCGGCCGAGGCCCCCGATGGCAGGGCGGGGTTCCCGTGAGCAAGGGAAGCCTCGTTTACGGGAGCAATGACGGTGCTGGTCAGCGGGGCTCTCATAGTGAGGAGAAAGCCCCCCGAATTGCTGAGCCATCTTGGGAAGAGCACCAGAAGAGGAATTCCCCCACAGATCAGGTGAGTAGGGGATTGTCCCTTGTACCGTGGTTGTGCCGATCGAGGCACAGTATTGGTGCATATTTCCTGAGCAGCCCCGTTGCTGCTGGCCACTCCAACAATGGGGGCATGTTTTGGGCGGGTGGAGCTAGCCGCGCTGGAAGATGGCCACTTCCTAAGCGTGCTCCATTGGCTGTCAAATGATCCTGCACTAATCCTGCACGTATAAAGCTTGTATCACCTCTGCTCATACCGGACGTATCGTGGACAACTGTCGGGCCTGCAAAAACCACCTTGGTGCATCCAGAAGCGGCCTCACTCTTCCGGGATACTGACAGCCGCTGGAGGGGCCTGCTGGGGAGGACCGTGTGTGCGAGGCCTTGCGCAGCGAGTCGGCCACGACGAAGGGCGATCACACCAGCGGGGGCCGCGTCACTGCTTCGGCCGGGGCGCCCAGTGACCGGAAACCAAGACCCGCATCAGGGGTCAGAGCAGCACCAAAGGGCCTGCTGAGGACTTCCAGAGGAGGTGGATCTGTGCCTGGTACCTGATGCAGACGGAGGGAGTGTGCAGCTGTGGATACAGGCTGGGACTGCGGGCATGCCCGGCTGCTTGGTTGGCTTGTTTTAGGGTCCTGGGGCAGCGGAGTGCTTGACTGCATTGGGCTGTACCGGCAGAGACCTGCACCACTGGACAAAGTAAGCTGACTACGAGTGGTGGGAGGCTGTGACGGAGGACATTGCCCCCCACCATCCTTGGTAAAAGTTGCTAATGGGCACCGGAGAACCCGGGAGGCCCATGGCGGAGGCAAACTGCGTCCAGGTGACTGGGTCGGGAGCCGCACAGGCCCCGGGTGTGGCGAAGAGACCAGCCGGCACCGGTGACCCTGGACGAATGCACAGACACTGCACCCCAGGGTAAAACCCCTACCAATTTGTCCGGCGGGAAATGCATACGGTGCCCTGTGTCCAGATCTACCGTGGTGTGCGCCGCTGCCCAGCCGGCCCATTGCGGATCCCAGAGTGCCTGCTAACTCATAACGGAGCACCCTTAAGCTGCCATCAAGACAGGCCCTGGTGGGGAAGGCGAGTCCTGATAAATGAACAGCTATCAACGGAGTGAGGAAGCAGCACACGGCTGGCCGAGAGCAGCGCATATTTGCTTTTGGAGCTTGCAAAGCAACGGTTACCACTCTACGACACGCAGTATAGAAACTGTGGGCATACTTTTTAAAACACCTCACTATAAGGGCTGAACACAAGGCCAGGTCCTAGACAGTACGGCTAGAAGCATCATAATATATGTTTGTGTTTCATAATAGCTCGAAATACAGGGTTAACTGACAATATGTCCGTAGCAGTAGGGAATCATCCTGTCGTAAGGAGGTTGATATACGGACTCAGATGTGACTTAAGGTCTTTTATTACGGCGACCACCCATGTGAATTTATTTACAGGGCACCCAGGGCGGTGGCTCCTGTCCACTTGTGTACCCCACAAATTGTTAACTGTTTATTTTTTACACAGGGGAAGGTTGTTGGGAATGTTTAAAGTTCTTTGGGAATGTCTCCACTGCAAAGTGGGTAGCGGAGTGGGAGGGGGAGGTGGGGCATTATTCTAGAAAAACTGGTCAGAGAGCAAACAGTGGCTTACAGATTACACGACAGGATACACACCATACGATACTGGCGAGACCATGCATTGAGATCTAACAAATATGGCTAACAGTCCGAGACTTCCTAGACCCCTGGCTATCCTGACTTGGAATGTTAGAGGCCTCTGAAACCCACTGGCATAACTTGATGGCCACAAGATAGATGTGGCTTGTCTACAAGAAACGCATTTCACTTCTCTCACAGAGAGGAGGATAGGTACTGGATGGGCAATATTTTGCATGCCGACCTCCTACTCCACCTATGCCAGAGGGGTCATGCTCCTAGTCAGACGCGGCACTCCCTTTACACTCATTAATGATATGAAAGATGACCCGGGGTGTTATGTCATAGTCCAGGGTAATTTTGGTGGCATAGCACTAACAGTTGTCACTTCATACGGTCCGAACACTAATGATCTGCTCTTCTATGCACATATCTGGGCTAAACTGCGTGACTTACCACGCACTGCAATTATGTGGGGAGGCGATTTTAATACCTGTCTCGACCCGGCGCTAGATAGATCCACAGGCAATGACCGCTATGGGAAGCAATCGGCCAAGGTGCTTAGGGACTATTGATATGTGGTGTTTGAGACAACCGGGCTGCAGAGAAGGTACATGCACGTCATTGGCGCACAATATGTGGTAGAGAATAGACTATTGGCTGGCCACACACGATATTAGCACATGGACGGTGCTGGTGGAGCACATGCCTAGGACACTGTCGGACCATGCAAAAGTCCGCCTGGTGTATGACATCCCCACACACACTCTGCGTCAGTTCACTTCACGCTTGGGGCAGGCCGCCCTTCTTGACCAGGTATTTCAGGTAGAATTGCATCAGGCAATTGAGTACTTTGACCTAAATGCTTGAACCTTGAGTAGCGCAAAAATATTATGGGAAGCCTTTAAGGTCAAAATTAGAGGCCATTGTACAGTTAAACACGCAGGCATTTTGAAAGGCATCCAACAGTAATTATCAATGACAGAAATGGACATCCAGCAGCTAGAAGCTGTATATGCAGCCACAAAAAACCCGCACTGTTAGCGGACATCAGGCAAAACATTGACACTTATAATGACCACGCCGCCGATGAGATCAAGTATATCTAGCGTAGATATACTGCACTCAATTATGGCGAGGGGGGACGATCAGGATGAGCGTTAGCACACAGGCACCGATCAACACATAAGGCAACCTTCATCACCTAGATTACGAATATCCACTCTCAACGTTTATATGACACAACGTCGATCGTAGACAGCTTCACTGAATACTACACCCGCCTTTACTGCACGCAATCGACCATGTCACCACCTGAAATTTTCCAATATTTATATGACATTGCATTAGCATGGCTTTCTGACGAGCACCTCAAATACTTCTGTCACCACATCACCAAAGACGAGATTATAGAGGCAATCAATTCCCTCCCAAATAACAAAGCCCCTGGCGGACTTCCAGGGGAATTCTACAAAGAATTCAGAGATATAGTAATCCCACACCTGGCTAGGATGTATGAGGAATCATATGAGGATGGTGTACTCCCGGCCTCACTGAGAGAGGCGTTATTGATAGCTTTCCCTAAACCAGATAAAGACTTGGCTCACTGTGAGTCATATCGCCTACTGTCCTTAATAAACATAGACGTCAAAATATTGGCAAAAAGTATCGCGATGCGTATACAACCACTGATACATAAACTGGTTCTGCCGGATCAGGCGGGTTTTATACCGACCAGATCCACAACGTAAAACCTACGCACCATTTTCACTATGTTTCACCATTTAAACACCAACCTGCCGGCTGCCGCTGCCTTATTGGACGCGGCAAAGGCTGTTGACTCCATAGAATGGTTATTCATGTTCACGGTACTTCGCCGGATGGGCTTCCCCGAACCTTTCCTGCATTGGATTGAGCTTCTCTATGCTGAGCCCAGCGCACATATTAGAATCAATGGGAACACATCAGACCCTATCAAAATAAGTTGTGGAACAGGCAGGGATGCCCCCTTTCGCCACTTCTCTTTACATTAGCATTAGACCCACTAGCCTGCAAGATTCAACAAAAACATCCAGAGTCGGTCTTGCAATTCCAGTCTGCCCCATTGGCATCTCCCTTTATGCCGATGACATGGTTCTCTATACACGCCACCCGGACACTAACCTAAACCCGCTCATTAGGGAATATATTCGGTTCAAACACTATTCAGGACTTGGTATTAACTGGGACAAATCAGTGGTCATCCAACTCACGTCAGTTACCACCCAACCTGATCTGGAATTTCTGCTACAATGGCACACTGGCCCAGTGAAATATCTTGGCATATGGATACATCGTAACCCAGATACTGTGATTAGGGAAAATTATGGTAGAGCAAGGGAAGCCTCGTTTACGGGAGCAATGACGGTGCTGGTCAGCGGGGCTCTCATAGTGAGGAGAAAGCCCCCCGAATTGCTGAGCCATCTTGGGAAGAGCACCAGAAGAGGAATTCCCCCACAGATCAGGTGAGTAGGGGATTGTCCCTTGTACCGTGGTTGTGCCGATCGAGGCACAGTATTGGTGCATATTTTCTGAGCAGCCCCGTTGTTGCTGGCCACTCCAACAATGGGGGCATGTTTTGGGCGGGTGGAGCTAGCCGCGCTGGAAGATGGCCACTTCCTAAGCGTGCTCCATTGGCTGTCAAATGATCCTGCACTAATCCGGCATGTATAAAGCTTGTATCACCTCTGCTCATAGCGGACGTATCGTGGACAACTGTCGGGCCTGCAAAAACCACCTTGGTGCATCCAGAAGCGGCCTCACTCTGCCGGGATACTGACAGCCGCTGGAGGGGCCTGCTGGGGAGGACCGTGTGTGCGAGGCCTGGCGCAGGGAGTCGGCCACGACGAAGGGCGATCACACCGGCGGGGGCCGCGTCACTGCTTCGGCCAGGGCGCCCAGTGACCGGAAACCAAGACCCGCATCAGGGGTCAGAGCAGCACCAAAGGGCCTGCTGAGGACTTCCAGAGGAGGTGGATCTGTGCCTGGTACCTGATGCAGACGGAGGGAGTGTGCAGCTGTGGATACGGGCTGGGACTGCGGGGATGCCCGGCTGCTTGGTTGGCTTGTTTTAGGGTCCTGGGGCAGCGGAGTGCTTGACTGCATTGGGCTGTACCGGCAGAGACCGGCACCACTGGACAAAGTAAGCTGACTACAAGTGGTGGGAGGCTGTGACGGAGGACATTGCCCCCCACCATCCTTGGTAAAAGTTGCTAATGGGCACCGGAGAACCCGGGAGGCCCATGGCGGAGGCAAACTGCGTCCAGGTGACTGGGTCGGGAGCCGCACAGGCCCCAGGTGTGGCGAAGAGACCAGCCGGCACCGGTGACCCTGGACGAATGCACAGACACTGCACCCCAGGGTAAAACCCCTACCAATTTGTCCGGCGGGAAATGCATACGGTGCCCTGTGTCCAGATCTACCGTGGTGTGCGCCGCTGCCCAGCCGGCCCATTGCGGATCCCAGAGTGCCTGCTAACTCATAACGGAGCACCCTTAAGCTGCCATCAAGACAGGCCCTGGGGGGGAAGGCGAGTCCTGATAAATGAACAGCTATCAACGGAGTGAGGAAGCAGCACACGGCTGGCCGAGAGCAGCGCATATTTGCTTTTGGAGCTTGCAAAGCAACGGTTACCACTCTACGACACGCAGTATAGAAACTGTGGGCATACTTTTTAAAACACCTCACTATAAGGGCTGAACACAAGGCCAGGTCCTAGACAGTAAGGCTAGAAGCATCATAATATATGTTTGTGTTTCATAATAGCTCGAAATACAGGGTTAACTGACAATATGTCCGTAGCAGTAGGGAATCATCCTGTCGTAAGGAGGTTGATATACGGACTCAGATGTGACTTAAGGTCTTTTATTATGGCGACCACCCATGTGAATTTATTTACAGGGCACCCAGGGCGGTGGCTCCTGCCCACTTGTGTACCCCACAAATTGTTAACTGTTTATTTTGTACACAGGGGAAGGTTGTTGGGAATGTTTAAAGTTCTTTGGGAATGTCTCCACTGCAAAGTGGGTAGCGGAGTGGGAGGGGGAGGTGGGGCATTATTCTAGAAAAACTGGTCAGAGAGCAAACAGTGGCTTACAGATTACACGACAGGATACACACCATACGATACTGGCGAGACCATGCATTGAGATCTGACAAATATGGCTAACAGTCCGAGACATACTAGACCCCTGGCTATCCTGACTTGGAATGTTAGAGGCCTCCGAAACCCACTGGCATAACTTGATGGCCACAAGATAGATGTGGCTTGTCTACAAGAAACACATTTCACTTCTCTCACAGAGAGGAGGATAGGTACTGGATGGGCAATATTTTGCATGCCAACCTCCTACTCAACCTATGCCAGAGGGGTCATGCTCCTAGTCAGATGCGGCACTCCCTTTACACTCATTAATGATATGAAAGATGACCCGGGGTGTTATGTCATAGTCCAGGGTAATTTTGGTGGCATAGCACTAGCAGTTGTCACTTCATACGGTCCGAACACTAATGATCCGCTCTTCTATGCACATATCTGGGCTAAACTGCGTGACTTACCACGCACTGCAATTATGTGGGGAGGCGATTTTAATACCTGTCTCGACCCGGTGCTATATAGATCCACAGGCAATGACCGCTGTGGGAAGCAATCGGCCAAGGCGCTTAGGGACTATTGATTTGTGGTGTTTGAGACAACCGGGCTGCAGAGAAGGTACATGCACGTCATTGGCGCACAATATGTGGTAGAGAATAGACTATTGGCTGGCCACACACGATATTAGCACATGGACGGTGCTGGTGGAGCACATGCCTAGGACACTGTCGGACCATGCAAAAGTCCGCCTGGTGTATGACATCCCCACACACACTCTGCGTCAGTTCACTTCACGCTTGGGGCAGGCCGCCCTTCTAGACCAGGTATTTCAGGTAGAATTGCATCAGGCAATTGAGTACTTTGACCTAAATGCTTGAACCTTGAGTAGCGCAAAAATATTATGGGAAGCCTTTAAGGTCAAAATTAGAGGCCATTGTACAGTTAAACACGCAGGCATTAAGAAAAGGCATCCAACAGCAATTACCAATGACAGAAATGGACATCCAGCAGCTAGAAGCTGAATATGCAGCCACAAAAAACCCGCACTGTTAGCGGACATCAGGCAAAACATTGAAACTTATAATGACCACGCCGCCGATGAGATCAAGTATATCTCGCGTAGATATACTGGACTCAATTATGGCGAGGGGGGACGATCAGGATGAGCGTTATCACACAGGCACCGATCAACACATAAGGCAACCTTCATCACCTAGATTACGAATATCCACTCTCAACGTTTATATGACACAACGTCGATCGTAGACAGCTCCACTGAATACTACACCCGCCTTTACTGCACGCAATCGACCATGTCACCACCTGAAATTTTCCAATATTTATATGACATTGCATTAGCATGGCTTTCTGACGAGCACCGCAAATACTTCTGTCACCACATCACCAAAGACGAGATTATAGAGGCAATCAATTCCCTCCCAAATAACAAAGCCCCTGGCAGACTTCCAGGGGAATTCTACAAAGAATTCAGAGATATAGTAACCCCACACCTGGCTAGGATGTATGAGGAATCATATGAGGATGGTGTACTCCCGGCCTCACTGAGAGAGGCGTTATTGATAGCTTTCCCTAAACCAGATAAAGACTTAGCTCACTGTGAGTCATATCGCCTACTGTCCTTAATAAACATAGACGTCAAAATATTGGCAAAAAGTATCGCGATGCGTATACAACCACTGATACATAAACTGGTTCTGCCGGATCAGGCGGGTTTTATACCGACCAGATCCACAACGTAAAACCTACGCACCATTTTCACTATGTTTCACCATTTAAACACCAACCTGCCGGCTGCCGCTGCCTTATTGGACGTGGCAAAGGCTGTTGACTCCATAGAATGGTTATTCATGTTCACGGTACTTCGCCGGATGGGCTTCCCCGAACCTTTCCTGCATTGGATTGAGCTTCTCTATGCTGAGCCCAGCGCACATATTAGAATCAATGGGAACACATCAGACCCTATCAAAATAAGTTGTGGAACAGGCAGGGATGCCCCCTTTCGCCACTTCTCTTTACATTAGCATTAGACCCACTAGCCTGCAAGATTCAACAAAAACATCCAGAGTCGGCCTTGCAATTCCAGTCCGCCCCATTGGCATCTCCCTTTATGCCGATGACATGGTTCTCTATACACGCCACCCGGACACTAACCTAAACCCGCTCATTAGGGAATATATTCGGTTCAAACACTATTCAGGACTTGGTATTAACTGGGACAAATCAGTGGTCATCCAACTCACGTCAGTTACCACCCAACCTGATCTGGAATTTCTGCTACAATGGCACACTGACCCAGTGAAATATCTTGGCATATGGATACATCGTAACCCAGATACGGTGATTAGGGAAAATTATGGTAGAGCCATAACGAAACTATATGAACAGGTGGATCGGTGGATGAAATTGCCGTTATCCCTAGCCGACAGGATTGCTATACAAAAAATGATAGTACTGCCAAGATTCCTATATTTATTTATGAATATCCCGATTTGGCTTACACACGCACAATTTTCCAAAGTGCGATCAGCCATGCTGCGGCTCACATGGGCCGGGAAACAGGCGAGAATGGGTTAGAAAACCTTAACCAAACCATACCACCGAGGGGGCTTCGGGGCACCAGACCTTCAACAATTTTTTTATTGTGCACAAGCACAACATGCCCATTACTGGCTACAGCCACATGCACACATATCACACATAGCATTGGAACATGAGAGCATGCTACCAACCCCACAGATAGCTTATATATCCAACACACAGAAATTCACTCTGAGAGATATAATACATCCTGTGATCTGCACATCGCGAGCATGGCACACGCAAGCACAGCAAGCGCAGAATCTTCTGGTATATGCTCCGCACTGCCCATAGCCCACCATCCACAAATCACAATTACCCAAGAGAGAAACATGCTAAATTTACTGGGAGATATGGGCTTCACGGATATGAGCAAGATTTTTCCACACAATCGATTTATCCCAAAGGAGGAGCCGTCCTTCAGTGCACACTGCGGGAGCTAAATATATTTGCTTATTTTCGGCTGCGCAAGGCAGTCAGGGACATTTCCGGACGAACCTTATCAACTCCATGCACTCCATGCAACTCCATGCACTACAAATCCTACTAAAAGCACCCACGTTGCAGGGCCTGGTAATGCGGCTGTATAATGGGTCACAGGGAGAGCAGAACCAGACTCTGAATTAATCAATCCAGAGGTGGGAGGAGGCGATAGGCGACCCTATAGACATAGAAGATTGGGACTATAGTTGCACGCAATTGCATCTACTGACATCAAATTGTAACCTGTACATTATTCATTTAAAATTTCTACCTCAATTATAATATACTCTAGCAAAATTATATAAATACGGGCTTCCCCTAGGTTATAAATGTCACAGATGTGGAGCTTCTAACCCAGACATTCTGCATACTGCATGGTCTTTCCCCTGGCTTCACGCCTACTGGCAGAAAGTCACTAATGCTCTCACGATCATGTTGTCTGAACTGATACCAAATGCCCCACCAATATGTCTTTTGGGAACCCACAAATTACGGCTGGCCAAGAGACGAAAGCTTCTGGCAGTGGCGTTACAATTGGCCAAGCGACGGGTGGCATTGAGATGGGGTAGCAGGCGCCCACCCAGGTTCAAAGATTGGGTCACAGATATGACTTATTGCAAAGAGACATTGGAGATATACGCAGAAGAATTACAGCAGGCCTCCAGACCAAGGAATTTCTGGGAACCCTTTGCCCAATACCTCAGATCCACGCAGGAAGTGGCCGGAGTATCTCCTAGTGCACTAAGCAGAGCCTGATTCTGTGTGTTCCTCCAGGCGGACCTGATTGGCCCAGTGGCATGTTGGAGGCACCGACGCGAGTTAGCTGCTAAAAGTATACTGTATGGCAAATTTGATCAATAATGGTATTGTTGGTTGATAGACAAGCCGCAATGTAGCACTGTATGGACTATGCGAATATAAGCCTGTGAAGCCTATGAGATGTGCAGTTATATGTCTAGCATGAGACTGTGTTATGTACTGCTGTTTTTTTTCTGTACCCTCTCCACTGACCAGGAAAAATAAAATAATAATTTAAAAAAAAATTAAACAATGGGGGCATGTTTGTTTTTGGAGCCATGTGGGGGGTCCCCAGGGCACTGTGGTGCCCTGCCCCCGTTGGAGATATTGTCACAGCGCTGCCGCCTTAGCGGGCAGTTGCAACACAGGCACATTCGTTTCTAAGGCCCAAGTGCTGGTCCAGAGTGTGCCAAGGTGCCCGTGCCTGCTGGTTATTTTCTCCCAGCTGCCCCGCCTGACAGAGGGCAAGTACAAAGGTTGGCACATTGGTTTTGGAGGTCACTGTTGTGCCAGGTACTCTTTACCTGATTCCCAGCTGCGCCGGACCAATGCGGGCAGCTGCAAAGGTTTTGCATATTTGTTCAGAGGGCACAGTGAGTGCACAGGCCCACATTCTGCTTCACAGCTGCACTGCAATTTGCGGCAGCTGCAATATTTAGACCAACATTTCTTTGGGGGCATTTTGAATCAGACAGGAGTGAGAAACACTCCTCTGCCCCAGTGCAATTGCGCACTTGCAAATTCTTCCACCCTGACATTTGGGACATAGGGCATTTGAGCCCTCTAACAAAGCTAGTTGGCCAGGGGGACTGTTAGGTTAATAGGGTGCCAGGCCCTAATGTGATTTATGTGGTGCTAGGAAATGTGATTCATGTACTGTGTTTTATGCACCATGATTTATGCCTCTGCTGTGGTTTATGTATGAGGTTATTTGCATACTGTGGTTTATGCTTGTGAGATTATCCTCTACCGTGAGTTATGCCCCTAATGTGAGTTATACTTAGGAGGTTATGGTCTAATGTGTTTTAGGCTTATAAGGTTGGTGCATAATGTACTTTACGCCTGATGCGAAAGTGTGCATAATATGGTTTATGTTGCAGGATGATGTTGAGTACAGTGTTTGCCAGTAATTACTGGTTGTGTTCTATGTTTATTATTGGGTCTACTTTTACTATTTTCACTTTGTGATGGTTCTGACAGTGGCCCAATTGGCCCTGTCATGTGTATATGATCCCCTGTAAATATTGCCCAGTGCCAGTTGGCACAGTGTATATAGTTTGATTACTTTTCTAATGTGTTTATGACAACACAAAGGCTATTTTTATATATGACCTTGTGTGGAGTTCCTTTTGTGGTGTGCCTAGTTGGTTGTTGCTGTGTGTGTGTGTTGTGCAAACGCTTTACACATTGCTTCCGGGATAAGCCTGACTGCTCGTGCCAAGCGACCAAGGGGGGGAGCAGGGGTTATCTTCGGCGTGTAACTCCCTTGCCCTGTGGTGCTTTCTGCCTGGCTTTTGTGCAAGCCTTAGGCAACCAGAAATCCCATTTCTAACAATTGGTATTAATGACACTTTTCTTTATTGCAATTTCCAAGATTACAACTATGCAGTACAATATAAACACTGAATCAGTTTGCTGGGTTTATAATTATTAGCCACGCTGTGCAAGCTGGAGCAAGCAAACACCTACAAGGGATGTGGTTATGATTACTCTTTCACGAATACTAGAGGCCCTAGGATAGTAATAATACACATATAAAATATAAACTCCTCAATAAGTCATGCATATTAAAATGATAGAAAGTTTTATAAACAGCCCAGTAAGAACTGAACAAATTATGGCCCAGGATATAAATGCCCCAGTAATATTTCCTCCTGCATGTCAATCCATTCAATCTACCTACATTCTAAACAGATGTCTAACAGCATGACTGCCAGGTGAACAAAGTACCTTAAATCCTGGCTAGAGGAGCATTTTGAGTATCCACATCAAAGATGCGAAGTCTGGAGTAGAGGATGTGCCATACCGTCGGGGTGATGCATCAGTTCTGCGGAGCTGCAAGGCTGTGCTGCACAATCCATCACCATCATCATGGCTGCAATCAATGAGGTATGCCAGGGCCTGCACTGAGTATGTGTCACACAGCAGCAGTTTCGATTAAGCAATTTACTGTGATGTGATGCGGGTCTATGCAGTGGTTCAATCTACACTGGAGCAGCAATGCTTCGGTTGTGCTCGATGGTGTGCCACACAGCAGAGGGGATACATCAGTTTCACTGGATCCACAGAGGCTGGCAAGGCACCTTACACCCATTTCAAAGGTTCCAGGACTGGGGTGGCGCCTCTTGACAAGGTTTACTCGGATCACTGAAATAATATCGAGGGATAGAATATCGACCAACAAAAATATCGTTGACAAAATATCGAGAGACAAAATATCGAGTTTCTATCTACAAACAGGTAAGTACAAAAATATCGAGTTAAAAATATCGTTTACAAAAATATAGTTGTAAAAAATATCGACTTTAATAAAAACAATGTTTAATTACATTAATATAAAAAATTAATTACTAAAATATACTTAACAATACTTAAAATAACTTTTAATAATTAAATAATTAATGAAAGTAAAAAAATAATATTTTTTTAATCATATTTCTTAAAACATATATATATATATAGTAACAAAATGTAATTAAATAATAGCCAATATTATTAACGTACAAATACAAAAGAGTAAAAATTACTATTCCCACTCCAGTGGGTGCAACAGTAGGGAAAGCGTTGGATAGCGTAGGGGTTAAAATTACTATTCCCACTCCAAGGAGTGCAACAGTGGATATATGACGTTACAACGCAACTTTTACAACGCACTCCCTCCCTGTGTACATCCGTGCCTTGGATAGCCTAACTCTTTTCAGACGCGCCATTAAGACTCACCTTTTCGCTTCTGTTTGTTGATTTTTCTTCTTTTCAGCTCTGACCTGTTGTGTTGTGGTATCTGATCAGGCGCCAGGACGCCCCTTCGCTGGGGCAGCTGTGCGCCGAATAAAAGTTATTAACATAACATAACATAACTACCATTACAACGTAAGTATTGGTAAGTATATAATAATTTTTATTATTTAAATTATTTAAAATTAATTTAATATAATTTAATTTAATTTAATTTCATTAAATTAAATTAATGTAAATTTAATTTTACTTTATTTTTACACTGTACCCCAAAAACCCAAAACTGACCCTGAACCCTAAAAAAAACCCTTTACCCAAAACCCCAAAACTGACCCTGAACCCTAAAAATACCCCTTTACCCAAAAACTAAAAACTGACCCTGAACCCTAAAAATACCCCTTTACCCAAAAACCCAAAACTGACCCTGAACCCTAAAAATACCCCTTTACCCAAAAACTAAAAACTGACCCTGAACCCTAAAAATACCCCTTTACCCAAAAACTAAAAACTGACCCTGAACCCTAAAAATACCCCTTTACCCAAAAACTAAAAACTGACCCTGAACCCTAAAAATACCCCTTTACCCAAAAACTAAAAACTGACCCTGAACCCAAAAAATACCCCTTTACCCAAAAACTAAAAACTGACCCTGAACCCTAAAAATACCCCTTTACCCAAAAACCAAAAACTGACCCTGAACCCTAAAAATACCCCTTTAATTTAACATAATTAGCAATTAATCAATTAAATTAAATTAATTACCAATTACATTTTAAATAATTAACAAATATTATTTAATTACCAATTAATTAAATATTACTACCAATTAATACATTTACATATTTAATTAATTATAATTAAATTACTTCCCACCCTATTCCCCTATAAACCCACAACCCGCTACAGGAAATAAATTATTTTAATTTACATAATTAGCAATTAATCAATTAAATTAAATTAATTACCAATTAAATTTTAAATAATTAACAAATATTATTTAATTACCAATTAATTAATTATTACTACCAATTAATAAATGTACATATTTAATTAATTATAATTAAATTACTTCCCACCCTATTCCCCTATAAACCCACAACCCGCTACTGAATAAAATTACACAATAATTTAAAAAAATCATTAATTAAAAATAATTATACCATAAAATGACACTTTTCACACATATTATAACATAAAAACACTATAAATAATTAAATATTATTTAAAAAACGATATTTTTTACTATCTAGATTATATACTTGGATATTTTCACTTACTATATTATTTACAGTCGATATTACTTCACTTACCTTAAAAACGATATTTTGACTGTCGATATTCTGTCCTGTCGATATTTTGTCCAAACGATATTTAAAACTCGATATTCTGTCCAAACGATATTTTGGAGTCGATATTATGTCTGTGCACCGGTTTACTCACAGATGGCAGAGTCCAGGTGCTGGATCAAGATGGTTGGAGCCGTCTGTCCCTGAGGCTCAAGTCAGGAGGCCCACAAACTAGCCCTTAAAGTCACTGTGTGGTTCTGGGTTCAAGAGATGCAGATCCAGTCCATCTCACACAGGCGACAGGGCTGCAGGCAACAGGTCATCACATTATTTCAGCAGTCCAGGAAGGAAGTAGTCCATCAGGGCAGAGGTCCAGCAGAGTTGCAGTTCTTCAGCAGCACAGCAGTCCGGCTTCCTGGCAGAGTATCCACAGGTCCAGAAATGTACCGAAAAGTTGGTTACTGAGGTCCAGTATTTATATCCAGTTGTGCCTTTGAAGTGGGAGGGAAGCTTCCAGAGGTTTCCTTTGAAGTCCTTAGGCCTCCTGCCTCCCCTGCCCTACTTCCAGACTAACTTTAGGAGTATGCAGCCCTGTGTGTGGAGGCAGGACACAGATAATTCAAGTGTAAATGGGGTTGAGCCTAAGTCCTCCCTCCCATCCTGCCAGCGATGGCTCATCCAGGGACTCCTAAGCTTGTGTGTGGCTGACGAGGCGCAATACTCAAAGCTCACTGTCAGCTACACCAAGTCTTTTTTTTCTTTTTTAATGAGTACTTAGCACTTTTGTTTATTTATACATTTTAAGCGCACCAAGTAGTTATTAGCCATATGTAAGTAATAAGGTGGTATAGAAGAGTGGGCTAGTAGTAGAGAAAATTATGAGGGGAGACATTGCTCCAAACTCCAGAACAACAGATGAGCCATGCTTTCAGCTGTGTAATTGCGGAGAGGAATATTTCTTGGACATATGTTGTGAAGATGTTCCAGTGGAGGTCCACTAAAGAGACTGCCGCTGCCCACGTCCCACGCAGGGGGTCATTGGCAGGGCAGCCCCCTTAGTGACCACTAGTCCAGCCCCTCCCCTGTTGTTCCTCGAGCGCTGGGGTTGGGAGGGAACCCAGGGAGCCCGATGCCCTTCCCAGGTACCTGCATGCCACTCCAGTCGGGGGGAGGGCCTTACTGGGGTGGGCGTGCCAGGCCAGGTATATAAGGCCTGGCCCGCCCTTGCCGCGACCTCTGCTTCCTGCCTCTGCCCAGTGCTCGGCCACCGTCCTCGGGCTGCGTCCGTCCGCCCCCCCTCGAGTGCTGCAGTGCGTTCGTTGCCCGCCGTTGTCTGATCGCCGACTTTTAAGGTATGCGTGCTTCCCTCTCACCTCCCCACGGCCCCTGGTATGGATCCAGGTTGTACAGGGCCCTGTGGTCGGATGCCACGGGGGGGGTAGAGGTGGCCACCCGGGTATCTACTTGTTTGATGATTTTGCGGCACTGTGATTTGGGGGGACCCGGACGAGGGGCGGCAGGGCTGGATGGCGGGCCGCGGTATGCCGCACTTGGGGGGCAATGACTTGGTTTCCAAGGGGAGGAGGGTGCCACTCCAGAACATGCAGTCTGATATCATGGCGATTAGCAACAGGATGGGAGCGTGCGAACTGGTGTGGTCCGAGATCGTGCCACGCAGGGAATGGCGGGGCGCCAGATCCACAGCTGCAGTTGAACATTCACGCAAGAGGGTCAATAGGTCCATGCAGAGGTTCATGGAACACAGGGGCCTAGGATTCATTAGGCATGCATTGATCCAAGAGAAAATAGAGGGTTACTACGAAAAGGATGGGGTGCACTTGTCCAAGGTTAGCATGGATTTTTTCCTACTAGATTTACAAGATGCACTCGTGTCTGCAGGATGTCACTAGGGTACTCTGGTGTGGGGGGCCGTGGCATCGACGGTAGCCTCCTCCAGAGCTGTGGCGGAGTTACAGGGCGATCTGGAGGCAGACGGGTACAGTAAGGGTACCTCTGCGGCAGACGGGTACAGTAAGGGTACCTCTGCCCAGCACAGTAAGGGTGCACGAGCCTAAGACCGTGAGCCGCAGGAGGTTCCGGAAACCACGACGGCGCTCCGTTAGTCCTTCGGGCGGTTGGGGGGCCTGAACCAACTGGGGGTGTGCCATTCCGCTCAGCCCTAAAAGGGGCGGGAGTCCGAGATAAGGATCTACAAGGTGCGCACTGTCCGGGCGTCGACCCACCGTGCGGCGGGCTCTCCAGGCAGGCGGGGCAGCGAAGGGCTGCCTGCCCTGGATCGCCCGTAAGATGACCCACCAATGTCATACTATGGTTGTATGATAATAAACCTGCAGCAGTTCTTTACCCATAAACAAAGTGTCTGGTGTATCTTTTATGGGTAAAATGTTTTCATGTGCGGGGAGGAGCGTGTGACGGTGTGGGTACTAAGGGATGGAACAGTCCAATAGCGAAAGAAATGAGTGCTAGTTTAGACTTCTCTTTGCACCAGTGCTTGATGCGGATGTAAACAGCATTTGCCCACGAAAATTAGCTTATTATTTTAGAATCTCAGACTTAGTTTGCGCTCCTTCTTCGTTTGTCTGGTCTATTGCCCAAGCAAAAGTTGAGAACTGCAGTGTGATCTGGGCAGGTGTACCCTTCAAAGCTGACTTCTATGAGGATTCAGACAATCCTGACCTTCCTCATTCACACACAGAGACCAGAATTGATGCAAGAAGGACCACTGAATAAGGCTCCCCACTTTGGCCTGAACTCAACGCATTCCGCATTTGCGTTCTTGTAGAATCTCCAGACAAAACCTGTACGCATTTTATCGGTGAGGATAAAATGCTCCGTGCGTTAGGATGTTAACTGTTAAAAAGAACTAAAATGCTGAGTTCCTTAAATACATTAGGACGCTAACATCGGATATCTCCCATTTAATTACTAAGTTTCAGTATGGGCTATGCATTTATCCTATTAGTACTTTAGTGGTTTTAAGGAGCATTAAGCTCTTTGAGTCCACTGTCTCTGTTTGATATGTCTGTTTACTTACATTAACATGAAAGCTAAGCATAATGCCTAGTTAAAATACCATGTGAGATGTGCACACATGTTTGGGCGATATAGCCCTGCACACTATTTACTGATCTTACATGCATCATAGGACCTAAACATGTCACGTTTAAAATGCAGTGTGTTATTACAATTTTCTCTTGCAATATTTTTCAAGATGGGTCAATTACCAGTTCTAAATACTTAAATGTCACCTAAAAAACAGAGGCGTGTAGACAGGATTATTCACAATTGCAAATCAAAACGTTGTGGATTTAAAATCTGACTATTACATTCCCATATGACTCTTTAGGGAGGAGCTTATAGAAGCTTGCTCGATGTTTCGAACTCCTTAGCTGCGAGATTAAAAACACTCACAGCCTTGCATGGTAGTTGTACCGGGGTCCCTCTCAGTAACTTAATTACGGCCTGTCAACATGATCTTATTTGCAGCAGTCCCAAAGATGGGTGCAAACGTTTCTTACTAAGTTACACCAAGGCCAGGCAGATGCACAACAAATAAAGCAATAAATTGCGGCTACATCTGCAGAGTTGACACTCCGTGGTGGGCCAGGACTGTTTCCATTGAGGGGTTATACGTCGTTCGATGGAAAAACGGCAAGCTTGATTAGCATCAAGTCATGCTTCTGAGACTTGGAAAAATGTACAGACAGATATTGTTATGGGACCCATACTATTTATGAGGGACAAACCTCCCTTGCAAGTGGCCTTTTCTGTGATAAATGATTGAAACGTGGTTGCCCTATTAGTTATTCGTTTGAAAACAGAGTATTTAATTGTAGTGCACCAAACCTCTTCTAATTGCTGTTCTGCTATTGACTGTGTTAGTACAGAGAACACAGATTTTTTGGGGATGAGCCTGCTTTTCTATTTCAAGCCATCACTAGTGGGCCAAAGAGTTTTCTTCTGCTGCCCTCAGGCTCGAGTAAACTTGTATTAGGGCACCATGCCTGACTGGTACCTGGTGCTGCAAACTAAACTACAGCCTGATTTAGACTTGCGAAACATATTGTGTAACTGCAATTTTTTTTTTAAAAGGCTTGATTGTAAGGTGCCCAAACTCACTGAATCCTGGCCTTTAAGTAATGCAGAGAATTGCGCCAAGGAGGGGATGAATTTTGCTCCCACAACCTGCAAAAGATGGTTTTTAGAGCAATTTCTATCTTTTGTTGCTAGGTTATGAATGCAAACATCCATTTACTTGATGTTACTCACCTAGATAGCAAATCCTGTTTGTAATTCAAGTGATGGTCTAAATAAATTCCAAGGTATTTGTAAGTCGTGACCAGTTCCAGGATATTGCCATTTGACCACTAAGTAAAGTCGGTTGTCTATTGTTAAGTGAGCTTGTAAAACATAGGACTTTGTTTTATTATACTTAAGTCGCAGACAATGATTTCTGATGTGTCCAAGTAATTGGTCAATCCCTGTTGCAGCTTTTTTGGGGTTTTACTAAGAAGAAGAATATTGTTGGCATATTGAAGCCTTCTGATTTATTCTACACACTATCCTGTGACCCAGGTTCAGGCTACAGGCACTAAATGGCTACGGCATTTTTAAAATTGTAATTTAGAATCCAACTTACTATGAGTTAGGATTTTTAATTACAATTTCAAAGACAACGAACATGAACTGGTTACCTTTTTCTATTTGAAAACTACAGATTAATGAATGTAATAAGGCAACTCCAATGTTATCCAATAGGAGAGGTAGGCCTTGCAATAGTGAAATATGAATGTTGGAGTTTTTCACTACCAGGACTTGTGAGACTTGGAATTGCATGTCCCACTTTTTAAGTGCACTTCACCCTGCTCTCTGGGCTGTCCAGGGCCTACCCTAAGGGTGACGTATATGTACTAAAAATGAAGGTTATGGCCTTGCAAAAGATTTAATTTGCTTGGTCGAAGTGGCAGTTTAAAAACTGCACAAACTGACTGCAATGGCAGTCCTGAGACATATTCAAAGGGGTACATCAGAGGTTGGCACAATCAGTGTTGCAGGCTCACTAGTAGAAGTTAATTTGCAAACCCCCAGACAGATATAGTGTCACTTTACTAGGGACTGACAACTCAAATATGCAAATTGGGGATATTCTGATTCTACCAGGTTTTAAGGAATTAGTGGTAAGGTGTGCACAGTCCTAAAGCCAGCAAAAACAAGATCAGCAAAAATGGAGGAGGAAGGCAAAAAGTTTGGGGAAGACCACTTTTAGGCTGACTGCTCTAACATGTGACGCCCTCAGTAGATAGTGGGGAGAGCTGCCCAACCCCTTGGGAGTTCTCATCACTAAGGCAGAAGAATTTGAGTGATCTGATCAAGGAAGTTGTTCCACTGTAAAGTCCATTCCCTGATTGGATTTTCACCCCTAATGTGCGTGAGCCATTTGAGGGGCCTGTGCTCTGTCTAAACTCTGGAGTGAGTCCCCTCCCGGCTTGGTATTTCAATACCTTATTTGCATGAGGAAATGAGTCCCAGATATAGTGTCAACTTCTTTAGTGCCCAGAACACAGCAATACACTCCCTTTCAATAGCAATCAATCTCTGTTCCCATGGAAGTAACCTCCTGCTAATGAAGGCTACTGGTTGGCCTGAGTCCTCCTCATTTAACTGTGTTAAGACACCACCGATTCCATGCTCTGAAATATCTGTCTGCACTATGAATTCCTTAAGGAAGTCAGGAGCCTTGAGTATGCATCTGCACACATGACCTCCTTGAGGGTATCAAAGGCTTTCTGGTAGGACTCTGTCCAAATCACATTTCTGGGCTGCTTCCTTGAAGCCAGCTCTGTTAATGGGGCCTCAATTGTGCCATATCCCTTAACAAACCTACTATAGTATCCTGTGAGGCCAGAGAAGGTCCTCACCTCATATTGTGTCTTATAGGGTTGCCAGGCACAAATAGATCCAAACTTGGCCTGGATGGGCTGCACTTCCCCTCCCACCATGTGCCCAGGATACACCACAGAACCCTGCCCTATATGGCACTTACTGGCCTTGATAGTCCAGCCTGCCTGCTGTAGGGCCTGAAGCACCTCTTGGAGGTGATACAGTTGATCCTCCCAGCTGGAGCTGTAAACAGCTATGTATTCCAGATAGAGGGCAGATAATTACTTCTTCCAAGATAGGACCCCGTTGACCAACCTCTCAAAAGGTGACATGGGTATTCTTTTAGCCAAAGACCATCGCTCTAAACTGGAAGTTGCACTTTCAGGTTGAGAATGCACACCTCTCTTTTGCCCCCACAGTCAGGTCAATCTGCCTGTATCCTGATGTAAGATCAAAGGTACTCAGGACATTGACAGCACCCAGCTTGTCGATGAGCTCATCCGCTCGGGAGATGGGGTGTGTGTCAGTCTTCATGACAGAATTAAGTCCTCTGTAGTCCATGCAGAACCTACGTTTAGACTGGTGCCCACCGGGGCAGCCATGACTAACAACACCACAGGGCTAGACCAGAGACAGTTGGAGGGATCAATCACCCCTAATGCCAGCATCTTGGAGTCCTCCTTCTTGATACTGGCCTTCACTTTGTCTGACAGCCTGTAAATTTTATTTTACTAGGCGGACTGTCTCCAGTGTCTGTGTCATGGACACACAGGTGTGTGAGTCCAAGGATAAGGGAGAAGAGAGAAGAAACCTACTGCCGCAACTGGCAACAGTCACTCTGCTGTTCTGGGGTCAGAGTAGGGGAGAGGCTGACACCCTCTAGTGACCCATCATGCTCTTGGCCAGACAGGAGGTCAGTGAGAGGCTCACTCTCCTCTTCCACTCCTTCATCAGTCACCAGGAGCATGCAGACTTCGGACCTCTCAAAGTATGGTTTGAGGAGTTTGAGGAGGTTCATGTGGAGCACCCTTACGAAGGTGTCTTAGGGTCTTGTGATCAACCAGACTGGTGGACTCCCCATTCTACTCCTTTATTTATTTATAGACTTATAAAGCAAACAGCTACCCAACAAGGTTTCCTGGTGCTAAGCAGGACAATACACAAGTCACACATTGCAGAAAGAGCACAGAAAAGTTATGCTGACTTGTGAAGGAAGGTCTTTAATTTTTTATGAAAGACTAAAAGTGAATGACACGACCTAAGTTGTAATGGAAGAGAGATCCACAGTTTGGGGCGTAGATAGGTGAATGAGCGGCCTCTCATACGAGAGAGATGGACTCAGGGAACAGAAAACAGTGACAGGCTCGCTGACCTCAGCTGTCAAGGGGCCACATAGGGTTTGGCCAGACTCCTTTACCTCATATGGGCCTATTCAGCAATCCTGAAGAGCTCTGGGTTCAATAGGCTCCATGAACCACACCTTCTGGCTAGATTGATACCAGAATGGTCTTCTACCGATACCAAAGCATCATACAATCTTGACTGGCCTCAAGATTGCATTCTGCCTTCTTCCAGAAGTGAAGCATCTGGTTGAGGAGGGCCAGCATGTAGATAACCTCATCCTAATGGGGTTCCTTAGAGCTTGCTGCCACCCCTCTTGAACAAGGCTAGGAGGTCCCTCAACAGGGTGGCCATAGAGGAGCATTGAGAGGCTAACCCCAACCTCCTTATGTGACACCTTTCAGCAGGCAAAAGGAAGGCTTGGAAGGAGGGCATCCCACCTACACCCCATGGGCTCAGGTAGGCCCATTGTCATGCACTTTATGGTCTAGTTGAATCCCAATCCAGATTTTGATGCACATTTTTTTTTTTTTGTATTTCAATTGGCAAGTACATTTGCTTCATGTTTGATTGAATCATAGTTTCAATTTTTTTAATCTTTCTCACATCTGGGCACTTTAACATGTTTGTGGGAACATAGAGGGGCCTCTTTCGACCCTGACTAGCCTGACCGCAATGGAGAGCAGTAGGGAGAGGAGGATCAAGCTGAGGTAGTAAGCCTAGAATGAGGATCAAGAGAAACCTATCAGGGCTTGGATAGATTACATTTGAGAAGCATGATAACATTGAAAGGAATCAGTACAGAAGTGTGACCGGTCTTCTGGAGCATCTTGGCTTGTGTTGGTCAATTCTGAATGTAAATGTAAATGTAAATGTACAGGAATTTATATAGCGCAAATCACCCAGCGGTTTCTAAGCGCTTGCTTAGGGAACCCGTCCTGGTATTCCCCTGTGAGATAACCCCGGCAGGGTATCCGCAAGGTGAAAGCCAGGCATCCCGCCGCGAGGGGCCGTTGTGGAGATTAAGCAAGCTATTGCCTAGAGTCGCAGAGTGTGAACCCGTGAATCGAGTAGGCACCGGAGCAAGAATTGTCGAGTCCATGGACGTTTTAGGACTCAAGACCCCGCCGAGCCGGGAATTGAACCCTGGTCCCGGGCTGACCTCTGCTTCCAGGTCTGCCTCCTCTAACCAGTGAGCCACACTTCTGAGAGAGTGTTTTGTTCATAGTGTGCCCCCATCAGATATTTAGACTTGCAGATTGGCGTGAGAACAAGAAGGCTGAGATTGATATGTAGTAATTCACTGCTTTTGACCTGTAGGATAAAAAGTCAACCCAGGGTGCAGAGGAGTAAATGCTGTTTGGGCCCTGCAAGGGAAATGGCAGTAGTTGCTCTTGAGGAGTTGTGACTGGCAGCAGAGGAGAAGAAGGCTGTATTAACCCATGCACTCAACCATAAGTAAATTGTTTTGGAGGCCACACATTTGCATGATAACAGTTAGAAGAATACTGAGAGCCAGTTGGGCGTCAGAATCCAGCAGAGGTGATAGCAGCAACACGAATACCCCTAAGAGAGGCCAAGCATGCCATAGTCTTCCTAAAGTTATTGCTATGTGGTTGGGGTGATATCGATAAGTGGTTTGTCGCTCATGAGAATGCCTTAAGAATGCACAAGCAAGACAAAGAAATCTGGAGATGATTTGAAGGCTAATATGCTTTGGATCGTTGCATCTTTAGTCTCACTACTCAAAACTATTGCCGAAAATGAAGATATGCCACAAAGGAAGCTCAGTAGCCTTTGGGAGATTTTGTGGATGAGTCATTGAGATCAATGAAGGATTGGGTGAATGGCAGCAAAGTACATGATTAAAATGGGCTTGATACCTTGTTCATGAAAGGTAAGTGCAGATTTCAAGGTAGCATGTGACAGATTCAAATGTTCCTGTTCCTAGTGAGCTTCAAAAGAGGTTGACCTGTGGCTTAATGCCAGGGTGCCAAAGAAAATACCTAAATAAGTCCTAAGAAAGGTTGATCACACCTGTAGACCTGCATATAGGCTGAAATGAGAACCTACAGTTTGGACAGGAGGACAATTCCATTCCCCTTCATGGAAACAAAAAGGTGGGAAACAAGGGGTACGAAGCCAGAGGAAGGGCAAGTGACTTGACTGCCACCATCAACTTCCCTGAACAGTATCTGCAGGGAGAGATCTTCATGGTAAGAAATGCCCAAGGGGGATATTGAATGTAATAAGGGCATCGCCTTCTTAAATTAGAAAGGGGTAGCTGCCTAATGGAAGATAGCTGTTTCTATTTAACTGGATATTTGATCCTTGGTAGCTAGAGGGGAACCAATTTGTAAAAGCTTTGCAGTTCCCTCTGCCGATCTCTGGGTGCATGCACTCTCCTGTTAGGGTGAAGGGACCACAAAGGAAAATAGAGAGTAGTAGAAGGGATCCTCATACTGTGGGAAGACCAGAGAGATAGAGGTTACCTTTTCAGACAAAAGGGAACCACACGACTGGCACTGGTGAGGCCAGTGTGTCCATCATGTACTGTGTGCATTCAGATAGAGACAGACAGCTGAAGCCCTGGACCAGGCAAAACCTGCTTGCCTTTGACAGAGAGTGCCACCTTTGATTTGGGGTCTGAATAAACACTGAATGTCCTGGACTGCTAGCAAATGTTCTGGCTCAACATGTTACCCCTGAGATGGAATAAGGATGTCTGCCGATTAAGGCTGAAACCGCTACAACATCCCAGGACATTTCCTCAGCCCGTGGCTTAGGGACACACGAGTAGGCTCAGACAAAGGAATTTCAGGCATTGCTCTATTAGGAGAATTTCAAAAATCTTTGTGTGGGTCTGGTGATGGCAAGTGATCCAAGAGTCCTACACCCTGGGTCAGAATCAGGCCAGGACGGCGTGGCACTGGGGTTTATGGTTTCCCCACACCTGAGTGAGCTGAAAGGACAAAGAGAGTGCCCATAGAGAACTCAGGAATATACAGTTTCTAGACGGGAGGTGAGACCTACATAAGTTATTGAATTTGCGCATGAACCTATACATTGACTTCCACTAGTCTGATGGAGTAAACTGTCTGCTGTCAGTTGTCTTTGCTTGTTAGTTGCCCTCTGGTCAGAAGAGTCCCTTCAGTGGGGACAGAAATCTGACATGGAGGGCAAAATGGGCCCACATAAACTCAATGGCTGTGGTGGTATTGTTCACATATTTGGATTCATCTATGAGTGACCTATGGTCAGTCCTTTCACATGTATTGCCTGCAGATGAGGAGCAGTTTCCCCATAAACAGACTATTTGGCTAAGGCAGATCTTGACAGAGGTGTAATGATAGGCTCAGAAGGGCACAGAACAAACAAGTGATATTGCAGATGCACTAAATCTTTCCTCTCCTATAGCCTGAGCAGTGAAGCTCAGCTAGGCATTGATTAGCCACCCTCGGCTCACAACTTGGAAGGACAATCATGGGAAATAAGCCTTTTTGAGTGATCATACTGGACTTTTTCCCTTTTTATGTATCTTATTTTTTCTGGTAGTAGGACTTCACATGATATTTAGTGACACAGGCAATGTGCTTTGTCCCTGAAACTGCACTACATGACAGGTTTTATCCGATTGGATTTTGTGACTTTCCAGAAAAGCCTTTGTAGTTTGGCAAATAAATTGTTCTTGTGGCATGAAAGTAACATTTCATTTGGGGACTGCATTTTCACAGAGCAGGTAAAGCTGACTTTATCTGGAAAAGGCCTATCTATAAATAAATTCACGTTTTCATATCTAGGCATGGGGGCAATCATCAAGTGGTTGCTAAATTGCTGCGCATGATGAAGGTAGAGTTTTAACCACAGTTCTTCTGCCTGTGCCCTGAGCAGGGCAGAAAGCCATTTCTTGCACTAACAGAAGGGAGGACAAGTCACCTCCATAAGAGACTGGCTAGAGGAAGAGATAAAGCTGTTGCAACTAGAAGAAAGCTAGAGTTATTGTGGAGGAACAATCCGAGAAGGTTTGCAGTAAATTGGGAAAGGAAGTGCTGAAAAGGAGGTGGGAAGTCAGTATTGTGAAGATACATTTCCAAGTTCACAGGATGATTATAGACCTTCACCACCACCTTATCTGACATATATAGACCTGAAAAGAAAAAATCTTGAAGAAAGAATACTTTATCTCACAACTTGAAAAAGAACATTCAAGTACTGCAGGTTCCTTCTAGCACCAGAGATTGTTTTCCAAGGATCAAGTAGTTGGCCTCCTATTTCCTCTTAAAGGGGCAAAAAAAGCAATGCTTCTGAATCTTAGAAGACCCAGCTTACAACTAAGGACAAGACAAAGTGCCTAAAAGTCTGCCCTGAGGACTCAAGAACTGCAGCAGTGAACAGAATTAACATTTTCAGCATTTAGAGCATAGTTAGACTAAATAATTGTTTCCACGTTCAAAAGACTAGTCAGGGTATTGAAGCTTTCCCAATAAGGGTAAACGATTGGTGAACCAGGTTCACTTCACAAGGAGATTTATGTTGCAAAGAAAATGGCTTGTACCTAGCCCCGTTGAGCTCTGCATGGCTCTACTTTCCAGCCTTGCGCCGCAAGTGTGTTTTGAGAACAGTGACTGAGTCCGAAGGTAAAATCTGGACCGAAGTGATACAGAGCATAGAAGGGACCTCCGAGGTTATGAAATCTAGCTGGTCAGCTCAGAGTTTTTGATCTAAAACTAAGGGTTTCAACTAGATGACTATGTTTGCAACTTTGAGGGACTCCCACTGACTGCAGCTTCTTGCATCGCTAAAGGCTTGGAGCTCCAGAACATATAATTTGTCTGAAGTTAAAACTTTGATCAGCTTTGCAAATCTTACCACTGAACATATATCTCGATCAAAAGTGAACTGAACTATTGCAAGGAGTTTGTGTTTTTTAGAGATTTTTATTTTATAGTTTAAAAAGAATCATAACTCTAGTTCTCTTATTAATTTTGAACGTTTTGTCTTTTTGATCATGTAAAAAATTCCCTTTTTTAAAATTGGATGGGGAGGTTCATTGTGCCATTTTCTTGAATTAAAATTGCTGCTACCACTTGAACTTAAACTGCAATTAATTCTCAGGTAAACTTCCTGCTGTTTGTTCCATTAACAGAAATTAAACAGAGATTCTTCAAAAACCTCTTTTTGCTCTAAACAGCCTGTGTTTATAAAGTCGGTAGGTGTTCACCCCTCCCACATTCATCACCCCATTTCTGACAGGTTAATTTTAATAAACTTAATTGCTACTAATTTCAGAACAATCTGAAAACCGTGAGGTGAGCATGTATTACATGAAATACTGTGGTTGTGCAACATTTATTTTAAAGTTTTTCAGTTGAAACTCTGCAATAGACTATGCAGGCGCTGATACATTTATTTTGTTTTTCTACAGAACGATTTCTGTATATCTACAGTGGCAAAATTAGAAGACTGTTTAGAACGCCTTGAGTCCTCCCCATATGTAGAGGCCTGCATTAAGGACTCGGTTAACTGCCAGGAACCTCAGAATAAACTCTGCATGTGTAGTACCATTACTGAATACTCCAAACAGTGCGCCCTAACGGGTGGGACACCTAACAACTGGAGAACGCCAGACGCCTGCTGTGAGTACTCCTATGTGACATCGTCCATTGTTTCATTTATAAGGCCTGAACAACAGTATCTGTAACTAAAACTGCACGAGAATTCAGATGCGTCTTTGTTGTAGTATGGAAGGATGCTGTGAGGAGGCTGAGAATGGATAACCATTTATACTGTGACTGTTATGTTGCAAGAGCCGTATTCTCTGTAGTTAGGAGCCGGAACTTCAACAGAGCTGTCTAAATTATTCTGCAACCACTGCTTTCCCACTGTAAATATTGGTTTGATTGGGTATGTAAGTAAGTGAGATTGCTGGGGTGGGTGAAAGAGATCTAGCTATCAACAGTGCAGCATATTCAGTGGCACTGAGGCCTATGAGTGTGAAGGCTTACTACACCCCAATAACAGCTGTTTTAACAACAGAAACGAAGGGAAAAGGGGTTAATTTTCGCTCTTTGCATTAAGGTCTGCTGCACGGTGGCAACTAGACCGGGGCAGGCTAAGATTTCGAACAGTGTTGGCGGAGCCAACTTCAAAACCTGTGTCAAAATTACTGATGGGACCTACCCATGAGTAATTTAACACTGTTAAATATTGAAATTTAATGCACATCAGCGTAGGAGACTTAGAAGGGAGGGGAATTTCATGTGTTCCCTGTTTCTATGACAATCAGTGGCAAATGGTGTATTGTAAAATATGATGGGACTAGATGAATTGATCACAGCATAACAGGTCTTTTTTTTAAGTTCAAGTAAAGTTTTATTAGAATAACAAAGGTGTCATTACAGAAAAAGAAATGAGATACATTATCATCAAGAAGTAAGGTAAATTAGGTTACAACAATAAATATCAAAAAGTAAAGATTACAGGGGAGGAAGGAGAGAAGAGAAAAAAATAAGTAAATGAGGCACAGCATAACAAGTCTTAAAAGTAATTTCGGAACTATTTAGCTAATCCCCTCCCATTCTGATGCATTAGAACATTTGGTGCCTAATTGGGCAATTTTATCATTTTCTTTACTGTCACCTCACTTTGATTTGATTGCAGAGTGAAAAAGGGAAAGGAGGACTTCTTTACACCATGGCATGCTTGACCTAAAAAAGGTGAAAGAGTCTGTTTGAAGATACTCATGACTGCTCTGTAATCATGACCAATCAATGTCCCTAGATTAACTCCATCAAAGTCCTGCACTGTGAACTGGGGGATACATTTAGGTCGTTTGAAACTGTTGTGAGGAGCATTGGGGAAAAATGGAAGGCCTGACTGGAAGAATGCTTTTAGGGGAAAAAAGGAAGGGAAGATGGACAGAAAATTGAGAACAATGAACATGCAATAAGGGTAGACTGAGACAGAACTGTGAGAAATTAATTATTTTGGATCAGTGCAGTGAAAATCCTAGTGAGAATGAAGAAAGTGGCGTTTCTCCATAATCTAATAAACTGCACCCACATAAGAGTGACAGGAATCCTGCCTTGAGATTGTGGAAAAGGCCCTCCCTCGAGAAATGCTGATTATACAAAATTTGTTGGACCTGTTTGTTTGACCTGGACAAAAAGTCAAACAAACCTTTTTAAGGATAGAGAAATTCTGAGATGAGTAGAAGAGGTACTGGGTTAGTGCTGGTGGAATCTAATGACTGGAGAGAGAGGAATATGTGTGAGACCACTCTAAAGAAATCTGTTCTGTGGGTGGAGAGCATTTTTCTTTTTCTCGCGGACTAGCCTCCCATTATACTCATGTGGAAGTGGGCCCTACTAAAGGTCATATGAGACATGTTGTCAAGAGGATTTACAGACTCAGGGGCCGATTAGGATGGCGGTTTTTCCGCATCCTCCGGGCCGGCGGAAGTGTCCGCCGGCCTGGAGGATGCGGAAAAACCGCGGCGGAGACTCCTAAGACCCACCGCCAAATTAGGATGGCTGGTGGGTCTGGAATTCCGTCCGCCGCTTTTCCGCCGCGGTCGGAGCCGACCGCGGCGGAAAAGCCATAACATGGCAGGCGGTGTCTATGAGACACCGTCCGCCATATTATGATGTGTGTGTAAATATGCTTTTCCACGGCGGCATTGCCGCCATGGAAAAGCATACGGACCTTCACTTCGGGGGCCCGTTGCGGGCCCCCTGGGTGAAGGGGTGGTGGTGAGTGCACATGGGGGGTACCTATGGTACCCCCCTGCATTTGCGTGCACAATGCAGCAGGCACCGCGCGGTGCCTGCCGCTTTGTGCACGGAAATGCTGTGCATGCATTTTTTACATTGGGGCGGGTGCAGCTTGAAGCTGCACCCGCCGCAATGTTAGAGATAGAGGATGTGACCGCCACCCTGGCGGTCACATCCTAATCAGATCGGAGGGAACGCCGCAGCCCATGCGGACGTTCCCTCCTCCTCAGGGGTCGCGGACGGACTCAAGTCCGTCCGCGATCCTAATCGACCCCTAAGTGCGCTCCTCTGTACACCTGAGGATTGACCAGGGGGGAAAGAGTTGTATCTTTTCACAGTTTGCCTGCAAAGGCATTTTAAGGAAATTTGGGGCAGGAGCTGGATGACATTATGTGACTCATTACAGCTGAGATTTTAGTTTTAAATACTGGATGTCTCCTATATTGAAGTAGCTCAAATGTCTTGAATGTGCCCCATCTTTGGGGAAACACTTGGTCTTGGAAGAAGGCCAGATAACCTTTCTCAGAATGGTGAGAGAGGGTATCCTACGTAGTTTAGTTATGTTTTTTCTATTTCTTGTCTCTCTGCTCTACCCTTCCCTTGAAGAGGCTTGGGATGAGCTCCACTGAAGACTATGGTGCCTTGCCTTCCTGAGACATGTCCAGTTAGAATTAATTTGGTATATGCCCAATTTCGTTTTCCTTTGTTTTAACGGAAAGTGTTTCTGCCTTCAGTTTGGAAATATCCTGAAATGTGCCGCTCACTGTGGTACTGTTTTTTTTTCAAATGATAATAAATTAGATTCAGCTACTTTTTATATGCTCAAAATCCTGCATTCTTCAAAAAGTATTCAGATTTAAGAAGATGTTGGATCAAGCATGCATGAAATGTGTTGTCTTTCTTGTTTGTTTACACACTATTGTGCAAGTAACTATGAACCTACAAAAAATAGGTTAAAAACAAAAACATAAATAAAATAAAACAAGCAATACAAATGTTCAATCTGTTGAAATACCCCACAGTTGTATCTAATATGGTGTGATATATCGAACACCATAAGCCCTTCTAGAGGCGTCTGGGGTAAATGCCACTTCAGAGTGTCATGGATTTTGGCACTTAACCCCATCCGTGGTCCCGTCGGATGTTGGCTGTCGCGAGCACTACCTCGCTGGTGATGCCAACAGCCAACGGCCGACGCAGCCCCGCCCACTCCGTGGAATGCCTGCACTGCGGCAAAATAATCACCACGGTAAACGGGTTAAAATGTGGATATCAAAGAAATGAGGTGGAGGTTTCGGATGAGTGGCTAGAGGTGATTAAATTTGCAATAGCACTATACAAAACGCATTGAATTTTTTTCTCTTGTTTGACCCAGCCAATGAGTCTTCCATTACCACCGGTCAAATACAATCTGAAAAATAATAATCCCAGGCCTAGTACTGAGAGTAGGAAGATACACCCATACAGGCAGGCCTAGCAACTACAGTATGGGCGGTGGGATGATGGAAAGCATCTGCTCAAAAAAGTTAGGACCTCATTTATGCGAAGTGTCTCATCGTTGCCTGAAAGCAGCAATCATACTTGTCAGTGCGCCCTCTTTGCGACGTGGACGATACGTCATATTTACTGAATGACGCATCACGTCACAAGGAATGACAGATATGTCAGTATTACTGACATATCTGCCGGCGTAAGAGTGGCACATTGCTGGGGTTGTGTCAGAAGCGTGATGCAACTCCAGCAATGTTCCTTTCACATGGGGCAAGTCCCATGTGAAAGGACCTGCGTCACCCTTACGCCGGCTAAAGTTTTGATGCGTTGGGGTCCTAGAAGTGGCACATCACACTCTCATAGATTTCACTGTGCCACTCCTACAACCCTTTCTTGTGGGGGAACGGCCACCCCTGAATACATAATACCTGAACAAGGTATAATGTAGCTCAGGAGTTTACGAAGATGCGTCACTTCATAAATATGGCGCATTATTTACGCCAAAGCTGCGTTACTAGAAGTGACACAACAGTGCAGTGAAAGTGACCCATGCGTTCATAAATAAGGCCCTTAATTGTTAGGCTGTGTTTTACCACAGTGTATATAGAACCATGAAACTAGATATAGCATCCCTAATACTCCCTTTATAATGGCAAGCGCTCTCCTTTGCACTCCCCTCTCAACAAATGGGTAGGTGGACAGATTAGGGTCTTCAGGTGTTTATTGCTATTTTAGACAAAATAAGGCTTGTCAAAATAAGGTATGTCAATCTGAAATAAGTGTGACCATTTCACATGTAAAATAAGACTTTGATGTCTTGGTCTGCCTCACTCTTTCCTTTCCAAATTTTACCCACACTTGTGTAGTGCATTTTACTGTGTAAAATGTGTATCTGACATTCCAAAACGAGATCAAACACTTCAGACACTTTTTTAAATGTTCGGTCACAGGACATATCTTTCCCTGCAGGGTATTTGTGGAAGAAGTGGGCAAGTGATAATACCGCTGACAGTTCACTTATCACTTACAATCCAATCTATTCTTCCCATGGACAAGTTAATTAGTCCTCTTTCAATACAATAATGAACAGATACCCTATTGCTTGTTGGAGTCAGGTTCCTGTGCAGTATCAAATACTTAATAAATATATCAGTACAGACGTTACTCACACACAGGCATGCACACACACATATTCTTGCACATTCATTCACACACACACACACATACACACACATACACATACATGTAGTGACACAGAGTCACAGTCAGCAGTCTAGTGTTTTGTAAGCCAGCACACTAAACACCCACCCACCACTGATGTCACTGGTCAGGTGACACAGCTTTAATAAAAGGGGCCGAGCCCATGTGCTCTGGGCCAGTTGTACCCAGTAGCTGCCTGTGTCTGCGTCAGTCATTCCTAGCAATGAGGGCCCAGGGCCCCCAACATTACATTGGCGACGAGGGGGGCGGACGCTAGCCACGCGTGCCGCAGCTGAAAAACCCCGGAAAGAAGAAGGGAAGTGCCCATGTGCAGGGCATTCCCCTGGGGAAGCGGCACCACCCGCCGAGAGGCCTGCAGGTTCAGAAAAGGGGGTGGTGATGAACAGAGTGTCTGAATTAAGCAGACCACTCTTACACAGTCCAAAGATCAGGGCTTGATCCATCACCGTTATTTATCTCACTGCCCCATCCCAGCTCAGAACCTGGCTATATGCAAATCAGTCTGTCCCTGGCCCAGTGCATCGTGGGAACAGGGCAGACCAAACTACCAAGCCAATTCTTCACCAGAAAGGAGACAAGCTACCGGGGACCGGTTTCTGGCATTTCAGCCTCTTCGGCCCGGCTTGCTTGAATCCTGATGGAGCAGTGAGAAAGGGACTCATGTCTGAGTATACCCTGCCACACCTATAGTGGCCAAAAACGATACAGAAAAGGGGGTGGTGATGAACAGAGTGTCTGAATTAAGCAGACCACTCTTACCCAGTCCAAAGATCAGGGCTTGATCCATCACCGTTATTTATCTCACTGCCCCATCCCAGCTCAGAACCTGGCTATATGCAAATCAGTCTGTCCCTGGCCCTGTGCATCATGGGAACAGGGCAGACCAAACTACCAAGCCAATTCTTCACCAGAAAGGAGACAAGCTACCGGGGACCGCTTTCTGGCATTTCAGCCTCTTCGGCCCGGCTTGCTTGAATCCTGATGGAGCAGTGAGAAAGGGACTCATGTCTGAGTATACCCTGCTAAAAAACGGTGTTGGATCTAGCCCTGATCTCTTGACTGGGTGAGAGTACTCTGCTTAATTCAGAGACTCTGTCCATCACCACCCCTTGTTGTAAATAATTTTGTCCACCCTAAGCGTGGAAGGGTATACTCAGATGTGAGTCCCTTGCTCATTGCACCATCAGGATTCAAGCAAGCCGGGCCGAAGACGGCTGAAATGCCAGAAACCGGTCCCCGGAAGCTTGTTTCCTTCCCAGTGTAAGAATTGGCTTTTGTAGTCTGGTCTGCCCTGTTCCCATGATGCACTGGGCCAGGGACAGACTAATTTGCATACAGCCAGGTTCTGAAACTGGGATGGTGCAATGAGCTAAAAAACAGTGTTGGATCTAGCCCTGATCTCTTGACTGGGTGAGAGTACTCTGCTTAATTCAGAGACTCTGTCCATCACCACCCCTTGTTGTAAATAATTTTGTCCACCCTAAGCGTGGAAGGGTATACTCAGATGTGAGTCCCTTGCTCATTGCACCATCAGGATTCAAGCAAGCCGGGCCGAAGACGGCTGAAATGCCAGAAACCGGTCCCCGGAAGCTTGTTTCCTTCCCAGTGTAAGAATTGGCTTTTGTAGTCTGGTCTGCCCTGTTCCCATGATGCACTGGGCCAGGGACAGACTAATTTGCATACAGCCAGGTTCTGAAACTGGGATGGTGCAATGAGCTAAAAAACGGTGTTGGATCTAGCCCTGATCTCTTGACTGGGTGAGAGTACTCTGCTTAATTCAGAGACTCTGTCCATCACCACCCCTTGTTGTAAATAAGAGAGGCCTGCAGGGCCTAAGCCGAGCCCCGGGCCTGCCTGCAGACGAGAAGGTGACTGGGAGCCTACCCCACACCTTTGAGCCCAGCCTGCAAGGCCCCCTGCGTGGGGTGATGAAGAGCGGAGCGACCGGAGCCCACCCGCGTCGGCCGCGACGGCGCCCCTGCCTGGGGTGAAGAGAGAGAGCCGTGCAGAGCCCACCTGCATCGGCCGCCACCGCTCGGTGAAACCTCCGTGGAGCCCACCCGCGTGGAGGAGGAAGGCCCGTCGGCCAGAGGTGAGCCCGAACGTTGAAGATTGCCTAGGGGGCCGCGCAAGCAAGAAGCGACCCCCTCATGACTGTGCATCGAAAGCGGAGCCCACCCACAACGGTCAAAACGCCATAATGGCGGCCGCCAGCCGGCGCCGCCGAAAACACAAAGCGGAGCCTACCCGCTATAAATATACTGTGACCCTAGTATAGCGAGGCCAGCGGAGCCCACCCGCGGCCTGCCTACAGCGACACGGCATTGGCCACAACTGCCCGTTAAAATGCAAGGCTCGCGGAGCCCACCCGCGGCCTGCCTGCAGTGACGCGGCATCGGCCGCTATCGCCCCGTTAATTAAGACAAGCCCAGCGGAGCCCACCCGCGGCCTGACTACAGCGTCCCCCGCCGCGCGTGTGAAGTGTGCGGTGGGGTGAGAAACTCTACCATAGAGCGCCCGCAGCGAGAGGGGAGCTGCCAGGCGCCGAACAATCTAAACGGAGCCCACCCGTCAAGCGCTAACTTCTCCCCGCGCCGCGTGTGCTGTGAAGGGAGCGGGGGTGGAGAAAGGTGAGATCCAGCACACAGCCCGCAGCCGGCTACGGCGTAAATGAACACCCCCTGCACAGCACAATGCAAATGAACTCACCGGGGAACAGCAAGTTTGGGCAGCAGTGACGACCTTTTCCCCGCCCCGCGCAGCGTAAGACCCGAGAAGCTGCTGCGGGCGGGGAGTGCATGAGCAAGATGCACGATGCCCGCAGCTGACCGAAGTCAGCCCCCAGCAGCCCAGAGACAGAAGCGGTGCGGCTGCACAGCGAGGGCCCCGGTGAAAACGAGAAAGCCAGCGCCCGGCCCGTGGCCAGTAAAAGCAGCACCAGCCCCCACCCCCACGGACAATAAACGGCCGGCACACACTTGCCTGATCAGCTCGTGTCCCCGCGCAGCCAGCGAGCGTCCACTGCCAGGGGCCGTGTGCACCACCCAAAAGACTCTGTGTGCAGCAGGGGAGGGCACAGAGAAGCACCACGCATGTGGGCAAAATCGGAGTTCACCCACACTCAACAGGAAGCCCTCCTGCAGAGTTGCAACACTCCCCAAATCACAAGTGCCAACACTTAGGTAAAACACTAGGCACTTACCCTGTTTAAAGCATCGGCATGTATAGGGAGTCCCCCAGGAGGCAAGCCAGCAGGAAGGGACACCGCAGCACTGAGAGAAGACTGCACGAACCCCTACAGCATCAAGAACCGGCCCAGGTTCATGAGACACAAGTAAAACGAACACTGCCATCTAGTGGCCGGAGAGAGCAATTGCAGGCAAGGGAAGGATCCCAAGGAATAGGAACAAGCCTTGGACGAACCAACATGTTCAGCGTAATAAAGCCTGCAGCCCACACACAGCAACGCTTATAGTGGAGTCACGACACCGACAGTGACCAAGTGCAAGAGAACTCCAGAAGCGTGCAAGAAGACAGCGCCGGGAAGCGCCAGAAGCGCAAGGATCACATTAGGAGGTAGCGCAGGAAAGCGCCAAAACCATCAGGAACGTGCCAGGAGACAGCGCAGGAATGCGCCGGAAATCCCAGGAACACTTCAAAAGACGGCGCGGGAATGTGCCAGAAGCAAAGCATTGCGCAGGACCGCGCAAGGAGTGAAGGAACTCCACCCCTCAGAACTGAACAGCATTGCGCAGGACTGCGCAAGGAGTGAAGGAACTCCACACCTCAGGACCGAACAGCCCTGCGCAGGAATGCGCAAGGAGTGAAGTAACTCCACGCCACCACGACTGAGTGACGCAGGGATCGCGTCCTCGGAGACCGGTCAATAGGTCACAGCGAAGATGACTTGCCCAAAGAGTCAACGCCAGATGTGGACCAGTCAGTTGGTCGCCCGGAAAGAAAAGGAGAAGATGACCAGTCAGTTGGTCACCCGGAAAGAAAAGGAGAAGATGACCAGGCAGTTGGTCACCCGGAAAGAAAAGGAGAAGATGACCAGTCAGTTGGTCGCCTGGAAAGAAAAGGAGAAGATGACCAGTCAGTTGGTCACCCGGAAAGAAAAGGAGAAGATGACCAGTCAGTTGGTCGCCCGGAAAGAAAAGGAGAAGATGACCAGTCAGATGGTCGCCCGGAAAAAGAAAGGAGAAGCTGACAGTCAGAAGGTCATGACTGCGAAGACACGCCAGAAGATCAAAGGCATAGTGACTGAATAGATCAAGAAGAGGTCCATGGACGGGACCCAGAAGAGGTCTGATGACACCGACCCGAAGTAAAGAAGGAGCAACAGGAAGAAAGGTGCGATGCCGGGTTTGGCCATCGGAAGAAGAGAAAAGTGTGTCCTAAGGGTAGGACGCAACCAGGGAGATTCGTGTGGAGTGCACGCCACATGGAGGTGGTTGAAGAAAAGAAAAGGGACCAACCACGTCGTGAAAGGAATGGAGGAGAAGAAGGGTAGTGAATGCCACGATGCCACTAGAAGATCACAAGAAGTGAAGAGGTGTGACCAGTCAACTCACTCACCCATCAGAAGAAGGTGGTGACATGCACCAGAACACCGGAGTGCAACAGAGAACAAGGCCTGGCATGAACACCGGCGGCACAAGTCAAAGGTATCCACCTACAAGCCATCCATCCATGTGGCGATCGTAGAAGAGGACAAATTTGGACTGTTGACAACAATCTACCTTTGGGGTTGAGCGGAAGATTGAATGGCGAGAGTGCTCACACATCCGGCTGAGGAACTGACCACTCCACATCAACCCGTGGCAGCCCAGGAAGCAAAGGCCTCAAGGGACTCTGGTGGCAGCAAATCCCACAAGAGAGACAGGTCCACAACGGTGCGTCTGTGAGACCCACGAAGATGGAAAGCTTCATGTGCAAGAAAAGAGTCGACAGCGTAACCTTCAGGTGGAACTAGAACACAACGGTGAAGATCGTGGAGCGCCCCGCTCACGGCCCGAAGGCTATGGTGGAGCAACATGACCGACAACACCAGTCCAGTGGAAGCCTGGCAAAGAGGTCCTCCCGGACATCTTGTGAGAGAAGAACACCGGCGAGAGGGGCATCCTAGTGAGAGGGATGTATGCACCTACTCCTTTCATCTGCCTAGAAACACTTTGGAGCCTGCCCAGAGACATCACCAAGGACCAGGACTGAAGAGGAGAACCGAGAAGACAAACAACACTCGGATCCCGTCACCCTTCTATCTAGCTACCAACTGTCACCAGTGGCGTGAAACAAAGACAAGGCAAAGGATAACGTCCAGGCGGCGCAGACAGCAGATAGGACCCGCCAAACAACGGCAAACTATGCCACCGTGACTCATGAGTCCTGTATGCAGCAACTACACCATCTGTGACCTGCAATCCATCAAAGAGACTCACTTCAAATTACAGAGTCCAGTGTTATATTGCATGTACATTTTCATTCCCACAGGTTAAACTTTGTCGTGGGGTTTGCGAACTGTACTTTTTCTTCCACAGGTTGGACTTTCATTTGTTTTCATTTTCCCCGAAGTTTGGGAGGGATGTAGTGACACAGAGTCACAGTCAGCAGTCTAGTGTTTTGTAAGCCAGCACACTAAACACCCACCCACCACTGATGTCACTGGTCAGGTGACACAGCTTTAATTAAAGGGGCCGAGCCCATGTGCTCTGGGCCAGTTGTACCCAGTAGCTGCCTGTGTCTGCGTCAGTCATTCCTAGCAATGAGGGCCCAGGGCCCCCAACATTACAATACACACACTCAAACACAGTCACACACAGTGCACATTTATGGAGTTGGAATATATGACTCAGGTGCTCGTGAGTAATTACCAACTTAACATGCTCCAGCCCTCTAAACTATCAGTTGAAAATGGTTCCTTCCAGCATTTGTAGTAAAATAATATGCTGAAGAAAAAAAATGTTATCTTGCTTAAAAAAAGACTGCTCTCTCTCTGGGTGTGGCCAGGATGGCGATCGAGTAAGATGCGTTTTGCTCCTCTCCCTTCTCCCATCCGCCCGCATGGCCATTTCTAGGTGCGGAAAGCTGCCTGTAGTCCTCACACAGTAGCAGGAGAGGAGTGAGAGTGTTGCGAAGGGCAACCAGAGTCAGGAGACTTTACGGGGAAGGCACAGCAGTGAGAGAGCTGGTGACTGCACACAACAGAACAAGATAGAGGCTGAGCTTTCCAGGTGACGGAGGAAAGCAAAGGACAGCATGGCAGTGAAGCAGACCACGGACGCTTGAAAAAAACTCTGGATCAACGCGACTGACCGTGAAGAACGAGTGGAGGTCGGCCTCCATGCTCCGACAGCGGGAGACACAGAACAAATATTTTGGTGGACCAGGGTCCAACTCTCCAGGCTCCAATAAGTGGAGTATTCCAGCCCCAGACAGAGCAAGTAAGCAGCGAGGAGGGAAGGGGTTGACGTGGAGCCCTGCCAACGGGCGGCTGGATCGGGAGCTGGGCGGAGACAGTGCCTTGGAGGCCCCTGAAGACTGGATGAGAGCTGTATAAGGGCTCAGATCAATAAGAAGGCTTTAACTCTAGGCGGACACCTGGGAAAAAAGGGGCCCGGACAATGAGGACACAGAGCACCTCAGAGCGAGGTGCTGGCTGGCAGTTGTGGAGGGCCGGGGAAGAAGAGACATTTCTGGAGCCCACCAGCACTGTAGCATAGTCACAGGGACAGTGTGAGAACGGCACTGTGAGAAGAGAAGAGAATGCTCACATGGGCGCTCAAAGCGTCCACACACAGAGAGGAGTGAGAAGAGCACAGGGGGGCTGTGGAGGCCAAAACAGCACCCCGAAGTTGAAGAAGGCATATAGGCACAAGGGATTATGGGCAAGAACCCCGGTGAGCAGTAGCTGATACCAAAAGTCTACGAGGGAACAAGTGCGGCGCTGTAACGGGAGAAGGTCCAAAGCACAGTGGGTGATCCTAAATATACCCTCACGACAAGAACCTGCATAAGGGGAAGAGGTGGCCCAAAACATCGAAGGGCAATAAGAGGTGAGGAAAGACATTGATGCTGTGTGCGAGAGAGTAGTGGACATGGAGGAACAAAACCAAGCTTGGGAGGAGGACATGGAACAACTGCAGCAGGAGGTGATTAGGGGTGGGCAGAATTTGGGTAGTCGTGCTACGTAAAGATCTGTTTGCGTGGTCGGGGAGAAATATCTCACAAACACGCATTTTGAAAGCGCGAACAAGCAAAAAAGTCCGCAAAGCCGCAGATCGTGAAATTTGTGGCAATTCCGTGTTGTCTGCAGAACGTGAAATTATCCAAATTCCACAAATTCCACAAGCGGAACAGAATTTACCACCCAAGCCTAGAGGTGATACCGCTCAAGGTGTTGCGGGGATTCTGCACATACACATAACTATGCGCAGGAAGACAGGACCTCAGTGTATAGGGGTTGTACCTTCCTACCACCTTAGTACCCAAAATCCCCAAACCGACTAGCTATAGTGTCTCATTCGTTCTCCTACATAATTACGAAGCTACAAATGGCTAGACAACGCAGAACACAACACTCCTGACTCTCTCAGAAATTGCGGTACCAAGACATACCCTTTCACTCACTCACTCGTACTTGTCCACAATAAGGATTGTCAGAGTCACTGTATAGTTCAAAATGTTTATTTTTAACTATTGTGCTTTATAATGCAGTATACGAGCCACTACCAGGAGTGAAATGCATAAGACCAAACCAATTAGCATTGTCACAATTCCATAGAATATAAAGGGGGATGTCATCATATACAGACAGTGAAAAAAGGACTATAAGGTCTAACCACCCTCCCCTTGGTAACGATGAGTTTTAGAATATAAAGGAAGATCTCTGGGCTTTATCAGCAGACCCCATACCTTAGTGCCTAGATGGAAGTTTTACATTATAGAAGCAGGATAGCTCGTCTCCCTGGAAAGGTCTCTCTCCAAGTGTGTGTTTGAACAACATGCATCCCCGTAATCTCAAAACGTGGGTTTCCAGCAGTGCAGCTGTGTTTAGCATGTTTTGTCTAGGTGCTAGGGACTGAATTACAAGGGGGATTGTTCATCGACCTTGCACAACATGTTCAAACTAAACTCCAGGAACCAGCAGAGAACGTAGAAAGCAGACGGTTCTCATGTGAAAGACACAAACAGAGTCTTACAAAATAAAGTCATGTAGTAAAGTGCGCAAAAGCAGCATCATGGAAGCGGAGCTCATGCTAACCTAGTAGTGTTGATAATGACCCTAATAGCCACATAACACCCTCCCCTTGGTAAGTTCATAGTTTATAGAAAAAAGACCAAAACAGAGTTCAAAGTTCAGCAGAGTTCAGAAGAGCTTGAAAAAAAATAATTAAAATAATAATAATAATTGTATGTCGTCTAAACTTTTTGTTGTTTCATGGAAAATGTGATTAGGAAGAAGGTGGCAAATCTATCAAAGTATGTGAACATAAGAATGCAATTCGTTCCAAAAGGTCATCCCTATCATTAGTAGAAAACAGGGATGTCATCCAATTAAGTAGGTCGAAGGAACAGACATGCTCCGCGTAATGTGATGCTTCCAAGAGAATATCCAGAAAACGTGTGTGATATTTGATGAAACTCCGTCGTTAGAGGTTCCGAGTAGCCGCACAGATATCCCATTTAGCCAAAACTCCAAGTGCAGCCGTACGAGCCGTACGGCGAACACCAGAACAGGCCTGCTTATGGGCCACAAAGGGACCCATTAACTGGCTATAATCTGGGTCTGAACATGACATATTGGAGAGGCATAGATCCAAAGCCCAATAGAAGGGGCACGGCTAACAGTACAACACAGGTTGCACGCAAGTGAAGTAGGCACAGCGAAAAGTTGATTCATAACTCACACTGGGAGTTGCTAATGGCATGCACCCAAAAAGTTGTTGCAATCGATCACGGAACAGTTGCAATGGGCCTGGACTGTGAATTACCACAAGATGAGCAGACATTGCGTAGCAGGAACAGAAGAAACAGGATTCCACCAGCTCGCACCAGTGGAAAGCAAAGGGAATCTTCTGAAGACGCTAGAAAAAATAGAATGAATAAAAGCAAGTATTAGCCCAAATATCCTCTGAAAAGAAGTCACAAGGCCATATTCCACAAATTAAAAAAAATTAGCAAGGCCTTTGGTGTCAGACGCATTAAATATTTAATGTATAAGCTCCCCAAAGTGAAGTGGGAGGTTAGTGTTCAAAAGTGACTGAATCTCGCTAGATGTTCTAGCTGCATTCAACTCAATGGTCTCCCGAGCTGATGTGAGTGCCACTTTTTGTTAAAACAATAGAGCTTTGAGCCTGCTTAATTTATTGAAATCGGTTTTCAAAGTCAGAATGGAAGGCCAAATGAAACTCTCTACGTTCCCATGCGGGGCAGAAAAGTACATTGCTACAACAAGTAACACGTCACTAAATACAGGATTCCTGCCCATAAAACTTAGCAGTAGGCCTGGCTCAGTTTGCGAAGTTTGCAGACTTATATGAACTCCGGACTCCGTGGAGTTGGCGGAGTGCAGAAAACTCCGCTTCGCGATGTGCAGCAGAGTTTTTTCCCCGCTCGCGATCACAAACTGTAAGTTCACGATCATGAATGGTAAGTTTGCGAGTGTGAGCTGTCGCTCGGGTAGAATTTCTACCCGAGTGGCAGGAATACCAGCACAAACTGCAGTTCGCACTGCACTATGCCAATTGCGGAACTTCTCTGAGATTTTTGTAACTTTGCGGAGTTCCACATAGCAAAACTCCACAGGCTAGGCCCAGGCCTACCCAGCAGTCATGGTTGTTCTAAATAAGATAACTGCAGTTAGTATGCAAGGTAAAAATAGGAATTATTGCTGGGATGGGAGTTCCTTTAAAACAATAGGCAAGATTAGGTGCAGATACAGTACAAGCGCCGTGTAACTTAACGTGTTTAGCAACAAGGGAATGTCCTTCTGTGGAATGGCAGTCCTCTCCTGTTAGGAAAACTTTCTTAACCTCCCATTGACATCTGTAAGTGAAAGGTAGGGACCATAATTCATGGACAAATGTACTAACCAGCGGTTCAAAGCGGCCTATTGGAAAATGTTTCATACATGATTTAAATTGAAACAGCGAGAATGGGAGAGAGATAACGCCAGGAATTAACTAAACAGCTGAATCTATCTCCGCCACAGATAATGGCATGGGTTCCAATCATTCAATGTGCAATAGCGTGTATGTCGCATCTTTCATAGACATAAATCTCTGTTTATCAGTCAGATTAAATGGTAAAAACAAAGCAGAGGCCTTCAAATAATCCCAAGGGACTTTTCCAATTTTGAGAGTCTGCAACGTCCATGCAAACTGCATAACTGATAGTAATTGATTTTGACCATGATATAACACAGATACGTCATTCTGAACAATATCAATAACAGATGAAACCCTATTATCCGAGGTATAAATGTGTGAAGACTGTGTATTGATGCTATTGTCGACCACTGCAAGGAATTTTTCCAAATTTTCTTGATCAACTCAAAGCAGACGAAGCGTTGCCTCAATCTGCAAGCTTCCAGACTTCATTGTAAGCTGCATAGATAAAGGTCTTTGATCTAGCAGTTCTAGGACCTATGATAAAATCTGCCAAATGATGTCGATCGACAAGAGTGACGTGTTGTTTTACTGACGACAAAGTGGAGTGTTCCAACCATTGTTGGCACAATTTACCCACGGAGTATGTGGGGATCGAATGTGAATGTGGATAATGAGGATCTGGTCTAGTCTGTGTGAAACCAGGTGTTACATTATAAAAACGCAGTTGACATGCATTTGCATTTGTTTGCCACACCAACCATCCGGATGTGTCAGCCTCGGAGATCTTGAAAGTGTCATTTCGAAACATAGCTTACAATACATTGATCGTATAATTATTTTTTTTTTTTTATGTATTTATTGAGAACATCAGCAGGGCATAAGACAGGTAATTGGTACATACATTGGGTATTACAGAGCATTATAGACAACAGTGACAGCATGTTCATCAATAAAGGCAGAAGAAATGATTTCATCTACGTTGGTACATCTCTGGAATTCCCCCCTCCTTCCCACCTTCTAGTCAGATTCACTCTCCCCATCTGGCATTGGTGGATCACACAAATAGCCTCTTTATTCATTCCAGGCACCCCAAATTTTGTCCCATTTGCGGGGGCATCCACGGTGCAGGTACACCACTCTCTCCGCCATCATAGCCGCATCGAGGTCCATGCACCAGTCTGTAAGTGTAGGCACCTCCCCAGACTCCCAATATTTGTCTATATTTCGTTTGGCGTACATTACACCCAGCGTCACCCAGTCCTGAGCAGGGTGGGTAAGATCGTTTGTCTCCCATATGTTTAGCAGGCAGGATTTTGGCTCCGGGACAACTGATTCCCCCACCACCTGTGACACTGTTCTCATGATTTTATCCCAATTCGCTGTTATCTGGGGGCATTGCCATATGGTGTGAAAGAACGTTCCCTCCTCCCCGCAACCTCTAAGACAAAAGCGGTGTGTGGCCCTCCCTATGGCGTGTAAGGTGACTCTAGTGTAGTACATGCGATGACGTATCTTTAGCTGTACCAGGCGGAGTCCTGAGGGTATGGACACCTCCCGCGGGGAAGACAGTGCCATCTGCCAGTCCGCTTCGTCTAGATCCCCAAATCAGTAGACCAACTGTGCTTTAGTTTCAGTGTTGGTTCCGGTAAGTTATTAACTAGTTTGCGATATGTGAATGAGGTCACCTTTTTGGGCATGTGCTCAGTAAGCAGTCTGTCTTCTAACGGGGTGGCCTCAGGTACATTGGTGCCCGGCGGGAGAACCGATCCCAGGGCATGACTAATCTGCAACTATCTAAACTTCTCGGTGGGCGCTACGTTGTATTGGATCTGAAGCTGGTCAAATGGTACTAATGCACCTCCCTTCCATAGGTCACCCACTGTGGAGATTCCTATCAGGTCCCACGCCCTGAAACCCTTGCTATTGCGAAGTCTGCCCAGCTGTCGTGCTGACCAAAGTGGAGTCATTTTAGTAATAGTGTCTTGCATTTAAGACGGGTCTGTGCCGCGTACCAAAGGCACACTGTATGCGCCGTCGGTCCCAGGATGGATAAAGAGCCACCTTTATCATACAGTGCGGAAAGAATTCCTGCCTCTCCCAGCTCATACCTGTCGGCCTGGAATGCCGGTTCTGTTTGGGGCGTGTGTAACCAGTGTTTTATTATTTTTAATTGGGCTGCCCAATGATATAACTGAATGTCCGGAAGTGCGATACCACCGTCGGACCAGCCCCTGACTAACTTGCCCCGTCAAATGCGCACCGGTTTACTACCCCAAAGCAAGCCCGAGACTAACGCATCTATATTTTTTAAATACTTTAAGGGGACAGGGAATGGAGTATTTTCCAATACATATAGCTGCCGGTGAAGTGTCATCATTTTATAAAGTTATTTACAACAAGGGGTGGTGATGGACAGAGTCTCTGAATTAAGCAGAATACTCTCACCCAGTCAAGAGATCAGGGCTATATCCAACACCGTTTTTTAGCTCATTGCACCATCCCAGTTTCAGAACCTGGCTGTATGCAAATTAGTCTGTCCCTGGCCCAGTGCATCATGGGAACAGGGCAGACCAGACTACAAAAGCCAATTCTTACACTGGGAAGGAAACAAGCTTCCGGGGACCGGTTTCTGGCATTTCAGCCGTCTTCGGCCCGGCTTGCTTGAATCCTGATGGTGCAATGAGCAAGGGACTCACATCTGAGTATACCCTTCCACGCTTAGGGTGGACAAAATTATTTACAACAAGGGGTGGTGATGGACAGAGTCTCTGAATTAAGCAGAATACTCTCACCCAGTCAAGAGATCAGGGCTAGGTCCAAAACCGTTTTTTAGCTCATTGCACCATCCCAGTTTCAGAACCTGGCTGTATGCAAATTAGTCTGTCCCTGGCCCAGTGCATCATGGGAACAGGGCAGACCAGACTACAAAAGCCAATTCTTACACTGGGAAGGAAACAAGCTTCCGGGGACCGGTTTCTGGCATTTCAGCCGTCTTCGGCCCGGCTTGCTTGAATCCTGATGGTGCAATGAGCAAGGGACTCACATCTGAGTATACCCTTCCACGCTTAGGGTGGACAAAATTATTTACAACAAGAGGTGGTGATGGACAGAGTCTCTGAATTAAGCAGAATACTCTCACCCAGTCAAGAGATCAGGGCTAGATCCAACACCGTTTTTTAGCTCATTGCACCATCCCAGTTTCAGAACCTGGCTGTATGCAAATTAGTCTGTCCCTGGCCCAGTGCATCATGGGAACAGGGCAGACCAGACTACAAAAGCCAATTCTTACACTGGGAAGGAAACAAGCTTCCGGGGACCGGTTTCTGGCATTTCAGCCGTCTTCGGCCCGGCTTGCTTGAATCCTGATGGTGCAATGAGCAAGGGACTCACATCTGAGTATACCCTTCCACGCTTAGGGTGGACAAAATTATTTACAACAAGGGGTGGTGATGGACAGAGTCTCTGAATTAAGCAGAATACTCTCACCCAGTCAAGAGATCAGGGCTAGATCCAACACCGTTTTTTAGCTCATTGCACCATCCCAGTTTCAGAACCTGGCTGTATGCAAATTAGTCTGTCCCTGGCCCAGTGCATCATGGGAACAGGGCAGACCAGACTACAAAAGCCAATTCTTACACTGGGAAGGAAACAAGCTTCCGGGGACCGGTTTCTGGCATTTCAGCCGTCTTCGGCCCGGCTTGCTTGAATCCTGATGGTGCAATGAGCAAGGGACTCACATCTGAGTATACCCTTCCACGCTTAGGGTGGACAAAATTATTTACAACAAGGGGTGGTGATGGACAGAGTCTCTGAATTAAGCAGAATACTCTCACCCAGTCAAGAGATCAGGGCTAGATCCAACACCGTTTTTTAGCTCATTGCACCATCCCAGTTTCAGAACCTGGCTGTATGCAAATTAGTCTGTCCCTGGCCCAGTGCATCATGGGAACAGGGCAGACCAGACTACAAAAGCCAATTCTTACACTGGGAAGGAAACAAGCTTCCGGGGACCGGTTTCTGGCATTTCAGCCGTCTTCGGCCCGGCTTGCTTGAATCCTGATGGTGCAATGAGCAAGGGACTCACATCTGAGTATACCCTTCCACGCTTAGGGTGGACAAAATTATTTACAACAAGGGGTGGTGATGGACAGAGTCTCTGAATTAAGCAGAATACTCTCACCCAGTCAAGAGATCAGGGCTAGATCCAACACCGTTTTTTAGCTCATTGCACCATCCCAGTTTCAGAACCTGGCTGTATGCAAATTAGTCTGTCCCTGGCCCAGTGCATCATGGGAACAGGGCAGACCAGACTACAAAAGCCAATTCTTACACTGGGAAGGAAACAAGCTTCCGGGGACCGGTTTCTGGCATTTCAGCCGTCTTCGGCCCGGCTTGCTTGAATCCTGATGGTGCAATGAGCAAGGGACTCACATCTGAGTATACCCTTCCACGCTTAGGGTGGACAAAATTATTTACAACAAGGGGTGGTGATGGACAGAGTCTCTGAATTAAGCAGAATACTCTCACCCAGTCAAGAGATCAGGGCTAGATCCAACACAGTTTTTTAGCTCATTGCACCATCCCAGTTTCAGAACCTGGCTGTATGCAAATTAGTCTGTCCCTGGCCCAGTGCATCATGGGAACAGGGCAGACCAGACTACAAAAGCCAATTCTTAAACTGGGAAGGAAACAAGCTTCCGGGGACCGGTTTCTGGCATTTCAGCCGTCTTCGGCCCGGCTTGCTTGAATCCTGATGGTGCAATGAGCAAGGGACTCACATCTGAGTATACCCTTCCACGCTTAGGGTGGACAAAATTATTTATCTATCAGACACCGCCAGCCATATTAGGATGGTGTTAAAGGCATGCTTTTACGCGGCGGCTTTTCTGCCGTGGAAAAGCACACGACTTTCACTTTGGGGGCCCGTTGCGGGCCCCCTGGGTGAAGGGGGGGTGGGGATGCACATGGGGGGCACCTATGGTACCCCCCTGCATTTGCGTGCACAAAGCAGCAGGCACTGCGCGGTGCCTGCCGCTTTGTGCATGCAAATGCGATGCATGCATTTTTAACCTTGCGGCGGGTGCTGCTTGAAGCTGCACCCGCCGCAATGTTAAAGATAGAGGATGTGACCGCCACCCTGGCAGTCACATCCTAATCTGCTCGGAGGGAACGCCGCAGCCCTTGCGGACGTTCCCTCCTCCTCAGGGGTCGCGGACGGACTTGAGTCCGTCCGCGACCCTCGATCATAATCATAATAATAATATTCATAATCATAATCTGATCATAATCGGCCCCTAAGAGTCAGATTTCCAGATATATCAGAGCGGCATTCAGTCTACTGAAAACAGATAGAAAAACATGAATCCCTATATAGGGGGATATTGATAATGTAATGGGCTTTACTTCTATAAATGATAATCAATAAAGGACCCCGATAGCATACACACCTGTGTAGGTAAAATACAACACTTGCTCAGAGATATTTTGTTCAGCAGGTTACACCAGAACTGGTGTTTCTTCACTTTTATAATAGGGAGTATTTCTTCTAAAACCAGGTGCCGGTATTACTCTGACGAAAAAAATAATGTGTGAAACGACCAAGTAAACACCACTCTAGCTTATGTGATATAAGCAATTAGCATGCCAAGAGGGCATGTGTACTGGCCCATCCACAAATGAAATGTAATGTGATGGGGCGCAGGGTATTACCAAACATAGTCCACACCCCAGAAGCAAACGGTAACTTGAACAAGCAATAAATATATATGGACTGCATATACAGCCTAGCTGCTAGGGTATATCGGCATAAAGATGCGTAATAAGAAAGTACAACCGTGAGGAATGAGTACATTGACCAGCTATAGGAACTAGCAAGGCTCCGAGATTGTCGGCGGATAAGGCTAAAAAATAATATGGGCAATGCCAGTGTATAAATCTAGGTGAAGTACAAAATGGGCACGTGCGTTAAAACTTACCGGATTCTGATGCTGTAAGTAGACCATTGACATACCCAGCCGGGTAGACAGCATGGAAAGTAATTAGAAAGGTGTTAAGAAGCTATTAAGAAGACATGCCACGTCGGACAAGTTCACAGCAGAGCGTTTTGGCAAATAATGACCATTGATGAGAAAGAAAATACTGTCACAAATCCAATCAAAATGAAGAGGAAAATCAGGATAAGTACCAACCAGATGTAGGTCCATGGGGGGACCAGGTAACTCTTTTTGAACCAAGAGATGAAAATACTTAATTTTGTCGGTGGAGGTGCCAAAGTGGAAGACGTGAAGGATGAGTCGTAGGAGAAACTGCTGTAGTGTAGTTCCTATAGTCCCAATAGGCTCTGCACATTGGAATAATATATCCTATAGATTAGACGTATGACTGAGGTCGACTAGGTCTCTATCGAATATACTAGACTTAATAGTGAGTGCCAGCTAGCTCAGAGGTCACAAGAAACTTTCTCAAATTCACAAGAAGGGATTAGTTTCTCACAACCCCATAAACATGGCAACTTTGTTTCCCAAGAATAAGAAATATATCTCACAGCGTCGCGGAAACAATAGATAAGTATTTCACTCAGTCAACCGTGCATGCTTTGTTTCAACAGAGTTGTAGAGAAATAGAGAGACGGGTGTTTTCAATAAAAAGGTTTATTGAACAGTCTTCTTTCTCATACAAGAGAAATGAACTGCTACAATTGTTAAGCAGACTGCAAAGTATAATGCGTACAGCGAAAATAGTATTATAAAATAATACTGTAAAAGCAGTGTATGGTTTCTAAGCCATATAAAAATACATACATAAATAAGATTGACTAAAAATACTCAACTGGTGCTTCTAAAATACGCCTGTCCCAATGTACCTAACCTAAGTCTAGGACGAGGGAAGAAGTAAGTATTGTCTAGCATAGGTTTAGTTGTTTTTGCCAAGAATCTACCAAAGGTTCTCTAGGTTCTAATCAGCTCCATAGCTTAGTTATAAGGAAGGAGGTCTGGTGTCTCAGTATCGGGACTCGATTTCCCAACACCCCGCAAGGGGAGCTTGGAAACACTGGAGCTGGATTCTCGGCAAGAGAAGGGCAGCCTCTTGATCAGTGCGTCAGCGGGAGAGTCTGCTTCCTTCGGCACTTGCTGTAGCGAGCTGCGTCGGGCAAGTAGGTAGTCGAACTGCTCCAAACCACTGTAGTTTGCCATAGCAAGTGAAGGCATATTTATACCTTGAAGGTGTTTAGGAATGCCACAGTTTGACGTACAGTCAGGCATATGAACTTCAGGAAAGAACCCCAAGGGAATAGTTGTTCTTTGCAAAGTACATGAGTTCTTGGACAAATCAATATTCAAAGAAGGGGAAGTTCCCTAACTGCTTAAGCTGATTTTCCAAGTAATCGTTGTGACATTTAGTACGGGTGGAAGTAGCCATGCCTGTATTTGGGTCGCATGGTCTATGCCTAAATAAGGGATTGATTTCTATGCCTATATAAGGGCAATGTGAATTGTACCTATATAAGGGCATGAATCGGAAAATTTACTTTGAGTTCTAAATGCCACACAGCACTGCCATGGTCCCCAAAATAACCGCTTGCACCCATGTTTATTAGAGGTGGTAGGGCAGCATCCGCGTGATGTTGTCAAGGACTGTTCGGCACTTCACTGTGGGACTCCCCTGTAGGGTAAGTATACTCGACTTCTGCGCTGGAAGAGGATGGAGGCAGTACAGACGAAAGGTCAATATTAGTTTCCATCGCACCCTCAATGATACAGGCATTAGTCGAAGAGGATGAAATCAGCGGATTCAATGAGATAGCGTTGCATGAAACTGCAGGTGTGACACTATTCAATATCGGCCAGATAGTGTAACTTGACGTTGTCCACTGAGATGTATGATGTTGCGGGGATTCTGCACAAACACAGAGCTACCAGAAACACGGCGCCGGGAAACTAAAGGAGGGGGAATTACGCTACTAAGACGAAACACTCCGTGAATAGAGGCACACCCGCCCTATCACGAAGACTTATCTCCTCCCGGTTTTCACTCAACTTGTGAAAAATCGAGATTTATGCTAAATCTTTACTAATCGGCCGTCCATTGAGGTTGACAGAACTGGAAATCCTTAGCTCACCCAGACCGGGCCACAGCTATTTAAAATTACTAAGAATCGCAACCTCCATTTCCGACAAGAACCAGAGTCTACACACTGACCGGCTCTTTCGCGCCCTTACTCTTTGATGTTTCTGACTTAGAACACTTATCATATGAGCCATCTTTTCCAGCCCTGAAGATTCGCAGTTGTTCCCTGCGATGAAACACGTGTTGGCTTATCTTTTGGGAACATTAAACAGAAAATGAACATATGAACGGACCATTGACCTTATCACAGCTTCTTTTTGTGCTCATGATCACTGAACTGTGAATACTCACTATGTGTTTGGAGTGCTGCAATTATATCAACCATTGTATTTAACCACGTTTTACTATCATACCATACAATTTGTGTTTAGTGCAGGGGCATTGCAGTTCTAATCGATACAGACCAGTTTTCTGATCTAATTGAGTGGTTGGGAGGTGTTACCACTCGCCCCATTGCCTACACTGTTTACTTTGCTGTTATACACCAATCAGCGGTCACCCAGGTGTGCGCCATAATACTCTGTAGCACTAAAAGACCTCCTAGTTGTTGCAATCCACAAACACAGAGCTATGTGCAGGAAAACAGGACCTCAGTGTATTGGGGTTGTACCTTGCCAAAACAGGCCATGTGACCCCATCTATTTAGAAGGGGCCTAAAGAGACCGTGTTAACAGGTGAGGAAGGGTGCCATTAAACCATATTTGATGTTGCCAAGCTGTTAGCTTAGCTTCAAAAGACCTATAAGGATGATAATTCTGAGGAAGGGCCGTGGCAGTATATTAGTGAAATAAATTATCTGTTCCATCGACTGCCAGAAAGGTGACCTAAGAATAAAACAACTCAAAGTGGTAATTGCATCCGCTTCCACAACAAAAATGAGCGCAACACCAGCATTAGGGACCCCATGCTGAGTCAAATAAGCTGTGACTGCTGCCCAGTTAGGTGGTGCAATAACAATCGCCATATTCAATAGGTAGAGAATAACAACCTATGCGTGGCAGCGCAAACATGGGGTAATAAGAAAGAGAAAGACCTTTAACACCGTCACAAGCCTCTCCGGAAACAGAAGTGAGAATTTTGTGGACAAGCACAGGAGTCTCGCAGATAAGAACCAGACCACACGTTGGCGGTGCCATGTGCCGGGGATTCTGCACATACACAGAACTATGCGCAGGAAAACAGGACCTCAATGTATAGGGGTTGTACCTTCCTACCACTTTAGTAGCCAAAGTCCCAAAACCGACTAGCTATAGTGTCTCATGCATTCTCCTACATAATCACAGAGCTACAAATGATTAGACAACCCAGAACACAATACACCAGACTCTCTCAGGAATCGCATTAGCAAGACATACCTTTTCGCTCACTCACGTGTGCTTCTCCACTATAAGGATTGTCAGAGTCACTATATGGTTCAAATGTTTATTTTAATTATTGTGCTCTATGATGCAGTATATAAACCACTACTAGCAGCGAAATTCATAAGCCAAAAACAATTAGCATTGTTACAATTCCATAGAATATAAAGGGGGATGTCATCATATACAGACAGTGGAAAAATGACTATAAGCCTAACGCCCCCCTTAGTAAGGTTCAGTTTTAGAATATAAAGGAAGTTCTCTGGGCTTTGTCACCAGACCTCATACCTTACTGCCTAGATTGAAGTTTTCCATCATAGGAACAGCATAGCTCTTCTCCCTGGAAAGGTATTTCTCCAAGTGTGTGTTTGAACAACTTGCATCCCCGTAATATCAAAGTGCAGGTATCCAACAGAGCAGTTGTGTTTAGAATATTTTGTCTTGGTGCTAGGGACTGAACTGAATAGAATTATAAGGGGCATTGTTTATCGACCTTTCACATCGTGTTCAGGCTAAACTCCAGGAACCAGCAGAGAACGCAGAAAGCAGATGGTTCTCATGCGAGAGGCACAAACAGAGTCTTACAAAATAAAGTCATGTAGTAACAGGCTCAAAAGCAGCATTATGGCAGCAGAGCTCATGCTAACCTAGCAGTGTCGACTAGGACCCTACTGGCCATATAACAAAGGCACAACAAATCAATCTCCAGGCACACGCAGAAGGTTTTGAGAATCGGCCACACCGGAATAATATCCGAGTTAAGGGGGTTCCTACCAAAGAAGAGGGCTCTGATGTCACTCACGACCTACAGGGCCAGTTTCCCCACATCCTAGAGGTCCCTCAGGACTTTGAAATCAAAATAGATCAAGCAGACAGACAAATCAAAGAGCTTTAGGTCTTACAGCATTCCGTACTTCCCCCTATTAATCATACAAGTGTCTGGAGGGTTGTTGCCTACTTTTGTCCTGCTTTACCAGTCCTCCTGTGGTGGCTGGAGTACTTTGAAAGTGGACGGATGTAAATATGTGATAAGAACTGCCCTGAGCAAGCAAAGAGAGCAAGTCTGATTGTCTCTGTTGTAGCTAAGGGACTTTACTCACCATACAACATGGTGACATGGTCGATTTTGAAGCAAAGATATCCAGCGATTAGGAAGGCACACTGGCTCATCATTATTGTGCTGGAATATTCCTGCTTAGCCAAACTCACCTTATCCTTCTCAGGGATGGTGAATGTTTGCCCTGTTCTGAACATCTTGAAATAAAACGGAAAACAGTTAATGTCCAGCAATGTTTAGAAAAGATACCTGAGGAGTTATAGGTAGCATTAGTAATTCAAAACTCTGTGTTTGGAATTTTAAATTTACTTAAATGGAACCTTGAACTGCCCGTCCACCCTCCCTTTGTCCTTAATTCCCCAACTGGCTAAACCGATCAAACTTCTGACAAGTCCTTCAAAACCTAAGAGACCCTCTCAAGCAACTCTTCCAAGCGGCAGCAAAATAACCTTAATACCCCTGGGCACCTATCTAAACAACGAGGAATAGCAGGATTTATCCCTGACTGGAAAGAAAATCCCCCAGCAACGTTAGCTAAAGGGGACGGTCAGGCAGGGAAAAACACCTAATTGCTTCCTGTCACCAGCAACCAGGTCACTTGAACCTAAAACAGTGACAAGGGAGCCCAACATGGCACTACTTATACTTGGGGCTACATTCGGCTATGAAAGTAAGCCAACACAAAATTGCAGCTCATGGGCTACACCCCCCTCCCAATCTACCTGGGGGGCAAACCTCCTGGTGGTAGGCACCCCCCCCAAATCTGCCTTAGGAGATAAGGGTTGCAGCACATATCATAGTGTGAAATAGTCTGCTTTATTGAAACAGGTGCAAGTCATAACATTTCCTGACAAACCACTAAACAAAACTAAACCTCGGACATCGAATGTAACTAACCATTGTTCTCCCACCTCTACGGTCCCCCAGAGAAGCCCACCCCTCAGCTATCTCCATTAACTATAGTGCATTTTAACATTTACAACTTTATATATCCTCTACAACCTATGACTGCATATATAAACTGCAAAGCAACCAAACATAATAAATTTATCCTTAAACTACCGCCTTACCCTCCCTTTGGCCATGGTTCCCCAACTAGCAACACCAATCAAACTTCTGACAAGTCCTGCAAAATGTTTGGGACTCTAGCCACCCAGAAAAAGATAATCAAATAACTATTTCTTCCCCCATTCCCCTCTGGCCCCTTGTGTAGAATATTTCATTTCCTAATGTTCAGAGTCCTAGACAAAGCCTCTCTCAATTCCAATAAATATAAGTCCATGCAAATGTGCAACAAACACACCCCATCACCTCAAAAAACTCCCTTCCCTCACATTTGATGTCAGAGTGGCAAATACCCAGACAGGCCTGCCTTCAAAAATGCACCAACTTCCAATTGAACTTTCTGCACACTCTGCCAATGGCGGCGGGCTTTGTCGACTCTAGGACCTCCTCAAGATAAACTCTGTCCATTAAGTCCATAAGACAAAACAACTTGGCCAATCCTCATCAATTTCTAGAAAATACATGTTCACATTCCACATAAGAACTACACCCTTCCCCTGCACCAGGTTTTTTTCACCTAAGTGGATGATCAGCACTTCTGGACACCTGCCACCCTCAAGCATGACGTTTAGGCACTGTAACAGCTCCCTCCAGTGCATCCCACCTTTACTCTTCCACATAATTGGAAACAAGCGTTTATTTTATTGTATTGTAATGTATTGTATTAGATTATTTATAGAGTGCACTGTGACCAGAATGGTATCCTGGCGCTAGCTAGACCATTCAGTAAGGGCAAAGGAAAATGGGAGGGGTGTCAAAGTCCGAAAGACAGAGATTAGTCTTAAACAGAAGTTTAGCCTGATTTTCAGTGAGGGAAGAGCCAGGTTTTCAGAGATTTTCTAAACTTCAACAAGTCACTTTGACATCTTACTGAGGATGGCAGTTTGTTCCATATCTAAACCGCTTTCACCGTAAAGGCATGTCCTCCTTGTCAGACTTTGATGAATCTATGTTCTAGAATGTGGCCAATAGAAGGGATCTGCCAAGTATATATTTTCTTAGTCTGGCCAGTAAAAATGTTGGTCCCTTTTTCTGTAGTGCCTTAAAGACAATGCAGAGTGATTTAAATATAGTCCTCTATTTAATAGGCAGCCAATGGAGATCTTTGAGAGCACCAGATGCAGAAGAGTACTGGGGTCTGTTTAGAGTTAAATTTGCTGTGACTGTCTGAATATGTTCCAGTTTCTTTAATAGGTAACTAGGGGCTCCAAAAAGGAGGGCATTACAATAGTCCAACCTGCTTAGTTTAACACCTCTAGAAATCAGGGATCTAGCGGGGAAGTTAAGCATTGAGTACAGTTTCCTAAGCCCGCAAATCAATGCGAAGCAAGCCCCCACAACTCCATTAACATGCTTTTCCATAGAGAGGTCCTCATCTCTGGACCGCAGATGAGTTGCCCAGCAGGATTTCCATGGGTAGAGGCCAGAGATTGGGAGGTATAGATATTGATATAGTGCTAGAGGGGCAGCAAAGGAGCTTCATTTTGCTTCTGTTCATCTTAAGTAAGTTAGCATTCATCCAGTTAAATATATCCAAGATGCAGGCCTGGAAATTGCAATACAAGTCAGCCTGATTTTTATTTAATGTTCAAAATAATTGGGTATCATCTGCATAATTAATGAGCTTAATCTTGTGGGACTTAATGAGGGAGATTAGTGGTTTCATGTAGATAATAAATAAAATTGGGCTACGAGAGGAGACCTGAGGGACACCACTTTGAATCCTTCTTGATTTAGAGAGAAATGGGGGCAAGGATACAGCCTGACAACGGTCATCCAAATAAGACTATAGTCAGTTTAACATCGGGCCTCCAACACCCACTGACGATGGTCTAGTCAGGCGAGTGAGGTGGTTAACCGTGTCAAAAGCGGCTGATATGTCAAGGAGAACCAGTACTACTCGTTGTCCACTGTCTGTCATCTGCCGTATTTCATCAGTGGTGCAGATCAGCGCAGTCTAAGTTCCGTGACTCAGTCAAAAACCGAATTGCTCTTCTTCCAGCCATGAGTGATCATCTATAAATTTTACTAGCATGTAACTCAGTATTTTTATTGGGAAGAGTAGAAGGGACATTGGTCTAAAATTAGCTAGGACTGATGGGTCGGCCGAAGCAAGCTTTCTTCAGCAGTGGCTTAACTATAGCCCTTTTCTAGCAGTTAGGTACTGTATCAGTTTCAAGGGATTAATTACAAAGTTGTAGGAGGGGGCCTAACAGTTCATCTTCCCATCCTATCCATTGCATTGGTAGAAGGGGGGTGAGAGGTGATCCTGACTAAATGGATCTATACAATAACTTAAATACCTCTATAGAATCTTTGTCTCAACGTTGCTGAGGGAAGGTCCAATAGGTGGGGGCATACCATGTCAAGATGAACTGTTGGTGTTAGGAATAGAAATATTTAATTCACCGGGTATCTCAGTGTTTACTAGAATGATCTTAATCTTATTTTCAAACAACTCTGACAGGTTGTCACATAATTTCTGGGACAATATGTTTTCTAGCTTAAGACGGGGAGGGTTTGTGAGATCATTAAGTATTTCAAAAATCTGTTTTGCTTTATTGGAGGCTGCAATAATCAACTAACAATAATAGTTAGCTTTGGCTTTCCTGATCTTGTTTTTATAGTCATTTAGCACAGTTTTTAGATTAATTTTGAGATCTATTAGGTAATGGCGACGCCATTTCCTTTCTAATTGCCTGCAATTTAGTTTGGCCTGCTTCAGAGTAGCATCATAACAGGGGGGGCAATATACTTTTGCAAGGTTTTTGAATAGTCAGAGGTATCATTTCATCTAATGTCTGTGGGATCTCACTTTTGAACCTTTGATAATACTCTTCTATAGAATCTGAAGCAGAAAAGTGTACACAGTTACAAAGGATTTGGACTTGATTGTGGAAAGTATGTGCCATGCTCTATTTTCTACCAAATGTTTGATTGGCCATTTAACAAAGACCAATCAAATATTTTAAATAAATAAATTAAAGGTAATCAGTGAGAGATCAGTCTAACACAGAGGGATAACTTCCCTAACTGATAATAGACCTTCTGGGGAGAAAATGAGGTAAAGAGTATGGTGTACTATATGTGTCAGGCCTTGTATCTGTTATTGGCAACCGATAGTTTCACAGGTGTTCACCAGGGGGAAGGCAGTAAAATTCCAATTGTCCCTATAAAGAATACCAAGTCCACCCCCTTGTCTGGCAGTACAGGGTTTATGGAAGCCCCTAAATCCATCCGATATTAAGTTACTATGGGGTAACCCAGTATCCCTCAGAACATGGGCAATATTTCTAATATAAACAATAGTTCTGTCGGGTAAAAAGTAGTTCAAGCTTTAGAAAATGAATTCATACACTTTTCTTCACAGATTGCAGTATTAACTTGCTCTAAATAGACCAAACACAAACATGCCAATCCAAACGAACAAATAGGATAATAACAGATTATTTTATGAATTTAGTGTCATTCATAATTACCCTGTATTCAATACATACATTAGAAAGTTTTACAAAAACGGCGCATCAGAATAAGGTGATCATGATATTTGAGTTCAGTGATTTATCGTGCAGTGGTGAAATAAAACCAGTGACTTATATACAGGTGAAGGAAAGGTTGGGATAAGATGTTGGCCAAGACAGTATTCAATTGGAGATATTCCTCTGTGCCACTGCGGTTGGCGATTGCTATGGAATACTCTCTGTTGGTCCAAGGGTTTCTTTGTCGACATTTCGACCCTAGTGACGCCCGATTCGTGGGTGAGAGCGGGTCTTCATCAGGACGGGGGGGTGATGGGAGGGGGTGATGTCGCCTCTGGGGGGCCCGTGGGTGGAAAGAGGGGGGAGGGCGCGCACCCAGATTTCCACTGGATCTCAAAGGCTGAGTACTCAGATTTCAGTTCGTTTGGATTTGCATTTTTGTGTTTGGTCTATTTAGAGCAAGTTAATACTGCAATCTGTGAAAAAAGTGTATGAATTCATTTTCTAAAGCTTGAACTACTTTTTACCCAATAGAACTATTGTTTATCTTAAATCCATCCGAAGTCAAGCAATGAATTAATCTCTTCAGCATGTTTTGAAAGCAATCTGACGTTCAGCAGACCACATTTCAGCATATTCGCTGTCATTGTGTTGACACCATGGCTTTTAGGAGCAATAACATCGGCCATGGCGTTAGAGGTAGATCACTTACCAATGCCTAGAAGTTCATAATGGGTGAAACATATCTTTTCTTGCTAAGTTGAGGTTGCACCGACAGCATGGCTGGTGTGGCTGAAGTGTGGACAGGCGCAGGCGGGCTTGCCTTTGGCACCCCTCTGGCACACCCGCTGTGCGTACGCACCAGCCAGCTGTTTTGATAGCGTTTTAGCAAGATGGCGGATCCGATTCCTTACTGTACCACTGATGCACAAAATAAAAATGCAGTCAAAGTTACCAGCGCAAGAAGTTTAAAAGCTTTTTCAGAATAAAATGCCCCAGTTTATCAGATTTAATAACAATAATTAACTACAACAATTACAGTATGCTCTCAAAAATAGGTTGTGGGGTTATTCAGACCCAGATTTTCTCTGATGAGCTTGCACTTCTGCCCACTTGTTGAAGAGTGGCCCATGACCTGTAAGGCCATGTTCTCTCCGGCCACACCTGGCATGGAACCTGGAAAGAGACAAAGCAGATGTAAAGACAGCAAAACTTCTTGGCCCCCAGACGGTTTTCCACCCTCAATACCCCAACACACTGCCAATAGCAATCTGAAGACATACACCCCCAAGAACATCATTTCTTCATGCGTTCATCAGCGCCAATGCGGAAAGAATTTGTAACAATATCAGCGGGAGTAGCTCCAGCCTGACAAGGGATTTCTGCAATACCGGTAGAAGTTGAAAGCTGGTAATCTTCTTTCCAGATCTGTGCCTGACAACAAAATCCATGCTGTCTCCACAGCATATTGCCCAACAAATCTAGCACTTCATTGGGTATTGCCCCGGGTAACCTAGTGCATACCAGAATCAATCAGTTTTAGAAGCTAATGAGTAGACACACCAACGTACTGACGTCACAAACCACAGGCACAAAGTTGTTGCCAGCCACAGTGCTATAACACCGTGCTGAGACCAGCCCCAAAAGCCCACTACCTATTACTCTTTTACAGCCAGTGCCCGGAGCTCAGAGTAGGTGAGCACATCTAGTTGGCCTCATTCGATTTATGGCGTTGAGGAAAGCAGGGCGGGCATGAGGACAGGGAGAGCAGCTGCCACTGGACCCAGAGTCTAATGCCTGCCTGTTTGAGGGCCTGCACTACACCAGCGAGTTGAGGGCATCGAGGAAGGTGGTGAGTCATAAGCAGCAGCAGACAGTGTGAGTAGGCAGCATGCGTGGATTGGGAATGCAGAGAGTGAGGTCTGTTTCCTGAGCACTAGGCTGCTGCTTTGTCCCCATTGTGTGGAGGCAGTGCAGCTTGCGCATGCTGCGACATCCGATACTAGCCTTCGCCCCACCCCACCACAACACACAGCAAATGTTGCGACATGAATAACAGGCAAACATAAGCAGTGGAGGTGGTCTATGTCCTTTGGAGGGCTGAGGAGAGGCTTGAGGGGTGCCCCAACACAGTCCATCTCCTAGGCTTGCTTGTGCCTCTACCCTACCCACTTCATGAGTTATGTACTGTTGGGGAAAAGGTGGCACCCAACAATTTACATTTCAAGGCAGAGGGAGAAGTCAACTGGGCCACCCTGGCCTTATGAACCTGTCCAATGAGACTGCAAGCAGGGAGTCCTCAAAGAGTAGTAAAGGTAGCTACACGCAAGAACCCCAGGGCCCAATCGGGCAGAAACTTGCAGCATAGAGCCCAGTGGAGGGCAGGGGCAGAGGAGGTAGGAACTAAGTGTGAATTGCACAAAAGGTCAACAGTGCAAGGCTTTCACAAACGCCCATTAAAGCTCAGCCCTTTCACACAGTGGACAGTTCAGCTGAAAGAAATCAAAGCAATCAGGAAACCTAAGGTACGGGAGGACTTTTGCCCTGGTCATTGGAAGCTTTCCCCCGAAGTCTTCCCCCAAACAGGTCTCTATCAATGCCCAGAAGGAGGTCCCAGAAAATAGCAACTACTGCAAAGGCAACAAGGATAGTGGCAAAGGGAAAGCAGTATTACTCAGAGACTGACCCCTTCCCTTGGGCATCAACACAAGCTTGTATGAGTCAGATAGGGAGCGGTACCCATTACAATCTTTCCGAGTTCGGAATAGCTTAAGTAATAATGGCAGACAGGAAGGGGGGATTGTGGCCTTTATTAAACGGCTGGGCATTGTATTACACTCAACAAAGTGAAACAAGCAACTGCGATAAAAAACACCCTTTCCAAACTACACAAGCGGGCTCAAGGAGACACAGGGAGGACGTACACCGTAGGGGTAGGAAAAGTTTCAGGACCTGGCAAAGGCTAAAGGACCTCAATGGGTCAATCTCAATAATTGAGTTATCATCAGCTTTAACTAACCCTCCTGCAACTCCGGGAGCAGGGTAGAACTCAGACAAAATAGCCTTGTTCCATTCAGCACAACAGTTGGGCACCTCAGTCCTTGTAGAGAAATACCATGGCTCACATCCATCATAATCCCACTGAGCAGTTTGATGGGAATGGCACAACAGAAGTAACTAACAAAGTCTTTAATATTTTCCCAACTTTTCCGCCTTTCAAACTCTTGGATGCTCAGGACAAATTGTTTAGGCTGATTGACTCCCTGTTGGCAGCCACAAACGCGTTTACGTGGCAATCACAAACATTAGAGCTACAAATGGAAACACTTGAAATAATGTTGTTGGCCATGGTAAACATGGCAAGAAAAATCAATACACTCTGCAAAGAAAACAAAAGCACAAATCTGCTGACAGATTGTGTGTGCCCCAAAATTGTTGACAAACTAGGATCACTTCCATCAATCCTAGTCACCATTGTAGCTGAATTAAAACTGACAAATGATAGGTGGCTCCACTTTCATAACACTAGACCTAAAATGTGAGGCACACAGATAAAGGTCATTCCTTGTTGAATGCTGCTCTAAAAACAAACAAATTAATGCAAATAGGGCAATATGGTTCGTCCCAATCCACTCACTTCCGCAAGGACCAGTCTGTAAACAACTACCGTCCTCCAAGGTTAACAACTACTCTATAGAAAGTGTAGAATCATTCAACATAGACAGCAACCAGTGGAATATGTTGGTGAAAATAGTTCCCCTGATAGCTACAAATCTTCTTACCTGGCAGCCTTGGCAAAGTATTACTTCCAGGTAACAACAGCACCTGATAACTCAATTAAGTCAGTAGTAAGAACAATATTCATAAGTGCCAACTTTCTTTTAGCGAGGAATTTAGAACTAACAATGGGATCCCTGCCACTAGTCTTGGAAAATTGGGACGCAAACCTGATCAATTATCCGTTCCTCAAAACTGCAATAAGGAAACAACTGCACACCCAATCCGTGAACAGGACATGGAAGCTCTGTCAGATAAAGCTCCACTTGAATCCCTGAAAGATCCCCAACAGAATATCCAAGTCAAACTCCATTGTTATCAGGTGATGGGCAAAAGTGCACTACATCTAATTTTAGCAGCATGACTAGTACTACTCCCAATCAGGAAAATAAACACATCATGGAAAGGAGCCTGAAAACATTACCACCTATCAATTGTGCAACTATAAACGAGAGTCCTTAGCGAACTTGTTACTATGTTTCCCCACTTTGCTACATGGACGTCAAACTTTACTGATGTTGTTCTCTTTTTTATATTCTTTTGGAATCTGAAACTGAGATGGCCTAATTTGCTAAATTCATTTAGTTACGGCACAACTGGCTAAGGAATAGGATTAACCAACAACCATAGCAGTGACACCGCCTGTTGTCCAGAACTGGCAGGGTGCAACAGAGAGGTCAGTCTCTTTGGAAATCATATGAAATTGTACATCTGCAGTCTTGGACAATTGGTTGGCTTGATCAGGAACACCAAAGCCACCTGTTGCATGCCAGCAGTCCATCTGCACTTTAAAGTTTTCTATTCTGTCCCGTACTGGCCTCCACTTTTGCTCCCTAGATCATGCCCAGTAATTGCTACTTGCACTCTAACTGCATGCCCAAGGATTTTTATATAATTTCCTCTACACCTTCGATCCTTATCCCTGGACACTTCAATTTTATTCTGGGAAAAACGACTTAGTATGTTTGTTTTGGACTTATATTTTTTTAAGTATATTTTTTAGGTCTTTGTACTGAAAGTTTGAATATTTGTAGGCATTTTGTAATGATTGTAAGCAATCACACAATAAAAAACATGTCATTGTACTGCGTGCAGAACAACCCTCTTTTCCTATGGCCTTTTGTCTGTCATTCAGCTACAGAGCCTGACGTCTCATATACCCCTCCTCTGGGAAACATCCTCCCACAGCACCTCTTCCTGGCCCCTGCCTCCCAACAATCGGAAACCCAGAAATCGCCTAAGAACATCCAAGACATATTTACCGAGAGTTATCGGTCTCCACTTCTGCAATTTTAGAAATTGCGCACCCCTGGCTGACTGCTTGTTTACCACCTTGATTACAGACATGTTGTCCATTCTAAAAAAGGACCTTCTTGTGTGCCAACTCTGCGCCCTACGATGTCACCGCTACCAGTAAGGGGAACAGCTCTAAAAAGGCAATTCTCCCTCCCCCTTAGCCCAGTTCACTGGCCACAGCTCTGTGCACCACCTTCTCTGCAAAAAAAAGTCAAACCCACACTCTAGGCCACGTCAAAAAATATCTGTACATCCCAGTTCAGGTCATTAGGCCTTGCTACTAGAATCCCATTGAAAGGGTGCAAGAAAAAATACCACATCTGGATCTCCTCTTTTACCCCTGCGGAGAGCCTTACATGATCATGAGGTAATGAAAGACCTGAAAGGCCGAGCACCACCCTTCTGCTAAAAGTCCTTTCTGCCCTTACCACCCTACAAAGCGAAGTTCAGGTGGCCTAAAAGTACTTCTAACTCACCCACTTTCACCTTCTCTCGTGCGAGTATGCATTAAAAAGACTTGAAACATCTTCTCTTTTTTCTCCTGTGGCAACCATGCCTCAATTTAAATTTAAAAAAAGAATATAATTGTTTGCGGACCCACACTTTTTATAGCCCTGAAGGCCTCCCAAGGCACCAATGAGTTCCTGGAACCTTGCTAATAACAGACTGTCTTCGAGCTGGGTGCCCCCACAAAAAAGATATCGTCCAGTTAGTGGATTACCAACTGATAGCCCCCTCAACCTCAGGATTCACCAGAAGAAGAAGAAAAGCTGACTTCACATTACATTTTGCCATTAGAGCTAGTGGGCCTACCATCACGACCAGTGACATGGCCATATCCACTGAAGAATTTGACACTAAAGCCTCTTCTTCCACAATAAAATCATTCACTGACCCCCTTTCTGGACATAACAAGTGTTGGATCAGGAGAAGCTGCCCCTGTTCCTTTTTCGGCAGCAACCATATCTGAGAAACAATGAAATCCATTGGCCAGTTATAAAAGGGGCCCGCTATTCTGATCTCTGATATGTCCTTCTTTCTCCAATTTGTGTTGAACCACCCACTTGTGCTCTTTCGGTGGCCTCAAGTTTTCCCCACACCTTGGACCCTCGTAACTGAAAAAAATACCCCATCTGAACCGTTCTCCCAGAATCTCTTTTTCTTCCAGAAGTCCATAGATTTCCAGCCAGTACTCAAAACTGTCCGGAGTATAAGCCTTTTGGACCAGATCCCTAGGCCATCTCCCCACCCCGGTCGCAGGAAAAATGCTGCTGCTGGTGTGTTTGCTGCTGCTATTGGCTGAATCCCTGTCCCTGCTGGACTCCTCCCGCCCTGAAGAGTTAATGAGGGGGTGCCTACCATGCACTTAGAGCACTAGTTACGGAATTTACAATATTCTTGAGTGCATATCTCTTTATTAATGTCCCACCAGGTATACCCATCTCTGTTTTGGCAGTGGAACCCACCGATCCCCTGGTGAGGCGCCCCTGAAATGGCTGGTACATGATAGGCAAGCCACTTGCCATAAAGATGTTTTTTCCTAGCTTAGCTGCCCCCTTGGTGTGCTGTTACAGACCTGAGTCCAATAGCCTCAAATTCCCCCTGGGGTCCCACGCTATTCTCGGCAGATATTTCTCAGTGTACCTGACCTATGCATAACTTCACCCCGAAATGTGTGCTTTCTGGATAATGTCCATGTACTTAAACATGGCCATGTAGTGCTCAGAATACTTTTCATAATAGACGTTAGCGTACATTAAGAATGCAGCGGTCAGATTCTCAATCATTAGGGGTACTTGTGGTTGCTCATATTCCTCCTGCTTTGAGCCCTCTTTGGAGCTCACCTACCTATGCAGCAATTTAAACATTTCAACATACTCCCCTTTCCATTTTTGTGGCTAACATTAAATACACTCCCAACGGCTTTGTGACCCCCATACATGGCAGACTCTTTATCTTAAGGGCTTTGCTATCCAGGGCTTCTTTTTTTGTTCCCTTCTCCTAGTTACCCTCCCTACTGCCTGGTCCCTACCGGTAGATGCTCCTTTCCCAACCGCTCCACCTTGAACTCTTCTCAAACTTTCCTGCTTTTCTTTAGTGCCCACGTCTATATCAGTAACATACTTCCCCTTATGCAGCCGCACCCCTGCCCTGCTCTGCATCCCTCCGCATTCACTCCTGGGGATACCATTATTGGGCCCACTGCTTTACCTGGCTCAAAGAACAGTACCAGTACTGTTCTTGCAGCCTCGCCAGGGGCCTCTGTACTTCCAAAGTCCCAGTTGTCTGCTCAGATCTTGCCTGAAACACACAGGACATGGCATTAGTTGTACCCCCACCCCTTTCTCTGCTCCTGGGTTCCTCATCCCGCACCTCACTTTTCTCCAGGATTCACAACATCACCCCAACTGGGACCCGCATCCAGCTTGCAAACCGATACTGTTCTGGGGCTGGTAGGGTGACGGTGCAATGCCCAGGGGGGGTGAAATTAGTGCACTATTCCGCTCTGCCTGCGCTACTCACCTGCTTGACAGAGAACAATCTAGACCTACCAACCAGAGACGCTGATGAGGTCATACTGGACCTTCTCGCTTCTGCCTCAAAGAGATCCCTCAGTGACATCAGGTGAACAGCACAGGACACAATCATCTCTACTGAGCCTGGAAAGTTGCCCGATGCAGACCCTGCAATAAAGAGGACAGGACTGGTGTGCTGTAACCCTGCACCAGCCACAAACGCACCTCCACCCTTAATGGGCCCCAAATCAGCTAAATACACTCAAATGCATCCAAAATCTCCTTGTAAACCTCCTGCTCCTCCACAAACCCCTCCCAGCCGAGGATGTTGTGCCTATGGCCTCCTCAACTCCCTCATCCTCTTCCCCACTCACTTCCCATGACTCTCTCTGCTGCCTACCATGCTCAAACACTCCCTTAAAACCAAGGACCACATATTCTCCCTGTCCCCTAAAACCCCAAGAACACCCAGCCCCCCACCTATCTGAGCCACCTGTGAGGCCCTCTGCGCCCCCGTCTCAAATACTAATCCAGCTGTGACACCATGTCCCTCCTGCCAGTACCTAGCTCAGCCCATGAGAACCCCTCTTTGCCAGAGGTCTCAGCATATGCCCCCTGCCTTTTCATTACCTCTGTGCTCAGCCACACATCCTTGGCTTTCCATCGGCAGTCTGTCATCTCCTCCACCCATTCAACCTGCCTGATCATCACTATGAGCCTCTCCCCCTTCCATATGCCTCACGCCCCAGTACACATCATCAGGCATAATGCATCCTTCTCCCCCCTCAGATGTCACTCTGAGGGCTCAGCATTCCACTCTGCTGCCAGGAGCAACGCGAGAGACAATGCGTGCTTCTTGGCTCGGCCCCATACGTCAATTACCTTGTCCTTCACATGTGTCTCAGAAGATACTGCCCGCTTCCCAAGCTGCCCCTTTCTTGCACCCACAAACACCTGTATGATGGCTGATGCCTCCTTTTCTTGAGTGTCGATGGCCACAGCACTCTAGTCCTGGTCACCCTGGCATTGCAACCTCAGCACTGCGTCGCCCTCCTCCCTCGGCCCTGCCCCTACCCGAAATGCTGCCTCGCTCACAGGCACTACTGCTCAGCCGAAATCTGTGCTGCCAGCAGCACAGGCCTGACTCATCACTGCCCCATGAGCGGCCACTCTCCTGCACATAGAGCAGCTCCTCAAACCTACACTCACAGGGACCTGACTCAGCCCTCGATGCTGGCTGTGTTTCTGCGTGGGGCGCAGACAACGCCACCTCACTGCATCGCCTGATAAGAATGGACCTGGGCACACATATATAGTAATTGATTCAATGATCACAATTCTTCTAGAGACATATAATACAGTCCAGGCGGTGGAGTAGTTGTACTTGATCTTGTCTGTTTATTAATCAGGCAGATGGTATACTTTTTACAGACAGCCAGCCGACACGTGTTTCGTTGTGGAAAACAATGTTCAACAATTCTTCAGGGCTGGGAAATACAAAAAAATGAACTCAGGAAGGACAAAGCAACTCAGTGTCCACAAATCTCTAAAAGCAAATGATATTACAAAAACCCACTATTCTGGAGTACCCACAAAAATCTCATGTGAACCATTGAATGACCGTGGGGAAACCAAAAACACACAACACCCAGCACGCGTGGAGACCAATTAAGCTAAAATATCAATGACGAAGAAGGAAAAAAACAACTAGTGATTTGCAAATTAATAAATATTCTTTGGGTGATATTGTCAGTTTTAGTGCATGTAATGTTACTGTTTTGTCATCACCTGAAAGGTAGAAGTGAAAATCACCTTTGAGCGGTATACACCCAACCACCAAAAGATAATTCACAATCAAGTATTATTCAAGACAATACCTCTATGGCTGGATTCTAAAACCTTGTTTGGGCTATTAGAATAAAGAGAGAAAGAAAGAAAAACAACGGAGAGAGAAAAGAATAGAGGAGAAAACGAAGTAGTGTTTTAGTCTCTCTACTTCAGTAAAATAACCCGCAAATTCCTAAAACCATATGTCATAATCATGGATCTACGCTTAACCTTCCTCCGGTACACTTACCTGCAATATTTCCTACGCTTCAAGTCCTTTTGGTTACCCCGCCGGGTTGGAAGTATGTTGTTAAAAAAACAATAAAAATTATTTTGAAATAAAAAAATATTTAAAAAAAGAATCCATACTATCAATACCATCCATCCTTACTATCAATTAAAGGCTACATTGTGGTGCATCCAGAAAGTGATGAAACAATAGCAGAACAAAAAGGTTAAATACAGATGCCAACTAGCTAAAAAGGTACCACATCACATGGAACTTATAAAGAATGTGGAGTAGAGAAGCCTGGTGGAATAAACTTGCTATGCTGTAAAACACATGAATAAAAGAGGTGTGAGCTGACAGGGGGACACCAGAGTGGGGAGCCAAGCCCAGGCCCCACAAACACAGCAGGTGAACATCAAGCCACTGAGGTAAGTGAAGAATGTATTCCTCTCTCAATGCGTGCTGCATTCTACAGCACACATTGAAAGAGGAAACCACCGGTAGTGATTGTTTTTTGTACAGGAAGGTGCCCCTTCCTGCACAAAAATATTCTCCCCACGACGCAGGCATCCTTACACCATGGTGCAAGGGTGCCTGCGTCAGCACCTGGCTGCAGTTTGTACACCAGCACAGGGGGAAGCACAGAGATGCAACATATTCTTGTAAATATGTCGCATCCCTGTGCTTCGGAAGTGCTGCAGCGTGGCGCAGCCAATGAGCTTGCAGTTCCATGCTGCGGCGCTTCCTTGTAGATCTGCCTAGCAAGGTGCAACGAGGAGAATTTTTTTATTTCTCCCCGTTTATTCCTCTCTCAATGCGTGCTGCATTCTACAGCACACATTGAAAGAGGAAACCACCGGTAGTGATTGTTTTTTGTACAGGAAGGTGCCCCTTCCTGCACAAAAATAATCTCCCCACGACGCAGGCATCCTTACACCATAGTGCAAGGGTGCCTGAGCCAGCGCTTAGCGGCAGTTTGTGCATCAGCACAGGGGGAAACACAGACATGCAATATATTCTTGTAAATAGATTGCATCCCTGTGCTTCGGAAGTACTGCAGCGTGGCGCCAAAGAGCTTGCAGTTCCACCCTGCGGCGCTTCCTTGTAGATCTGCCCCGATATTATTAGTAACATAGAAATATAAAAGTGTATCACCAAGAAAAAGATGTAATAGTGGGTATGGCAAAATTGTGAAATTACTCTCACAAAATTACCTGGAGTATCGGAAACAATATGTGAAATTACATGTAAATTGTGCAAACTGCACGTTAGTATATCTCAACTGCAAATTGACCTCGAATACATATCCTGTGTTCAAAAGTAACTTGACATAGCAGCAAAAGGACTGGTTCAGGAGATAAATGTATTTTGCAGCAGTTTTTCTTCTAGACCTTGACATTTTTTTAACAATATATCAGTCAGTCAATCAGTCATAAAGAAAGTGTATCTAGACCGTAGTCATTAAAGCATCAAAAAAAATCTAAATATACATTCTTAAAGCTTAAATAATGAATCAAGAGAGGACGAGGAGTCTCTAATAAATAAAGTTACGCATTGGATTAGAAACAAACGCCAATGCCGTTCTATAATTAGAACCGACATCTTAAAAGCAGAACATCTCAGGCAAGAATCAGGGAACCTAATGACGTAAAATTCACTTTCCGCACCAAAACTATTGTAGACAATTTAATAACTATGAATCTAAGAACACATTCACTTTTCCACTCAACAATCAGCTTTAGATCAACAAAAACATCAGCAGCAGAGAAAAATAATCGATTGCTAACACCTGAAGGGACACATAGTTTAGAATCAGTTGATTGACTATAGGTACGGCCTAGAGGGACTCTACCCAAGGGCAGCTCTCATAGCGATATAAACTTGAGGCCCCCGAGTCCAGAGCAAGATGCCCTTGTTTTATATGATGCTGTTTTACGCAGGAAGCATCTACAAGATCTGCTAACAATTCCAATGAACACTGACAACAGGCAGAGTTCCCTAAGTAGAACTCCACATAGGCCACCCCCTCAATTCAGCTCCAAAAACCCTGTCTTGGAACATAGCTGGGCTAGACCATAAACTTTCTGATCCAGAATGGCAGGCCTATGTTAATACATTTGACCTGTGCCTATTTCAGGAGACATGAGCGGTTGAGCCTTTACACAAATTAGGCTACAGAACCTTCCATATAGGGGCCATTCCATTGAAGAGAGGAAGACCATCGGGTGGGTTGATCATCTCAGTAAAAATTACTTTAAACACTAAAATAGAGATAGTGAACTCTGGTTCCAAGGACATGTTAGGAATAAAGTCAAGACCTAAGAAGGGATCACTGACACACCTATTTAACATATACAACACATGTAACATATACCTAAGACCAAGGGGATGTACAAAGGAAGGACTGGGCATCCGTCAACTTGAGGAAGTGCTTGACAGCATTGAGCCATATGGAGCGGTCCTTGTTCGCGGCGATTTTAATTGCTGCTACGAACCGATGTCTGGAATGAACACGATCTTCCACGAGGAAGACGTGGCCAGAGGAATTCCTCTACTTGTAACAAACAAAAAGGTGGCATGCTGTACATCAGCAACTCAAATATTGCACTTTACCATTGAAAGAGGGCTAAGGGCATGTAATGGGCGGTTCCCTTCTAATAATGAGGGCTTGAATACTTTTACTATAGGAAATGCCACCTCCTGTATTGATTATGTGATGGTAAGCATAGCATATTGGAACCAAATCCAAGATTTTAGGGTTAACAAAAGATGTGAAAGTGATCATGTCCCATTATGTTTAGATCTAGAGGGGAGCTGGTTTGCTAAACACTCATTTAACCTAACAAACTGGAGAGATAAGATTCGGCTTCCATCAGTAAGTAATAACCCGAAATCTGTCAAATGTCCAACAATATTGGATCAGGTCGAGACCCTCACTAACATATATAACAACTTCTGCGAGCTACTAACAGGCTATGCAGAATCACGCCTGGGGACCATTAAGTTCAACCAAAACCCAGAGGAGTACAGATAAACCAAGATCGCGACCAGAATCCTCAAATCCATGGTTTAGTAAGGAATGTGCCAACGCCACAAGCAGACTCCTTGCGGCTTTAAAATATAAAGATGTAATCCAGACCAGATTTGAAAGATCTAACTACAAAAAAGTAAGAATGAATGCCCTGAGTGACTGGGAGGAAGCCAGCTGGAGTGATTTCATTGTAGCCGCAAAAACCAGAGACCAATAAAAATTTTGGAAATTATTAGCACAGGGGAACACAGCAAGTAAGGTGACCACTGATAATTTTTTGCATCCTGGCACACGATGCAGACATTTTCCACACTGTATGCTGCACCAGAGTCCTCGCTGAAGTGCCCTTGCCTGAAGTACACATTAAACACCTTAAATTCAGTTTGGAGGACACTAAGATAGCTATAGATAGCTCAAAGTCAGCAAAGGTACCTGGCCCGATAAAATTCCCGGGGACCTTTTGAAACATGCCTCAGATGTTTGGGCTCCATACATGAATCAATTGTGCAACGCAATAGCTAGGGGAGATCCCATCCCAGAAACCTGGAAGGGGGCTGAGATTGTAGGGACGACCCAGCAAACTACAGGCCTATCAGCTTAATAGATATCACCCAAAGGGTGTATGCCAAACAACTTCTGGCCAAGTTAAATGCTTGGATAGAAGAGAAAGATATCCTCTCACCTTTTCAGGCTGGCTTTAGACAGAGAAAAAGCACAATTGACCAAGTATTTAGACTTTTTAGTATAGCCTGGTAGTACACAATGATAAAACATTGACACATATGTTTCCTTCATAGATTTGAAGGCTGCTTTTGACTCTATTCCCAGAGATCTTTTATGGAAATCATTACAAAGGCAGGGAGTCCCAGAGAAGATTTTAGATAAGATTATAAGGCTTCACGACGGGAACTCTGCAAAGGTCCGCTGGGGCCACGGAGGGGAGCTGACGGAGGAAATCCCAATAAGGAGAGGGCTGTGCCAGGGCTGCCTCCTGGCGCCAACCCTGTTTCTACTATATGTAAATGATATGGTAGCGCACCTGCACTCAGCCCTACATGACTCCCCTAAGCTTGGAGGCCCTTATACTGCGCCCTTACCTTCCCAGAAGGCACAATATTGTTGTCACAAACACCAAGTGGTCTCCAAAATTTACTTGATAGCCTAGATAATTATTGTAAGACAAAAGGTCTTGAGATAAGCCCCAACAAAAGAAGCACATGGCTATCAATCCACACAAAAAGTTCCAGAAAAGATTAGTACTGAATGGGGTGCTTTTGGAATGTGTCCCCAGCTTTGTATAACTAGGTGTTACATTAGACTCAAAACTTACATGGAACTATCAAATAAATAAGTCGAGTACAATCCTAACGCAGAACTCTATTCCTATAGTGAAGAAACAGCACTCCACTTTATCAAAGGCCTTTGCCCCCACACTAGAAGTTTGTAAAGCTAGAGTCCAATCTGCTACACTCTATGGATCTGAGCTATTGGGAGGAGAAAATCTTCAGCCTCTTATCACTGGGGAAAACAAAATCATTAGAATGCTTACACGCTAGCCCAAAAACACCCCGATGATCCCTCTTACATATGATATAGGGATAAAAAGACTAGTACATCTAGCTGTATGGAGGCTACTGGCCTATTGGATTAGAAAATGGACAACTGAGGAATTAGAGATTTATAGGCAGACTCCGAGGGAGTAATTGCATCTGGACGAATTTGTCACCTTTCCCTGGTTGGCCCACATCCATAAATAGCTCACTGATTTGGATTTGAGCTGCTACTGGGTAACCACAAGCTTGCTGACCCCTGATTCAAAGAGAGTGATCAGGTCCATATATTGGAAATTTATAATGCACAAAGTCAGTTTAAATCCTGAGTTGGAGAGATTGACTATTCAATTCCTGTCTTTTAAATTGACCCCGAGTTTTGAGCCCTTTCTAGACAAGATTCAACCCCAATTGGCAAAGTCACTCTATATGAAATTTAGATTTGAAATACTACAAGTCAATGCTTTTACAGCTAAATGGGCAAATTTCCGGGTGACAGCTAATGATTCTAAATGCTCACTGTGTACACTAGGTGCCAATGAGGACATTGCGCTTGTTCTATTCTTCTGCGCAGCATATGCTACCACCAAATGCAAGTGGATTAAGCCACTGTGCAGAAGTTTGAACATCAGGAGCTATTTAGAGTCATTTAGAATGCTAAAATCTGATAGTTGCCAACTTATTGTATTCGGTGTCAGCAAATTTTTGGTGGCTGCCAGTCACATAAGATATAGGAATGGGCTTAAATTTTTTGTTTTACAAATATTGACATTTAGAATCTTACATGTGCTTTAATTTTTTATGGTCTTAGATTGAATCATCTGACAATTTTAGCAGTAAATGAGCTTAAATTGGTGCTGCATGCGATAATTGAATAGTTAGCTTTGTACTGTATTGGCAATAATTTTAATCAAACTATGTGCAATTGGGGCGAGGACCAAAAGGAGAAAAATCTAAAGTGTATATATGTCTTGTATTTTAGTCCCTTGTAATTGATATATGTTTTTACGTTTGCATTAGATGGATGAAATTTACATGCTTTGATGATTCTTGGAATAGAATAAAGATTTTTGACTTGGCACATTCTTAAAAAATATGCATTACAACCCATAATGAAACCCCACAAAAACAAGAATCTACCTAATAAACTTTCTATATTTTATTAAAACAAACACATGATTAAAAGTCCTTTAAAACTCTTTTACCACTTCCAAAACATTTTCCTATTGCACATAATGCATCCAAATATATAATAACAACTAAGAGTTCAATTGCTAGTCTATCCTCAATAATGCCATATTTAAAATAAATAGGTCTTTGAAAAACTTTTCGGGCATAAATAGGTAATGACATTCTAGGAATATATGTAAGATGTCATAATCTACATTTAGTTTACAAGTTAGTATCTACCATTTCTTTTTTCACCTTTCCATTTTTAAAATAGACCAATTCTAAATTTTAACAACAAATAAAAATAGAGGAATTCTGTAGAGCATCTATATCAGGAAACCATTTCTCATGTTTGCTAAGTAGAAAACACACAACCTGTTCAGGATTTGACACCGAAGTACCTTAGATCATATTCTCTTGTATGTTTTTGCAGATTGTACAGAGTTTTTCCTTTGAAGTGCATATTTGTAAATGTTGGCCATCTATGTTTAATCCCAGTCTCTTACATATAACATTTTTGTGAAGCCCCTTTGCCCAGTTCAACTCACTCAGTACAATCTCTTTTTAAGTCTTGCCTAGCGAAGCAGCGCATGCCCTGATCACCTTGGTGAGACCTATTGTCGTCGGTGTCTCTGCCGAAGAGGGACAGGAGATGTACACACATACGGACAGGAGATGTGCACTCCGTATGTGTGCACATCTCCTGTCCCCGCGTAGGGTTGGCGTTCTACACAGCGCATGCATGGCGCGCTTTCACTTTCCCTCCCTCCCCCGTACTCCTAGTTAGTTTCAGTGTTGCTTGTACCCATTCCCCTCCTGTTGTTCGTGTTCTCCTTCATCCTGCTTATTAACTCAACGGAAAGGTCCTGGGACAACATTAACGTAGTGGCATATACTTTTCTCCCACTGTTGTTGGCAGGTGCCGCCGCTCTCGTTGGTTTTACATTCCTCTAGTTCCGTTTTCAGGAATTATACTGACCGCAGTCGGGTGTCAGCGCGTGAAGCTAAACTGTCCACGTCAGTAAGTCCGTGAAAATATCGATTGTGCCCACATTTGAAAGTGGCAACCAGCATGACCCACCAAAACTCTGCTGTGTTCATGGTTCATCTCCCAGTGTTATATTATGGTAGACCAGTGTCCGAGGGCAATGGACACGTCTTCACAAATGAACGCGCTGCCACTCAAGGTATATATAAAATAGCGATTGTGATCACATTTTAAAGTGGCAACCAGCCACACCCCTAATTACCTTAGCCATGCCCCTTTGAGAGACCCCCCAATTTTTTCATCCCACTTAAAGCCCTGGTGGGTCCCCTTGAGTGGCTGCACGTTCATGCGTGAGGACGTGTCCATTGCCCTCGGACGCCAGTCAATTGTAAGCAATCAAAACAGACATGTACAGTGAAACGGAAACATCTCCTCTCATTTGAGTAAATTCCTCAGCTGACTTAGAATGTGCAAAAATATTTTCCGACTGTAGATGACAGTGCACTACCACATGGTGCTTTAGTTATATTTATTTTTACAAAATCACCCGCCTCAGTACGTTAAAGAAAGGTGGGTTGTGAAAGTATTGTTGATCTAAAAGGTTTGGGAAGTATTCTACTAGAGTCTAGCATATTGCCTTGTCTTCCTAAAATAAAAATAAAGTTGAAAAGCTCCAACCTTCCCAATAAAATTAAAATGCTTTTTTCTGTGAGAAGTAAAGAAAATTGTTCTTAATGTGTATATTTCCCTGATGTATACTTGTTTCCATCTCTTTGTATATTGTTTTGAGGTTCAAAACATATAAATTGCTTAGGCGGGGGTCCACAGCTTCCAGTAGTGATTCAATATGGGGTCCTCGGAAGTCAAAATGTTAAGAAATGCTTAGAACACACCAAAATACACTAAAAGCAGATTAACCAAATACATTTGATGTGTGTGGCAATTTCCCAGTGTAATATGGAAAAATATGTTTTTTTACTTTCTTCACATTTTTTAAGTAGGGAGGGCTCACTTTCTTGATAAAATCATCATAGTTCTATGGGTGTCGCCTGCAGAGTTCATGGCTGTGTAACCAGTTCAAATGTTTCCCAACAGTGCACCTTAGTGGCAAAATAAATTATGGTAACCTGAACAACTACATATAAAAACAAGCATTTACAATGCAATATGTCTCACATTTATGCAACTTTGAGCTATTGGCATTGTAAATGACAATGCCTTTTATTTAGTTTTTGGTTTTTAAAAAATAATGTAAAAGGCATTGTCATTTACAATGCCAATAGCTCAAAATCCCGTAAATGCGAGAGCTATTGCATTGCAAATGCTTGTTTGAAGAGGTTGGAGATCTTTGGCTATTCCCCGCTTTTCAAACGTTACCAGACTCTTACCACCTCTGCTAATGCCAGATAACTCCAGGATGTTTCATTTGCTTCAATTCTGAAGGCCTGACTTAGGCAACAGCAATAAGCTTTTTAAGCACTTCCTTACTTCCTTCTCCAAATCATGTTTGCCAGTAAGACTTCACAATTCCACCTCTTACTGAAACTGTTGATGAATCAAAGCAGCGTAAGCAATCACGGCTGGTCTAAGAGTTGACCCCCCCATGGTCTTTGTAATTTTTTAAGTCCCCCCACCGAAGGGAGTGCACTTAAATTTTAGTGATTCTATTTCTTCTCTTCACAGTAACTTCTCCTCGAACCATACCCCGAGATGTTTATATTTATTAACTCTCTCTATTTTGCTGATTCCTAAATGCCAGCTATACCTTACTGACTTTACAGATCATCTCCCAAATGCTAGTACTTTGGTCTTATCAATATGTACTAGCAATTTTTTCTTGCTACAAAATTATTTAAAAATGTCTAACTTCCTCTGTAGACCTACCTCAGTCACATGAAAAATGACAAGATTGTCTGCATGTGGAAGGCAAGCGATATGCGTACCATAAATCTTTGGGGTCACGCCATTGGACATCGCGGATAGATCAGGTAAAAAGAAGTAAAATAATAGAGGGGCCAGCACACAGCCCTGCTGAAGTCATTACTGATTTGTAGTTGGAAGCTCAGACTTCCTTCTTTGTCAATAATTACCTGCGCCCACTTCTGACTATGTAATTCCTTTAACACATGGAAGAGACTAATTAGGACCTCTAAATTTATTAATGTTTTGCATAAGGGTTTCAAATCTACCAACTCAAAACACGCTTGAAAATACATGAAGCAAGAGAACAGATTGCCCATTAGCTCTATGACTTTAAGCCAATAACCATTGGCTAAAACAATGATCTACTGTGGGATGTCCTTCCTTAAACCCTCACTGTTTTATGACGATGATATCATTTATTTCGAACTATTTTTTTTTGTCAAATTTCTTTTTATTGAGATTTATAGCACAAAAAAGTTGCAACACAGGCCAGTTATGCTCGAATTACAGAACCATAAGAAGTAATCTCGGAGCTGTTGTAATATACAGTGTTCCTCTATATCTCATTGATCTCATCCAGACTTTTTCCTTGACGTGCATTACTAGCCTTCAGAGCCTAAGTAAACAAAAATATTTCCCCTTAAACAACTCCTTCCCTGTCTTATCCCACCCCTCCCTTGTAAACCAACCAAAAAAGAAAATAAATCAAAGTTTTGCAAGGAACCAAGGAGTGTTGACCGTGGTGTTACGCTATGCATGGATATCTGTGTTTGGTTAGATATGCTGCTCAGTACTGGTAGAGATGGAATGCTCGTATGCTGGAGGAGCTGACCACAATAGATATGCCCCTGGAGAGATAACTAATGAGGGTACCCCAAGCATATTCAAAGTTCTTGAAATCATCTCTAAATATATCACTCATTCTTTCCATTATGACTGCCTGCCATAGTCGGGCATGCAATTGTGTTGGTGTGGGGGCCTCCCTCGTCTTCAATACTGCAGCTATCAACATGTTTCGCCACTGCTAAGCAAAGCCACAACAAATTTCAGTCTGTTTTAGTTTCATATTTCAAAGTGGAGTCAATGCAATTCAATTCAAAAACCTTTATTCGAATTTCAAAAATTCATAAAAGCAATCTCATATACAAAATATCATAAAATTCCATTTAAAACTTTACGAATTACATTTACAAATTTCGGAGTTTATGCAGCAAATTATTATAACAGCTGAAATTTAACAGATATTCAAGGATTTTCCATCATTTTGCAAACACGGGTAATAAGTCTCAAAAAAGTGCTAGTGCGAAAGACCAGTTCTTCAGTATCCAGGGAAAGCAACATCAAGTAGGACTGCCCCAGAGAAAGGGGTCTACGTTTCCTAAAATACAACGCTAAAAACCATTTAATATTTTTTAAATACATTTTACAAGAGAAGAAAAAGTGCAAATCATTTTTGTGTGCTCACTCCATCACAAGGGCAAGGTTTATAATGTGATTTTGAACAATAGCCCAGGGGGAAGCATAATAAAAATCTTACAATTCCTGCCCTTAGACGGAACAGGAGTGATTTTTCCCAATTGGACATTAGAAGGGTGAGATAAAGTGGTAGTGGATGCCTATACAACTCATTGTTCATGTATACTGCGACTGACGATTTATTAAGTTCCTTTTTTGTCCTATCTAACTTATAAAGTGCATATAGTGCATGTTTTAACTCATTCTTATCTTTGGGCTCAATTCTGGTGGGATCCAAAAAGAGATGGCCTTTATCCACACTACATAAACTTTTGTAAACTCCTGAGAACCAGGGAATGTCCATTCCCTTTTCACAATTAAGACAGTCGCTTATGATTTCTTGCGTTAATGTGGCTGATTTATTCCTCCAAATCAAGAGCTAGAATAACGTTGGTCTTGTCTCAATAAAATCACAAATGAAATGCAGATTTAGTTCCCTGTGGCAAATATACTCAGAGGTAGAAATTGGGACACCCAGAATTTTCCTACAGAAGCGGTTTTCTTCTAGTTGGATACAAAGATTTTTTGCCAGGCCCCATATCTCCACCCCATATGTAATTACTAGGGCACACCGCAATTTGAATATGTTTAAAATAGCTTTAGTTGCGCCTATTTTCCTTGGGTGGGGTAGGCTAATGATTGAATCGATGGCCTTTGAGAACTTGGTCGTGGAGTTGGCCAAATGTCCAGTCCACGAGCCGTTCGCAGCAAAGTCCATCCCTAAATATGGGAATGAGTTAGTGGAATGTAATCTGTCAGTCCCCACTAAAATGGAATTAAGCTGTTGTTTCCCTGGCCCGCATGACATAATAAAAGATTTTTTTAAATTCACGCGCAAATCCAGGTCATTCATATGCTGTACAAAGGTTTTGACCAGGATACGTTGGGAGTTTGGAGTGCGGCCCATAAGGACCGCATTATCTGCATAGAGAAGTGCTGGTAGTAATTTCTCTTTGATTTTCGGAACATCTGAGGTCACCTGCTTTAGAGAATTGCTCAACCCATTAATATAAATATTAAAAAGCAGGGGTGCTAGAACGCACCCCTGTCTGACCCCTCTTCCCACCCTAATGGGACCAGAGATCGCCCCACCCATCCGGATCCTGACTTGGGCTTTGAGGTCAATGTGTAGAAATGCCAAAAAATTTACAAGTGGTTCATCTAGTCCATAATCCAAAAGAATGGACCAGACTTTGGACCTATTAACTAGATCAAACGCGGACGATAAGTCCATGAATGCTAGATAAATTGGTGATGATCGAGCAATATTATATTTACCAATTACTAAATTCAAATTCAGACATTGCTCGACCGTGCCGACCTTGCTTCTAAAACCCATCTGGCAAGGGTCCAGCATTCCACTTTCCTCCATCCATTCCAAGACCCTATTATAAAGTACTCGCCCCAGAATTTAATGTCTTTAATGTATTATCTAGGACCTATTTCACTCTTACCAGTTTTTTCGAAAATTCTTGAAAGACATGTCCCCTCTGTTTTAACACACTTACAGAAATTAACAATTCCCTTCATTCTTCACAGTCTGGCTTCCGTGCCGGGTACTCCACAGAAACAGTTCTTTTGGGATTCACCGATAAGATCAGTAAACTCCTTGATGACGGTCAAACAGTTGCCCTCATTTTACTAGACCTTAGTGCGGCTTTTGATACCATCTCGCACAAAAGGCTAGCTCATCCCAGCGAGTCCCGCGCGCGTCCCGCGCTGCGGGTGCTCTCCTCGTCTTTTGAGCGCCTCCGGGCGCGTAATGGTGTGGGCGGCTTCCTGCTTCCTGCCCCGAAGGCTCGTGGGCAACGTAGTCCCCCCTCACTGTGGCCGCGCCAAGATGCCAGGAGGCTGCGGCAGCGGGGGAGACCGGGAGCAAGAGCGAGCGTCCTGTGGCGGTGACAAAAAGAAGTAGTGTGAGTCCCAGTATCCTGAAGAGAGCACCCGCTCCAACGGGGCTCTCCTCGTCTTTTGAGCACCTCTGGGCGCGTAATGGCGTGGGCGGCTTCCTGCTTCCTGCCGCGAAGGCTCGTGGGCAACGTAGTCCCCCCTCACAGCGGCCGCTCCAAGAAGCCAGGAGGCTGCGGCAGCGGAGGAGACCAGGAGCAAGAGAGGGAGTCCTGTGGCGGTGACAAAAAGAAGTAGGGTGAGTCCCAGTATCCTGAAGAGAGCAAAGTGGAGTCTCTCAGGCCTAGTAGAGGAATGTGGAAGTGGGTATCCCAACATATTTTTGATTTGTGCCACGATCTCTGTCCGGAATGGGCAAATCGTTGGGCAATCCCACCATTTTTGTCTGAAATAACCCAGCAAGCCACAACCCCTCCAGCATAAATCTGATGTATTGGAGAAAAGCTGTGTAATTCGGTAGGGTATAAGTACCAATCTTAAAGTAGCTTGAAGTGGGCTTCCAGAAAGCATAAGGAGTGATTGTGATGAGCTATATCCCTCCATAAAGACCTCCAATGTCCCTCCTGTATTTTGTGTTCCAGCTTGTGTTCCCAAAATGCAATGTGCCTTGGTTGTGGGGAAGGCAATGTGTGTAGAAGTAATGAGTATAAAAAATACATTGTGCCTTTATTTGCTGTAACCCCTTTTACAAAGTGATATACCTGTGTGAATTTTCAGTGTCGCCACCTCCTTAATGTCTGTCTGTAATGCCCAGTGACCTAGTTGCAAATAATGGAAGCGTTCGCCATCCAAGAGCTTAAACTCTTGTTGACACTGTTCAAAGGTAAGAATGTGCCAGTTATGAAATAGGTGGGATAATACGAGGCAACCACCTTCCTTCCAGGCATCCAATGGATCCTAATAGAGAGTTAGCAGAAAGGCTGGATTGTAGTTTATGAGAATGAAGGGGAAGGGAACGCCGTTCAGTCAGCCATCTCAAGACCTCGTCCCATACTTGTAAGGTTGTTCTTGTGGGTGTACTTAGTCATGCATTAGGTGGATGGTATGCCTTCAGTTTCCATAACATGTCCATATGACTCGCCCTGCTATCACCCTGTCCATATGGAGCCAATGTTTGTCTGACTGTCTCTGAGACCATTCTGCAATGATACATAAGTGAGCAGCTTTATAGTAGAGATGAAAATCTGGGAGTGCTAATTCCTCTTCCTCCCTCGCGTGCCAAAGCAGATTATAGGGGAGGTGGGCTCTTTTGTTTTGCCAAATAAACCTCATCAGTAGAGTGATGAGTGTTTTCAAGTAATCCCTTTCCAGGAAAATTGGTAGACTTTGAAATAAATGTAAAAACTTTCGCAGAACCACCATCTTTAATTGTATGTATTTTACCAAGCCATGATAGGTACATCTGGCCCATCATTTAAAATTGTTCTGTGTTTTGCGAGGGGGCTTAATTGGACAGGAATAAACTAGAGATCTTGGGAGTAAGTTTGATACTGAGATAGGTAAGTTCCCTCTTTGCCTATTGAAAATGAGTCATAATCACCAGCATCCTCATCTCTGCATTCGGAAGTGTTAATTTCAGGGGGGAGGATTTAGATAGATTGATACAGTATTTATTTATTTATTTAAAACATTTATAAAGCGCAACTATCACCTAGCAGGTATCCTGGCGCTAAGATAACTCTTAAGAAAAATGCACTGGGAGACAACAGTTGAATAATAGGCAGTTAACATTTTGGAAACAGCCAAATTTTGACCAGTTTCCTAAAAGGGAGAAGTTCACTTATTTGACGGACATCCAAAGGCAGGCTGTTCCAGAGTTTTGATGCAGTAACCCTGAAAGATCTTCCTCCTGTCCTGACTTTTTAAAATCTTGGTACTTTAACAAGGCAGGCCATTGTAGATCGGAGGGCTCTGGTTGGAATGTACCAGTCAAACATAGATTGCAGGGGGGCGGGCCCAACTCCATGCAAAGCTTTAAAAACAAGACAGAGAGATTTAAAAGCGACTCGCTGTTTCATAGGGAGCCATTGAAGCTCGGCCATTGCCGCAGTGGCCGAGGATCTCCTAGGCCAACCCAGGGCCAGTTTGGCAGCGGCTGTTTGGACTCTTTGGAGTCTGTCTAGCAGCACAGGCGGGGCCTCGAGCAACAGCGCATTGCAATAGTCAAGGCGACTAAGAATGGTGTACCTGACTATTAAGGCCCGAGCCTGCAAGGGAAGGAGTGGGAAGATCTTGCGGAGTGAGCGAATAAGGGCAGTACAAGTGAGCACTGTTTTCGCAACCTGGGCTTCCATGGTGAGCTTATTGTCCATCATAACACCCAGATTGCGAACAGTGGTGACCGGCTGTGGTTTTTCCAGAGTTTCAGGGGGCCAAAACTCCGCTGGGAACGGGCGAGGGATCCGACTTCCGGCACAGAACAGAACCTCGGTTTTAGAGGCGTTGAACTGTAAGGAGTTCTTGTGTAGCCAGCAAGCCGTGTCTCGCAAACAGTCATGAAACGACTCCAGAGGAATCGATTCCTCACCCTCCCAAGAGAGAATGAGCTGAGTGTCATCGGCGTAGTTAATTGCTCTTAGCCTGTGTGATTTTATTAACGTAATCAGAGGTTTTAAATAGACGTTAAATAAAATCGGGCTGATGGACGAGCCTTGAGGCACCCCGCGGGTCACCGGGGAGAAGGCCGATTGATACGGGGGGAGGGACACAGCCTGCTTCCTATCCCGCAGGAAGGAGTAAAACCAATGCAGGACAGTGCCACCCACCCCGGCCTCTCTTAGTCTCTCCAGTAGAATCATATGATTGACCGTATCGAATGCGGCAGACAGGTCCAACAGAATCAAAGCTGCTGCCTGGCCCCTGTCTGCATGCATACGAAGGTCCTCCATGGCAGTAAGTAAAGCTGTTTCAGTGCCATGGGCTGGACGAAAGCCGAATTGTATATCGTCCAGGAAAAGATCCTGCTCCAGATGTTTGGAGAGACACGAGCTCACCCAGCGCTCGGCAATTTTTCCCGGGAATGGTAGCAGGGAGATTGGTCGATAATACTGTAGACACTCAGGATTCAGAGAGGGTTTCTTCAACAGTGGCCTAATGAGAGCCTGCTTCCAGGAGGCAGGAACTAGGCCACTGCTCAGGGATTGATTGCAAATCCTGCAGAGAGTGGGAAAAAGTTCCTCTCCGGATACCTTACAGTTTTTAGGGGGGATGGGGTCGAGAGGAGAGCCCGTGGAAATCCCTTGAGCCAGTCTGTTAAATTCCACCTCAGTAATGGGGGGAAACTTCCACAGGAGGTCCATGGGCTGGCACCCTTGGCTCGCTGCTCCATAGTCGATAATAGCAATCTCAGGGCCGACCAGAGTGGGAGAGATGCTAGTCTCAATTTTATCATTGAAAAACAGCGCAAGATTGTCGCACAGATGTTGTGTGGGAGGGATAGATTTTTTAGCGCAATCAGGGTGGGTAAGGCTGTTCAGAATCTGGAAGATACTTTTGGAGCTGTTGGCGGCTGTACAAATTGTGGAACAGTAGTAAGAAGATTTGGATTTCATAATCGCATTTTTGTATTCCAAAAGTTTAGTTCTCCAGAGTTGCTTGTTAGCGTCAAGGTAGCCCAGTCTCCATTTTCTTTCAGCCTGCTTACAGGCCAATTTAAGAACCTTTAAAGAATCGTCGAACCAAGGAGCTGATACTCTACACTTGTGCTTAATTTTTTTTAAAGGAACTAGGGAGTCAATAGTTGTCGATATCCTGAGACAAAAGGCCTCATAGTTATCCTCAACCGGAAGATTTGGAGAGAAGCTATCCTCCACTTGGAACACGGCACCAGTAGTTCTCCGCCTTTCCAGAGCTTTTCAATCTCTATACGTAACTATACGAGGAGGTACTGCGTGCCGGTATTTTAGCTCCTTTACAGTTGATGTAAAATTAAGAAGAGAATGGTCAGTCCAGGCCATGGGCAAGATATCATTCAAATGTACTAGCTGAGGGGTGGAAAAAATAAGATCAAGTCGATGCCCTTCTCTGTGAATGGGTTCCCTAACTAACTGTTGCAACCCCACGCTCTCACATGAGAGCAAAAGGTTGTGCAGTCCAGTATCTAGAGGACCGTTAGGCCATAGATTAAAGTCCCCTAAGATTATTAGCTTATTGTGGGAGGTTGCCATGTTGGAAAGAGAAGTAAGTAGCGATTGTTGATGCTGGGCACTATAGGCCCCTGGTGGACGATAGCAGATGATTACCATGAAGGTAACTCCTGTGTGACTGTTAATTTAAAGTCCGAGGAGCTCAGTCCCAACAACCGGGTCCATATCTAGGATGTTAATGTGCCAGGAGGCTCTATAGATAATTCCCACCCCACCCCCCCGACCTTTGGGTCTGGGCAAATGCAGGATTTTGTAATCCTTCGGGCAAGCCCAGTCGAGTTCAATTTCACAGCCAGAGTGGGTCCACGTCTCGGTACAAAAAAGAACATCTAACTGATAGGTTTCTACTAATAGTTGAATTTCAGCGACATGCTACGGCGGTGATCTTACATTAAGAAGTCCGCCCGATAGCAGACCACTGATCGCAAAATCATTCAAAGGGAAGACAGTATCAGCAAAAGAAAAATGTCCTTCACACGCATACTCACTCAGATTGAGCAGAGTTTCCCGAGAGTATAGTGGAGGGGGGGCCCCATGGTTTACGATAAGTTGGGCAGAGTGGCCCGCGCTCGTCGCGGCCTGGTCACGGACGGGCGCAGACGGGCTTGCCTTTGGCGCGCCTTCGCGCCCGCTGCGCTCGTCCGCTGCGCTTCCAAGTAATGAACATTCTTATTGGCAGAGGCAGAAGAGGGGCGTGGCTTGTGTGGGGGGCGTGGCCTATCGTCTCGAGGGCGATGGCGTCGCTGTGGTGACCCTCCCTGCAACAGCGCTGGTACCGCTGTGCAAGGTAACCCCAAGCCCAAGAGCAGCAATCAATACAACAGCAGGTACGCACACAAAGTTTTAAAATCAACAATAGTGCAAATAGGCAATTTTAAATCTATCCCAATGTGACTCCCGGCTTCCGCCTCAGGAGAGCTATCTGAAACGCCGGCTCGTGGTTCAGCGCGACGCTTTGTAGTGCCGGGAGGGGGCGTGGCTTGTGTGGGGGCGTGGCCTATCGTCTCGAGGGCAATGGCGTTGCTGTGGTGACCCTTCACTGCAACAGCGCTGGTACCGCTGTGCAAGGTAACCAAAAGCTCAAGAGCAGCAATCAATACAACAGCAGGTACGCACACAAAGTTTTAAAATCAACAATAGTGCAAATAGGCAATTTTAAAATCTATCCCAATGTGACTCCCGGCTTCCGCCTCAGGAGAGCTATCTGAAAACCAGATACCTCCTCAAAGAGTTTGAGCTCTTCCAGCAGTGTGGACAGGGAGCCTTGGGGGTCTATGAGGGTCCATAAATTATCTTCAGCAAATCTATATTCTATGGACCTGAAGTTAATTCCTTTAATCACCTTGCTGCTAGAGGCTCCATACTCAGTGCAAAGGGGAGATAGCGGGCACCCCTGTCTCATTCCCATCCCCAGAGGAAATGTCTTCGAGATTACTACATTGACTATTACTCTGGAGCAAGAAGCCACATAGTTGGCTTGTACCATCACAATGAAGGAATTGCATAAGCCAAATCGCTTTAGAGAGTGGAACAGGAAGGGACAGTCCACCCGGTCACACCCTTTTTCGGCATCAAGACCGAGCAGCACAGCTGGGACATTCTTTTTGGTCTCCTTTTCGATTAGGTGTCTTGCCCTCCGTACATTGTTGTGGGTCTGCCGGCCTATAATGAAGCCCGATTGATACAGGTGGATCAAGTCAGGCATCAGGTCCTCTATAAGTGTGACTAGGATTTTGGAGTGGAGCTTTGCATTGAAGTTGAGGTGGGGCAGTAGGAACCACAGCTCTATAAGTATTGCCAAGTTTTGGCAAGATCATGATGACTGTCTCTCTCATCTTTGGGATTACTCTCCCTGTTTTCGCGATATGGTTAAAGAGAACAGTTAAGTGGGGGATCAGCTCTGCGCTATACATTTTGTGATTTATGAAGCTTCAACGCTTCGATAGCCTGTCCAATTTATTCCCCGCGAATAGCAGCCCCCTAGTATTTATTGTGTATTGAGGTGACTTGTGGCAGATCTACTGTGTGTAAATAATTTTGTTGAATATGTGAGTCTACCGGGTCTACCACATATGAAGTTGAACAAAACTACCTAAATACTAATGCTTTTCCCTAGTCTAAGGTTTCCACTTCTCCTGAGGGGTAGCGTATTTCTCATTTGTATTTATGTTCCCTGTGTATCCCCAACTACCTTGCTAGGTGTGCCCCCACCTTACTAAATAGAGACCTTAACCATAGAATACTATTTGTATAATTCACAAGAGACGAATCACTCACTTTTTAGAAGGATACGAATGAACACATAATAAAAATTTATTAGCATAATCGTGAAAGTGCAATTTTGTAACACATGAAATCACAGCCATGAAATCGACAGAGAATATATCGTGAAAAAGAAGGAAGAAAGAGCTTGTATAAAGACAACTGGACATTCTAAGCCCTAGCGGCAATAGTTGAGAGCAAAATAATTTAGCTAATCACAATGGCATTAAAGAGGAAAAGAACAAGTATCACAATGAGAACTGAATATAAAATACAGTTATAATTCCTTGACCGCAAAAATAAATATAATGAATTATGTACACAACTACAAGTAATACAGGAAGAAGAGAGGCGAGGGATCTAATTAGTCAAACCAGAAAAAAAAGGATGACTTCGTTCATTCTAGCAGCAACAGTTCAGAGCATAGTTCCAAAACTAAATCCATGACTAAATTGGGGACTCTTTAGAATTGATAGAAAAAAAAACAATAATGGGAAATGAAGAGCAACTGGATAATAGGGTTGATACAATTACAATACCTTTACCACAGCAACTAAATAGACATTTTTTGGGTGCATAAATTCATTAATTACTAGAATAAAGTCGGAGGCATACGCCAGTAATTAAATCAGCAGTTTAGGCAACAGAAAGACTAAATAAGCCTAAAACCATTCTGCCCATACCCCCCTATCTAGGCAAAAACTGTAAGATACGTCTAGAATACATCTAAAAACACCTTAAAAAACTTAAAGATTTTTTTTCAGACTAATTTATTGTTTGGGAAAAGAAGAAAAGCATAAGCTCCAGCTAAAGTTGTGATCTTATTCTGCATAAACAGAGGACGTAATAGATGTTCCCAGATTACACAAGTTACAGAATCTTCCTATGCTCACAGGGGTAGACCAACTTGCCATTAAGTCATTTAAAGGTCGGAGGTTTTTACAGAATGAAGGGCCATATGTATCAAAAAAGAGTTTTGCGATTCTCAAATTGCGAATTTTAGCGAACTGCAATTAGAGAATCGCAAAATGCAATGTATGTAGGATTTGCTAAAAATGTTGTGAATCCTACATATTCCTTATTTGTGAATCACAAATTGAGATTCGTAAATAAGGAATACCTTCCCATTCATTCCTATGGGCTAGGAGACCCATAGGAATGAATGAGAAGGCATTCTCAATTTGCGATTACCAATTAGAAAATCGCAAATTGAGAATGCTATTTCAAGGTTGCAAGGGTGCCAAAAGGACACCCTGTTGCACCCCTGAAATATGCAAATATGCACATTTTGTGCACATACATGCCCAACGGGCATGTATTTGCGACATAAGGCACTTTTAAAAAAATCGCAAATTACCACCAACTTGAAGTTGGTGGTAATTTGCAATTCCTTAAGGCCAAATAGCAAATTTCTGGTGCTTCCAGAATTGCATTTAAGGAATCGTAATTTGCAATTCCTTAATTGCATTCGCAAAATAGAGAATTGCAAATTTTGCGATTCTCTATTTTGCAATGGCCTTTTAGGATGATACATCCCAAAAGGCTTTTTCCCATTCGCTAATTGGCAGATTCTGAGAATCTGCCTGTATGCAAATGGGGAAAAGGCTTGATAGATATGGCCCAAAATCACAAAATGTCGGAGCCCATGATCTAAGTTCCAGAATGAATGTTTCTGGGCGACTCTCGGATGGCTGGAGTTGACTATTGTTTTCAATTTTTCCTTCAGTCTGCAGTTCTAAAGATCTTTTTGATAACAAATGGTGCTGCTAGTGCTTTTTAAAAAACAACTTAATTTCTGTGTGTGAAGAAGAAAGCAACAGGTCTTCTTTTGTGCTAATGTTATGTTATGTTATGTTAAAAATTTTGTACCGCGCACGTACACCGAGACGGTTTCTTGGCGCTCATAACAGACATAGCAAGGCAGGGCAAGGGTATCATACTGAGGCCGCTTTAAAGAGAGAAGTTTTCAAGGTTTTCCTAAATGACTCATAGGAGGGGCAGTGACGAAAGGAAGAAGGGAGGGAATTCCAAAAGGAGGGGCCAAGAAAAGAAAAGCGCAATCCGCCGTGCTTTTTGCGGCGGTTAGATGGGATGCAGAGAAGATTATCAGCAGAAGATCTGAGATTACGGGTAGGGAGGTATCTCTTTAATTTGGAAGAGATGAATTCGGGGGCGCGGTTATGGAGAGATTTGAATATGGTGCATCCAAGTTTGAAGGAGCACCGTTGGACCACGGGGAGCCAATGAAGGCTCCTCAAAAGGGGGGAAACATGCTGGTGTCTAGGTTGGTGAAACACCAGGCGGGCCGCCTGATTCTGGATTAGCTGGAGTTTTTGGAGCTGATAAGCAGGAATCCCCACATACAAGAGGTTAGCGAAGTCAACCCTGGAGATGACCAGAGCCAGTATAACTAAAATGAGTGCCTCTCTGGTAAGAAAACGGCAGATCTTACGGATCCTGCGCAGTTGAAAAAAGCAGGATGATGTCACAGCCGAGATCTGGGGTTTCATAGATAGATCCTCAGAGATGACCACTCCAAGGCTTTTCACAGAGCTGACCGGGCGGGGAGGGGTGCCAAGAGAGAGGGGCCAGTAATTGTCATCCCATGGATTGGTAGGGCCACCCACCAGAACAAGTTCCGTCTTTGACGGGTTCAACTTAAGCTGGCTGTGAGCCATCCAGTCAGAGATGAACAACATTGTGGTTTGAAAATTCAAACGGGAAGAGGGTGAAGTGTCCAAGGGAAAGACCAACTGAAGGTCATCTGCATAATTATAAATAGTGGCAGGGGAGTGACGGAGGGAAACCATAAGTGGTTGCATATATAAATTAAAAAGGAGGGGAGAAAGAGCTGAGCCCTGGGGAACACCACAGGTGAGGGGGGAGAAGGAAGCAGAGAAAGTAGAGAGGTGGACTGCCTGAGAGCGGCCCTGCAGGAAGGACCGAACCCAATCCAGGGCAATGCCCTGGATACTGGCGTTTCTGACATGGTCGATCAAAATAGTATGATCGACCGTGTCAAATGCCGCCGAGAGATCCAACAATACAAGGGCTTGGGAGAGATTATTGTCAGCGCCGGCTCTGAGGGTGTCCATGACAGCCGCAATCACCATCTCTGTGGAGTGGAGAGGGCGAAAGCCGGCCTGTTGGGGGTCCAAAAAACGAGAAGTCTCCACAAACGTGCTCAGACACCTAGTAACATAGGTTTCTAGGATCTTTCCCAAAAAAGGAAGAAGGGAAATGGGCCTGTAGTTACTTAGCACAAGTGGGTCTGCGCTGTTTTTTTTTAAAATAGGTAATACCACGGCCTGCTTGAAGGCCTCTGGGACAACACCTGATGTTAAAGAGGAGTTGAGGAGGGCCAAGGCTGGACCGGGACAGGCCGTGAAAATTTCTTTAAGAATGTGTGGGGGGCAACAGTCCCTAGGAGAACCAGAACAGACTTTTTGAAGAAGGCTATGGAACTCAGGAATAGAAATAAGAGGAGAAATAGAAAATTCCTGAGGGTTTACAGGGGGGAGGGGAAAGGATTTAGAAGGAGAAGGTGGAGGGATGTTAGTTTTGATAATGGAAATTTTATCTTGAAAAAAGGCATTGAGCTCATCACACAGAGCCTGGGTGGGCACCAGAGGAAGAGTGATACGGTCTGGGAGGGAGAGCTCGTTGACAATTGAAAAAATGTCTTTGGATTTTGAAGCCGACTCCAAGATTTTACTGGAAAAATAGGAAGTTTTTGCCTCAAGTATCGAAGATTTATATTTGTTGAGTAGAGTGGTAAACTCTATCTTAAGTAGAAGGTCGTACTTGTGGCGCCAGCGACGTTCAGCTTGGCGAAGGGCAAGTTTGTCAGATTTTAGCTGGTCATTGAACCAGCGCTGGGCGTCGTGGGGACGCTGGACTTTTATAGTCTTTAGGGGAGCTACAATATCGGCTGCTTCCTTCAGCCAGTGCTCAAGAGAAGAGGCTTGGTGAGAAACTGATTCAGAATCTGGAGGGACTGAAGCTATCAAAAGAGAGTGAAGTTTTGGCAGGTTGGCATTTTTCCAATTACGGGCCGTGATGTTTGCCGGACGCGGGGGGCGGTGAAAGCTAGGAAGGTCCACTGAGAAGGAAATAAGGTAGTGATCTAACCAGGTGCATGGGGTGATCAGTGGAGGATCGATGTCAAGATTAGCCGTCCATACCTGATCGAGTATATGACCCTTACAGTGGGTGGGATTGGAAATCAATTGCTGGCAGTTTAAGCTGGTGAGGATTTCTGAAAACCGTTCAGACAGTCGGCTTTCTTGAGGATCATTAGGCCAGTAATTAAAATCACCCAGGATAAGGATCCTAGAGTGATTAATGAGAAGCTGGGAGACCAGCTCCCCAACTGACTGAGAGAAAGAAGGCATATAGGAAGGAGGTCTGTACATGAGCGCACAGATAAGAGAAGTGGTGATAGAGCGAAGCTGTATGACGAGAGTTTGAGTGTCAGGAATGGGGGTGCAGTCTAAGATGGAGAAGACATATTCATTGCGAATAATGGCTGCAACACCGCCACCGACTTGCCCCCTAGGGCGGTTAACGTGTAAGATATAGTAGCCGTTTGGGATAGCGGCTAGAATATCAGGCACGGAGTCCTCTGTTAGCCAGGTCTCAGACAGGAAAAGAATATCTATACCGGTGTCATCTAATAAGCGGTAAATCTCCAATTGGTGTCTCACCAGGGAGCGTGTATTTAAATAAAGGATGGAGAGGGTGCAGGAAACAGGAGTGGGAGGGGGAGGAACGGAAGGTGAGGGTAGGGGGGAAGGGCAGGGCGGGGGGGCGAGGGACGTGCTCGGGGGACGAACAATTCCACACGCCTGGGCTCTCCTAATAGCCTCAGGCGGCAGGGGGACATCATGGCAGAAGGAACATAAGTCCGAAGACGAATACGAGAATGTTTGGGCAGAGTGTAGGGCTCGCTGGGTGCGGCCGGCCGCGGACGGGCGCAGACGGGCAGGACTTTGGCTTGACTTCGGCGCGAAGTCGGCGCTCCCGCTGTGCTCGTCCGCTGCGCTTCCGCCATAGCGTCATAATATATGATAGGGACGTAAAACCACTGGACCGCTAACCTGCGCTGAGTGCGGCAGGGCGGAAGTGGAGAAAGAAGGCGGGGAATGGCGCTCTACAGTTCGACCCTCCGCGCAAACGGCACTCAGCCGGGGCGGAACGGGGTCTGGAGCGAAGGGAAGCAGGTGAGATTACTCACAATGAGCTAAAGAGATTTATTGCCGAAGTGAAGTCACATGCAAATGAGTATTTGTCAGTCAGTCTTTGCACCAAAGATCTAACGACTAAGGAATCCCTTTATTGGTTTAACATCACTATTCTTTAGCAAATATCCCCACCTGATTACACTAGCTAAGCCTTGGACGAATGCATTCATTAGACCAAATTCCAGATGAATAGCTGGAGTTGGAACCAGAGTGTTAAAATTATTTAGTTTATGTAAAATCTGTCCCTCTATTTTATCTAAAAAACTCCAATCTGCTATTCGGAGGGATTCAAAAACATACAGGAAGGTTGGTGGGACCTTTGATTTAAGAACAGACAACATGTGCAAAAAAAAAAACCTTTGGCCTATTTTATTATAGAATCTATGTAAGTCATTAGAGAGTGAAGTATCTTTGCTGGAGCAATGATGGATATGGGGGTTATACTTAGTGTTACCATTTATCATTTTACCTAGATAAAGATAGGACTCTACAGTCTCGAGTTTCTCGGATCCTATGCTCCAAACCAAGTTATGAACTTTCCTATTCTTTAGAATCAAAATTTTACTTTTCGATGTGTTTATCTTCAAGTAATGAGGCGCTGTATATTTTTGCAAAGCCTGCAGCTTCTTACTTAATCCAATAGGAGTCAGGTCCATAATTATAATATCATCCACATACATTACACACAGAAAAGGGAAGCCACCTTTCTTCAGTGCATCTCCCTCTTGGGGAGTAAAACCATCCGACAGATGAGCCACATAGAGGGAGAAAATAATTGGTGCTAAAAGATAGCCTTGCTTCACTTAATTTTTTGTATAAATTGTGGCTGAAAGACATTGATCTCCTTCCAGGAGAATCTGAGACCATGTATTAGAGTGCAGAGTTTTTATGACAGATAAAAGGGGGGGAGGGGATTCCCATTTTTTAAAAACTTTTATTCCAAGGTAATTGGTGATCTATCATATCAAAGGCTATTGTAAAACCTATAAAAGCTACATAAATGTGCGTGTTACGAAAATGATTGTACTTCTCTTCAATTAATTTCAGCATACAAATATTTTCTATGGTACAGTGGTCTTTTCTAAATCCGGCTTGTTCAAGGGAAAGAATATTCTTTTCAGACTCCCAATAGTTAAGGTGATCCAATACACTATGAGTGAAAACTTTCCCGACTGAGTCTAAAAGGGTTATTTGCTGGTAGTTGCCTGGATGGTATTTAAGCCCTTTTTTAAAAAGTGGAATTAAAATACTATCAGACCAGAAGAGAGGACTCTTTCCTAGCTGGTAGCAATAACTAAGAGAGGGGCAAGAAGAGTAGCCCAAAGCTGGGGCTCTTTCTTGATCAGAGACAGAGGAATTTAATCTGGGCCCATAGCACCTGAGGACATCATTCTTTTAAAAAGACCAACAACCTCACACCTTGATGGAGCGCGGCTAGATGCCCACAGACTAGATGGAGTACTAGAGGGCATAGGGCTTCCCGGATGGCTTTTGCAGGGATATCCTTTCCAAGTCTCCCATTAATTAATAAGTCTGTCTTTCTTAGTGTTTCTTGGAGTGTCACCCCTCTTTATCTAGCTGACAGTTAGGAAACAAGGCAGATGGAGTTTTTAAAGATTCCTCTTTTTGAGTATTAGAAAATAACCTGATACCATGATTAAAGACTTTAGCATTAAGGTCGCCTACCAATATGAGATGAAGACAAATTTCTCTTGCCAGGATAGAGGAGATAAAAATGAAAAGCTCTTACATTAAAAAGGAGTGAGAGGAACCTAGAGGGATGTAAGCATTTGCAATTATCTCAGACAAGTACTTTCGGATTTCTACCTAAAAATACATTTTGACAAACCTGGATTTAATTAGGATCACGACTAAGGTTTTTATAAACCCATTTAGTATTGGTTCTAAGCAGAATGGCATATGTCTCCTTTAGCATGATCTCTGTTCACCTGGAGCACAGGACGGCAAAACACAATATAATCCTCTGTAGACCAGAACCCTGTAGACAAAGACTCTTGAATGCATAATATATCTGCTTTTTGTCCATTTAAATGTTTAATTCATTTTGAAGAGTGAATTGGCCGGCCGGGTTCCAGGCAATCAGTTTAAGCCTAAAACTAGGAGGCATTCCCATACCTTAGCCCTCTCGAGCTATTGGATTTTAAATTTGAAGCCCCATCTATCCAGTTCCATATTTTGTCTTCCTAAACTTCGACCATTGTTTCCTCAATCATTCATTCCCGAAGCAAGGAAAGTATCCTACCATTTTTCCTAAAGAAACCCGCAATTGTTTTTCTCTCTCCCAGTAGGAGGCCACTACTGAGGGAGGTTTGGAAGAGCCATTTGATGGGCCCTTAATACTTTTGGGTTTGTTTGTTACTGTCTTAAAATTACTATCCTTTAATGGGACGAAGACATAGATTCCACGAAATCGAAGCTTATCACTGTTCATGCGTATAAGATTAGATATTACTTTTGAACAGAAAATCACTCTCGCTCCCCCAGAGTTTCCTTTTTTCAAAACTTTTACCAGTACCAAATCACTGCTCTGCACAATTTATAATTCAGGAATGTCTGAGAAACAACCTAGAAGGAAAGACCTATTCATGATTAGTTTGCGATCGAAAATAGAGGAAAATTCAAGGGAGAGAGGCACTATGTTTTTACCATTTGCCTGGCTAACTCCGGTGGGGGATGCCCAGCAGGATTATAGATAGTATTTACCCCTATTGAGGAGGAAAATAGGGTAGCGTTGGGATTCAGACTAGATACAGATATCATTGACAGATTAGAAGCTGGAGTATTGGAAACTTGTAGAACCAAAGCAGGGTCCTGGGAATACCATGAGACAGGTAGAGAGGTTCTTGTGATAGATTTAGGCTGAACTTCATCCTTCTCTACTGCCATCAGGGAGGGGTTATTCTATGGAGCTTTATCCCTTTTTTAATATTTTTCTGAGTTTGGGCGCAATTAATTTTTCTTTCCGTTTTTACCACCACTGAAACAGGTTTATCAGTTGTAACAACCTTTCTTTTATGAAAGATGGGGAATAAAGCCTGATTTTTGCTTATTTTTCCCACGTTAAACCCAGTAGTATTACCAGAAGGAGGCACAGATGCTGCAATATTGAAAAACTGATTTATGTAAAATAAGTCTACATTGCCCTTTCCCCTACAACTCCTTCTACTGCTGGAGGGGGCGCCAACTTGGCATCCAAAGTTTCAGAAATGGAGTCAGCGCGAGTCAGCACATGCCTGGGGGGTGTAAACTGGGGGTGTGACGGCAGCAGTCTCTCTTCTTTATGGGAAGCAAACGTTTTGGGAGAAATAGAGAGAGGCATGACATCTTTGCCTGTAGAGGTTATTTGTTGGACTTGGCCCATTTTCCCAAAACTTTTCGCTTTTCTCCCTCCTGTTTGAGGATGTCTCCCCCATGGTAGAAAACTGTATAGGCCATGTGTGGTGTGAGACGCCATGTTAAATGTAATGCAATTGTGTGCACTTGTTAACCCCCCATTGTAGAAATGTACCCTGGTAACATGCTGCATTTTTAAAATGGATGCCATGTCTGTTTGTGGTGCCACCTGACTGTGATGGGTTAGCAGTCTTGTTGTTCGGTTCCCAGCCATCACAGCTTTTGGAGGGAAAGCCTGGCACCCAGGGTGCTCTACTCCTCCCCCTGAACCAGTTTGAACCAGTTCCCCAGAGGTTTCTAGAAGCTTCTGGCACTGCCTGGTAGGTGGGGTGAAGGTGCATAAATAAGGGGGTTGTGCCACCATGTACTCAGACAGAGCAGGGACATGAACGTGAGGGGACCTGCTGCCAGGGAGTACCGCCTCTTGGGCCTGTGTGCTGGACCCGGCACCCCACTAAAACCCCTCTGCTGTCCACAGGGCTAGTGGAAGCCCAACTGCAGGAGTACAGGCTGCTGTACAGGAGGAGTGCCACGCTACTGTGGAGGATGGTGAAAGCCTACCGCCCTGTCCTGATGAGTACCCACTTACTGCTGACCTTGCCCAGTAGTGCCTGCTGCTCTGTCACTTGTCCCCTGAAGAAGGTGCACCATCCTAGGTCCCTGAGGCTGGTGGGAACTTGCACCACATGAGCGCTACACCTAAGAGCGCCTTCGAGAGAAGAGCGCTACATCTAGAAGTGCCAGGAGAAGAGGGGTGTCTGCCCTCTGTACTGCTGGGCTGGGAAAGCGCTATACCCCTATGGACTGTGCCTTCCAGCGCATGGTGAGCACTGTAACTTGCTCCGACAAAAAGAAGAAGAAGGAGGTCAGGAGCGTGAACGTCGTACCTGGTGAGCGCTACATCTGGGCCCTGCCTGCACCTCAGCACCCAGTGGGACTATTTGCTTGATGACCAGAAGAAAAGCGCTATATAGTGTACCGGCCTAGACTACCCCAAGGTGAAGATCGCAATCCTTTGCTCCTGAGGCTGCTGCTGGGAAACCACAAGGTACAGCGCTGTGAAACCAGAGCGCTACATTGCCAGAATCTGCCACTTCCTGCAAGCGCTGTGCCCACTCTGCGCTGATGATCGAGAGCTTGTCCTTTGCAGTGAGCGCCGTGCCGGAGTGCTGCTGTGTGCCCAGAACCCATTTGTGCCCTGAATAAAAAGCGCTAGGGCCGAAGACGCTCTGCCTGGCCCCGATCACCGCCACAGCCCGGGTCCCCGAGAGCCAGGGTCGAGTCTACAGGAACGCTGTGGGCCAAGACTTGACACTGCAGCCCCGGCGGGGTGGCGGAAGAAGAGCTGTGCCCGGGTAGCGCTGTGCAGCCTACCTCTTGCAGGTGATTCCAAGCGCTGTGCTGGTGCGCTGTTGTGAGGCCAAGACCTGAGGTTGATGTCGGGCGTGGGGTCCGCGAGCACCCTGTGCCCAAGATCACGGCAGCTGAGGTGAGTGCGGGGAAGCGCTGCTGTGGGGCCGGACTCACCGCCACGGCCCCTGTACCGCCGTAGGGAGAGTGCTCGGACCCAAAATCACCGCCGCCGCCCAGGTACCCCTATGAAGGAAGACACCGTTGCCCCAATCGCTGTTGCGGCCCCTGAAGTGGAGTGAGGGCCGCTGCGGTCGCCGCTGAGGCCGCGCTGAGCCGAGCGCGTGGGAAGGGAGCATCGCAAAGCAACCGGGGCGCCGGCTGCGTCATCAGCCACGCCTCCCGGAAGCCATGCGAGGAACCAGCTCAGCAGCCCAGAACGCTCAGGCTTTTGCTTTAGGGGCTCTGAATGAGGGAATGGAGCCCCGGAATGCCTCCGACCAGCATCCGCAAGGTGGGAGAGTGATCCACCACCCCAGGCAAGGCCCTGAGTGAAGGGAGGAGCGGGCTGCCTGGGGGTAGGGGCACCCTGCACCTGCCAGTGCCGGCGTTGCTGCAGCATCGGACTACTCCCATGAGGACTGTGTGGTGAGTCAGGGGAACCTGGGGCCTGACCGCTAGACCACAGACTCTCAGACACTCATAAGGACTGTCTGCGAACTGCCCCTGCTGTCGGGCCCTCTTCAAATCTGTAATGAATCTCTGCCTGGAAAGTGTTAGCTGCCTTGCAGACAGGTCGGAATAAAACAGGTTGCCCTTGGTGAATATCTTTGTGTAGGGCATGTCACCCTATTGCAGATATAACCCCATGAGCTTTGTCATCTGATTTACCTGTCCAAGTGGGCCTAATGACTTGCCTTCCATAGATGTTTGATTAAGTTTACTGGCGGGGAATCCCTGCCTAGGAATGATTACCTACATTGGATGATCACAAAGGCAATGTTACATGTCTTAAGTATTTGCGTAGGGAATGTTGCCTTTACGGAACAGGGGCAAAAGAAATATTGCCTGAGTTCACCATATGCTAATGATGTTCCCTCAATGTTGGTGTTGGTTATACAAATGATGATGCCTTATGTTTAGGCCCCACATTGTAAGCCAAAGTTATCTATGCAGTGTGGTTCCGGCCCCATGCTAATGTTATGCCCCATTGTTAATGGAGTTCCTGCCTGATGTTAATGCGGACGCCAAATGAGTTTTCATGCTAAATGAGAATGCTTTATGTTTTCCTATTCCAGCATTGTCACTGATGTACTTATCTTTTCCAGTCATCCATTATCCTTTCCCCATGGTTCTGGCAGCGGCCCAATTGGCCCAGCCCTGTAAATAATCCCCTTGTATATATTGCCCTGGCGCCGGTTGGCGCAGCATTGTGACCACTGAGTTTTCCATTGCATATTTGGTACAATACAAAAGTTATTCTTTTTTACCAAAACTGGTGTTGTGTTTCTTTTTGTGGTGTGCCTGGTGTGTCATCTGTGTGTGCTGCGTGGATGCTTCACACATGTCCTCAGGAGTTTGGCCTGCCCGCTCTGCACCATGCTACCCCCATAGAATTGGCTACCCCATTTGCCCTTCCCCCTACAAATCCTTCTACTGCTGGAGGGGGCGCCAACTTGGCATCCAAAGTTTCAGAAATGGAGTCAGCGCGAGTCAGCAAATGCCTGGGGGGTGTTCTGTAAACTGGGGGTGTGACGGCAGCAGTCTCTCTTCTTTGGGGAGGCAAACTTTTTGGGAGAAATAGAGAGAAGCGTGACATCTTTGCCTGTAGAGGTTATTTGTTCCAAGATAACCAATTTGATCAATGATAAAAGAGAGTCCAAAAGTCAGTCAGATTTGGCTATATATCTCTCAAAAAGAGCCAATATAGAGGACAAGACTCTTTCCAGGCAGTTTAAGGAGTCAGATAAGGGAGCTTATTCTCAGGACAGTTTTATTTGATATTTGTAGACTGAGAAGAATAACTGATGCCCTAGAGTCAGCCCTAGAGATAGAAAGAGATAGACCACTTGGTGTGCTACTAGAAACCTGCATCTGCACAGTGGGGGCCAGAAGGTGCATCCCAAGCAACTGCCCCAGTATTTGATAAAGGAGAGTTATTTCAGGGTAGTTTAAATGCCTGAGGGTATTTAGCACTAAAGTCTATAGTTAAATCAGAGAGGGTAAAAATCCTTGGGCTCCTTATCAGAGGCAGACGTAGGAGTTTGATTGAACATGGGTGATTTATCCATGTTAATTGTACCATCGGCCTCCATATTCCCTTCAGACAAATTTACTGATGCAGCTACTTTGTTGAGCTCTGACTCTCATTAGTGAAGAATGTAAACATGCTGTTGAGTCCTTTCATGATATTTGGCTGTAGTGATTTATTTCTCAAGGGATTGGCTCTAGTCTTCTTGCAGGCTCTTAGGAAGATCAATTTACCAGAAAAGTTTTTGGGCAGTCATGTACCACCCACCTGTTCACCACTTAGGCAGACTTTTGATTGAGGACTGCTTTTCTTTCTCTCCTAGACCAGCCACTTCTCTTCATAAAAGGTGCTGATTTGTGTAAAAAAAAGAGAAGAAGAATGCAGTTTGCCGAGGCTACTCTTTACTTTAAGTTGCCTGCAGTAAAGCTAAAGAATGACTCAAAGACAAAAGGGTTAGTCCTGTCAAGCCTTGGCACCAAAGGTCCTCCAGTAAAGAAAACGGGCCGTTCCAGTAGCAAGAGAAATTGCTCCACCAGGGATATGCGTACAAGGGAGAATAAAAATTAGGAGGGGTGGTAAGTGAGGAGGGGAGGTGACCCTCAAGCGGGAGCTCAATGGTTCTACTGCAAGCCGCACCCAGATCAAGCTGGACCGCTTATGCAAAGACCCAGGCTCTCTCTTAGTGGATAGTAGCTACTACAACCGTGCTCTGGCCTTACCTTCACGTACTGCTGCTCAGCACCAATGAGGCCATCCCCTTGAACTCCCTCATGCCACCTCCGTGCAGCTCTAGGCTACCAGCTCGGCTCGTGAGTCTCAGCTCTCGAGTTCCTGCCTCCTACTTTGAGAGCCTCAGGAGACGTCGCTTCCATATCTGTATCGAAAATGCTATTTGTTAATTTTATTGAAAAGAGCCCAATAGAGTAAGTGCCTATTTTTTTAAATTGGTAGAGGGACTACTATCCAATGTAAGCAAATGCTTTCTATAGACACATTTAAACTCCTTTGATAACTAGTCCAATGATGGCTGATGAATGCTGATGGCTCTAAATTGATCAAACTGTACATGCAACTCAGACTACGAGGTTTTGATTTGGTGTCCCTTCCTGCACATAAACAATCCTAAAATGCCATTCTATCACTGTCATGTGTGCTGCTGCATGTCATGCAGTCACTTTAAATGATTGTTTATGTACAGGATGGTGTCCCTTCCTATGTAATGTAATGTAATTTTATTTTTGTAAAGTGCAACTTACACTCCACAGAGCATCTTGGTGCTAACCATTCGTGTCTAGGAGGTGTTAGGCCAGGGAGCTAGTGAGACACCGGTAGGACAGTATCTGGTACATCTATACATAAACAATCTGTGGCATTTTGCTTTTTCCATGTGTGCTGCAAAAGAAGCACACATGGAAAAAGCAAAAACGAGGTGAAATAATGCATTTCTCCTTGTTCCCCAACTTAAGACCAGGTTTTCCCTGGTTTTAATTTTGGCGCAGCCGCCTACGTACGCCACCCTTGTACATAGGGGGCAGAGTCAAATACAATGGGTGTTGTGGTGGAACGCCCACTGCAACACCCACTGCCCACCCCTTTCACTCTAAGCATAGCATGAAAGGGGGTCTTATTTACAAGGCACCGTTAAACCATGTAGAGTGGCTTAACTTTGCCTTGTAAATAGGGTGCAGTCCCTATCGTTATCACAACATGGATAAAAGTGACATTGTGGTTGCGATAGGGGCTTGTACCTATGCCCTAAAGTATCTTTATTTATCTAAATAAAAACAAGAACAAAAAGGGAAAAATTCAATACACATGTACCAAGACATCACTTTTAAAAATGGTTACTTGCAAAAATATCACTTTTGAAAACAAGTAGCTCCACCTGGGGCCATTACTACGTTGTGACTGGCATACATCCAAAGTATGGCACCAAGCATGAGGTGTGCAGCATCGGACACAGAGTCACAAAGACCCCTAAACAACAATGCCTCGGAAAATTGGGCCAATTGATGATGCATGGCGTCGTGGAGGTAAGGCCTTGGACTGGGTCCCTGGATGCCACGGGTGAGGTGAAACGTTGTGTCCACCAAGAGGCGACGTGTCGAGACGAGGACAGGGGAAGGCATTGGCGGTGAGGCGTCAGTTCCGGTGAAACAATGCAAAGTTGCAGAGTTTGTGAAATTACCCTCTTTAGTTATCGGGTCTGCAAAAACCAGATGCAGGTGCTGGCAATTTCGGCATCGGTGCGAGCGCTGGCGTTAGGTAGGCCGATAACTGCAGGTAACAAAGGGCGTCAGAGCTGCGATGCAGGTGGGGTGGCGCATCGTGCCCTTAATGAGCGGTGCCCCGGACCTCGGTGCAGTCTGCAGTGTAACTGATGGTGTCGCTGATAGCATGGGAGTTATTTGTTTTGCTTTCTATGAGTTTCTTTCAGCTCCCAACATCAGGAACAACCTCCAGAGGTCAAGAACTGGAAATGGCACCTCCTGGCAGGTCAGAACTCCCAGTAGTAGTGTTCAGGGGAGTTGTTGATGAAGTCTTTGTGCCCCTGAGACTGCAAAATAGGAGGCCAGCACACACAGACCCTTGAGATTATTCTTCACAACAAAGTTCCAGTCTTTGTCCTTTACTTGGAAGAAGAATCAACTGCAGCCCAACTCAGCAAAGCACACAGCAAAGAACAGTACTCCTCCTCAAAGCTCTCCAGCTCGTCTCCTTGACAGAAGTTTCCTCTTGAGTCCAGAAGTGATCTCATTCCCTGGGATTCCCTGGGATTTAAGGTCCAATACTTGTATCCCATTTTCTCTGTGTTCCCTTTGTGGCAAGGTTCTGTGAGCCCAGTCCAAACCAGTTCTGTCCTCCCTGATATAGCATGACCACAGGAGGTGGAGACAGCATTGTGTAAAGGAGCCACAGCCTATTCAGGTGCTAGTGAAACTTCTCTCACCACTCTAAATGCAGCCAAGGTCTATTCAGCCTAGGTATGAGTCACACAGGAAAAGCAGGACACACCTCAACACCCCCTGGTGGCTGTCAACAGTGAATGCACATTCCCAGCCCCTGTCACTCCAAAACCAGACAGCCAATACACAAAACATCAGAGGCACATAGAATGGTAAATATGAAAATGCCTACTTTCAAAAGTGGCATTTTCAAACACAAAATTGAAAAACCATCTCCTTAAAATGATGTGTTATTAAATTTCTGAGTTCGGAGAGCCTGGAATCCATATCCCTATCTTGTCCCAATGGAAAGTAATGCTAGAACGATGTTAAAAAGCAACTCCTATGTTAGCCTATGGGGAAGATAGACTTTCAATAGTGAAAAACGTAATTGGCAGTATTTCACCATCAGGACATGTCACACACACCAGTATATGTCCTACCTTTCACCAACACTGAATCCTGCACACAGGGATACCTTGGGCCTACTTGATGGGTGTCTTATCTGTAAGAAAAGGGAAGGGTAGGGCCTCGCAAGTGGGTGCTCTTGCCAGGTCAACAGGGCGGTTTAAAACTATTGTGGCTGATCTGAGATCCCTTTGGAGGGCTACTCATGTGTGCGCCACAATCAGTGCTGCAGGGCCACTGGTAGCATTTGCTTTTCAGGCCCTGGCACACTCAGTGCACATTACTAGGGACCTACCAGTAAATCAAATATAACAATCATGGATAACCAATCACAATAAGAATTTACACAGGAGGCACTTGCACATTGACACTGATCAGCAGTGGTAAAGTGCCCAAAGCATCTAAGCTAGCAAAGGCAACATCCAGCACAACATAAAAAATACAAGAGGTAGGGGAAATCACGCCAAAGAGGCCAAGTCTAGCACATGAAAGTCAGATATTTCATCTTATTCAGAGACATGCACCTGCACCTGCTGCAAAAGCTGGAAGGTTTGCTCTTGGGAGCATTTTATTTACTGGTTAGGGAGTGTCCTAGATCACCTCACCCATTGTAATTATTGAATTGTATCAATGTGGCATGTTACTCTTAGCTCCTCAGAACAATTCATAACCTACAGAAGAACGGAAGAAGGACTGCACCTGCTGTGTGACGTGTGAGAAGATCTAAAGGGCTCCATCAATTCCCATTTGTGCCAAGGACAAACATGTGGACTGCAAGGGTCGTAGGTCACAGTGACACAATAGGCCACAAGCGGCAAATGGACCTCGACTGGATCCTGCTGGTAGCCTCAGCTGGAATGAGTCCTGGCCTCTAAGTGCTGTATCTAATGTACTGGAACCTGTGGCTCTGTCTAACTGCTCTTCACCTGCAACATATAAAAATCTATGGGAAAAAATCTGTTTTCTAGTCAAGGAAGGTCCAGGACCAACCACTGAGTCAATCCAACCAAGGAGTAAGTTTGCTGGGCTGAACAGATTTCTCTTGCTTGAAGCTTCCCCACAGCAGCAAATCCATTTCACCAGGCTCTCTGTGAGAATGTATCCAGCCCAATGAGAGTCATCATCAGATACAACTTGCATCCTTGTCCCATTGGAGGATTCTGAGCTCTAGAAAAAGAATATATTTCAAAGTAGAAATCTTGTCTGGGCGAAGGAGCAAAACATTTTCAGCCAAAGAGAGGTCTTCCTTGGGCAAGATATTTTAAATTGTTTGACTCCAATGGTTCAGCAGAGCCTTGTCCAATGGCTTTCTGGTTTCAAATAACCTTTTTTTTTTACAGAGTTTTATATAGCGCAAACTTGACCCGAACTGAATCAGGTATCAGAGCGCTTTACATAGCACCAGTTACGTTACATGAGGACACACATTAATTTTTGTTAGGCACGGGGAGATAAGGAATCGCAATGAAGGAATTGCAAAATGCAATGCATGAAGAAATTGCAAAAAAAATTGCGATTTCTTAATATTCCTTAATTGCGACTCGCAATTTGAGAGTCGCTATTAAAGAATACCTCCCCATTCATTCCTATGGGCCTAGAGGCCCATAGGAATGAATGGGAAGACATTGTCAATTTGCGATTAGCAATTAGCGAATCGCAAATTGAGAATGCGATTTCAAGGGTGCAGGGATGTCCAAAGGACACCATGTTGCACCCCTGAAATCAATCTGTGCACATATGTTGTGCACACACATGCCCTTAGGGGATGTGTGTGCTTTTAAGGTATCGCAAAATGCGATTCCTTAAAAGCAATCGCAATTTGAGAATTTGCAAATATTTGCGAATTCTCAAATTGCGAGGGCCTTCACCCTTCATGCATTCCAAAAGCAGATTTTGCGATCGCAAACAACCGATTTTTGCGATTCGCAACGTTTGCGATCACAAAATCCTTTGATGCATGTGCCAGAATCACAGGATGTTTGGCGTCGTTACCAAGACTCGAACCCAGATCCCCAGGTCCGAGGTCGAGCACTGAAGGATGTTGAATTCCACTTCAGAGACATATTCCGAGGGGAAATTATTTTACAGAGACAGACCTGCTTGGCATATCCAATCTGCGCTCCATCGCCATTGGCATGACATTGATTAAGCTCTACTTTTTCTAGGTGATTTTTCTCTTAAATATTTTAAATTTATATCTGAGGTTTCCTTTACAGGATATTTCACTTATTAAATGTTCCTTTACTTTAATCAAATATTTTTATTGTGCTGTGTTATTGACTTTATTTTAGACAGTTCTTTTGGCTGTTAATTGTTTGGTTACTTCTAAATACCTTTCAATTTTTCTGTGAGACAAGTCTGTCTGCCATGTACCATAGATACCAGAGGTTCTGCTCAGGTTCAAACTATTGAAACATTCGCCTGGACCTAACAGGTCAGTGACTCTATTCCTTGTGGTAAACTGCCATCCACAATAACTAATGTTTCACAATCTTACAGTCCAAACCCCTCATCAATATCTCATTTAAGCCCGTAAATATTCTGAATAAAATTATAAATTTGCTCAATAATTTGTAGCATTTCTCAGACAGACAAACACAAATCCAAGAACAGTAATCAAGGAAATATTGCCCTGAGTGTTAAGTCTGGCAATATCAGGTATAGTTGGGCCTCTCTAATAAATGTAGTTTATTTAATTATGTAACGCTAGTGGAGATCACTAAATAGTGGCAGATTCACTGTTCATTGCGCACTCTTAATTTGAGGACAGATGTCAGCTCAGGGCTATAGGAAAATAACGAAAACTATATATTTTCAGAATATATACAATCTCGGGAAACTAGTGGTATAAGTCAGACCTTCCTTACCAGGGTAGGATCACTGGTAGAATTCTCTGAACAGGACATTCGTCACATATGTTTCCTAAAACGTTAATTCCTTACAGTTACCCCACAACTTGCCAAGCCTTGACCCACATTTATTCTCCTTCAGGTCTCATGGGTGTGATAGTACAGTAACTGCGTAGATTTTCCATAGGTTTAGGTGCACACAGACAATAAAGTGGATCCACTTTCAGATATTTAGAAGACCTTATATCACAACCAAATATTTCCAACATCTACACATCCTAAATATTGTATTGTACCATACCACACCCACTCTGATTGACTGGTCAGGGCAATGGGTTGAACAAGACATTGCTCATATTTTTAGCAATTTCAGTCCCAGACATGTATAGGTGTTCTCTTGGTTGAGGTGCCAACAGGCAATGGATTTGGTCCAGAACTTTTGAGGAACTTGGAAAGCAACTAAAAGCAACATTTTATTTAGGGTACTTATCTTTTGGTTACAAGTATCAGCATTGGGCCACGTGAAACATACAGGACACCTAGCCGCAGCCCGTGCAAGTGACTGGTCCAACCCTTGGTAGCTGGCAACGAGCAGGCAGGCCTAACTTAGACACAGGTGTGTAAAGCATTTAAAACATATTAGATATGTAAGACACAACACACAAATAAGTAATATTTTTATGAATAAATAAACACCAAAATGACAAAGGTCCAATGTAGGGATCCAGTTTTATAACTTTTTTAAGAATAAACACGTTCTTGTGCCTAAACCTTTTTAGCGTTCAATTGGGACATGTGGTCGAGCTTGACCGGACCAAAGTCAAAGTTTGAGGCTGAGGGCGAAGGAGCCCTGCTCGGATACACTAAGCGGAAGTCCTTGGTCAAAATGTTACCTTTACACTTAGGGCCTGATTCTGATCTCGCTAGGTAAGCCCTCCGTACGACTCTTATCCGGAGGGCTTTCCAAGCGAGACATGCTCCGGGAGTCCGAACGATGCTGCCGTATGCTTACGTACTCGGTTTGCTCAGACTTCCATTGGATACTATAGAAGCCCATGTACAGACGCTTACATAGGCTCCCATAGCAGAAAGGAGGTGGGTGGGGAAAAGCTTACACCCTCTGGTGGGCACCTCATGGTGCCCGCCACACTGTGCATGCCTGGATTAGGGGAACCCATGGGCACACCCCCATGACAGATTCAGACGGCCCCGGGTAGAAGTATGCTTCGGAAAGCAGTTTTGTCTCGGTGAGACTGAGGTGATGCAGCTGTCCGAATCATGCATCGTACTCACTTGGTCGGAGTAATGCTCCATAGCGCGCCACGATTTGGCTACAAACAAGTCGTAAGGACAGGTTCGGGTCCAGGAAACGATTAAGTTGACGTATACGCAATCTTCACATTGTACTTGGTTGTTTGCGCCGGTGTATGATTCAGTCGTAAACAAGGGCAACAAATCAGATCTGGGAAAGTCACGTCCGATTCGGAGGCCTTCCGAACGACATCGAATCGCACCCTCAGTATTTTTTCTGGACCTTTTTCCTTCAATGTTGAGCAACGCACTTTGTCAGGCCGGATTTGATGCAGGTTCGCTGGCCCGGTTCCATCCTGGTGCTCTGCAGCTTTCAGCGGAAGAAACCTGAAATCCAGGCCAGGTTGTGGGTGAAGGTAGATTGCTTGACACTCAAAATTGGGTCTGTCACCTTATGGAGCTTTTTCCAAAAGTTGTTCCAATTTTGTTCAAACTTTTCGAACTTCTTGCTGAAATTCCCCTTGAGGGTTCAAAGTGTGAGCACAAATCCAAGTCTCTGCAATCTCCAAGAGGGTCCTTGCGATATCTGATGTACAATTCCCACAATTAAACTAGCCAAATCCTTAAAGGTTTACTGGACGCACTCCAGTATGGGTACTCTTGGTGGAGATGGAGGATTAGAGGTACACCTTTGTAAACTAAACAGATCCTAAATGTGTTATTGTTGAAACTGCTAAGAAAGACATATATCGGAATCTAATACATATTAACACTACTATACCGTTGTACTCTAACTGTAACACATGTAACTATGAAGCGCTCTGATACCCTTGGGTCACGTTCGAACTATACAAAACTATAAATAACATTTAAAAAAAAAAAAAAAAATGATGTTAACATGTATCTTTAATTCTTCTGTAATTAAGGTCAAATCCTTAGGACTGTAGAACCAGATTCTGTAGAAGGTACAGTCCTTCAGAGTGCAGGCATTTGGATTCAGACACAGATTCCAGCAGGGCAGTCCTTCTTCTCACTGTAGTTTCAGGCAGAAGATCTGAGTTTCAATGCATCTCTTTCATAATTATTCACAATTTCTGGGTGTCAAGCAAGAGGACCCCCAGGCCAATTGGACGCAGTGTGCCACCAAGGTGTATGAACACTTCCTCCAAAGTGTGCATATTCTTTTCCCAGAAAGCACCATTTTTCCAAAATCCAACAGGGAGAATTTCTCGCCTTGCAGGATAGATCAAGCTAAGCCAACCCACTGATGTGGCTAAGATTTGCTAACACTCACCATCCACTAACATATTCACAGGGGCTCCTGTGTGGCTGGGGTTGCAGGGTATGGGGGTGAGGCTGTGCTGCCCTAAATCTTCATTCTCCCTTTGAAGACTAGAAAGACTATTGAAAACTGACATCCACTTTGAAAAACCACAGTTCTAGACCTAGGAACTAACAGCAACTCTCCCATTAATGCTAGAGCCCCTTTCAAAAAACTATGCATGTCACGCAAAGCCTACCTGTCCGTCGTTACCTCCGTCATTTTACTGAGTCAAGAGGGAGGCAACAACAGGACTAGGCGGCGTGCTTTTACCTACCAACCCATGGATTCGACCCTGGTTTTTAGGTCTCGCGACCTATCGATGCGCGCATGCGCATCGAGCGGAGCGAGAATTCAAGTAGCGAAAATCCTCATGAAACCACCAGCTTTTTGCTGGCGGTTTTCATGAAGTTCACGTGAACCACGTGATCAAACGCGAACGCGCATCAGCCTCCCTCCCTCCTAATTGCATTTTTTCAACGGCCGCCGCACAGCACATCAAAGGGCTTCGCCCAGCGTGCGCTCTGCGGCTTCTCGGCTTCTCCTCCCCTAATTAGTCATTTTCGCCGCTCCCCTGCCCGCCATGTCGCATTTCTCCTCCCCCCTCCCCTTCTCTGCCTTCCTTTCCCGGCGCACGCATTTGTTGACATTTTCACTGCTTTGAACTCCACTCCAGCACATGCTGTGCTTGTTTAAATGGGTGCTTGGTTTCAAAGCTTCTGTGAAACACTTTTTTTTTCTGTTGCGGCAGTGTGGAAATGCTATTTCGCTTACATTTCTGATCTCCTGATGCAGTGTTTAAATCTAGAATAATTAACATTATGTGAACATCGCGCTACCCCCATTCCCCCCATATGCATTCTGAAAATGGTTGCTTGGTTTCAATGCTTTTGTTCTAACTCTCGCTCCCTTGATGCATGTGAAAATGCTATATTGGTTTTATTTCTGCTCTCCGGATGCGGTGTGAACATTTTGAATAATTTACTTCATGTGATAAAAGCGTGAAATCTGTGTAAACAAAAAGCTGGTGTGTTTTAGAAAAGAGAATGCTAACGTACCATCTAACCCATATTGCTGTGTCTTATTTTGATTATATTTCCCCCACCACATGTGTAAGTGCATACAAAGCACAATTAATTACCAATTGTAAGTTACAAACATTTAGCAATTATCTTAAATGTGAATGTTTTACTGAGATATTTTACGGCATGTGTGGCATTTATAAACTGTAAAGTAAAAGTTAAAACAAGCATTGGCATAGCCAATAGGTCTCGCCTTTGGGACCTTATAAGTGTTTAGTTATCCAGCACAGTATCCTTGGTGCAACAATATCAACCGTTGCATTGCTAAACACTTATAAGGTCCCAAAGGCGAGACCTATTGGCTATGCCAATGCTTGTTTCCTATTGCATCGCCTGATTGGTGCAACTCAGTAAACAGTCTCAAGCGCTTTGTTGAAAAGTACCATCATGCCTGAAGACACCAGACTGTGTTAATCCAAGTCTGTTATGAGCGCTTCATATACAAAATTTCATAACTTCTGTGGCTACTTAACTTTATTGTGCCCTTATCCGTTCAATGTAGATGATAAAACAAGCATTTGGGTTATTACAATGCCTATTCATAGATGCGTCAAAATAGCTAATATCGTTACAAACATCCACCCACAGGGGAAACGAGTACTATTTGCATGACTTGTGAGTACATGTATAAAAAAGCTTACTGGTTCTTTCATCACGGTATCTCGGGAGAAAATCTTCCGCATTTCGTGAATCTCCCGAGCCTCGAGAGAACCGCACTTAGGACTACCGAATGACGCCATCAACGTGACATTTGTAGTTCCAAAAATGGCGTAATCACGGAATGTAGCCCCATTCTTGAATATAGGGCACACAGTAGCCAATAATGTATGTTGTATATCTTGTGCTACTTAATACAGGAGTCTACCTGGACTCGCCAATATCGCACTAAGAACTACAAAATGACATCACCTCCGTGGCGTTTGTAGTTACAAGATACTCTCAGTTGTAAGAAACATTAGAACAACCACATACATTAAACCAGAAGTCCTGGTGTTTTGTTTAGAAAAAATGTGATCATTCCAAAAAGGGAGAAAACAAAGTGAATACACATCAATGCTCCAATGTGCTACTTATATATTTCTGAAATAATGACCTAAGATGTCATCATTTTAACCTATATGGGTCACTTCCACAGTAGGACCCTACCAGCCATGAATTGTCTAAATAGCAGATGCACCTCACCTCTAACTATGTTGTGACTAGTCGTCATTGCACACAAAGTAAGGTATATTTAGATTTTATAACAACCTGAAAAAGTGGTGTATAGTTAATCAATCTCTAGTCTACAAAATACTCACAGTAAACCTACCAGAGATGGAAAAATGTCGAAATGATCACAAATTAACCCATGGTATATCATCGTTTAGACCTTGCTCATCACTGTGTAGTCTAAACACCCATTGTTGTTCTTTGGTGAACAGATATTTGGAAATGTCACTGCAATGCGAAGGTATAAATGGTTTCTCAAGTACTGTCCACTGAAAATCCTCAGCTCCATGATTCTTTTCAACAAAGTGTCTTGTGAGCTTTGTCAGGGTTTTTTTTGCATCGGAATGAGCTTTTATGTTCCAGCATGCGTAACTTGACCTTGCGGGTCGCCATCCCAACATATTGGATCTGACATGGGCAGTTCAACAGATAGATAAGGTTCTCACTATTACAGTTCATAAAGGTGGATTGTACCCAGGGTCGCTGTGCCCCTATATCAATAGTGATAGAACATTTGGTCTGAGGACAGACGGAACACCCCCTGCAAGGGTGGTGTCCCACAACCGCCGGTAGGTCCCACAGTGTCCATAGTTCTCCTGGGTGTAGATTTAGGGCGTGTATGCACCAACCAATCCCATAAATTGCCCGATCTTTTAAATGCAAATAGAGGTGGAGCAATTTTCTTGTTGAAACAGTTCAAAATCCGCCAATGTTTCCGAATAATCCTCTGTAAGCTGTTAGCTTTAGTGCTGAAGGTGCTCACAAAAGTCAAATGGTCCAAAGCTGGTTTGATAACCGAGGTTACAAAAGAGTTATTCCTAGCTCGTTTCAAGGAACGCTTTACCAGTTTCCGTAGACAGTGTCTAGATATTAGCTGCTCTGTCAAACCTTAAGCATGGGTTCTGAACACACTGTAGAGCAATTTCTTCGTACACAAAGAAACTGTCCATAGGGCAAATTATCCCTCAATGCTTTAGGATGTTGGCTTTCATATAGCAATAAGGAATTTCGTGCCATCGGCTTCCTATAAAGTTCTATTTCTAGACCAATAGGTGTTACAAAATCGATAAATCGATAAATCTAGGAAGGCCAATCACTCCTTGTCAATTTCCACCGTAAACTTCAAGAACTGGTTTCTAAAGTTCAGCCACTGGTGGAAGCGAGATTTAGATTCATGATCACCTCGCCAAACCACCAGCACGTCATCTATATAACGCTTCCTTAGTCGAATTGATGTGAAAAACGGGTTAGCAGGTGTCAACACATGTTCTTGCTCGAAAGAATGCATGTATAAATTCACCAGGTTCGGCGCAAAAACGCTGCCAATGCTAGTTCCAGAGACCTGTAGGTAGATGGTATCCTCGTATCTGAAAAAATTGTCTTTCATGGCCAGCCGAGCTAGCGCCATGATAAAGTGAACCGCGGTGACAGATTCAAGGTCAGCTTGGCATAAGATGGAAACAACAGTCTCAAATGTCTCATCTTGTGGGATAGAAGTATAAAGTGATTCGACATCGAATGAGACTAAAAAGTCTCTCTCTATGTCATATTCAATGTCAGTTATCACTCGTAATACATCCTACGTATCCTGTAAATACATCGGCATTTTCTGTACAATCGACCTCAAGAAGTGATCAACGAAGGTGGACAGAGGTTCTAAAATTGAACCTTGGCCCGAAATAATAGACCTCCCCGGAAGTGGTCTTTGGGGTTTGTGCACCTTCGGCCAGATGTAAAAATAGGGCATTACCGGATGTTTAGTTCGAAGGAACTGGGCTTCAAGGGCAGTAATCCATCCCATAATGTCCTAGCTCTTGAGCTCAGGTCTTGCCATGTAATGGTGAGATAAAGACTCTTTATATTTTTTGGACACAATTTGTTTTTCTTTGAAGCCCCAAGAAAAAGTGTGATGGAGCTTAAGCCTGACGTACACGCTCTTTGTATGCTATCTAACTTCAGCCGCCTGGAACATCTTTTAAAGACACAATTATTCCATATCCTGATATATATTGCTACACAAACTTAGCATCTAACCCAGTGAAGTTTTAAATTTTAGTTTAAGGGCTCTAAAGGGGTTCAAACATGCTTAAGTTGGCAATCCACTTTATTTATTTGCACTCATAGTCACACTGGCAATTGTTGATGGCATTGATTCCTTCTATCCATTCAAACACTTTGTAGGGCAACGTTACATTTATATATCTTTAAGATCTTTGAGAGGTAGAATCATCTTTCTTTTTTATAATGACTGATGAAGAGCAGTGTGTGTACTGGTGTGATGGGTTTGTTTTCACAGTGCCATTTTGCTAAATATTTAATCTGGAAACTACCCTCATGTTCTTGTTTGTCAATTCTCAAAAGACTAAATATGTTGACTAGTCCTCTGAACAAGAGACATAAGGCTGGGATAGTTTTTGGTCTATCAGATATTTTTGAACATTTTGAAAAAAAATTTAAAACTGAGCTCAATCTGTTACAGTCCGATCTATAGTCAAATACTGACTTTGGCTTGCAGCAGGTTTATGTGAAGACTTGGCTGAAATCACAAGGAATTATAGTGGAAATAATGACATATTTTGTTACACACTTCTTCTGATATTTAACCTCCACAGCTTGGATTTGAAGATGTGGATTAAGACAGTAACACCCGGAATTTGGCTAACCAGAGCACATAAACTGTGTAGCAGTAACAATTATATGTTAACTAATTAAATCACTTTATGGGGGAAATTCTCAAGAACGTGCGATAATCATCGCCAAATTCGGTTAACACAATCCTATAGTGGGAAAATAACTCTGTGTCAACGGCATATTCTCAACGCGGCAGTAACATGTGATAGTTGACTGACAACGCATCAAATATCCGCGATAAAAGTCCCTGGACGTCGATAAAAATCAAACCCCGAACGCGAAAAAGTGGCAATGGGCCCAACTGCGATGACAAAATCAGCGATACGCTGTGCCAGGCCTGCAATTCGCACACGTCAGGCAGGAAAAATCACTATAAAAGCAGAAAAAAACCCACAAACAAAAACAAAACAACTGTGAAGCACAATGGAGGTAGCCAGAGCAGGAACAGAGGACGACCAGAGCCCCACAAGCCCCCCGGAGGACCAGGCCGGGTCCTCAGGGTAAGGGAAGGGCAAGGACAAGAAAAAGAGGAAGATGCGGTTCAGTCAGCAGGAAAACAGGATCCTGATAACGGAGGTGATAAAATACCATCAACATCTGTTTGTCACCTCCAATGTGTCATTGGCGCCAAAAAATTGAATATGGCAATCCATAGTGGCCAAGGTGAATGCAATCGGAGTGCTGTGGAGGACAATGGAAGAGGTCAAGAGGTGCTGGAATGATGTGAAGCGCAAAACCACGCAGAAACTCGGCAACAACCAGAAGGCAACAATGCAGACTGGAGTGGGAGTTCAGCGCCACAGGAAGAGCTGGACGAGATGGAGGAAATGGTGTCGACAGTCATCAGTATGGAATTGGTGGCAGGAGTTCAGGGGACCGGACACTGCTCGACAGGAGCCGACACAACAGCAAGAGGGTGAGTAACGACCAGGGACTGGGACGACGACGGGAGATGGGCACAATGGCACACATACACAACTAAGCAGAGCACACTACACACCCACAATGACTCTGGAGCAATGTCCTTGAGCCCCTTGGCCCACTGCAGCACACCTAAAAACTGCCAGTAGGCCCCCGTCTACTATGTGTCCAGAGAGGGTCCTCCTCACACATCACTAATCTCACAACAAACCCATGCACGTGCGCTGACCCCAGCAAAGCTGTGGGTCCGTGACCCACACTGACAATGCAAGTGACACTGCATGACGATGAGCATGGATGCAGTCCAATTATCATGACATGGTGCACGCCACAACACTGAGGTGGCTGAGTGTGGACAACATGTGTATAGGAGCAGGTCACACTCTTACAAATCCACGTGCACAAACAACCCCTGACATCAACAAGACATCTGCAGACAAACCATGCAAGAGTCCCAACTCCCACCAAGAGCCCAATTTACCCAAGTATGCAACATCTCAGCACTGTATTAGCACAGAATTGAAAGGCATACCGCCTGAAAGGGATAAGGGCCAGCAAAATCAGAGCTGCAGGAGCGACTCACCCACAATGCAGCACACACACATAAAAAGCAAAGCACATCAACATTGACAACAATGTGGTACAAACTGCAACATGTTCACAACAGAACAAAGGACACAACTGCTGCCGCATGTGTGCAGAAACTGGCCAATCACATTTGGCATCGCAGGGAAGTGTGACATGATGTACAAGTACAAACACACATCTGTGATGTTGTCGAAATGTCCACTGTCCTGCATCAAATAGGCAGCTCCTTCCAAACAGTCACAATGTACATTGTCATGCAGTCTATATGTAAACTTGTACAATGCGTCAACATACATGTGAACACAATGTTAAACTGCATCTACCCTTCACATTGCAGATGGAGAATCAACACCTCCTGCAGAGCAGACCAAACAACTCTTCACTGATGACGAACAGGACCTCCCCACCTTCTACACCGACGCCCTCCAAAAGCTCATGGACAGCTTCGGCACCTCACCTCCAGGAGCAGGGCAGCCCAACTGCATCCAGGAGACCTCACCCCCTGCAAAGACCACACAGCAGGAAGCACCAACCACCACGTCTGTCTCCCAGGACCCACACAAACAGCACATGGCCTTCAAACGACGTGTGTTAGGGTGCCAGGAGAAGATGGCTGCTCAGGTGCGGTTGGAGTTCGACATCATGGCAGCCAAACTAGAAGCCATACATGGGTGTCTAAGTTCCATCAGGGACCACTTACAGTCCCTAACGGACACCCACAGTCTGTTCCATGCTCTCCAACGATCCATGGTTAACATTGTTGGACTCCTGACTCTTAGACAAGGATAACTGTCTAGTCATAGTGGCTCTAGTGGTGTCATTGGAGTTGGGACACATGCAGAGGACCATGGAGAACATGGAGCGGGTGCAGGCAGAAAAGATGGCTACCACGGCTGCACACCAGTGTGATGTAGCTGGGATCTACCATGCCCTGCACATCCTCATCATTACATTGCTGTCACAAGTCCTGGTGCAGATGAATGCTGCTGCTGCTTCGACATCCATATCTCCGCCCCCTGATGTGTCAGTGCCATACAGTGCTGGAGACAGAACACCACCACCCACATGTGAGGCACATGAAACATCAGAGGATGAAAATGGGGATGACTCTGCCTCACTGGTAAGAAGGAAGCAGTAGCATTCATCTCCGCCATATGGACTGTTTCTGCTTGGTTCTGCCCTTTGTATCATCACATCCCACTATCCCCCGATGCACTATGCGACACTCACCTTGGATCGCGACATGGACTGCCATATTTTGTTTGGTCACCAATGACACAGCTATCAGACTGCAGACTGAACTCTTCCAATGTACTAGTCATTCTCTGAATGACTCTGGCTGGCCCTCCAAGAGTCAACAAAGTAAAGTGGGGTTTGCCTGGCCCTGTACTGCTCCAGCTACGGTACTCCACTGAATGTGCATTAAATATTCAAATTCACACAATGTGTCATGTCTATGATCATTCAATTGTGAAAGTATGGATGAATATAGGGTCTGTGATTCCCCCTTACGTCCATATGGCTCATGTTATGGGACTTGAGTCACAGGGTGCAACATCACCGATTGAGGTCCAGGTGGTGCCAACACTGCAGCAGAGACACACGCATTAGTTACTTCCTTGTCCAGCCCAGAACGGAACCATGACCAGAGCCCCGGGGTCATTGTTCACACCCCTACACTGGACTGGCATACGCCAGACCAGCCCACTCCGCTTATGCTTACAGGGGGGGACGACAACGCTACATGTCCCAGGTCTTCCCTGTAGAGATCTGCTGATCACAGGTCTAGTTGTCAGCATGCCACAGCCACTCCCTGAGGGCTGGTTTACACCCACACCACACCCATCCAGCATAGGCGTCACAGGACATGTGACCCTGCCAATAAAATGGGCTGTGCACACATGCTTGAGGCCATTTCCACACTCTATCTGATTCTGTCCGTGTGGTCATTATTTATGCATGAGGGCCTAGGGCCCAACCACATCACATTCCCCACTGCTGGAGGTGACATGATGGTGTACGCTCCACAAGACTCAATCATAAAGGGCCCATGACTTGCGGTGCACAGAGTTGGTGGCAGGCGAGGCATTTGGCCAGCACTGGCCTACTGCCACGAGACGGTGACTTGCGGTGCATAGAGTTGGTAGCAGCCGAGGTACTTTGGCCGGCACGGGCCTACCGCCACGAGATGGTGACTTGCGGTGCACAGAGTTGGTGGCATCTGAGGCACTTTGGCCGGCACGGGCCTACCGCCACAAGATGATGACTTGCGGTGTACAGAGTTGGTGGCAGCCGAGGCACTTTGGCCGGCAAGGGCCTACCACCACGAGACAATGACTTGCGGTGCAGAGAGTTGGTGGCAGCCGAGACACTTTGGCCGACACAGGCCTCCCATCACGTGGCGATGACTTGCGGTGCAGTGAGTTAGTGGCACCAGAGCAGAGCGGGTGTGCAGCCTACGATGATGCGTAGGACTCAATACGCCGTGCTGCCAATCAAGATTTGATTTGAATTGTGAGCCCAGCTGGACCGCAGTGTACGCCGAAGGCAGCAGGCTGCACAGACATGACTCCATGGCACGGTGCAGCAGGGTGCACTGGGGACCTCTGGCGCGGAATCCAGTGATCGGCTGAGGAGGTTGCACCGGCACGTGGTGGGCACTCTTGGAGACACACCGGACGCGGCAGGTGAGCATTGAGGCCTGTGTGCTCAGGGGCGGGCAGTCACCGCTGGGTGGCGGCCTGGTCTGGGGACCAGGGCTGGGGTGCAGCATTCGCACAGGATCACGTAGGTACCACCGGTCACGGCGGCGCCCTCGTGGTTGGGTGGGGGGGAATGAAGTTGCATGGGTATCAAGCTGATACAAACCGTGATGCTTACAAGTGTGAGAAATCCTGCATCATGAGACTGTAACAGAAATTCGTGTGACGGTAACCTTCCTTTTCTTTCCTACGAAGGTTACAACCACACGTACTTCTGTTACGGTCTTTTTGAGCGGGATTTGTCTTTCCTGTAAGCATTCCAGTTTGTCTATGTGCTATACACTGTACCAGATTAGGTTTGTGACTATACGGACGCTTGATCATTGACACCATTTGTCTAACAGGTTTCTGAATACTGACTTCCGGCGTATGGAATTGTTTTGGGGAGTTCCCGCAGAATATAAATCCAGTTACTTAATCCACACGTTGCCCTGATGAAGTTCCCCGTTGGCTGTGCTTTTTGTATTGTTCATTTGTGTATTTGTAATAAAAGACTGTTTTTGCACTACTGGTGACTACTGAACTTCATGACCGTGCACATCACCATTTCTGTTACTACAATCTTGGATCTGGGGCACAGAGGCATCTGGCAACGACTGGCATTGGGGTTGGTTGCGCAGGAACACTACAAATTGGAACTGTTGTGTGGTGCAGATACAGGGGCCCACCGTTGCTATTGTGAACATGCATCCAAGACATATGTGAGGAAGTTTCATAGGGCTGGCCGTGAGACTCCTCCGACCCTGGCAGTTGTTGATTGGGAGGTACAAGGGGCCAACAGGTGCAGCACAGCCAGCAGCTTTGTCTGCAGAGGAATGTTGGTTGTTCACTGTGTTGGTACCGTCAGCCTGGGATCAATGTGGGTCAGGATGCGGAGGATGTTATCCTTTTGTGCCTGAAGTCCGCTGTCCTATTCTGCGCTGCCTCTGTGGTAGTCCGGGAGGGAGGGTGGTCCGGGGGGGCATGGGGGTGGTGGCGATGGGTGTTGTGGACCTCTTGGGTCTCCGAGCTGCATGATCAGTGTCTCCATGACATGTGTTGGTTTTCAGATGTGGCTCTGGGCTGGGCTCCCTTTCATGCTGCAGATAGTCATCCTGCTTTACACAAGTAAAAGGCAGGTGTTAAATCCCTGCCGTTAATGCGCCTTATCGCCTGTTTTAGGATCGCATTGCAGATCAGGCTAGACGTTGAGAATATCGCGAAGTAGTGTTTTCGTGTGTTTCTGCATGAGAACGCCTACTTTGCATATCTTTAGCGTTAGTTGTCGTTCTCACCCGTGAAATGTTTTTTGCGGAAGCTATCGCCAGAAAACTGGCAATATCTGCAGTTTGCACCAGCTTAAGAATGAGGCGATAATTCTTTCCCCACTTTTGCTGCACTAAAGTGCCCATAACTTGGCGATAAGTCTTTGAGAATATGCCCCTATATGTTTTATGTTGACAGGAACTGTTCCTTAGATCATCATGTGTGGCTAATCCTCACCCGACATACTGATGTTTGGTTTCACCATTAATAGCTTACCCAAAAGATCTGATTCAAAGTTTAGTTTTGTAACTGTTCTCATATAGGACAAAACCTACTCCAGTGTTTGGCTCTGCAGCATATCTATGATGTATAAATACAGTAATGTATGTCTTGTTTCCCAGCTTAAATAGACAAAGAATTCTTATCCTTCTTTTACAATAGTATGGCATAACCCTCAGGGCCTTGTTTTAATAAAGAGCATAATAAAGAGTGACCTTCATTCTAGAACCTCTCAAAGACAGGAATTATTTAGCAAAATTAGTTGAAAATGAAAAGTGGTATTTGCCTTTCTCGAATATTAATATATTTCTCCTGACAAGGGACTATCATGGTGAGATTGGGACAAGACTAGATAACTGGAGGAGAAGTTCTCTAAAGGGAAATGTTTTTCCAGAAAAGAGGTAAACACATACAATTAGATACTGGAAAGTATCAAAGAGAGGATGGATAGAGGCTAAAAACTGGAGCGAATTGTGAGTAAAGTATGTGATAGCACAAGTACTACAACAAAATACAAGAGAAGTGAAAGACAAACAAACTGTCATAAATGATGGTGTGTCTGCTCCTTGGAAGTGATCTCTCTATGGTGTAAAAAGGAGCTTACGAAAAGGCAAGTAACAGATTAATCTCAGAGAGTTCAGGGGGACACTCAGTAGCTCTTATGGAAAAAGAGTGATGAGTGGATCGCTGTGTAAAAGGCACAAGGCCTCAGAAACACACTGGCACCCTTAGGAACAATGATAAGCAAGATTGTGATATAACACACAAGGAAAGACAAGAGGGTACAGAACAAGGAAAACTAAAAAAGAAACTGTGCTCAGGGAAAATCAGGACTGGAATATGGGTCAGGATCACTGACAGAATATCTGACACAAAACTATTGTGTGGACAGAATATTGTGTTAAACATATCGAGGACCAAAATATCAAAAGGATAGGTGCAAAATTGGTAAGTATTTATTTACTGTACTTAACTCCATTTCTACGTGCCTTGAAGATATATATTATGTCAAGGTACATATATGTGGATGTATATATAGTAAAACGTTAAATACCTACAGAAACTTACCTTCACAATATTTTTCTCCTCAATATTCTTGCCACAATATTTTATCTCAAGATATTTTTGGTTCTGATATTCTGTCTAAACGCCATATTTCAAATGCAACTTGTCTTTGTTATAAACCTGCTTATTCTGAAAAGAATGTACTCTTTCAATTTACGAGCACGATATGTTAATTTGTTCACAGTATTGCATTACTTTGCTCTGGAAGAGAACTCTAAACCTGAGGAGAGTTAAAGAAAATGTAAGACAAATATTTCATATGAACAAATATAGTGGGAAAAAATCATGTCTCTAGAACACGATTGCAATATTTATTTACTCTAGGTTGACGAGGGGATTTGTGTTGCCAAATATCAAGAGTTGGGAAATACCCAAAAGTGGGAGTTAAACGGTTGCCAAGTTTTCAGTCTGATTATCAGTTACATTTCCATATCTTATGTGTGGCACGTTGAGTGCCATTTTCTCGATGACACCTGGCAATGGATTGCTCTCAGAAGTATCACGTCTTCCTCCCTGCAGTAATGAATATTAGGTAGAGGAATTTCCCCCCAGTTATAGAACCAGCATCTTGTAGTACAATGCATTGCAGGTGAACTGTTTCAGCAATAGTCAGCCATGGTACAGACTTTATTTAGCAGGACTCTCCTGTAAATGTTTAATCCAAGCTGAATCCAGACCTGTGCTAGAACTCTTCACATCATTCAAACTCCTGGGTCCTACGGAACTTATCATCCTCCAGGTTACTGCAGTCTCAACACCCCTATGGGTCCCAGCAACATTTCCCTTCCTCCAGGCGCATGTGGGTCTTTCTGTCCTTCCAGCTTCCTGCATCCTTTTCCTTCTTTTACGGGCACATGCATCAACGGTTATTGCATTCGCAAACGGTGCGAATCGCAGTTTTCGGCCGTTTGTGAATGCAATTATCAAAATTGGAATGCATCATGTATTTCGCAATTTTAGGAATCGCAATCATGTTGCGATTTCTAAAATTGCGATTGCATTTAAGAAATCGCAATTTCAGATTTCTTAAATGCAATGCATGATCTTTTTTAAATTGCGATTTTCCTGTTTGGAAGTGCTAAATTAGCATGCTAATTTACCGAAAATCTTCAAACTTGCACAAAAATGCATTTATGAAAGTTGCATTTTACACACACACATGTCCTTGGGACATGTGTGTGTGTACATTGTACTTAAGTTTAATTTCAGGGGTGCAGGGAGGGGTTCTTTTGACCCCCCCTGCACCCTTGAAATTGCATTTTCAATTTGCGATTCGCAAATTGAAAATCGCAAATTGTAAATGCCTTCCCATTGATTCCTATGGGCCTCTTGGCCCATAGGAATCAATGGGAAGGATTTTCCTTAATTGCGATTCGCAAATTGTGAATCGCAATTAAGGAAAAATTAGAAATCGCTAAAACAAATGCGAATTATTCATGCATTGCCGTTTGCGAATTCTTAATTGCGATTCCCTAATTTTTGCAATTAAGGATTCGCAAACGGCAAGATTGATGCATGTGGCCGTTATACTCCTGTAGCACACTCTTATCATTGGCTACATCAGTGGTTGTCTTCCTCCATATTCCTGCAGCATCTTCCTCTGTTCAGTGCTAAACTTTCCTAAACACTGAGGGCCTCATTTATGAAAAGTGACGCATCGCTGCATGAAAACAGCGATGCGTCACTTTTCATTGCGCCCTCCTTGCGACACCAATGATGCACCATATTTACAGTATGACACGTCATTGCGCAAGGAGTTACAGATACGTCAGTATTTCTGATGTATCTGTATGGCGCAAAAGTGACGCATTGCTGGAGTGTGTCACAAAAGTGACGCAACTCCAGCAATGTGTCCTTTCACAAGGGGCAAGCCCCATGTGAAAGGGCCTGCGTCAGTCTTACGCCTGCTGTGAGGCAGGCGTAAGAAATTAACGCATTTGCGTCCTAGAAGTGGCGCAGTGAAATCTTAAAGATTTCACTGCATCACTTCTATGACCTTTACTTGCGTCAGAATGCCCCCTGCATACATTACACCTGACGCAGGAATAATGTAGCGCAGGGGTTTACAAAGTGACGCATCAACCTAGATGCGTCACTTTGTAAATATGGTGCAACAAGGCACATTTTTTACGCTGCTGGTGCGTCACAAAAAGTGATGCAGCGCAAAAGTGACGCACGGCCTCATAAATGAGGCCCTTAGACTCTCTTCAACATAGACCCACTCTATGCTTCTGTTACACATTGCCCCATCTACCTACTGCAGCACTCCCTGCCTGAGCCTTGTCAAGGCAGCATCTTCTAGCACACACTTCATTCACACCCAGGTATTGCAGACAGGCACATACTGCCGTCCAGCTACCTACCATGTGTGCATTAGTATTTATATGGTGTGAACCTAGCTAGGAAGCAACTGAGCATTGTACATTACATTGCGGCTTGGAATACGGTATTTGATCGTGAATGTCAAGCTGGGACATCTGCAGATACATTTCACATTTTATATTTTTAGGTACAGGATTTTAGGTAATTTGCCCAAAATTATATAATCCTGGGTCTATTACTGCAGGTGAGAATCAATCCTTGGTCTCCATGTTGGAAGTTCTAACCACTGAACCACATCTCCTCCCAACGTTGAGTCTGTACTAGGCTTTAATATAGAAGTGCTCTTTTGTTCAGGGACCCTCGTGCATCCTACAGAATGTCGGTTTTAGGACATTCTGAGCCCACTGAGTCCCGGGTCAGGGTCTATTAAACAAGTCCACATGTATGTGTGTACACTGATATTTCCTCTGACTGCATGAATGTAGCCTCTGGCACTCAGGTTTCCCGCTCGTGGTGTGTGTTATCAAAATGCAGTGAATGTATATAATGCAGTGACTGCACTGTATCCCAAGATGGATTTACTCATGCAAGGCATGTCCCACCACAAAACTACGGACAGGGAAATGTGCAGGCTGCTCTTAGAAAATGAGTGCAAAGTGCTGCACTGACGCAGCACAAGCAGAAAATTCACCTTTAGTTGTGACAGCAACATGAGCCAGCAGAGTATCAGCAAGGTTGGGAACTTTTCTTTTCCCCTTTTTTTTTGGCTTGAGTCACAAACTGTCATTACACACTCACACACACACATACCTTCTTATTTTTCCGTGTATAATTCCCCCAATATGGTTAGATTGAGGTGTAGTATGTAAAAATCATAAAACAAATAAATACATACATATTCTCTTAAATGCATTTGTGTTACATTAGAAAAAGTGTCAAGATTCTTCCACCCTGCCACTATGTGTCACTTACTAGGGCCCTCTACGTACCTACCTGAATTTACATCAGTATAGGATATCATTACCATACCATGTTTTTCTTCACCTTTCTGCCCAGGTTTCTGTTACACCTCCATGAATGTATTATGCTCCTAGCAGCCCCCTCTGTCATAAAACCCTTCAAAGATCATGCCCTGGTGGTGATTTCCTGTTCATTAGATTACTTCATGTACCTACTGCTATCCTGACCCCTTTATATCTGCATTCTGGACTTTTCTCTCTTCTCTTTTAAAACTCACAGTTCCGTATTCTCTTCATTAGTCCTTTTTATCCCTTGCACCTCGCTTATACTTTCCACCTTGTGTTATGTGTTCCTGTTTGTATACATATTTACATCTTGTAGATTTTTCTTTGTTTTCTTTATTCTCTTCTCCGTGTATTCCAGTTCTGTTTCTAACCCTGAGGTGTTTAGATAGAATATCGGAACCAAAACAATTGTGAAACAAAATATCATGCCTTGAATATCCAAGACAAAAATATACTAAAGGTAACTTTCTATGGGTAAGTAAAGTTTTGCTATATATAACTCCACATATATGTACCTCAATGATATATCTCCTCAAGGTACGTAGATGGGATGTTAGGAATAGTAAATCTATACCTATCTATTTGCACTTACCTTCTCAATATTTTGGTCCTCGATTTTTTTGACACAGTATTCTGAACATGCACTATTTTTGGTTCCAGTATTCTGTCAGTGATCCCAGATGTGCCCTTTTTGAAGGTCCAACTGAATGGAGTGACTTCTAAAGCACTGGCCTCATATCGCATAAAAAAATTGTGCAACCTGGTCTTGCTTCTTAAGCCTTGATGAGTTCCTCACTCTAAATCTTCTGACCTACTTGAAATATTCTAACCACCTCATTGATCCCCTCCAATTTCCTAAATGAATACATTCACCTCCTACTCCCACTATGGACTAGGATAATCAATGCCTCTTTCTAATACCAGCTTTCCTATGCGACAGCGTCAAAATTGGTCCGTTAGCCCTATCCTAAAAAATAATCAACTCCGACCAGTTTGATCCCAGTAACTACCTCCCCACCTCCAACATCACTACTCTTGCCAAACTCCTATAAACATTTGTGCATTTACAGTTCCACAATCACATTGAACAATTCCAGTTCTTAGACCATTGCGAATCTGGCTTCCGATCGGGTCACAGCACTGAAACTGACATGGTGCACATTGTCGATGCTCCCCTATGCACGCATTATCAAAATGTATCTTGCCTCTTCATCCTACTGGATCTGTCAGCAGCTTTTGCCACTATCAACTATGGAAACCTTTAGTAAGTCAATAGATTGTTCTTGTTTTGAAGAGAAACCCAAATGTGGTAGTGGGCTAGCAAACACACCCCTTGATAGCGACAGGAAGCCACTTATATTTAGATCTTGGAAAATTGTGGGTGTCAAAGCAAGCTGGCTAACATTGAATGATGTAAATATATCAGCACTGATGATATTTTGTGTTTTCAAGAAACCTGGCACATTGAAAACTATTTCATGAATGGGTATACTGTTATAAATAGGGCAGCTACACCATCAACATGGTTGAGCTAAGGGAAGTTTGTCTGTTCTGGTTTCAACTACAAAAACAAAAGTGTCTATTATAAAGTCCTATATTCTCTCACCTTTTGTTCAATTGATCTTAAGACTCTACAGAAATGGTATATATTTTTTTTTTGCATAAATGTTGTGAGGTCCTAAGGTTCCGTGAGATAAAACTGTATTCTTTACACAAAGGATATCACTGGACAGTGGACACAACTTAGAGCTTCTACAGGCTTTAGCCCATGGCTGACCGAGAGCTCCATTTAGGTACTGCTTGTAATGGAATTCAACGATATATGGAGTAGTCCCTACTGAGAAGGCAGGGAATTCCAGGGTAATATTGGTTGCCCTCCAGGGTTACAGCAGGGGCCTGGGGATGAAACAGAGTTTGTGTCATCTGACAGTCAACCAGAATCACAACATTTTGGACATTCATCTGTTGTATGCCACCCTGGAGCTTAATTGTTCTTCTTGCATTGACTTCAAAGCTGCTCCACTTTTGGACCTGACAAAGCAGTGTCAAGATGAAGGTTGCAATACAGAACAGGACTCGAGAGATGGGGCAGAGTTGATGAGAGAAGAGAGGCATGCAATAGCTTTTTGAGGTGGGCACAGCAGCTACAAACTGATGCAGTGTAAGAGGTGTCTTGGAGGAGATATGAGATAGCAGGTATTGCAAATATCTGCTCCTACTACGTACACTGAGTGAGCCAACCAGAGGAAAAGTGGGCTGGTGAGGAAGGACCCCTGTGATCAGAATAGCTCCTTTGATTTATGCAGCTTAACCATAGCTTCATGTTGGATATTGACTTAATGAGATAATGGAAAGCATGCTAAAAGAGATAAACAGGACTTCTTCTCCTGATATACAAGTAGGAGGAATGAACAAGAGGAAGAACAGAATAGAGAAGTGTCAATGATTTGCTTCTTAAGGGTCAGAAAGAAATGATGGGACCGCTGGAGCAGATCATGAGAAAACCTGAGGCAGGAGAAGCAATGGACTCCAGGTGAAATAATTAGTGGTTCGACTGTTGTGCGGTGGATAATGTGTGAAGAATCCATCGAAGCTTACGTGTCCTTGCAGGGGAAATAAAGGTGTTGAATAAAGCTAGAAGGGCAGTCAACTTTCATATAGAGGGATTGCCTGCCTTGGTGCCAGCCATCAGTTTCAGAAAGACCCCTCAAGCCCTCTTTTTGAATCACCTAACCACTTTTAATTATGTTGGTATTCCCTTAGTTAAAAACGTGTACCAACTACCCTTGACATTCTGATCTGCCAGCTCTCTTTCCATCAGTACAATCATAGTGGTACCATTAATTTTAGAGTGGCATGAACCTGTCTTGAAGATGGATGCAATTTTAAAACAGGAACTGCAATATGTAAATAAAAGGACTCTTTTGTTTTCTGATTACCCAGTGTGGAAATTCAGAAGCTCTTGCTGACACAAAGTATTAAAACTACAGGTGGAATTCAGGCATGTCTCATGAAGACAAGGCTTTCCTATTTACTGAGCCCGAGGTGGCAAAATCTTTCATAGAGGTATGGAAGAGTCTTTCTTCAGATGATTGACAAGTATCTTTTTGTGAGCGATTTGAATGCCCATGTCATATAGCCTGATTACCACTTAGAACACGTGCATATAGGTTTGGGGGGAGGCATTATGGAAGCGATTTGCATTATTGTGCTTTGGGACGCTATTCTTTGTTGTTATCCAGACCCCACCACTCCTTCCCTTCTTTCTTTTTTTTGTGAAGTCTGCTTATTGGTTTTCAGTTGGGAAATAACAGTGACCTATACAGAGTATCGCGTTGAATTACCCCATAAGATATGTGTTAATTGTACCTAGTGTGAAAACTGTAAAGATACAAGAGCAATAAGTGCAGTGGCATATTGTGACAAAATATGGGTGCAAATAACAATGTATTTCCCCTGAGTATCACATGTCAACACATTCAGGGGCTGAATAAGATGGTCTAGGGGAGGGGCACTGCCCGCCTACAAGGTGGCGGTTCTACAGGTGGTATTATGATGTGGCCGTCACCCAGGCGGCTGTAAGTGCCATACTTAACACTGCAGCTGGTGCTGCTAGCTGCAGCACCCACCGCAATGTTATAAATGCACTTTTTACATTTCCCCGCACTACGTGGCATGAAGCATGCAGTGCCTGCCACATGGTGAAGGGAAATGTGGAGGGTACCATGGGTGCAAGGGAGTAAGGGAGGCCCGCTACTGGCCCCCAAAGTCCATTCCTGCCAGCTGTTGTATGGCAGGTGGCCTGGTAGGGACTGCCACCATTTATAGTAATATGAGGGCCTCCGCAGCACCCCAGCTCAAGAACCCCATCGGATTCATTGCGGTTGGACGGTACCACCCACCATTATAATATGGCAGGCAGGCAGGCAGGCAGAAATTGGCCTCATGATGGTTGCGAACCCGCCACCGACAGCCTGTCGGTGGCGGGTTCACCGCCATCGTAATCAGCCCCATAGTGTGTAGTCATTATATAACAGATGCTGAACAGAGAAAATGGGGTGCAGCAATCGGGGACAAAATAAGCATAATCTTATGTTAACTGTTAGTAAAATGCCGCTACCCCGCCCACCCTCTCTAACCACCCACATACCACTACTTCCCTTCTTTCTTGACTTAGCCAATTCCCAATATAGTTGAGTGAAAAATATCCATTCTCCAAGTGTTCTATGTGAGAGTTGCTACATTAGAAATTTTGGTACAAGATGTGTTTATGAGAGACCACCATCATCAGTTGGTGTCTGTTATATTTGCTAACAGGCCGACTATATATAATATTGATATCTCATCTGAGGATCCCATGAGGGGTGCAGCCTGGTATAGAATCAATAATTGTATTGCCCACCAGAATATTGCTCCTTCTGTTGGTGAGATTAGTCCCCTGCTTACAAATGAATGAAGGAATTATAAGACGTATACCATAAACAGCTATTACTAGGAAGGTTCCAGGGCTAGGGAAGGAGGAATTAACAGACACTAACACATTATGAGAAGATTACAGAACTGAGATTCCTTGCTGTTACTGTGGTGCTTGTGTAAGAGGTGATTCCAAGCTTGTGATGCCAGAAAGGAGTTTGAATAAACACAGGTTGGACCAGGTAACACTCAGAATCTGGGTCTATTGTATATATAATTCCAGAATTATTCTGTCGGAAAACATTCAGAAAGGGGTCCCAAAATCTCCCTTAGCAGATTGTGTAGTGACTTACAACACACCATTAAGATCAAAATCAAAATGATTTACATAGTACTGCTTATCACCCTTGAGGTGCAGAGGGGGTGTTACTGCTGGGGGCGGTGTAGGAAAGTGCCCATTTTTGCAAGGTTACCCCCTAACGTTTTGCCAGATACCTGAATCTGAATCTGACTAAGTGTGTGCTGGGATCTTGCTAACCAGACCCCAGCACCTGTGTTCTTTCCCAAAATACCTTTGTTTCTGCAATTGGCACACCTTTATGCCACATATAAGCCCCTTTTTAAAAGGTGCCACTGGTACCAAGGGCTTTGTGACCAGATGGGGCCTCTGAGGGCTGCAGCATGTAATATACCACCCTCAGAGACACCTAACTTTAACACCGACACACTTTCCACAGCAGGCTGCGTGTTTTGGTGCACACCAAACTGAAGAGTCGACATGGCACACAACCCTGTGTGCCATGCCCACCAGCACTGCCTACACCATGGGCAAGTCACTCCTCTAGCAAGCCTTGTAGCCCTAAGGCCGTGTGCACCATTCCACAAGTGAGGGCACATCTGCAGGAGCAATATGCCCCTACAGTGTCTGTGTCATTCACGGATATTGTAAGTGCATGGTAGCCATATTGAGTACATGAGCTGGTAGTTTTTCATCACTAGCTCCATGACTCCACGCTGGGAAATTTGGTACCAAACTTTTCATAATAATAAACCCACACTGATGCCAGTGTTGGATTTATTATGAAATGCTCTCAAAGAGCATCTTAGAAATATCCCCGGAAAACAACCAACTTCTAGTATATTGACTGGTAGCTGCTAGCCAGCCACCACCAGACAAGTTAATGACCTCATGAAGTGAGAGAGTTTGTACTCCCGGAGGTCATAAACAAAGCCTGCCCTGGGTGAAGGTGCTTCACACATTCCCCTGCCATGAACAGCGGCATTTGGCAATGGAACCTCAAAGGCTCCCACCTTGTGATGTGCTGATGTGGGCAGCTCCGACCAGTGGAGATGCCCACAATCCTGTCTGGGCCCCATTTTTGGCTGGGCGACAGGTGGGAAAATTAGTAAGCAGAGAAGAAGTGCCCACCTTAGCCTGGCACAGCTCTAGGATTCCCAGGAGCTGAGGCGAACCCCTCACTTAGATATTCTCCATCTTGAATTGGCAAATTAGACCCATTAGGCACAGGGATGTACCCCTTACCCCAAAGGGAGGGGCCACATAAAGGGTGCAGTCACTGTAGGGGACAGTAACCATTGGTTACTGCCCCCAATCTCAGTAACATCCTTCAATTTACTATTCAAGGGTTCCACCTCCCCCTCTGCACTCAGCCACCCCAGTGCGGTGCAGTGCCCACTTTAAACGTACCCTTGCGATGGTTGGTCTAAACCCCCTGAAGACTGGAAAGGTAAGTTGTGTACTTAGCTGCTAATGCATAACACTGATTTCCTTCCTGAGGATTGCATTGCATTTCATCTGTTGGATATGACTATCTATCTTTTTCAAGTACCCAGTGTTACTATTTCTGATTGACAATACAAAAGTGTTTCCAAAACTGTAAAGTATTGTTACTGCCTTGCAAAACAATTCAGACTGCATGTTTTGAAAGTATTACATTTCGGAAAAGTCTACTTACCTGCAACCGAGTTCCACTTGCTTCCTAAAATGCAAGTAACTAAAGTAATTTTTTTGCAAAACGTTGGTCTGGAGTTAGTGATTGAGTGTGTGTACCTGTCTTGTATGACTATGTACAACAAATGCATCGACAGTACTCTCTGATAAGCCTAACTGTTTGACCACACTACTACAAATAGAGTGTTTGGTATTATCTACTTAAGTCTCTGTAAACCTCTGAGGATACACTGGACTTTGCACACACTAGTCCTCACTTCGGTACAGTATATACAGAGCCGGCTTTCTACAAGTGGGCAGTTGAATAGCCAGGTCTTCAAGCCATTTCTGAAATCCTGTAGGGTGGGAGCAGTTCGGAGGAGAAGGGCATACGATGTCTTGGTGGCCAGGTAGGAGAGGGCACAGTCACCGCTCCTGCTTCTGTGGAGGCAGGGGTTGTGGCCGCGGAAGAGGGAGGCAGAGCACAGATTTCAGAGAGGGTGGTGGAATTTAACCCTGAGGTTAAGGTAGGCTGGTCCAATATTGTACATGGTTTGCATATATGAGTTAGCATCTTGAACTTGCACATTTTGTGGACGGGGAGCCAGTGAAGAGTTCTGAGGTGAGGGGTGATGTTGGCTCTTTTTAGGAGGTCAAGGACGAGCCTTTCTGTTGTGTTCTGGATATTCCGAAGTTGGTTCAGCAGCTGTGCGGTGATTCCCATGGAAATGGTGTTGCCATAGTCCAAGCTGTTGGTGATGAGCTTATCCGAAACACACTATCTTTAAGTACTGTAAGACCACAACAGAGCGACTCTGAGACTGTGAAAGTCAGATGACAACAAAAGAATGTATAACATATATTACATCAATAGGAGCCTGTTAACTATTATGTTTAAAGTTAGTAAAAAAAGAGGGCAGTTCGTAAACAAATTATTTTTCCCCGTGACAGGATTACGCTCGTAATTTATTTCATTGTCAATGTTTAGACCCACATATACTTTGAAACATAGGTTTCCTGAGAACAACAGGGAAGGGAAACACCTTTGAAAATCACTTAATGGTAAGTAGAGTACGAGTATAAATCATTTGTCCTGATAAGGATGCAGAACAGGAACCATACACTCTACTGTATTCAATTCTCTATGGGTAACAAAAGACTCTACAGAGCCTACATAGGAACTGGTTTTCCTGAGTTTGTAAGATTCTGGTCCTGGTCCTGGTCATGCCCTACACTGCAGCTCTGCAAGTAGCAGAAGTGATACATGTACTCCTATAGTGCTGAGCCAATTCCCTTATTGGTTTGCTACTGATCTTGCCAGAGAATGTAAACAAGGTCTCAATAGATCTGCCGATTTTTAGCTTAGTGTTACTTATATGTATTTACACTGCGGTGCAGAGACTGTAGTTTGTTTGTATTTACATATTTAAACAAAGTCAACGGTCTATAGATCCCGCCACCACATAGAAGTGGTATACCGGAAAAGGGTGAGGGACAGACAAAGAACTACACCGCCCGATGTGGGTAAGAAGAGTAAAATCTGCTTCAAAAGGGACACAAGGAAATATAGTATGTAAATGGTGATCACGGAGAACGGGGTAAGTGCTTAAATATTGGTGTGTTCAAGTCAGACCTTAGTGGGTTCATGATTAAATCGTGTGCCCAAAATGAATATGAGCTGAGCATCCAAAGCTCAGGCCTACCTAGTGGATAAGCGCAACTGTTGGTTCGCCTGTAAGAACATAGGGAAATAGATATAAGCCGTACATACCTTCTGGCTGGTTGTACTTCCGTCCCAGCCTTAAGTTGGCTGGGTGAATATGAAATTTCAGCATCAGTATTGCGCCATGAACAGCTGTAAAAAGCATGGAGTAGATCTGGTCAGCTCATAGGTGACCAAATACCTATTTAAAGTGCAGTATGTATGAGTAAGGGGAGCCAATAGCAGTATATTCGATGTTTATCCAAGTTAAAGGCATGGTCATATGGGAGTGATTGATGTGATTAAGCTAATTGTTACACCTACCCATCACTGTGATAGTACAAGTCACATATCTTACCCCAATAAAGGTGTACTACGCGTACACCAATTGTTAATCTTAAATCCGAAATGTCTACTTCTGTGTATCCTTGCGCAGTGTAATGGCGTCCGTGAATAAGTGCTGAAAAAACGATAAATGGGGACCATGATCAATATCTATGATCGAGGATATGCGGTTCAAACAGAGAGCAATGTGGATTGCGGCGCAAGTCAAAATGCCATTCTCACCTCGTATTACAGCACCACTCCTTCTATCGTGTTTCCGCGGTTCGTGTATCTCTAAGTGTCCTGCCGGAAGTAGGAAGTCTTATGGAAAGTGTTCTAGCCGGTGCGGGACTAGACCGACCTATCCGGCACGTCATGGCGTTATTGGGCGCCATATTGGAAGTAAAAAAAGTTTCGGGTGTTTGAATCTTATCTGCGCAAGGACATTAGATAAAGCCTTACAATATACGTTCTCAAATAAAATGAGAATACCTCTGCATCTAAAATGAGTATCGAAAATGTGTTGCACTATGGCTCATGATCTCGCTATTAAGGGACTGGAAGCCCATAGCTAAGCAAAGTGAATCGGCGCCATATTAGGTGTGATTCTGGTGATATACTCCGGGTGCATGAATATTAGGATGTACAATATTGTTAGGTCATTATATAAAACTAATGCAAATCCCAATAAAACGAAAGTTGAAATATAAACAAGTGATACCAGAAACTCGAGAGAGTTGGGAGAGGGGTGATAGTTCAGTCTGTCCTTTTTGATCAGTGTACTAATATATATGAAGAAAATTAGAACATGTAAAGGCAGTGAACAGGGAGAATTTTCAAAGTTGGTACATATCACATATTTGTACGCTTAGAAAATCAACATCAGTCCTTATGTAATATCTAGTGTGCTACCGTTATCATCATAAGTAATACAATGTGATTATTCCTTATGATTTTTCATCAAATTAATATAGAATTTAAAGCATATATTACGTATTTTTAACATGGTAATTAATTATACGAATTAGGGATAATACCTAATGCTATTCACAATCATTGACATTCTGATATCTATTAGCCTGCATCATTGGGTGTATCTATTCGAAACAGTTTATATCCGTAATTTATTACGTCAACGTGTAGCACAGCAGGTTTGTAATGCTGCTCTTGATAAAATATCTGTCCTACTAGGTAGTGATGCCCACCTATTCCTAGATGTTATATAGCAACTCCATGCATATATAGTTGGTAAACTGTCTCTATCAAGAAAGCTTTATAGTGATTAGCTCATGATATCTGGTCTCCATAATTTCATTCACCTAGAAAGTAATGTAATTCATGATCGGAGTTCATCCCATGTTCTACCGCCTGCATTTTTAGAATCTAGAGGGCTTCTCTACGTCTTAGATATAATTCTTGATTACCTTCCATGGGTCACTTTTCACTTATCTATGCCACAAAACCAGATGGTTTTGTTGGCATTCTGGGCCTTGCAAGTATTGACATGAACCGCTGTTACATATCTAGTGTCATTGTGTCTGATTGCCCTCAAGTGTTCATAGATCCTTTCCTTCAGTACTCTGAACGTGCTTCCAATATAAAAGCTGCCACATTTGCACTTGATCATGTAGATCACAAAACGGCTGTTACAATTCATCATTTGTCTGATTTCAAACTCCTTTCCCATATGATTATGAAATGTGTTGGTGTTGTTCATGGCTAATGGGCAAATCTTACAACATCCACATCTAAAAAAACCTATACATCTTTGTGTGAGCCAATCTTGAGTTTTCTCCACTTGTTTTGGGTAACTAGGACTGATCAAGGATTTAATATTTCTGCCACGTCTATAGGTTATTAACGGATATCTAGAGATGTATTTAGTGAGTGTTTTGTCATTACTCAGTAACCTCCAATGTTTAGTCATGCTGTTTCTGAGTCTCACTGCTGCATGATTGTAGATAGTGATCAATCTGACCTAAGTTGAATTCGTATCTTTGATACTTCTCTCTTTGAGAGTGTCATTTCTTGCTGTACATGATATTTTGCGTTCAGCTTCTTTAATTGTGTGAGTGCTATATCCCCTTGCTTTAAATCTTAGTTTCATGTTGTTCTTACAGGCAAGAAAATCACTGTCTTTGCTACAATTTCTTCTAGCACGTGTTAATTCCCCAAAGGGGATTGATTCAATTTGGTGTCTCGGATGGGAGCTTCCAGCATGCAATACCACATTACATGATGTCGGTTTGCGATATAATTTACTCTGTATCTGACCATCTTCAATGAAGAGTGTCAAGTCTAAGAACTAAATTTTCTCAGTACTGAGAGTGTAAGTTAGATGGTTTCCCATGTCATTAGAATTGAGGTATTCACAGAACTGGGTAAGCTTATTCATATCTCCAGACCAGATCATAAAGCAGTCGTCGATATAGCGACCCCAGTAGATAACGGACGTATTCCAAGGTGCACCCCCTGGACCCCAGATCCACCCCTCCTCAAAACCACCCATGTTGATCCAATTGAGGGTAATTTGGATGATTGACCCTTCCCTAGGCACTCATAACTGAGATAAATTAGAAATCAAATAATACCACCGAAATCGGTGAGCGCCGCTAACTATCCAGGATATAATCATCCCATCCCATACCAGCATACAGAAGCACTGAGGTTGGTTGAAAGCCAACCTTAGGATTGTCGGATTCTATATGCTGTAACTTATTGTCTATCCTGTTAATGTATGTTGAAAATAGGAAGGGAACAAGAAAACAGCCTTGCCTAATGCCGCTAGTAACCTTAAAGTCTGGGGTACATTCTCCACCTAACTCATACCTTAGCCATGCTGTTAATCTGGGCGTAAAGCTGGGATAGATGTGAAATAATGTCAACTGGGGAACCCAGTTCAGCCATGAGCTTCCATAACTTTTCATTGTTTACTAAGTTAAAGGAATTGGTCTGATTCGTGAAGCAGAGATGGATGTGTCCTTGTCTTCATTTAGTGTATTGAGCTATTACCGTCACATCCGATGGACCCTTATGATTGTGGGATATATGAGGCTGCATATTTATCAAGAACCCAAGGGACCCAGAGTCAATAACTGAGTTGCATGTTGCAATGGTTTTTCATTGTGTACCAGGTATACAGCAATCCATATGGTAAAATATAAAGTATGACAAATAGGTATCAAGGAAACATGTGGATTTCTGAAATGGACATAAAATGGAGTTTAGAAGCAGCGGTTTTGTGCATCTCTGAATTTGTGGGTACCCATATTAGCATGTGAATTAGAGGGTATTATTCAAATGACTTCTTTTTTACACACAGTCTTGCATTTGGAAGGCAGAAATTATGTGAAAGACAAATGGTAATAACACTTGTTCTTCATTCTCGTGTTTTCTGAGTCCCCTAATAACAATGGTACCTCAGTTGTGCGGATATGCATAGTGTTTGTGACAGGAAACAACCCAAAATGCAATGAGCACACATCACATTTTTCCACTGAAAACTTCTTTGTAATGTCCCTAGCTGTGGATTTTGAGCCCTAGCTCAGCCGGCACCTAAAGAAACCTAACAAACCTGTACAATTTTAAAAACTAGACACAGAGGGGAATCCAGTATGGGGTGACTTGTGTGGCTCTCCCGAGGTTCTGTTACCCAGAATCCCTTGCAAACCTCAAATTTTATCAAAACAACACATTTTTCTCATATTTCTGTGATGAAAAGTTCTGGAATCTGTAGGGTGCCACAAATGTCCTCCCACCCAGCCCTTCCCCAAATCTGTCAATGAAAATGGTACCTCTCTTGTGTAGGTAGGCCTAGGAAATGGTTCAAAACGCCACGTGGACACATCACATTTTTCCTCTGAAAATTGATCCCTTTTTGCAATGTGCCTAGTTGTGGATTTCGGGCCCTAAATCAGCCAGAGTGATAATGGTCACAAAACCAATGACCGAGAAACTTTGTGTCTGCCATGTTTCCTGCAAGCACAATATGTGTGCAGTGCTTACATAATTTCGCCACTTCCTTTTGTCTACTGTGTTTTTTTTCCCTACAGTTTCCCATGACATGACCACAAGAATATTGTTAACTTCATCGACGCTTGGTGCTTGTCATGTACCTATGGATACTGACTAGTATTTCCGGGCCTCTTGGTTTTTCTAGTACTTTATCAGAATCTTGCAGTCAACCTTACTTGTCAAGATTTGAGACAAGTGCATTTCTATTGGTTAACACTGTCAGAGTACAAGATCCGGGAAAGCCTAATCTATAAATGGGCCGGGGACCCGTTATTTTTCTCAGATGCTCTGTAGTACAGTAAAAAAAAGCATAGTGGCACTGCAGTAGGCCTCCCCTCAAGTTGACCTTGATGATGTTATCTGCGATTTACATTAAAAAGCAAAGATTTAACACAGCTAGGTCGTTTAAAGTTTATTGCTATTCAATCACCATGATCAGTCTTCTGCAACTGCCCAACCCAATGTAACTTTCTGGCAGTGGTAATTTCTTGAAAGAAAAAAATAATGTCACAATTATGATCCGCCAATGGGCAACCTTATTTTTAAAGTCTAACCAATTTTCTTTGGTATGTGATTCCAATTTTGGGACACCCTTCAGTATCATAACATATGGAGGGGCATCTGGGGGAAGGTGTAAAGAATCTGAAGTGTGTGCGGTACAACCCGAGTTGCCTTCAGCAGATATGATAGCCAGAAGGCTTTGACATTCTAGTGCAGGCTTCTTCGTCAGATAGATTTTTGATATTTTCTTCATTTCTGTTTTTTGGCTTGACAGGGCAGAGTTGACCTACATGCCATAGTTGATATTACAGTCTGGTCAACTTTCGCTGTGCTGTCAGTTATGCCATTGATAGGGACATTTGGTGTAGAAGCCCCATTCTATGTGATAATAGTAGAGGCTGTACACATACTTTCTAGGGTTGCGACCCTCCCCTTTATTTCCTTAAATTCAGTAAGTACTTTTTTTCAAGATTTTCAAACTTCGAGTGTAATCTTAAGTCTAGATATTCTTAAAACCCTGTGTATCGAGATCCCCTTATGCGTATCTCTTTTGATTGGAGAGTTTACATTTTAAGCTCTATTCACATTTCTAGACATAGCACCAGGTTATCTTGCAGGGAGTTTGGTCCTTTAAGCTGGAGGTGATCCCATATAATGCTGAGGTTTGATCAAGGTAGTATTTGCTGAACTTTCAGTTATGCCAGAGAGGTGTTCAAAAGGGAATGGGCTAGTTGTTTGTTTTATCAGAATCAGCAGGTATTGGAGGCTAGAGGGAAAGGATGTGGGATTCCCCACAGCCTGCTTTGTACTGTTTCCCCTAGCCTCATTTGCGACTTATTCTGTGGCTATATTTCTTACTTCTAAATGAGTTATCTCACTTTCAGTGAGGCCCACTGCTTCCATTAGGAAGTTAGTAATGGAGTTAGTAATGGAGTTGTGAATATTTTCCATTTACCCATTTTGGAAATATTACACGTGGATTTCCCTTTGTAAATAATTTTATAATATTTATTCAAGTCTTACCCTTGTGGGAGCTGGGAAATCTGTACACAGGAAACTAAGCGAAAGGACCCCGGCCTGACCGGAACGGCGGCGGACAGGCGCAGACGTGTCCCGGGCAGAGGGAAACAAGAATGTGGGCTCAGGCTACTCAGGTGACGAGAGTAACCAGGCGTCACTAGGGGGGTGCGGGGGGTGCGGACCGCACCGGGTGACACCATACATGGGGTGACACCAATCTGACCGGTTACGCTGTGTAACACAGCTCTGCAGCCTCGCCTCTGAGTCTGCTCTGCAAGCGCACCTGCTTAAAAAATACTGCAGTGTGCCCTGAGCTCGGCTTTCCTGACAGAGTCGGTCCGTGCACTGCCAGAGCCCCCACCTGCACAGCTTGGAAACAGACAGTCGATGCAGGGGCCAGGGCACAGGTACGCACGCACAGGCACCCCTCGCCCCCACCCCCCAGCTTTAATGTTTCATTTACATTCTGTCTCTTGCAGTTTGCCTTTTCTCGTTATAGGTAGGGATCCAGCTTTCAAAGTATGAATGTTTCAAATTTCAGACTGGATTCGGTCAAATGTATTTTTCTCCTATTGGCACTTATCCAGATTTTTCAGTGATGAAGAAATTAAGTTGGAAATAGTATATTTTCACTTTTATTTAAATGATAAACGTGCACAGTACTCGCACCGTGGTGTCTTAGTGTGTTAAGGAGACACATACAATAAAGTATATATTCGCCTGAAAATATTAGCATAACAGCACTAACAGATCCCCACACGTGCAGCTATGTAAACTTCATTTGGAAATCTTTTTTTAATCTCCCTTATGCACAGCTATGGCCGGCCATCCGTCAAGCGTATCGCAACAATAACATAGTCTATTATTTTTCAGCGTTTACAAATAAATGGAAACAGGGATCGAACTTTGGGAAGAAAAGGGAATTATGCAGTTTTCCCAGAATCACACAGTTTGGTGAAATCCGGATTTGGAACTAAGGGGCAGATTTACAAGCCCCTTGCGCCTCTTTTATGCCACCGTTGCATCACTTTTGTGATTCAGCGGCGGCACAAAAGATGCGCCATGGTGCGGGGTATTTACAACGTCACGCATCTCCGAGATGAGTCACGTCTTAAAGCCCTGCGCCAGAGGGAGGCGTTCCATCGCAGGGAGGGTGTTCCAGCACAGGAACGCCTCCTAAAAGTCGCTGAGTGAAATCTACAAGATTTCACTCAGCCAATTTTAAGGCCATGCTGCGTCAAAACCCTGCGCCTTCTTGTAGCAGGCATAAGGATTGACACAGGATTTTCAGGATAGGGCACCCCCGAGCCTTGCTGGAGCTGCGTCGCGCTTGCGACGCAACTCAAGCAATGCACCGCCTTTACGGAAGCAGATGCATCACGCATCTGTCCATTTTTGCCCCATGATGCGCCGCATTGTAAATGTGATGCATCCATGGTGGCGGAGCCGTGACGCACAATTACTGGTGCATCCCTGCTGATATGCAGGGATGCGCCAGTTATTGTAAATCTGCCCTAAAGTATCCTGTTCCCACATCTTGTAATTTAGCTGCTGGATCACGCAAAAATGGAAACGTAGCATGAAACATGTTAAAGGCCAATAAAAATGTATTTCCCTTTTAAATCTGCAGGCACAGGAATGTTCCAAAAGTTGTCATTTCCGATTTTGGAGTAATTTAATGCGAGAGGCTGACGGCGGACATAGGTACGAATAATCAATAGAGACCACCTGATATGAAGTCAGTATATATTCCGGTGTTGGTGGAATATACTTAGGCTGTGGGGTTTTAGGTTTAAACCTATAATAACTGTTAAAACCCCACTGAAAGAAAAATAGCCCTCACCGGTGAAAACATATAAACACTGAAAAAACACCTGCACAACCACAAACTAAATGCCATTCAAAGAAAGGGAAAAAAAAGTGAAAGAGTCATTTTGTTCTTACTGAAGGGGTCAATAAAATGTAACTTTGTTCTACAATCTAGCAGTAAGAAAGACTGGCTAACATTATTCTGCTTCAGTTTTGTTCTTTAGGGATGCCACTAAAATATTGTTTCTTCTTCCTTTTACTTTTTTCAGTTTTATGGCCTTTGGTCTAAAGATGCAGGGTTTAGTTTCAGGTTTTAGGTTTAGTTTAATTATTTTATAAACTGTAGAGAATCAGGACATATCAAACTCACATTTGATATTTTGGCTGCATTTGATTCTTTCACTGACAGGTAAAATGGCTAGTTTCATAAAAATCTTTCCTAATATGTGTCATCACATTTACCACAGAAAATGGGTAAAACCCCTTAATACATCAGACCATAGTTTCTAGTGGGTCAGTATTGATAGTAGGTGAATTGCCAACACCTCAGGCTTTAAACATTAAATGCAAGGTATAGTGACAAGTATATATCTCACCAAGCATCTGGGATAGTGGTGAAAACGTGACACAAGACTTTTGGAAAACATGGAACGCAGTGTCAGTTGTTATGCTCTGCAAAAAAAGGTTCTTTCCAACAAAGATTGGAGTGATATTATTTGTATTTGTAGTGATTCAGCTACGTATATAAAAAAATTGTGTGATGACCTGTCAAAATTGATACCAGAGCTGAAGTGATTTACAATCTTCAGAGTTAATGAGGTATGCTATTGACTTTTTAGTCCATTCTGGTGCACTGTTTTCTTATGCCGAGGAACTAAAATGCAAATATTTATAATTTTGTGCTTTATGTGGCATCCAAGAAAGAGTCATCCCAACTGTGCCCCGTAGATGATGGTTTTCAGCCCAAGGGGCTATGAATGCTGAGAGGGCCTTTTCACAGAAGTTTACATGGGAAGGAAAGCGCGAGCGCACATGACCAAACACTCACTGAAGAAGTATTGTATTGTGTACTACAATAAGATTAATTTACAAAAATCTCTTTGGACCTCATATACACTATACGTACACTGTCTATATACCATGTTCTTTCAGTGCAGAAAGCAAGCAATGATCAAAGCAAAATGCTCCATAAACACTGGAAAAACACTTTTTCTGTTTTTAGTGGCGTGAAAATGTGTAACCACTGAGAACAACTGTTTTTTAAGATATTGAAAACACTGAAAAAACCCCACCAGAATTTACCAAAAATAGAAACTGAAAACAGGACAGCCTAAATATACTCAGTGTGTTAAAATACCCCTCACACACCAAAAGGGCCCTTGGTGTCATGCTTCATCATCGGGGTCTTCCCGCCCCCGCTGCGGGACGGGGCAGTGCTGCGACAAGCGACTACGCCGGAGCACCTTTTATTGTGAGTACTATGTGAGTGAAATGAAGTGAGTGTCAGTGGGGTCAGGATTAATATTAGAGTGAAGTTAAAAAATACCTGGCCTAGTGGTAGAAAAAACTGTTTAATAGGCACTGGCTGGTATTGTTAAAAGGGGTGAAGCGGAGAGCTAAAGCAAGTTACTGGGCTTGCTCTCCTGTGTGGGTCAACATGTTTCGGGGCGACATGCCCCTACGTCAGGACCGGGTACAGATCCCCCTGTCACTCACTAATGTTCTACCACAATATGAGGGTGTAATTTATTATCAATGTGTATAAATATATTTTATAGATATACGTGTTCTAGCTCTATCAGAAATTCTGATGTCATAAGCCTGAAAGAATAAGAGCACAGGTTTTAGAAAAGCGCGGATCCCAATGCGCTGGACTAATGGTTACCTGTAAGGAAAAAAGGCAAACGAAAGGAAAAACACACGTGTAGGCTTTTATACATGGCAGGCCAGAGGGTCCTGGAGATGGCCATGTCGCCAGGTATAGAGGTCGTGGAAACAAATATTTAGACACACACTTTACACACATAACACAGTAGAACACCATATGCTAGCTGTCAAGGGAGGGAAATGTATATACATCAAGATACATACTTTTGAAATAGGGAGACAGTGCCCCATGAGCCAAGGCTGGGCGAAGGGTAAGTGGGGTCCAACTGCAAGGTGGGAAGAAATGGGAACAAAGAGAAAAAAAAGGAAAAAAGTTTTGCTAGGACCTTGTATTGCTAAAGGTACTGAGTTGTTCTAGGGAATGGGGACCAAGTATTCCAGGTCTGTTCTATCGGCTATGCCATACTTACTAAACCCCCAGCACCTCGGTGCTTCCTCCTTCGTCAGTGGCTTCCGTGGTAATGGTCAGCTAGAGTAGGGCGGGTCATTTATAGTGTGGGAGTAATTGGATAATGGCTATGTTAATTGATTAACTCGAGATAGGTGTGTTGGCTCGGTCGAGTTGTGTAGCCATGTAACTGAGGCGGCCATTATCAAGTGTTCAAAAAGTGGGAAGAGGCGCGCTTAGGAGATCGTATTCCTTTTACACAAATGCCCCGTAACATTGTTTACTCCGTGTCCTCTATTGTTGATGGGAAGGTAGTTTTAGCGGGAAAACGCATTCGCGTATAACGAGGCGTCTCAGAGAAAAAGTCGCGCATGCGCGGAAGGGCTCTGTCTCTAGTTTGTACCGCGCATGCGTGGAGGAGTGGTATTCCTCCGCGCACGTGTGTTATCAGTGCTATGGACTGAGGGTGCGATCGATGCCCCTCCTGACACTGAAAATTGGCAATATTTTCCATTACAATTACAACTTTACATTACTAAAAGAGGGGAAATACGCAGTGGATTAATTAAAATCTTGATTCACACAAACATAATAAAACAAGCAGATACTTGGGGGTGTGGTCTGAGATTTGCAAATAATGATCTTATTTACATGTTTAGACCTGGGGACTATCATAATCATGGTACCCTAACTGGATTACACACTGAGTTGGGACCAGGGAATATCATCGTTCAACCCTGTGAAGTGGGTGCCAAGGCGGTAAACCCAACGTTGTTCCTTGGATAGAAGGTCCTTGTCACTCTTGAAGGCCTCAATGACTGTCCATTTCAGGTCATCGATACTGTGTTCCATTGTTGCATAATGGGTGGCCATTCTAGTCTTAGTTTTCTTACAACGTACGTTGCTGCGGTGTTCGCCCATCCGTACTTTGACTGGCCTAGTGGTCATGCCCACATATTCTTTTTTGCACGGGCAAGTGATCAGATAAACCAAGTTACGGCTATTACAGTTGGTAAAGGAACGTTGTTCCCAAGTGGACTGGTTGGAGAAGGTGATATTACGACTTTTCTGCGTGTATTGGCAGGACGCACATGAGCCACATGGATGGTGCCCGCCGACTGTTGATAGTTTTGGGGGTTCGTCGTTAGTGAGTTTTTTTGGTCTTGTGTGGACCAACAGATCTTTTAGGTTCTTGCCTCTTCTGTGTGCGAACATTGGTTTCGGGAAATCTAGTTTTCCGCAATTCAGTATTCTCCAGTGCCTTTTCACAATTTTTGTGATCTGGTTCGAATTGGTGTTGTATGTTGTAACACAGATGGGGCGTTGGTCTGGTTCCTTTATCACTGTCGGTTCTAAAAGGGCCTCCCTGTTGTTATTGCGGGCTCTTTTGAAGCCTTTATTGACCACCTTTCTTGGATAGTTTCTGTTTACCAGTTTGGTTTTTAGATCAGCTGCTTGGGTCTTGAAATCTTGAATAGCACTGCAATTACGCCTAATGCGAAGGAATTGTCCGTAGGGTAAGTTGTCACGTAGGTGTCGTGGGTGAAAATTGCTATACAGCAACAAGCTGTTTTTAGCTGTAGGTTTAAAGTGGGTGCATGTTTCTAATTTACCATTGGCGGGGTAGATATTCAGATCCAGGAAGACAAGGTTCTCCTTGGAGGCTGTGTGGGTGAACTTAAGGAACCGATCTTGTTGGTTCAGCCAAGTCATGAACTGGTTAACTGGGTCATGATCACCCCTCCAGATGACGAGCACGTCATCAATGTACCTTTTCCATGCGACCACATGGTTCTTATATGGATTCCGGTCATTCAGGATTTTGGTGGTTTCGAGGTGGTGTACATAGAGCCCGGCCAAGCTCGGGCACAGGTGCTCCCCATACTCGTGCCGTGTTTCTGTAAGTAGTATGTGCTTTCATACAGAAAAAAGTTTTTCTTCAGGGTCATGGATATGCATTCAAGGACCACCTGTCTCGGAGTGTGGTATACCCAAGGTGTAGAGAACAGAACTTCCTCTATTATTTCCAAAGTCTCTTGATGGGGAAGACTCGTGTAGAGACTCTCTACATCGAGGCCTAGGAGGAGGTCCTGTTCTGGATCAAAAGATATTTCCTTGACCAGTTGTAGGACGGCTTTGGTGTCTTTCAAATAGGTACTTGTAGTTTGCACTATAGGTCTGAGGAAAGCATCAGCAAATTTTGAAAGAGGTTCAAGAATTGACTGTATAGCAGATACTATAGGGCGACCAGGAGGATAGGGGGCATCTTTATGAATTTTAGGTATCGTGTAAAAGTAAGGAGTTTTGGGATTTTTTTGAAGCAGGAATTCACTCTCCTGTTTCTCAGCCAATCATGTGCCATTGCTTCTTCAATCATAATGAGGATACAGATCCTGACTTCTTCAGTCGGGTCTTCCCTGAGTACTTGATAATTACGTCTGTCTTCAAGTAATTTTCTGCATTCTCTATTGTAATTGGTATATGTCTGTATAACCCTGGCCCCGCCTTTATCGGCTGGCTTGATTACAATATTTTCATTGTTGGCAAGTTCATGGAGAGCGACTCTCTCAAGTCTGGTAGTGTTGTTAAAGACATCACCAGCGTCCGTGGGTAGCTGTTCCAGATCTGCCATGACTGCTTTTTCGAAAGCTAACAGTTCAACTGGTAAAGTTGAGTCTAGGGGGGTGAAAGTGGATTTGTTTTTCGGACCCGTATCAGATTGGACGTTTGTTTCAGAGGTTTCAGAGGTGTTTCAGAGGTTCACTTGTTTCAGAGGTGTGGCGCCGCGGCCAGGGCGACTGACGCTGGAATCTGGGGAGCAGGGTTCGATCCCCGGCTCCGGCGGCAGGTTAGCCCAGCACCATGTGACTGTGGGCAATAGCTTGCTTAATCTTCCCGACGGCCACAAGCGCCTAGAGACCCTTACGGGTGATTGTGCGCTTTACAAATGTGGATTAATATTATCCGAGTTCTGAAAAAAGGCTTTGAGCTTGAGTTTACGTACAAACTCTTTCATCTCTTGACAGAGTTTGAATTTGTCCATCTTGTGAGTGGGGACAAAACCCAAACCCTTACTCAGGACATTCTCCTGGGCTTCCGTTTGTAGGTGGTCCGACAAGTTTACCACTAAGTTCCTCGACTGGTCGACGCTGTTTGGCTCCGAGTTGATACACCCAGGGGTGCCACTGGCTGTTGATTCCAGTGGACCTGTGTACCTCGCGTGTGCGGAGGAATACCACTCCTCCACGCATGCGCGGTACAAACTAGAGACAGAGCCCTTCCGCGCATGCGCAACTTTTTCTCTGAGACGCCTCGTTATACGCGAATGCGTTTTCCCGCTAACACTACCTTCCCATCAACAATAGAGGACACGGAGTAAACAATGTTACGGGGCATTTGTGTAAAAGGAATACGATCTCCTAAGCGCGCCTCTTCCCACTTATTGAACACTTAATAATGGCCGCCTCAGTTACATGGCTACACAACTCGACCGAGCCAACACACCTATCTCGAGTTAATCAATTAACATAGCCATTATCCAATTACTCCCACACTATAAATGACCCGCCCTACTCTAGCTGACCATTACCACGGAAGCCACTGATGAAGGAGGAAGCACCGAGGTGCTGGGGTTTAGTAAGTACGGCATAGCCGATAGAACAGACCTGGAATACTTGGTCCCCATTCCCTAGAACAACTCAGTACTTTAGCAATACAAGGTCCTAGCAAAACTTTTTTCCTATTTTTTCTCTTTGTTCCCATTTCTTCCCACCTTGCAGTTGGACCCCACTTACCCTTCGCCCAGCCTTGGCTCATGGGGCACTGTCTCCTATTTCAAAAGTATGTATCTTGATGTATATACATTTCCCTCCGTTGACAGCTAGCATATGGTGTTCTACTGTGTTATGTGTGTAAAGTGTGTGTCTAAATATTTGTTTCCACGACCTCTATACCTGGCGACATGGCCATCTCCAGGACCCTCTGGCCTGCCATGTATAAAAGCCTACACGTGTGTTTTTCCTTTCGTTTGCCTTTTTTCCTTACAGGTAACCATTAATCCAGCGCATTGGGATCCGCGCTTTTCTAAAACCTGTGCTCTTATTCTTTCAGGCTTATGACATCAGAATTTCTGATAGAGCTAGAACACGTATATCTATAAAATATATTTATACACATTGATAATATATTACACCTTCATATTGTGGTAGAACATTAGTGAGTGATAGGGGGATCTGTACCCGGTCCTGACGAAGGGGCATGTCGCCCCGAAACATGTTGACCCACACAGGAGAGCAAGCCCAGTAACTTGCTTTAGCTCTCCGCTTCACCCCTTTTAACAATACCAGCCAGTGCCTATTAAACAGTTTTTTCTACCACTAGGCCAGGTATTTTTTAACTTCACTCTAATATCACTCCTGACCCCACTGACACTCACTTCATTTCACTCACATAGTACTCACAATAAAAGGTGCTCCGGTGTAGTCGCTTGTCGCAGCACTGCCCCGTCCCGCAGCGGGGGCGGGAAGACCCCGATGATGAAGCATGACACCAAGGGCCCTTTTGGTGTGTGAGGGGTATTTTAACACACTGAGTATATTCCACCAACACCGGAATATATACTGACTTCATATCAGGTGGTCTCTATTGATTATTCGTACTTTCATAAGAGGAGGATTAGCCCACCGCGGTGCAGAGTGGCACCACCTCTTCACTCCCTTTTTTGATATCCCTTAGGTGGACATAGGTAGAAAGGAGGTGAATGTGTAGACATGATGTCAAAATTAGGAGCCGTGAGAGTAAGGGTAGGTGAGGAAAGGTAGAGATGGGAGCTTGCAAGAGGGAAGGAGCAACAGGAAGTTAATGAGCAGGATTTGGAAAGGAGCTAGAAAAGTTGGGAAGAGAAGGCCAAAACAAAAAAGATGGATGCAAGAGGAAATAGCCTTTAATTTGCTTATGTGTTAGGAACATCTCTACTAGTCAGAAGGTAGTAGGAAGTTGAGGGAGTCGTTAGAAGCACCCCGGGATGAGTAACGTGCATTCTATTCCATAACAATTCAACTCTGTCGGCTCAAACTATTTTGAGAGTTTCATTATTAACTTCTTTACCAAAGGTTTTCACATTCTGTTTTGTAGGTTTGAGACAATATTCCGACACGTTGCGATCTGAGCTATGATAAACCAAACAGCTTCATCAAGAAATTTATATTTGCTTGTTATTGATGAGTGAGAACCTGGCTTCAGCTTTCATGTCCCCCACAGATTATGACATCTAATGCAAAATGTATTTGTATAAGGCTATGCAATGCTCAACATGAAATGCTTATGCCAACTCCTCCAATTTTAGGGATTCATACAGACTAGAAGATGGAATAGATGAAATGCCTATATTTCAGAGGATTTCAAACTAGGGTCCAGGAGATTTCCAGGCTATCCACATATGGTAAACATCCTTAAAATTAATAGAACTAGAAATTAGTTACACAGCAGCTGCGGCTGCTAGCCATTACCAAGCAACTCCCCAGTACCTTGACTGCCCTTCACCTCGGCCGGGGCCATTTAGTATCCTAATGCCACTCGTAGCTAGGGCCACTGGAATTATGCAGCAGAGGTGGGCCACATTATCTGGGAGGGTTGACTAAATTATGAAGAAAGAAAAGGGAAATCACCTGGTGTAATGTGGCATAATTTTTGATAGGGTGGTATGGTCCTGTTATTTGCCAACTGTGTCCACTGGCGGAATCAGAGCGGAGGAGTTCCATGCGGTAAGTCGTGAGGGGGTGACACCATGAGTTACCCGCACCGGGTGACACCGACCCTAGTGACGCCACTGCCAGGGACCGCATGCTGAGGCCCTGGGGATGGTGGGACAGGTAGTCCTTTAGCCCCCAATGCTGTCCCTGCTGACACTCCCGCGCAGCAGGAAAAAAGAATGTGCTGACAGAGCTCAGTCTCCGCAGGTTAAGAGCAACCAGGGACCACCGCCTGGGGGTGTTGGGACAGGTAGTGATTTTGCTGCCAACCCCGCCGCTGACACTTTCCTCTCTGTATCCCCTAATTATCTCTTTCTCATTGTCTCTATCTACATCACAATGTTAATACTATTATTTCTCTCACCGGTCTTTACCTCTAACTTTTAACTGTCTCTTTGTTATATGCCTATGTATTTATCCCCTATTCCTTTCAACCGTGAGATACACTCTTTCACATGTGTCCATATCTTTCTTATATCTGTCACATCTCTCTATTTTTAATCCTTCTCTCTCACATCTCTGTCCTTGCCTCTGTCTCTCACCTGTCTCTCGCTCTAGTGTCCTCTTCCACTAATCCTTGTATACTTTCCCCCATTAGTCTTTCCTCTCTAACCTATCTCTCACCTTTAATTCTTGCGCTATTCACTTGCTCAGCCTCAGTAGGAGGCACATAGATGCATTTTACAAGTGTCGGCTCCATTTAAAACTAAATAATTGTTTTGCAAGTGTGTTTGCTTAGATCTGTCTGCTGCTCAGAGTTTTCTTGCCTCCTCTTGGACACAATGTAGCTGAGGGGCAGGGAAAGCATGCAAGGCGCACGAGACGCTTGCTTATCTTTGCTTGTGACACTGCCCTTACAACCTCTGAGGCCAGGGGTCGCAAGGACAGCGTCAGAGGTATAATTGTAACCAATGGAGACCCCTAAATGACGTCTTAAAGCCAGAATACATATTTCAGAGAAAGCATGAACAAAACTGAAGACCGTTTCTGTCTTGATATCAGGTACCAGTTGATTGACATTTTATCATTGAGAACATATTTTTCTTTCAGTAAAGCGTGTAGTTTTGCAGCAGGGTTTCTGTTCTCCCACAGAACTGTGCACAGAGGATTGGAACCTCAGCGAATTAGGGTGACCTAAAACTCACCTTAGTACCCAACAAACCCCTTACCGAGCTAGCTACAGTGTCTCATTGGTCATAACAAACTCCCAATGTTTAGACAAACCAGAACATGAGCTTACAATACCTCAGGTTACGTGGAACACATGAGCACTCTTTCGTTATACAATCATTTCAAACCAGAACGTGGAGTAAATGAGGAAACGTGTACATTTGAAATATTTATTTACTAATGCCGTCTTCTCAGGCGCAGTATCTTAGATAATACAAGGAAACATATTATCAGAAGCAAAGTTATCAGCATAGTTACTAGTCCATAGAAAGCAAATGGTGACAGCATGTTAACATGCTGTAATGAATAAGAGTTAACAACACTTATTTCTCACCCTCCCTAACACACATATTATATTAATAGCTAAGAAGGTCTCTTTGGGTTTGAATTAGGGCGGGCCCATACCTCAGGATCCTAGAATGAAGAGATCACATCAGCATACACCAGCTCTCTCTGCATACGAACAGCATCAAGTGTGTTTTTGTGTGTCAAGCAAAGCAATATAAAACCCGCCTAAAAGCCAAAGTTGGCAGAAGCTGCACTTATGTTATGTCTATGAAGGCGCGAAGATCAGACCTCATAACAATTCAGTATCTTGTTGTTCCTGAAGCTTCAGCACTCTCTGTACAGACATAGTTTATTGAGCAAAGCTGATATCAGAGTAATAACATATTATTCTCATGTAAACCACAACAAACTACTAGGTTGAAAGCTAAATCAACAATTAAGTGTCGTGTGCAGAAGCAGCAAAAGGAAAAATGGCGTTTAAACATGTAATGTGCCTATGCTAACTTAATGCATTATAAAGATATATAGTAGCTATATGACAGTTTGGAATTTAAAATAAAACATTTTCACACGTGGAATAAGAAGGTAGGTTCATACATAGCACCTGGAACACTTCCTCTTCTAAAGCAGGTGTCTGGAAGTAGTGGTGAGGATCTAGAACTCGTTCTAGATTGTTGCTGCTTTTAATCTTAATTCTGTGCATTGTAGGACTTGATAGATGCACAGACATTTTCAGACACTGTGGATAGTGTGGTAGTGATTTAATGGAGACATGTTTGCCATGCTGGAATATGACCTAAAGGTGCAAAACGTGCCTATTAGAATCTATCCAGGGTCCTCTCGAGGTTGAGATGTACACAAAGGGATTTTTGATACAGTTCTATATAACATCTCTTCGTTGTCTTCCAGTTATCGAGTGCCCATTGAACTTGGAGTACCAGGAATGTGGATCAGCCTGTGAGGACACCTGCTCCAACCCGGATCATTCCCAGATCTGCACAGAGGAATGCAACAGCGTCTGCTCCTGTCCAGCAGGCAAGTTCCTTCCATAATGACTGCACACTCTTGAAAAATCTGTGCTTTGTCTTGCACATCCCCACCTTAGGCTCACGAAGACCTCATGTCCACTTCAGAGTACCTGAGTGCAATATTATGTTCATGTCATTAACCCAGCTTTTCCCATACAGTCTAGTAGGTTGCCCCTCTACGTACTATAGATTACCTCCAACTAGCCATTTATCAATCACTTTTTACCTGCACATGCAGAGACTGAGCAACACATCCTAGTGGAAAATGTAACCCCTACTACATTTTAAACATTTGGTGGGAAATCTATCCAAGAAACAAACATTGATTTTTATCAGAACGTGTTCTTGAGGGGGGGGCACACTTTCTGGCTTGTGGATTGTTCAGTTTATGCATCTCCCCTCCCAGCCTTCTCGTTGCATATGACTCTGTATCCATCAGCTGTCCAAAGGTTACATTTTTTCTAACAAAGCACCTCGTGTGCTTTCCCTGGCACATACTCCAAGCATTAAGAGAAAATTGTCTCTTTTCAAGGCTTTTGGAGGACATAACTACCCCCCACCTCATTTACTTACTGTTGGACCTGGCCCTGCCAGCAGTGTCCCCTCGAAACTTTTTGCCTTCAACCCTCTTTTTTTGCAGAATTTGTTAGCTTGAGGACTTGCAAAAGCACTTGTGCTCTCTCCCAAACAATGTAAAATTGCCCTGCACCCAATTGGCGATTTTCTCTTGCTTGTAAGTCACTAGCTAATAGTACTACATGTACCCAGGGCCTGTAAATTAAATGCTATTAGAAGACCTACGGACTCATTATGCCACCCACTAATTAGCAGATTAAAACATCCTAGGCCTGCCACTGAAGCCTGTGTTTGCATTTATAAACTGCCATTTCGATTTGGCAAAATAAACAAATAGGCAGTCCTATATCTTTATTTTCAATACATTTAAATCACAGGTAAAGTAGGCCCTAAAGGCTCATAGGGCAGGGTGCATTGTATTGAAAAGTAGGATGTAATTTAAAGTTTTACATGGCCTACCTGAGTGACTCTAAGGGGCAGTTGGCTGAACTCTTGTCTGAACTACTGGGACAACAAGCTCCTGAAATCTCCCTGCAACTGTGCAGCTGACCCCTTGCACCAGACCTACCTGAAACTGCAACTGGTCCTGCCTGAGCCCTGCTGGTCTCTGCTTGAGTTAGTCCCTGATCCTCAAGAAGTGCCTCCTCTGATCCAGGACCCATGTCTGGCATCAGGGAGGACTCTTTCTTGCCTAACTGAGGGTTCCTAAAAATCCAGTGCGAAGTGATATGAAGCTCATCAAAACCTTGCCACACCAACAAGAGCTTTATAGGATCTGATGCTAAGCAACACAAAGCACCTCCAAGCCTCATCCTTCAGCTCAAGCTTCATCTGAACTGACAAGGAGCATCGCAAAACACCTCAAGCATCTTCACACAGCTTCATCAGAACCAAATCCGAGTGACACAAAGCCTCACCGCACAGCTGCAAGATTCAATGAACCAACAGCAAACTTTGGGGAGCCTTGCAAAGCAACACCACACAGACCTCAAATCAAGGACATAGGGTACAACTTCTAGCAGTCCAAACCTGGTCCTGTGGCCCTGCCTGCGCTTGAGTCGGCCAGAACTTCTGAATTTATCCTGGCCAGAGCAACCAGATACTTTCAGTTAGCGCATCATGCTTTTAGGCCCTGTATCTAACTGAAGCTTTGAAATTGCACATCCACGATTCTAATGGTTGGATTTTTGATGTTCTGAATTCATTTTATTTACTGCAGTTTAAACTATTTTCGAAATTGGTTTGGAAGTTTTATTTATTAGAGCTAGTGTGCTGAATAAATACTTTACACACTGCCTCTAAGTTAAGCCTGACTGCTTTTTACCAAGCCACCAAATAGTTAAGCACAGGTTAATTTAGTGACTTTTGTGGTACATCCTTTCCAGGGCTATGTTTATTATTTGAGGGGGGGCTTCTACTACTCTCAATTAATAGATCGATTTCTCACTATATCTCACTGACATGACATTAGAGGTACCAACCCATTTTCTTACTCACTGACACAACATTAGAGTGATTAGGCAATAGGGTCAAAGTGGCCCCTCAGGATGGGAGGTCATATCACAATTCTTATCTTAGCATAAGCCAATGATTTGATGGGTCTCAGATGTTCAGATAGGCATGTCTTAGTTGTGTTTTGTATTGGTGATGAAATTGCCTGAACATCGTCCCTTTCTATCTCACATCAACAGACAAGGCATTGAAACAATCATCTCCACCTGGCATACAGTGAGCTCCATTACCAATAACCAACGAACACTCTCTTTTATTCTAAACAGACTGATTCATGGACTTCGATATTACCTAAAATTGGATTTGAAATCACCTATTTGAGGGTCTTGACATCCCATTCCTATTTTTTATCTTATGCTTACTGTTTATATCTTCTTGGTGGTGGAGAAGACCTGAGGTAACACTAGGCACTTTCTTGGAGTGGCGAACTTTGCTCATTGCATAGAAATGTGATTGTCTTATCTGCTAAACCACACTGTGCCCTGGTCAAAGAGCATTGTCATCATTATGTGCTGAAATGGTCTGGTTATATTTTTGGTTTCAGGAACTGTACTTGATGACATCAACCTCTCTGGGTGCATCGACCAGGACGAGTGCAGCTGTACTAGAAGAAACAAGATCTATTCTCCGGGGAGCTCATTCACCACTGAATGCCTTACATGGTAACTTTGAGTATGCATGAACATGTGGAGATTGTGCCATTTAATGGCTTTCATGTTTTCTTCCCAATCACATACCATTAAAAACATACAAACAAAGTATTCTATTCACAAAGGTAAATACAGTTATAGATATAAAATTACAAACAAATGTACCTTTTTCATTCCTGCTGGGATGCCCCAAAAGGGTTTTGGGGGACGTATGTTAATTTACTACTGAGGAACTCTCTGCCACGAGTGCGTACAAATATGTATTTCCACGTTAGAGGTGAGATGTGGCTGCTCCAAGATGAAGTTTGCCTTAAAAGTTTGTGAATGTCTACAAATGTACATTTGAGGCTATTTCCAGATTCGGAGATTACCCTTTTCCACCCAATAGTTGGAGGTTTACTTCAACCTAGCTCAGAATCACTACCATTCTAGGATGAAAAAGAAACAGGTCATCACCACACTTGCTGTGCAGTTTTTGTAAAAATGCCGCGATTTTTACAAAACTGCTGCAAAATTTGGAAAATATGGTTATTTTTCTTTTTAAATAAAGCTGGCAAAGGGCTTTTCACCTCGCAATTCCCAGAGCAAATTAAGAATTTACTCAATATTCGTAACAACTGGAAAACTTTCAAGAGCACCAGGAATTAAATACAGAATGCTGACCACTAAAAAAGAACTTGCCGCAACACAATCCCAAGAGGTGTAAGGGAACTGAAACAAAAGGGATACACAACAAACGTGAGGCGTTGAAATGCCGGTGAGCATACTGAGGGCAGGTGGAGAATGCAAATACAACACCTGTGCCAGGCATATTCCTCATTCTCTTGATCCCCTATATGCTTACTGTCTAAAAGAACCCAGAAGTATTCCTCTCTCCTGCTTCGTTTGTCCTGGAAGCCATTTCATACTTTAATGACCCACTAAGCCGCTAATGGGAGGTACGCGCTTCCACAGATATCAGAACTTTTACATGTGGGGTGACGAAAATACAGGCTAACACCACATGGTGTCTTGTAACATTCTTTCCAAGTCCCTGACGATTTGGACACCCAGATGCATCAAAGGTCAGATCCAGACAGCTTTCCAGCATGGTCTGTTTAACCCTGTGACAGGAGCATCACAACATTTGCGCTTTAGAAACTTGTTTGTTACTACTTTGAATTTGACAGGACGGTGGTTTCCAAAGAGAAGCTCATAAATACCACTGCAAGAGGGTAGTATGATGGAGCTGTGGGGAAGGGGAATAAATGGAACAAGACTACATGAAAGAAATGGAAGAATGGAGTGTATACTAATGGATGGATGGTTAGTTGAATCGATGGAGAGAAGGTGGACAGATGAATGAGAAAATGGATGTGAGGAAGATAGAAGGTTGGATGGATTGGTAGTTGGATGTCAAGAAAGAATGGATGGTTAGCAGGATGTATTGATGGATGAAGAGAAGAATTGGGAGATTGGAGGAAATGATGAATGAGGATGGGGCTTTAGGAAAGGTTGGATGGATGGATGAATAAGAAAGGAAGATTCGGTAACAGGATGGCTTTAGAGAATGTGGACGGATGGTTGGTGAGATGTAGGAGAGATGTGGAGAAGGTTAGAGAGAAGGATGGAGGGATAGAGCGAGAGAAGTGGAGATGAGGAGAGAATTGGAGCGATAGATAGATAATTGGATAGAAGTGTGGACCTGAGGATGAGTGCAGAAAGAGGAGGATGGGTGGATAGATAATTGATAAGTGGGATAACTATGGAGAGAAAAGAAGCATCGATTGAAGAGGGGATGAGAGATGGGTGGATGATGGATGGAGGGAGGGAGGGAAGGAAGAAAGAGAAAATTGACTGAGAGAAGTGTGGATGCATGGAGAGACTATTGAAAGGATGAATAGATGAAAATAAAGAAGGGACAAACGAAGCAAAGATGGATGGATGGGTGAATGAGTGGAAGGATGTAGAAAAGAAGAGGTGGATGGATATACAGATGGAAAGAAGAATAGAAGGACAAATACAGAAAAAACTGTTGAGGGGAAGGAAGGATGGATTCATAAAGTGATGGTAAAAGTACAGAAAGTATGATGAAGAGAAGGAATAATGGAAGGAGAGTTGAGGGGATGAAGAGAAGGGAAGATGAATGGATGGAGAGAAGAGAGATGATTGTATGGATAGAAAAATAATGAAAGCATGTTGAAGAGAAGGAAGAAAAGAATGACAAAAAATATTGAAACAAGGATGGAGATAAAGATGAAAGGAAGAACGAATATAAAGAAAGGAGAGGAGAAAATGTGAAAAAGCAGAAAGGATAGAGAGAGAAAGATGAAAGGAAGGAAATAAGAAAGGAAATAAATAAGGAATGAAGTAATGAAGAAAGCTAAGGTGGAAACTGATGGAAAGAAATGAAAACATTTGTTATGAAAATAGGAAAAAAAGATGAAAAGAAGGAAAGATAGATTACAGGATCCCCTCCTAGTATCCTTGGGGTGGATAATTATTTATGAGCATTTGAGTGCCCCTTCACAAATGCCTGTTAACCCTAGCACACTTTTAGCCCATTTATTTCAAAATTGTACTTTAAAATGTACACTGTGGGCCCATTTCAGGTCTCACCTGCGACAGTGCATGTCCATAGGACCATTTTAGCTGAATGGGTGAGTCTTACTAGATTTTTGTTTAGTGCCTCAGGTAAAGGTCTAGCAGTAATTAGATTTAAATACTCTTTCTTTTCCTCCATCCACGAAAATTCTATATGCTCTAAGAACATGCATGTTGTCATTATCATTAACCCCTACTGATTTTGGTAAATTATTCTAAAAGCCTGAGACTGCTTGACACCGATGTAGCCCATAACTGGAGCGGATACTTAGAGTAACAGATTAGCCAGCGTGAGGATGAGATCACCCACAATTGCTGAAAACTTAAATGAGTTATATTTTATGTTTGTTCTCTGGATATCTGGACTGTCCTCTATTCTCAGAAGTAGGGGTGAACGTGCCGAATCAAAAAGCAAGAGCAATGTTTCAGACTTTTGATGTTTGAACTACACACCATGTCTATAGGACGTGATACCTATTTTGAGCAAAACATACCTGAAGCTGAAAGCTCAAGTCGCATAAGATAAAAAAAAATGTAACGTGAAATGATACCACAATCCAGATTTCTTTTAAATTGTACATCATGATGTTGGCACTAGAGACTTGGTATAACGTGGAAGCAAGACAAAGTAGGCGTTTTCGCATTGTTTTATATACTCAGTACTTTTATTCAGTTTTGATTCATTGGGTTTTTCTGAAAAGTAGTAGGCATGATTTGAAAAATCTGTAATGCTAACCCAGGAAAAGTTGTTAGTAAACAGCCCCAAGGACAGCTGCATTTTTCTGACATTGTTGATCTCAACCAATCCGTGGCAATACACCGCCACCAACGACTATCCTGTGCCCTATGGGGCTTGATGAAGAGATGTCATGCCTCATAGGTCCAGGAGCCAGTGGTGCCCCGGCAGGAGTGCGTAAATGGGCAGTAAAACATTCCAGGTAGAAATAGGGCCCCCTCTCACGAGGTTAGGATTAGAGCTGTGCTTCCAAAGGGTTGCAGGCACTTTAAGCATGCCAATTTCAAAGTGGAATACTCTGCTAAAACAGTTTCCATTGATTCAAGGGTGAAAAAAATGATTTTAAGTAAAATAAAGTGCTGCAATAATGCCGCTAAATATCCATTTTTTGCCACTAAATGTCAATTTTTTGCCGCTAAATTTCAATTTTTGGCGCTAAATTTGCAAATTTATGCCGCAATAATCTAGGGGGTCTGCATTTAGCTCATGGTGTGCCCCTGTCTACGATCAGCACAAAAAGCCTGTAACAATTTGAAAGTCCTTGAAGGAGATTCTCAGTATCACAATGTTTCAGTACTCTCTTTCAAATGGCTCTTTCAACCAGATACTGCTCTGATGATTAATTTCACATGCCAGACAAAGGCCTAAAATGCATCCATGAGGATTTTGGTCATATCTTGCCTTTTATATAGGTAGAACCCGCTTTCCCACTACCATGCCATCTGGTTCTACGTCAGAATATCTAGGTAACAAATACACAACAACAGGTGCGGCCAGTCCATTGGGGCTGTCAGGCCATGCCCCTCCACCTTTTGCCCCTCACGGACAGTGTCTGTCAAGCTGCACAGAGGTCAGCCTGACAGACACTGTTCACTTTCAGTACAAGCAGTCAGGAGCCAGACATGCACAACATGCGCTGGCTCCTGGCTGCCTGAGCTGAACTTTGCTGGGATGAGTAAATCACAGCTCCTGTGGGCATGACATCCTCAGCTTAGCAAAGGTCCCTGGGGCCCTTCCCTCAGTGACGAGGGGTAGCGTCACTGATTGCCTCGCACCTGGGTGCTTCAGTTTTAAGCCCTAAAGCGCCCAGGGTTGAGTGTCAATCAGTGACACTTCACCACAGAGTGGGGTGGGGTCAGCAGTCTCACTGACCTCATCCCACTCTGCGATGACATTGGGACTGCTGCCTTCCCTATGGTCAGCCTATAAGGGAAGTCAGCAGTCCCAAGCCTCCAGGAACCACCGAGGCAGAGCTGGCTGCAGTTAAGTGTGTTTTGTTTTCTTTTAAATTAATGTGTGGTGCGTGCGTGTATGTATGAATATTTGGTAAACAGTGTTGTGAATAGATGTATTTGTGTGCACGGCAACGTGTGAATGCCTGGCTGTTAGTGTTATGTGTATGCATGCGTGTGTGCGTGTGTGTCCCACCCACCCACCCTCCTCTCTTTCAAATATTCCGGCCGCCACTGCACACCAACCAAAGTATCAACTGCAGAATATAGACTACTGCTATATCCACAATGTGCTGTAATAAGTAAGTAAAGGTTTACAAATGTTTTACTTCAAAGCTATTTACCTTAAATATGTGTATATTATTATCTACCAAAATATTCTTACCTAGACAACATATTGGGAAGCAGTATTCTGGAATAATTTTTTTGTATGTTAATGTTAAAAATTTGCTATTCTGGTAGCACACTTTGGATTTCTATTGGACGGAGACTGTAAAAAATTTAAAACGAATTGCATGCTTTCCCAGTTGTTTTAATATCTCTTTCCCACACATTTTGAAATGGGTGTATTGAACAGCAGTTTCTGTGTCCCACATCAACCTTTTCACTTCCATAGACTGTAACTCACTTGGTCAGCTCCCTTATGGGCAGTAGCCATGTGACTGCTGTCAGTGGCTTCTGCTAACAGTTATACAATCCCTCAAAGTTTTTTGGCTTGAATGATCATAAATTCTTTGAAGACTCAAGTCTCTATGCTTTTCCTTAATGCATTTTCGTATACTCAATTTCCTATTAAAATGTTTTTCTGCAGGGACTATTTCAAGATAAATAATTTTATAATTCATCGTAAAATTCATCAGAAGGGATCGTAGAACATTGCTTTCTGATGAAACACGTGTTGGCTCATTTTGAAGGCTATAATTGAAGATGAGAATATTTGAAAATTGAATAAATTTGAAGAAATACATCGATTTGAATGCATCCGGAACTGGACACATCTTTTATCCAAAAATCTAGATGCTTAAATCATACCTACTGCCCTGGAAATACATTTCACCATGTGAGGAGGGGCGTGGCCTTATGAGGGGGATGAAGCCTCATTCCGAGGGCTTCCTGAGATGCACTCTGTCCTTCACCAAATGCACTTAGCCTCTCAAACAAAAAGGTCTCCGATGCTATTGCTGATGTCCTGTGCTGTTTTTACTCCCAAACCCTTTAATGGCCATCGGCTACTTATAGCTTCCAAAGAAAAGCTGGAAACAGTGATTAATTCGAGACGTCGGATTATGGTGCTCAGCATCAACACTTAAATGTCAGCTCCTGAGCCTATGACAGTCTGCCACAAGGTGGCACCGTCTGGCTAACTTTAAGAAGACCACAATTACAGTTAGTTATTAACCCAATATACATCATAAAAAGTAATATCACCTGCCACCCAAGCCATTCGTATAGCTTAAGGGCCCTGAAATAGTCTGAAATGTCACACTTGTATAAGTTTGAATGTTAGGATTGCTGTTGTTACTATCATTGGCAGGACTGAGAAGGGCAATGTGTGGTGCAAGGTTGAAGGAACCAAAATATTATACTAATGGATCATACTCACCAATAGCCCATATACCTTATTCGTGCATAATAATTCAGTTGGCAATGGAGATGGTTCAATTGTTTATTCAGCAAATACAAGCACTGACAGGGGAGCCTCAGTCTACATGACCCCCAGAGGTGGGAGAGGAGACTGACTTCACACAAGCGGTACAAAGCATATATATGTTTCACACATAGCACAATGCCACCTTAGAAGGAAAGATACAACTTGTCAAGGAGCCAGCAGGAAAACCCATATAAGGCACAAGTGATTGCTAGTAGCTCGGCCTAAGCTATTCCGGGGGGCAGGTCAGAGAGGTGCCTCCCTTTCTATCTGAAGCTCGGGGAGTACAGGAACAGGGTCTGCTAGAATGTGCGCATCCCACTAGAAGGGCAGGTGTGACCTTGGGTTTCCCTGAACTACAAACTAGCAGGTGGAGCAGACAGCTAAGCCAGCCATCGTGGTTTCGTGAAGAAAGCTTGATCACGTGGTTTCAAGGAAACCGTACTTAAAACAGAGAAACGAAACAACGTGGTTTCGATCACATCCATAGGTTTACGCGATACAAAAGTGAATCATTCCCAACTACGATAATACAACAAAATAATGTAATACTAATGTGCAGTTATAAGGTTATATTGTATACATTAGGCCAATAACATGTATGTATCGAGTTTATATCCCATCAGATGGCCCTTTTGGCCTAATATAGCCAATATAACTAGATCTATTCTACAAACACTCCTTCATCAATCTCATAAGATCTGAAACCTCCTTCTGAATCATTTGTTTGTCGACCTTGGCCTGTAGTAAGATGGTCAAGGCAGACGTCAATTTAGCTGCACAGAAAGAACAGCAAGCCGAGCCACAATGGAGACATAGGCAGCAAGTAAATATGACTCCAAAGGCTCCGGCAAGGACCATAAATATCTTCCAAACCCAGGTAGATAAAAGACCCCAGAACCATCCACTAAGGGACCAAGTACCGTTTTCGACATGTGCTTCGCTGGCCAACCGGTGCAATTTCTGAATTGCAAGATGTATGGTAGGGGCCGAGTCAAGTATGAAAACACAGCAAGAGCTGCCGATCACGCGGCAAGCTCCGCCCCTATCTGCGAGGATGACGTCAAGAACCATTCGGTTCTGAAGCGAAACAAGACTCGTCGCCTGAAGCTCAACAGTAATGTTGGTCAGAATCTCAGTTGTGGTTTGTACCACATTTTTCACTATTCTTGACAGACGTCTTATACTACGGCTATTAAAAATAGGTCCCCAAAAAGGGGTAAGGCCTTTTGCAAAATCCTCAAACTGTTGCAAGGAGGTGTCTGTCTGATCAGAACTATCAGTATCGAAACTCCTAATACTTCGGTTATCTGCTATCTCTCTACGAACCAGTTGATGTGTCTTGTGGTAGTCAGGTGGGGCAATATAAACGGGAGGGTAAAGGAATGAGAGGTAACATCGTCCTGCCCATCTCCGGGGAAGCCAAGTATATGCGTTTTCACCGCATACAAAATATACATTAGGGGGAGTGATCACGGGGGGAGTGCTGTATGTCTGCAGGGTGTAGGTATAGTTACACTTACTGCTCCCTACCTTAACATGACCTCGTCCCTGGATGCAAAAAGGGGAAGTAGTGATTATAATGGGAATTGGCAAGGCTTTGTCATTTGTGACGTTCCGTTCTTTGTAATGTTGAAAATACATGGTAGAGTTAAAAAGCTCAAAATCCTGCATTTCCTCTTGTAACCAAGTAACATTTTTACATTCAGAATATACATTCATACAAGAATTTGGGTCCAAGGATCCCTCTCCTCCATTGCCTTCAGCATCAAATCCCTGCTGCTGCTCTATATACTTCAGAATGGCCTCATAATCTTTTTCGGTATATATCTTAGGGTTAGCTACATAGTGAGAATACATCAGTGACAATAATTGGAACGAGGCTTCACAGCTAGCTAAGTGGGACAAGGGTAAGGAAATGAACAATTCATGCTGATGCATTACTGACGGGAGTAATCCACAGACCCAACAATTTGTCTTATTGGTCGTACTATGGGTCTGATGTAACATTTCAATAAAAACATTGTTTGCATAGGTTTCTCTGTGTCTAGCCTTATGTGGAGGTAAGGTATAAAAGAGGTGTTCCTCTGGAACAGGGGTAGTTCCTAATAGTTTTTGTACGGGGTACTGAAATTCTAAATACGCAAATACACACATCAAAATTACTGTGATTATAACAATAAAAGCAACGAATGCCACCTTCACTCTGGTGGGCCATCCGGAAAACAAATGCATAGTATCAATATATTGTCGAGGGGCAAGTGGTCGTTCATCCTCTATTGCAAATCGGGCGAAAGGAAACATGCTCTCTATGAGTCCAAAATCTAACTTGGTCCCTCTCTAAAAGTCCAAATCTAATCTTTGTATCCACAAAGTACGCACACCACCAAAGGGTTTCTTCTTCCCACTAAGGGATCTTCTCCCTGTGTCCGTTAGAGCCTCACAGGTAGACTCCTATCGTTCATAAAAAGAACCAACTTTTATATCCTAATAGTACGACCGCAGCCCTTAATTCAGTCTTTCTTTCTGAACAGAGCTATTTAACACAATGTTCCAAGCTCTCAACGAGTTCAGTCCAGTGTCTCGCTCAGTACCCCAGTAATTCTATCCGATGTTCCTCAACTCAAGTCTTTGTCTAGCTCCTACCATTGGAATCTGGGGTACCGCGCTGTTTTCGGGGCCGCAGGTCATATTTACAACGGCCAGGTTGCTCCTGGTCAGAAAACAATTCTGCTGCAAGGGCATCTGATGCATTCGGAACCTGTGATGCCCTGGAAACAACAGCCTCCACTGGTCGAGCTACCGTACTTTCAACTGTGGGCAAAACCTCACTCGGTTGCCCTCTTTCCTGGGCGTCTGAAAAGGGCACAAAGCTTTGATTCAGCTCTCCTTCCTGGCTCGGAATTCCTTCTCAATTTTGTAGATCAAATGGCAAAGGCAGCGGCAGGCGTTTCAAATGGCTGACGTTGATCCAGTGCTTTCTTCCATGCACTTTCACCGCCGTCCTCGTTGCCAAGATGATTTGGTAGGGGTCCGACCACCTTGGCTCTAAACTCGATTTCCGTTGGTAATTCTTCACCAGAACCCACTGGCCAGGCTCCAAGCGATGTCCAGGACCCTCCGGTAGTGGCTGCAATGTGTCCGTTACCTGTTTGTGAATAGAACGCAGATCTTTAGTCAAAGCATACAAGTAGTCTGTCATTAAAGGGTAATCAATATCCCTAAAGGATCGGGGTCTGGGGACTCCCCACACATTGGCGGGGCGGCCAAAGATCACTTCATAAGGGGACAATCCAGTTCTGGTGTGAGGGGTTGTCCTTAATGACAGCAATGCTAATGGGAGTGCGTCGGGCCACTACAATCTAGTACTTGCACATATCTTAGCCATTTTTAATTTCAAAGTGCCGTTATATTTTTCGACCAGACCAGCCGACTGGGGATGTCTGGCGGCATGAAACTTTTGTTTTATCTGCAATCCATCACAAACACTTTGAACTAAAAGGGCATTAAAATGAGACCCGTTGTCGGATCAAATAACCCGGGGTAAACAATATCGGGGTAAGTATTCTTTAAGCATGGGCGGATTTCACGGATCCACGATCCGCGAATTTTGCAGGTTTGCGTATTGTTGATCCGCAAAATCCGCGGATTTGTGGATTGCGCTCGTGAAAGTCAAGGATGCAAAGGCCTCTATCCAGCATCACAGCTGATTTTCGACGGTAGATTTGGGAAGAAAGCACACCTGCCCAGCCTCGACAATGCTCACGATTGTTTTTGGACTGATTTATGCATCACTGAATTTGAGCTTCAACTGTCCATCATAGTGGGTAAATGGCGGGAAAAAGGGTTCACACCGCAAGTGTGTGGGCGGGGCCAAACGAGCGGGGCTTCCATGCAAGCACACATGCCTCTGGTGTGTATAAAAGGTCAGAGACCGATCAGAGCAGCAGATGAAGAGAAAGAAGCTCCTGGTCACAGGAACAGCCAGGGGATTGCGCTCGTGAAAGTCAAGGATGCAAAGGCCTCTATCCAGCATCACAGCTGATTTTCGACGGTAGATTTGGGAAGAAAGCACACCTGCCCAGCCTCGACAATGCTCACGATTGGTTTTGGGCTGATTTATGCATCACTGAATTTGAGCTTCAACTGTCCATCATAGTGGGTAAATGGCGGGAAGACGGTTCACACCGCAAGTGTGTGGGCGGGGCCAAACGGGCGGGGCTTCCATGCGAGCACACATGCCTCTGGTGTGTATAAAAGGTCAGAGACCGATCAGAGCAGCAGATGAAGAGAAAGAAGCTCCTGGTCACAGGAACAGCCAGGGGATTGCGCTCATGAAAGTCAAGGATGCAAAGGCCTCTATCCAGCATCACAGCTGATTTTCGACGGTAGATTTGGGAAGAAAGCACACCTGCCCAGCCTCGACAATGCTTCCGATTGTTTTTTGGCTGATTTAATGCCTCACTGAATTTGAGCTTCAACTGTCCATCATAGTGGGTAAATGGTGGGAAGACGGTGCACACCGCGAGTGTGTGAGCGGGACCAAACGTGCGGGGATTCCATGCGAGTCCATGCCTCTTGTGTGTATAAAAGGTCAGAGACCGATCAGGAAGCACTAATAGATAAAATAAAGCAGGTGCTCGATTAGTGCTTCCTGTTGAAGCTAACTTAGCTGACTTAGTAACTATTTTAGGATGGCGCTGGCAGCTTGCCGGCGCTATCCTAAAATAGTTACAACTTCAAGCTTGAAGGCTTGAACTTTTGCCCCCCGAATCCGCCGCTCGCGTATTCGCGGATTTTCGGTAAATCCGCGGGAGTTCGCGGATTGCGGATTTACCGAAAATCCGCGAAATCCGCGAGCGGAGCGGATTTGACGCTCATACTTAGTATTCTTTAATCAGGGCTTTGGCGGTCGCAACTGCAGTGGCTTCTTTGGTGGGGTAGGCTTCGACCCATTTACTAAAAGCACATACCACCACCAATACATACTTCAAATTATTCACTCTTTCCATTTGAATGTAATCAATTTGTATTACCTCAAAAGGCAAGAATGGCGGAGCAAAACTTCCACTCAAAACAGATTCTCTACCTCCAGGATTATAACGCAGACACACTGGGCAGTATTTCACTATATGTGCTGCAGTTTGGGGAATGTTTGGGTTGTTCAATACTGGGTCCAACACAGCACAGATTCCTTTCGAGCCTATATGGCCTGGACCATGGGCCATCGTCACTACAGCATATACCAATACATTGGGCAGTAACCATCGCTGCTTCTCTGACAGGTCTATCCAACAATCATTCTTATCTAGTTTTCCTACTTCCCGTTCCCATCTCTGTACTTCATCTATTGTTGCTTCTTTCTGAAGTTCTCTCACGCTTTCGATAGTATTGTCAAAAAGGGATGTCTCTGCCACCCACCGGGCCGAAGTGCTAGGAAACATGGGATTCATTGTAGTTTGAGCTGTCTCTTTCGCTACTGAATCAGCAAAAGCATTTCCCTTTCCAGTAGAATCAATGACTCTCTTATGGGCGCTGCACTTGATGATGGTCACTTTCTCTGGTAGTGTCAAAGCAAATAACAATCGACCAATTAAAGGGCCATGTTGAATTTTCTGGCCATGTGTGGTAAAGAAGCCCCTCTCCCTCCACAGCCTCCCAAAGCTATGGGCCACGCCAAAGGCGTACTGGCTGTCTGTAAAAATATTCACTCTCAGCCCTTCACTCAATTCGCATGCTCTTAACAAAGCTATTAGTTCAGCTGCCTGGGCTGAGTGATGAGAAATCCTTGCGGTTTCCACCACCGTCTTTAATGTCGTAACAGCATATGCAGCTGACGCAGTGCCATCTGGTAACTTAAAACAAGAGCCATCTACATACAGCTCTCCTTGGGGCTCCGGTAAAGGGGTGTCAGTGAGATCTACGCGCCCTTTCATTTCTTCTTCAGTTCTAAATATACAATCATGGACATCGTCCTTTCCATCATTCGAAGGGAGAGGCAATAATGTGGCTGGGTTCAGAGTAGCGCATCTTTTTTTTTTTTTTTAAACCTTTATTAGTGTCAAAAGGATTTACAAGTCTAGGCCTACAACCAAGTCGGCCGGCCTGAATACGTAAAGCAATCAAAGGTTCCAAGGCAAACATTACAGAGTCAATCAGCAAGAAGCATAGGCAATACAATCATAAAAAGGGGGAGAATATACCTAGGAACCAAAGGGCCAAGACACAGGAGCAAAAAAGGTTAATTTTATAATATAGGGATAAGGCGTACGACAGGCTCACTTTCAATGTAGAGACGTCCGAAGTCCCAGAACCAGCCTCAGTGACCATAAGGGGGTTTGGGGCCGCAATACAGGAAAGGCAACACAATGCACACAGGAAGATCAGGATAATATAGACATAATCAACACTTGAGCATTATCATCGTTACATGCCCACCACCCAAACCACAGCTAAGTCAAAACAGAGGGATCGGAGAAATATTACATCAAAACTAACCCGTCATAGTGACCTCTAGGAAAAAGGAGGGAGGGGGGGGGAAAGGAAAGAGGGGGAAGAGGGGGGAAAGAGGGGGAGGGGAGGAGGACAAGGCGAAACAATGAGAAAAAGAAATGAAATACAAAAACGAAAGAAAAAGACACGCCGACACAGGCGTCCCATGGCGGGAGTACAGGAGAAAACAGGAGTATCAGCACCAGTAAGGGTACTGCAATCGAGAAGAAAAGCAACCGAACCATAAAAGGAGGGTTAACGACGCCACACACCCCACCCCGGACACACCACGGGAGGCAGGGACAGACGCGGCATTACTATAAAGAGATACAAAAGGGCCATAGAACCATAAGACAAACAACAAATAAAGCCCAACCCACCCAGCCCACCCTGCACCCCTGTAGAAGGCTATGGCCTACCCTTCAGACAGCGTGCCTGTCGCCCTAAACCAGAACCCGAAATATAGCAAGAAAGAAAGAGAGAAGAACGAGACAAAAAGATACAAAAACAGAAGTAAAGAAAAGAAAACAGGAGGGAGGAGCATAAGAACAGAAATCAATATGGTCGGCCGCCGCCCTCCGCCCAACCAGACAATCGCAGCAAAAACAGACCAGGACGACACCCCATCAAGCGCCATAAAACTTACAGAGGAGGGGACCCCCCACCGCTCTATGGGTACACATAACTGCGCCACGAAGTCGTATACCAATAATCAACCAGGAGTCGTGCATATCACCCCCATCCCTTCCGAACCACAAATCCCACCCACCACATGACAATGTAAAATGAGATACTCAATACAAGACCAGCACACAATCGAAAAAAATGTTGAGTACTATGTAGACATGGGGGGTAAATCGGTCCGCAAGTGAGCAAAAGTCCGAGCAGAGAGTTTAAATGCATCAGCAAGCGTAGCACGGGTGATGAAGAACAGGAGTCTAGTTTCGCCGCTTGGGAAAGCGAGGGGGTCTCTGCAATAGACAATGACGAAGCCATCGGAGCAGGTGCAGGCAGCAGTCCACCAATATTACTAGGCATCTGAGCCGAACAGGGCCGCGGCACAATGTCCACGTCCCCGGGGTCAGAACTTCGAAAAACAGGGAGCTCCAAAGTCACCGGCACACAAAATGATCTTCGATCAGCGGCAGCAACACTTGCAGCAATCAAGGGGGGCGAGGCAATGGAGTCACTGAAACAAGAGGGCGGCAAGAAGAAACGGCTGCTCAAAATGGCGGCAGATCGTGGCGGACTCACAGGGACATCGGGGGTCAGGAATGCGCGCAGGGATCTCAGAGCGTCCAGGATATCTCTGACCGTAAGCTCACGCTCACCAGACCGGACCCCCGCGCAATGAAGCAACCCTAGCCCGCCGCCACAAGGTGATTCACGTTTCAGAGGGTTGGCCGCCATTTCGCGAAGTCAGCCCAGTCGCCGCCCTCCGCGGCCCCCAAAAACAGTTCAAAAATGTAGGACTTCACAGAGCTCCGGGGGGTTCCCAGCAGTGGCGGCCTTGGTGCCGAAAGGATGTCCGCCCAATGCGGGCCTCCGCCTACACCCGCACCGGCGCCCCCAACAAGCAGAGTCCGGGCGCAGAGGTCCAGATCCGCCGGACAAAGCAGCGGCGGGGGGAGGACCCCTTCACAGAATCAGTCCCCGGTGCATCTCACCCACAGCAGCCGCGCGGGCACCAGGGCAGGCCCGGATCAGGATTGCCGGGATTTTCGCACAACGGCTCTCTTCATTGGTTCACTCTCTCGACCGGGGCCCACAGTCGTCGGATCCCACAGGCTAGGTCCCGGTCAAGGTTCCACGGAGGCCCCGGTCTTACGGAGGGCATAACTTCGGAGCCGCTGCACGTCGAAACCTCCGGGCCAAATGGTGAGTACAAGCGAGGTGTTCCGTTTACGATTCTCCGATAATGTGTCGTCTCCGGACAGGATATTATACAGGATACATGATCAGGCCGGAGGGCTGCGGGAGCCGAGCTAAAAGGCGACCATTACGCTCGCGAGCTTGGCTCCTCCCTAGCGCATCTTTTAATTGTGATATGAGGTGCAAACAAAGTTAACTCATATCCCGTTAATCGAGCACTCGTAAGGTGCTGGGTCTTAGTTCTATTCAAAAGGGTATCCACAGCATGCGGTACCATAACTGTGAGGTCCGTATTCAGGACTATTCCTTCCGATTGCCGGATGGCCACCGCTACTGCCGCAGTGGCCCTCAGACAACTTGGAAGGGCTTGTGCAACAATATCCAAGACTGATGAAAAGAATGGATGTATGATGTTACAACGCAGGCTATTACAACGCCTGCCTTTACAACGCGGTTTTTACATCGCATACCATTACAACGCATAGCGCTTTTGGGTGTTGGATAGTGAATAGTTTAATTTACTATTCCAACTCCAGTTCCCGTGGACACTAGGGAAGGTTATTGGATAGTAAATTAACCTTTTCCCTATCCTAGAGCGCCCCCAGCGCAATGCGTTGTAATAGTTTGCGTTGTAATGGTAGTGCGTTGTAATGGTAGTGCGTTGTAAAAGTTTTGTTGTAAATGATGTTTACCGAAAAGAATGCACAAGGTCTTTGCTTTCCGCCAAAACCCTGTCTTAACACTGAAAGCGAACAACTATCCACCTCGTGCACATAAACTGAAAAAGGCTTCCGGTAATCTGGAGTACCCAAGACAGGTGCAGAACACAGGGCAGACTTTAAAGAATCAAAGGCTTCTTGACATTCATCCGTCCAGGGTAGGGGTTCATGCACATCTTTGGTCGTCAAATACAACAAGGGTTTAGAGAGGAGTGAATAGTTAGGAATCCACTGGCGACAGTAAGAGGTTATGCCAAGAAAAGAACGAACATCACGTTGAGTACGAGGTACAGACATGTTAGTTATCATAGATATTGGTTCTGGAGTCAATCGTCTCCCCGCTTTCGACAGTAAGTGGCCAAGGTAGGTCACTTCCTGTCGACAATATTGAAATTTAGAAAAGGACACTTTGTTACCCTTTTCAGCCAAATGTTTCAACAATTTAACCGTGGCCTCTTTACAGCCTTCCTCTGTATCGGAGGCTACCAAAATGTCATCCACATACTGGATGATCGTATTCCCTGCTGGCAAGATTAATTCATCAAGAACTGCTTTCAAGGCTTGGCTGTATATGCTAGGACTCTCGGTATAGCCTTGAGGTGCGCGTGTAAATCTAAAGCTTCGGCCAGCTAATGAGAATCCGAAGATATGTCTGCTATCAGGGTGAATTGGGATGCTAAAGAAAGCATTTTTTAAACCGATTACTGAAAAATATTGAGCCGTAGGGGGAATCATTGTCAGAATTGCAGTAATATTGGGTACCACTGGGTATTGTGGGACCACTATTTTGTTGACCTCCCGGAGGTCAATTACAAAACGATATGTATTCTTATAATCCGGAGCACCATCAATCGGTGCCTTCTTCAAAATCGGTAAAATCGGACTGTTACAGACGTTAGCAGCTGTCTCTTCTACTACTCTCCTCTGAATGAGGTCACGAATAATGTGCAACAAGGCTTGTTCACCTTCTTGTGAAATTTTATACTGAGGAATGCGGGGCAGCTGGGCATTAGGTTTCAAGGTTATTGACACGGGGGTTCTTCTTAACAGACCAACATCGGTGTCTCCTGTAGCCCACAGTGTCGAAGGAATTGTAGAAAACTCAGGGGGAAGGTTCTCATTTTTAGCAAAATATTGAGCTGCTTTTAAGGATGGTTTTTGCATTGTCAAGTAGACACCATCAGGGGAACAATAAATTCATGCATTTAATTTTTTCAAAATGTCCAAACCCAAAAGATTTTCTCCACAATTTGAAGTTAAAAGAAAAGGCGTATGCATGGAAATGGGGCCTATAGTAAAAGGCAGGGGTTTCGAAACGGGGCTTACCACCGGTATTCCAGAGAATCCCACTGATACGTTATTTTGGCCAGACAGAGCAGCCCCTGGGACCAGTGTACGGGCAACTGAGCTATTCATTGCCCCAGTATCCACTAGAGATTTTCCCGATATTCCCAACAGTTCCCCTTGTACATAAGGTCCCTCCTGGTCAACTGGTACTGTAATGTGGCCCCCGCTCTGTCCATGGCTGTCTCATGCATAATCCTGTTCGTCATACCCATCATCCCTATAAGTCTCGTTATAGTACTGTCTGTTTTGGGGATCGTCAAAATAATTTTTTCGAGAACCCTCATGTTGCATTTCCTCTCTTCGCATGCTATTCCGGTCAATATTTCCTCGACCCCTTCCCCGTCCTCTGTTAGGACCATTCCTTGCTAGCAACAGAGGGCAATCTGCCCTCCAGTGCCCTTCCTGTTTGCAATAGGAACATTGATTTATGCCAATGTTCGGGGGACCTCCTCTACTTCTTCCCGCTACTGCACCCCTCTGAAATGAGCCACGCACTCCCCGTCCTGCATTCTGTCATCTACTGACCTGCTGCAACAATACTCTAGTCTTTAAGTCCTTAGTCTTCTTTTCTGACTTTTCTTTGCTTTCATTTTCTCGGTGTTCATAATATTGAGCCATACTAAGAATTACTGACGGAGCAGCCGTTGTCCACGTGCTCTCGGCCGCTTGGAGACGAGACATAACTTCGGGGAGCAAATTTGTAACAAACCTATTCACAAACAACCGTATCCCACCTTCCGTGGACAGGTCCTGTCCACTAAAATCTATGAAGACCTTTTCAAATCTGGTAAGAAATCTGACACACTTTCATTCTTCTTTTGTTTACAGGCTGTTAATTTGTCCCAATCAACTTTTCTAGGAGGGAGGAGAGTCTTCATATACGCAATAATTTTATCTGGTACCGTTAGTACTTCATCTCTAGGTTTCTCTCCAGGCTTTCGCTCCGTGTCCCAGGCTTTCAGCTGGTCCCACGTCCCTCCTAATTTGGGGACATGGTCCGTATCATGTATTTGTCTCCAAATATCTACCGGGATCAAGAGACCAAAGAATAACTCTACATCAGGTATCGTCATGATAGCAGAATTACCGGCCTCCGTCAGTTCCTTATAGTAGGCAGTAGGATTTTTACGGGGGTTGGGGAGCTGAGCTTTTAGAGTGAGGACCGCGCTTTGTTTCCAAAGGGTATAAACCCATTGTTCCTGAAGCCTAGCATCCACACGAGCCCTAGTTATTGCATTATTGGCATCTCTTAATTCCGGTAGTTCGGGATAAAAGAGGGGGTGCGCCTATCTCATGGGGTGCTGTGCTCCCCAATCGGCACATTTTCGGTGCATTCGTTCACGATAATGCAAAAGAGTTGCTACATTTTGATATACTTCATCAGCCTGTAATTGGAATTTATGAGCTCGATCTCTTATATCACGCAGTATCTGAGGAGGGAGTCCCTCCTCGAAACACTGTTCCCATAGTGAAATTAGTCGGATCGCCATGTTCTCTAAAGCCAGATGTTGTGCAACTGGTTCAAAATCTTTCATGGTACTCCAAATGTCTTCCAGGGTGTAGATGGCATTCCGCATCCACTGGGATGCCTGAACTACTATGGCCCTCCTTTCTTCCACACCCAACAGCGACCGAGTATAGACTCGCTGATCACTCAAGTCAGATCTAAGTCGCTTGGGTGTGGTATCTAGGCAAACCGTATATCGGGGATCTATAGCAGTCTGAGTCGGAGGGGAGAGAAATACAGGGTGCGAAAGGGAGGGGACAGCCGCGTCCGGCTGTAAGGATATCAAGGGTGAGGTAGTCTGTCGGAGAGTGGGAGGGGGGAGTAACGCACTCCGTACTGATCCATCAGCAGGGGCCGTGGCGATCGTTATCACCGGTGCTCCATCGGCCGATGCTGCTCCAAGTTCGTCTGCTCGTACCAAAGGCACGGCTGGGTATAAGCCCTGTGGAGCATAAGGAGGAGGTGGTCGGGCTTCTAATAATACCTCTAATTTGTCTCCAGTGTCGGGTCGAGCCACATAACTTTTGTCCGTCTCTACACAGTACTGCCTATCCATTTGTACAATGTTCTCTTCCACTTTCCCTTTATCATAAGCTAGAGCCTTCTGGGTGACTGTCTGTCCTGATTTAAGCTTTCCCAACTTCTCTTCTCTAATCCTTCGTCGTTTTGCCTCCTTCAACCATAGGTTCAAGGAATCAAACATCGATTGACGGCTCTTCTTCATAAACAGTTTATTTTGAATATAATTGATCTTTTTCTCGTCAAATGACCCTGTTAGAGGCCATTGCAAATCGGAATTGTCTTTCGTATACTTATGCCACAGCATGTTAAACAAAATTGGTTGGAGACCATGTTTTACATACATATCAAAACTGGGCCTGCCTTCGGGAGGGGCAGGCTGTCTTTCTTCGAGCTGTGTACTTCACCGGCAGCAGCACCCAAAACATATTTTACTGAAACAAGGCATTATAATGATATTGACACAATTCTACTCACATACTCCAAAAACCATTCACAATCGGACACATCCTTCTCACCATTCACACTCTCATATTCTTCCTCTTTCTTGCAAATAAAGTGCTGTAAAGTGTCGCAAGGCGATTACTTATTCTATGCAAATGACGTCCTCAAAAACGAACAGAGCCCGTCTGCTCCTGTTCGGGGAATCGATTCAAAAGAATTCCAGACCAACAAAATACAACCACAAAATAAACAGTCACCAGACTGTTCTGAGATCACCTGATAGGTGAACCATGAACCCTCTTACAGGCCATCCCATGGTCCTGTTCTGGTTGGGCCGGGTGTCTGGGCACGTAGCTCCAGGACCCTAGCTTACCCAGTTGCTCCCAGGGCTTTCCTGAAGAGGATTCGGCCGAGTGAGTAACTCCGTACTCTGCTAAGGCACCAGGTGTTGTCTCAAGTTTTTACCAAATAAGTCCGTGAGGTATCTACCCGCGCAGCCACTTCGCCGCAACGTCAGACCCCCAGATTCCCTTGTGGTCCGGCTTCCCCGGCCACCAACAAAAGCAGTTAACCGCTACCAAGGAAACACTTCTTCCAAGTATTTCGCATCCAATACAATCAAAATTCACTAACCTGGTGCACTCAGGTCGATTGCGAATTCTCCACTGCCGACTCCTGAACAGACTGACACAGTCTGTTCTTCTCTCGGGTTAAGCCCGTAGGACTCCGGCGTAGGGTCTTCAGCAGCTGGGAGGGATACTGGGCTCGAGAGTGGAATTGCTTGTTTTCGTACCACAAATGGGTGTTTCAAATCAGGATCCTCTTTCTGTCCACCCACTTGGCCAGAACTCCTCCCTGTCCCTCTTACTCCTGTGTACAGGAGGGGACGACCCTATCGCGGAGTCCCGGCGGAGTCGCCAACTGAAGGAACCAAAATATTATACTAATGGACCATACTCACCAATAGCCCATATACCTTATTTGTGCATAATAATTTAGTCGGCAATGGAGAAGGTTCAATCGTTTATTCAGCAAATACAAGCCCTGACAGGGGAGCTACGTCTACACGACCCCCAGAGGTGCGCAGAGGAGACTGACTTCACACAAGCGGTACAAAGCATATATACGTTTCACACATAGCACGATGCCACCTCAGAAGGAAAGATACAACTTGTCAAGGAGTCAGCAGGAAAACCCATATAAGGCACAAGTGATTGCTAGTAGCTCGGCCTAAGCTATTCCGGGGGCAGGTCAGAGAGGTGCCTCCCTTTCTATCTGAAGCTCGGGGAGTACAGGAACTGGGTCTGCTAGAATGTGCGCATCCCACTAGAAGGGCAGGTGTGACCTTGGGTTTCCCTGAACTACAAACTAGCAAGTGGAGCAGACAGCTAAGCCAGCCATCGTGGTCTCGTGCAGAAAGCTTGATCATGTGGTTTCAGGGACACAGTACTTAAAACAGAGAAACGAAACAACGTGGTTTCGATCACATCCATAGGTTTACGCGATACAAAAGTGAATCATTCCCAACTACGATAATACAACAAAATAATGTAATACTAATGTGCCGTTATAAGGTTATATTGTATACATTAGGCCAATAACATGTTTTTATCGAGTTTATATCCCATCAAGGTGCAATGGCCTCCTGACAAGAGCCCTGGAACTCATGTATTTAGCAAATTAGGCACTGTCTGGAAAGCCACTCTGTGCAGTGTTTTCCAGCTTGTCTTCACTGCTACTGCATGCTTTCGACTCTCGACCAGGTGACCATGTGAATGGAATCAAAATTGCTTGACACACGGTTGCACCCTGTGAGTTGGCAGGTCTGCTTGAACCCAACAGTCAAAAATAACTGGAACTTTTAAAGAACACAAAGAATGACTCTGAAATGGCACACATAGGGATGTTGGACGGACCTGAGCCAGTCCAACATCAGTCAGGAGCCGTAACCGACCGATCTGCAGTCGTCAGTTATGGCCCTGCTAGTACGATGTGACCGAACAGGGTTCGGTCGCAATCGTATACTTCACAATGTAAGCATGCATTCCGAGCGGAAAGCATGCTTGCAATGTGAAAAGCAGAGGTGCAGTTCATCCCTGCACCCTGTGGCCAGCACCCCAAGGTGCCTGCCATTAGGTGCAGGGATCCACAGAGGGGCACCATAGGTGTCCCAAGGCTGCCATTTTGCAGTCTCGCACCCATTGGGGCCCTACTAGGGGCCCCCAAAGACAGTTTCCGACTGCCTTTTCATGCCGGAAAAACCGGCACGAAAAGGCAGTGAAAAACTGCCATCGTACTCCCTCAGTCGCAAAGAGGCGGCCTGGGGAGTACTGAGGGATTGCCGGATGGCAGACAGGCTGTCGCCCACGATCGGGAAATCCGAGTCGGATTCCTTTCCAACCAGGCCCATCAGAATGGCTCTGTCGGAATGGAATCCATGCAACACGTTCCGGTTTGGTCGGAAGGGCTCCGACCATCGTTCGGAGCCCTTCTGACCGAAATCGGAATCAGCCCCATAATAGAGAAAATTATAGAAATAAAAAGAAGACATTCATTAAAGCTTTTACAATTAATTCTGAAAAAATAAAGAGAGATGTTAAGATTTCATATACCTCCTCTTCCACCTCAAAACTTCAGAAATCATAAAAAAATTGAGATCCGCTTATCAGTACAAGTCTATAACACTGTAAGTGTATAAACAGCCTAAAACAACAGAATATTTATAGGGAAAAAAACTGAAAAGCAACAGCCAGCTACAACCCTTTCAAACATCAGACAGAGTTAGTGACATAACTGGAGGTCTCCTATCGTCAGGTGAAATAGCCTTTTGAGCAAAGGCTTCTATTTCAGACCTGTACCTAAGGACATTAATACTGCCAACATGATGAGAGACCTAAAAACTATTGAGAGGATATGCAGACTTGCAGAATACTTTAACAATATTTCTTATGTTGATTTGCAAATCTACCTCCTGGGTCCATTTAGGAAGTTCAGCCATTCCAAATTATAGACTCGACAATGTGGTATAAATCCTGTTCTTGATACATACATTTTATCTATCAACAAATTCACAAATGAATGAACACTTAAAAAGATTTTTGTAATCTAGAATTTAGCACAATTTTCTTGGTGCAAAATGGACCCTTGCATCTAATATACGTAAGAGGATACATGTGGCACTAAGAAAATAGCACAAAATTCTACAGGACACAAACAGGAATATGCGATGTTACATCACATGTGATATATCGCATGCCATTACAACGCTGTCGTTACAACGACCAAATTGTTACATCGCATAAGATTTGCTGTAGGGGGCGCTGGATGTTGGAATAGTATAATTTACTATTCCAACTCCAGTCTGTGTAACCGTAAGGAAGGTGTTGAATTTTAAACCCAACACCTTCTGACCCCTACAGCAAGTCGTGTGACTGCATGTGTTGTAATAGTTTGCGATGTAACAACGCGGTCGATGTAACGACTGCGTTGAAATTGCATGCGTTTTATCACATCCGATGTAAAAGATGTCTCCACACTAACAGTAGTAGCCGGAAGCCGCTCGCCTACTCTTAATTACTCATGCTGGAGTAATCTCGTAATTTCGGTAATTTCACATCACAAGGTAAAGCGTAATTACTGAAATGATTCTAGTGTATTTGCTCCCAGGTATACTCGTTGGAAAGTCTGAACTCTAGGAGTGGATGGATGTGGTTTCTCTGAGGACAGACCAGCTGCCTTGCACCCCAACATTGGGAGCACATGGATAGGAGTGGACTGGTGGCAGTGAGTGGTCTTCCCTGTGGTCTTGGGCATCTGAGTTGCACAGGCAGCAGAAATTGCAGGGTCAGGCCGGGAGTGCTTCTTCAGGGGCGATTTAATCTTGGGACAAAAGGGGACCCACCACAGACTGGCTGGGCTGGATCACGGGCTTAGGACCGGTTGGGGTGCCAGGATGGGGAAAGGCACAGAAAGGCACAGACACCTGAAGGGAGTCCTGGCAACATTTGTCTGAAAACGAACAGAGGTAGTAGATGGCTGGAAATTGATCCAGATAGCGTCATAATTACTCCTGCTATTCACCACTGGAGCCTAGTGGGATAATGAGCAGCACTTTGTGGGCTCCATATGATGCCCATTCTCCAGGCTCGGGACACCAGTGATTGCACTTTCTGGAACATCCCAGGCTCATTGAGGAGGAGTTTCTTGATTACCAGAGATACCCCCTTACCACCATTTACGAACGATGACAGAGGATAAGTCCATGGCCCTGTGAAAACAGATCAAATTAAATTGATGTGCCAAGGTGCTGCCGCAGGGAGCAAGTGCTGGTTACTTGAAGCAGGTGGTGACGCCGAGCCACAATGCCCCTACTGAAGAAGGCAGTGCATGACACTCCGCCGATGTAATCCTGAAAATGATAGTAGATACCAGACTAGCTCTAGAGTCACAGATTATTTCAGTGTTAAGTGGAGTCCTGTTTGACTTTTCTGCTGTGATGTGACTTTTCTGCTGCAAGATCTCTGGCAGGTGGTATACTGCGTTGTTGATTTAGAGGGGCTCATTTCCTCTTAAGAAGACAAGCTTAAAGGCATGCAGATTGGACTACACAAGATTAAGAAATTCAACTCAGAACTCTGTGAAAGAGAAGGATACATGGTGAGAGGTCCCAATGTAACAAATTGAGGTTTGTGAGATTCCTGGAGAGGGCAGAAAGGGATGACCTAGCACATAGTGGTTAAAGCAGCATCTCCCTGAGGCATGGTTCTCTTCATGTTTCCTTATCACGAAGGTACACCAGGCGCTGCCCCCTCCCCTTCATGGCGTTGCCATGCAGGATAACTGCCCACTTTGTCAACTGTCGAGAACGTGATGCTGTGTTGCTCTCTGCACGGTCTTAGAGAGAATTCTGACAGGTAACTAATAACATCCTGATTTTCCCCAATTACACACAGATCGTAGAGCTGCAAAAACCGTCCTTTGACCAGGTGAAACTGAAACTGGGAGCCGTAGTTCAGCAATATATGTTGCTATTCCAGCTAAATTAAAGGTCCTGTTCAATGACAAGCTTCATTTCTTAAACTCTGCAGAGAAGTCTTGGGCATGTGTAGATAATTGACCGAGGATGCCTAGGGGGCTAGCTCTAGAGACCCGAGCACAAAGGTATTTATTGGATCCAAAGAAGCAAAGCCAACTCTGCCTCATCCTAAATTCTGCACTGCATAGGTGCCTGCGTGAGCAGGGAGGGGATTGTCTTAATTTCTATTTATGAGCACTGAAAAACTCATATGATTCATTTTTAAGATGCCTATAAGATATCACTGTGTAACCCAATTTCCTGGGCTCACTGTGTTGCTCACTTAGAGTTAGGTGTTAACTTTTAGGGAAATGATTTGGGAAAATAGGGGTGTCCAATGCTTCCAGGGTCAAAGTGTGGGGGCGCTGTTGTGTGGGGATTTTGGTTTGATTATAGTTTGGTTGGTTTTAGTTTTGATGCCCATCTAACGGCAGAGCGGAGAGTTCATCAAGTGGATAATGCCCACAACTGTGAAAGATTTACTGGAAGAAAACTGGCGATTTCATATAATGTCTTGGAGTGTTAATGGACTGAATAATACATACATAGGGCAGTTATATTATATGGAAAGCATCATAACCGGCTTATTGGGTACACATTGTTGGCTCAAGGGTAGACATGGATATCCCTGGGTGTAACACTCTAGGTTCATTAAAGGGTCAAAGGGAGTGGCAATCTTACTACATAAGACATTCTTCCTATCCTTACTGCATCTCTCACTGATGACCTAGGTCAGTATGTCATGATCTTGACCAATTGGAGGGGTATCTATGGTTTATTGTGAGCCTATATGCTCATCCCTCTTTGATAAAAGTCACATTTGGCAGGAATGACAATATTAGGAGGGGACTTCAATACAGTAGCGGGTCCCTCTCTGGAGACCAATGGGTCTCCATCAACTGATCTAATACCTCACTTCAAGCAGTGGGTACCTACAGAGGGGTTAATCGACACTTGGTGTATCCTCCACATGTCCACCAAACAATTATTGTATTACTCCCTAGTACACAGCACACACTTCCGAATTGATCACTTACTTATAACAGCCGTGGAGGGTCATAGTGACAGTGGCAACCATTCTTCCTCAAGGTCTCTTGTACCTCTCACCCATACGATTAAACATGCAGTGTGCACATCAGGGAAAGCCAGGAATGTGCCAATTGAATGCCTGGTGGTAGCAGGATTATGGCACCACAGAGTATCAGTGGATAGGATTAGTGCATGTTTCAAGCTCGATGTACACTCTGTCTCCCCTGCTATGACTGTCTGGGAAGCCTTTAAGGCAGTAACCTGTCAGGCCATGTGTCAAATTGGAGGTAAACAGGCAGCTGTGAGGAAGGATATAGCTGTCCTCGAGCAGCGTATCCAGTAGATAGACAGGGGGTGACAGATACCAGATGGAGAATGCTTGCCTCACCAGGCCAGAGCTGAGTTGAAGCAGAAACTCCTTGACACAACATGGGCCGGTTGGTTATACTCCCAGAGAAGGGTCTAGGTGCAGTTGAGTTGCATGAGCTTTTTTAGGGGGCCTGCATACAGTTTTAAGGAGTTCCTAATCATCTCTGGGTGCCTGCTACTTCTCCTCTTCCTGTGGGGTGAGAAACATTCCAGGGTATCAACTTGCACACCTATTTTCACCTTAGCAGCAATGTCCCACCACTCTCGGCCAAGCCATAGCCACTCGATTGCCTACTCTTTTAGAGCACTCTTTGTGGACCCTTTGTCATAATCGCAGTGATAGAATTAGTGATTCCTTATGCACATATGCAGTAGAATGAAGACGCAGTCAGAAGACATTGCCAACCCTATATTTCCCAGTTATTTCCTTGTCCCATTGCCAATGTTCTCATGCACAACGGGTGGTTTCCACCCCTATCCATGGACACATTTTCCTGACCATCCAGTAAGTGCAGCTGTTGTTGCGCTAATGCTTGAATCTGCTTGAGTATAGATGTCTCCCTCGGCCCCTTTATTCCTTACTGGTGACTGCTCTTCGAGAAGGACTTGTGAGCTGGAGAAGCCGATGCCAATTATAAAACATTTGCAGCCAGTGCAGTGTGTTGTGCTCTTACACTAATGCACCTCTTCCATTCTAAGATAATATATGAGCCTCCATCTATGTCTCTTAGTGTATGTGACCATCTAGATTGTGTTTCTGTGTGTATTTTTAAGGTCCATACTCCGTGTGTACAGATTTCGTCTATACATTTGTTCATGGTCTGTATTGAAAGCAATGATACATCAGGTTGTAGGTTCTTAAGTTCTGTTTTTAAAGTTTACAGAGCTCTTCATAAATAAGTTTAATACGTTCTCTGTTAGACGTTTTTAGAAGTCTTAAAAACTGGGTTGTTAAATACATCGTTTTTAGAAGTCTTAAATACTGGGTTGTTAAATACATTGCTTTTGCTTAATTGTGCAAAATGTTGGCTATGTTACAAAAAAATACATGCAAGTATGCAAAACTGCACCTACTTTGTGCAAAAGCATATATTCCATGCTATAAAAGAACAACAAACAAATAAAAGCACTGCAAACAACAATCCCTGGTACTTGTATTTCACATTGTTTCTGCGCATTAGCAAGATTTTTTTCTGCGAACATTTAGTAATTGCATGATGTGGTGTAATAGCATGATTTAGGACATTTTCATAGCAAGAGTACCACAAAATTACCTAAATGATGTCTCCATGACATAAATGTCGCCTAGCCCATGTTTTGAATCGCATTCCTAAATGTGTGTAAGTGCCCCTCATGTAAAAAGATTCTATTTCAGAAATAATAGAATGCGACCAGCAATAATTCTTGATTTGCGATTTCTCATATGGAATGAACAAAAATGTATTTGCTAGAAGTGGTCGCAATTTGCGCACCAGATTCTAACGAATCCATTGGTATTGACTCCCCGGATAAGACGTATGATTCTGATGCATTCCCAGGTTTACAACACTTTTTATATCTGGGAATGTGTTGTGTTCCATGGATGTTTCATGGGAATACCCACAGTCAGTAGCAGCTCGTGGAGGGAGTGCCGTGGGGCGGTGAGGTGGGGCGGTGAGGCGGGGCGGTGAGGCGGGGCGAGGGAGGGTCAGGGTGGGGGTAGTAAACACCGGATCACAGCCGACCGGAGTAATGTAAATAAATAAAATTAATGTCATTGTACTCGCTGAAACACATTTAGCATATCAGCGCGCGGAATGAAATTATTTTTATTTATTTATTTACATTACTCCGGTCGGCTGTGAGCCGGAGTTTACTATCACCCCACCCTGCCCCTCCCCCGCCTTACTGCCGCCCAGCACTCCCTCCACGAGCCGTTACTGCCCACAGTGACACCAATTGGAACGCCTCTTTCAAGCAGAGTAATGCGTGAAAAGGGCCAATATTTACGGGGCCATGAAAAGTCACGCAGGGTGACTTTAATTGGCCTTGTAAATATGGGCAGGCACACTGCACCGCCAGATCGTTAAAAAAATTACACAGCGATGGTGCAATGGGAATTTAAATGAGGTCCTAGGTATCTGGAAGAGAAGCGCTCAACACGGCCCTTCCAAATACCGAATCTTTATTTATACCCAAATTTAATTAGCGATTCGGTTGGAATCAGTAATCAGTAATCTGTTACTGAATCACTATTTGTGATTGGAGTACTTAAAAAAGGCAATTTTGCGGTTTGAAAGGCTTTGATTTTACTAATCCAAGCCTTACTTACTGTACTATGGCTTCATACATGAGGGCCTATGTGTTGTATTTGAAATCATATTGCATGGTTCTGTAATGTACTTGTTGAGCTCTGTATGTGAAATGTTTCATATTTATGTACATTCAGTACCATTGAGTGCTTCTTGTGTGTGTCAGAAATAATACATTTGAAACTTAATAGATTTTTAAAAAGAGGTATTAAAGGCACCAGCCTTGAGAATACACATTGGACATGGACGAATTCTCCTCACCGGCTAAGACATGATTGATATGTGCACAGTCAGAAGCTGCTTAAAACTCTCCAACCGACCATGTAAAAACCACACAAACTGTAAGTCTTGACCAATTAGATGATCTTCTCCTATCAGTACTGTGCAGTTTGTGTGTGTAAATTCTGCCAGTCAATGCTCTGTTTGAAAGGAGTTGGGCTTTGAAACTTTCTTACAACTCTCTAGGAGCGCTTTCTTGCAGCACTGAAGCCAACTGCAAGGCAAAGGGTCACACAGTGTGACTGACATCCCAGGACCAGCTTAAGTCCGGTGCTGCAAATCTCACTTTATGTGTGACTGGAGGACTCACAATGTAGAAACCTCGAAAGGAGGGAGCTGGTCCCTGTCCATAAACTCATCTTCAGAGTCTGAGGAGGGCATGAAGCGAAGCACCCGTCAGGCGGCAGAGGGTCAAAACAGAGTGGAAAAACCAAGGAAGTCGGGGGCATATTAACAAGCACGGCATTAAAATTATCGCTGCATTATCGTCAGAAAACTGGCGCTAAAGTGGCCATAATGGGCTTGATAATATGCGCTGGAGAATTCCAATAGAATCCTATGTTGACACGAGAACATGGGCTTCTATTGGAATTCCCAAGGGCATATTATCAAGCCCATTATCACCGCTTTAGCGGCAGTTTTCTGCCGATAAAGCGGCGATAATTTTAACGCCGGTTTCTTGATAATATGCCGCTCAGTGATTTGGTAGCACTTTGCAGCTGTGAAAAAATAGTAATAATAGTAGGAGGAAATGCTCATGAGTATGACGAAGACAAGAATAGAGAGGAAAGCCATGGATTCAAGAGCAGACACTTGAGACAGACAGCAAAGCCTTCCAAATATGTACACTGGGCAGAGACAAACCCTGCTTTAAGTCTGTTATGTACTAAAAAACAAGACGTTTGCCTAAAGACAGATCAAGCTATCTAGAATAGTGAGCTAAACATACAAGCATTGGCAAAGCCAATGTGTCTTGGGTGTAAAAGTCCAGGTTATAGGATGTTGGCAATTTTTTTTTAACAACTGCATACCAGTGAATGTGTCAAGAGCAATTCAGAAGCATGGCTGACAATCTTAGAATGGGTTTTCTATTCAAGATAATCCATTCCAGGATGTCTGCCAAAGTACATACATACATCGATAAGCATGCACATACTTGCAGCATGATGGGTGCATGCATTCAGATTTAATTTACCTTTACATCGTGGCAGAAGATCATGCTAGACCAAAAAAAAAAAGAGAAAAGTGAAAGCAAAGCCATAAAAATGATGGTAGCAGCCAAGCCAAGCTATACAGGAAGCACGCAGTCCAGATGAACTTTGCAGGCCCAGGTAAATACAAAATAAAACTTTCTCTGAAAGTGGTATGGGAGCAGGATGGTAATCAACCCTTATCCCGCATTTTTTATCCCGCATGCTATTAGGCCGCATACTTTTAAAACGCAATGTCATTTATCCCGCATACCATTATCCCGCATTTTTTTAAAACGCATGTGCTTTTATCACGCATGCCTTTACAACGAAATATGTTGTAAAGGCATGTATGGTAAATGCATTTGCGTTGTTAACGAGAGAGGTAAGGGGGTTTGGGTTTATTTTTTAGGGGCGGGGGTCGTGCTGGGGTAGTGTTTGTGTAGTATAGTGTTGTGTTAGTGTAGTGTAAAGTTGAGTTGGGGGTAGTGATTGTGTAGTGTAGTGTTGTGTTAGTGTAGTGTAGAGTCGTGCTGGGGGCAGTGTAACAGGGGTTAGGGTAGTGTTGTAGTGTTTGTGGTAGTTTAGGGTAGTGTTGTAGTGTTTGTGTAGTGTAGGATCATGCTGGGGTGTAGTGTTTGAGGGTTTAGGGTAGTGTTGTAGTGTTTGTGTAGTGTAGGGTCACGCTGGGGTGTAGTATTTTAGGGTTTATGGTAGTGTTGTAGTGTTTGTGTAGTGTAGGGTCATGCTGGGGTGTAGTGGTTTAGGGTTTTGGGTAGTGTTGTAGTGTAGGGTCATGCTGGGGGTAGTGTTTTAGGGTTTAGGGTAGTGTTGTAGTGTTTGTGTATTGTAGGGTCATGCTGGGGGTAGTGTTTTAGGGTTTAGGGTAGTGTTGTAGTGTTTGTGTAGTGTAGGGTCATGCTGGGGTGTAGTATTTTAGGGTTAAGGGTAGTGTTGTAGTGTTTGTGTAGTGTAGGGTCATGCTGGGGTGTAGTGGTTTAGTGTAGTATTGTAGTGTTGTGTAGGGTCATGCTGGGGGTAGTGTATTAAGGTACTGTTGTAGTGTTTGTGGTAAAGTGCTTAATGGTAGTGTTGGGGGGTCGTGCTGGGTAGTGTAAATGTAGTAAAAGGACTGTAGTGTAGGGTAGTGTAGGGTAGTGTTTGGTAGTGTATGGTAGGGTAGTGTACTTTCACTTACCTTTAAAACTTTTACAATGAGTATACCTTTAACATGCATGCTTTTACGTTGTAAAGGCATGCGTGCTAAAGGCATATTCGTTCTAAAAGTTTTAGTTCTTTTAGTTTGCGGCCTAACAGTATGTTCGGAATGAAAAATGCGGGATGATGGTATGCGGGATGATTGTATGCGGAATAACGTCATATATTCGAGCAGGATAGACAGGACACTAGCCAGGAAGCAAAGGATTGATTCAGAGAGATACGAAAATCGTGCAATTCCATGGACTGACAATCTAAAACAAAACAAGCATTGACAAAGCAAATAGATCAGGTCCACTGTAGGGGACTTTTTGGGGGCACATAAACACATAGAGACAAAAATACCTACAGGCACACACGCACACATATACAGTAAATAGCAGTGCCTTCACAATCTTACCATCTTACCATCTTGCAGAAAGTGCTAACTAGAAAAAGCATATTCTTCTTTTTCTGTGCATTGTTTTTCCTTGAATCCTTGCGACATAGCCAAAGCCTTCGCTCAACTTCATGACCAGCAAGTGTCTCTCTCTAAATAACCGAGCTGGGCAGTTTGCTAAACCCGGGGTTTCCTTTGACAGCTTAATTCATCGTAGGAGTTTTAGGCTTTTTTCACTTCATCCGATCAACAGCAACCTATCTCATTGTGTCAAAAAACGCCATTAGGAAATGTTTATAACATAGATATTGAAGGTGTTCTTTGAAATGCCTCAGGTAGTTAGGACATCATTTGTGACAGCTGAATCATTTCGGCCTACTATCAATAACTTTCAGTTTGGAACTATGATGAAATAAACTGAAGGACAGCAAGGGCCACAAGCCACAGTGTTGATCACACTTACAATAGTAAATATCAACAATTGTATTCATAGTATGTGTTTGTTCACGTTTCATAACATCCTGTCATGAGTCTCTACAGATGCTGCCTCTGGTGCACAGCTTCGGCGGGTCCGACCGCTGCTTCCAGTTTACCATGTCCACATAAGTGGCGAGGGATGAGTAGTGGAGGTGACTCCCCTCTGTTCATGGTGCTCTACTGTAGTGCTGTCAGCCTCTCAGCCAAGAGTAACAGATCCCTTTATCGATGACAATTTACTTCCTTGCCCCAACAGTGACTCATGAAGGAAGAGTAAATTGTGGAGCGACTCTCTCTCCTAAACAACTACGGTGGGAGACATTTGAGGAAGCGTCAAGGCAGGGAAAGAGCAGAAAGAGACCCATGGAAACAAAGGCTTGTTGCTTGGGCAGGAAGTGCTCAAGCAGCCAGGTGAAAGTTTTCCGAGGATGATGGCCAGCAGATTGTGTAAAGTTCCACATGTTGTCCACTGGCCAAGAAAAAGTCTTGGACAAGTCAACTGCTTTCAATCAATCAATCAATCAATCAATCATAGCATTTGTAGAGCGCACTATATACCCGTGAGGGTCTCGAGGCTCTGGGGTCGGGTGGTAGACGTGCCCCTACTGTTCGAAGAGCCATGTCTTGAGGAGACTTCGGAAGGTCAGCAGGTCCTGGGTCTGCCGTAGGTGAATGGGGAGGGTGTTCCAGGTCTTGGCGGCGAGGTGGGAGAAGGATCTGCCACCGGAGGTCGCTCTTCGGATGCGGGGGGCAGTGGCGAGGGTGTGGTCTGCGGAGCGGAGCTGGCGGGTGCTCTCACTGCCCCAAAGCATGAGAACAGGCTGTGGAGCAGTAGCTTATCTGCAAGGCCTGCAAGCAAAGCCAGGTCTATATATGTTATGATTTATACATTATCTTTTACATAAGTCTGGAGAGGCAGCTAAAACTGCACCCAGTCTAGACTCAAAAAAGAGTCCCTCAAGAATATTGATGCCAAAATGCTTCTGGGTGGGACATGCACAAGACTAGGGAGTAATGGCATAGAATCAGGAGCAAATAACAACAAGCATTTACAATGCAATAGGTCTCGCATTCACAGGAGTTTGAGCTATTGGCATTGTAAATTACATTGCCTTTTATTTGTGTTTTGGGGTTTCAAGCATAAATAAAAGGTATTGTCATTTACAATACTAATAGCTTAAACACTCGCAAATGCAAGACCTATTGCATTAAAATAAAAGGCCTTTTCTACCGCTTGTTAGATTGTAAATATCAGAGGAAGAGACTGGCCTGCAACGTCACAGACACAAAGTGTGAAGTGAGAGTTACATATGATCTGAGCTATAAACAATAACAAAGCGCTCCAACACATTTTGCTCTGTGACTACACTGTTGTAACTCAGGAGGAAGAGTGGGAGGGGGGGGGGGTAGTTCCTGCCCTTTCCGTGATTTGAGTCGGCGGTGTGGCATTGCGTAATGTCATTGCTATCTTTGGCCTAATAAAAAACACTCCAGCTGTAGTAGGGCCCTGGCTTTACCTCCTAGTGCAGGGCGGCCTGTGCTTGATGCCAGACATGGATGGAGGGAGGGATGGTCTTGGCTGCAGCCTCGTACAGTGCCCCTGCTACTACTAGTAAACGAGAGTCGCTGAGCTGGTGGTATTGGTGGTGGTGTTATTGGTGGTGGAGATGGCCGTGGTATTAGTGGGGGTATTTTTGGTGATGGTGGTATTGGTGGAGATGGTGGTATTGGTTGCAGTGGTGTTGTTAATTATACAGGCTTTTGAAAACAACCAGTTAGGCGGCTTTAGTACAGATGCCATGTAACATAGATGTGCTATTGTCAGCTTCCCGCACTCAGTATGAAGGGTGGGGCATTTTTTCAAGGTTAAGTAACAGAAAAAGTATATCATTACATTAAAGAAACAGCTCTTGGACTTACTGGGATTCTCCTGCAGTTCATGTGTTGCTCTTGTACTAAAGTCTATAAAGACTGTGCTTGCAGTTTGAATAGATTTACATTTTTAGAAAAACAATCTTTCATGTTACCTCAAAACTGCAGAAAGGAATTCTTCATGCTCCTTTTACAGCATACTGCTGTACTAGAGATAAGGTGTGTTTGAGCACCTTTGCAGGTGCCTAGAGATGCCAACAGCCTTTGGTCACTAACAGAATAGGAACAGTCTGCCTGCTGTTATTGTGAGCCGTGTTATTATGTGTTATTGTAAACCGGTCCTTGGATGCTTGATTCCGGTCTGGGAAAGACATGGCTTGGTAGTTCGGACTGGACTGTTCCCATGAGGCACAGGGTCAGAGCTGATTTGCATATAGCCAGTGTCTAACCCAGGGTGGTGTGGAGTGCAAAAAAACGATGGATTTAGGCCCAGATCCTTGTACTGGGATGAATGTATGACATTGTTCTACATTCTGTCCATCAATTGTGTTTTTTGCAATTTTCACCCCGAGTGGGCTGGGTATGCTCAGACGTGAGTCCCATGCTCTCCACCCCACTGGAATCAAGCTATCCAGGCTGATGAAGGCTGATAGCCAGAAACCGGTCCTTGGATGCTTGATTCCGGTCTGGGAAAGACATGGCTTGGTAGTTCGGACTGGACTGTTCCCATGAGGCACAGGGTCAGAGCTGATTTGCATATAGCCAGTGTCTAACCCAGGGTGGTGTGGAGTGCAAAAAAACGATGGATTTAGGCCCAGATCCTTGTACTGGGATGAATTTTATGACATTGTTCTACATTCTGTCCATCAATTGTGTTTTTTGCAATTTTCGTCCCGAGTGGGCTGGGTATGCTCAGACGTGAGTCCCATGCTCTCCACACCGCTGGAATCAAGCTATCCAGGCTGATGAAGGCTGATAGCCAGAAACCGGTCCTTGGATGCTTGATTCCGGTCTGGGAAAGACATGGCTTGGTAGTTCGGACTGGACTGTTCCCATGAGGCACAGGGTCAGAGCTGATTTGCATATAGCCAGTGTCTAACCCAGGGTGGTGTGGAGTGCAAAAAAACGATGGATTTAGGCCCAGATCCTTGTACTGGGATGAATGTATGACATTGTTCTACATTCTGTCCATCAATTGTGTTTTTTGCAATTTTCACCCCGAGTGGGCTGGGTATGCTCAGACGTGAGTCCCATGCTCTCCACACCACTGGAATCAAGCTATCCAGGCTGATGAAGGCTGATAGCCAGAAACCGGTCCTTGGATGCTTGATTCCGGTCTGGGAAAGACATGGCTTGGTAGTTCGGACTGGACTGTTCCCATGAGGCACAGGGTCAGAGCTGATTTGCATATAGCCAGTGTCTAACCCAGGGTGGTGTGGAGTGCAAAAAAACGATGGATTTAGGCCCAAATCCTTGTACTGGGATGAATGTACGACATTGTTCTACATTCTGTCCATCAATTGTGTTTTTTGCAATTTTCACCCCGAGTGGGCTGGGTATGCTCAGACGTGAGTCCCCTGCTCTCCACACCACTGGAATCAAGCTATCCAGGCTGATGAAGGCTGATAGCCAGAAACCGGTCCTTGGATGCTTGATTCCGGTCTGGGAAAGACATGGCTTGGTAGTTCGGACTGGATTGTTCCCATGAGGCACAGGGTCAGAGCTGATTTGCATATAGCCAGTGTCTAACCCAGGGTGGTGTGGAGTGCAAAAAAACGATGGATTTAGGCCCAGATCCTTGTACTGGGATGAATGTATGACATTGTTCTACGTTCTGTCCATCAATTGTGTTTTTTGCAATTTTCACCCCGAGTGGGCTGGGTATGCTCAGACGTGAGTCACATGCTCTCCACACCACTGGAATCAAGCTATTCAGGCTGATGAAGGCTGATAGCCAGAAACCGGCCCTTGGAAGTTTGATTCCGGTCTGGGAAAGACATGGCTTGGTAGTTCGGACTGGACTGTTCCCATGAGGCACAGGGTCAGAGCTGATTTGCATATAGCCAGTGTCTAACCCAGGGTGGTGTGGAGTGCAAAAAAACGATGGATTTAGGCCCAGATCCTTGTACTGGGATGAATGTATGACATTGTTCTACATTCTGTCCATCAATTGTGTTTTTTGCAATTTTCACCCCGAGTGGGCTGGGTATGCTCAGACGTGAGTCCCATGCTCTCCACACCACTGGAATCAAGCTATCCAGGCTGATGAAGGCTGATAGCCAGAAACCGGTCGTTGGATGCTTGATTCCGGTCTGGGAAAGACATGGCTTGGTAGTTCGGACTGGACTGTTCCCATGAGGCACAGGGTCAGAGCTGATTTGCATATAGCCCGTGTCTAACCCAGGGTGGTGTGGAGTGCAAAAAAACGATGGATTTAGGCCAAGATCCTTGTACTGGGATGAATGTATGACATTGTTCTACATTCTGTCCATCAATTGTGTTTTTTGCAATTCTGGAGTTATAGGCAGCACTCCTTCTTGCCCTACCTCTCTGGATGCTGTCATGAGGTTTGGTTTTCTAGGAAACTGATCATGAAACAGGAAGTTTATCAGTTTCCTGCTTCATGTTTTTGGAATCCAGAGCGGTCGGAGCTTTAAATTTGACCTTTCTGCTTGTGCTAGGAGTTTATTATGGAGCCTTTAAAGGAGTAGTATGTGTTCTCATTTCAATCCTCAATGCAATCCTTGCATGGATGCCATGATTGAAGCTTTAGAGGCAGCTTTTAGAGCTTGAGAGGGGCAGCCACTGCCTATGATCCCCAGGCAAGATCTATATGAGCCTAGAGATGACCCCGATGAGGAAAATCAAAGAAGTCCATTGTTCTGGGGTCTGATTTGGATGTTTTCCTGCAACACTTGAGCTAGAACCTGGGTTTTCCAACAACAGGCCCTCAGCTGATGAGGACGTTTTTTTAGACAATTATCAGCAGGTGGAACCCGAAACGGTGCCCTTGCATATTGCTAAATGATGGGTCCTGCCCCATTAGTGAAAGGAAGTGGACAAATCTTCTTTTCCTAGATTATTTACATGTTGGTATTCCGTAGACAAATTTACAGAGGGGTTTCCATCAGTTGTAAAAGTGAAGAAGCTAATAGACAGCATGTTCACACAGAGTAACATGGTGTCAGAAGATGCTTCCCATCCAAATTCAGTAGATAAGAAAGTAAATGAGGCAGTAAAACATTATTATTGGGCAGATAACTTCTGCATTTACCCCAACACATACACAACACAATTCAGTCCCTTCTTAAAGACTTCCAAGCTTTAGTGAATCGCATGTCTGAGAGCATACATTGTTTAACTCTTTTATCTCTCAATTCCATTTTCTTTCTGACCTGTCATTAGACAACTTGTGTGCATCAGCAGCTACTTCTGAGCTGCAATTTCTGCCCACTGGCATTTATGGAGGCACAACTGAAAGGCTGATGATATACAAAAGGTTGTTCTGATGAAGTTGCCCTTCCAAGATTCCAATCTTTCCGGACACCAGTTAGAAGAGATGATAAAGAAGTCGGTGGAAAATAAGAAATTGCAGGCTCCAGTCCATGGCTAAAGACAGGGGTTTTACCTATGAAAAGGCTTCTCCTTCATGTCCATTGAAAGGTTCTAACAAGCCCTTTCAAGGTAGGGGTCATGGCATCCCGAATCTCGACACATCCAATCCAACCCTCCTCCACTGCGGCTAACCCTAATCCTCTCATGACCTGACTATCTGGGATCATATCTTTTGGGGGTGCCTTCTTGGGTTCCAAATCCATTGGCAACAGGATGTCTTGGGTGCCTGGGCAATTCAAGTAGTCTGCAAGAGGTATTTATTATTTATTTATTTATTTATTTATAACACTTTTAGAGCGCGAACGAAGGCCCGTGGGCATCTCGGCGCTAAGTATCTGCTGTATTCACCCATGATAGGAAGAGGGATCATTGATTAAAAAGCCAGGTTTTAAGGAGCTTTCGAAAAGACCAGAGAGATGGACTATTTTTAATGGCTGGTGGCAAAGTGTTCCAGAGCTTAGGTGCTGACACGGGGAATCTTCTATCACCCCAAGAGACTAGTTTGGTGCGGGGTACCACCAACTCGTACAGATTGGAGGATCGCAAGGACCGGATGGGACGGTAGGGAGTAAGTTGTTGAATGAGAAAGGCTGGTCCCTGGTTATGCAAAGCCTTATAGACAATGCAAAGAGTTTTGAATTTTATTCTATTCCTGATGGAAAGCCAGTGGAGTTCTCTGATAGTTCCCGATACTGATTGAAACTTGGGGACATTACCCAGAAGTCTGGCAGCGGCGTTTTGGATGACTTGCATTTTGTTGAGAACTCTTTCTTGTGTGTTCAGGAAGAGAGCATTGAAGTAATCCAAGGTGGACAGAACCAGGGACGTGATCAAGGTTTTGCCTGCTGAAGCCGGAAGAAAAGGGAGAATCTTCTTTATAAGTCGTAACTTATAGAATGCCGAGGAGGTGATCTGGTTAGCATGAGGGAGGAAAGTGAGACGGTCATCAAACATGACTCCCAGGTTCCTCACCTTGCTAACAGGTGTAGGGGGAGGACCCATTGACAGTGGCCACCAGAGGTATCATTTCGAGTTTTCAGAAAAACCAGGACAGTCATTCAGGAACACTCCTCTTCCAACGGGTATGATTCTCATTCAGGCTCTCTTGAATGGCATTCAAAAGATTCTGGATAAACAGGAAAGCAGGGCCATGGATTTTATTCCAATAAATTTACTGGTATAGATATTGTCAAGAGAGTTTCAGGCAGTCTTGGACCTAAAGGCTTTGAATAGTTTCTTGGTTCCCTAAACATTCAAGATAGTCACACTTCAAATTATCTTTCCTCTGCTGTCAAAGGGATAGTTTCTGGCATCTTTGGGCATGATGGATGGGTATTTACACAACCCAAATTTTCCTCTCCACCAGCAGGTTCTGAGGTTTACAGTGGACAACCAGCAATTTTAGTTTTGTTCTCTCCCATTCAACCTTGTCGTGCAGCAATTAATTTTTATCAAACATCTGGCTCCACTTGTGGTTATTTTACATTCTTGAGGTATTCTAGTGTTTCCTTCCCTCAACGATTGGTTAATTGCCACTTCTTCTCCCTCTAAGGCCTTCCACAACATTGAAGAGGTTTTTATCCTACTCCTCAAACATGATTTTTTGCTCAACTACACCAAGCACTACCTGCAGACTTCCCTGTCTCTTCAGTTTAATGAAGCCCTGTTTAGATTAGATTTAGGATAAGTCTTTGTGGCTCCTGCTCAGTGAGACAAACAGGGGTTTGCACCATTCAGCAGCCGCGGTCGGTAGGGGAGTACCTTCCGGGGCGGTGACGTGGGGAGGGAGAGGGGCAGGGTGGGGGTTAGTAATGTATGGATAATGTAGGTTTGCAGGTAAGTAAACATTTAAATAAATCAAACTAATTTTGTTGCGCGCACTGCATTGCATTTGGGGATGCAGTGCACGCAACGAAATTCGTTTGATTTATTTATATGTTTGCTTACCTGCAAACCTCCATTTTCCATACATTACTAACCCCCACCCTGCCCTCCCCATGTCACCCCCCGGCAGGTACTCCCCTACCGACCGCGGCTGCCTTTCAGCTCTTTTAGCACTCCCAAAGGCTCCAGCGAGACTGTGGCTGTAGAGTCAGGGGGAGATGGCTTTGACTCTGGCTCTGGTCCCTTGGAGCCACATACACCTTTATTCCTTTAATTAATCACACTTTATGGCACTGGAGCCCGGTGTGCCAGGACTTTAATGCACAAGTTCCTGTCAACCCCAAAAGCTGTCAGGACAGGCAGTGGTGGTTGAACAGGAGCCAATAGTTGAGTCAACACCCTTGTGGTCAATCGATGTTTGTGGTGATGTACAGTAATGGGGAATCTCAGCGCTCAGGGGATTTGGAACAGGGGGAGTCACTTTTTTCCTCCAAATGGAAGGAGTTTGCTGCAGTGGGGGCCGCCCTGTTTAAATCCTCCCATTAATCAAAGATCAGGGTGGGTGTGTGTCCAGATGGACAACCAGGTAACAAGATCTTGCTTATGTCAAGAGGGATGATTCTGTTCCTCTTTCTGCTAACCGGGGAGATTGGGTTGTGGTTAGAGCAGAATCTACTCTATCTGACTGCAGTTTATCTTCAGAGGAAGGACAATGAGCCTGCTGACCAAGTCAGTGGGAAGTTTTCTACGATCTCTCTGTGCCTCTCTCTCTGGGTGTACCAAAAGATATCACAGAGGTTTGGGACACCACGCCAGAATCTGATTGTAACAGAAAGCAATGCCCTCTTTCCACAATTCGTTCCTTAGTTCCTTCGCTGAGAGTCTGGTCAATGGGTGCTCTTTCAATCCTCTGGCAAGGGGGTCTCCTGTACTTATTCCCTCAAATTCCTTTATTACCCAGGGTATTTCAAAAACCAGTGGCAACACACTCAGGTTCTTCTAGTATTTCCAAGATGGTTGTGAAGACCTTTATGCCCCTCTCTGTGTCCCTCTTGGGTGTTTCCTTCATCCTTCTCCCTTAAGTCAACTGATCCTGTCACTAGCCTCCCTATGGTGCCTCAATCTGGGAGTTTGGTTGCTGAACAGGAACTCAATTGGCACCGCGATTTTTGGAGGTAGCGGCACATTTCATCCAATTATCTCATGAAGCCTTTACTCACAATGCTTCCGATCATCACTCGAGCAGTTTGATAAATGGTGTTGATCTAGGAAGTTTAATCCAGTGGCTTGTGCTCCAATTAAATTTTGGATTTTTTACAGGATGGTTTCACTTTGGGGTTGGCAGTTTCTACCATTAGAACCCAGTAGGCAGCAATTCATGCTTTCAGGGGGGATGATCTTTCTGAGGTTGCTCCTTTGACATCCCTTCTCTTTTGAAGTTTCTCTCTGCAGAGACCTGTTTTCTATTCTTCAGTTACCCTCTGGAATGTGCATTTGGTGCTTAATTGCAAAAAAAGGACTTGCACTGGGCAAAGGTGCTACATATTCAGTTGTGCAGCAAATGTATCATGGATATCCAAACATGTATATACTTTACACAATTTATTTTATAAAAATATATCTTTTTTATTTCTTTTTTTTCTCTTCACGGTTATTTAGTTGATAGCAAAATATTTTTAAAAGTCATACATACATGTAATATATGTTAAGAAAAACTTTCACAAGTCTTTTTCTATATAAATATGACCACACAGAAAGATAAACAACAACATTTCATCTTATTGTATAGTGCAAGGGAATAATAATCTCAACAATGCAACTCGTTGTGGTTTACACTTGTTATAGGAAAAACACTGGTTACAAAAATTGTTTGTCACCAACGCGTTTCGGTGTTAAACCTTCCTCAGGGTGTTCCTACCAGTTGCATACTAAAAAAGAAAAAGAATCAACTTAGAAAAATGTCCATGATACAATACAAACAGCACTCAATTAATTAACGTATCTAACAATAGATTACATACCCAACCCAACCCCACATAACTCAGGCTTCACAAAGTAGCTAGGCTGACATTAAGGCCATTCCACTCATACAATTATGCTGACATTGTATTTGCATATTCAAACTCAACATTCTTTCAACCACGCTTTTTGTAAGATATACCACTTATTACGTTATATCTCTATATGTAGATACCTATAGGGTCTATTCCTCGTGTAAGGCCTAATAAATTTGCAATTTTGCCTTTATTTCATATTTCCTCTTAAGTTCCAGTGCATAAGAACCTACAGTTTACAGATGAGTAGTCGTTACTGTTTAAATATCTACCAAATGATTTGGTGAGACTTTCTAAAGCAACTTACCAAAAAGGGTTAACCTTAAATTTCTTTTCTTATATCTTTCTTTCACTCGTTATGTTCAGAATGTTGTTTATAAGGCAACTCACTACCCAGACATCTGTGAGTTATTGCCAATATCACTGTCAAAAGAATGAATACCTCATGATTTTCCCCAAAATATTAAAAATCTCTCTTGATCATAGTTCTGTAAATGGAAGCTATTCTATATCCATTCTTACCTAAGTCTTATGGATACTATGGTTGTAGATGTTCATGTGTTATGGCACCTGTGCGGTTATTTCTAAACTTTTCTTGATGAGAACCTCCAACTTTACAGCTGTAACAAAGTTCATAGAAGTAGATTATCTATTAGTTTCAATTACAAGAAAAACTCTAAAAAGCAAGCTAGGAAGTGTAGAGTATAGATGGAACTTGTATGATGTACTCACCTCCTGAATATTCTGCAGGTTGCTTATAGTGTGAAAGAATGTCACACAAGATAGCTCCTAAGAAGTTAATGGTAAAAAAGGATTGATTCTTCTAATGTGAATTTCATCCAAGATACAGCAGAATGGAGCCTGTTAAGAAAAAGGCAGCAATACGATATATAAAGGTCGCTCTATCTGATGGAGGTTTTAGCTAGCTGTAAATGTAAATAGCCAATTCAAAAGTATGTTACTCTGTTGTAAAAACCAAACAGTAATGCAATGTAAATTGCATGAAAGCACGATAAGGTTGTATCGATATGTACATGTTAAGCTTGAAACACATGTAAATGGCGCAGGCTACCCAATAGCTAATCTTCACTCTCTCTTGTCTAGAGAAGAGCACGAACTCTAGATATGCTAGTGTATACAATAACATCTAAAAACCCTGTATGTAGTTCGAAGTGTCCAGGAGCTAATGGTACATCCTCTCAATTTTTAAGAGACTGATACACTCAAATACGGCAATTTGTGGAGTTTACCTGAGTAATGGCAATATTCCATATTCAAACTAAAGCCAGTATATATCTATAAGCATTAGAACGTGTATAAATAATGCGATATACTGTAAAACTGATGGTCATCCCCTCATATCTTAAGGTTAGGGTAAAACAGCACTGGCGGCAAATTGATCTATATATATGCAAATCTAGGGCGCATATGGGAGATGTAATGTGCCAATAAATGAATGGTCACCCTCTAATTGAAAAAGAAGGCACCACACTCGAGATAAACAGTTGCTAGGAATTGCATATAAAGTGGTAATATTCCGTATTAACAATAAACTAGAGATGGATGATCACGCCTCACTGGAATTATATGTGGCGAGAAGATGCAAATGCTCTTTGTATCGTAAAGTTTAAAGTAAAATCCTGTTTCGAATGCTATTGTCTAAATAAGTGAAAGCTCACTTTTATTTTACATTAGAGAGACAGTGCAAACCAAGGATACTGATATGTGTCTTGTCTCGGCATCTAATAAAGAATAGGCTCACCTGTATCAGACATGACGGTGAACTTCACCTCACCGGACCAGAATGAAGTGGGATCTCAACCGATCCTCATTTCTTCCTGAAAAAATATACCTCTTGTTATGCGACGACGTTATGCGATGACGTCATCTAAGTGAGTCTGTCGGTTAAGTTTGTAAACAAAACACGGCCACCATATTGGTAATACTACGTATGGTTTATAAGAATATTGCCGATCGAAATCCGAATACACAAACCCATAAGACTCGTATCTGAGCTTATGTCGGTCAGTTTTACAACAAATAAGGCAGACATGTTAGCGATACCTCCACCAGTAATTTTTGCATACTATTATTAGTATGTCCAAGACCGATATTCTAGTCATATAAAACCTGTTGCTAAATCGGCAACTTGTGTAAACAAATCTTTTTATTATAAAAAGCATGAAAGCATGAATTAGGAAAAATGAATTCGAATATAACATAAGACTCGAGCCCGAGCTTATGTCAGCCAGATAATAGGCAAATGAGGCGGCCATTTTAGAAGTACCTCGAACAATAATCGAATGCTATGTAGGTTCCAGGACCGATTTTCTAATCCTATGAGTTTTAAAGCTGAAAAGGCAACTATTTTAATGAAGCCTACATAGTCACATACAGAAATGATTAAAGAAGGGAAAACTGATGAAAATAGAGAACAACACTCTATCTGAATATGGAATATTATTAGAGAATATCCTAATCGCCATGACACTCCAAGGCAGATTATATATAAATCAATGTTTATTAGGAGCAACAATTAAATATAAGCTGCAAAGATGTTAGTTGTTATGCATTAACTATCTGGTGTAATTAAAGTTCGTACTTAATTGTACGGTGATCTTGAAAATATGTATATGATTATGTGTATGAAATAGTATAAATTTGACAAAGGTGTCAAGTCAAACTATATTGAAATATGCAATAAAGACAAAATTGAAAACTTATTAGGCCTTATACTAAGAATAGACCCTCTAGGTATCTACATATAGGGATATAACCTAATAAGTGGTATATCTTACAAAAAGCGTGGTTAAAAGAATGTTGAGTTTGAATATGCAAATAGAATGTCAGCATAATTGTATGATAGTGTGTGGAATGGCCTTACTGTCAGCCTAGCAACTTGTGAAGGCAAAGTTATGTTTGGGTGGGTTGGGTATGTAAAGGTTTAACACCGAAACCCGTTGGTGATAACCAATTTTTGTAACCAGTGTTTTTCCTATAATAAGTGCAAACCACAACGAGTTGCATTGTTGAGATTATTATTCCCTTGCACTATACAATAAGATGAAATGTTGTTGTTTATCTTTCTGTGTGGTCATATTTATACAGAAAAAGACTTGTGAACGTTTTTCTAACCATATGAGCTTTATATTACATGTATGTATGACTTTTTAAAATATTGTGATATCAACTAAATAACCGTGAAGACAAAAAAAAGAAATAAAAAAGGTATATTTCTATGAAATAAATTGTGTAAAGTATATTCATGTTTGGATATCCATGATACATTTGCTGCACAACTGAATAAGTAGTACCTTTGCCCAGTGCCAGTCCTTTTTTCCAATTGAGTTGTTTTCCTTGTTAGGGTTTTATCCACTTTACAGGGGGCCCCTTGTGCTTTTTCAGATAATGTGCATTTGGTGCGCTAGGCTTTGAATTGTCATCCCTTTGTGCATCTTGGTTCTGTTCCTTTTTGATGGTGTGTGTTCAGGCAGACGGGTAGGGAAGATTGGGGCTTTAATTTCAGTTTCCCCGTTTATCCATGTTGTTTCAGATAAGGTGATGCTTCAACCAGACCTTGGTTTCCTACACAAGATTCCTTTGTAATTCACTGATTGGAGGAAATGGTTCCGCCAGTTTTCTTTACAAGCCCCTCTTCGGCTAAAGAGGTGGCTTTGCATTATCTTGACCTTTGTAGGGTTTTGAATATTTTATATGTGTGTACCTCTTCCTTCCAGAAAGTGGACTCAATTTTTGTCATGTTTGGTCTCCCTCATAAGGGCTCTCGCCCTTCTACTGTCACAATTTATAGGTGGATTAGGTCTACAAATATGAGAGAATATAAGGTTTCAGGATCTTCTGCTCCTCCTCAGGTGCACAGTTGCTTTACTAGAAGGGTTTCTATCGCTTGGATAGCTTTTAGGAAAGACTCCTTGAGGGATGTTTGAGCTGCTGCTACTTGGAAATCCCATAACACTTATACTTCCCACTATCATTTGCAATTATGTGGGAATGTCTCCTCTTTTTTAGATAGTAGCAGAAGCTTGTCCTAAGGTTGCATGGCCCTACAGGTCAAGTGCATGATGTGATAAACCCAGGTTGTTTAAAAACTCTGAGGTACTGTGTTTTCTCTTTAAATTATGCCTGTAATTAATCAGTGGATAGCTGGGGTATTGTCTCAAACATAAGGACTGCATCCAGGAAGACAAGCAAGGCCGGAATGCCTGTTTACTTACCAGTAATCTTAATTACTCAGAGTTCTGATCTTCCTTAATGCAGTCCTGAGCAACACCCCCGTCCCACACCCCTCCCCAATCCAGGAATGGCAATTGATTATTTCAAGTTGGTTTGTATATTCCATGTTTCTTTTGCATGGCGTGTTACAGTAAGCTATGTTATTGGTTCCTGCCTTGTGTGGTGGTTCCTAGGTAATAGATCCCACCTTTGAGGGACTTTTTGCTTTAGCTACAGAATTAGTTCTACCAGAGGGGAGATGTATCTCAAGTGTAAGGACTGCATCAAGGAAGACCAGGACTAGGAGTAATGAAAATTGCTGGTATGTAACCGGGGCATTCGCTGACGTTAACGTTTCACCAGTTCCCTAATGGGAAAGAGTTGGAGGTGAGTTATTTAAGTCCAAGGAACTCATGAGTCTGTGGCTGTTCACAAACTCTAAACGTAAATCACACCTTTGCCCTTTCACTCTTTACCCACAAAGATGCATTAGTAAAACCACCTATGCCTGAATAGGTATTCTTCTGTGGGCATTAGCAGCATACATGAAGCTATTTTGACCTGTAAGTGGCTCTGTGAATCAGGTCCTAAGTGTTGACAATACGGAATCATGTGTCTTTGTGTGAGGTGTATTTTCCCCCTCCATTTGGTTCAAGACATTCAATAAGTGTGTTTTTTGTTTCAGTATCTGCGAAGGAGGTCAGTGGAATTGTGAAAAACGTCCATGTCCAAGCTTATGCTCTGTGGAAGGAAGCTTATTCATTACCACCTTTGACAACGTACAATACAACTTTAATGGAGATTGTAAATATGTCCTGACTCAGGTACACGGCTAAATTATATGACTTCAATTTTTGCATGGAAATGCCAATGAAGATACATCTTATCTAACTCAACGCTATAAAGTGTAATTGTTTGCAATTACAATGCATAATGTAAAATGCAATATGTGAGTCAACTCATGCTCCCTGCTATGAATCCATAACACAAAAGCACATTCTTTACTATGAAACCTTAACATCCAGGTCACCCGAGTTTTTTCCACTTTATTATCACAGGCTCCCTGCTATAAATATGTGATACTGCATGTTTTCACCATTAAACCCTTTGTATCAGAAGCAATCTTCCATAAGGTTTTAATACTACAGGTCCTATGCCCAAAAAAATCACAAGTTCCAGAACATCAGGGTTGACCTAATCTATGTCTAGATGATAAAACAGGTTGAGAATTATAAAAACTTTATCACAACAGTTCTCATTACTCCATCAGTACTTCTGTTTGGGTACTTAAAGCGCTGACTATTGCTAGTTGTAATCCATACATTTCCCATATCTTGTTACTTCATTTTTCAATGTATTTATTTATTTCGCTAACCGTTTTACATATAGCATGGAGCAATGAAGAAGTCTAAAGTCAGAGGTGAGATAGCAGCTTCCAAATGCCTTAGTACTTATTAGTAGCATGTAAACAAAACAGTTGTCAACAACTGCCATAAAGTAGTCTATCTGCCTCTGGTGAAGTAAGGTGGAGCAGATTCCAGAGGGACGAACCTCACTTATGCTGTCAACTCCCACTGCCACTATCATACATATCACCAGTAGTTGGTGGGAGACAAACACCAGAATTCTGGCTTGCTTGTGATGTTAAAAAAGCTTCCAGCTGTAATTTGGTACCTGTGGGTAAACTCTTGTGAAGAATTCTAAGTGTTTTGAAACAAGTTTTTTCTCACTTTGAAAGCCAGCAGAAAGAGATTGTCATTGTAATGTGACCAGTTCACTTGAGGATTATGACTGTATGAGCAGAGGGCCTCTGGAGATAATTCAGAACATTTTCTTTGTAAAGCCACACTCCTGCATTTTTCAAATGTTAAGGCAGGTATTAAAGTTCAGCGTGCAGAAGGGTACCATTTTCTGATCTCAGAAGCATAGCAATAAATAACATAAATTGCATTCCCCTCACTGGGGAATGTCCCCTAGGTGCACTGCCAATGATCCCAACAGCGAGAGTATTGACATTGATCACCAAATTAACTCATAGGTTGATTCACAATGATGACATTTATTTAAATCATTAATTTCTAATTGGGTAATTTCTCAACTTTAAATCTTTTATCTTTCAATCTTAGATGATTCTTATTCAAATGAGCATCAGAATATTCTCTTCATTCGCAAATCGATCATCCCAATACATTTTGGGCTGGAGTTACCCTTCATCTGGGGATGCAAGCCTATAAAAAGATATTAGTAGGGAAAAAACCTATAATATCCAACAAAGAGCACATGTTCAAAAAATGATAAATTGCTTGAAAGAATTAGGAACAGCCAGGGTGATGAAAATTCACATAGTGGTAATAGTAGGTACCCTTATTCTAAACACACTTAGGGACCCATTAGGATCTCAGGCGGATCGCAAAAGCCCGCATGGCGGTGGCAATCTGCCAAGATCTATCCCTGCCCGCCACCCATTTCTCCCCTCCATATTACTATGGCGGGGGGGACCGCGGTGGACAGAAAGACCATCTGCCTCTTTTCCGCCCGGTCAACAAGTCGACCAGGCGGAAAAGAGTTTAATATGGTGCCGGTGTCTGTTAGACACCGCCAGCCATATTACCATGGGGCGGAAACATGCGGCATGCAGGAATTGCTTGTGGGTGCCTGTTGCAGGCCCCCAGGGACTCTGGGGGCTGCACATGGGGGGTACACAGTTCCATGCACAGCATGGCAGACACCGCGTGGTGCATGCCATGTTGTGCATGGAAGTGCACAACATGCCTTCCTGGCATTGTGGCGGGTGGTGCTGAGTTCACCACCCGCCACAATGTCAGGAATGCAGGATGTGCCCACCACTGTGGCGGGCGCATCCTAATGGACCCCACGGGAGCCCCGCCCTTATGGCGGGCGGTCCCATTTCACGATAGGATGGCGGGCGAACAAAGTACGCCTGCCATCTTAATGACCCCCTTAGTGCGGAAACCTCAAAATTACATAACGAATTGTGTACAAGCCCAATAGAAATGAGTGTACAAAGACAATAAAGCAATGTGTATTTGAAAACTCAAGTGAATAATTTACTGTATCATGCCGCAACTTCATTATAAAAAGTACACAATGATGGTGACACCACATGCGTTAGAAAAACAATGAATGGGTCATGCAATAAATTCCTTGTTACACCTAAAAACTACACCTCATGTATATCACAGCTTGCTCGACTCATAAAATCAATATGTTGTAAAAGGTGTATTATAAAATCCTAGTCAAACAATAAAGTAAGAAATTAAAAATTCAACAGCGTAGTACTACATTTTGTAATTTAACAAGAAAAGAATGTGGAATCATTAAAAACATAGCAGTGAACCCTGGCATTACTTGTCAGAAGGCTGACAGAGCAGGAGTGCTAGTAATTAGGGATACTTATTTTTACAAACAGAACATTAACAAACATGTTCTGGACACTCAGATTTATGCCTAATTGAATCACAATCCAACAATGGAGTTTGCCAAAATATTAGAGCAATATGTTGGATACTGCTTTGAATAGCAGTATTATCATGGAAGAAGTCAAATGTTACCTTACTCAAGATAATTCCAACAGCCAAATGTAGGCAAGTAGGATCTGCTTTCATGGTTACCCCCACATTTTGCTTGTGGTCTACTGTTTTTTTAACTATTCTGACTAGGATCCTGCTAATCAGGACCCCATTCACTTCCTCCTTAAATTAGCTATGGTGAGGATTTTTTTTCCTCTGTGTGCGGCAGTGTAAGGTCTCTGTGCGCTGCAGCCAAGGTTAGGTGCACAGGAACCAGAACACGCGCGTGGGTGCAGCATCTAAAGAAAGGGGGGAAGCCATCTTATTTTTTCAATATCAGTAACCTTCTGAGCATCTGACAGAAAGGTAGACCCTTTAGGAATATGAAGCATATCTTCAATTCTGAACCATACATCCAACACCATGCAGCCGTTCATATATCATGTTCCGATTTTCAGCAGAGGCTGCAAATGTTTTGTATATAAAGCTTATCCATCATTATTATATGTTATTATCAGACTGTACATGGTAGACATTCATAAAAGCCAGGCATTCCAATCTAATGGGTAAGATCGAGGAGCAACAGCGCACCATAGGCGACTTTTTTAAAGGCGGAAAAGAACTGCCTAGACCACTTCAGCCATTTTACGAACACCACGTCAAACTACAGTGTCTCTAGTAATCACTGAAATTATTAAAAGTCACACATAGCAGCTGTGCAAGTCATGCTTTTGGACTTGATGCATGTTTTTAGGTCTTTCCTGGCATTGCAGCGCAAAGCGGTGCATGCTCTATCAGGGTATTTTTTAGAAGTGGCGTGGAAGCCCCGCCCATATTTTTCTTTTTGTATACTTTGATGATTTGGAACAAATAACCGAAGAAAGTTATTTGATGATGTTGATTGCGCACAATACCGAGGACAAAAAGAAATCCCCCAAGAAATCACGAGTTGCGCAGATGTGGAGTTAGGAATAGTAAATTTATAACTCCCTACAAGCACTTACCTTCGGATATTCTGTCCTCGATATTCTTGTACCAGGATATTTTGGAGGTCAATATTCAGTAGTGCAATCAGTGATGAGAGGTTCCAGATCTTGTGTGCAGTCGTTGGCGTAGATAGATCTTTTGGTACCCCTGGGTGTTGAGGCGTTTGCTGCCCTGCGACGGCCGCAGGTGAGGGGGGGGCAGCACGGTGCCTGTGACTGTTGCTCCGCGATAGTGCAAGTAAGAGGGGGCGCACCGCCGCCCCCAAAACTCTAGTCGCCTCCCCCCTATGCCACTGTGTGCAATGGCCATTTGATTTACTTATTGAGTTTACTGACTATGTTGATGTGATGCTTGGACACGACACATAATGCACACATACATACAAGTTTGTGTGTGTGTGTGTGCACACAATTCTCACACTTCCGTAGGGGTGTTACTCCTTGCTCACTCAAGGTAATGGCCGGGGCTAGTTAAAGCACACAGATTTACCTACCGACTAAATACTTTACACTAAGTCTTTCGCCTAAAGGACAAATCACTAATATACCTTGCCATCAAATTTCAATCAAAAAGAAACTCGTGCCAGTCATACAACTCGGGCTTTATTTCATTAACTTGTTGCCCCAGACCAGGATTAATAAAATATATTTAATCTAACGGATGGCTAATTTTCTGGCATGTTTGTAAAAGTGCCTACTGGTGACAATTAAATCCACTCACGCCTATGTGTTTGGGTGGCATTTGTTAACGATATTTAAGTAAAAAAATAAGATTTTCCAGGAATGTAAACATATAAAAGGTACAAACAAACAATTCTATTCGTAACAGACATACATTTCATATAGGCTTTTAACCCGGGCCTTTTTATATTAAAATATTAAAGTACAACCTGCTCATTATAGAGTCGGACTTTATTAATTGATTTAATAGTTTCCATCAGCCCAAAACAAATTACAAAACGCCACAGCCTGGCACAATAACAAGAGATAGACGATACCTTCAATGCACTGTATAGGCTGCTCTCTAGTGGTAACATAGCCACAATGCAGTTTGTTTGCTGTGGTCGCCAAATGAAAATAAATGGTTAACAATTGTAACCATTGGGCAGTAAGAGATCTTAACTCCACCTTCTGTTGTTTGCTTTGCTGATGTGCGTTGTTGTTGTTGTTCCGTGTGACTTGTTGTCTGGATTGTCAAACTCAGAGACTTCTGGAGAGTGTTCAAAGACTGAAGCCAGTGCCACGCAAATAAATCTACGTAGGTGTTTAAAAACATTTTTTGTGAGAATGTAAGGTCTCGAATACAATTGAATCGTTGCTGTTCGCATAGATTAATTAAAAATCACTCACTAACTTTCTCTATGAAAACATAGACACAAGAACTTCCCCAAACCTTGTAAAGCAAATCGATTAAAGAGCATCCTTTTTTTTATTTTTTTATTTCAGGACTTCTTGCGGCGCGGCTAAGGGCCAGAATGAAGGCCTTTGTGAAAGTATTTCTGTTAATTGCAGCACCATCATGCACTGCAATTAACAGGTATATTTTCACAAAAGCTCACAATCAGCCCGCAGCCGCGCTCCACTAACAAAAATCATGCATCAAGTCCAAAAGCACGAGATGTAAAGCACACGTCGTGGTTTTGGACTTGCTACATTTCATTTCTTTAATGGAGTGCGGCTGTCAGCTGATTGTGGGCCTTTGTGAAAGTATTCCTGTTATTCGCAGCACCGTCATGTGCTACAATTATCAGAAATATTTTCCCAATGGCCCACAATCAGCCTCCAGACGAGCCCCATTAGGAAATGATATGCAGCAGGTGAACGAGCTTCTTTACACTTCTTACTGCTAAATGCGTGCACAGGCTGCCATAAAAAAGCAAACATACCTCCTGCCTCTCCTGTTGATGCGAACGCTTCGAGAGTTCTGCTGTGTGCGCGCTACAAATAGGACACTGCATGCTCTGAAGGAGAGATGTGCCCGCGCGCACAGGCGCGCAGCTTCCTGGGAACACTGATGGTGAGTACCTTGATACATGCTGAATTGGCTGAGGGTGTATCCTAGTAAGTCCCTAGTATATGGTACTAAGGTACCTAGGGCCTAAGTACACTAGGGGTCCCCCATGGACTGCAGAATATGTAATGCCACCCATAAGGAAACCTTCAAACTGTAACTACAGGCCTGCCATTGCAGCCTGTGTAAGCTGGTGCTAGCAGCACTTACGACAGATATAGGTTTCCCTATATCTAAGGTCAGAGCACCCCTACAACCTTTGGAGTCCCTTCTCCCAGGGTTGTAAGTCCATCAGCCATTGTGATACAGAGTGGCCTTTACGTGATGACCATCTCTAAACTGGCTGTAACAAACCCAGTTATGTTTGGTATCAAGCATGTTGAAATCAACCCCCACACCGAAAACGGTGTAGGAGATAGCATTCCATGCACTGTAAAGCTGCTATGGGAGGCCTTCAGTGCTTCCGGTACCAGTCTTCTAGATCTGACAGCACAACATGGCTGCTGCCGACCAGAGACCCTATTCCCGCCTGCTGCTGCTGAGCCAAGCTCAAGCAGAGCAGGCAGAGCAATAGGTATCCTGTCACAGGGAGATGTGACCACCTCCCAGACAAAGTTAAGTGTATTGGAGCAGGGTGGGAGGCTTGCCAGTGCCACTCACTCTGTTCTGTTTGAGGGGCACATTTGGTGCCATCCTTGCATTGTCCAGTTCAAACCAGCTCAGGGAGCCTTTGGCTCCCGCTCATCGTCCCAACCCTTTCCTTAGGGTACTTGAGGGCTTACCTGTAGGTGAGTCCCTAGATTTGTTGTGAGATTCGATTCAATTCCAACTCCACTTCAACTTCCTGGCCAACATCCTGGCCAAGCCGCGCTGACCATGCCAGACTGATCGTAACATCCTATGCGACTGAGAAGACTCTCCTGCTCCTGACCTTGTCATCCTGCAGCTCGCTGCACCATCAGTGTCCGTGCTCCATACAGGTTCCGTCCCGGGCCTGTGGACATCTAAAGACATTCAATGGAATTTCTCTTGGAGTGAAACAGTCACTCCCCTGCATCTGCAGGCACCGCAACAAGATCAACCTGTCTGCCGTTCTTGGGCTCCCCCAGACTCCAAAAGGCTCAGCAACACAGGTGGTGGTCCTGCATTTCTCCGAGGCCTGAGTAGCCCAGTCATCAAATTGAGGCCAGCATCCCTCGTAGAACGCCCTTCAACCAAACCCCTGTGCATGTGTCACTGCAACACTTCATCACACGGTACCGCATCGGTTGCCAAAATCGACTCATATTGACTGAGTCTGACACATCAAAAGGTTCTATCGACAAGTCTGTCCCAGCTATAACGACCCTTACCGACACAGTTGGTTGAATGGAAGGAATCTGTCATCTTCAGCATCCCGGTGGCTCTGGCTGAGTTACCGAATCTCTGTGACCGTACTTGAAGCCTCTTTGTCAACTGACCTTCATCTGCCATGCCTCCTGGACGACCCGGTCTGGCATAGACTCTGTCCCCTCTGCTTTCAGGTACTGTTTTACACAAATCCATGACAGAGTCCCAACAGACTCTTTCCTCCTTCTACAACAGAGGTCTCGTCCTGAATTCCTTCATAGTGCTCAACAGTGGCTATAGGTATCCTGATTCTGAGGGAATCCATCAGTGGGGTAGCTCTCCAACCTTCTGTCTTGCGTGGGGTGTCCTCAGGGTCCACTGGGAAGTGTCCTTCTTGTTTAATATTGCAACTGTGACTTACCCATTGACTTGTATTGAGCCTGCGGTTGTTTTCTCATTCTGCACATGGCCTCCGTGGGGTTCCTGGTTACTTAAATTGGGTGGTTCCTTGGGTCCCTGGCACATCTATGTCTTCTGCGTGTAGTCTTAACTGAAGTCGTGGTTTGCATACTACTATTTATGTGTATGGTTTGGTGTCCCCCTGGCGACCACTGTGTATTTGTGCTTCTTATCAGTTTCTTTTGCAAAGTATTGCATGCATTGTGTACATCTCCAGGAAGGAGATATCTGTATGTTAGTGAGTGTCTTATAATAAACACATATTTTTATAAATACACTGTGTGTTTTTTTTCACTTAGTCTAAACCAATGTTCTGGTAAAACAAGATGCTTTACTCTCCTTCTGGACTAAGCCTGAACGTTTCTCTACACAGCTACTACCTGGAGAGCTTTCTAAGATTGTCAAAGAACACTAAAATCACCATAGGAGGGTTGTCTGGATTAATGCAGGGTGCCCACTTACATAGCTTCTCATACCCAACTGTCTATATGTTACCTAAAATTCATAATAATTGTAATGCTCCACCTTTCAGACTTATTGTGTCTACTCAAGGATCTATCTACGAACCTGTTGGAAAATTTTGGGATAGGCATCTTCAACATGTAGTCCAAAACATGACTACCTATATTAAAGACACTACTGAATGTTTGCAAAAAATTGCCTCTGTTGACATTAAGTCGGATGAACACTTACTGTTATGTACCATAGATGTGAAAGCTTTCTACACTTCGATCCCTCATGATTTAGGAACAGAAGCAATGTAACATTTTCCAATCAATTCTAACTTGGATGTGAACCTGAAGATATTTTTAATGGAATTGAATTGCTACAATTCACTCTTTACCACAGCTATTTTTGCTGGGAGGAGGATTATTTTTTACAACTAACAGGTACCTCTATGAAAAATTGCACAGCTCCTTGCTATGCCAACCTGTTTATGCACACATTTCAAATACATCATATTCTTACCAATGAAATGTGGCGCAACCATTCATTTTTATTTGTGAGAAATATTGATGATATTTATCCCTTATGGAAAGAATCAAAACAATAGTTAATAACAGAAATGAACTGAATTCTGTAAATGACAGGATACAAATCACATATGAAATAATGAAAGCAAAATAAAAGTTTTGGATGTTCTTGTTTCAAAGGTTGAAAAGAAATCGGAAACTGATATATTTATTTATTTAAGAAGTTTTATATAGTGGTAGCCTGACCGGAGTGTATCGGAGCATTTCACAACCGTTACAGAGCAGTGCAAAAGAGAGCAGAACATAGTACAATAAAGCGATACATTCCGGATAAGAGTAATAGTAAAGGCAATGATGAAGAGTTCCTTTTCAGGGCCTTGTTAGCCCGCATCCAAGAGAGGAGCAGTGTCACTTTCAGCACTCCACCTGCTTCTATCTGTTCGCTAGAGATCGATCATGGAAATGGATTTTAAGTTGACTTTTGAATTTAGCGAAGGAGGGAATAGTTCTGATGTGGGGGGATAGAGTTCCATAATTTCGGAGCATTTCCGGCAAAGGACCTGGTCGCGTTTTTTTGTTTTCGTGATTTTAGAGGGATAAGAAGTATGGTGTTGGAACTTCTGAGGTTCCTGTTCTGACCTGCTTTTTTGAGTTTAGCCGCCAGATATTCGGGTTTGCCTGTGTGAAGGGGTTTGTGGTTGAGGCAGGCTGTTCTGAAGTTTTCCCACATTTCTATTGGAAGGCAGTTGAGTTCTTTGAGTACAGGAGAAGTGTGATCAAATTTCTTTGTTCCAGTGACCATTCTGGCAGCCGCGTTGAGAATGGTTTTCATATATTTATATATATATATATATATATATATATATATATATAAAAGAAACTGTTCTTAACAATTTGTTAAATTATAACAGCTCATCAGAAAGCTTCAAAAAATCATGTGTCATTATCAGTAATCATTAATCATTCACAATTGTTAAGGGTTAAAAAAATTGTGTCAAATCCCAGAGTACTTGAGGGTCAAACGCAATATATGATGGAAAAATTCAAAGATAGAGGATGTCCTCTGAAAGTTCTGGAGAAAGCCATAGACTGATTGTCTACTAAAACTCGACAAAAACTGTTAGCCCCTTCATGTAAAAAAGAGAAAACTAAAAGGGTGGTCCTAATTTCTTAAATATGCCACGATTAGCGTACAGTTTAGTAAAGGGACCTAAAAAACTGCCAATGATTCAAACCAACCCTGGTTTCAAAGGAATATTTTCTGAATTGCCCTTATTTGCATGAGAAAGAGGCAAAAACATAAAATAATTTCTAACTAACGAATACTTTCAGTGTACGAAACAGATGTATAAGGGAACCATCCCTTGTTTGAATTCTAATAATTGCAGTATCATCAAAGGAAATTGGATTTCCCATCTGTGCAAGGGTAACAAAATTCTATTGAAAGTTCCTGCTAGTTACGACTCTATGAATGTGGTCTATCTACCCAAATGCCCACGTGGCCTTGCTTCTGTTGGGAGGACAGAAAGAAAAATGAAAATAGGATTTAATGAACACAAGAGTATCATAAGCACAAGACATTTCAAATGGACATTGCATCATTTTTTGTGGAATGTAGCCACATTTGTCAATTGAAATGTATGTTTCTTGAAACAATCGGAAATTTCTCCTACAAAGAGAAAACCATTTAATAAAAAGACTTGACACTCTCATGCCTAGTGCTTTAAACGACTGGATGGAATTTAGTTGGGCATTTATAAGCTGATTTGGTATGGTTTTTGAAGGTTTTTTGATGTTTCAGGAGGCTTGACTACACAAAGTAGATTTCATTCTTATACACGTAATATTGTCGATATCAACGTGATTTTGAATTTAATTCATATGTTTAATTTATTTTTATTGTATTATATTATCTTTCAGGCAAATTTTCTAATCTGCTCCATTTTAAGATGGCTTCTTTTTACCTTCCCTTTTTTAGTTTTGTTCCTAATTTTGGAATTTAATATTTTGGTAAATGGTCTGGTTTGCACCTTTTGAGTTGGCTCCGGTTCATCTTTCTTTCCCTAGTTCTATTTCTACATCACATCACTTCTTTGTTAAATAGTCCCTCATTTCCTACTCTTTTATGCCAGTATGGCGGTACATTTGAGCGTGCTGTAACACTGAATACTAAAAGTAAGAATCGTAGACTATTTCACAAATGAATTTCTGGTTATTATTATTCATGAACTTTTCTAATTTCGGACACTAATGATTTATCGTGATTTTTTTCACGCGCTTCTATTTCTAAAACACTGAGGTTCTAACCCACTACACCTTATATAACGTATTGATTTTAGGATTCAAACACGCTCTGACATACACAGGGCCGGACTGGCCATAGCGGGCACCGGGCAATCCCCCGGTGCGCCGCACGGGTGGGGGCCATTTTTGGGCTGCAAAATCGTTCCTGTACCCTGTACCAAAATCGGCCGAAAACCGGCACCGGCAGAGAGCTTGGCAGCACCTCCAACCCCCCAGAGTGGGGACGGAGGGGGCTGCTGAGCACTTTGCCTAGGCCGGTTGTGGTTCCCTGGACATACACGTGGTGTAGTTTTTAGTTGTAACGCGTACCCTCCACGAGGAATTTCTCGCATGATCTATTCATTGTTTTTTCTAATGCACGTGGTGTCACCATCATTGTGTACTTTTTATAATGAAGTTGCAGCATGATGCAGTAAAATATTCACCTGAGTTTTCTAAAACACGTGGCGTCTTCGTCTTTCTACACTCTTTTCTAATGGCCTTGTGCACAATTTGTTATGTAATTTTGAGGTTCCAGCACTAAGAGTGTTTAGAATCAGGGTCCTTACTATTATCATTATGTGAATTTTTATCACCCTGGCTGTCCCTAATTCTTTTAAGCAATTTGCTATTTTTGGAAGATGTGCTCTCCATTGGTTACTATATGTTTATTCCATACTCGTATCTTTTTATAGGCTTGTATACATTGATGAAGGGGAACTTCAGCCCGAAATGCATTGGGATGATCGATTTGCAAATGAAGAGAATACTCTGATTATTCATTCAGAGTCAGAGATAAAGGGTTTAAAGTTGAGATGGATTGAAATTACCTAATTAGAAATGTATGATTTAAATACATTTTATCATTGTGAATCAACCCATGAGTTAATTTGTTGTTTAATGTGCAGTGCCCCTTGGGGATGTCCCGCAGTGAGGGAAACACAATTTATGTTATTGCTGTAGATGTGCAATAGCACAATTGTCACAACAATGTTGATTTTTGTGAGGAGTCAATAGAGGAATAAATACCAATCATATACATTGTGTTCCGCACCCAAATGCTGCCTGTAACATGAGGGGAGGATGTGAAATCCAACATCTTTTTTGGTCTAGATATGGAACAGCTGTATCATTTGTTCTTTGGAAAAGAGTTGGGGGTGTGCTGATCTTTGGGGTATTCTTCAATTATTATCCATGATCCTGGAAAGAAAGAAGACAATTTTACTTGGTGCGTGCAGTTTCATGAGAATTAACAAGAGAAGATCAGAGCCGATCGTTACCACCTCTGCAAGATTTTCAATAAAGCTGTCTGTTGCTTTCAATGTCTTAGCAATGCTCACAAGGTCTGAGATGGCAGGCACTTGGTCAAGGTTAAGAGGTTAAGTTCCAAAGTTTATCAGAGGGGCTGGCACATTTTTAATATCACAGGCCCCCATCTATGGACTTTTAGCATTATAGATAAACTGCAGAAAATATGAAATACAGAAAGTTCTGCTACAATCCAGGTTCCTTACCACACATTTAAGCCTTGACTATAAGAGATTCCTCCTAAATATTTTATGCCAAAGGTTTTCTGCTCTGATCATTTATGGCACTTGGTTTTTAATACTAAGAGTCATTTGTATACCAGCCGGCAGCCCATCAGGTGGCTGAGCCGACAGAGAGCCTGATCTTCATCCCTTGTGGCACACCACCCACCTTATTGATAGATCGCTGCCTGCCTGGTGTGATCCCTGTGATAAAAGTGTTTTCGCAAATGTTTTTGATCTTTGTTATTCAGAGAGGAATGCAGAGCAGGTGGCCATGTTGATGTGGCCCTCTCAGCATTCTCATTTGCTTTTCATAAACCAGTACTCAAAGCATGGGCTTGTTCCTGAAAAACACAAAGAACAATGTCACTGATGCGCAGGTAGTTTTATCTCAGTGCTTCAGGAAAATATCTCACCTTTCTTACCAAATTATGTGACTCAGGCAGGAAAACTCCACACCCTAAATATGGTAGGGCTTCTGATACTGTGACATCAGAGTCCTGTGAAGAGCATCCAGTCTGGAGCACCTTAGGACTCTGCCCACCCCACATCAATAACAGAGCCAGCACCACTATCGCCCCCGATTGTAGCCGCAGAATCAACTACTAAATCATCACCACCACCTTCCACGGAAGACCAGAAGCACACAGAGATCAAACCCCTACTGAAGAAACCCTCTGCCGACCCAACCGACCTCAAGAACTTCAGACCCACCTCTCCTCTCCCATTCTCAGCCAAAGCCACTGAGAAGGCTGTCAATGCCCAACTTTCCAAGTTCAATGAAGCAAATCACATCCTGGACCTTTCCAAACCCAGCTTCCAAAGCAACAAAATCACCAACACCGTCCTCCTCCCCACCATAGACGACGTTCACAGCATCCTCGTCCAAGGTGAAATTGCATCCCTCATCCTCCGGGACCTCATGCCCACCTTCTATAACATCTCTCACCACAAAATGTGTGAAAGACTCCATGATGCTGGCATCCATTGCAAAGCACTAGAATTGATTCACTCCTTCCTCAGAGAGTCAGACTACCACCGTTCCTCTCCGAACCCACAGAGATTAGCTCTGGAGTGCCTCAGGGATCCTCCCTGAGCCCAGCTTTTTTCAGCATTTACATGCCCCCACTTGCAGCCATTGACTCAACATTGTCTCCAATGCTGACAACACCAAGCTGAATCTCTCTCTCACCAATGAACCCACAGTCACCAAGACAAACTTCCACGATGGGATGATGGCTGTCGCCACCTGAATGAGGAACAGCTGCCTCAGCTCAACTTATAGAAGACTGAAGTCCTCATCATGCGCTCCACTGCCTCAGCCTGGGACAACTCCTGATGTCCAGCAGCACTTGAAGCAACCCCCCACACCTACAGACCAAGCACAAAACCTTGGCATCATTCTATACTCCTCATTCACAGTGAACTGCCAGATCAATGCTGTCTCATCCTGCTTCAACACGTTACACCTGCTCCAAAAGATCTTCAAGTGGATCCCCACTGAGTCCAGAACCCACGGTCACCCACGCACTCATCAGCAGCAGAATCAACTACAGCAATATACTCTATGCCAGCATCACCCAGAAACTCCTCAAGAAACTGCAGAACATTCAGAATGCCTCCACCTGACATACACTTAACATCCCTGCCACTCCCACTTTCACCCATGGCTGCTTCCGCTTTTTTGCGGCAGTGCGGCCGTTTTAAAAAACGGGCGCGGTCGCGTCGGCCATTGGCCGACGGCAGCACCAGCGAGGTAGTGCTGCTGTCGGCCAATGGCTGACGGCAGCAGCCAATGGGTTAAAGGCAATCTGAGAGACCTGCATTTGCTCCCAATCAACAAAGCAATCACCTACAAGCTCCTCATGCACACCTACAAAGATTTACACACTGCCCCACCTGGGTACCTCAATCACTGCCTTGCATTCCACGCACCCACTTGAGACCTCCGCTCCACCCAACTGGACTGAGCTACCATCCCTCATATCAGCAAGACTATGGCCAGAGGAATATCCTTCTCCTACCTCGCAGCAAATACATGGAACACCCTGCATCTCCACCTCAGGCAAGCACCATCACTGCCTCAATTCAGGAAGGACCTTAAGACCTGATCCCTTACCTGAACCACAGCCCCTCCAGCAGACCACCTGTACCCCCTCCTCCGTGCCTTGAGACCATTTACGGGTGAGTAATCGCGCTTTACAAAGAACCTGATTAATTGACTTTGGTGGACGGACCACAGTGTCAAGGGTTTCTGACAGTGGAGCCAGATGAGACTCTTCCATTCGAAGCTCATGGGTACTCCCGTCTCTAAATGGAGTGGCAGAGCCACAGGTTTGGTGGATCTGAGCTCCACCAATTTATGGTGGGGTCCACTTCTCCAAACACTAATTAATCACTAAATGGTCCTGCTACAAGCATATAACATTAAATGATCTATGTATGAGTCTTTAAGACCTGAGATTTCTGTAACATTGTTAAACCTCAGTGCTTATGTATTAACTCATTGAAGGGTTTAGCCTTTCAGTATGCTCATCACTTTAGTATAGACATCAGTAACTCACAAAGGATTGGGATACAGATGTGCACAGCCTTTCCCTTTCCTGCTCTGGTATGACCACATGCAGTCCAAATTCAAGAGAATGCACGGGGCAGACAGAAGTCTCATTTGACCTCTGCTTGCCACATCAAGCACTGTATTGCGAGTGTAGTCATACTGCTTTCCTGTTGCACCCCTTATTGAGGGTTAGACAGTAATGCTGTTGGGAAAGGTGGTCTGACATGCTCTACCACCACATATTTGGGTTGGCAGCAAGTAGCCACTTGATGCCCCTATACACAACTCATGGGAACCAGGCAGTGTTGCATTTGAGATCAGATGAGCCGCTCTAAAAGCATACAAGTCTAATCACAGTATGCAACTATGGTCTCAATTATGAGTATCTCTTTAAATTGCAGCCTCTGTGCGAACACCTTTTGGGGAAGATGTCTCAATTACACATGTGGTGCTATAAAGTTTGCACACTCGAATTTTCCCAGTTAATTTTCAGTATGTGAGCCTGCTGGCTGAAAGTTATTGAAGAAAAAGAGCTGTTAAACACAGGAGTACCAAAACACATATGCTGTGCCTCTTTAGCAGAACATTTGTGATTGGTGCAGGTAATCCCATCATGTGGAATGCAAAGATTTGATTTTCATAGAGTGTGATAAATAGCATCAAATCATTCGAGAAAGAACTTTTTTCCAGCCTTGGATGTGAGAATTATGCCTCGTATCAGGTTATTCAAATTTCAGAATTCACTTAAATGACTAGATTACCTTCGCTTGCCTAATGCAATAGCAGTCTGGGTGTCTTTGTGAATCTTTAAATACAACATATGTCTTTTTCACTTCTACCTTTCACAATACAGAATACAAACATGATGTTTTCTTTTCCAGGATTGCAAAGACCAAACATTTGTTGTGGAAGGATCTCTAAAAAAAAACATGGGTGAAGGAAGTGAAACTGTGCTGACGAGTGTCTATCTGCGCCTGAATAACAAGGTAAAGTAATTGAAAACAAATTTGTTAAGAAAATAGGTTAATAATTTGGGTTAATGTGAGGCCACATGAGGAAACAGACCACAATCCTGTCAAGGTAAAATACAGTTTCAATAATTCAAACCTTGGCTCAACCCCCTGGAGCTATGGTACAAGGCAGACAGGTTTAATGTAAGAAAATGTGTAAAGTATTTAGCAGTAACAAAAAAGCACAATTCAAAACATAACACAATAAAAATGTCACAACCAATTTCTAAAAAAGTAGAAAACCTTCCTGAGCAACATGGCAACAAAACAACAAACATTCATTGATAGATGTAAGGGAAGGAATGGCAAGAAAAAGTAAAGTGCCAACTAGGAGTCCCTGTTCATGGATGACCAGGACCAAGGCATGTTTCAGGGCAACCACAATGGAGTATGGGCTGTGAGAAGTTGGCCTGGTATATGCTGTCCACTAGTTATAGTGGCCACCCTGTACCAGTCCAAACAACCCCTTAGAGGTGATAGGTTAAAGACAACCTTTATTAAAAGCTATGCTAGTAGTAGCTATGGAGAGCAGACTTCAGGCTATGTCTTGAAGGAATGTAAAGCAGCTTGTTTTACCAGTCTATAATCTCTTGAATGGCTAAATGAAAGGACAACCACACCAGGCATATTTGTAAAATATATGTATTTATTCTAAACACACCCTACTAGTCTCTTTATGAGGCTTCAGGTCAAAACACATAAGTTACACTTAATATCACACAGTAAATTAGCACAATATACGTTGAGCCCCAGGGTCGTACCAAACCATATAGCGTGCAGTGTGAGAACACAGCTGCGAAGCCCTGTTAGCTTCTATGGGAAAAGTCGCGGTTGGACACTAAGGAGAGGACTTTGAGCAAACCCCTTTAGACTTAAGGGGTTCTAGAGCTAAGACCCACAGGTGCACCGGAGTGCTCAAGTTACCTCACCCAGAAAAGCCGGGTGCATAGGTGTCTTTTGATGTCGGGAATCGTCGTCGTTTTCAATGGCGACTTGCTGAAAAGTGCTGCTGCCGTCGAAGTGGAAAGTGTCCAGTGTGATCCAAGCCTGGATCAAAGATGTGAAGAACCTGAAAGCAGGGGGGACAGAGTCTGGGTCACTTGCCAGTGACCAGGTGCATGATAGTCGAATGCAGAGTATGTGTCACTTGCCAGTAACCAGGGGCATGATAGTCGAATGCCCACCGATGTCGGGTGATTTCAGGTTTTAGAGGTGAAGCTTGGCTCCGCAGCCATGAGGACCAGGAAGTGTCGACGACAACCAGGCACTGGATTCAAACTGTTCCACAAAGGATGTCGAGTGCAGCGGCTTTAGGGACCAGATTTGAGCCAACACGCCTTGGCAACAACAACCCACGTAGAAAGTGAAGAAATGCTTTGGTGCAGACCAGCAAGGTCCGAGGGGCTCACCAAGTGGTGGAGAGTCAGGGCACATCTGGAGCAACCAGAGAAACCCAATGAAAGTTAAAGTGGCCTTCTCAGGGACCCACCAGTCAAAGGTACCTCGAGCTGAAATGCAAAGAGCAGGCTCACTGAACACTCGTGGAGTTTAGTCCCACAATCTTCAGTGTAAAATGTGCTCGGGTCTGGGCTACAAGTAACCCAATGCATAGCCTTGACAGTCATCGGAAAGCTGATGCACTTGCTAATGTGCGCAGTGTCCAGGGGTTCTGGTTCCATGGTACCCACGAGAGCTACAGATCTCAGCTTTACTGTGGACTCGGTTCGGCCTTAGGGAAGTCTGGAAATCCACCTCTGGTGTTGCAAAGTCTTAGACGTCCGGCGGGAGCTTCGGAGATGCAGACCGGTCAGATGCGTCTTAGGTGCCTGCCAAGCAGGGGAGTAACTCCTTTACTCCAAGGGAGATTCTTCGGTCATCTAGTCTTGTAGATCATCTAAGTTCCGGTATATCTGTAGCAGAGTTTTTTCCAGGTGTAATCTATAGTCCTGTAGCCAGGGGTTACTCAGTTATACCCAAAAAGGGGTTAGACATACTCTGGGGACCCACCTGTGGGAGAATTTGGAAAAAGGGGTAGCTACACCCATTTCCTTTGTCCAGTTTCACACCAGAGCAGGGGCTGGTAGCCCCTGCAACCGGTTTGAACTGGGCTATGCACAGGGACACCAAATGTGCCCCCAGTGCAGACTTTAAAGCACTCTCAGGAATTTTATTGTCCAGGCCTCCCCTGCCGGAGTTTCGTCCAGCAGCAGGAGGCCAGACTTGTGTCTGTGGCTGCAGCATCCATTTTGTGATGCTAGGGATCTTTTAAACAAACTGATACCGGGTATAGCGGTGTGGACATGTCTCTCCCTCTAGAAGGGTGGAATTCCACCCTCGCCATCGGGGGGGGGGAGTAGGGTTCCAAAGTTATAATACACTTAAAAGTATATGGTCTGGCTGCATCACAGAGTAGCCCTAGAGAGTAGGTTCCGAAGGCTGCAGAGGGGCCCTGCTCATGCATGGGCACCCTCTCATATGAAACCAAGCTCCCTGCCTTCAGGGTTGATAAGGCCTGCCATAGGGGTGACTGCTAGGTTTATATGTGCAGTGATTTGAGGTAGATATAGGTAACCTATATCTTAGTAAGGGGTGCATGCACCACCTTTTACGGGCTGCAGTAGCAGTCCTTTGGTGTCATTTTGGAAGGCTTCCCAGGGGTGGTATAATACATGCTTCAGCCCCTGGTAGGCCTCTGGTGTACCTATGCCCTTAGTACATAGTTTACCATATACTATGGACTTACAAGGGTACCCCAGTAACCAAACAGGAGTGTACCTATAGTAAATGGAATCAATTTAGAGAGAAAGCAGCTAGGCCTGGGTCCTGGATAGCAGGGCCCCAGCCAGACTAAAGTTGAAAAACAGTGAAACATCAGCAAAAAGTGGGGGTAACCATAAGAGCAGATCCTACTCTCCTACATGGGCCAATCAATTTATCCTGGCAGAAGCTTTTGCCTTCTGAATTAGTCTCTGAATTGAAAGTTAATGTCCTGTAGTGGGGCAAAGTTGCAGGCTTTTTTCCCTGAAGTCCTCTTAAAGTTGGATGACCATTAGACAAAGGCCCTCTGAGGCTTTTGGTTGTGGCGGGAAAAGCTTAGAGAGGGACAAAGTAAAATTTCATGTCCACCAAAGTCCTCTTGTCAAGCAGATACTTTTCGCACCTTCACCGTTCAAGATTTCTGACTTCAGACTTACTCATTTTTTTATGTAGCCCAAAATCCTACAATCCGCAAAGTCCCACTAGCACACTGGAGGACTGCATAGTCCAAGAATTCCCAACTCTTTAGAATTTCTGGAGCACGTCCTCTTGGTCTCCTCTAAGGCAGAGGCCACCAGCAGAGCCAAGTCCAGGTCCAGTTGCTACTGGTCATCTAAGCACTCCAGGGAAATGGCCTTTTGAAGATCATTGTGTCCCCGTAGCCACAGAGGAGGTCACTCTTTGAGTCCCCCTTCTTTGACCTGGCTATAAGTGGATCCAAGTGCAACCCTTCATGTCTCCATACAGGACTCAAGCAAGTCCAGTATTCTTCTATACTCATAGGTCAAGAGAGTGTTCTGATGAGCTGTGAGTAAGTTTGTACTTTTGTAGGATCTAGTAGCTAGTTTGTGGGGCTGACTGAACACTACTTACCAATGAGAAGGAAGTTCCCATGGGCGACCCATCTCACATTTACAGTTTATCGAATTCATCTTGCATTATTACAAGTTTTGTAATATCCGCTGGCGCTTGTAAGAAGGTGGACTGGATACTTTTGATGGAGTAACTCATCAGCTAAACTCTAAATCAGGCCTCAAGTGTGGACTTTGAAATATTGACTTATACAAGGCACAAAATGTATCTGACTGAGGAGAGTACTTCGACTTTGTCAAATTCAAATTTTTCCACGCTCATATTTTCCCGCCAAAATTTCCAACTTTATAAGGATCACAAAATGTCTTTCCTAGATACAGCTTTGAACTTTGACCCACTGAATGATTTTGACTTCCATGTCAGGCACTGCCGCAGAAAATCTTCGACCAGGATACCCTGCTTGGTGTATCCACTCTCTGATCCATCACAGACAGCATGAAATGTTGCCTAGGTCCCAGTCAATCAATCAATCAGTCATTTGTTAAGCGCACTACATACTTGCGAGGGTATCAAGGCGCGGAGGGGAGGTGGGGGCCGCTACTGATCGAACAGCCAGGTCTTTAGTATCCTCCTGAAGGTCAGCAGGTCTTGGGTCTGTCGAAGGCTCAGTGGGAGGGTGTTCCATGTCTTTTGGCGGCGAGGTGGGAGAAGAATCTCCTGCCGGTGCTTGTTCTTTGGATGCATGGGACGGTGGCGAGTGAGAGGTCGGCGGAGCGTAGCTAGCAGTTGGGGGTGTAGAAGGAGAGCTGTCTGTTGAGGTAGGCTGGACCAGTCTTGTGAAGTGCCTTGTGTGCATGGATGAGGAGCTTGAAGGATATCTTCTTGTTGACAGGGAGCCAGTGCAGGTTTCTCAAGTGGGGGGTGATGTGGCCATGTCGTGGTACATCGAGGATCAGTCGCGCTGAGGCGTTTTGGATGCGTTGTAGTCGATTGATGTGCTTGGTTGGGGCTCCCGTGTAGAGGGCGTTTCCGTAGTCGAGTCTGCTGCTGACAAGGGCCTGGGTGACTGTCTTTCTTGTATATGTCGGGATCCATCTGTAGATCTTGCGGAGCATGCGGAGGGTGTTGAAGCAGGAGGAGGAGACGGCGTTGACTTGCTTGGTCATTGAGAGCATTGAGTCAAAGATGATTCCCAGGTTGCATGCGTGGTCAGTGGGGGTCGGGGCTGCCCCCAGTGCCGTTGGCCACCAGGAGTCGTCCCAGGCTGACGGGTTGGAGCTGAGGATGAGGACCTCCATCTTGTCCGAGTTCAGCTTCAGACAGCTGATCTTCATTCAGTCGGCAACGGCCTGCATTCCTTTGTGGAGGTTGGCTTTGGCGGTGATGGGGTCCTTGGTGAGGGAGAGGATCAGTTGAGTGTGTTGGCGTAGGAGATTATGTTGAGGTTGTGCTGTCGGGCGACGTGTGCGAGCGGGGCCATGTGAACAGTGTTGGGCTGAGTGAGGATCCTTGGGGTACACTGCAGATGATCTTGGAGGCTTCGGAACAAAATGGGGGAGGCGGACACTCTGGCTTCTGCGGAGAGGAAGGAGGTGGTCCATTCCAGAGCCTTGTCTTGGAACCCTGCGGCGTGGAGGCATGCGTGTAGTGTCCGGTGGCAGACGTTACGAAGGCGACGGAGAGGTCTAGGAGGATGAGTGCTGCAGTCTCCCTGTTGTCTAGCAGGGTCCTGATGGCGTCGGTTGCGGCGATAAGGGCGGTTTCGGTGCTGTGGTTGCTGCGGAACCCTGACTGGGAAGGGTCCAGGATTCTGTTCTCTTCGAGGTATCGGGTTAGCTGTCTGTTAACAATTTTCTTGATGACCTTGGCCGGGAAGGGGAGTAGAGAGATGGGTTGGAAGTTCTTGAGGTCTCTTGGGTCTGCCTTTGGTTTTTTGAGTAGGGCGTTGATTTCCGCGTGTTTCCAGCTCTCTGGGAAGGTCGTAGTCTCAAGGGAGATATTGATGAAGTTGCGTAGGTGGGGTGCGATGGAGCTGCTTGCTTTGTTGAAGACATGGTGCGGGAATGGGCCTGATGGAGAGCCGGAGTGGATTTTGCTCATGGTCTTGATGGTGTCATCGACGCTCATGCTGGTCCAGGCTAGCAAGGGGACGTGGTTGATGGTGTGCGGAGGGTCTGTAGTGTTGCTGTCGGTTGGGGCTGACTGGGTGTTGAAGCTGTTGTGGATGTCTGCTATCTTGTGGTGGAAGAAGGTGACGAGGGAGTCACATAGGGCTTACGACGGCAGGATGTCGTTGGTGTTGGAGCTGGGGTGGGGGAGTTCCTTCACGATGTTGAAGAGCTCCTTGCTGTCGTGTGCATTGTTGTTGAGGCGGTCTTTGAAGGAGGTCTTCTTGGCAGCCCTGATGAGGTGGTGGTGCGAACATAGCGAGCAACTATGAACAATGATTTGTGATTGGTGATTTACTTTGTTTTTGGTGCTTTCTGCCACAGAACTTTAAAATAAATCACACCTCCAGTTCCCCTTACTTTATTTTATTGTTAGTTTGCTATTTAAAACATTCTCATTTTTATTGTGTTGTGTTTTGATTTTTCAATTGTTATGGTACTGCAAATATTTTTACTTTTCACATTTTCCCTTAATATAAGCCTTTCTGCACTGAGATATACAGCTACCAGGAGTTAAGGCCACATTTATTTATTGAAGTTGTGGGTTGGTCTGATAAGATTCTGGACATATTACTTGGGAAGGACTCTCATCCTCCCCAACTATTAAACACATTTTCTTACATGGACTATGTATTACATTCTTAAATGCTACATAATATGTAGTTTGTTTCATATGATGATTATGTATCAGGTAATAAATTAATGTACTTACATTTGTAATAATATTATTACTACTAGTAGTATTAATAGTACTCCTTCTACTACTTTGGTAATGAAGGGATCCAACTATCTGATATGTGAGTGAATTTTTACCACATTTAGTAGTCAAAATAGATAGTCTCTAATACATACTAATATGTTTTGGGTATCTTTTACATCAAAAATACATACAAAAAAGAAATGAAAATAATGTATTAAATACTGCACGGTATACACATGTAAGAACCCCAGAAAAACCAATCTAATCATATTGGCCCGTTTATGATTAGTTTAAAAAGTGCCGCTTTGTAAAAGGTGCGTGTTTTATAAGGAAAGAAAAGGCAAATACCTTTCCGCCAATAAAAAAGTGAGATGTAAAAAAGATAAATACCACTCCATGCAGTAATTGTTTCTCACTAATCTGTCATTGATAGGCAGATGTAAATTAGCAAAACATGAGAACTGTTGTTTGCATCCCCTTTTCTTTGTCAATTCCAAACTTTTCCCTGAATGTGAATATGAACAAACTATGAACTTTAAACAGACTACCTGCCTCCCCAAACTCTGTGAGCTAATTCAGAGAGTTCTTGATGGGTCTTGCAAAGTCATTAGTCACACAGGAGAAATAGAGGGCCAAGCCAGATCACAGTTAAAGGAAAACAGTGAAGAGCTAATGAGAGGCTGGTGTAGAGCACAAGCTTCAGAGCTTCAAGTACCTTCTACCTTCTTGTAAGTTGTCAATAAAACGGTGGTAAGATACAATTAATCTCCTGAGACTTCCAAAGACCTCTATAGTACCTGGAATAATAGGAAAGTGAAACTCACAGGGTAACATGAGTGCCCTGAGCAGCTGGCAATCAAGTTGCTGCCTTTGACTGTCACAAATTGGGTTGTATGTTGACCGGGTTGTGAGCCTTAGGCAAGCAGCAAACACAATCCTGGTCAGGGTAAGAAGCAGGCAAACCCTAATTTTACTGTGTTCACTCAACAAGACCAGAACAACAACAATCTAATATGAATAAATGGAGTTATTTAAATGAAAAGTTTTTAGGTACAAATAGTGTCTAGAACGGAAAAATTGGTCCTGAATGAGAAGTTCCACATGAGCATGGTCGGAGACAGAGATATCTGACATGGACGCTGAAAGGGTGTCTTTGACAAGGGAGTGCGAGACAAAGAGGTAGTCGATGCGCGAGTAGGAGCGATGGACATGAGAGTAATAGGAGTAATCACGGGTGTCTGGGGAGTGGTATCGCCAAATATCTATAAGACCAATAGCGGTTAGTTGCTTCTTTAAGGCTGAGGACATAGCCCCCGTCCCATGGTAAGATCCTTCACTAAGGTTGAGTCTCACCTCCCGTACAAAATTAAAATCTCCCCCAGGATGAGATCGGGATCATCGAGGGTTACCTGTTCCGCAACAAACCCCGCAAAAAGGAGTCTTGAGCGTGGTTTGGCGTGTAAGTGTTGCATAGAGTAAGGGTTCAATGCCCAATCTTGCCCACTGCCTTGAGGAATCTGCCATCCTTGCTACGGACTACCATGGAGTCCCCCTGATGAATGCCTGCTCGACAGAGGAATGTCAAGCCCGCTGATTTAGTGAGGGCAGATGCCCAAAGTTGAAGAGGGTATCGTGGATGAGCCATGCGAGAGATGTCCTCTCGCAGAAGATGGGTTTCCTGCAAAAATATGTTGTCTGGATTTTGCAACAGAAGGTAGCACCAGATCAGGTGGCGCTTGTTTGGGGGAGTTAAGTCCCTTCACGTTAAGGAAAAGGAGTTTCAGGAAGGGTACAGACGTCACGATTTCAGTGTGTCATGCGTGAGCGTCATCCTGGGCCGGAGAGTAGGGGCAGGACAAGGGATATCTCCCCCCATGCCTCAGAGACAAAGCCCATAGTGGACGCCGTATGGTCCTGTGCAGTGTGTGGAGATAAAGGGGCGATCGGCACCTAGAGAACTCCCATACAATCAGAGCCGCCCCCACCCAAGATAGGGATAGGAAGAGGAAAAAAAGAGAAATTAGAGAAAGGAGGCATTGTACTCAAAAAATAACAACGGCCAACATGGCCAACAGGATCTATTTCATTCCAGGGAGAGGCCAGGTACATTGACACAGGCCATCCCAGAGATGTCACTCTTCAAGGAATAGAAGTGGAGGCGGGTCATAGAAGATCAGCATCACCCTCTGGGAGTATCATCCAGTGCCGCCATCCAGTTGCAGTTCAGGCACGGGGCAGTCATGTCAGCAAGAGTGCAGCCAGGAAGCGAGGCATTAGCCACGCCCCCCCATGGGGCCAGAACATGAGGTGAGAAAAAGGCAGGTAGGCTGCAGGCGTACTTTAGTGCTATTTTTCAGAGGACTGTGAGCCCAAGGCGAGTGACCACCCTCCAAGGATCGGATATGATGTATAATGTCCTGTTTCTCCTGGGATGAAGTCCTCGGGGAGAGGGGCACCTGGAGTGGTGTACCGTGGTCCATTGGGGCTTTGCAGACTCGCTGTGCAGAGGAGGCATGCACGAGGGGCTAGCAGGCGGTGTAGCTGGAATCTGCAAGAAATGGGCTGCCTCTTGGAAGGAGCACAGCACTCTGCGCTTTGATAATAAGTGCGAACGGGTGCCCCCATTGATAGTGGATTCCCAGCTCCTGTAGATAATCTGTTATGGGTCGAAAGTCCCTGCTGTGACGGAGCGTTGTGAGTGCAAGGTCCTGAAACAGTTGTATGGGAGTACCCTTCTACTTGAGTTCTGCCTTGTCTCGTGCAGCCTTGAGGATGGCCTCTTTCTCTGTGGAGAAATGAACCTGGGCCAAAGTGTCAGGGAGGAGGCCAGGGCGTTCTGGTGGGCCAGACACTTGGTGGGAGCAGTCCAGGGCTGGTGGGGATGCATCTTCATCTCCCCTGATGTCTTGAAACAGGTCTGCTACGAAAATCATAATGTCTGAACCCTCAGCCCCAACCGGAACCCCCCCTGAGGTGCAGGTTGTTGCGGCGACCCCTATTTTCCAAGTCCTCCTGTTTGATCTGCAACTCGGAGAGGAGTTGGCCTAACGGCTAAGGCACTCGACCTCGGAACTGGGGATCTGGGTTCGAATCTCGGTAAGGACGCCAAACCTCCTATGATTCTGGGCAAATCACTTAATCTCCTCGTGCCTAAAAAAAAAAAAATAAAAAAAAAAATGAAAGTGTAAAAACGTAACTTGTGCTATGTAAAGCGCTCTGATACCTGATTCGGTTCGGGTCTAGTTCGCGCTGTATAAAACTCTACCGAAAAAAAAAAAAAACTCAAAGTGTTGCTCCTCCAGGGTGGCCAGAAGCTGCCATAGGTGTTCCCGATCTTCCGAGCGGGTGAATTGCAAGGGCATCCCATGATCTCTTTCATTCTGCCCTGGGTGATAATGGACTCAATTGCAGGTGTAATCCCTGCCACTGTTTCCAGGGTCAGGGTTATATTGAGATGTTTTCTGGATTCTGCATTAGGTTTGATCTGCATGCTGACTGGCTCAACTCCTTGAATCAGTCAAATTTCCTCTCTTGTGAAGTACCATACCACCGGATGTCTCAGGTTCAGTGGCATGTCTTCCACTGTCAGTAAAGGAAACATAGCTGTGCAATGATTCTGATTTGCCAATTTGAAGGCAATATCTTAATTGTTTGTCTGCAGTTCAATTTCCTTAGGCGTTCAATAAATGATACAATGTAATTTTCATAGAAGATCTTGTCCTAACAAACAGACTAGACTCGAATCACATACTACAAATGGATGGTGTTCTTAAAACGCTCAGATTTTCACTGGTACCTCTTCAGCGAAAGGGGTTGTCATTCTTTTGTTAGCAACTCCTATAACTTGGATCGAGAGGGGTAGGTTTGGGATTACTGTAGATCTCACAGTAGAAAGGGTAGCCCCAGTATCAATCAAGAATGTAAGGGGATGACTATCTATGTCAGCTTCTACATACGGTCCACTTTGGTCTACCTCTGAGACTGCACCTAGTATACAGTCTTCCTCCCCCTCAGGCACCGCCAGAAGGGCGGTTCCCGATGAAATCCATCCAGCGATTCCATTAAGTGCATCTGATGGTCGGTTTGATTGCCCTGCGAGATTCTCGAAGGTTGGGGCACTTCCACTAATTGATTCCAACTCCTCCCCGCATTAAGGGATCTTGGCCTTGTCACTGATGGTAACTGATTTACCACATTAGTCACTTGCACAAGTTCTCCCCCTGCACCTGTTTCACTGGATTTCAGCTGAACTTGCGCTTCCAATGCCCAATCTTGTGACAAAAATGACAGGCAGTGATCTTTTTGAGGGTGGCAGCATCTATCCCTGTTTTATGATCTATAGGGACAACTATTCCTCTTTCCTGTCCCACCCCACCTTCAACTGATGTAACCTGAACACCTCTTAGAACATTCCCTTGATTGCAAACTACTGTTCCTCCAGTTCCCGTTCTCCCTTCTGCGCATTTCACATTTGAACGGACATTAACTTTTCCCTTATCTTCCTAGGTTTGGAATCCACCTCGTCAGTGAAATACTTGACATACCGTAGAATTCCATTCACCGACTTTTTTTGCCATCAGATCAGATGTTTTGGGATTTTGAGGCTGATTTTAGGCCTCCGTCCTGTCACAAATTCTGAGACATATTGGCCCATGTCTTTAGGATTGAGTGTTTCCAACCCACTGTGTTGCTTATTGGCCTGCAAGAGTCTTTTATAATATGCATGTACTGACTCTTTAGGCTCTTGGTCGTTCGATCTATTTTAACTCAATTGATGTCTTGAGGGGCTACTTTAGACTGCAGCCATGAGATCACCTGATTGAACCTTTTTATGACCAAGGACAAAGGACTATGGGTTACAGGATCCCTCTCTGGCTCAGTAGCAGACCAATCTAAAGTGATTTTACATGCAGACCACAATTTCGAACAGAGTATTTAAATCAATTCACAACACCTTTGAAATCTTAACAAAGTGATCGACTTGCTTGTACCATTCAGCATATTTCACACGCAACCTGGGAAATTAATTTGTGAATGCAGCAAGATCACCTCTACTTCATGGAACATGCACCTTTCTTAGTCCCAACGCCCCCCTCCAGGAAGTGGTGTTTTCCATGTTACTTTCCTGACACTCCTCTTTTTAGACCACCTTTCCTCACATTTATTCTGCATTCTTCAAGCCCTTATTCCTATAACCAACTCTCAGATGTGTGTTTTCATTCCTCTCACTCTCTTTTCCTCCAACTCCTGGCCAGTGTAATTAAGTCTATGTCTTCCCTGTAGCATTTTTGTTCAAGAAGGGTCTACTTTATTCCTCTGAGCTAGTTCTGACAATTTCTCAGGCGCTCGTCTCACTTTGCCGGTGACATCCTACGCTACAAACTACAGGTCATCTGGCTCATAGGTCTCTCTTCCCTCCAAAGTTAAATTCCCACTGAGGATCTTATCTACCTCATCCTTCAACCTCACCACCTCCAATAGTTTTGCTTTCACTGCAGCCTTGATGGTTCATTGACTTGATGGACTACTCTGACCTTCCTTGTTGTTGTTGTGATCTCTAAACCACGTCTCGAAGTCTGCAACATCTAAAACATGTTGATTCCCATGACTCCTTGACTCAAACCTGCTTCTGAAGCTGCAACCATCGGTCCTCTCACTGGAGTTTCCCAACATTCTCAGGTCTGAGCTAGTGCTTGCTGTAGGTATAGACCATATAGTACGGAATCAATGCACACTACAGAAGGAACAGCAGAATCTGGTAAAGGGGTACTTGATTCTATATGCACTAGAGACAGACTATTCCTAATCGGGTTACCTGACCTTCTCAATCCAGTTCCTTCCACTTGAACAGACTGTCGCAGACTAAGGTTTCCCACTCAGTTCGGGACATACACAGGAAAAACAGGATCAATAGTGACTGGTACTGTAAGAGCTGCTGGTAACTGTGAAACCAAAGGGGATGATGGACGGAGTGTTGATCATTGCAAGCACACACCCCTAGTCAACTGAGCTGGATTTAATCCATCATCATTCTTTAGCTCACTCCACCACCCCAGTTCAGACATAGCCATATGCAAATCAGTCTGACCCTGTGCCTCATGGGAACAGTCCAGCCCAAATTGCCAAGCCATGTCTTCCCTGGACCATAAAGATAATGGGGTATAACCCAGCAAGGTCAAAGGACCTGGGTATCGGATAGTATAGAAAACAAAAGTGGTCTTAGACACAATTTATTCAGCAAATTTAAGTGTACTACTCATTATGAATCTGAGTTGGTTCTTCGAAATTAATCCTGAAAAATAAAGAGAAAAGGCAACAGAGAAAAACAAATGCGTTTCCAGTCTTATGGATAACACCCACAGCATAAAAATTCAACATACAAGAGTGTGTAGAAATTAAATTAGCAATTTATTTCATATACATATATACAATATTTATAAAAAGTCAATCAAGAGGTTGGGAGAATTCTGCCAGGTGCAGTAGAAGGTGTAAAGGTATGTGCTCAAGTGAAAGAGAAAGAATAAATGAAAGGATAATCCAATGATTAAGGAGACTAAGGTACTATTTCCTTAAAGATGAGCCTGCCCCACGTATATTAATCATACGGTTTGTTCACAGTCTTTCAGGGTGAGGACGGGGAAGGGGTGCAGGCATCAAAAATGGGGGGAGATCGTCGACGTTTCGACCCTAACGCTGCAGAGGGAGGATCAACACCTCAGCTACTGGGCTTCCTCAGGACGGACAAAGGGTGAAGGGACCTGGGGGGGGGGGAAAACCCATACCAACAATCAAACTACACGTCTCTGTGGTAAAAACTGAGAAACACCCAGTCAAAGGGTTGGGTACCTTACCTAGGCTTCAGTAAGAGAAAACGCCCAAGAATTGAGGTAGGTCACCTATAGACAAGAAACGCATACGGCTCAGTACTTATAAGTCAATTATTAAGCACCAAGACTAACAAAATACACAATGCCTATGTGTAATATGCCAATAAAAGCAGAGGCACTCACCAATGAATGGTGTGCTTCAATGTTTCAAAATTATTATTCAACTGGTCAAAGGCTCATTCATTGAATGGAGAAGTCGCCAAGCGAAATGTTTCCACTCGCTAAAACACAAACAAACACATAGGACAAAATAAGTCTAATGTCCAACAAATAAAACCACACATATAAATATAAAACCATACACAACTCCTAGGACTCGTAAACACTCACCAAACGGTGAATCTTGTATCAGGCAACCCAAAGGGGATGTATTAATTAGCAAAACCAACCGGTCCTTGGTTCCATGGTGTGGTTTTAGAAAAAACATAAGTAAAGGCACTGATTAACTAGTGACCATCACTCAATGCCTCTAAAGTAGGCCATGTTATTAATCTTCACTGCTACAAAACACACACACTCGCTCCTCGTACCTGTAAACTGATTAACGATCTGTATCCTAACGGGATGCCGGAATACTGGACAACCCGAAAGCAAACGCACCGAGGCTGAAATACTCCTCACGCGGGGCATGCACGCCAACGGGAGAAGACGTGACGCCCGTCAAAAAGCGTCAAAATAAAAGCCCCCCCGCTGCGAGCATCAGCGCTCCAAAGCTACCAAAATAGCAGTAAAGGTTGAAAAACCAGAGTGAAGTATTGACATGCCGGTTGGAGTCTGAAAACAGCGGTGCCCAAAGGTTATTTTGTGACACAGAAAAGCTGACAGAACCAAAATTACATAAAATAACAGGACGACATTAATTAAACAAATGATAAAACATTATTGATAGACAAGTGACTTCCTGATCGAGCTAAGTGAAACATGCTCACAGAGCATGTGAACTGTATAATCCTGTGTGTTAAAACGAGGTGGATATATATACATTATTCAAGTTAAATCTACGTATTCAGGTTTGTCAATACAATAGCCAATGTAGAGAAAAGATCACAGAGCCCCGAGATACAAACAATCTATATATCATCATTACAATTGGGCAGCACTTCCAGAAAAAATAATAAAATATTGTCACCGTATTGCTATATATAGCATTGTGAGTAAGGATTCACATGTCAAAATATGCAGATGCTATACATGTCATTGTAAATAAGTATTTACATATCAGAAAAAAGCATCAACCATATAAAAAAGGGTGTTCAGGTCCAACACAGTCAACCATTATGTAAAGAGGCCATTTGTCTCGTGACCTCCTCATATTCGTTAAGGCCTCTGCTTACTGTGTCAAATATATGCATCCATTTACATTCACGGGTGCTGAACATGCTGGCAAAATAACCACCACGTGGGTTCTTAGTGACCTTCTCAATTACCCACCATTTGAGACTCTCAGGGGGATGATCAAACTTCACAAAATGTTCCACTAGGGGGGCCCCCTGTACCTTACAACGCACCCGACTACAATGCTGCAAAATACGTGTTTTGACCTTCTGTATCGTCTGCCCTATGTACATGAAACCACAGGGACAGAGGATAGCATAGATGACTCCCATAGAGTTACAATTAGTGTGATGTTGTAGCACATGATTGTGCTCATTGTATGCAAATCTTTTTAGTTCCACAGTCATGGTACAAGCCTTACAGGACCCGCATTTGTGGTGTCCTAAAACAGGAGGCATATTCCAGAGTGTGGTCTGACTCTCCATATTCTTTTTAGGCAGTAATGATTGGACCACAAAGTCCCTCACACTCCTCCCCTTGCGGAATGCATGCCTCGGGGGTTGTAGTATACCAACTTCATCTGCAACTAAATGCCAGTGACTGTTAATGACCTGCTTGATCTCAGTGCTCCGGGTGTTAAAGGTGGTAACACATGTCATCCTTTCACTGTCTTTAGGTTTATCAGATTTCAGTTCAAGATGATGTTCTCTATGGCAGAACCATGCTCTTTTTCTGGCTTTCTTTAGGAGATGCTTGGGGTAACCACTTTCCAGTAGACGTTCCATGAGTATGGCTGATTCAGTAAAGAAGTCAATTTTCTTGCTGCAATTCCTTCGCAATCTCAGAAATTGTCCAAAGGGGAGGTTGTCCCTGAGGTTGCGAGGATGGTGGCTGGAGTATCTTAACAGTGTGTTTTTTTCTATGGGCTTCCTGAAGAGAGTAGTGTGTAATTTACCTTCTTCCTCCCTAATGGTGATGTCTAAAAAGTTTATCGTCTTATTGCTGTAATCAAGAGAGAACTGAATATCCCTGTTTCTGTTATTGAGCCAAGTATGAAAGAGTGTAAGTTGTTCCTTACATGCCAGTCCATATCAACAACACGTCGTCGATATATCGACGCCAGAGCCTGATATTCTCATGGTACGGGTTAGCTTCATTGAGGACATGTTCGTGTTCAAAAGCATTCATATATATTATAGTCAAATCTGGGGCAAAACTTGCCCCCATGGCTACACCATTAGTCTGGGCATAATAGTCACCATCGAAATAGAATTTTTTCACATGGCAATCTCGAGGAGATCTATCAGGAAACTAGTAGGAACCCTGTGTGGTCTAGGTCTTTCATCCAGAACCTTATTAATCACATTGAGTGCTGCTTCCTGTGAGATGTTCGTGTATAATGATGTTATGTCCATTGTTACTAGCAAGTCCTGTTCATGATTAAAAAGTTGTTCATCTACTAACTTAATTGCCTGCATGGTGTCTCTTAAGTAGCTAGTGGTGTTTTCCGCAATTGGTTTGATAAAAATATCGATGAACTTACACAAAGGCTCCAAGATAGAGCCACACCCGGATATAATGGGTCTACCAGGGGGATTGATGAGTCTTTTATGAACTTTGGGGAGGGTATATATTGTCGGTAATCTAGGGTGAAAGTTGTTCAGGTATTCCAGTTTATGTTTGGTAATGTATCCCTCCTCTGCTGCAGCCTCAGTGATGGTCTTTATAGAGGCTGCAATTTCCTTTGTGGGGTCAGTCTGTAGTTTTTTGTAATTGCCTTCAACTGCCAGTTGTGAAATAATTTCAGATTTATAGTCTTCCCTATTCTGAATGACGATTGCGCCCCCCTTGTCCGCGGGTTTAATTACGATGTTAGTATTGGTTTTCAAAGACTCAAGTGCCTGTCGCTCCTGTTGTGTTGTGTTGTACTTAATGTATTTCCTTTCCGCCAAAAGTTTGTTTACATCCCTTATGACCACCTGTTCGTAGGCCAACACCTTCTGAGGCATCATATGTGAAGGTGGTGTAAATGTGGATGGCGGTCGAAGCCCAGTGTTGCTAAACACTGGCTGCTAAGGAATTGTGTTAAAATAGTGTTTCAGTCTGACTTTACGAAAGAACTGGTGAAGTTCAATCCTCAGGTTAAATGTGTTGCGTAAACTTCTGGGTACAAAAGATAGACCCTTACCGAGTATTTTCTCTTCCTCAATCGTCAGGTTATAGTTCGAAAGGCTAATCAGAGGGCTATCTGATCGTGTTTCAAAAGGTGGGCTCACCACCTGTAGTGCTGTTTGCGGGTCTGGATGTCCCCGTGCACCTCCTGCCCAAAATGGACCTGCTTGGGTGTTCTGGCCCTGCCTTGGTTCCAGGTTGGTTGGCCTCGGCCCCTGGGTCGTCCCCAGGGATGGCCCCTGCCTCGTGGTTCTGTCCATGGATCCTGTTCTAAAAAATCAGTTGGACATTCCTGTTGTCCAGTACCACTTGTACCTGTTGGTTCACTCTCAGATCCACTACTAACAGAGGAGTTTGAAAAAGTGTTATACCTTCTGTAACCTCCTCGGCCCCTGGTTGTGTACCTGCCTTGTGATTCCTGTTTATAATAACCCTCCGCTAGGTAGGGGTAGACTGATTTCTTGTCAAAGAATTTAAGATCTTTGGCAAGTTTGTCTAGTTTAGTCGATTGTGTAAACGTATCAAAATCTTTGAGTGTTCTTTCTAGGCGCTCGAGAGCCTCCTTTGCATTGTTAAGTGCTTTATCCTCTCTAATCTCTTTCCTGAGATCAGCAATTTCTTTAATTAGACGCTCCACTTCTTCAAGTGCAGTTTCAATTCCAAGCACCATCCAGTGCCTGTAACATGTGTTTGAAATGAAACTGAAATATCCCTTGAACTTCGGGTTGTCAACAAAAATTGCAGGTTCATTCCGAACCTGCAAGCCCACTCGGATTATGTTTGCTTGTAGATATTGTGTTAGGACATGGCCGTGTAGTCTAGTCCTAATGAGTTTCTTTTCTAATCTCTCGAGTTTGTTGACCTTATCATTAAGGGTCAAATCAATGATAGGAGTGGTACGGCCTAGGAAACTACCACTACCCTGTGCAAGCAACAACCTATCAATATATTCATCACTGTATGCTAGTGTTTCCTTTTCTGACATATCTAGTATGTCGCAAAATCACAAATAATTCACAAAGTGATCACAAATACAAAACATTAACACCACAGTAACACTCAAAAGCACAACCCTCGCAGGAATCCCTGCTCAAGAGACCATTAAGATATTGGGGTATAACCCAGCAAGGTCAAAGGACCTGGGTATCTGATAGTATAGAATACAAAAGTGGTCCTAAACACAATTTATTCAGCACATTTAAGTGTACTACTCATTATGAATCTGATTTGGTTCTTCGGAATTAATCCTGAAAAATAAAGAGAAAAGGCAACAGAGAAAAACACATGTGTTTCCAGTCTTATGGATAACGCCCACCACATAACAATTCAACATACAAGAGTGTGTAGAAATTAAATTAGCAATTTATTTCATATACATATATACAATATTTATAAAAAGTCAATCAAGAGGTTGGGAGAATTCTGCCAGGTGCAGTAGACGGTGTAAAGGTATGTGCTCAAGTGAAAGAGAAAGAATAAATGAAAGGATAATCCAATGATTAAGGAGACTAAGGTACTATTCCCTTAGAGATGAGCCTGCCCCACGTATATTAATCATATGATTTGTTCACAGTCTTTCAGGGTGAGGACGGGGAAGGGGTGCAGGCATCAAAAATGGGGAGAAATCGTCGATGTTTTGACCCTAACGCTGCAGAGGGAGGATCAACACCTCAGCTACGGGTCTTCCTCAGGACGGACAAAGGGTGAAGGGACCTGGGGGGAAAAAACCCATACCAACAAATTTTGTTGCACACACTGCAAATTAATTTTATTTATTTTTATGGTTACTTACCTTTTAGTCCGTAATCCATATATTACTACCCCCCACCCTGCCCCTCCCCCTCCCCACATCACCGCCCGGCCGGTACTCCCGCTACCGGCCACGGCTGCATACCCTGCAACTTAGAGCGAACAAAGCAAAACCAAAGGGGATGATGGAAGGAGTGTTGAACATTGCAACAGGCACAGGGTCAGACTAATTTGCATATGGCCATGTCTGAACTGGGGTGGCGGAGTGAGCTAAAGAATGATGATGGATTAAACCCAGATCAGTTGACTGGGGGTGAGTGCTTGCAATGTTCAACACTCCATCATCCCCTTTGGTTTTGCTGGTAACTGTGATGCAGCGCTAACTCTATTTAGTTCCATACTCCTAAGTTGGACACTCCTGTCCCCCCTCCTTCTGCGGGTATTCTTCCGACAACTTCTGTACCAGAATCTATTTGAGGTGCTGACACACCTTCCATATTCATTGCATTTGCCAAATCTCTTACAACCCATCCAATAAGCTGTTGTCAGTATCACTCCCATTATTTCCATTTTCCCTTCTACTCTGTTCTGAGAATCACCCTCTCCATCCAACATTGTGTACAACCTTTCTCCCTCAATGGTATCCACTCTCCATCTCCTAAGCTGTGCATCCCAGTGTGATTCCTGACATGCAGTCAAAGCTTTCCTCATCTTCCTTTGGCATATCTACCTTTTGTTTGCATGTGATACATGTATCCATGTGTCTAATGCCTCAGACTGTGTTGGTCTAGGCACAGATCTCAGTGCAAACATCACTCTTCTCAACTGGTGCAACACATCCAACCGAAATGAACCAAAACATGAAATTGACAATTCACCCGCTTTTGAGTGATTTTATGCCAATTTCGAATCTAAATTATCGTTTGGAGCCCAACCTTTATTGCCATGTAATGAGCTGGAGTATCCTCAGGCGGCGCTTTCTCGCCCACTCGAGTAACAAGCCCTTGATCACCCCAGAAAAGATCCTGCAACACCCCAAAACAACACATGATTGAATTGAAAGTTGTTCAAATTTTGATGACGAAACAATATTTTCCAACCACAACGTCGAGATGACTACCATCTAATCCAAGCATGGTGCTACACCAACTGAGCTATCACAGCGCGGCACACTCTGACGTCACCTTCACTCCTTGCAGCGGCTCATCCTCCTTCACAATCGTCCCATAAATATACACTCACACAATCGTCTTAAATTTTGTAATTGTCTGCCATCTAAAGGGTCGATAGATTTCCTGCAATGTATCACATGCCATACATTCTATTGATACTCAGTCTTCAGTTTGCGGCAGATCTCGTCGCACATTAGACTCCTTCAATCTGTGCCAAATGCTGATGCTCTCCGTTCTCAGTCATTGGGCTCGATTTTGGGGTTCTAGGTTCCCCTTTTCTAGATTGATTTCCGGATTCTCCCCTCACTTCACGTGCTAACCATCCTTTGCTACCAACTGAAAAGAGTCAGTCCCATAAGTTCTGAACCTACTTGAAGTCACAATCCTATTGTTTTGTTAAGCAGCATGTAAGTGTAGAGGTGAGAAAGTCGTTATTAATGCCAAGCAATTTCAACAGGAAGTTCTGTGAACACATAGTAACCACAGACAACTACTCTCTTTGATTCAGATCAGACGATGTAACTTTTTCTCTCCTTGCCTGACTAGTAAAACAAAGACATCTAGCTAACAAAATTGCTTCTTTCACCTGCAACACAAAACACGAGAAAGAACAAATTCCACAGCACACATGAAATTCAGCTAATAATTCTAATGCGAGAGCTTCCAGGGAAAAACACATTTCAGTCCTAGAAGATTCAGTTAACATAAGAAAGTGGCATGTGAGCTTTATGAAATTGCAAGAAACTAAGGCCCATTCAGGTTATTTCCTACCTACATGTAAAATTACACATTTTTAAACACATTTAATAAATGAATGATTGGCAGTTGCATAACACAAGTTCTTTATATTAATTTTTCTCTAATTATATTCACTTTCTTCTTTAACTCGACATGTTACTATTCAATGGCCTTAACACATCACATTTCACAGTATTCCATTTTGAATTCTAACACGTCATGTTAATACAACAAAGGATTATATGCAGGAGCGCTCTACATGTGTGATAATAGTGCCCCCCTACAAATAAAATGCGGTTCCGCTACATCACCTACTTCTCTCTCTTGGTCTCCCGCTCACCCTCTTCTGATTCCTTGATCCTTCTCTTACTCATGTTGCTGTACTTTATGCCCCAGACTTTATTTCTTTCTTCAATTTCTTTTTATTTTCCTGTGCTATCTTTTTTACATTAAGTTATTTTCCTTTCCTTTCACTTCCCTTTATGAAAAGGAAGGGCCGTAGATTTCACTTAAAGACTTGGAAAAGGGTTTAATAGCAAAAATACAAACATAGACCGATTCATTCTCTAAGAAAATGTAATTCTTAGGCAGCAGCAATGCCAGATTCACAGATACAATAGGTGTAGCACAAGTATCACCAGTTTAAGGTCCATTCACATAGAACATGAATAGTATACAGAGCTGCATTTACAGATTTACTGATGGATAGCAGGCACAGTACAGGCAGATGCTGTGCATACCACATTCACACAGAAAACAGACCAGTGGTGGTTGCCACAGATCGGGAAGGGGGGTTGGAATGAAGAAGGGGTGAGGGCAGTGTGCAAAAAAAAAAGAGAAACTCTTGCATGTCTTGTCTCTCATCCGTCGTCTTTCCGCATCATCCCTCCACTCGACTGAAACAGGAAGCACCCAGGCTCCTCTGCCCAATCACAATATTGCAATGTGGAGTTGTGATTGGACTGAGCGCTGTGGTTCGGCGCTCAGCCATGGAATGGGAGCCTGGGCATGCTCTCCACCCAGGCTGTAATGCAGCCTAGGTGGAGAACATGCAAGGTGCAAATGACTTTATGGCTTTCCCCGCTAGGGCCGGCCAAACAGCCATTGTGCACTTACAGAGTAGCCACCACTCCTCCCCGTGCACTAAGTGCAGAGCACCCCCCCCCCCCCCTGCAAAGATGTTGCAGTAGGAACACATAAAAATGAGAATAACAACAAGTTATTATCATTCGGTTTTTCTTTTATTTACACTGCTGAAAGCAGTGGGGCAACGGTCCTTCGCTGGAACAGACACATCACACGCTGCAACAGTGCACATGTTTCCCACATAGAAAAGGCACGTCATAGGCAGCTGCTGGGAAAAATCTCTTGCACAAACAGACAGCACTGTATGCTGGTGTTGACGCCTCCCTCTTGAAAAAGGAGCTTTTCTCGCACAAAATATGAAAACTATTGACAGTAGCTGCAAAAAGACTTACAAAACAAAGAAAGCGAAGAGCAGTGTAAGAATCCCTCACAATGCACAGATGGCATATGCAGTTGCTAAGCATAAGAGCATAAGCATAAGTGCAGACTTACCTTTGATTTAATTGGGTGATTGCTTGGCAGTCCAGGGTACATTAACGCCTTTAAGCTACTCTCCTGTTGGTACAAGGCCAATCCTCCCATGTCACAGGAACAAACTACTTTTCATGTCTTCCCTAGGTAGCATCTTTAAAGGTAAAAAAGAGACACTTATTAAGCTGCATTTAGCTTGCCTTGCAGGGACATCCATTTGTGGTCACTCTAAGCAAGCGGCATCTAGCCCAGAACACCTTAAGGGACATCCAGCCTGTACTTTTATGGTTTCTCAGCCCACCTATAACTGTATAGGCCTCTCTTTTGGAAGCAGATCGCATACCACAGCAGCAAAGTAAGCCTAACTATCTAAACAAGTAGAGCATGACCAACATTGAAGGGATAGGCATGCAATGCATAGCTGTCAAGAAGCACCATGCCATGTATGACGCAAAACCAGTTATGGATTTTTGGGGGTTATCTGGCATTTGTACAGCTCCAATCTGCCCAAAAGGTAAAATCAAAAGTACAAGTATCAGAGGATAGTAAAAAGCTATGACTTTCTGAAGATGTCCCACATGGCATTGGGCCACTTGACAGCTATATACATTAGCACTGTCAAATCTGCCAGGCAGTAATCTTCATATTGGATAATTAAACTCTGTGACACTGTGTACTGTTTATCTGCGAGAGGCATATGGAGCACTTGGATTTTGCAATTTGAAGTTCATGTTTTTAATTTGGGCGGTGTTCTGAGCTTTGCTGTATACTTTCAGGCCTATCTGCAGGATACAATATCTGCTTTTAAAAGATTATTTACTTTTATTTTATCTGTTCTTCCAATTCACATCATAGTTTAAGCTGGAGCTACCTATAAATAAAGCTGTTATTATATGGAGGAGATTTTACATAAATGCCACAAATGCCGTAAAAACATTAGCTAGACACATACATATTCTTTGCAGTTTTATGCCACCCACGAGGCTTCACAATTGCTCCCTTTCATAACAAAACTGATGAGAGACATCTTTACAAAAGCCCTACAATAGACAACCCTATTTAACGCCTCCTACACAACCATCGGATGGCCTATGGCAGAACACCCTCCCAATCCAAGAGGTGTTTGCTTGAGAGTGTTACTAAAGTACTGACAATTGGAACATTTGCATGAAATGGTACATACTGGGACAGGTTTGTACTGCTGAAATTGAGATATTGAGAGAATGAGGTATTTAAATAGCATAAACTCGTAAATTCGTCAAGAGAGGTTTACGCAGGGGTTGGAATTAACTAACCCATTCATAATGAGGCTCTTAGGGCATATGTAGGAAACATCAAATTTGTGAATCCTTAACAGCGAATTTTATCGATTCGCTATTAAGGACTTGCAAAATCAAATGTAGGTAGGAATCGCTAAAATATTAGGTAATCCGTAATATTCCTTAATAACGGATAGCAAATTGAGATTCGCTAATACGGAATACCTACCCATTCATTCCTATGGGCTAGGAGGACCATAGGAATGAATAGGAAGATATTCACTATCTGCGATGCGTTAATAAAGAATTGCAAATAGCGGGAGCTATTTCAAGGGTGCAAGGGTGTCAAAAGGACACTCTGTTGCCCCACTGAAATGTGCATGTGTGCACATGTGGCGCACATACATGCCCTAAGGCCACAAATGTGTACCACATGGCACTTTAAAAAAAAGCAAAAAAGTGCTTTTTTAAAGGAAATCGCTAATTACCACCAACTTGAAGTTAGTGGTAATTAGCGATTCCTTAAGGCTAAAGTGCTACTTACATTGCATTTAAGGAATCGCAATTACTGATTTCTTAAATGCAAGAGCAAAATAAGGAATCACAATTTTGCGATTCCTTATTTTGCTAGTAGGTTTAAACTCACCTACATTGCTTGAAGCCAAATAGCGATCGCAAACGCTAAAATTCTGCTAATTTTAGCGTTAGCGCTCGCTATTTGGCCACCTACATCTGGCCCTTAGTGTCAAAATGTCCTGAAGGAAAAAATCAAGAAACAAAACTCCCTCACTTCTGCCAAAAGGCTCTTAACACAATCCGTCTGCCCTGATGCTAGTAAACTGCAAGTGTACATTTTTAGGCCATTCTTCTATTATTGGCTCTGCTATGTAACTTATTTTTCATTAATTGCCTTTTGCTTGGAAAATATCCATTCCCAAATGCTGTGCAGCATCTTTTCAGGAGCATGAGAGCTATATTATTTCCAAATAAAATACAAATGATTAACTTTTTCAAGGAACAGGAGGGCATGATATATTAGATTTGTATTTGTATGTACATTTCTTTGCACGGCTTGCTAAATCTCATTTTCTCACAACAGATCATTGTGATTGACAGTTCGGGCACCGTCATCATCGACGGCTTGTCCATCAGGAGGTTTCCATACTTCGAGGGTGAGTTCTGCAGCACTTCATGGCAATTAAAAATACCCTACACTGCAGCTTTCAGTAGTTATGTCATTGCTACATTGCTTGACCAATGTTACCTCTCTTTTGCATGTGGCTTATGGGTAAAGCAAAAAGAATTGGTGGAATATAAGCTGAAGATTGAGCTTGAATGTGTGGTTGTGTAGTTCTATTTGAAATAGCTTCTTAAGTACATACTTGTGGATGCTTCAAATGCTGGGTAGTAGTGAGTTCCAGAGCTTAGTGGCTTGAACTGAGAAAGCAGTGCCCCCCTGCAGATTTTGTATGATAAGGTGGCATGATGATAAGAGGTGCAAGCCTGGAGTACAGTGTCCTGTTTTGTTTGTATTGCTTGAATTTAGTTTTGTTTTCCTAGGAGGTTCTGTGGACAATGGAAATTTCCTGGAACATTGCCCTTCTTACTATATATAGGTCATCACTGGAGTGATTGCAAGATTGGAGCTATGTTAACTTGGTTCAAGGCAGAGAAGATGTGTCATGATGACCCAAAGGTTACCATCATATTTTAAATTGCATATGTCTACCAGACCATCCATTTAAAAAATGATCTGGGTGTCATTTGCATAGTTGTGACAGGTGAGGTTGAATGATTTAATCAGGTTTGGTAAGGGGGTTAGGTAGAATTATAGAGGGGATATGGTGGACCTCTTAGGATCGCCACAGTGTGGTGTGTGCGATGCTAATGTGAACAATGGCACCAACACTAGTTCAAAGTCACAGCTAATAGGCCATCAATTCAATGGCCATTATGAGAACCCTTTTCTTGCCTTTTACTTATGGTACATCAAACTAAAATTGCTGTGTGAGAAGATTGCACAACTGTACAATGACATTGATATTGTTCTTAAACCAGCAACTTACATGACATTTCCTACTCCTCTTACATACGTGGTTGTCACTACCTGAAGCCTATGACCCAATCACAAGCAATGTTCAATTTGAGTATGGACAACCAGGGATATGTCCGATTTGAATATTCCTACTAAGGGTGTCTAACTAAAACAGCATGCCAAGTTCTTAGGCGATAAAGGCAAAGGTACAATATAGTGTTTTAAGATAGTAACCATATCACTAGAGGGACAATTGTAAATTTACACAAATTACACACATTACTTTAGGCTATAATAATCATTGAGACGTATCACAGTACATGTTTGGTAAAACTCTGTTGTCAAATTTATTAACACAGTCAATTTACAATTCATCAGTTCATTCAAAAAACAATTTTAAAACCATGTCTCACTCGACATTTGTACATTATTTTCCCCCCAGTCCCTTGCAAGTCTGTGTGGGGTCCTCCTCCATTTTTATAGATCAATTTGAGTATGGCACAGTGCTTTGACTAGCCTCGTTTGCTGGGGCAGAGCCATCACAGGTCGAATTTGACATGCTCCAGCCTGTGAAATATAGCCTGGTGAGATAATGCCTCTGCTCTAGAGATTTTTATTTTGTTTAGAGGGTCCAGATAGTTTGTTAGGTTAATAGGCCTGCTGCAGAGGAATGAAAATACCCCAACTAGCTTTAGTGTGAATCTGAAATGACCCACCATAGCTTGTCAGGTCACAACGGGCTGTTATAACAGACTATCTTTCAAAATGTGTTTAATATCGAGATTACCCTGTCAATGTCAACATATTGATACTTCATCTCCTTGAACCAAATGTTTGGGAATCCATAATCAGGGCATCTGAGACTGTAAGCATTTGTATTGTAATTGACCTCTCTAAACATCCCAGCAGAGCATCGGCTAACATTTCCTGATTTTTATATATTGTAATTTAAGATGTGTAGTATGAATCTGCTTTTTGAAATGTATTTAATTTTTTTTAATTCTGCTTTTTCATTATCTAATTTATAATCATGGCAAATATCTTGCTGTTATGAGGGCCTGTGTAATCAGTGAACTGAATGCATAATACTTGGTGAATGTTTGGAGTAGCGTTTTTATTGACAGAAGTATGGGAATGCTGGGTGTTCAGAATTCTATGGATCCTCACAAATTCCGGAATTTCCTTCACAGAGATATGAGGAATAACTGTGATTTAGCCTAAAATTGTTTTTGCAGGGCATTCTGTGTAAGAATAATATTGGGATCCAAACAAGCCACACCACTCCAGACTACTGTAGATGCCCTATTTTCAGAAATATCTGGGCATTGCAGGTATGCCTGGGAGATGACAGATCTGGCATAAATACAACAGATACCCACATCACCAGAATAAGTCAATTTCCAAGGCAAAATCTTGATGTTTTTTCTGTCTTAGGGTGTCAACCCAGAAACACATGTGGGGTACTACTATTATTGAGAGAAGTGAAGGAACAATGTGTGGTAAGTCATTTGTGAATCTAGTAGATTCCATTAGCAGGGTCTGCTGTCACTTTTCTTTTACTGTATGACATCAGTTTGCACAGAGTGCTGTGTAATGAGGCAAAACTAAAAATCTAGCTCGGGAGTTGTTAAAAGCATTGCCCTCACATACCGACTTTGATTTTGGATAATAATATCTTTCTGTTTTTCACCAGGGCAAAAAAACCTTTGAAGCCTGCACTTCTTTAGTAATTGGCCCCTGGGTGGGCCAGGTCAGAGGGGCATGTGCATAATAACGGAGGGGGTGCACAAGTTTCCCCTCCCCGGGGCCTCTTGCAATAAATAGGGGGCTCCTGGACCCCCCTATTACTCTGGCAAAACTCAACTGCTACAGTGCTTTTAAATTTGTAATGGGGTACCTCATTGACATCCTCAGACCAACTTCAAAAAGAAAGAAGGTGGCCATGGTGCCCCCTCTTGGAGCAATAGACAGCTCTGGAGGCTGCCACCCCTCAGAAATGGCTCCTACTGTGTCCCGGGGTGCTAACCCCTGGGACATAGCTATTTGCTGTGGCTTGTTGAGAGCTTTTCCGCTCATGCCAAGCCACAGTCAACGCTCTGCTTCCAGCAAGTGAGAGCATTGAAAATGCTCTTGCTTGCTGGAAGTGGAGCAGAGTTGCTTTCAGACACATGGAGCTGCCTTTACAGCAGCTAACTGTATCTGAAAGCAATGTCTGCACCCGCAGGAGGTAGGGAGCCAGCACGGACCACAGGGGCATGGAGGCTCACCTGCGGTCCCAGCAAATATGGGGGACATGTGGGATGAGGGCTACGTGGCCCTCTCCCTTAATACAAGTTAAAATGACAAAAAAACAGGCTCAAATGTCACCAGTGGCCCTGCCTCCTTTCCCTACTACCCTTCATATGCGCCTCCTGGAACACTACTTGTCGGGGAAAGAAGTCCTCTTAGCTACGGGACTAATGTGAGCTGGCCGGAGGCCCCATACCATTTCTTCACCACTTTGCACTCCTGGTGCTCTCTCGGTTGGGGGATAAAGTCCTCTTGAATGCTGAGGGTTGTTGGGGGCCAAGAAGCCCTCCTTCTACCTCCCTTAAGTCCCAAACTGCGGGATTCCTGAGAGCTGGTCAGAAGCCCCGCCCCTTTCTCCATCACTCTGCAAACACTACTTCTATTTAAAAAACTGTAGAAATTCACTTAAAAAAACAAAAGTTACAGACCCATTATAGTTAGGAAATCAAATAATAGAACCTTAGAAACGCACTTAAAAAAAGGTTTACAGGGACATAATAGTTATAAAATTGAATTGAAAAAACCTTAGTAATTCACAGAAAAAACAAAGGTTAAAGTATGTTATAGTTAGGCTCAGATTTCACTTGTACAAAACCATAGAAGTTTAGCAGTTTTAGTTACCTGAGTGTTAGACTAGGCATCTTTTGGTGTGTTTCCCCTGACTTTTTCCTTTCTGACCTCCCATTTTTTACTCTGTTTTTGCTGGTGTAATGATTCTGTGCACTTTCATCACCGCTGTCCAGTGGTTAAGTGCAAGTGCTCCTGTATAAAATGTGTTATGGATTGGTATTTCCATGATTGGCTTATTTGATGTATGTGTCAGTCCCTAGTAAAGTGCACTGCGAGTGCCAGGGCCTATAAATCAAATGCTGTGGTGGGCTGCAGCACTGGATTGTGCAACCCACGCAAACAGCCCGCAAAGTGTAACTGGCCTGCCTTTGCAGAGCCTGTGTGCAGCCTGGGGCTGTCATGTCGACTTGGCAAGTGCACACACTTTCCAGGCCCTAAACCTTCCCTTTTTCTACATGTGAGTCACCCCTAATTACAGCCTACTTCGTTTTTCACTATTGCAAGGCTACCTATTCCCCATAGGCCCGAGTGGGCAGGGTGGCTATAACATCCTATAATACTAACTGACTCAGGGAACATGGTAGAAATTCGAGTTTAGTATGCCTGAACTCAGATTGATAAAATACATCTTTTAGTGAAGTTGGTTTTAACATTCCATGTTTGAAAATATCACTTTTAGAAAGTAGGTATTTTCTTGCCTAACCATCCAGCCTGCCTCTGCGAGGCTGTGTATTGTTTGTCTGGCTTGTGAGTGACAGGGGCTGGGGGAGACTCCAGGAGACAGGGTGAGTCAGCACTGGACTGAATAGACCTATCTGCAAATAGATGGGTGGGAGAAATAGCACCTGGGTCTGAATAGGGCTGTGCCTGCCTCCCACAATGCTGGCTCCAACTGATGGGGTGCTTCTGATAACCCTGGCCTACACTGTCAAAGGAAAAGCAGGAGTCTTGTAAACAAAGTGCTCAAAGACTGACCAGAACTGGTTTGGACTAGGCAAAGGCCTCTCTGCCTTCAGAGAACAAAGGGATAATGAGTATAAAAGAGGGGACCCAAACCCCAGAACTTTAGAACTCACTGGAAGCAAGGAACCAGACAAGAAGAAGAGCTGGAAGAGCTGCCAGGAGGAGTACTGTCCCTTTGCTGCGTTGTTGCTTTGTTGGGTTGGCCTGCAGCTGCTGCTTCTGCCTTGGGCAGTGAAATGGCTGGACTGAACTTTCTCTTCTTATGCTGAGTATCTCCAAGGACCAGAAACCGAGCTGGCCTCCTGTTAAGAAGTCTCATGGACTGCAAAGACTTCACCAACCTCTGGGTACCGCTCCTGGAAATGCTGTTTCTGTTGCCACAGAGAAGATGGAACTGGGCCTGACTGTGTAACCGACTCCATCGCTGGCCTTGTGTACTGAAGGCACTGCAGGCTGCACCGTCTCACCCTGCACGCAAGCCTTTGTCCCACCGACGCTGTTGGCACGATCATCACTGAGCCGCTGCCTGCACTGCATCCAGAGGCACCGCAGCCCGCTTCGCTTCGCTTCACTTCGTTGGCCTGGTCTCACCGACACGATCGCCGCTGGCTCAACACCCGTGACCGCCTCGTCACCCACAGCTGTCCCACTGGGCCAGCGCCAAATCCCCCCAACCGGCTCTGTCGCTTGCATCGCAACCTGCCAGCACCGCATCGAGCACCGTCTTGCCCTGCACCGCACTCCTTGGTCTCACCAATGCCATCTGCATGATCGTCATCAAACCGCTGCCTGCACCACATCGAGAGGACACCGCGCCCTGCACTGCTTCCACTTTGCACTGTAACCGTGATGGACGCAACGACCGGCTCTGTCACCTGCAACGCAACCTGCCAGCACTGCATCAAGCATCGTCTCACCCTGCACCGCAAGCCTTGGTCTCATCAACGCCGTCAGGACAATCGTCACCGAGCAGCTGTCTTGTTCCGCATCGAGAGGACACAGCACCGTGCACCGCTCCCACTTTGCACGGCAACCAAGACGATGCCGCACCTCCGTGAGCCATACTAAGAACGGTACTGTTAAAAAGGCTGTTCACGCTGTTGCTGGCCCGTACTGACGTGATCAGCTGGAACTGCGAGACTCTGTTGTTCTCAGCATCGTGGTAGGTTCGGACCGAGCTACTGACTCGTACGAACTGTGTTTTCAACATATTATTACCATTTAAAGACATCTGGTGAATTAACTATTTTTAAAGTACTGTATTGTGAATTTCTATCGTATTTGGTCTTGTTTTAAGTAGATAAAAATATTGGATATTTTTCTAAACTGGTGTGGTGACTCTTTACACACATCCTCTAAGATAAGCCTGACTGCTCGTGCCAAGCTAACAAAGGGGTGAGCAGGGGTTATTTTAGGAGTGTAACTCCCTTATCCTGACTAGGAAGAAGGGTCCCTACTTGGACAAAGGTGCAAGCCCTTGCCAACTAAGAGACCCAGATTTCTAGCATTGGTTGTCAGCGGTGAGGATAGGACTTGTGTTTGTACTTTACTAACAGTGATTGGTGTGCACTACTACCATATCGCAGACCATTATGTACCACATACTGTTCTTTTTTCTTTTTAGCCTATTTTTGATCTTGCCAGTATGAACTTGCTACTTCCACATGCCTGAATCTAGAGCATCATCAATTGCATCAATGGACATTGCCTTTGAGGAGGATAGATTGGAATCCTACAACGTAAAGCAATTGAAAACCATTTGCAAGAACCTGAAAGTCCAGGTCAGAGGCCTCACCAGAAAGGAGGAACTACAAAAGGCGCTGAGAGCCTGGGTAGCAGCCAGACATGCCAGTGGGTAATCTGGTGATCTTGGTGGAGAGGTGGAGGAGCCTGTTCCTAGGGGGATGTGCTTTTGGGAGAGGGGGAGCCCTCCAGGCAAGGCAGTGGTAGCTTCACCCCAGAGGAGCTGGAGGCCAGGTGTGAAGCAAGGAAGTTTGAGCTGGAGAAACTCAAATAGAGAGTAAGAGGGAAGACAAAAGAATAGCCATGGAGGAAAGGAAGATGATATTAGATCATGAGTGAATTATCAAGGAGCTGAAGCTAAAGAGAAGGACCGGCTCAGATGGGGCAGCAACTCTTCAGCATACACAGAGAGGATTGTACACATCCCCAAGAATGTAGGTAAAGTGTACAAAAAGGGGGATGACATGCAAAGGTGGTTTCAAGGGTACGAGTCGCTAATTCATATGAATGTGGTCCCTGAGAGGAACTGGGGGCAGGTTATGGCCTCTCTGTCCAGAAGAAGCTAGGGATACTCTGATAGCTATGGGTAAGGGGCAGGACCTCACCTATGCTGACATGAAAGACGATCTCCTCACTAGGTATTGACTCACTCCTGAAAAGTCCAGGGATCAGTTTAGGTCCAGTAAAAGGTCTGAGGCCAACACTTGGTTGGAATGTGTAGATATGTTCTGTGGGTATTTACAACAAGGGGTGGTGATGGACAGAGTCTCTGAATTAAGCAGAATACTCTCACCCAGTCAAGAGATCAGGGCTAGATCCAACACCGTTTTTTAGCTCATTGCACCATCCCAGTTTCAGAACCTGGCTGTATGCAAATTAGTCTGTCCCTGGCCCAGTGCATCATGGGAACAGGGCAGACCAGACTACAAAAGCCAATTCTTACACTGGGAAGGAAACAAGCTTCCGGGGACCGGTTTCTGGCATTTCAGCCGTCTTCGGCCCGGCTTGCTTGAATCCTGATGGTGCAATGAGCAAGGGACTCACATCTGAGTATACCCTTCCACGCTTAGGGTGGACAAAAATATTTACAACAAGGGGTGGTGATGGACAGAGTCTCTGAATTAAGCAGAATACTCTCACCCAGTCAAGAGATCAGGGCTAGATCCAACACCATTTTTTAGCTCATTGCACCATCCCAGTTTCAGAACCTGGCTGTATGCAAATTAGTCTGTCCCTGGCCCAGTGCATCATGGGAACAGGGCAGACCAGACTACAAAAGCCAATTCTTACACTGGGAAGGAAACAAGCTTCCGGGGACCGGTTTCTGGCATTTCAGCCGTCTTCGGCCCGGCTTGCTTGAATCCTGATGGTGCAATGAGCAAGGGACTCACATCTGAGTATACCCTTCCACGCTTAGGGTGGACAAAAATATTTACAACAAGGGGTGGTGATGGACAGAGTCTCTGAATTAAGCAGAATACTCTCACCCAGTCAAGAGATCAGGGCTAGATCCAACACCGTTTTTTAGCTCATTGCACCATCCCAGTTTCAGAACCTGGCTGTATGCAAATTAGTCTGTCCCTGGCCCAGTGCATCATGGGAACAGGGCAGACCAGACTACAAAAGCCAATTCTTACACTGGGAAGGAAAAAACCTTCCGAGGACCGGTTTCTGGCATTTCAGCCGTCTGCCCTGTTCCCATCATGCACTGGGACAGGAACAGACTAATTTGCATACAGCCAGGTTCTGAAACTGGGATGGTGCAGTGAGCTAAAAAACGGTGTTGGATCTAGCCCAGATCTCTTGACTGGGTGAGAGTATTCTGCTTAATTCAGAGACTCTGTCCCTCACCACCCCTTGTTGTAAATATTTTTGTCCACCCTAAGCGTGGAAGGGTATACTCAGACATGAGTCCCTTGCTCATTGCACCATCAGGATTCAAGCAAGCCGGGCGGAAGACGGCTGTAATGCCAGAAACCGGTCCCCGGAAGCTTGTTTCCTTCCCAGTGTAAGAATTGGCTTTTGTAGTTTGGTTTGCCCTGTTCCCATCATGCACTGGGACAGGAACAGACTAATTTGCATACAGCCAGGTTCTGAAACTGGGATGGTGCAGTGAGCTAAAAAACGGTGTTGGATCTAGCCCAGATCTCTTGACTGGGTGAGAGTATTCTGCTTAATTCAGAGACTCTGTCCCTCACCACCCCTTGTTGTAAATATTTTTGTCCACCCTAAGCGTGGAAGGGTATACTCAGACATGAGTCCCTTGCTCATTGCACCATCAGGATTCAAGCAAGCCGGGCCGAAGACGGCTGTAATGCCAGAAACCGGTCCCCGGAAGCTTGTTTCCTTCCCAGTGTAAGAATTGGTTTTTGTAGTTTGGTTTGCCCTGTTCCCATCATGCACTGGGACAGGAACAGACTAATTTGCATACAGCCAGGTTCTGAAACTGGGATGGTGCAGTGAGCTAAAAAACGGTGTTGGATCTAGCCCAGATCTCTTGACTGGGTGAGAGTATTCTGCTTAATTCAGAGACTCTGTCCCTCACCACCCCTTGTTGTAAATATTTTTGTCCACCCTAAGCGTGGAAGGGTATACTCAGACATGAGTCCCTTGCTCATTGCACCATCAGGATTCAAGCAAGACGGGCCGAAGACGGCTGTAATGCCAGAAACCGGTCCCCGGAAGCTTGTTTCCTTCCCAGTGTAAGAATTGGCTTTTGTAGTTTGGTTTGCCCTGTTCCCATCATGCACTGGGACAGGAACAGACTAATTTGCATACAGCCAGGTTCTGAAACTGGGATGGTGCAGTGAGCTAAAAAACGGTGTTGGATCTAGCCCAGATCTCTTGACTGGGTGAGAGTATTCTGCTTAATTCAGAGACTCTGTCCCTCACCACCCCTTGTTGTAGATATGTTCTGTGGGTCGCTGGATGGCTGGGTGAAGAGCAGTAATGTAACAGATTTTCAGGGGCTCTACAATTTTATTGCATTGGAGTACTTGTCTAGTCTATGTTTTTCAGATCTGCGCTAGCACCTAGTTGGTAGTAAGCTGACTGACCCCAGAAAGCTTGCTTTGGAGGCGGCACGCTGGGTGAGTACCCGGGTCCACAAGAAAGCATTTGGGGGAGACTCAGCCAAAGGTGGGCAGGGTCCCCAGCATAAAAGTGGGGGGGACAAGGGTAAAGCACAGGAGTTCTCTAAAGGGCCCCAAACTAGTACCCAGGGTAAAAGTTCCCCTCCCCCAGGTGATAAGAAGAAAGGGGTCTCTACAGGAAAGCCTGCTGAGACCATCCCCGCAAGTGTTTTGCATGTGACCAGGTGGGTCACATAAAGGGGGACCCCAAGTGCACAAAGGGAACACAGCCACCCACCGGTAGACAGACAAAGGCGTTGGCTAGTGTAGCGATGGGGAGGAGGGGTGCCCACAGGAGGGTGGGGATCCCGCAGAAATAAACCTCGTCTTACTAGGGGACAGTGAGATGGTCCCAGGAAAGCAGGTGCCCGCTAACACAAAGAAATATAGCACCTAGGTGACCATCAATGGGAAAAGGGTAGAGGCTCTCAGAAATACTGGAGCCAGGGTGTCCTCAGTCCGGTGTCACTAGGTCTCTGAGAAGCAGGTAGTTCCAGGGGCATTCCACCAAGTAGTTGCTGTAGACAACTCTGAGCACCAGTGTATGGTAGCGCAGGTTCCCTTTGAATGGTGGGGGGTAGTCTCAGGTCCCTTGAGGGTGGTTCTGAGCTCTACCATGCCTGTAGATTGTCTGCTAGGTAATGACCTAGAGGAGTCCTTATGGAAGGATGTTGAGCTCAGGTCTCACTTGGAGATGCTTGGGTTGCCAGAGTGGGCATGCGTGTCTACTCGGTCAATGGCAGACAGAAAGGGTGATCAAGAGGACTTGGAGCCTGAAACAGTGGCCCAAGTCCCTGCCAAGAGAAAGGGCAGGGGCGTGGGAAACCAGCACCTGAGGTTCCCACAGACCGGGAGGAGGTAGACCTCGAGAGGGACGCCCCAGTGCCTAAAGGGGAGCAGGTAGCCAAACTTGGGGATCTGAGCTGACCCATTGGCAGCAAGATGGGGGTCCCACCAGGGAGAAATTCTGAAAGGAGCAGGAAAAGTGACCTACTCTGGTAGGTCTGCGGCAGCAGGCTGCAGACCACACAGCTGGTGATCAGTCCGGGTCACATCTGATCTATTGGGAGAATGGTCTCCTATACAGTGAGCCTAAGGTTGCTGAGCCTGGGTCAGCCCGTGTGCTGGTGGTACCCCAGCACTTCAGGACCTTCCTACTGGGTCTGGCTCATGACGCACCTTTGGCAGGGCATTTGGGGCAGGAAAAGACATTTGACAGACTTGTCACTAACTTTTTTTAGGCCCAAATGCCAAGGCAGTCAGATGCACACTGCAGGTCTTGCCAGATTTGCCAGGCAAGTGGCAAGAGTGGGAGGAAGGTCAAAGCTCCTCTCCAACCTTTTCCTGTTGTTGGAACACCCTTTGAAAGGGTAGGGATGAATATTGTGGGGCCACTGGATCCCAAGACAGCCATGGGCAACAGGTACATCCTGGTCTTGGTGGACCATGCCACCCGGTACCCGGAGGCAATCCTTCTCAGGACAATGACGGAGTCAATGGTGCACCAGGCGTTAATGGGGATCTTTTCCAGTGTGGGATTCCCTAGAGAGGTGGTTTCTGACAGGGGGGGCAATTTCATAACCATGTATATGACATCCCTGTGGGAGGAGTGTCGTGTAACCTACAAGTTCACCACTCCTTACCACCCCCAAGGAAAGGGTCTTGCGGAGAGATTCAACCAGACCTTAAAAGGCATGATCAAGGGTCTAACAGACCTATGAGGCGTAAGTGGGATGTCCTCTTGCCATGCCTTTTCGTTGCATACAGGGAGGTCCCTCAGAAGTCTCTTGGGTACAGCCCCTTTGAGCTCCTGTATGGCCACCCTGTCAGAGGACCTCTGAGTTTGGTAAAGGAAGACTCGGAGGCAGCTCCCAGGAAAACTCGCCAGGATGGGTTTAGTTACATGCTGGCCTTCAGAAACTAAACTGCCCGCTTCAGGAAACTCGCTCAGGGGAACCTAGAAGCAAGCCAGGAAGAAATGAAGAGGTGGTATGACCTGAATGCCACTCAGGTCGAATTTCAACCTGGGAAAAAAGTGTGGGTCATGGCCCCAGTGGAACCTTGTGCCTTGCTGAACAAGTGGACTGGACCATTTAAGGTGATGATGTGCAAAAGTAACGTCAGCTACCTGGTAGATTTGCGGACTCCAAAGAACCCTTTGGGGTCCTCCATGTGAACCACCTCAAGCCCCACTTCGAGAGGTCTGAAGTGAGTCTGCTCTTGGCGACAGATGATGGGGTGGAAGAGGAGAGCGAGCCTCTCCCTGGCCTGCTGTCTACCAAGGAGCACGATGGATCAGTGGAGGGTGTGATCCTCTCCCCTACTATGACTCCAGAGCAGCAGGGGGACTGTCGCCAGTTGTTGGGACACTTCACCCCACTGCTCTCTCTGACCCCAGGTCTTACTCACTGGTGTACCCATGACATGGACACTAGTGACAACCCTCCTGTAAAGCACAAGATGTACAGGTTTACTGTCCGGGCAGGGCCAGCATCAAGGAGGAGGTCTCTAAGATGTTGGCATTAGGGGTGATCGAGCCTTCCAACAGTCCTTGGGTCAGCCCAGTGGTTTTGGTCCCAAAGACTGCTGCACCCGGTGCACCTCCAGAACAGCAGTTTTGTGTGGACTACGATGGGCTCAATGCCATCACCAGGACTGACGCACACCCCATCCCCAGATCTGATGAGCTCATTGATCGGTTGGGAGCTGCCCGGTTCCTCAGCACGTTTGATTTAACATCTGAATACTGGCAGGTTGCCTTAACCGGTGGGGCCAAGGAGAGGTCAGCATTCTCAACCCCAGAAGGTCATTACCAGCTCCGGGTGGTGCCCTTTGGGCTGAAGAATGCCCCTGCCACCTTTCAGAGGTTGGTCAACCAGGTGTTGGCTGGACTGGACCATTCTGGCTTGGGAGCCCCCCAAGACCCAGACTGAGGTGAGAGCCTTCTTAGGTCTCACCAGCTACTATAGGAGATTTGTTAAGGGCTTTGGCACCATCGTTGCCCTCTTAACAGAGCTGATTTCCAGTAAGCAGCCCAGGAATGTGATCTGGACTGAGTCCTGCCACAAAGCTTTTGATGCCCTGAAGGCAGCCATGTGCACAGCACCCATGCTCAAGGCACCCAACTTCTCCAAGGAATTTGTCGTGCAGACTGACGCTTCAGAGCATGGTGTGGGAGCGGTGCTCTCACAACTGAACGAATAGGGCCTAGATCAGCCTGTAGTCTTCCTTAGCAGGAGACTACTCCCCAGGGAACAGAGGTGGAGTGCCATTAAAAGTGAAGCTTTTGCTGTGATCTGGGCACTGAAGAAGCTGAGACCATACCTGTTTGGGGCTCACTTCCGGGTTCCGGGTTCAGACAGACCACAGGCCCCTCAGATGGTTGATGCAAATGAGGGGTGAGAATCCAAAACTGCTGAGGTGGTCCATTTCCCTACAGGGGATGGACTTTATGATGGAACACCGCCCTGGCAGATGGTCTGTCCAGGTTCTTCCGCCTTAGTGAAGAGAACTCCCAGGAGGTTGGGTCGTTCTCTATACTTTCAGCTGGAGGGGACATGTGTTAGACTTGCCATCTTTTGGCGTGTTTCCCCTGACTTTTTGCTTTCTGATCTCCCGATTTTGACTCTGTTTTTGTTGGTGTAATGATTCTGCGCACTGCTCCTGTATAAAATGTGTTATGGATTGTTATTTCCATGATTGGCTTATTTGATTTGTGTGTCAATCCCTAGTAAAGTGCACTGTGAGTGCTAGGGCCTATAAATCAAATGCTGTTGGTGGGCTGCAGCACTGGATTGTGCCACCCACGCAAACAGTCCATAAAGTGTAACTCTGGCCTGCCATTGCAGAACCAGTGTGCAGTCTGGGGCTGCCATGTTGACGTGGCAAGTGCACACACTTGCCAGTCCCTAAACCTTCTCTTTTCTACATGTGAGTCGCCCATAAGGTAGGCCAAAGGTACTTCCTTGGGCAGGGTGCATTATATGTGAAAGGTAAGACATTCCCTGGTGTGTGTGGCATGTGGTGATAGTGAATTACAGCCTACTTCATTTTTCAGTATTGCAAGGCTACCTATTCCCCTTAGGCGAGTGGGCAGTGTGATTATAACATCCTTTCATCCTAACTGACTCAGGGAACATGGTAGAAATGTGAGTTTAGTATGCCTGAGCTCAGAATGATAAAAATACATATTTTAGTGAAGTTGGTTTTAACATTCTGGGCCAGATGTAGGAGCCCTAATACCGGTCAGAAATGGCCGATTTCGGCTGTTTCCGACCGGTATTAGGGTTTTCAGATATAGGAGGCTTAAAATTACAGATTCGGTATATTTACTGATTCGGTAAAATTACTAATTCGGTAAATTACCGAATCGGTAAATATACCGATTCTGTAATTACAAATGTAGGTGGCACACTTTACAGTGCCACAGGCCCTTAAGAGTCGGTATTTTACCACACAATCCTATTGTGTGGTAAAATACCGAATTCAGGTGTGCATGCACATCTGTACATGCACACCTGTGCAATGTGACACACAGACATGCCCTTAGGGCATGTATGTGTGCCACATGGCACACAAGCCTGTACTTGGGGTGCTAGAGGGTGTCAAAGTGACACCCCCTGCACCCTTGCAGGATTCGGTATTTACCGATTCTGTAAATACAGAATCGGTATTTCCCATTGATTCCTATGGGCTTCAAAGCCCATAGGAATCAATGGGAAATACAGATTCTGTATTTACAGAATCGGTAAATACCGAATTTTACAGATTCGGTAATTCAGATTTTAAAATTACCTACATCTGCCCCCTTCCCATTTACAGACTCTTAAATACCGAATCGGTAAAATTCGGCATTTAAGAGTCTGTAAATGGGAATTACCTACATCTAGCCCTTAGTGTTTGAAAGTACCAATTTTAGAAAGTAGATATTTTCTTGCCTAACCATCCAGCCTGCCTCTGCCAGATTAAGCATTGTCTGTCTGGTTTGTGAGTGACAGGGGTGGGGGGAGACTCGAGGAGACAGGGTGAGTCAGCACAGGGCTGAATTTACCTATCTGCACTTAGATGGGTGGGAGGAGTAGCACTTTGGTCTGAATATGGCTGTGCCTGCCTCCAACAATGCTGGTTACACCTCCTGTGGTGCGTCTTATGTCCCTGCCCTACACTGTCAAAGGAAAAGCAGGAGTCTTGTAAACAAAGTGCTCCAAGACCGACCAGAACTGGTTTGGACTAGGCAAGGGCCTCTGTGCCTTCAGAGAACAAAGGGAAAATGAGTATAAAAGAGGGGACCCAAACCCCACAACTTTAGAACTCGCTGGAATGAAGGAACCAGCCAAGGAGAAGAGCTGGAAGAGCTCCCAGGAGGAGTACTGCCCTTTTGCTGTGTTGTTGCTTTGTTGGGTTGGCCTGCAGCTGCTGCTTCTGCCTTGGGCAGTGAAAGGACTGGACTGAACTTTCTCTACTTGTTCTGAGTATCTCCAAGGGCCTGAAACGGAGCTGGTCTCCTGTTAAGAAGTTTCAGGGACTGCAAAGACTTCACCAACGTCTGGGTACCGCTCCTGGAACCAATGTGTCAGTTGCCACAGAGAAGAGGGAACGGCGACCGACTCTGTCACCCTACTCCGTCACTGGGCTTGTGTCCTGAATGCACCGCAGGCTGCACCGTCTCGCCCTGCACCACAAGCCTTGGTCTCACCGATGCTGTCGGCATGATTGTCACCGAGCTGCTGCCTGCACCGCAATGAGAGGCATCGCAGCCTGCACCGCCTCGCTTCACTTTGTTGGCCTCGTCTCACCAACACAATCGCCGCTGGCTCGACACCTGGCTCGCCCAGCGGCTCTGTCGCTTGCATCACAACCTGCCAGCACCGCATCGAGCACTGTCTCGCCCTGCACTGCACGCCTTGGTCTCACCGATGCCGTCTGCACAATCATCACCGAGCCGCTGCCTGCACCGCATCGAGAGGACACCGTGCCCAGCACCGCTTCCACTTTGCACTGTAACCGCGATGGACACCACGACCGGCTCTGTCATCTGCACGGTAACCTGCCAGCACCGCATCAAGCACCGTCCCGTCCTGCAATGCAAGCCTCGCCCTGCACCGGAAGCCTTAGTTTTACCAACGCCATCTGGATGATCATCACCAAGCCGCTGCTCACACCGCATGCATATGGCCGTGTCTGAACTGGGGTGGCAGAGTGGGCTAAAGAACAGTGATGGATTAAACCCAGATCTGTTGACTGGGTGAGAGTGTTTGATTGGTTCAGATGCTCCGTCCATCACCACCCCCTTTTGTACCACTTTGTTCGCCTTAAGTTGGCAGGGTATGCTCAGACGTGAGTCCCTTGCTCAACTTGCCACTGGATTCAAGCAAGCCGGGCTGAAGACAGCTGAAATGCCAGAAACCGGTCCTCGGAAGCTTGTTTCCGGTCCAGGGAAGGCATGGCTTGGCAGTTCGGGCTGGACTGTTCCCATGAGGCACAGCGTCAGACTGATTTGCATATGGCCATCTCTGAACTGGGGTGACAGAGTGGGCTGAAGAACGGTGATGGATTAAACCAAGATCTGTTGACTGGGTGTGAGTGTTTGATTGGTTCAGTTGCTCCATCCATCACCATCCCCTTTTGTACCACTTTGTTTGCCATAAGTTGGCAGGATATGCTCAGACGTGAGTCCCTTGCTCACTTCGCCACTGGATTCAAGCAAGTCGGGCTGAAGACGGCTGAAATGCCAGAAACCGGTCCTCGGAAGCTTGTTTCCGGTCCAGGGAAGGCATGGCTTGGCAGTTCGGGCTGGACTGTTCCCATGCGGCACAGGGTCAGACTGATTTGCATATGGCCATGTCTGAACTGGGGTGGCAGAGTGGGCTAAAGAACGGTGATGGATTAAACCCAGATCTGTTGACTGGGTGTGAGTGTTTGATTGGTTCAGATGCTCCGTCCATCACCACCTCCTTTTGTACCACTTTGTTCGCCATAAGTTGGCAGGGTATGCTCAGACGTGTGTCCCTTGCTCACTTTGCCACTGGATTCAATCAAGCCAGGCTGAAGACGGCTGAAATGCCTGAAACCGGTCCTCGGAAGCTTGTTTCCGGTCCAGGGAAGGCATGGCTTGGCAGTTTAGGCTGGACTGTTCCCATGAGGCACAGGGTCAGACTGATTTGCATATGGCCATGTCTGAACTGGGGTGGCAGAGTGGGCTAAAGAACGGTGATGGATTAAACCCAGAGCTGTTGACTGGGGGTGAGTGTTTGATTGGTTCAGATGCTCCGTCCATCACCACCCCCTTTTGTACCACACCGCATCAAGAGCACTGCACTGTTCACCGCTTCGACTTTGCATCGCAACCGCAACGGATGACAATACCGACTCGCACCTCAGTGGGAGCCGCACTAAGAAAGGTACTGTTAACAAGTCTCTTCACGCTGTTGCTGTCCCATACTGACGCGATCAGCTGGAACTGCAAGACTCTGTTGTTCTCAGCAGTGTTTTCATCGTATTTTTGCCATTTAAAGACATCTGGTGAATTAACTATTTTTAAAGTACTGTATTGTGGATTTCTATTGTATTTGGTCTTTTTTTAAGTATATAAAAATATTGGACATTTTTCTAAACTGGTGTGGTGTCCTTTTGTAGTGTTTACACTGTACTACTGTTGGTTATGTGCAAACGCTTACACACTGCCTCTAAGATAAGCCTGACTGCTCGAGCCAAGCTACCAAGGGGGTGAGCAGGGGTTATTTTACAGATGTAACTTCCTTATCCTGACTAGGAAGAGGGGTCCCTACTTGTATAAAAGCGCAAGCCCTTGCCAACTAAGAGACCCCCATTTTTAACACAGAGCTAACTAAAAACGTACGCCCCCATAATGCACTGTTTATGAGCACACATATTACATCATTCATGACATGGTCCGTGGCATCACTCATAACATCACTGATGACATCAGTGATGACCTCATTCACAGAACCACTTACACACCCACTCATACACCCATTCAATCTCTCGCACGTCCACCCACACAACCATTCATATATCGATCTACAGCAGTACTCCATATCAGTACTCACACACCCACTCACTCCTCCATGGAGCCACTCACATACCCACTCACTCACTCGTACAGCCACTCATACAGCCAGTCATTCACTGCTACAGCCAGTCAAATATCCACACACTCACCCATACAGCTACTCACACACCCACTTATTTACCTAAAAAAGTCACTCACACACCCACACACTCACCTGTTCAGCCACTCAACACAGCCACTCACTCACCCATACATATCCCACACGCTCACACACCCACACAACCACTTACATACACATTCACACAGCCATACATGCACTCACACATAAGCATACTCACCCATACAGCCATTAACACAGCACTAACTCTCCAAACCAGCCACTCACACACAACTGACTTAACCAAACACCCACTCAAACAGCCACTCACTCACACATTTAGCCACTTACACACCCAGTCCCTCACTCATGCAACCATTCTGACACCCACTCACTCCTCATACAGTCACCACACACCCACTTACCCACACATAGAACCACTCACACTGCACCTCACAAACCATACAGTCACTGACACACCCACTCACTCACAAATACAGCTACTCACATGGCCACTTATATAGCCACTCATGCAAGGATACATACAGTCACACAACCACTCCCATAATATGTGTTAAAAGTAGGATCACTCAGAAGTAGTGCGCGTAGTATACTAATTTAACTTTTGTAGTTGATTAGTATTTATGTTTAACAGTCATATACTCTTAGAAAATACTTACATTCACTATATGATGTATTGAGTGCAAACAGGAAATGGATGGGAAAGCCCACCCACCTCCTGTCTGCATTGAAACTGAATCACCTTTCCTTTGCAAAAAGTTTTGATACTTGATTTAATTTTTTTAAATGTGTGTCAGGAAACACAAGTAGATTTGCTGTACACAGAATATACATGTCCACAGAAAACGAACAAAGTATATAAAAAAAAATTGTACTGGGTTGTGAGTTCGCTATATGTGTTAGTATCGGTAGGTATGACAAATGTTGCAGTTTAGGGCAAATGTAATTGGGCTGCACCAATCCACACTCACTGGGTTACATTTTACAATGTTCTTGAACGACAAGAAAGCAAGCAGTTAGAATTAGGAAGGGTTTCTGCTTCTATTACACATGTCCTAGCTTCAATGTCATGCTCGTTAGTTTAAATATCTGTCCCTGTCACACTCTTTCTGGTTTAATGCAGGAGCACATAACCTATGTAGCCCTTCCATTCCTTGCCTCATGGAACTTTCTTGCTTTTGTGTGCTTTGAAGCATACAAGTGCTTAAACCATTAGCCCTATTGGATGGAAGAAAATGCTGGCTGGTGGCTTTCTTGCAAACGATTACGACGTAGGAGCCTCTGTTCAATCAAGCTGGCAGCTCGCCTCTGGGATTACTTTCAATCTCAGGTCCTTCTGCCTGTAACCTCTGACCATCTGCTGTTATTCTCTGCCCATCTCTCTACTCTCTGCCCTTCCAGCTCCATCCCTTGAGCATTACTCTCTCATTCTCACTTCTATATTTCTGCACTGTTCTTCTCCTCTACCCGTGTTTGACTTTTTCATTCTCTTTCCTTGCTTCCCTCTCTCTACCGTATTACTGCACTTTCTCATTCTTTTCACTGCGCCCACTCTTGATTCTTGCGTTCTGTATTTTGTTCTACAGTGTCACCTTATATACATGTCTTATACCAGGTAACAGTTGTTATACTTTCATTCTCTGCCCTATTTTAGTGTGTTAGTGTTTATTTTTGGGTGTTTGTTCAGTACCAAAATCTCAAGACAAGGCGTTGCTTTGGCCTGTCAGTCTTGTCCAAAGGTCTGCTTACTTAGTCCTTGTTTAGAACGTGTGTCCTGTGGGCTTGGAGTGCTGCAGTGCCTCAGAAACATGCCACTGAGTATCACTTGAAGGAAGGCTTCATGCTGAAATATCATTGTCTTTAATCGACTTTCTTTAACAATTGTGCAGGCTGTTCTTTATGTTCCCTGGCCTATAGCTGCATGCTATATATACCAAATGGATATTATTTCCTCCTTTCTCTGGACAAAGATTGTTGCTGTTTTTCGTAGAAACCCAAATGTTGTGCAGAGGAGGGCAGATCCGTGAATCCATACCAAGCGGACCACCGTCTTTTATTCTTGATCTCGGAAATTAATGTGGCGACTTCCTAGAGGAGACATTGCTCGAGTTTTACATCAAACCAGGTCCCCTGGAATTATGAGGCAGCGGTTGGCTAAATTATAGAGCAAGATAAAGCTAATTATGCCCCGTAATGCAGCACATTTTGTGATAGTATTACTTCATTATCTTATCCTTTTTTCTCACAGTAAAGCTTTCTGGTCAAGGATTTCACCTTAATCAGTACCAGTTGCTTAACAACCAAATACCGCAATAAGCAACTAAACCATAACTATTCAATGTTTGCCAAGGGACTTCCTCTGTGGCAAAACATCGAAAAAAGATTAGTAACTTTTTATCTTTTTGTGCTATAAACATTTTTCTGTTGTTAAAATATGCAGATTTTGCAGTACATGATGTATTATATTTTTTTTTATTATAAATAAATATTATAAATAGTTATGCAAAAAACGCCACAGCCTCAGAATTGTATAATCCCAGTGGCCCTGTATAAAACTCTGGCACATGGCTGATCTTAAGTTTCATTTAATTATTATGTGCTTTGTATGTCTTCCGTTGGGTGCTGTCGGACGTCTCAACCAGCAGCTTCATCTGCAGGTGGTACCTTCTTACAGTGAAGCAATTATCACCCTTTTTCCACCCGATTCAAAGTCAAAGTCAAAGATATGTTTATTATGATCGTAATCTTTAAACAAGCGTAAAAGGCAATACCATGAGTTTAAAATGTCCACATAAAAGTTAATAAAATCATTAAACGAGTGCTCTAATATTGATTAAAAAAACTCTTACCCACCCTTATACATTTCATATCACACCCATAAAATTTTAATTATGACAAAGCGGAATATATTATCTCTTTTAAAACAGTCTCATTTCCTTACATCAAGTATATATTTCATTGGTTAAGAAGCATAAGATCCTACAGATTACTCCTGTCCTCTTAAGAGGCTCGGTACCGCCTTTATGTATTTACCTAGGGCAATTGCAATATCAATGGTGGGCATTTCATTTAAGAGGATAGCCGCCTGCGCCCTTGATCTTATATCATGTTTTAAAAATACTGGGCGCAGCCATAGTTTCCGCTGTTCTAGTAAGGTTAGGCAGTCAAGAAGAATGTGTACAAGGTCGCCTTTGGAGCTCAGGTTACACCTGCAGCACCCTTTATGATCTAACATTTTTGATTTTAGGTTTTTATTTATTAACCAGGGGTTGATCCCAATCCGCAACCTTAATATCTCCTGCCTATAGCAGCGGTTTGGTAAGATGTCAAGGTAGGGAAACCCGTTCTCATTTGACCAAGAGTTCAACATGAATTCTACTGATTTTTTCTTTACTAAATAGCCCATTTCAATCTTTCTGGAGACTTCCTTTCTGTTCAATTTCAGCTCACTCTTAGTACAGGCTAATTGGTGCGTTTCCTGATTTACCTCCACCTTTAGCATTTTACAGACCTGTATCATTCTTTCTCTACAAGCTTTTGCCCAATTTAGGTCGCTGTTTAGGATTTCTTTCCTGCACCATTGTGCAATTTTTTGACCTTCTGTCTCTTCCAAACGTTTCCAAAGTCTGGGTATTGCAGATTGTATTTGTACCTCCCAAGAAATAGTGCCTATCTCTATTCTTATGGCTTGGACCATAGATGATTGTGGGAGAGATAAAAGGCTTTTGAGGCATTTCCCTTCTATCAGGTCCCAGGCTCCCTTACCGCTCAAATAAAGGATTTCTTCTCCATATAGGACCTGTGAGGGTATCATTGCGTTAAAGACTTTCAAAAGTGGACGGTGCGACAGATCACCGTAGTCCTGATTAAACATTTTTAGACCACAAATAGAGGTATGAGCTTTTGCTTTTTGTGCTTCCAAATGAGTACGCCAATTTAGTGACTTATCAAACCATATTCCTAGGTAATGATATTCTTTTACCGTCTCCAGTTTAAGATCCCCTAGGTACCAATTGAACTTACTTGTCTTTTTCCAAAGCATAAAGTTTTTGTTTTATCTAAGTTTACTGTTAAGGATTTCCTAGCACAGTATACATTAAATGCGTTCAGCTTTCTTTGGAGGCCTATCTCGGTCTGGTCTACTATTACCAGATCGTCTGCATAAAGTAGGCAGGGCACCTTTTTCCGTCCATTCTAGGGCTTGCACTACCTTCTACCTCTAGATAGGCCGGTAGGTCTGACAGAAATATGGAGAATAACTGTGGTGCCAGAACGCAACCCTGTCTTAGGCCATTATCAATGGGTATTTTTTGCGTCAGTGAACCCACGGTATCCCTAATTACTTGAGCCCAGTTTCCTTGATGTAATTCCTTTATTATAGTCAGGAGATCTTTGGGAATTTTTACCTTCATTAGTGTTTCCCATAGGCAGTCCCGATCTACTGAGTCGAAGGCGGCTCGGAAGTCAACGAAACAACAGCATAATTTGCCGTTTTGTTCCGTTGACTTCTTTGCCATTGCCCACAGTGCGAAACCATGGTCTATTGTGGAGTGCCCCTCCCTAAATCCTCCTTGTTCTATAGGTATGATTTGGAACTCCTTAGCCCATGCGTTAAGTTTATTTAGCACAATTTTTGAGAAAACCTTCTCTCCTATATCTAGGAGGTTAATCAGTCTGTAGTTTTGTGGTGCCTCCATGCTCCCTTTCTTATGGATTGGCCGGATTACCGCGCCTTTCCAGTTAGATGGCATTATGCCTTCTGTTAGTATTATATGAAACATCTGGGCGAAAAATGTTGCCCAACACTTTACTTCTGACTTTATTATTATTGCGGAAAGGTTGTCTGGTCCTGCCGCATGAGTTAACTTAAGTTCTCTTATTACATGCTCTACTTGCTTCTCATTAAACTCAGATTTTAGGTCTTCAGATATTTCCTGCCATTTTTGGGGCTCTACATGGTTTCGGGGAGTTCGTACCCGTACAATTCCTCCTTTATATACTCCTCCCAGGCTGCCTCACTGACCACACACTTCATTTCTCCGTCTGTCGGACCAGAGGCTGCCTTTACCATTTTCCAGAATTGTCTTAAGTTTTTTTCCTCAATTGCTTCTAGCAGGTTCAGCCAGCATTTTTCTTTATATGACCTTTTTGCATTGTTTACCATTTTTTTAAAATCTGCTTTCAGCTTGTTTATACGTTTCTGTCTCTCAAGGGTGAAGTTCATTTTTTGCCTTCTTTGTGCTGCTCGTATCTCCCTTTTTTTAGATTGGCACTCGACAGAGAACCATTTCACTCGGCTAACCGGGGGTTTAGGGCTATTCTTTTTGTCCTTTTTTAATTCTATTCATAGACACTGAACTACTTGGTCTATCTTCTCTATGTACCATTCCAGGTTTTTACTCTCTAAATTTCCTAGTTCCACCTTAGTTTGCATAGCTATAAATTTTTCCTGGTATTCCTCCGTAAGTTGTGTCGTTACCCGTTTAGGGTACTCGACATCCTGTGGGATCACATTGCCTCTAAGCATCTCACTTCCCCCAGATATCCTTAAGAACAGAGAATTATGGTCACTAAGTTCTTTTTGTTCTATTTTGCAGTCCCGTACTAAATGGAGGTTCCAGGCTGGCATAAACATATAGTCAATTGGGCAATTCTGTAGGCCTATTTTAAAGGTCTTCCCTGCTGGGCAGTCTGTCTTCATTCTACCATTCAGACATTGGAGACCCCTACCTCCTAGGAAATGTATTAGTTCTGTTTCCTGTTTTGAGGGCTCACCTGCTGGAAAACTAGCATGGTTTATTCCATACGCTTCTAACAGTTCTCTATTCCAGCGGTCGGCCTTCTTTGGATTTAATTTATGATTAAAGTCTCCCATAATTATCAGTATATCTGAAGCATACTTTTCTAAAAGAAGGTCCACATCCTCTGTAAAATGTCCCATCTCCCTCTCATACTCTACTGTGTTATCCCACTGCATATATACATTCATCACAGTCAACATTTTGTATTTCATTTCCAGGGTCAACAGTTCTAGTCTACAAGCCAGTATCCATTTACATTTCATTTTTAACGATGTTACTTCTCTCAATACTTTTGTTGAGACTAGTGTCATTAACCCCCCCCGAGATGGACGGCCAAATCTTTTTCTCGTGGCCGGGCGATTCAATTGTAGATAGCCCTCGATGATTGGGGTTTCGTCGCATGTCCAAGTCTCTTGTAGGCAGGCAATTTCCACTTTATTTACTACTTCTTTAATATATTCTTGCTTTAGCTCATTGCCTAAGCCATTTATATTCCATGTTAGGAGACTTAGACATTGCGACACCCCCCATCCTATTCTACCTCACTTAGGCCTCCCTCTTCTACCCCTTCCTCCGTATAGTTCTCGTTTAGGTCTCCCACATAACTGCTACTTAGAGACCAGTTGTCCCATGAGGCATCGTTTCCTGCATTGTTTATCACTATATTCATGCAGCTCCGGTTTTCTACATTATCTCTACATAACTTTACTTGTCTCCTCCCCAGACCTGCATGGTATTTTAGAAAGGTACTGCCTGAGAGGCCTTTCACTTCCCTCTCTGGTATTACCCTTATTCCCATTTGGTTTATCTCGCTGGTGGCTTTTAAGATTGCCATTTTTACCAGGTCTGAGTGTAGTGACACTTTAGTTATTTCTTTGCCATTTTTATTTTCTTCAAAGCCAACTTGCCTTAGATCCCTTGTACTGATCCCACTCAGGCTGCTGCATTTGGCAAAGGCGGTCAGAATCTGTGCCCTATTTAAGGGGTTCGTATTTCTAACCGTCTTTCCCCTTTTCATCGCTTGTAATTGTTCCAAGTATACCCACTTGTTATTATCCACCTCTAATATTTTCTTGGGAGTTTCATATTTTTGCTGTCTGCTCTTTATTCTCCCTGGTGGTGGTCCATGACTTTCCACTTCTGCTAGATCTCGAGAGTGTGGACTAACAGCTCTTAGGCCACTTTTGGGTTGTCCTGGAACTATCCTTGCTTTCTGCTTGACAGTATAAGTTGTTGTAGGTTTATCCTTCAACTCCTTACTTCTCCCATTTTTCCTAAGTACTAGCGGGGTCGTTGTTGTTTTTGGACACCGATTGCGGGGGTCCAATAGGTACATAGGTTGGGGCGGATGCATTTAAGCCAGGCTGTGGTTCCCCCTCTAGTTTCTTCCCTTGTCTCTTTGTCGAATGGTACAGGGCCCGCTTCTTACCATCCCTATTTCTAGTGGGAGCTACTGCATACAACCCTCGCCTTTTTATCAGCATTGGGCGTCTAGAAATATATACATTATCTGATGCCTCTACCGCTTCATTTACTATACTTTGTTCTATCGGTTGGGGTATGACTTCTAAATTTGCCACGACTGCATCTGCGGGGTCATTCTCTACACTTTCTTCTATAGGCTGGGGGGGTGACTATCATATTTGGCATTTGGCTCTTGATCCCCACTAGTTCCTCTCCAATCTTTTTTAAGAGCAGTTTCTGTGCTTTCAACACTCCATTATTTGATAATGTTACTTCTAAAATTCCTTGAAGTGTCTTCTGTAACATCAATATTAGTTCCATCAAGGAAGATGTGGGAGTTACAGAAAGGACCGAATCTTGTGGTTTGTTTATTTCTGGGTTTGCTTGATTTCCCGTTCTTACAATGTCCTGCTCTGAATGTTTTTTTCGGACATTTACTTCCTGCAGGGGTTGATCTCTCGCGTCTCCCCAGACAAAGCTCGGGCTCTGAGTTTCATTTCCCCTTTGCCTTTCATTTTCAGTGGATTGTAGCGAGAACATTTTTGGAGATGATGAGAGCCGAGGCGCTGCTATTTGAAGATTTTGGCTCAGAAGGGTAAGGTTTATTAGTATTGGGTCCTCCCCTCCTTCCTCTATATCTATAGATTGTTCATCGGGAAGTTCTCCCAGTTCTTTCCTTATTTGGTTCTCTTCCTCTACCCCCGCCTCTTCTCTGTCCTCCACGCCATTTTGTTCCTCGTCTTCTACCTGTTCCAAGTTTATTACTGGCTCTATAGATTTGTAGTGTTTCCCTACAAAGTCCTTTATAGAATTGGAGGCTGCCAGGTTATCTTTCCATTTAGTGGTTGTTATAGTGCAATCCCTTTTGGCTTGCGGTACATTTTTAGTTGCCTTTTTAACTTTTCTTTTCTTACGTCGCCCCTTGCTGTTGTCCATAGCAGAGGCCTGGCTTTCCTGGGTCTCTTCCAGTGTTATTGAGCCCTCCATTACTTTACTCTTCCCTAAGCTATCGTCTTTGCGCACTTTTTGCCCTTTTTTGGGGGCCATCACATAGGGTTGTAATGCCTTTAGCTGCGATGCTGCTATAAATGATTTCACAGTTCTGTTCAGGAATGACTCATAGGTATACACTAGTTCTTTCACTTACCTCTGTTGTGCCTTGTGTCTGCCAGCCTGCCTTGCCGCTCTTGTTGTCCTCTCCGGGGTATCTCTCCTACTATTGCACCTTCTCTCCTAGGCTCCTTGCACCTCAGGTGCCTTAGGTACTAACTGGGTGCAGTCACGCTATCCGAGGTCCAAGCGTAGCGCTATCCGAGGTCCGGGCTGTGCCCCCCCCCTCCAGCGCTGCTGCACCACTGACTGGCGTGCCTCTGGTATGTCCTGATGATGCCGGGGGCTCCTGTCGGTGTCCGTGTAGCGCTCCCACTACTTTTTCTTTCGCAGGGCTGAAGAGTGGGGGGGAGGCTGAGAAATGACTCGAGGGGGTGTTTTAGACCCACAGTGTCCGCGTCTCCGAGCTTGTTTGCCCCCCCCGTGTCCCACACGCTTCCTCACAACGTTAGGTCTCCCGGCGGCCGGTTTCCTGCTGACCGGCATCCAGTGTTCCTGCTCCGTGCTGCTCCGTGCGTTCGCGTTGATCCGACTCCGACTCGATTGCTCAGGCTGCGTCTCTGGAAAGGCAAGGCTAGGCGTGGCTAAGCTGCAACAGAGCGCACCCGTCAATCCACCCGATTCAGCTACCTCTCCTCCCCAGGTAGCCTTGGTATATTCGGTGCAAACTAAACTAGGACATTTCCACCAGCAAGTGACTTATCAAAGTCTTTCCCATATTGCATTTAGCAGTTTATGGTCGTCTTAATGGGGGGGCCATATTTGCTAGTACGCTCTCTTATACCTACAGGTGGGTCACTTCCACATGATGTTTTGAGGCTTTGTGTCCATATCCAACCGAAAGGTTGCACTTTTTGAAAAGAACTAAGGGCTTTTTAATTAGATGTGTCCTTTATGATATAACTACCGTCAAATTAACTTAGTTAATGCCTTACTCGTTTTTTGAGGCTTGCATGCCTCTATAGATTATATTTTGCTGAAATAATAGTCTGATGGCCTTCTCCACTTTATTTTATTGGAATCATTGCTCCTTGGAAATGCTGATTTGCTGGTGTAACGGCGTAGTCTGGTATTGAATGTAAGAGCTGCCGGTGCTTGCATATATTTTCATTTAAAGTCACAGTTCTTTCCAACCATTCCTTAAGCCCCCTACCCTCCCAAACGTCTATGATCTGGCTGGGTACTTGAAGTAATTCATACTGTATTTTTAAGGGAGTACACCACCATGCCTACTTTTTGGAGAATTGTCTGGTTGGTGGCATTGTGTGGTACTTTGGTGTTACATCTCCTTTTATCTGCTCACAAGGATAAAGGCTACTAACTTTTTCTTCCAACGCCCACGTTTGATACCCACACAGTGTCCCATGTTTGAGCCATCTTTCTCACTCAGTGCGTGCATAGTATGATTGATGTAGTGAGTGGATGGCATATTTAATAGGGTGAATGTTTTGTTTAGTGTCTCCAGATTAGCAGACAAATCACCCCACTCCCTCCATTGGTGCACCCACGCATTGTCCTTCCATAATTATCTATATCTGTCCGTTCATTTAACCACCCACTGCCCTTCCAACACCCAGCTCTGTCCGGCCATCGATTCCGATGGAGGTGTATAATATGCAAATATAAATGTGTAGCTAATGGGGATTCAGGATAAGTGACATGCATGCACTAGCACTACAACCTTTTCAGGCTTTCACAACAGCATATTCTGATGTTGCTGTGTGCTGAAGTCAGAGCATATCTTGACAACTGCGTATCTTGACATCAGTATATTTTAACATCAGCCTATCTTGACATTGAGCATACCTTAATGTTGGTGTATTTTGATGTCAGCATAACTTGACATCAGTATATATTTGTATCTACACATCCTAATACGGGCTATCTACTATGTGCAGCTCTCACCCCTTCTATCCACCACACCACATAATTCTACCACACACATTTCCACAATTAACACTTCCAATCCAAACCACATAATTCCATTCCACACTATATAAAACCACTCCACTCCAAACCAAAACACATAGGTAAAATACATTATCATTTACAATGCCAATAGCTCTAACTCTCACAAATGTGAGACCTATTGGCATGACCAGAGCTTGTTTCAATTTGTTATGGTGCCTGGTATAGAAAAAACAACATTGTAAGCACTGAAGCATGGCAGTCTAGAGAAATGGTAACATGGTAATATAGTGAATTTATAATGAAAACAATCTAGATTATATTAAGAAATTGAGACCTGGGTTGTGTGCATTCATTTAAATATACTAATCCTCCAGCAGCGATCTGTAGAAAAAATAATGCTAATATTGAAACTATGTTCTGATTAAGAAATTTCGGGGGGTTTAAATTCATACTTCCATTATTTTGTGTCCCCACCCATTTAGCAAAACTAAAAAAAAGACACAAGCAAAAATTGATTGAATGTAAAAATAATTGCAGCAAACATGAAATTAGAGTTTAAAGACTCCTCATAGGAAAAAAGAAATTAAGAATACACTTTCATCTGTAAATTATTGGACAAATCAGACATAAAGTCCTTTGCAAAGGCACCCATAATGTGGAGGACAAAAGCAGTGTGCTGGTTTGCACTACTCTGCAGAAAGAAGGAAGGAAATAGAAATAGGACACACCAGACCTTACATGTGTAATATAAAATCAATCACATTTTACATGTCATCACTACCCATATGCATTAATAACCATTTTAACTCAACTCAACTCTTTCACAGTAATTATACAAAGAAACCAATATTCTTAGAAATAATGTCAGTAGAATAGCACTTGGAGGGAAATATTTTCTTTTCTAATATCTAGATTTTTGTGACACTGAAATATTTCAAAGCCTTCAACCTATCTGAAAGGAAGCACATTTCATGTTTAATAGGCTTAAAATAAAAAACTGATAATAGGTTAAGGAGTTGACCCATCCACAGATTTTAAAACCATCCGTTCATCTTTTCTTGAATACAGTAGGTTTTGATTTCACAATTCCTCTTACCAAATGAGCTCCAAATAAATTAAAGTTGCGTCTTGTATTATCCAGCAAACCAACTTGTATATCATGAGTGATACAACTGCCCTATTTGGGAAATGTTCAGGTGAATGCATTGACTAGATCAATTGAGTGAATGACAATGTTAAAAAACTGAGACTTTACATAGTTTTCATTGATGCACCACTGGGTAAGGCACATGGTAAGTATGAGAGTCCCACAAGCATTCCAGAAAATGACACAGCGGTAGCCCTTGAGGAGCAGTTCTTGACCTTATTGTCTTAAAGGTATATTGGAGCTTTGCTTTGGAAGACTCCAAGGTGAGAGGAATAAGAGGACAGACATGCCTGGCCACCACAAAGACCTATAGGTGTGTTTGAGCACTTAGAACTCCCTTATCTTTACCATAGGTTGGTGCTGGCCACATCATGGTGGTCTCATTTGTGACCTGTGGGGATAGCAACATGGCGTAGAAATCCCTGCAGTCTACATATAACTATGATCTCTGAGCAAGGGAATGGGAGGAGAACACCCTCACTTTAGACATGAAGAACAACATTGTCAACCAAAAGTATTGTTCTTGATCCAAGTGTAGGGGAACACCCAGTGGAGCGTGCAAGAAGGAACACCTAGGAGACTAGCCTGTGCTGTACATGCTCACTGTATCTAGAACAGCATCTCTCCAGCAATTTGGAAAAAAGCTGGTGACAACTCTTCAAGGAGCACTACCCTCACCTGACAATCTACTGTTGGCCTTTCCTCAAAACAAAAAAATTGTATCTCTGTTCAAGGGCAATGACCCCTGTCAAATTCTTCATTAGTCTTGAGCTTGGTTTGCACTCTACAAGTGAGCGGGTAGCCTTGCAATCCCAGCATTAAAAGAACATAGTCAATCCAGGTGATTGATTCAACTAACCTAGTCCTTATTATGTGTAGGTCGAAATGTGGCACATATGACTGAGATCCTTGCATGAGCGCTGTATGCCAACAGACAGGATCCGGAAGTTGTTCATGGAAATAATCCCTAAAAAGGTCCCCTCAAGAGTTCACAACCATATGAGAGTACTGTCCCACCCAAATGACTGGAATTCACCATGAAGGACATTGAAACAAGTGTTTGCCCCTATTGGAAGAGAATTGTAGGATTATGCAGATCGTAGACTGCCTAACTTCCAGCTGTGGTTACAATGTTTTGCTGTGGTTCAATAGGGATCATTCACACACCCGCACTTAGGTCCTGATTACGATGCGGGCTGGAATGGCTCCGACCGTCGGTCGGAGCCCACCAGCCACATCGTAATGAGCTTGTCAGATTCCTTTCAGATCGAGCAATTTCGATGGGCTTGGTCAAAAGGGAATCTGAATAGGTTTTCCAAATTGCTTTTGGTGGGCTCAGAGAACCTGCCGGCCATTCAGAAGACCTGCAGTACTCCCGCAGCCGTCTCTTTCCGGCTGAGGGATTACTATGGCAACTTCCCCTTGCTTTTCTGTGCTGGACATTCCGACACAGAAAGGCATTGGGAATCTGTCTTTGGGGGCACCCACAGGGCCCATATAGGTGCAAAGCCACCAAATGGTGACCTAGGGGGCACCTATGGTGCCCCCCGTTAATTCCTGCACCTCTGCTCCTTAGAATGAGAGTATGCATTTTGTTTGGGATGCATGCTCCCATTGTAAAGTATAGGACTGCGACCGAACAGACTTTGGTCGCATCTTAATTCTTGGTCTGGAATCGATGACAGGAGGTTCGTTTGGTTCCAGTTCAAAACCGATGTCGGACGGTCTTAGGTCGGTCCACCATCAGAATCTGGGCCTTAGTCTGACCAGCGCACACCTGATCATGACATTAGATTTCACTACTCTCTTTCATCTTTTGGAACAGGGAACTTAGGGCCCTATTGCAATGGCGGTGGGACCACCACCGTCAAGCCATCGGATGGTCTACAATCCTTACAATGGTGGCTGTGCCTGCTCAGGCACCGCTGTAGGGATTACAATGTCTCTTCCCTCCCACCTTTCATGGCGGTTAACCTACCATGACAAGGCAGCCAGAAAGTGATTTGGGGGCCCTTAGCAGTTCCCCCTTACCATCTGGGCCTCTACTATGGGTCCTGGTGGGTACCAATGGTGCCCCACTACATACCCAGTGTTTCAAAAAAAGGCAAGGAGACCCAGTAAGGTAAAAAAGGACCGTGGATTGACAGTATTTTATAGGAACAGTGGTCCTTGGTAAGAAACTAATGTAAATAACCAGTCAGTATAGATTAGAATCAATGCTATATTACTACTGTCCAACCGGACAGTTAGATTTAATGTATTGTGAAATTAGAGATCAAACAAGAACCAACAAAGTGGGACACAGTCCTGCGTCCTACACATTTACAAAACATTTACAAAACATATACAATAAACAAAACATTCAAACAGGGCAAGAAGGCTTGTTTGTAATGCAAACCATTGGACAAGCAATATGAAAAACGACAACCGTTACACTGAATTATCAATTAAGATAGTGTGCACAGTATTCTAACAAGTCAACGACATTTCGATCCTTTACAACAATATTGGGATCATCTTCAGGACAATTTTATACAAGCCTGAAGAGCATGGCTCCAGCAAAACAATATAAAAGAATGGGAAAAAAAGGGGGAGAAAGGAAAACAAAAACGATAGAGATTTAGAATTTGGTAGTAAGAAGACAATCCTTAAGCATCATAACACTCACAGCAACATGAATTGGAACTTCAAACTGAGGTTATGCACACTGAGAAGGTGTGAAGGTGCTCACTAAGGTTTAATAAAATGTACGCGATAGGAGTCAAAAACGGAGAGCATTCATGTACACAATGCAACTGGGAATTCAATAAAATTAAACAAGAGTGTGAGGTTTGAACATGTCAATTTAGCATGGTGGAAGTCCACTGCTCCGGAGCAGATGCAAACTGAGAGTGTGCACTCATGCATGGGACTCATCGACTGTTTAAGTGGCACGACGTATCGGAAATCCGGGACATGGAAAGGACACAGAAAGGGAGCCTAAAGGATGAAACAGGGCTTGCAAAATTAGTATGGGCTAAAGGGATGGGTCGGCTAGAAGCGCCAAAAAGTGGAAGAGACGCGTACCTCAGTAACACGCAATTGGACAATGCTAATGGGATGTGTGTGGAAGACAGTACTTGCTGCCGAAAGGTGGCACGGAGTCAAGAAATGGTGCGATGGCGTGACCCACAGTGGGCAGTTCAGACGTTCGAGGAAGGAGGTCTATAGGAAGAAGGGTAAAACATAAGTGTGGCAAGGAAAAGAGCCGCGTTTGAGCATGCCGCGTAGAGCCTAGTGGGTCGCTTACCTGGAGAGGATGTATGTATGTGAGGGCAATACACGGTGGCATGATACGTGGATAGTTAAAGTTCTGCAGAAAAGGAATACAATTAGCAATGGGGCGGAAGGGAGACCACTGACGAGAAGAGCGGGTGGGACCCAATCAGGCACTTACCTCAGTGTGTTGATAAGGGAATGGACCATCTGCAGTGCCGTGGTCGATCTGACCTGTGGAGGATCGAGAAGGGTGTTGTAATTAGCTTGTATGCTTGTCACGCGCTACTGCCAGCGCGTGACAGTACATGCCTTTACTCTCCTTCGCGAGAGCATCCTTGTGAACACCCCCCTCCCATTGGCTATCCCAACATTCCAATGCTGCCTCTCCTCTGCCCCTGTTCCCACTGTCCTCATTTTCTCCTGAGCGTAACTGAAGCATACTCCCTGTGGGGCTGTATTAAATAAATACTTAGAACCAGATTACCGCGTACCTTCATTACTACAAGTGGCGACGAGCGGAGTTCTCTTCCACAGCCCCACTGCAGTGTACTCCTTGGCTCAATCACCTCTGAGGGCTTACAACGCCGGCTGCTGCTCAGTGCTCCTGGCCGTGGGTCCTGTGAAGTTCCCTTTGTAAGCAGATTCACCTTGTCCTGCGCATTCCTGTTCCCCGAGCGGCTGGGTACTCAGCTGGGGCTTCAATGAATGCAATGAGATCGGCGCTATTCTCATCACCTGCTTCACGGTGAGACTTGCAGTTTGTTATTTCGTGGAGAGTCCCTGGTGTGCTCTGCTCTCCACCTGCTGTTTACGGAGAGTGCTGATTGCCTAACAGCTGCTGCCTTCAGCTGATTTCACGCTCCTGACATTCCTGTCAGAGACTCTCCCCCTCCTACTGGCATCAAAGAAAAACAATCTCCTCACATTAGCGTGTGACGTCACCTGACGCACACGCTCAGCGCCATCTTGCCAAGAGGAATTCTATTGACAAAAAGAGTTGTGCTGCGTGGTGTGTTCCAGCTCGTGCAGCCGAGCGTTAAGGGGAATCACCTGCTAATTAAAAGTAAACACGCAACCAAGTGTGAAGGAAACCGGGCTTGGTGACCTTAAAATAAACAAACACTACTTGTGTCTAATTAGAAACCCTGCTGTGCTAAAGGGCCGATTAGGATCGCGGTGAATCCGCATCCTTCGGGCCGGCGGAAGCCAACGCCGGCCCGCAGGATGCGGATTCACCGCTGCGGAGGCTCCAAAGACCCACCGCCAGATTAGGATGGCTGGTGGGTCAGGAAGACCGTCCGCCGCTTTACCGCCGCGGTCACATTCCGACCGCGGCGGAAAAGCTCTGATATGGTGGCGGTGTCTATCAGACACCGCCAGCCATATTAAGATGGGGCAGAAGACATGCTTTTCCGCGGCGGCTTTTCCGCTGTGGAAAAGCATGTGGTCTTTCGTTTTTGGGGGCTCGTTGCGAGCTCCCAGGGTGTTGGAGGGTGGGGGGTGCACATGGGGGTACCTATGGTACCCCCTGCGTATGCATGCACAAAGCGGCAGGCACCGCGCGGTCCCTGCCGCTTTGTGCATGCATATGCAAAGCATGCACTTTTAACCTTGCGGCGGACGCTGCTTCAAGCAGCTCCCGCCGCAATGTTAAACATAGGGTATGTGACCGCCAGGGTGGCGTTCACATCCTAATCTGCATGGAGGGAACGCCGCAGCCCCTGCGGACGTTCCTTCCACCTTGTGGGTGGCGGACGGCCTAATAGGCCCCTAAGTACGCACTTCAAGACTCAGCCCGAGAGTGAAGCACTCTCACACTCTAAAATGTACATTATCTGAAGTGGCTGCCTGTGTGACTCATCCTCATAGACTGTTGAGTGCTCCTTAAACAAAGAAAACCTTGGAAGTCAAGCGTGAGGAAATCAGTTCAAAGCACATTTCTCAACAAGGCAGTTTCAATAGAAATACAGCTGTGTGTCAAGCAATAAGTTATAAATCAAAATGTGTGTCAAATATTAGTCATTTTTTTACAATAAGGAATTAACACCTGCAGTTAAGCTGAAGTTATTAATGAAGCTGTGCACTGTAGTAATGCAATCTGCTCACTGATGATTATCATGGTTAGTTCATTTACAATTCTACAGTGTGATTCTTCTCTCCAGTGACACACCCAGTTTCAACAATTTTTACCGAAGTGAAGCATCATAATTCTAAGTGTGTTTTTTCACCCACAGCATTGTAAGCACTTCCAGATTTAAAATCAGTTTGTCTGTGTTTTTTTGTCTTCACTTCAAGATTCCTGTGTTCCCTCTTTTACAACAGGCACTTTAATCAGCAACCACATTCAACTTACGAATCTACATTTCACACAATGTGCGCTTTACGTTCATTGAATCTATCACAACCCCAAGCTTTCCTTCCACTCAAAGGCGAACCATGCATGCCATGGAAGGAGTGGAAAGAATATTTCTGCAACTACATAGAAACGGTGGAAGATGAGGATTTCACTCCTGTGAAGAAGAAGAAAGTTCTATTGTATTGTTTGGGTCCAGGTGGTGTAAAAACGTACAATAGGATTGAAAAGAAAGTAAGGGAGGGTGATGATGTATTTCAGCATGCCTTGGATGACTTGGATGCACATTTCTCACCCATAGTTTGTGTTGCTGTCGACCGCTATACATTTTCAAGGAGGAAACAGGGCAAAGAGGAGAGCATTGATGAATATGTTTCCGCCTTGAAAAACGTAGCCTTAACATGCAAATTCGGGCAATTAGAAGAAGAATTCATACGTGACCAAATAATTATGCATGCTAGCAACCCCAACATCCAAGACAAACTGTGGGTAAATGGCGAATTTCCTCTGAAAGAAGTGGTTGTCTTAGTGAAAAAAGCAGAACTGACTGGCAGATGTGCAGAAATGGTTCTTGATTAACCAAATGTAGTGAAGGTTGTCAGTAAATCCAATGCTAACAAATGGAGATCCAAGGAAAGTTCCCGACAGAATACCAATGATTTTCACAAGAAAAGTGAAGCCAACAAGAAGAAATTTGAACAGGTCAAAAAGCACAGTGTAGATGCCGTAGATGTGGGTCTTCCTCCCATTTTGCAGATTTCAAAAAGTGCCCGGGCAAATCTCAGAGGTGCACGTCTTGTGGATTAATAGGGCATTTCGGCAAAGTATGCAACAGAAAATCCTTGCGACGGAGCAAACCTGTAAAACACATTCAAGAAGAAGAAGCCTCCAAATCGGAAGACTCGGACAGTTTTAAATCTGATGACATCAATTACGTATTCTCCATTGAATGTGACATTCTGGAACTAGCTCTAACCAAACTCAAAAAACCCATGTGCGAGATAAGATTAGGTTTGGTGCCTTTGAACATAATGGCCAACTCTGGCTCTCCGTTCACCATTGTCAACGAAAGTGTATGGAAGATGCAATTTGTGGATAAAATTGGAGCTTCGCTTGAGAAGTCCAATGTATTTGCTAGGAGTTACACAGGTGATAACATAGAATTTTTAGGAACTCGCAAACTAGAATTCGAATTCAGGAACAGGACAGTGCACTGCAAACTTTTTGTGGCTAAAAGAGGTCCTTCTGTCCTGGGTTGGTGTGATCAGGCTGAACTAGGGATCATCCTCAATCCCAATAGCGATGACCCTGTTATGTCCATTGATGACACATGCAAAAGTTCTCTTCATAAAGACTACCCTGAAGTCTTCTCTGGAAAAGTTGGCTTTCTCAACAGTTTCCAACATAAAATAAAGCTTAAAGACTCTGCTAAGCTTTGCATCCACAAAGTTAGACATCTACCGATTTCTGTCAGAAACGATATACAAATTGAACTTAACAGACTGATCAACGAAGGCATTATTGAAAAGGTAGAATCTGCAGAGTAGGTTTCTCCCTTGGTGGTTGTAAAACGCCCCAACGGAAAAATTAGACTCTGTATTGATCTCAGAGACTTAAATAAAAATATAATTGTTGAGCAGTACCCTTTGCCTCGTATTTGTGAACTGTTTAATGCCACTAAAGACATGCATGTATTTTCAATAATTGGCTTAAAATCAACGTACCACCAGGTGCCTTTACACAAAGATAGCAGAAAGTACACCACTTTCATTACCCCATTCGGCTGTTATCGCTTCACGAGAGTACCATTTGGACTTGTCTCAGCCGCAGCACTTTTCCAAAGAGTTATGTCATCCATCTTTGAGGGAATTGCTGGTGATGGAGCGAGATAGAAAACAAAATTTTGTTTAAACTCGCAAAGTCACATTTCCATAACATGAATAATAATATTAATGATTTGTGATGTATCGTGTTAATACAACCTAGATTAAACTTTACACATGGGGGGACTAACATGTGTGCTCATAAACGTGCATAAATGTTGCATCTTTTTGTTCGTGTAAAATAATAAAAATAATTTGTTGTTTTCGTTTTTGTCATTATTAACTGCAGCAAACTTAAAAGAAGCATGTGCTTATTTTGCTTTCCCTTGTCTATGTGATGTCATTTCTACTATTCTAGGTGCATATAAGTTTCATGGATTCATGAAGACTGGTAAATATAAACGCTGCTTTATTTGTTTGCATTTTGCTAGGTAACATTAGACTAATTGGGAGGGTTAATTAATTAGTAAACCTAGGGTGGATACAGAATCAACATTATTTCTTACATTAATACTTTTCTTGTGTTTGTTTATTACTAGAAAGCATAAGTTGCCTGCTTTTGGGCCTAGTTTGCTCGAGTTTACTAAAGCTGAATTTTACTTCTGCACAAGTCACAAGATGCCCATTCTGAAAAAAGTGTTCGTCAAAGCTGCATTCACTAAGCAAATCTGACATGCTGTCACCATTTTGTTGGACGTGGCCAAGGTCGGAAGTCAGTGATAAAGGACAATTTTGTCAGCTCTAACTTGGCACCCGCGGAAATGAAATGAACACTGTGAGAACATTAATTTACAATTGTTGCAAACCAAGGAAGCTCCTGGTTGCATTCGGAAAAGACAATGGTCTTTAAGAAACGTGACCTAATGGAACTTTTGAAATGTGGGTGACATGTCACTTGTCACTCTCAACCAATGGGACTTCGTGGATTTTTGAAAACTTTCCTTCGCTTAGTTTAGCTAGCATAGAAAGGTATAAAAAGTCATGCCCTTAGGGATGGGCCGGCTGCTGCTTTCTGACTTTCCGATGAGGGTGAAGTGCTGCTGGACTTTGCGTGGAGCACGTAAGAATCCTCAAAGAACTTTACTTTATTTTCCATTTATTTAGCTTAGCTAGGGACTTAGACTTTAGAAATGCTAAACTATAAAAACCTTACTTAAACTTTGAATTTCTTACTTAAACTGTATTTTTCTCATGAAGCTTTTCTATTATGCTTACTTTAATGCTAATAAAATTACAATTATAAAATTATATTCTGAAATACCATAATTTAGTAAATAAAATCTTACTTTTGACAAACAAGCTGGTCTTGGTTATTCAGAAGTGCAGGTTACTATTAGCTAGATCCCATCGCCAATGGTGGTCGTTTAAATGGTTAGAATTTATTCTAATGACAATATTTCTCATGCAGATGTATAAATTTGTATATAGTTTGTAAATAATATGTATATAGATTTAATCTGACCACCTGATTCAGTAGGCCCAAATATGTCATGTTTATAAATGGGTCCATAAGTTAGTGTAGAATTTTGTTTATAGGTTATGAAGTTGGGTAGCGTTGTTTATGATATATTTTCTATAGGCCGCTGGATCAATTCTCTGGTAGCAGAAATTGATGGTTGCTAAGGGTAACCAAGGTAATATGTTGGTTGCTAAGGGTTACTAAAGTGTTATGGTATGGAAATAGGATCGATGTTTTAACACATGTCGAGTTTGTTTTTCGTGCTATCTGTAAGCTATACCGGTATAGATTGTGTGACGAGAAATTAGTCACGCAAGTCATCTGTTCTGTTTGCAGTGATATCGCCGAGTATCACAAGTGGTATCGCCGTGTACCATAGTGTTGTCGCCGTGCAGCACAGTGTTAGGGCTAGGTGTGAATCTTGTAAAGTGAGGGTTTTCTAAGAAATTAGAGCAGCATGAGAATAGGGACAAAGCGCCTTCCATAAAACTCACTGTGATAAGAGTATTAGTTATATCCGAGCTTGAGTGAAGGGTAGAGTAGCGTCGGTGCATGATTATCTATAAACAGGTTAGAGTCCTGTACGGATACATGTTTTATATCTAAAAACAGGTGAGAGTCCTGTACGGATAACGTCGTTATTTTGCTAACGGTGCATGATTTCTATAAACAGGTGAGAGTCCTGTACGGATTTCATGTGTGTTTGAATTAGGGAATTTTCCGTGTGAAAGTGCGAGTTTGATTTGTAATTTATGTTCAAGTGGAACTCTTAGAACTGTCACTTCGCGGTGCGTTCAGAGGAAAACGAGTTCATAATTTTACGTGTTAGAAGGGTGGGGTAAGAGTTACTCTACTGACAATTGAAAATTATCCTTAGTGTGAATAGCGCCGACTATTCCGAAGTGTGGATACTTGAATGTATGTAAACTATCCTAAATAGTGAAACAAACAGATGAGTCCTTATTGTCATTGTTTAAGAATTAATTTACACTGAAAAGTGCCCTTAAAATGGCGCTGTGAAAAGATTTTGTGAAGGAGGGGTAAGCGCTAGGAGTGAGAAGCGAGAAACCGCAGCTGCTGTGTACGTCACAGAGCCGCGCTGGGATTGGGTGACCTACGTCACAAGCTATATTCTGATTGGCTCTTGAGTCTCTGACGACCTGTAAGCTGATTGGTCCTTCAGAAAAACTCCAATTTTATTCGTTGAGCAGGAAAGTGACGTAGCTCAACTGTCATTGGCTTGTTGGTGTGTTTCGCGCACGGATTGGTTGCTTTGCGGAACATCCCGGAAATATTTTACGAACGATTTTACGAATTAAATTTAACTTTTAAAAATGAGTTATCATTTTAAACATGTTGAGAAAAAGCCAACATTATTTCAGAAGTTTAAAAATTTATTTTCACCTGACAAGAAAATCGAAACGCGAGGTGGTAAATTACTTCATAAGTATAAAACACCTGCAGCGTACATGGAAGGTGAATATGGATATCATACTGTTTTATGGTTTGATAGCTGGAAACGCTATACAAAGAACGACGGTGTTTTAACTTGGCCTGATGATGGTTCATTTAATGTAAAAGTCTTGAGAAAATTACGAGAGAAAATGAATGCTCTTATTCCAAAACCGAGACCAACTCAATTTGAAGCTTTAGTTGAGTGGGAAGATGAGATGTATCAGTTACAAAGAGAAGCCAGTGGAATTAAAAGACCTACTAAAACTCCAGCTTGGAGAAGAGATACTCATGAAGACAGGTTGCGAATGTGGAGGCAGGGAAACATGAGTGAAGGATTGTATTTAATTCAGGAAATGGTTATGGGTACTCCTGCTGGGAAATCTATAGAAAGCGAATCTGAAGATGCAGTTATGGAAGAAATATACACTACAGCTAGAAAGAATCAACCTTTGAGACCTCCTAGATCATGGTCTACTCCGGTGGTTTCTACTGAAACTACACCGAGTGCACCTCCAATAAATGAAACTCCAAAACTTTATCCAAATAATTGTGAAATTATTGAAACTCCAAGAAGACCAGAATTTGATAATGCTCGAAATGAAGGTAGACATTTTACAATGACTCCAAGAGCAAGGGAAGCTCCAAAAGACTATGCAAGAGAAACAAGAAACGTTGAGGCTGTTGATTCTGCTGAATATTTTAAATCTAAAGAAGAATTAATTAGACGAATGACAAAAGGCATGGAAGCTGTGACAGTTCCAGTAACGATTGGTCCTGTTCAGCCTGTATTTGACCAAAGAGAATCAAACAAAACAGGGTTAACTATTCCTTTAAATGCAGAAATTCAAAAGGCTACTGAAAAATTTTACTCAGACATATTCGAAATAAACTCTTCGAGATCGAGAATGCCAGATTTAACCTTTAATGAGGATTTATCTCCAAAAACACCAATGGGTGCTATTTCAGATGTAGGGAGTCCTGAAGTTAGGATGACTACTCCGAAACTTGATGTGGCTAAATTAAAAGCAAATATCGAAGAATTAATAATTGGAACAATTGGTCCAGATAGTTTGAATTATTATCGAGATGATGAACTACTGTTCATTTGTAAAAGTATTCAGTGGAAAACTAAAAATAAATATGATCAGTTAGAGGAACTAGCAGCGGAACTTGAAATCGATGTGAGTAAACAAAAGAATTTTGCAAAGCATTACAGATTAGACTTTTCAGAAAGTGACATTGAGAGTTTGAACTCAATGGGAAGAATACTGCATATAAAAGATTTGATTGTTTACATCAAAAAGCTGGGAGAACTCAATAAGTGGAGAGTAAAATGGACGAAAAAGAAGGAAGATGAAAGATTGGAAAAATTGTCAAAACAATTTCCAATGAGAGAGATTGCAGGTGGAGGATATGTTCATGTCCCTTGGTCAAGACAGGACATACTGCTATTCACAAATGACTTTCCAAAATTGAGGGAGAAACCAGTAGAGTGGTATAGACAAGTGGATAGATTTATCAAAGTGTCAAAAGTTCTGTGGATTGATTTAGATGGATTTTTCGACATTGTCGTACCATCAGATCTTTGGACAGAATGTAAAATATCAATAAGTTGGCCAAAAACAGAACCTGAGCGAATCAAAGAAACAGGTGCCCCAAATCCTTTTGTAATGGATTTTTACGAAAAGGTGATCGTTTGGATGAAAAACAAAATTCCACCCAAAGAAGTTGATTGGGTTAAAATAGAAAGGACAAATCAGGAAACAAAAGAATCAGTTCATTCTTTTTATGAGAGGTTACTGTTAATTTTTAAACAATACAGTGGCTATGAAAAATTAGATGAAAAGGACATGAGTCATTTTATCTATAGATTCGTTTATGGACTAAAACCTGAAATTGCAGATATGATCAGGAATAGCATTGTAGGATGGCAATCACTTTCTGTGGATGATATTCTGAGAAAAGCTAAGTATTGCAGTGATGAGTTAGAGGTGAGACAAAAGAAGCTCAAAGAGAAAGCCATGTGGGCACAGGTAAAGGTGGCTGAGCAACAAATTGCCAGCATGGGTAATAAGAACACAAATTTTGTTCAAACTGGAAACACGAACCAGATACAAGGAAAGCTTAAAGGTAATATTTTTCCAAGAAAATTTAGCCCAAAGATTGAGGAGTTGAAACAAAGATTACCTTGTTTTAATTGTGGCGAAATTGGACATTGGAGAGACGAGTGTCCTAAACCTCCTAGAAACTTAAAGAATCCCTTATTAAATCCACAGATGCAGAATGGTGTTGACCTGCAGCAACAGCTACAGATGCAACAGGGGTTAAACGAGTTAAACATTCAGCGACAGCAACAGCAACAGGTGAATAACTGTCAGGATCAATTACCACAACCACCATTTCCGAATTGTGGGGGAGTTCAAACATATTTTATCCAAATGTGGGATTTCAGGGAAATGAACAGGTAATAAAACCGCAAAAACAGCAAAGACAACAAAGGGTGCAAATGCAAAATGCTTCACAACAATTTTTGTTAACAGAAAGCCAAGACAGTGATTCTGATGATTATTGCTGACGGTGCCCGAGAGAGGAGGAAGAGTGTGTTGTTGGAGCCACTCTTGAGGTTGACCAGTCCGGTCCATTTGTAAACGGGAAAGTTAACGATGTAGACATCACTTTTCTAGTGGACACTGGCGCTACCCGTTCTACTGTTAGATCAGTGGAAATTGAAAACCTACCTCTCTCTGGGGACACCATCCAAGTTGTTGGAGTAAGCAATCAACAAATTAAAACTGATTTAACTGATCCAGTTCCAGTTGAAATTGGAAATTATAGAGATAAACACAGATTTGTGGTTTGTAATAGTAGTCCAGTAAATTTACTAGGCAGAGATATTCTGTGTAAAATGAATTGCAGAATATATTGTTCTCCTGATGGAGTTGAGTTACAAACAATGGAGGAAGATGGTTTGTACAGAATGACAATGATGATGATGGAAGCAGAAGAAACAAAATTGTTCCCTGCATTTGAAAAGAAAGATTTGCCTGAAGAGCTCAAGGAAACAGTGAAAACTGATATATGGGATTTTACTGGGAACGAGATGGGTCTGATGAAAAACGTAGATCCAGTAAAAATTACATTGAAACAGGGAATAGAATTTCCTAATATTCCACAGTATAAAATGAAAGCAGAAACAATCGAAGGTATTACGCCTATAATTGAAAAATTAATCAAACAAGGTGTATTAAAAGAAATGGAGAGTAGTCCTTGTAATTCACCAATTATGGGAGTTAAAAAGTCAAATGGAACTTTTAGGATCGTACAAGATTTGAGAAAGGTTAATCAAATAGTTGTTCCATGTTGTCCTGTGGTTCCAAATCCAGCAGTAATTCTGTACCAGATTCCACATGATGCTGAATGGTACACTGTCATTGATCTTTGCAATGCATTCTTTACTGTTCCTTTACATCCAGACAGTTATGAAATCTTTGCTTTCAGATTCCAAGGTAAGACCCTCGGATGGTCTAGAATCCCTCAGGGCTATACAGAAAGTCCTTCAATCTTTAACGAATTGTTAAAAAGATCTTTGGAAAACTTGGACTTACCAGGTAGGTCTACGTTAGTGCAGTATATTGACGACTTGTTGATAGCTGCAAAGACAAGAGAAAATTGTGTGACAGACACAATAATACTGTTAAATCGCCTTGCAGAAGAGGGACATAAAGTGTCTCCAGGAAAATTACAGTTTTGCAAGCAAGAAGTAAAATATCTTGGTCACAGAATTGCAAAGGGAAAAAGGCAAGTGACAATCGAGAGAATTAAAATGATTCAAGCAATGCAACCTCCAAGAACACAGAGACAAGTCAGGATGTTCTTGGGAATGGTTGGTTACTGTCGACAATGGATAAGTGGATTTTCAGTAATTGCAAAACCACTACAGAGACTGACAAAGTCTGATGTAAAAAATCCAATTATTCTCAATGAAATTGAGATGGAATCTTTTGAGAATTTGAAAAAGAGCTTATGCCAAGCTCCTGCTTTAGGTATGCCGAATTAGGAGAAAGATTTTGAATTATATTGCAGTGAGAGAGAAGGATGTGCATTGTCTGTATTAATTCAGAGACATGGGAATTTAAAGAAACCTATTGCATATTTCTCTGCAGTACTTGATCCCATTGCAAAAGCATTACCAGGTTGTTTGAAAGCAGTCGCAGCTACAAGTGTTAGTCTTGAACAGAGTGAAGGAATCATTATGGGATTTCCTGTGAAAGTTTTTGTGCCTCATTCAGTTGAAATATTGCTGACAAGAGGTAAAACTCAGCATCTGACAAGCAGCAGATTGACAAAGTATGAGAAAATCATACTAGGAGCAGATAATGTTTCGATTTCAAGATGTTTGAATCTGAATCCTTCTACATTACTGCCTGATTCTGAGATCATTGATAACATCGAAACAGAACATGAATGTTTAGATGTTATGGAATTCTGCACGAAACCAAGACATGATATCAAAGATAGACCTCTATCTGAATCAGATTTTGTCTACTTTGTAGATGGCTCATGTTTGAGATCAGAAGGAGGTGTCTTGAAAGCCTCATATTCAGTCTGCACAGTTGCAGATGTTGAAGAAGCATCATGTCTTGAAGGAGTTCGATCAGCACAAGTGGCTGACTTGATTGCTTTAATTCGTGCTTGTGAAGTATCAAAGGATATAAGAGTTACCATCATTACTGATAGTCAGTATGGGTATGGAGTTGTACATGATTATGGACAACTCTGGTCTCAAAGAGGCTATATGACATCAGCAGGATCTCCAATTAAAAATGCAATTTTCATTAGGAGATTAATTGAAGCAATACAATTGCCAAAAGAAATCGCAATTGTCAAGTGTGCAGCGCACACTAAAGGAGTTGATTATATCTCAAAAGGCAATGCATTTGCAGATGAAACGGCAAAATTCTGTGCAAGAAAAGGTTATTCATACAATCAGGAAAGGAGTAAAGAAACTGATTCAAATTCATTAATGCTAACAACAGTTGTAGAAACATGGAATGAGATTAAAGAATTACAAAATGAAGCAGATGATGAGGAAAAAGATCTGTGGTTAAGATCAGATTGTAGACCACGTGATGAAGATGGAGTGTGGGTTTACAAAGATGGCAGAGTAGTCTTACCGAATTGCTTGATTGCAGATATGGCCAGATTATATCATGGCCCGGCTCATCTTGGAAGAGATTCTCTGATAAGACTTTTTCGAGAGACTTGGTTCAATACTAAATTCAGAACAATTGCAGAATCTTTTTGTCAAAGGTGTTTATCATGCCAACAAATGAATCCAAACAGAAAATCATTGGTGGGGACAGGAATAATTGGTCGAGAGGGTGGTACTTTTACCAGGTTACAGATGGATTTCATTGAAATGCCCTTACACAATTGCTTAAAATATGTTCTTGTAATCGTTTGTTTATTTTCAAGATGGGTAGAAGCATTTCCTACAAGACATTGTGATTCAATTACAGTAGCAAAACTACTGCTCAGAGAAATTATCCCAAGGTACGGTTTTCCAGTCACTATTGAGAGTGATGGAGGAAGCCATTTCGATAACAAACTGATGAAGTTAATTTGTGAAGTTTTGAGCGTTGAGCAGAAAATACACTGTGCATACAGACCAGAGGCATCTGGGGTAGTTGAACAGATTAATGGAACAATTAAAAACAGAATTGGAAAAATGTGTCTTGAAACAGGTGTAAAGTGGACAGATGCTCTTCCACTTGTTTTGATGTCATTAAGAAGTACACCAGATAAAAAGACAGGTTTGAGTCCTCATGAAATTTTAATGGGAAGAGTTATGAGACAAGCCTTTGTACCTGTAGGTAAACTGTTGAGCATAAATGACAGTGCTATTTTGGATTACTGTAAAAGGTTATCTGATATAGTGACTTCTGTATCTAATCAGGTGGGAACTGAAGCACAATCAAATGAGAAAGTTTTGACACATGACCTGAGACCTGGTGACTGGGTCAGAACGAAAGTACATCGGAGAAGAAATTGTCTGGCTCCTAGATGGCAGAAGCCTAGGCAAATAATTTTGATCACTACTAATGCTGTAAAATGCAAAGGATTGAAACGGTGGATTCATCCTAGTCATACTATTCCAGTACCAACTCCTGAAAGTTCAGATGTTGAAAGTGATACTACAGATGATTCTGATTCTGAAGCAGAAGGTGAAATAAATCCAGATTTTGAAGATCGACAAGAAGGTCGACATCTGGAACCTGTACATGTGAATGAAAATTCAACAAGAAAAGACTTGGAAATTATTGAAATAGATTCTGAAGGTGAAGAGAATCTGTTAAAAGGAAAGATAACTGAGGATTCAGTTGTTTCTATTAAAGACAGAGAAGCGAAACAAAAAGAAGTTTCAGACCAGGAGAGTATCGAAAAGCAGAAAACAAACTCTGGAGTAAGGAACAGAAATCCAAAGTCTGGGAAGTTGGAGGTAATTGAAGAAGAAGAAGAAGACGAATTACCAAGTACCAGTATTGGAAATCAGAGAAGTGTTTCTGAAAGAGTAAAACTGCCGAATAGAGAAGTTCCTGAGTCAATTGAAATTTCAGACTACGAAACTGAAGAAAGTGACGTGGATGGTGAAAGTGAAAACAGAAAGAAAAGGGCTTGGAAGTCAGAATCAAATGCTTCTGAACCAAAGAAGAAATACGTGAGAAAAGCTGACTACTGGCCTGGTGGAAGATTGAGAGTCAGGTTGATCAAGAAACCTAAAGAGCAAGTTGAAGAAATCAGTAGTCAAAAGAGTCCTGGAAAGGAAGTGGGAGTTGGAAGGAAAATTGAAGTGGTGTCGAGAAAAGGAAAAAGAATAGTGAGACCAAACCAGAAATACAAGTCTCCTGAGTGGACTTATTTAGTAATTCCACCTGTTATTGACATTTATGGTAGTAGTGAAGAAGAAAACGAAATAGAGGAAATTAGTGACAATGATTGAAGTACAGAAATTTTAATTTGGCAAAAGGCTGAAGAAAATTTGTTAGCTGACATAAGGTCGAAGAAAAACTGTTTAGTTGAAGAAATCTTATGTATGACATAAGGTCGAAGAAAACTTGTTTAGGGTTTTAAAAAATAAAATTATTTTAAAAGGAGGGTATAAATAGTTTAATTCTTAGAAATTTTAAAATAAATTTTGTTTTTAAATTGAGGCAAAAATAACCAAAAATGCCTTATGTTAAGGAGAGCACTTCAAAGTGTTCTGTTTTTAAGAGATGCTGTAAGATGACTCTGGTGTGTCTGCTCATTTTAATTCTGCTCTGGTTAGTTTTAGCTGTGATCATCCCATTAGAGATGAATAGAGAATTACACAAAGTTAACATGACAAGCAAAGCTTTGGTTAGTCAAACTAAACATAGTGCATCTGCTAAAGTTATTGATCATCAACCTAACATTCATCAAGATAAATCTATTAGTGATTTTTCAAGTAATACATTCACAAAGCTTTTAAGTGAATATGTCAAAGTAATGGATGCAAAAGACTGCTATGTCTGCATCAAGTTACCTGCTTCTGTTTCTGAGGGAGTGACATACAATATGCTTCCTCTTACATATGGTGTAACATGTAGTGTATTAACTAGCTTATTTTATCAAACTGGACGCTTAGAATATTACTATTCAGATTTTGACGAGATTTTTGCGAATATAAAGATTGAGGGTGCTTTAAATAAGCACAAGAAAGCCAAACAAATGAGAGAATTTTTCCTTGTTACTAATGAACTCACTTATGAGTATGCTTATAAGAATAATCTAACCTGCAAATTGAGTGCTGAGGGAAAGAAATTTTTGAATATGGTTGAGGAGAGAAGAGCAATTTACAAAAGAAATGAATTAGTCAAGCAGACTAAGTCAAAATTTTGGCAAAAAGAGGATGAGAAATTAAATGGCAAAATGCTTGAAAACGTTGCAATTCACATAGATAAACCAGTTAGTGGAAAGCTTTGCATTAGAAGAGATAATACACTTTTTGATAATTATTTTGTAGGTGCAAGTAACTGTGAAGATACTTATCAGATTTTGGGAGGTTGGGGATTCAAAGGTGGAAAAGATCCAATCTTCCCTGGGATTTATTTTGTTTGTGGTGACAAAGCCTACTACAACCTTCCAGACCATTGGTATGGAACTTGTTATGTGGGAATTGTTTTTCCTAAAGTGTTTCATGTTGACAGAGATTCAGATGGATTGTTCAAAATTCATAATTATGTAAATAGAGTCAAAAGAGAAACTTTTACAGAAGTTCTGGGAGATATTTTTCAAGCAGTGATACCTTTTGTTGGTATAACCCTAAACGCAGGGAGAATTAGAAAATTGTCCACAATTGTTGACAGATTGTCAACAGACACAGCTGATGGATTCCAATTAGTGAATGTTGAGGTAATTGCAATCAGATCTATGGTGATTCAAGATCGTCTTGCTTTAGATATACTCCTAGCAAAGGAGGGAGGAGTCTGTGGCATTTTACATGTACAACATTGTTGCACATATATACCTGATGAAAGTAAAAATATTGAAATGTACATTAAAAACATTACACAAATGCATTCAGAGATAATTCCTTTAGAAGAAGATGATTTTACAGGGAAACTTTCAAAAAGATTCCAAGCAATTAAAAATTGGTTTCATGACATTGGTAGTTCAATTCTTGGCAAGATTTTGGCACCTTTGATTATAATAGTATTCATTTTTATTTTGACAAAAATAGGTTGTTTGTTGCATAAGAGAAAGAAGCAGTTGAAAGAAAAGAAAAGAATCTATAAACTTAGAAAAGAAGAAGAAAGGGAGATTGAATTACAGGAGTTACATAGAGAGCGTTATGCTAATTCCAAAGATTATGCAGAAACAGATTTTTAGGATTACTGATATAAATGAATTTGAATCAATTTCTCGGAAAATTTAATTACCAAAATTTTGGGTGTTGGTGTGGTGATTTGTTAATCACCAGATGAGGGAGTTGATGGAGCGAGATAGAAAACAAAATTTTGTTTAAACTCGCAAAGTCACATTTCCATAACATGAATAATAATATTAATGATTTGTGATGTATCGTGTTAATACAACCTAGATTAAACTTTACACATGGGGGGACTAACATGTGTGCTCATAAACGTGCATAAATGTTGCATCTTTTTGTTCGTGTAAAATAATAAAAATAATTTGTTGTTTTCGTTTTTGTCATTATTAACTGCAGCAAACTTAAAAGAAGCATGTGCTTATTTTGCTTTCCCTTGTCTATGTGATGTCATTTCTACTATTCTAGGTGCATATAAGTTTCATGGATTCATGAAGACTGGTAAATATAAACGCTGCTTTATTTGTTTGCATTTTGCTAGGTAACATTAGACTAATTGGGAGGGTTAATTAATTAGTAAACCTAGGGTGGATACAGAATCAACATTATTTCTTACATTAATACTTTTCTTGTGTTTGTTTATTACTAGAAAGCATAAGTTGCCTGCTTTTGGGCCTAGTTTGCTCGAGTTTACTAAAGCTGAATTTTACTTCTGCACAAGTCACAAGATGCCCATTCTGAAAAAAGTGTTCGTCAAAGCTGCATTCACTAAGCAAATCTGACATGCTGTCACCATTTTGTTGGACGTGGCCAAGGTCGGAAGTCAGTGATAAAGGACAATTTTGTCAGCTCTAACTTGGCACCCGCGGAAATGAAATGAACACTGTGAGAACATTAATTTACAATTGTTGCAAACCAAGGAAGCTCCTGGTTGCATTCGGAAAAGACAATGGTCTTTAAGAAACGTGACCTAATGGAACTTTTGAAATGTGGGTGACATGTCACTTGTCACTCTCAACCAATGGGACTTCGTGGATTTTTGAAAACTTTCCTTCGCTTAGTTTAGCTAGCATAGAAAGGTATAAAAAGTCATGCCCTTAGGGATGGGCCGGCTGCTGCTTTCTGACTTTCCGATGAGGGTGAAGTGCTGCTGGACTTTGCGTGGAGCACGTAAGAATCCTCAAAGAACTTTACTTTATTTTCCATTTATTTAGCTTAGCTAGGGACTTAGACTTTAGAAATGCTAAACTATAAAAACCTTACTTAAACTTTGAATTTCTTACTTAAACTGTATTTTTCTCATGAAGCTTTTCTATTATGCTTACTTTAATGCTAATAAAATTACAATTATAAAATTATATTCTGAAATACCATAATTTAGTAAATAAAATCTTACTTTTGACAAACAAGCTGGTCTTGGTTATTCAGAAGTGCAGGTTACTATTAGCTAGATAACATCGCCAATGGTGGTCGTTTAAATGGTTAGAATTTATTCTAATGACAATATTTCTCATGCAGATGTATAAATTTGTATATAGTTTGTAAATAATATGTATATAGATTTAATCTGACCACCTGATTCAGTAGGCCCAAATATGTCATGTTTATAAATGGGTCCATAAGTTAGTGTAGAATTTTGTTTATAGGTTATGAAGTTGGGTAGCGTTGTTTATGATATATTTTCTATAGGCCGCTGGATCACTGGCTAAGGTTCTTCAAAGATGACATCTTGGTCATGGGCAGCGGCCAAATGGAACATGATACACGACTCAAGCAAGTTCTAGAAAACATGAAATTGCATGGTTTAACAGTTGCATTATACAAATGCAAATTTTCTCAAAATAAGGTAGTGTACCTGGGTCACACGATTAGTCATGAGGGTATCAAAACAAAGCAAGGTTTAGTTGATGCCATTCTGAAAGCTCCATGCCCCTCTAGCAAAGAGGATGTTAGGGCCTTTCTGGGTCTAACCAAATACTATTCTAAGTTAATTAGTAACTTCTCTGAGAAGACGTACAATTTAAGGCAACTACTCAAGAAAAAAAGTAAATTTGAATGTTCTACTGATTGTCAGAACACCTTCTGTTCCATTAAAGAGGAAATCAGCAATGCACCTTTTCTCAAAGGTTTTGACTCCAAAGCAGAAATTATCGTAACAACCAAAGCCAGCAACAAGGGACTCTGAGCCGTGCTAGCTCAAAAGGACGCTGCAAACAATGAATGGGTCGTAGCATTCGAGTCAAGATCACTCACCTCAGCGGAAGAAAGGTACTCGGTGAACAAACGCGAGATGCTTGCCTGTTCCTGGGCTCTAAATTATTTCAGAGAGTACATTTGGGGTTTCAAGATACGTCTGCGCACTGACCACAAAACCATTGATCAAGATCCTGTTGGCATTCGGGCTGCAGAATGCTTCCCCCAGGCTCAGCAAAATGCAGTCAAACTACTGGACTTCAACTATATGTTTGAATACTGGCCTGATGTCAGGAACAAGGTAGCTGATTTCCTAAGCAGGTTACCCCTACCCCATGAGGTAGTCATGAACGAGCAAGAGGATGCTGAGAAAGTAGCCTTGCTATTCGACTTAGATCTTGATGGAATATCGTCAGAAGAATGGAAAGGACACCGGTCAAGGGACCCCACCCTACTTACAGTGTGCAAATATATCAAGGGTTCCTGGCCCGAGAAAAAGCATCTGGATGAAAATACCAAAGCCTATTGGGAAATAAGGAATGAACTTAGTCTGGAAAATGGGGTGTTGTACAGAATTGGTAAAGCTATAGCCCCGTTCACTCTCAGAAACAAAATACTCAACTTATGCCATATAGGTCATTTAGGTATCTCAAAGACCAAACAAAGAGCCAGATGAAAATATTGGTGGCCTGGAATCGACAAGCAGGTAGAAAACCTAATCAGAGATTGTGTGGATTGTAATGACTCAAGCAAGAGTCTGAAAATGTCAAGAGTCCCTCTGTCTCCCATCAAGCCACCAACAATGCCATGGGAAAGGATTGGCTTGGACATCACTGGACCCATTGAAGGTCATGATGGAGTTATCAAGTATATCCTGGTTGTCATGGATCACTTTTCACAATGGCCTGTAATCAAAATTGTATCATGCACCAACAGTTCTTCAGTCATTTCTTTTCTTTACAAGCTATTCCTTAGTGAGGGATTACCCAAATTCTTGCTCACCGATAACGGCCCTCAGTTCTCACCAGTAACATTTAAATCGTTCTTAAAGAGAAATTGTATTACCCACCTTACCACTTCACTCTAACAGCCTGAAGGTAATGTCCTTGTTGAACATTTCAACCGAGTCATTAAAGGACATATACAACTAACACAGAATGTAAATCTCAACTGGGATGAAGAAATGTTCAAACTCATATGGGCATTTAGAATTTCCCCATGTACCAGCACCAACTTGGCACCCTTTGTCCTGATGAGAAGCAGACAACTCTTGAGCAACGATTAAGGCTGGATGCCAGCCTCCAAACAAATCGAATGGTCTCCTGAAACCATCAGGAACAGCATAGAAAAAGCACAGATGAGCTACAAAGACTGGTATGACTCCAGACATGCTGTCAAAGAACATTCCTTCAAGATTGGTGACCATGCCAAAGTTCGTATGGAAAGGAAAACTAGGAAGGGAGAAAGTAGATTCACTTCCCCCTGCACATCAGCAAAATATACAACAATGCTGCGAGACTCAGCGATGGGAAAGTTTGGCACTTGAACAGATTAGCTAAATGTCATTCCACTAGGAGTGAGCACAACCATTATCAGTCCTTTAGAACCACCAGAGATGATTCAGGCTTGAGACAATCCAACAGTACTGGTAAAGATCTGAGGTTGGATTATGGTGATAATGTTGACGCCCATAGTTACATTAGAGGCTGTTCCACTAGTGAAGATGTACTAAATCACACTCATCCATTCTCCACTGACTCCACATAGTGTCGCTCATCGGACCAGCTTGAGCATATCAACTTGCGTGCTCCTGAGCTTGATCGGAGTGGCGAGGGTGATTCACATTCTGACTCCGCTGTCGCATGTGACAGTCAGCAACTTAGGGGCAGGTTTGGTAGGACCAATAGTGATTCCCATTCAGACACTGAGGTCGCATCAGACCGCCACTGTCCCATAGGAAGGTTTGGTAGATTTATCAACAGACCCAAATGTTTTGATGACTTTGTTTGTGAATAATTGTTCAACATACAAGAGAGGAAGATGTGTTGTAATTAACTTGTATGCTTGTCACGCGCTACTGCCAGCGCGTGACAGTAACTGCCTTTACTCTCCTGCGCGAGAGCATCCTTGTGTACACCCCCTGTCATTGGCTATGCCAACATTCCGATGCTAGCTCTCCTGTGCCCCTGTTCCCACTGTCCTCATTTTCTCCTGAGCCTAACTGAAGCATACTCCCTGTGGGGCTGTATTAAATAAATACTTAGAACCTGATTACCGCGTACCTTCATTACTATAAAGGGGATTCAGGCAAGGACAGGATAATAATTTATATAGTGGAGAAGGGAGGGAGTTCTCACCTACGCAGTGGCGGTCGGTTCTGTAGCCCAATGACTGCAATACTGGAAGCTAACAAGACCTCAAGTTCGAGGTTAAATAATGTGACGAGCGTGACGTGAAAGCGTGATATGTGGTGTTGTGATGGCCATATTGAGTGAGGAGAATTATGTGCAGGGATCGGGTTAAAGGGTGTGAGGGAACAGAAGATCCACAGAGTAATATGAATCGCTCAGAGGGCATATTATTATACAGAGTCAATAAATTTGCTTAGCTAGTGAAAGTAGTTCCAACAGTCAAGGAAAAGAATTGGGGGGTTGCATATTATATACATGTGGAAAACAAGGTCAAAATTGTCGTATTCATAAATAATGAGGGAACAACAATTTCAATGTAGAATTTCACAGTAAAGTTATCCAGTCTTCATTTCTATGTAATCCATCGTTGATACTGCCAGTACGCAGGATCCATTTGAGTTCTTCTTTATACAAAAGTTTAGAAAAATCTGCACCTCTTTGTTGTGGCTTAACCACACTGATCATTGTCCATTTTATGTAATCTTTGCTGTGGCCAGCAGTGGAAAAATGTTCAGGAAGAGGAGCATTTGGATTTTTGCAGCAAATTCTGCTGTGATGTTAAGAAATCCGGGTTTTTGCTTTTTGTCTTGTTTGACCAATGTACATTTTCTGCCAAGGACATTGAATCACATAAATCACATTACAGTTAGAGAAGAATTGTGACTTAACTCTTTTGTTAAAGGTGAATTCTCTACCTTAAATAGTAAAATCACATATGACACAATTCCCACATTTAGCATGTCCTATTACAGGGTTGAGACCCCAATGTGCGTCAAGTGTAGCAATTGGTCTGGGATTACGAAGAGATGCTCTTACCAAATGGAATTTAATATTTCGACTTTTGTGGAAGGCAAAAAGTGGGCATTCTATACTCATGGTACTGGCGTTCAAAATTGTCCAATGTTTGAGAATGCATTTCGGAATGGTGTGTGAGACCAGTGAGAATGTAGTGACGCACACCATGCGGTTCTCGTTAGACTTAGGTTTGGGGGAGAGGAGTCTCCCTAGGGCAGTACCATGCTCTTTTGAGAGCAGTAAGCACAAGTCGTTTGAGGTAACCATGGGCACGAAGCTTGGTGGAGAGAATGGAGGCTTCATTAAAATAATCCTGTTTGAGGAAACAGTTACGTCTGATACATAAAAATTACGAGTAGGGTAGAGAGTTGCGTAATGCACGCAGGTGGTTGCTCTCATACCGGAGTAGGGTGTTACGCTCAGTGGTCTTACTTTATAAACTTGTGATAAGTTCCCCATTGGCATGGTGAATAGTGAGATCAAGGAATAGAATGGAGGTTTTATCAAAGGCAAGGGTGAAGTTAAGTCCTAGACAATTATTATTTAGCCAATGCATAAGTTGTTTGAGTGTATCTTCGTTCTTCTGCCAGATTAAAAAAAAATATCAATTTAACGTCACCAGAGAGTTCTTCCAGAGTGAAAGGGATTATTAGGGGACAGGATTTTCATCATTTCAAGATGGTCTATAAAAAGTATGGCTAGGTTTGGGGAATGAAGTTTGAATTTGGGAGATTGTCCTACATAGAAGTTTGCCCTACATTACTCTGGCCTGTGTTTTGCCCTGTCCTTTAAAATGGGGGATGTGTGTGTTGCATGTGTGTTGTGAGTTAGCTTTTTTAAGGGTTGGTGTGTGATGTCAGGCTTTGCTTTTCATGGTACATTTCATGATCAGCAGTGTTAATGATCATTTATGCTCACATAAGACGGTTAAATAAAGTGTTCTGTAGAGGTGACTTCATTGACAGTTGGAGGAAGAGAAGTATTTAATGGAAAGACTTTCATTACTGATGGAGAATTAAATCTGACTATAAGCATGGTGAAAAATCATACATTTTTGTGTGAGATTTTGTGAAAGCTACTTGCTGATATCCTGGTTGAAAACAGAATGTAAGTGAATACCATGCTCTCACTGACAGAATATCGGATTGAGGAGGCACAGTCTCTCCTCAGTGATTTTCTGATAGGACCAGTCTTGTTTGAGCAAAGGTTTTGAAAAAGTTAAGTGCCACTGATATCTTACCAAATATTGCTAAATTGGACAAATGCAACATTCACTTATTTTGGCCTGGATCTAATAACTACTTAAGCATTTTAAGGCAAACTGAACTAAAGATCACCTAAAGATACATGACTGTGTTGAGCAATCCTTAAGTGTGCATTCTCAATATGTTAAATCATGTTTGACTATCTAAGGGTTCATTATGATATAACATCAGACATTCCCTTACTCTGTACACCTTCAGGAAGATCCTCAAGACTTGGCTTTTCAAATAACTCGGAACTGTCCTCCCTCCCCCCAGTGCGTTGAGACCCTCACGGAGGAGTAGCGTGCTTTAAAAATTCCCCTGATTGATTGATTGATTATGATGTTGGTTGTAGTTGTCTCCGACCTATATCGGCGCAGTCTTAGCCCGACAGACCTCTGGTCGGTGGTTCCGATACCGCAATTACAATGTGACCACACATGGTGCGGATGCAAGCTCCAATTTCTCTGTGAGAGCTTGTGTTGCGATAGAAAACCAGCCGCAGCACCGCCGCAGCACAAGCCACCATAGAGAAGTGGGAGCTCCTGTTAACCCCTGCACCATGAGGCAGGCACCATGAGTGCCTGACACACGGTACAGGAATTAACAGGGGGCACCATAGGTTCCTCTCAGACCCCCAACTGGAGGCTGCGGAGGCATGGGGGGCCAGCAGGTGGCCCCCAAAATCTCCTTCCGACAGGGTTTTCATGTCAGAAAGCCTGACATGAAAAGCCTGTTGGAAACCAACATTGTAATTCTGATGGCGGAAACTGCATCTTTAAGCGATTATGTTGCCGTTCCAAATGGCCAAAGGGCTCCTTGAGCCTGTCAGAGGCCAGCTGGAATGACCGGGCAGTTTACACTCTGACTGCTTTTATTGTAATAAAGCGTCTGGACTGTAAACCTTAGATGTTGGTCAGAAAGACATCATAATAGGGCCCTAGTGTCGCAACATCCAAAGCAATAGTAAAATAACATTGGGCACAAATGAATTGGTAACTTTTACGATGTCTGTTTCAAAGAATGAACAAAGTTTTGAGGTCAAGATTTTTTTTTTACCTTTGATCATGTAACAAAGCACTCATTTGATAAAATCTTAAAGCCTGATGGTCTAATTATAACATTATTAATTAATGGACGATCAATACTTGGGTGCCCATTTTAAAAGCTAATTCTAATAAACAAGGATCATCATCTTAAAATGCCTTAAGGAGCCATTTGCTTTAACAAAGTTACCAATTAGGGAGACGATTGACTACAACACAAATTGCAAAGAAACATAATTTATTTTGAATAGAAAGAAAGCATAAGACAACCAGGGAGATCTGTTCAAAGAGTTAGGAAAACTTTAAATAAAATGAAGGTAAGAGAAAAAGACAAAGGGTAAATATTTGGACTATGTAAAAGAGAAGGAACATCTACAAATAGTCAAGTGGAATAAGACAAAGAGGGTTTCAAATAAATTGAAAAATTGACAAGGCAGAAAACCTAGGCAGGGGGTACGTTGTTTGACTGATAAACAGTAGGCCATATGAAATAACCACTACATTGATATTAAATAGATTTATTGTTAAAGCATTGTGGTCAATTATTAATATGCAAACAGGGAACATAATTGAAAAAATCAAAAGGAATACAGGTATTTGTGAAATAGGTGTAATGAGCCACAGTAGATCCATTAAAATGTCTACAGCTCATCAGTAGGCAGCCGCACACGTTTTAATACTGGGTTCTTCTCTCTATAAAAAAAAGAGTTGGATAAAACCAGATCACATAGAACATGGTGTGACAAAGCTATAAAAAACCTGATGGTCCAGCAACTGATTTTTCTTTATAAAAACCTAATATGTTTGCTCATCAAATAATGTGGTAGAGAGAAAATGTGAAAATTGCATGTAGATCGAACAACAGTGGGTGAATAACTAAAAAAACATTCTCGGTCCTCTCCAGGGAAATCCACAAATCCTGGGTACTTTTAGAATCCCCAGGATGTTGTAAAATAACAGCACAATATTGATGTGGATATCTCATGTGCAAAAATAATTATGGAGCCTTGAGCACAAACTGTGCCAAACAGTCAAAAAAGGGCTCAGCGCTGGGTGGGAGGAAGGGTGAAAAGGCTCTGCTGTTAAGGGGTTAAATTCAAATGAAAGCACAACATGGATTAACATTTTCATATGCTATTCCATGATTTACCTAAAAATGTAGCCTAAGCAGGACAGCACTGTTGCTGAATGGCTTGGCCTTCACTGGTCTTGCTTGGGGATTTTAGGTTATGCCCTGTTCACCCCCATTATTTTGCTGAATGATACAGGTGGTAACTGACTCGGACTGTGCCCTGGGCTCTGCTAACCAGGCCCAAGGCCAGTGCTATGTTTAAAAAGGTACATGTAATAGGTTACCATTGACAATGACAGACCCTATAAGTACCTAGTAGATAATAGAGCCAGGGGGTGCAATCTACCTACAAGTATTGACGAGGCGGTAGTAAGCGCTAGTATATAATTAGACTTGGAGGTTTAGATGTCCAGCAGGTTTCCTTCACTTTCATGTGTGTGCCTCTGTGTGCCTGTTGTACTTTAAAATGCAGTCCCACAAGTTATTGACTCTATTAGAGATAGCACAGCAGCCACCTCTCCGGTAAGAATTAGTTCAGCAGGTGTGTGCCAAAGGAGTCACCACAGAATGGACTCCACTAAATGCTGAAGACAGTGAAAATTCCTGGTCTGGCTGGGCCCGGCTGGGGACGAATAATCAAAAACAACAATTTCCTTTGTGTGCCTTGGGACAAACCGATAATAAATCATACACCATTCATCCAAACATGCCAATATCAGCAAAGAGTGCTTACCGTTTGCAAAAATCCAATATATGAATGTTTATTCTCTAAAATCTGTTAATAAATTCATATAAAGTGTACATATAATAAAAACATGGGTTATTTCAAGATAAGAAAACTCTAAATAGAGAGCCACATCAACATTTCACAAAGATCGTACACATCACCATAAGTGAACATGGAAGAATATCATAAACATTCATTTTTTGTCATTACACATTAATCACAAAGAAATTCATTGGTCAAACAACTATTTTGTACAGTCTCTTGTTTGGCCAAGTTAGGGTTGATTTAGTGCTTTTGTAGAACCAGTGCGACGCTTTCAGGTGGGTTAAAATGATCCGACCACCTTCTTGAGGAAAAAGACTTGGGGGTTTATTAGGATGGCAGGTGGGCTTTGCCCGCCCGCCACACTTTCGGTAATGTGGACCGCCCGCCTACAGGGCGGGGGTCCCGATTTTGGCATTAGGATGCGCCCGCCACACAGGCGGGCGCATCCTGTATATTTACCATTGCGGCGGGCGGAGCTGAAATCTCCGCCCGCCGCAACGGTAAAAATGCACGCTGTGCATTTCAAAGCACAACATGACAGGCACCGCGCGGTGCCTGCCATGTTGCACTTTAAAATGCGGGGTGGTACCATAGGTACTCCCCATGTGCACCCCCCAAGCCCCGGACTCCCAGGGGGCCCACAAGGGGCCCCCGCAGGGAGTCTCCGCATGCCTTTCCGTGGCGGCATTGCCACCACGGAAAAGCATTTGTAAATGCCCATAGTAATATGGCGGGACGTGTCTAACAGACACCGCCACCATGTTACTCATTTTCCGCCCCGGCCGCAAGGCGACCGGGGCGGAAAAAAGGCGGGCGGTGTTTGACAACGCCGCGGTCCCCCCCGCCATCAGAATATGGTGGGGGGAATTGGGCAGTGGATGTCGGGTGGATTTCCTCCACCAGGCTGGCGGTGGCTGCCGCCAGCCTGGCGGAGGAAATCCGCCCGATATCGTAATGGACCCCTTGGTGTCTCCCACAACTTCAGATCTATTGTAAAAACATTATATAGAAAAAAGAATTTCATTGCTCATGAAAGCGCAACATATCTTATTGACATAACATTATATTAATTCATAGTCAGTTCGAACAAGTCGTCTACAGGGAGAAGGAACCCCGCTTTTCTTTATAATACATATAAAACAAATAAAACAAACAATGACACCTAATTTAAACAAATAACTTTGGTGATATTGGGATCTCGCCTTATAACACCACACATTATTTTGGCCATCACAACTGCCACAATCGGATGTCACACCGAATCAAAATAATTATTCTAGACCCCCATCTGCGATAGCAGTTATGACGGTTAACCCACCGGAATTGGTGATGTGTTATCATTCAATGATCACTCTTGGGAACTGGCTCCTCAAGATCAAGTACCACCCATCTATTTTTAGGGTATGCCTAAAGGATAACAACATTTATTTTATTTGTAGTATTCTGTACTCAAGGAACATTATCTATGTTCTACTTGCAATACATAACTAGCCCTGATGTATTACCTTCAATGAAATGTCTTAATATATTCTGAATTTATTTTCTGTCACTCGAGTTCTGGGATTGAACAATCTCCAAATAATTGATCCTCCTTACTGTGGTTACACAGGTAAACTTCTTCAAGTTAAAATAAATGCCTGTATATAGCAAAAGACACGTGCAGGGTCCTTTCACTAATTATTCACCAAATGTTGTACCCCCACAGATATCTATCCTTTTTATTTTGCAAAACCTACAAAGGGGCTTTTTAACTGTTCTCCCATTTATTTTAATATGTAATAATTTTTAGACCAGGTGAAGAATCAAGGGGATGGGCCACACATTCATACAGCAAATCAAACTTTTATATTAATCACCCACAGCCAGAGTATGGTTTAATGGGCTAATATCTGATCCCATCAAAGTTTAATGGGCACTAGCCAGGGCTACCCACTATCCCCACTATTTGCCATTGCAACGGAGCCTATGGCGGTACGGTTCAGGCAGCATCATGCAAACAGGTGTATAGGCTTCACCACCAGGGAACTGATAGTGTCTATGTATGCTGATGACCTCACGCTTTATATCAAGGACCCGGCTGTGAATTTCGTTCCCGTTACATGGGAGCTTATGCGATATGGGGGTCTCTCTGGGATACACATAAACTGGGCTAAATCCACCCTTTTCCCACCCATAGGAGGCACAAGCACCTTCGAGCTCGAGCTCCCGATAGCCTGGGCGGATGGGCCAACGCGCTATCTGGGTAAGCAGGTGCATACAGGAGATCTGGATCGCCAGTTATGGAAGGGTTATGACATGGACAGAGGAGAAAGTTAAAAGGTGGAAGAATTTGCCCCTGTCCCTCTCAGGCCGACTAGCTATCACCAACATGATATTCCTCCCTAAACTGCTTTATCTGTTTGCAAATATCCCTATGCCCATAACTTTGCAATTCTTCAAGTGTCTTAAATCAAGCATGATCGAGCTAGTCTGGGTAGGAAAACAGCCTAGGGTGTCCTCTGAGCTCCTCACACTACTGCTAGCACAGGGCGGCCTGGGTGCCCCAGATTTTACATTCTATGCATAATGTGCCCAAGCCCAGTTTCCAAACTTTTGGCATCACCCACCGCCATTTCAACCACATGTAGCTATTGAAATAGACCGAATGTCTCCCCTACCTTTAACCACAGCACTATAAAAAAGCTATAATTACCCCAGGCAAGAAACAGACAAACAGAAACATTCCGTTGGGCATGGGGGGCTCTGTAAAAGAGATAATCTGGGAATGCTATATGCTCCATCATCCCATTAGCTAAAAACCCACAACTCCCCCCACTAATGGAGCAGGGTGCACTGGTTGGCGCCCGCCAGCATACCATCAACACATTCACGGACCTGTACCCAGAAGGCCAATTTCCCACACGCAAAAACTAAGCGAGTCCCCCCAGTTGGCACCATTGGACACATTGCTATATCTACAGCTTCGGGCAGCCTGCCGAGCACTACATGATGCATTCCCCGTCGCCCTGCCACCCCTTCTCTGACCTGGAACACATGCTCACGGAGTCATCTGCCCGTAAATTAATCATTTGCATTTATTTCATCACACGGGGCACATCCTTGAACACTAGCCCAAAATTGTGTAGCGCCTGGGATGCTGAAATGAGTTCTCCTATCTCGGATACACAATGGAATTTCTGCTGTGGCCAACTAGATTAGGTCTCCCCGAATCATCTCCTTAGATTAATACACTTGAAATTCCTGAACCGTTTATATCTCACCCCAGTCCAATTGCAACGTATGGGTTTACGACCCAACACTCAATGCTGGCGCTGTGGGACACGAGGGACGACCCTTCTGCATCTGTCCTGCGACTGACCATGGGTGGCTGTCCCAGTCCAGAGGCATAACTGGTCAGAAGGTTTCGAGATCACCACTGGTGGGGGAGCTGGGCTACGTGTGCGACATTCCCGCAGAGAGTCTGCGGCTCAAAGCATTATTACTCCTGAGACAGGTGGCTATTCACAGGGGGAAGAGGTCGGCCCGGACATAAAAACCTGGGTAACAGATGTTGTATACTGCAAAGACCAGCAGACATGCTATTGGGAACTCATGCCAGCTCGATCGCGCCCCAGCGACATTTGATCCCCAGTCACATGCTGGCTTTGCTCCTTAAAAAGTGGAGTACCGTAGCACCCACCTGGTCAGCACAGCACAACAGAACACTGCGATGATATTATAGGAACTGATTGCATCATCCGGATGCTGGTCAGTAGCATTAAAATGCGCACTTATGGGTGTCTGTGGGCTTCACTAGTCTGTGATACAACCATCAGGGGTAATTGGGGTTGCTGTATGTTTATAAACTGAAAACTCAATAACATTTTTGTAGTAATTGACTCCAGAATGGTTGTGGTATTTCATGTAGATTTATTGTAAGATGTTAAATAGCCTGGATCAAGCCCCACCAGAAGCAGCCAGCAGGCAGCTCAGCCCCATCATAACTGTGCTTATCTTCAACCAGCACCCAACATTCCGTAGTGCATCATAGTGCAGAGGCATTCCACAAGAAGGGCATTAGGTGGGTAAAGGCATACATGGAATATGCAATAAGTAGAATACAACATACCTCATTTTCTTCCACAACTAAACAATGAACAAAGGAGCATAGAAACTAAAAGGAGAAGAAAGCGTACCGATCAATACCCGCTGACACATTCACTGGCCAGACAGATGTGACAGAAGGCACCTCACAGTATGAGGCGTAGAAAATACAGAAAAGGAAAGAACGAATAAAGATCAGACACATTCTTTTTCTATAAATAGGTACAAACACATACATTGGTACTCTTCTTCCCTTCTCCATTCACAACGAAAAAGAGAATAGAAAGATTAACCCAAGAACTAATCCAGACGGGAAACAATCTTTACAACGCAACTTTTACAACGCACTACCATTACAACGAAACTTTTACAACGCAACATCCATTACAACGCATGCAATTACAACGCAACCATTACAACGCATGACACTACAATGCACACCACTACAACGCATGTCATTACAACGCAGTCATTACAACGCATACCATTACAACGCATAACATTACCATCCAACACTTACCCTACTGTTGCACCCCTGGAGTTAGAATAGTAATTTTTACCCCTACACTATCCAACACTTACCCTACTGTTGCACCCCCTGGAGTTAGAATAGTAATTTTTACCCCTACACTATCCAATACTTACCAAACATGCAATGTAATGTTATGCGTTGTAATAGTATGCATTGCAAAGTTATTATGCGTTGTAATGGAATGCGTTGTAGATGTAGTTTTTAAAATTTTGTTGTAATGGCATGCGTTGTAATGGAATGCGTTGTAATGGATGTTGCGTTGTAAAAAATGCGTTGTAAAGGTATGCGTTATAAAAGTGTGCGTTGTAACGTCATACATCCAATCCAGACACACCACTTAGGAGGAAAAGTATGAAAGGAGATAGGCATAGAATAAATAAGAATAGTAAACAGAGAAGCAGAGGAAAGTACAACAAAAGATTTTTCATACTACCCTGAAAGCATAGTAATTAAAAATACAATTTAGACACTTTGAATATCGAGCAATACAATTTCAGCAGAAATTTACTGAGTAATTGAGAGTGTAAAACTCCTATAGACACGACCTCGTAAAAGGTCAAACAAAATAGTGAAGGTTAAACAGAAAAAGCATTGAAAATTGAGAGGGATCCCCATATCGAAAACCTAAAAGGTCAAACATTGAAAACATTGAAATTGATGAAAGGCAGTAACAAAATGTTACAACCTCATGAAGGTCACACATTGAAAAACTTGAAGAATTGAACTATTGAGAGTGAACATTAGAAACTGTGAGTACAGTAACAAGTACAACACAATGTAATCCCAACAAGGGAATAATACTGGTATGCATGCAAATTGATAAGTGCAAATTGATACACATTCCCTGCAAAGGAATACTGCACGCATGCATTAGTTAATTGTACATATGAATGTACATTGAGAATGAACAAAAAGAGATAATTGAGCAAACCAATTTTGAAATCCTTGCCAGGCAATACTGCATAAATTGAAATTGAGTAATATTGCACAAATGGAAAATGTTGAGAAAATAGAGTAATAGAACTTTTGAAAATGTGCAACTTTGAAAATGTGCACCCTGGTCAATCTCGAGCAGAAGTCCCATGAGGAATGTATAACTAATGTCAAACATGTACACCATTGAGATAGATTGAAATGGCACGTATGCAAACCTGCAAAAGATAACAATTGAGAAACTGTAACATCAAAATGTATAACAGCACCAAGCCAAATGAATATAGAGAAACAGACATAAATACAATTTGTAATACAATTTGATTTGAAGAGATAACCACGTATGAAAATCGGATCACTGAAATATTATCGACGGTCACATTATCGACTTACTAAAATATCGTAGCAAATTTATCGAGTACTAAAATATCGACTTTCTATACTTATTACACAAACTACTAAAATATCGACTACAAAATATCGAGTATTAACAATCTCGAATACATAAATATCGCCTTAGTAAATATCGACTACAAATATATCGTTGTTCATGAAATTACCACAAACACTACAAAAATATCGACTACTAAAATATAGACTACAAAAATATCGAGAAAAAAAAAAATATCGAGTTGCTTTCTCTACATTTCATGTCTAAAATACCATATTAATCGTCTATAAAAGTCATTGCTCTATAGAAAACACATTTTACATATAATACCTGTTACTTTTATCACCTTCCTATTTAACTACATTTCCTATACATTCTATAAAATGCGTTCTATCTTTTGGAAAATATTCTGCACATTTAACTAACATTTTCATTATTTTTAACCACTTACATATCTATTTTATTTAACAACTAACTGGCTTTAATGCAAAAATCACCACATACCACCATTCTCACATCGACAAACATACCAATTAACCCAAAAAAATTCAAACTAGCCTATACAATCCTTCCTTTCACCCTGCAACCAATTAAATGAAAGCACACAATATACACATACTATAAAAGGGATACATACATTCTACCATTTGGTGCTGCTAACTCTTAGAAAGAAGATGCCAAAACTCTGAAGATTTCTTCCTGACCAAACATCTTTAAAGATCCAGCTCACTAGCTAATTATTCAAGTAAGTAACAGTGCATTATGTAGAAATCTAAATTAGTAGTGTGATAATGTACTTATATCTCCTAACTCTTGCACTTATTTACTTTTTATCTCCTTCTACATTTCTGATAGAAAGTACTACAAATAAATACATAATACATGTTCCTATTTCTTCACCTGGAAAATCAGATAGTAAGTATACATTAATGTTGTGTTATACACCAACTGCTTTTTTTAAACACAATTTCACCAGATTCATTCTCTATTTTAAACATTTTATTCACAGATAATCAGAGAATTTCCTATCTCTATACTACAAATGTATAAAACTAGACTCATTAAACATGTAAGTATATATGTTTTTGTTAGTAAACCCCCAATATAATAAATCATATTTTCTAAACAACATATCTTGCATATTACATCTTCCCTACAGATCCAATTATAACTTCCAACATCAACTATACCAAAAGACAAAACGACCCTTGTAAAAAATGTAAGTATAATTGTAATTGGCCTAAAACCTCTGAAATCAAACAAAATATATGTTCTTAACACCATGTTATGTTTTTTATATTTTCTCAATAGATATTCTGAATACATCATACATCTATTCTACCTACAGCAAACAAAACTACTTTTTTTCAAGTGAGTATACTTTTAAATATTTGCCATTTACCAACAGTTCCAAAAATAGTTAATAATATTGTACAATTATTTATTCTATCTTCTCTACAGATCAGAACTTTATAACCTTGATCTACTGCACCCAATTCTACAATTCAACTATTTTATCAAGTAAGTATATGTAACGTTCACATCAAATGTAGTAGTAAACTAAAATAAAAACTGCTTTTTCCTAGAAAAATCGTTTGTTATGTGTAAACATTAACTTAGCATTTCTATATTCTCATACCAACAGTAAATCAAGAAATACATACAAGAAAACCCTTCAAAATACAGTTCTGGATTTCTGATTACTACTGTTAGTAACTGTAAGTATAAATACATAATTAATTATGTTAGCACCACAAAGTGAAAGATATTGTTTATAATTTTGTTTCTTTCTACTCTTTCCTAGAACAAGTTAAGCTAAATGACAGAAGGTGCAGAATTTGTGATGTCACAGAAAAATAAATTACTGTTATGTTATATGGGTTATGTTTATAATCAGGAAAGACAAAGTGGTAGAAAAGTTTTCTGGAAATGTACAAAATATTACTCTAACAAATGTTATGGAAGGGCTACAACTGAGGAAACTAGTGTGTTATTTACCAGGGAACACAATCATCCCCCCAATGTCACAGAAATTGAAATAAGAGATGCTTTAGAAAGTATAAAAACTGCTAGCACACAAAGTGATAAACCAACAACACAAATCCTTAAGGAAGAACTGTTAAAAGTCCCAGCCCATGCTTCCGGTCAACTACCCTCTATTGAATCCCTAAAACGCACAATTGCATACACTAAAAGACGCACTTGCACAACCCCACCCAACCCTACTACTTTTGAGGAAATTATTATTTCACCAGAAATGTCCATCACACACAATAAAGACAAATTTATCCTTTTTGACAATGAAAGCAGTACAAACAGAATCATAATGTTTGCAACTGCAAGTAATTTACGAAAAATCCAACAGTGTCCCCAATGGATGATGGATGGAACATTTAAACCATGCCCAAAACCTTTTTATCAACTATATTCCATCCACGGTTTATACCATAACTATAACATCCCTTTCATTTACTGTTTGCTACCAAACAAACAGCAAAACACTTATGCAGAAATATTAAATGTTCTCAAAAATGAAATCAATAATTATTTTCCAGAAAAAATAATTATTGATTTCGAATTAGCTATGATTAATAGCATTTTGAGAACATTTCCCCACACAGCAATCCAGGGTTGCTACTATCATTTCAACCAGAGCATATGGAGACATCTCCAGAAATCCACTTTAAGTATTCTATACTCAACAGATAGCACATTTGCCTATCAAATAAAAAAATTGATTGCACTGGCCTACGTTCCTGTTACCGATGTAGCAGAACACTACAATTTATTAATTGACAGCACATATTACAAGAGGAATGAAGATAAACTAACCCCATTACTGGACTATTTCGAAGATACTTGGGTGGGAAGGTTGCACAGATCTGGACATCGACGCCAACCCAAATTCCATATCCCTTGGTGGAATGTCTATCTTAGCACTTTAAACCAAGAGGCTAAAACAAACAACAGTGTAGAAGGGTGGCATAATGCTTTCCAAGCTACCACAAGCAGAGCCAGACCCACATTCCATAACCTAGTAGAAGCTTTGAAAAAAGAACAAAGCTATCAAGAGCTAAGAATGGAACAATCTGTGACCCAAATTGGTCCAAAACTAACGAAACAAACTAAACAAATGTTCCGACTACTGCAAAGTCAAGTCACACTATATCCGACAACTAGAGGATTAGAATACCTGTCAATAATTGCAAAAAGCCTACTATAAAAATGTCTACAATAGATACTAATCTCTTATTACAATAATTATACATATAACAATAGAAAAATGTCTGTTAAAATTATAAATAATACATATTTGTTTAAGAAACGGATCAAAAGTTCGTACCATATTTGTGAACAAATATGCAATATTTATAATTACATCACACATACACATTACATTAAGTTCAACATTTCCCACCCAACAAAATAATTACTTAAAATACTTACAATTTCTGTTGATGAAAAAAACGTAATGAAGCAAAATACAGTCCATTGCAATGTATAATAATTCCAGTATAAGAAACCATCAAAAACCCGAAATTAATGTTAAAATGAAATAAACGCTCCATGAAAATCCAAAAACAGTAGTGTGGACACTTTAGCATTTAAAGTGATATACACACAACTTCTAAAAAAAACGGTCACACATATCAATGTATCAATTCAAAACGAAACCCTCCAAAAACACGAAAAACAGTTATAAAATATAAAAAACCGCTCCTGGCAAACACGAAATATAGGAGATACACGTCAAAATATAACTAGAAAAGTCATACATTAGTATCTCATCAAAAAAACACGCTTCCTTCCATGTAGTTTTCATGCGAGGAACCGGAACCTCTACAAAAAACATACATAACGAAACCCACCCACAAATAGCCCATAACATTAGTAAATACATTCACAATTAACATTAACCATGTAAGAAGACCTTTCCTAACACTTAAAATAACAGTAGAACTAAAACATACACGACGCATGTCTAACTACGACATTTAACCTAAACGCTACCTAAACAATTCATACATACACACACAAACCCTCCACAGTTAGAATATACCATCAAACATTACCACTCTGTTATAAATTGTATGTAAAATCAACCTTACCTCCCTCCACACGAAGCAACTCCCAACCGCGAGCTTCTCCAGTCCGGAATGAAGCACAATAACGTTACGCGGTAAAAAAGTAGTCCCCTTAAACCATTTTGGAAAAGGTATTATAGAAAATACAATGTTATAGTATAAAAAAGTAATACATAAACATTGTTATTTTAACAAATTAATAAAGTAGACTCATTAAAAATTAAACAGTAAAAAAATAAAAAATATTTTTAATATTAAATAATATATAATAATTATTATATATTAATAATATTAAAAAATAATGTAACACTTGAAATGATATATCTAACTAATTAGTAATTGTGTAAATTTATAGGAATAATGTTGTGTTTGTTTATAACTAAACATTATAATTGTTAATGTGAATAATTAATAATAATAAATAATATAACTTATTTATTGTTATTAATAAAAAATTTGTAACCATTTATAATAAAAATAATACCCTGAAATAATATATATTTATTTCTCAGAATATATATATTTCTGAAAAGAAAAAATAAATGTTTAAGTTTATTAATAAATAATAATAATAATATACATTTTTTTTTATTAATTATTTAAAAATGTTAATAATAATTTCTAAGTATTATAAAACTATATACTTGCATAATTAATATTTTTCCAATACCAGAAATTATTAATAAACATATTATTCCCCTTTACAGTGACAAACTGAACAACATTATATATTTTTATGTGTGATATACAAACATTGTCTGAAATATGTAGGCAAAAATGTCATAAATTGTTTTTCCATATCTTCAGCAAATATAATAATTGTCATGTTACTTTATAAAAATATAAGTGTAAAAAAAAAAAATTTAATAATATTAATATATAATATTAACATTATTAAATATAACATGAATAAGCAGAATGAACACTAATTCTTTATTTATTTTTATATAAAAACTTGTTACTCAATGTTAATGTTGATAAAAATATTTATGTTCATAAAAAATGTTGTTAAAGAAATGTATGTGAAAAATTAGAACATGTACATAAATATTAATGTGTTAATCTGCAAATACTACATTTCCAAAAACAGTTATTTTCTTTTTGATTGTGATTGTATTATAGTTCACATAAAAAAATATTAAAATGGTAATAAAGTTTTGTGAAAACACCCATTGTGCATTTTTTTGTAATATAATAACATGATAATTTACAATTATATGGAAATGTGCTGTACAATGATCAATTAATATTTACTATTGATACTGTAGTCAAGCTAATATAATGTATACTGTTAGACATTAACCAATAATGAATTACAAATCCTACTCCAGTCAAGCTAATATCAGGGAAGATGCTGGATAGTGACCAATGATTACTTTCAATTCAACTCCAGTGTAGCTAATATCAGGTAATCTGCTGGACACTGACCATGTATAAATGTGAATTGCTACTTTAGTATAATGTTACAGTTAATTGTAAATTTTTTAAAAAGGTACAATAGTTAAATAATGTTATTTACATATATTTGGATAATATTTGTAGCTGAGTAGTCCAAAAATATATAAATAGAACAAAAATGTGTAACTTTTTCCTACTAATTATTAGTATAATATTTTTGTAACACACTTTATATACACCAAAGGAACCCTTAACCCAAAAAATACCCCTTTACCCAAAAACTGAAAACTGACCCTGAACCCAAAAATAAATCCTTAACCCAAGAACTGAAAACTGTCCCTGAACCATTTAAAAAGACCCCTTTATCCAAAAACCCAAAACTGACCCAGAACCCTAAAAATACCCCTTTACTCAAATACTGAAAACTGACCCTGAACCCAAAAATATATTCCTTTACCCTAGAACTGAAAACTGACCCAGAACCCTAAAAAAAAACCTTTATCCAAAAACTGAAAACTGACCCAGAACCCTTTAAAAAACCCAAATTCCAAAAACTGAAAACTGACCCTGAACCGAAAAAATATCCCTTTACCGAAGAACTGAAAAACTGACCCTGAACCCTAAAAAAAACCCTTTACACAAAAACTGAAAACTGACCCTGAACCCAAAAAAAAGCCCTTTATCCAAAAACTGAAAACTGACCCTGAATTCAAAAAAATACCCTTTCTCCAAAAACTGAAAACTGACCCTGAACCCCTAAAATATTCCTTTACCCTAGAACTGAAAACTGACCCTGAACCCTAAACAAACCCCTTTATCCAAAAACTGAAAACTGACCCAGAACCCTTAAAAAAAACCTTTTTCCAAAAACTGAAAACTGACCCTGAACCCAAAAAAAATCCCTTTACCGAAGAACTGAAAACTGACCCTGAACCCTAAAAAAAACCCTTTACGGAAAAACTGAAAACTGACCCTGAACCCTAAAAAAAGCCCTTTATCCAAAAACTGAAAACTGACCCTGAACTCAAAATAATACCCTTTATCCAAAAACTGAAAACTGACCCTGAACACCAAAAATATCCCTTTAACGAAGAACTCAAAACTGACCCTGAACACAAAAAAAACTCCTTCACCCAAAAACTGAAAACTGACCCTGAACCCCAAAAATATTCCTTTACCCTAGAACTGAAAACTGACCCTGAACCCTAAACAAACCCCTTTATCCAAAAACTGAAAACTGACCCAGAACCCTTAAAAAAAACCATTTTCCAAAAACTGAAAACTGACCCTGAACCCAAAAAAAATCCCTTTACCGAAGAACTGAAAACTGACCCTGAACCCTAAAAAAAACGCTTTACGGAAAAACTGAAAACTGACCCTAAACCCTAAAAAAAGCCCTTTATCCAAAAACTGAAAACTGACCCTGAACTCAAAATAATACCCTTTATCCAAAAACTGAAAACTAACCCTGAACCCCAAAAATATCCCTTTACCAAAGAACTCAAAACTGACCCTGAACACAAAAAAACCCCTTCACCCAAAAACTGAAAACTGACCCTGAACCCAAAAAATACCCTTAACCCAAGAACTGAAAACTGACCCAGAAGCCTAAACATATCCCTTTACGCAAGAACAGAAAACTGACCCTGAACCCTAAAAATACCCCTTTACCCAAGAACAGAAAACTAACCCTGAAGCCTTTACAAAAACCTGTATCTAAAGACTAAAAACTAACCCACAACACAGAAAATAATCCTTCCCCCAATAAACCACAACTGACACTAAAGCCAAATCATATCCCTTTATACAACACATGAAAACTGTCCCACAATAAAAAAAAACAATTACCCCAGAACTGATCAATTACCCTCAAAAAATAATAACTCCTTTACCCACAAAGCCTAAACTGACCCTGAACCCTACAAATACTCCTTTACCAAAAATAAAAGTATTAATATTGTATAACTAATTATTTAATAATAATAAAAATTTATAATATTAAATAAAAATAGCTGTAATAAAAAAATTGTTATGATTAATAATTATATTCCCTAAATAATTAATTAACAATAACTTCGAAATAATAGGCCAAAAAAATCTCATTAATATAGTTACAATTTTTATAATAATTAATTACGTATTAATTACTAATTAATAATTAAATTAATTATTATTAATTAATTAAATAATGTATATTATTATTTACTAATTTATGTAAATCAAAAATGACAAACATATATTAATTACATAATTATTTGTAATTACTCACCACACTTATCCCCTATTAAACCAACATCCCGCTCCTAAACATAAATTACAATTTAATTAACAAACTAATAATAACTATTTACTTAATTAATTAACTAATCGACATTAATAAATTAACAATTAATTACTAATTAAAAAATATTACACATTGTAATAATTAATTGACTAATTAATAAATTAATTAATTAAATAATTAATGTTAATTGTTCACCAATTAATTAATAATATAATAAATGTACAAACATATATGAATTAATTAATTATTTTCAATTACTCCCCACCCTTATCCCCTATTAACCCAACTTCCCGCTCCTAAACATAAACATGAATTGCATTTATTAATTAATAATAACTAATTACTTAATTAATTAACTAATTAATATTAATTAATTACTAATTATTTCCTATTAATTTTTTTATAAAACATTATTCAAATAATAATTGATAACTAATTAGCAATTAATTAATTATATAAATAATTTACACACATATATTAATTTATTAATTATTTTAAATTACTCCCCACCCTTATCCCCTATTAACCCAACATCCCGCTCCTAAACATAAACTACAATTTATATTACTATTAATTAAAATTAGTTATTTAAACTTTTTTTCTACATATTTTCGATATTTTTAACTTCCACTATATATCGATATTTTGTCAAGTCGATTTATTTGAGTCGATATTTTTGTACTCGATATTTTTTATCATTATTTTTGACGATATTTTTAATGACGATATTTTTTTTGTCTATATTTTTATATTGTCGATATTTTTTCCTCGATATTTTCTCCATTCGATATTCTGTAGTCGATATTATGTCTGTGCACCATGAAAATCACCATAAATTTGATGCACACTTGAAGAGAACATGGGAGTAGTCCCCATCCCATCTCCCAAGATTTTACAACATGTCCAAGTAGGTGCTGAAGGAATTTAAAACCATAAACTATCTGGTTCAGTCGATGGAGATTTTGCAATGCACAAAAGATAGCAAGCACCCCTTAAATAAAGTAAACAGAATGCGATGAGTTTCGCTGCTATGCATTCAACCACCATCAGACGGATTAACTCCCTTTGGTGCTTCATTAATGTATCAATCTCTTCGGACAAACATTTTTGACATTTTGACAGTTACTAGCAGAGTGGTAGAAGGTTTTATTATCGTCAAGTAATACTTTCAAGACACTTGTTCTGACTGCTTTTGAAAAGAAAGAAATATATTGAAATGGAAGCACTAAAAATACTACCAAAATCCACCAGGAGGGCATTAGGGAATATTAGGGAATATACATGGGAATATGCAATAAGTAGAATACAACAATTTTTTTTTTAAAACCTTGGAGAGCCAGGAAGACTGACGTGCACCAACAGCCCAGGATTTCAAAACCAGTATCTAAGGGCTCCAGACCACAGGGGGAATGCCCGGTGGAATAAAAGATCTGTCTGGATCTACCAGTGACCCTTTGAAGCACATGCCCTCAGCCCTTGAAGCACCCACCCACAGCCTTTACCTATCTTTCTTCCTCTGTGTAAACAAACATATACAGAGAGAAGCAAGGGAGAGAGAGAGAGAGAGACAGAGGTTGTTAATTAGGGTGCTGCAACTTTGACAGCAAATGGCCTACATCAATGTTTTTAGTCTACTGATGCTCCTTTGTCTTCAATTGAACTCTCAACGTTCCATTGTTCCAACTACCTATATATACCTATATATACTTACTGTCCCAATGTTCTGTTATTCAGGATTTTTGGCAAGGTATTTTTTGTTGGGTCAAAATTTTTACTCTTGATAGTGTGGCAGATTATCATTTGAGAGACTTTTTTTGAATAACGTCTGAATTTTAACCTTTGTTTATATTTAGATTCTGTGCCTTCCACAATGCAAAGGAACCTAAAGAGTAGACCGTCCTCTCAGATGTGTTGCTCCTTAAGTCCCTAAGTGAAGTTGCAATCATGACCTGTAAGACATCCATAGAGCATACACTGATTACAATGTTTGTATTTTTTAACTATGTTATTCCTGCAGAACATTTTAACAGAAAACGTTAATCACACAGTGTGTTTCTGTATTTTGGGAGGAGTGTAACCTCATTTTGAGATTCTTAGGGCAGCTTGTCTGGAATGCAGGCCTGCCCTATGGATTTTTGTGTGAGATACGGAATCTAAATGTGGACAAAGTACAAGAGCAGATGTTGCTCAGAACAGCTGCAATACACCATTAAGGAGAATTGCCAATGATAGCTGCACTTTAAATGTAAATGAACCCTTTTCTAGCATGTTCTGAAATATTGTGAAAATCACTGGATGGCCCTTTTCAAATTATGGCAAATTTATGGTTAGAACCTGTGTCTCAGCCACACTTGTGTATGTAACACTGCATTCTCCAAATAGGATGCCTACCACTGATGAGTTTTTAGGGAGACTGAAATAGTATAATATTTATTAGCGATGGGCTGCGTTGATAAGCTTCTCAAGGTATTACATTATCAATGAAGAAAGTTGTAATTCTTTAATCCTATTGGAGGTGATTCAAAATAAATCTAAGCTAAACCACAGCATTCATAAAAGCAGGGCAGTAACATTAGAGCGAAAACTTTTATTAACTCAATTGATAAGGGGGTATTTCACCATGGATGATAGGGAAATTGGCCTGGAATTAGGTTTACTCTAAGCCCAGGCACATCAAGTCATAAATGTCTCACCACTAGGCTATCAATTGGACCTGGTTGTCTATGCAGTATCATGTCCAATGCTTTTGCTATCACAAATCCTGTTTGCTGAAGTTGTATTTGTTGGCTTTAGAACTATGTGCGCTTTGCCACTTCTACCCAGTGCTAAAGTGCTTGTGATGTCACTTCCTAACATAGCAGAATCGTCCTATGCCTACTTGGCACATTAAATTTACTTGCAAGTCCCTGGTAAATGGTACTACATGTATTCAGGGCCTTTAAATTAAATGCTTCTAGTGGGACTTTAGCACTCATTGTGCAACCAACTAAAATAGCACTTTACAACACCATGCAGGCTTTAGTGTAGTATTTTAAACTGCCAATACGATCTGGCAAAATAAACCGTTATCTAGGCCTAAACCTTTCTTTTTAATACCTACAATTCGTCCCTAGGGTAGGCCCTAGCATCTCCTAGGGCAGACTACATGGTATTTAAAAATGTAGGACATGTGTACTTAAGTTGTACATTTCTTAGCAGTATGAAAACTTTCCTAAAGTCCTTTTTCACTACCAAAGGCTCATCTCTGACATTTACTGATACTGTGTGACCTTATTACATTGAATAAGTGCAAACGTTGGATTGGGAGCAAAGAAATAAATAGGGACTGATTCACAAAGGCAAACTAACACGTTTGTGTAAGTTTGTAATGGCTGGCTATTCTTAAATGTATTTTATGAAACGTATCTTTAGGACTGCAGAGTTTCTGCACTTGAAAATCTTTTTATATGTGGAGGCTTTGCACTTGGTTAGACTCAAATGAATTCTATTTGAAAATGTTCTTTAATTGTAAAGTCAGCATTCAGTTCACAATTCTGAAAATGTCTCTGGTAGATAAATTTGTATTTGTATTCACAAAACTGTGAAAGGATGTCCTGCTCTGGGGTGTGTATTCATCCCAGAAATAGACACAAAAGGGACTAGATGTGGGGAAGATGTACCATAATACCAGGATGTCTGGAAGCTGAGCTTTATATTGCTCCACTTAAACTTCAAAGGGCTTTGTCTCCAGTATAAACAAGAGAACCTAACACCAGCCTTCCTTTTGTCACCCCAGACAGTTCAAAACCTTAACAGGGAAAGGGAAGAACCTTCCAGTACCAGATACATGGGAGGGCAGGGAGGGCCCCTCACACAAAGGCTGACACCAGGTATTCATATTGGACCCACAGAACCACTCGTCAGATCATTTCTGGACCTGTAGGAGACTCAGAAGGAAAACTACCTGCTGCTAGAAGGACTGCCCTGCTGCTGGAAGGACTGTCTTGCTGTCCTGATGTCTGAGAAAAGACAACTGGACTTACTCCTTGAACCCAGAACAAACATAGTGACTTATAGGGCTAGCTGGATGCCCTTCTGTGTAAACCGCAGGGACACAACAAGCTTCATAGACCTTGAACCCTGCTGCTGGCCTCTGCTGGAGAGAACTAACACTTCAAGTGCCCCTCCCTATGTCTTGGATCATTAGAATTTATGCTGGTGGCACTGCTGCTCCTGCCTATCCCTAAAAGCTGGGACTTGCAAAATTTTGCCGGTCCTGCTGCATTCTTCCCTGAAGCAGCAAATACTCTTCAGCCGGACCTCCCAGTAGCAGTATCCGATCTTCAGTTACAGTTTGCAGTCTAGTCCCAGTTGGCAAATCCGAGCACCAGAAGAAAACATTTTAGTCCAAAGGTGGAAACCTTCACAGGGCTTAATGATGACCAGCTCCCCATTGATGATGACAACCTCCTTGGCCAATACAACAAGTTTCTCCTGCTCTGAGATTTGTCCTGCCTTTATCAATAGTTTCACCGAGCCCACCAGTGACTTTCCATCTTCGATGACACGTCGTCAGATCTAACACCACTTTTATCCAACCAGCTCTCCATCCCAGTCCGCCTTAACTTTCAACTTTGAACTGGTTTTGCACAATCAGATGCCGATGGTTGGTCCTTTTATCTTTTAGGTGCTATTTGTCACTATAAAAATCAAAAATGTACAACTGTGGTGTTCCTAAATGCATTACATGCATTTAGGTGTAATTTTATGTATTAAAATGTATTCTTCTAAATTCGTTTGGGATTTTTCTTGTTTTAAGTTTTAATTTATCAATGTTTGTGAGTTGCAAGAATACTGTACACATTTTCTTCAAGTTAAGCCTTACTACTTTTTTGCCAAGCTACCAGAGAGTTAACCACAGGTTAATTTGGTGACTTCTTTGTGGCTCACCCTGGCAAGGATGGTGTTCATTATTTCAGTGGAGCTATCACCCCTTTCAAATAAAAACCCTGTTTCCTACATTATATGTGTGTTACCATCCCAGGATCTTTGGAAGTGTTTTAATTGTCAATAAGCTATCTGGTCACATTACCTATTGTAATACTTTTGATGAAATTTGGTTATATCATTCTGCATGATTTACATTTGCACCTTGAATACTACTATCCATATTTCCAATCTAATTAGCATATCAGTAAATGCAATCCTGATTCTCATTGTTTCTTCACAGGCATGACCATCTTCAAAACTTCCACTTCCTCCATCATTTTGTACACAACAAGCGGTATCCAGCTGCAGATAGACCTCTCACCAATAATGATGATCTACATATCTCTAGATCCGTCCTACAAGGGGTCAACCAGTGGTAAGAACCATAAATCTTCAGGATGAATTACCCTTCTCTTAAGCTGTGACAATACTTTTACCCTCCCTTGTTTCTTCATACAGGTCTTTGTGGAAACCTAAATGATTATCAGAGTGATGACTTTAAATGCAAGAAGGGTATAAAGGAAGCAACTGCAGCTGCTGGTGCCAATTCATGGAAGACCAGCTTGAGCTGCCCCGATATTCCAATCAGCTTTAAGGATCCATGTGCCCTGAATACAGGAGTTGGTAAGAACCTGAAGTTATATTACACAATACTGCACATTTTTACAGAGAATAAATAATGTTAATGTTAATGTTAAAGGAAATTTATTGAGCGCACTGTCACCATGAGTTTCCTGGCGCTGATAGGACACTGGGCCAAGCGAGAGGAGTTAGTGGGGGTGTGAGAAAAGCAGAGTTTTTAAAGATTTCCTAAAGGATAAGAGAGAGCATGAGGTCTTAAGTGAGAGTGGAAGAGAATTCCATAGCTTAGGAGCCAGGTGAGAGAAACTGCGGCCGCCTAGTTTAGTGACTTTGAAACGGGGGATAACTAGAAGCTGAAGATGGGTGGACCTCAGGGTACGGGAAGGACAGTAGGGGATGATAAGAGACTGCAGGAAGGCAGGGGAGGGGCCAGTTAAGGCTTTGAAGACCAGACAGCAGACCTTGAAGGCTGTTCTTTCGCTGACTGGTAGCCAGTGTAATTGATGTAATAAAGGTTTGGCCGACTGCCATCTAGGGATTTTGAATGCCAGTCTGGCAGCCTGGTTTTGGATGATCTGTAGCCTAGATAGCAGGGATTTGGAGAGGCCATGGTACAAGGAATTGGAGAAGTCCAGACGGGACATCACCAATGCTATTAGGACTTGTAGCAAAGCTTCAGGAGTCAAGAGGTGGGCAACTTTCCGTATCCTGTGTAGCTGGAACATACAGGAAAATGTTACGGCACTCACCTGGGCCTTGAGAGTAAGCTCAGAGTCGATAATGACCCCGAGGCTCTTTACACAGCCAGCAGGAGAAGGTGGTGAGCCAAGCTCAATTGGCCAATACTGAGGGCCCCAGTGGGAAGCACTTCTCCCAGGAAGGAGAAGCTCAGTTTTCCCAGGGTTGAGCTTTAATTGATTTTGATTCATCCAGTGCTGGATGTGTATCATGACCGCCTGAAAGTTGGTAACGGCGTCAGGGGGAGTGAGGGGGAAAATAATTTGTAAATCGTCAGCGTAGTTAAACACGGTGACGTCCCACCTACCCAGGGAGCGAATAAGAGGTTGAAGATACAAATTAAAAAGAAGAGGGGACAGAGATGATCCCTGAGGGACCCCGCAGGATGAAGGAGCACTGGTGGCACTAAAGGGGCCCAAGCTGACTGCTTGAGATCTACCCTCTAGAAAGGACGTGACCCAGGATAGGGCAGGCCCACGGACTCCGGCGGACTCGACACGGTGGAGTAAGATGTTGTGATCCACCGTGTCGAATGCCGCCGACAGATCCAGTAGGACCAATGCCTGGGAGAGTCCTCTGTCGGCGTTGCTTCTGAGGTTGTCCAACACGGCGAGGATCACAGCCTCGGTAGAATGGGCTGGTCTGAAGCCGGCCTGGTTTATTTCCAGGAAATTGGACTCCTCAATGAATTGCGAGAGGCAAGTAGTAACATGTGCCTCCAGGATTTTAGACAGGTAAGGCAAGAGGGAGATGGGCCGGTAATTGGTGAGGACAGCTGGGTCCGCGCCAGTTTTTTTTAACAAAGGCACCAGTACGGCCTCCTTAAACGATCTAGGGACTGTGCCGGAGTTGAGGGAGGTATTAAGTAAGGGTAAAATGCAGTGCGGAAAAGTATGGCAGATGTCACGAAGCACTGAAGGAGGGCAGCAGTCCTTGGGGGAGCCAGATTTCACTCGAGTAGCCAGCTTGGCTAGGGACTCAGGATCAAGTGTGGGGGAACAGGTCAAAGTAGAGGTGTTAATAGGGGAGGCTGCAGCTATAGGCGATAAAGGGGAATGAGGGATGGAATTTTTAATAACCGCGATCTTATCAATAAAGAAGGTGTTTAAGGCATTGCATGACTCAGCGGAGGGGGGCAGAATCGGAAGTGTCCTGGTGTCCGATGTTAATTCGCCCAGGACCTTAAAAATCTCTTTAGATTTATTAGGGGCGATTAGTATTCTCTCAGAGACAAAAGCGGACTTAGTAGTAGTAATAGCTTTTTTATATTCTTTACGTGCAAGCACGTACGCCTCCCTGTCGGTACTAAGATAATTACGCCTCCACCTGCGCTCCAGTTGGCGCAGCTCGAGATGTTGAAATTTTAGAGCTGAATTGAACCATTTGTGGGATTTACTATGGCGTGAACGAGGGAAACGGGACAGGGAGGGAAATTGGTCGCTAGCCGTCGTGAGCCAGTGAGCGATATTAACGTCCAATGTATTGACGCCTGGAGTGTTACTGGGTAAGGGCTGAGTCTCCGCGAGAAAAGAGAGGAAGGCAGAGGAATCAAGTGCATTCCATTTACGAGCAATCCCACCCTCCAAAGGGGGGAGCCTAACCAGGCCCTTTACAGAGATGGAGGACTCAATCAGCGAGTGATCAGACCAGACGCAGGGGGAGATGGTTGGGCAGGAGAGCGATACCCCCTGCGTCCAGATGTGATCGAGGATGTGACCTCTGATGTGAGTAGGGGTAGTGACATGCTGGGTCAGATTTAAACTGAGGAGTGCCTCAAACAGTTCGGTGGGGTGAGGACCGGCATCGGCATGATTAAACCAGTAATTAAAGTCGCCGAACATGGCAATACGGCGACTATAATTAGTATGTCCTTGATGAACTGATAGTGTCTGCTTCCTTCCAGTCTAAGTCTGAAAAACGATGCCCCAAACTGATACCAATTGTTGTTTAAGATAGTAAATATTTTCAATTGCCCTTAATTTGATTTGAAAGGTTTTGCTTCATGTTAATTACCTAAGCCTTGTCTAACAAGTATGCTACTTTGGCTGAATGTCAAGGCAGCTGGAAAAGCAACACTCACAGGCGAGACTTTGCCTGTCATGCATTATATAGGAGCCAACTCAAGGCAAATTATATGGATACAGTGTCTTGAACAGAGAACATTTCTTATCAATTCTTTGATACCTGCGCTTGTTAGTGGAAATTCTTGTCTTTGTCTGGACACAATCAAGCAGAATGCCATTCCTCCCCATTTTGTATACTGATTAAAAGTACATTTTATTTGCATTTTGTAGTACACATCTGCTTGTAATTTTGGGTATGGACTATCTGCATATTAGGCAATTAGGCTTCATTTATGTTACAATGAGTAGCAGATACTAATAGGAGACTTCAACGAAGAACAGATTAAATAAGAGAAAGAGAAGATAGGAGTTAGCAGCAACCTAGAAACTTTATAGACATTTATCCATCCGGGTATCTTCGAATCTGTGTGTGTCATAAAGCTCAGAGAGCGAATTAGGCACCTTTTGCATTCACATCTGCCTGTGAAGCATTGTACAGCGACCTTCTCTAGGATATGCACAATAATAGGTCATTCAACCATTAAACTTGACTTAATTATGTGAAAGGATCATTATTACTATGAATAAGGTGTTCAGACTGGCTTCTGCCAGACAGGCTACATATCATCAGAATCCAGTGTCTAAAACATATATAAAAAGGTAGGCGTGGGTGGAACTCGAGGAATTTGACTCCACAAGATTCCACAGAGTCGCATAAAAACTCAGCGAGCTTCTGTGGACTTTCGCTAACAGGCAGAAGTAGATATAATGTGCTGTGATATTGTGCCGATAGTGCATGCTGCACTGACAAATTAGCACGAATGGCACCAAGCGGTGTTCCAGATGGCACAGCTACTCACATTGATTCTGCTGCCACTTGTGTGAATTTTCTACTCAAGCAGCTGCATTCTGACCGTGAAGGGTTGCGACTGATCACGTTAGCAAAATCTTGCCAGATGTCATCCTATCAACAACAAATTGCGCTAGCGGATGCCAAATCTCATTCGCCAATTTTACCACTCTGGCGCTGCACATGAGTAAAAATTCCACCATGCTGCAATTTGCAGAATTTGGCTGTAACTTGCCAATACAAGAGTAATGTGAAGTCAGCAAAATTCCACCAATTCCACAGGCGATATGGAGTATTCCATTCACTCCTGAAAAAAACCTAACCTTGTTGACAATTCGGTGGGAAACATCCCATCAAATTTGACATCTGTTCGAAGAAAAACAGATTAGTGGTTTTAGTCTGACAGGCTAATTGCCATCCTTTCTATACCTGCGCTTTAATTTAACATTTACCCCATAATGTTTCCACTTTGTATATTTGGTAATGTGTGTAGTTTATGGTTCACATTGTTCTTCTGTACTATGATACATAGATAGAGTAATACTTTATTCAGACAATCATGCCTGTAAAAGTGCAGTAACATGACATGGTAATATAAAAGAATAAGGTCAATGCATTTAAAGCAATGTTGTCATGTACATCACGGCCATGTATTTAAAGAGTTAGGACAACTGTGATATGTAATAAGTAGAAATGACCACATCTATGGTTCCGTGGAATCAGGTATGTACTTTAATTACAGAGTAAGGACATGAAGTACACCTCGCCAGCTGACCAGACTCCAACTGGCAAGTCTGGAATGTATCCTGGCTGAGGTCAGACACTAGAAGTGTAAATACATTCTAGAAGAACAGGAAAGGAACAACGTAGAGAAAGGGCTAGGTAATGTTGTTACCTAATAAAGGATTACATTTACAACACATCTCCTCCCCTTGGAATGATGTGAAAACAATGGGAAATTAACATAAAAGATTAGAAAATACAATCGTTCAAATAAACAGGTAGTCTACGAGATCTTGAACTTCTGATATTATCAAAAGCTGAAACATCTTGCAAAATCTCATTTTGAGTAGGTGAAAAATTGCTATGGTTAATAAACTCCTGTACACCAACATGATGGGAAGCATCACCATCACCTTCCTCCCTCCTACACCTGTTTGCTGGAGGTGAACTAACTTTCTCTTGAGTAGAAAGCATGTAACCACTATTGTACAAGGAATTTTGTGACTTCTCAATGCATTTTTTAGAACATGAATTTTTGTGATACAGAGCTACTCTGCGAAAATTCCACTTTGCGCCATTATCCAATACTACATAATGTGGATAGACATGCTTATCTAAAAACGGACCTCTAAATTTAGAGAGTCCTTTAGTCACTCTTCCAGGTTTGACTTTTACCATATCACCAACAGATATAGAACAAGCGAAACGATCTTGACCATTCTGATGTGAATTGCTGGTCTTACAATTGTTTAGCCACAATGGTGTAAGTTTTGTACCAGGGCTTCTACCTCGCATGAGTTCAAAAGGAGACTTACCATCTTGTTTGTGAGCAGTGGTACGATAAACCCATACCATCTTCTAAACAGCCTTATTGGAAAAACAACCAGAAGAGCAAGTCATTTGAATAATACCTTTTACAACTCTGTTGGCTCTCTCACAAAGACCATTTCCTTGTGGATTATAGCGATTAGTACGATGGTTAGTTACACCACTACTAGACAAAAACATTCACATTTTGTTAGATGTAAGCAGTGTACCGATATCAGTTGTGAGTACAGAAGGAAAACCTTCATCATGAAAAACCCTTTTAAGAAAATGTTTGTGCAATCTGTGGTAATTTCCTTGACAAAATTAACCGTAAGCCACTTTGAAAACACATCAACTACAACAAGAGCAACACGATGACTAACTGGTAGTTCATCCATTGGTCCAATAAAATCTAAACATTCACTATGCCAAGGCTGGTTAACAGAAACAATATGACCCATGCCTGAACCAGAAGCAATTTTAAGCTTTTTCTCACCTTCATTACACCACAAACAATTCTCAACCCAAGATGCAGCTTGTACATCAATTGAAGGCCACCAAAAATCAGCTTTTATTCTACGTTGAGTGAGAGTCTGCCCCAGATATCCCTCATGGGCAAGTTTTAATAACTTTGGTCTTAGAGAAAATGGCAGAATAAATCTGTCACCTCTCATAAAAATTACATTACTATATACAGACAGTTCGTCCAAAATTTTGATAAAAGGCCGTACCGGAGGTATGACACATCTTTCACGTCTGGTAACCAGTTTAATAAGATCTATAACCTTTGTGAGAACCAAATCCTTTTCCATAGCAGAACACCATTCCTCTTTTGAGAATGTACCTTCACCTAGAGCTAGCACATCCCAAATGAAGGCTACTGCACCTTCCTCCTGATCTCCATAGAAATCACTACATGAATCTGGACGTTTTACTGGAAGTCTAGAAAGACAGTCAGCCTGCACATTACACCAACCTTGAATGTAAGTCATCTCAAATTGATATTCTTGTAATCTAGGTGCAAGTCTTGCTAATCTAGGAGAACCTTTACCAGCACCCCCAGGAGACAATACACTAACTAGAGGCTTGTGATCAGTTTTAATTTGAAACCTGGTACCCCACAAGTATGTTCTGAAATAGTGTACACCCCACGCAGCAGCTAGGGCCTCTTTTTCTATAACAGAATAGTGACGTTCCGAGAGAGTCAAGGGTCGAGAAACGAAGGCAATAGTTTTCTCTCCTTCTGAAGGTTTTTGTAACAAAACAGCACCCAGGCCAGTGTTACTGGCATCCAGCATCAAGATTGAAGACCGTTTGATGTCAAAAGGAGCTAATACCTTTGCTTCACACAATTCCTTTTTAATGACATTAAAGCAAGTAGTGTTTTCTTCATTCCAAGTAAATTGTATTCTTTTCTTTAACAGAGTTCTCAGGGTAGCTGTCTTGTCTGATTTGTTTTTTTTTACAAATTTAGCATAGAACTCTATTAGACCCATAAAAGATCGAAGCTGATCCTTGTCAGAGGTACAGGGAGAAGATTGTATGGCTTCTAGTAAATTTGTCTTTGGCTTTACATCATCAGCTGATTTTTCATATCCTAAATATTCTATCTCTTGAACCAGAAATGAGCATTTTTCCTTACGCAAAGTTAATCCTACTTCACCAATTCTATGTAAAACAGACTTTAACCACATCGATGCTATGCATTTTCCCCTCCTGTGCTGAGATTTACTCATTCCCATGTTTCATGACGAGCTGGGCTCGTCATGAGCGTGCGAGGAGGCTACCTCATGACGAGCCCAGCTCGTCATGAGCGTGGAAGGGGTTAAAATCTCATTGTGTTCAGAAATAGTATCTCCAAAGACAAGTATATTGTCTTGAAAGAATACTGCTTTTTTAATGCCCTTGAAACTTTCCATTACCATCCGCTGAAAGACACTAGCAGCAGATATAAAATCGTCGCCAAATTGTTATAGGTAGAAATGACCACATCTATGGTTCTGTGGAATCAGGTATGTACTTTAATTACAGAGTAAGGACATAACGTACACCTCGCCAGCTGACCAGACTCCAACTGGCAAGTCTGGAATGTATCCTTGCTGAGGTCAGACATTAGAACTGTAAATACATTCTAGAAGAACAGGAAAGGAACAACATAAAGAAAGGGCTAGGTAATGTTGTTAACTAATAAAAGATTACATTTACAACATGATACATAGCGTGTCACTCAATATAAAACATCTGCAAGTGTCAAGATATTTTACAGTGAATTTACATCAAATGCTAAGATCAGACAGCCCCAGCAGCTGTAACGAGAGGATATAAAAGGTCTCGAGATACACTGGTTTACCAACAGTGGTTCTGGGGCAACTACTATTAGTTTATAGCACCTTATACTATTTCCAAAAATGCTGAAGTTTACTAGCAGCTGTACTAAAAGATGTTTCTGACATCAAAAACTAAATAGAAACATTTTGGAGAGGCAAATAGACGAGATTCAACAGAGAGTGGACAACAAGTTGACGAGAGAGACAGGTTACCAACGTGGTTAAAATGCAGGAATTCATTTAAGGCATCTGGGGTTAAACATAATAACATTTCGTTACTGTTAATACATTTTAAGATGAAGAATTTGGTCATGACCCAACACATTATTCTTAAGTGCTGAATCATAAAGTGCCGTGTGCTAACCATTGTCATGGCTTTTGCACATGCCAGGGTTGTGTCCCTAAGATCTTAGCGGGGTCAGGCGTGTAGCTAAATTCCTTAATGTTTGGTCCACTATATCCAAAAATGGTGTCAAGATGACTATTACTTGCAGGTGGGCATCGTTCAACAGGAAATCAATAGCACCCTTTATTTTACTTGTCCCTTGCAGTCCTGGGTGTAATTCGCGGAGTTTTGCTACGTGGAACTCCGCAAAATTACAAAAAAACTCAGCAAAGTTTGTGCTGGTATTCCTGCTGCTCAGGTACAAATTTGGTCCCGAGCAGAGAAAACACTCTGCTAAACATCGCGAAGCAGAGTTTTCTGCACTCCAATCAATCAATCATCAGAATTTGTAAAGCGCGCTACTCACCCGTAGGGTCTCAAGGCGCTGAGGAGGGGGGGGGGTCGCTACTGCTCGAACAGCCATGTCTTGAGTTGTTTCCTGAAGGAGAGATGGTCCCGGGTCAGCCGTAGGTGAGCCGGGATGCTCCACGGAGTAGCCGTGCGCTATAGAAGAAATAAACTAACATAACATAACAAACTAACAGGTGAGTGGGGAGGGAGTTCCAAGTCTTGGCTGCCAGGTAGGAGAAGGATCTTCCTCTGACGGTGGATCTCCGGATTCGTGGGACGGAGGCGAGGGCGAGGCTGGTGGATCGGAGCTGGCAGGTGGGTGTGTAGAATGTGAGGCGGCTGTTGAGGTACTTCGGACCCGTGTCGTGGAGAGCCTTGTGTGCGTGGGTGAGGAGTCTGAACGTGATCCTCTTGTTGACGGGGAGCCAGTGCAGGTTTTTCAGGTGGGCAAAGATGTGGCTGTGGCAAGGGATGTCCAGGACGAGTCGTGCTGAGGCGTTCTGAATGCTCTGGAGTCTTTTCTGGAGTTTGGCTGTGGTTCCAGCGTAGAGGGTGTTCCCGTAGTCCAGACGGCTTGTGACGAGGGCCTGAGTGACTGTCTTCCTGGTTTCGGTGGGGATCCATCGGAAGATCTTGCGGTGTATGCGTAGGGTGTTGAAACAGGATGACGAGACGGCATTGAATTGCTTGGTCATCGTGAGGGAGGAGTCAAGGATGAAGCTCAGGATGCGAGCGTGGTCCGTTCGCTTGGGTGCGGTGCCCAGGGCAGGGGGCCACCAGGAGTCGTCCCAGGCGGAGGGGGATGGTCCGAGGATGAGGACTTCCGTCTTGTCTGAGTTCAGTTGCAGATGGCTGATCTTCATCCATTCTGCGACGTTTTTCATTCCTTCCTGGAGGTTGGCTTTGGCGGCGGCGGGGTCGTTGGTGAGGGAGAGGATCAGCTGGGTGTTGTCGGCATAGGAGATGATGTTGAGGTTGTGTTGGCGTGCGATGGCTGAGAGAGGGCTCATGTAGACGTTGAAGAGGGTGGGTTGAGTGAGGATCCTTGCGGAACGCCGCAGATGACTTCGGTGGCCGCGGATCCGAACGGGGGGAGGCGGACTCTCTGGGTTCTTCCGTTGAGGAATGAGATGATCCCCTCCAGGGCAGCTCCTTGGATTCCGGTGTTGCTGAGGCGGTGTATCAGGGTGCGGTGGCATACGGTGTCGAAGGCTGCTGAGAGGTCCAGGAGGATGAGGGCAGCAGCCTCCCCAATGTCGAGCAGGGACCTGATGTCATCGGTGGCTGCGATGGGGGCGGTCTCGGTGCATATTCCATATTTCCAGCACTCCGGGAAGGTGGCGGATGCGAAGGAGCTGTTGATGATGTTCCGGAGTTGGGGTGCGATAATGGAGTCGACTTTGTTGAAAATGTGGTGTGGGCAGGGGTCGGTAGGGGAGCCGGAGTGGATGGTGTTCATCAGGCGGGTGGTGTCTTCGGTGCTGACATGGGTCCAGGTGCAGAGGGTGGTGGTGGGGTGCGCTGGTTCGGTGGTTGGGTGCGTGGTCAGCGCACCGAAGCTGTTGTGTATGTCGGCGGTCTTGCGGTGGAAGAACAAGGCGAGTGAGTCGCAGAGGTCTTGCGAGGGTGTGATGTCGTTGTTGCAGGCGCTGGGGTTGGAGAGCTCTTTAACGATGCTGAAGAGTTCCTTGCTGTTGCGGGTGTTGTTGTCCAGTCGTTCTTTGAATGTTGTCTTCTTGGTGGTGCGGATCAGCTGGTGGTGTTTGTGGGTGGCGTTCTTGAGGGCGGTCATGTGTTCTGCTGTCTGGTCGTGGCGCCAGACTTTCTCAAGGGTGCGGCAGGTTTTCTTGGAGTTTTTGAGGTCGTAGGTAAACCACGAGGCTTTCCTGCTGCCGGGTCTGCTGGGAGGATTTTTCAGAGGTGCGAGTTCATCGGCGCAGTTGGTGAGCCACTGTGTGAGGTTGCGGGCTGCTTCGTTTGGGTCCGTTGTGTTGGTGGGAGGGTTCTGGCTGAGGACGGTGGTTAGCTGGTCGGCGGTGATCTTGCTCCAGCTTCTGCGGGGAGCCTGTTGTGGGTGGTGGTGGGTCGTGGTTCTCCTGAAGTTGAAGTGGACGCAGCTGTGGTCTGTCCAGTGTAGTCCGGTTAAGTGGCTGAAGGAGATGTGCTTGCTGGAGGAGAAAATGGGTTCGAGCGTGTGGCCGGCGTAGTGGGTGGGGGTGTTCACCAGTTGCTTGAGTCTGAGGTTGGCGAGGTTGTCCAGCAGGGCGGCGGTTTTGCAGTCCTTGTTCTCCAGGTGGAAGTTGAGGTCCCCTAGGAGGATGTAGTCTGTGGAGGTGAGGGCGTGCGGACTGACAAAGTCTGCGATGGCTTCGCTGAATTGTGTGCGTGGTCCCGGGGGTCTGTAGATGAGGGTGCCTCTGAGGGTGGTCTTGGGGTTGGTGTGAATCTGGAAGTGAAGGTGCTCGGCGGCGGTGAGGGTGTCATCGGAGTTGGTCGTGATGCGGATGGTGTTTCTGTGCACAATGGCCATGCCTCCTCCGGTCTGGTTGACGCGGTCCCTCCGGGTGATCTTGTAGCCCTCCCGGATGGCTATGGCGATGTCGGGGGCTGAGGAGGCGTTCATCCATGTTTCTGTGAGGAAGGCGACGTCTGGTGATGTTGTGTCGAGGAGGTTCCAGAGTTCGACGGCGTGCCTGTGGACAGAGCGGGTGTTGAGCAGGATGCACTTGAGGTGGTTGTTGCTGGAGCTTGGCTTGGTGGGTGCGGTGCAGTTTTGGAGGCAGGTGAATTTGCAGGCTCTGCAGGTGAAGGGTCCCTGGGTGCGTTTTGGGGTGGCGCGTTAGCAGGCGGGGTTCCGGCTGGCGTTGAGTGTGTGGAGGGTGGCGGCGTCGTAGGTTCGTCTGGTGCGTTGGCATCATTGAGGGCCAAGGGTCCTGGAGCTGGGCACGGTCCAGGCACGGACGGGCGCAGACGGGCTTGCCTTTGGTGCGCCTTCGGCGCACAATCGGCGCGCCCGCTGCATGCGTCCGCTGCATGCGTCCGCTGCATGCGTCCGCTGCATGCGTCCGCTGCATGCGTCCGCTGCGCCGTTGCTTCGTGGACATAAGTAAGGAGCCGGGAGGGAGGAGCAGCTGGGTGGCGGGAGCGGGGCGTCGAATGGGCTGGAGGGGGGCGGGGCCGCAGGGAGGCAGCGGCGGGAAAATCAGGCGGTGGGCGGCTCAGCAGCGGCTGGGTCGTCCAAGGCGGCAGCGGCGGCGGGATCAGCTAGGCGAGGAGGCAGGCTGGAGACAGCAGCGCGTGGGGGCGACCTAGCCTAGAGGCAGGGTCAACGGTCGCTCCCTATGCCTGCACGCAGCCCCCTTAAGTAAGGAGCCGGGAGGGAGGAGCAGCTGGGTGGCGGGAGCGGGGCGGCGAATGGGCTGGAGGGGGGCGGGGCCGCAGGGAGGCAGCGGCGGGAAAATGAGGTGGTGGGCGGCTCAGCGGCGGCTGGGTCGTCCAAGGCAGCAGAGGCAGTGGGATCAACTGGGCGAGGAGGCAGGCTGGGAGACAGCAGCGCATGGAGGCGACCTAGGCTAGAGGCAGGGTCAACGGTCGCTCGTGAGCTCCATGGGGTGGAGAGTGCAAAAATCTCCCCAAACTCTCGCAAATGGAGCGAAGTTCACTGCCCAGGCATAGTTCCTTGTTTGATCAAGCAATGACTGAGAAACCTTCTGTGTTCATTAGTTAACACAGGACAGAGACAGAGCAGGTGGGTTAGTGACTCCAGAAGTAAGTCCAAAGATGACACAAGCTGCTGATAGTGCTGAATGCCCTTGAGCGCAGAAAGTCTAAAGAAGAGAAGCACTCCATGTGAAGGAGGAAAATCTTGATTTTGTAATGGAATGCAAATGATTCAGTGATGTACATTTGAACCCCTCTTTTGGCATAGCAGCCTGACGACAAAGTCTGCATTTTTTCTACTCATGAAGATTCAATGGTCAGAAGCAAAGGGAGCCTAAGTTGCATATGTACAAAGCTTGTTCGAGGTTGAAAATGGGTCGCTTTGCAGTGCACATTACCAAAATCTCAATTTGGATTAGAGATTCGTTATTTGGAAGGGGAGGGTTTAGGCATACTTCCAAATTGCAAATCACAGTGGTATGTATGAATGTTTCGCAAATGAATTTTTGTTGTGGAACATCTTATACTGACATTTGGAAGGTGATAACCCATTTGCAAATGAGACTCTTTCCTACTCTTAAAAAATGAACTTCAATGTTTCATTTTTTTGTTTTTAAGGATCACGTTTTCCTAGGAGGAAAATGGGATGCATGTTTTTAAAACGTTTGCTTTATTAAAAAGCCATCACAAATATGGTTGCCTGATGACCTCAAAAGACCACCATCCCTGTTATGGCTACGATTCCCAATGGGTCGCAAATTACGATCTATCTCTATAATATTCTTGAGGTGGATCGCGACCCACTAGCAATCGCTATTTAAACGATGTTATATTTCTTACATTAGGAAGTGTGATTTCCTAATTGCGATTTAGTAAGAATTGCAATTAGAAAGTCACCTATCTAGATTTCTGTGCATCTGGCCCCTCGTTGTTTGCAAACAATTTTTTAGCTTGTGATGGTATAAAATCACTAAATCAAAAACATCCTTACATTTGTTCTGGCATCATAAGTAATGCAACCACTGTGAAAACCACAAAGGAGGGTGAGTCGAAATAATAAACAGAACACATTTTATTTCACTCTCTGGAGCTTTTAAGGCTTCTTCTCATCATCATGTGCATTCTTCAAATTTGAAAAATAAAGGTTGGAATTTAAAATAGACATTGCATTGGGTTTACACTACTTCTGTAATGTAAATCTAATGCAAAGTCTACAACACAAGCCCAATCTACTGGTGGGATTTCCAACCTATCAGAAATCCAGATGTGTGTTGGCTTGTAACCCTAGGTAACCATATGCAGTGTAATGTGCTGCTTTGCATTACTTTGCATCAAGGGGGTGTTCAAATGGAACCTCCCTTCAGTATTAAGGCAAATCCCTATCTACAAGGATTTGTAGATTAGGGTTGGTGCCAAAATCGTGCTCCTTCCTGAGGCAGGCATAATGAGAGAAAATATTTCTATTTCAAGCTGCTTTTCTCTCTGTGCATGTGTGATGCATTCAGAAGCACACATACAAAAAGGGAAATGCCTCAAAGTATAGTTTTTGCAGAGGAAGAGATCCTTTCTCTTCAAGGCTATCCTCACCTCAAAACAAACACCCTCGCACTATGGCACAAGAGTGCTGGTGTTGGAACATACCAACCTAAAGTGCACCAGTACAAGGAAAGAGTAAAGCAATGCCACATCGCAGTAGATATGACGCTGCTCTGCGGTATCCCATTCATGCAGTGCAGCACAGCATCTTTGATTGCTGAGGTGCATTGGCTGATACCTTTGTGAATTAGAGCCACAATATCAGAAGACAGATTGAAGTCCCTAATAGGTTTTACATTCTGCAATACCACATCAAAATAAAATGTTAAGGCATACTAAACTTTTCTCCTCAAAGTAGCACAGGCCTGTGCATATACACAGAATATCAGAAAGTTATTGTTATTGGGATTGAAAAAGAAAGAGAGAAGAACGGGGGGAAAAAGAAAGAAATTAGGGTAAAGGCCGCTAAATACGGTCCCCAATTAGCAGATTACAAGTCTTAGTTGTCTTTAATCAGTCCAGCAAGTAAATGTAAATGTGTTGTATTTGTAAAGCGAACGGCTGCCCACGTGACGGGGCGTCCCGGCGCTGCACTCATACCGCTGTGGAACCCTTCCTGGCTTTTCCATATGAAATGTCCACTCCTGGGCACCCCCAAGGTGAAGCCAGGCATCCAAGCGCTGCTGGGGCCGTTGTGGAGATTAAGCAAGCTATTGCCCAGAGTCACAGAGTGGAACCCATGATTAGACTAGGCACCGAGGCAAGAATTATCAGGTCCAGAGAGATTGAGTCCAAGAGCCACCGAGGCGGGAATTGAACCCTGGTCCCGGGCCAGACCTCTGCATCAGGGTCTGCCGCTCTAACCATTGAGCCACGCTTCTCCACAGTGTGTTTGATAAGGTATCAGCAATAGCCATTGTGCTTATTAGTATCAAAACTTTACCTTGATCAAAGACCGCTGATCCTTCAATCAAAAGAGCCTGTATGCATTGACTACATACTACAGCCTGATGGCATTCAGTATGATGTTTCTGGTTCTAAGGAACTGTAATTTTAAATACGTCCCCAAATGTCCTAAAAAAACTATAGTTAGTCATTCGTCTGGCCCATTACTCGTTAATAGTTAGCCACTTCTAGCACTGCAATGATCCATTCTTCATAGACTGGTGGAAAATATGTTTTCCGTATTTTGACATTGACTAGCACTGAGTCAAGCTATTGCATTTTATGACTGGTGATTCCAGCGATGTCCTGAGAGTTATGTAGAAATGCAAGCTCCATGGGTGCCTTTATACGTAGATTTCTCATTCTAAAAAGGCAGAACCAGATGGAGTTCCAGTATGAGCGTAATATTGGGCCGATCTAGAGGATGTGCGTTATGTCTCCTCTAGGGTGTGCACACCGCCAGTATCGTGGATTAATGTAGAGTTTTACCCTACACAGTTTAAAAGGAGTCCAATGCCTGTCATGGATGACCTTTTAAAGATGAATGCCAGCCATGCTTCTCCTAATCTATCACCATGATCCCCGATGATTTCTCTCCAATTCTCCGGGTCATATTTTTGGTGAGATGCGATTTTCACTTGGTGTTGAGTAGTTTTAGTGCCCATTAGCAATCCAAGTGCTGTAGAGACTGAACACCAATTTCTTTTAAGAGCCCCATTTTATTAAGTGGTCTTGGATGGTCGGTATGTCTATTAGCGTTCAGCCAGTTTGTTATTGAGGTATACTTTGAGCTATAGAAATTAGATCATGTTTATGCAATATACATCTCTCAAGTTTTTAAATGCCCTGAGGGTCCCCTCTGAGAAATCTTCACATATGTGGGAGATGCAACAACATTCCCAGAGTGGCCAGTATAGTTCCTCTCCAGTTATTTGGATGGCTGCATTGTGTCATAACGGAGCAGGAACCGGTTTGGTTGTAGTAGTTTTTAGCAGTTTCTCCATATTGAAAGAGACCCTATCAAGATTGCATGTTCATGATCTTCTTGCCGGGTGGTCATTCACTATAAGAACAAGTGACCATTGAAATCGCCCTTGAGATGACCTTCAAGTAGTGCCCAGTCGGGTGTTTCCAGCTCTTGGTGAAGTTACAGGGAACGTTGTAAGAGGTGTTGATCCATATGGTATTGCACCATGTTAGGGTGTTATAGGCCACCCAGCAATTTTGCAGCATGAAGTTTTGTTCGAGAACCCTTGGAGTTGCTTCTTGGCAGATGCAGTCTTCGATTTGACATTCTATATTTTCGCAATTGGATTCCGTGTATTGTAAGTGGTATCATAGCTACCGATTTCTCCAAACTAGAAAACCCTTCTGCTTTTGTTTGATCAAAACCGCCATGTTATCTTTCATCATCGCCTGCCTGCTATTGCAAATTCAGATACCTAGGAATTTCATATGTTCGCACACAGCAAAAAGGCTAGTCCAATAGAGAATAGTGGATGTAGGCATGCATAGTTATTCGCTATTGTCCTTCTTGACTTTGTAGCCTGAGAAGATGGAAAAGTGAGAGATAATTTCAATTTGGGCTGGGGCAGACGTTTGTGTTGAGGATGGTGTCAATAGCATGTCATCTGCATCACTTTCAAAATGCCTACAGGAGTGGTAATGTATTGTCAAGTCAAGTCAAAAAAACGTTATTTCGGCTATACAGCCATAAAAGCACATACAAATATGGCATACATTTAGAGCACCTTCTGATACATAGTTTAAGTTAATAAAAACAGAGATGATTTTTTTTAAAAAAGGGTACTACAGTGCAATTTTATAGAATGTTCTATGACTCATCAACCTGATACATTACAGACTTAATTGAAATTCATTAGCTGATGGTTTTTAGACCATAAAACATGATTCAATAAATACTAGATAAAAACGATCAATCAAGGTATTATTAAAAGTTACGTTTCTACTGTGCGTGTGCAAGATTAACATGGCAAATAGTAAATGGAGAAGAAATGTACAGTAAGGATTTTTCATCAGGGTCAGTGGTCAAATAGGGTATATTTGTCAGCAGGCACCTTTTCCTTTATGGTGCTCCTGCATATGCACCACATCGTAGGTAGAAAATTGGAGATGGCAAACGCATACAGTGGGTCTGTTTCATACTTTAGTAATCTGAAGGCCTCAGAGTGGTGTCTAATTCCCACATTTCTGCAAAGCTGGACAATCCATTTTGACCTGGGTCTACTATACGCAGGGCAAAAGAGGAGGACGTGGGGTTCAGTTTCTTTAGTCACAGAGCAACCAGGACATCCTAATTTAGTGGCTCCCTTCCATTTGTTGGTGAATGCTCTGAGCGGGAGCACCCCATGCCTAAATTGTAAATACAATTTCTTTGCAGTAAAAGGCTGAATACTTCCAGGGCCAACTCGGGTTTGTACTGCTGCTTGACTTTCAAAAACCTGTGAGTCAAACTACATGAGTTAGCACACTGCGATAGTTGGGCACATTTGTATTCCATGTAGGCAGAAGATAGGGATTTTTTAGAGATGGAGGGGCAGGTCTCTTCTGGCGTCAACCATATATTCATCCTGCCCAGTACCTGGCAAGTATTCTTAATGTGGGACAGCCAGGGTATATTCCCTGCACTCAGGATGGTCATAACGTCCCTAAGTTCCTCCCTATAATAAACCAACTCGGGCGTACTCCAGATACGACGCCAGAATAGAAGTGGGCGATAGGCGATTAGATCAGCAATGGGGCCAATACCCAAGTCAATCCGTAGTGGTGTCAATGGAGTACTTTTCGGAAGAGCAAGTAACTGCCTTAGAAAGGTATTCTCCGTTATAGATAGAATATTAGTTGGGCATTGTCCCCAGAGCTCCGCTCCATATAGCGACGCTCCCCTTGCCTGTACTTTATAAATTTCTGCCGGTGGACCTACCACTTTCTGGGTACAACTTTTATATACATTCAAGATTTCCCCTATGGACTGAGTGAGTTTCGAATTGGCTTTTTTTATCTGGTTCCCCCAGTCCATCTTGTCATTAAGTGTCAGACCTAAATAGTCAAAAATGGGCACCCTCTCTAGGGCCATGCCTTCCATTTGGGGGTGTGGGCAATTGGTGGTGTTTGCATTTAAGACCATATATTTTGTCTTTTTAAGGTTTATCTCCAGGTCCCTCTTCCTGCAGAATGAGCAGAACTCTTCCAGAACCTGCTGCATACCCATTGGTGTCTTGGAGAATAATGTATTGTGCCTCTTGCAGTTGATAAACTGCTATGGGCAGAGGCTCTAGTGCAAGAACAAACTGTGGAAAGGAGAGGGTGCACTACTGAGTAGTTCCTCTGCCTATATTAATGGAGTACAACAAGAACTCATTACAATTGATCACAGTGGTGTGGTCTTGGTACATCCACTGCATAATGTTCATTAAAGCAAGGCCAATGCCCATCCGGGAAAGTGCTCCAAATAAGCAGCCCCATTCAACTCAGTCCAACACCTTGTCAGCATCTAAGAAGAGGGCCAAATCATCCAGCTAATGTGTCATAATGTATACTAGGTGAAATACAATATGCATGTGGGTGCAAGAGGAACATCCCGGAACAAATCCAACTTGGGTTTTTGTGCACAACAGCAGTAATTACTGTTGCTAGTTTTGTATCAAGGATTTTTGCAAGGACTAAAGTGGACCTCTAATTAATTAAGGTATAACTGTTATATATTTACTGTTGTAGGGATGAGGTGATCCATTGTTGGTCAATAACTCCTGAACATCTTACCCAAAATGAAGACTGAGAGAGGAGCCATCAGTTTATGATACTCAGCTGGAGTCTTTTCTTCGGCATTTACATGACCGCAGACCTCACCACTTCTTTGTATATTAATTATTTGCCCATGTGTTTTGTGGAGGTACTCTAGGAATACTCAGTCCTTCAGGGACGCACTGCAGCCTCTGGTTTACATTCCAGAGCATAGAAGGATGCAAATTATTTTGCTCTGTCCCTGGTATTTCTAAGCAAGGAATTGTTGTCATGAACACACATAGGTATATATCATTGTGCCATGCTTTGTTTTAATTGGAACGTCAGCATCCTGTCCACTTCACAGAGTTCATTATGTCAGCTTTTCCTCTGTAAGACCTTGTCTGCCTTTGCTATGAAAGGCGTAAACAGTATGTATTTTTTTGTGTTGAGGAAATGGGTTTTTGTGATTTACCCAAGTAAAAGTGATGATAGGGTCTGTGTTTTCACTCCTGTCTCTTTATGAGCTAATGCCAAGCCTCTCATCAACATGCCTTCCATGTAGGATGTCCCCTCAGTCTGGAGTCTATAGATCGAGACCACTGAGACAGGGCAAGTAGGCAATCAGTTTTCTTATATCCTCAGGGAGTTTATACGGTAAAGTATTCTCAATGAGTTGTCCCTTGGGACCTGTAGTTGGAAGTCATTGTGATTGGGGCATGATCTGAGATGAGAGACATATGTTACAACACGGTCTCTACACCGCGATACGTTTACAACGTAGCCATTACAACACAAGTCATTACAAAAACTTGCGCTGGATGGCGCTACACAATGAGGAATAGTATGATTTACTATTCCAATACCTTTCCTACTGTTATGTAGGCTGGATTTGGAATAGTAAATCATACTATTCCTACAACCAGCGCCCTTCAGTGCAAGTCGTTGTAACGACTTGCGTTGTAATGACTGCATTGTAACCGTATTGCGGTGTGAAGACCGAGTTGTAACATCATACATTCTCTAAGATGCATTGGATGCCTATGGTGCAGTTTGTAACGTTATAGAACATCATCACACTCTTCAAGAAATAGTCTATTCTGGTATCAGTTCCATGGGGAGAAAACAATGAATGTCTAATCCCAATCGGCCAGAGTTTTTGAGTCTTCATGGCCCAGAGCGAGTGAGCTGCCATAAGGTTTCGCAACATACCCTTATGATTGTTGCTATGTGGATCTTGGAAGCCAGATCTGTCAAGAATAAGGCTGATGGAGAGAATAGAGTTGCAGCCGATCTCTAACTGTGCGTGACCAACTTCCATTATTACTCGGTTGAGTGTAGTGGGTGGAAAATAAGTCCACTTTCCGGAATCTGGTGCATAAATAGATTCAATAGAACCTTGTATGTTTATTGGATACCATTTTTCCTGAGGTATAACAGCCATGTGGGTCACTCCATGTACACTGCGTCCTCATTGGCAGTGTTTTGTGAAAAGGGATCATTGTGCCTCCCTTTCTCTTGGGGAAATAGAGCATGTAGAAGGTGTCTGATGGGGCGTCTGACCCTGAAGCTGCTATTAGTATGGCCGACCTAGTCTCTGGTAAGTTTGGCCACCTCAGTCGTGGATAAATGCCTTTATTGCAGTAAGACGACATCATGATTTTAGGAACGTAAGTTAGTCTTTTTTCCTTTGTGCATAGCTTGCAAGGTTGTTCACATTAAGAGACCAAACCGAGAGTGCTGTAGTTTTATACATCGTAGTTAAATCTAATCGAAAGTTATCTGTGTGGGCTTACTGAATTTGGAATAATGACTTACAGAGGATATTACAAGTGGATAGTTCGCTCTTTGCTGGATTTATCCACAAGACAGTGTGGGAAATCTGTATGTTCTTGAGCACGTAGGTGGGTTGAAGAAAAAAGAAAGATATAAAGGATTTAAGAACAAAAGAGCAGTAAGACTTTTGACAGGCTATGTGTGTTATTTACTTTATAAATTTGAGCAACTTTCTGATGCTGCCATGAACCCCTCACAGTTAATGAAGAGTATAAACGGGTATATAGCTATGAGTATTAGGCATTGAGGCGCTGGAGGTTCTTCATTTGTCCTACTTTCTCTCAGTGTGGTCATCCTGCAATCTGTCTTTTTGAAAAGAGTGTGTTAATTTGTTGGTCACTGGGTTTTTTGGTACAGTGTGATTTGTCAGCACACGATGGCGCCTCGTGGTAATAAGGGAGGGGAGCCATTTCCATTGAAGACTCCATTATGGTATCCAGCAGATCCTCCAGTTCCTATGGGTCTTGAAACTCCCTCATGTTGCCATCAAGTAGGGTCAGCTTCATAGCTGGGTCATAGCTATTTCAGTTTGTGTTTCCGTATAAGGTGGGAGTCAAGCGAGAAATCAGCGGCACAGGAGAGTTTCCCATCTTCATAGGTATAATAGGCCCTGTTGCTTAGGTGCCTGAAGAATCATTTTTACATGTTGGTGGTAAAGCTGGCACATAGTGATTAGTCGAGGACAGTCAACTGGAGTGTAACTTCAACTTTTCATTCTGTGGGCTCTCTGGAACTCTATGGAGGAGCCAAAGTCAATATTTAGCAGTTTGGGCAAGTAGTAGGATAAAAATGCAAGCATATTGTCTCCCTCTTAGGATTCCAGTAGGCCATTTAGGCGGATATTATATCTTCTACTCCTTTCCCCACGTTTTGTAACTTTTTTGCCTGAGATGCCATAGGACCGTGCCCCAACCCAGAGTCTCCGTTACCTTCTTTTCTAGATTCGCCATCTGCTTTTCAGAGGCATCCAGCTGTGTCTTGAAGTCTGATATTTCAGAATGCATGTTTTTCAATTCGAGGATGGTTTCTGAGGAGGTTAGTTCCACCCTGTTGATGTATGTTGTAATCCCCTTTTGTTTTAGTTCTTGCATGAATTGCTTCTGACAGTTGCCTTGCTGCTTTGTTGGCAGGAATTTATGGTATGTAGAACGAGCTGTACAAGCAGTGATTTAAAAGTAAGGTTGAAAGTTGTGCAGTGTCTTTTATAAGGGCAGGTTCAATGCAAGCATGCGAATTTATGACTCAGGGCTCTTTTGGCTGTTCGCTCCTATATGGAAGAGTCACAGAGCAGGGTAGACTTATAGGGCCTGTAGCTTTTCCCATGTAAAGATGACAGCCCACCAGTATCGATAGACAGCAAGCCCTCAGTATGTAATTTGTTTATTTAAATAAATGTGTCTTCCAAGACAGGGTGATTGTGATTGCCGGGTAACCAGGATGCCATTGGAGTGTGGAACTTGCCTGCCTTCCTCGGTCTGGTATACTTGCCTCCAGGCACTCCCCCGAGGTGTCTTACCACTGAGTGTTTGAGAGGGAGGTGTTCCTCAACATTGGGCACTGTGTGTTATATTGCACAGGTCACCATATAAAATGCAGGCTGACCCTTTTGTGTGACTGTTGGCTTCGGGCACTGGGACCAATCGGCAGCAATGTTGTGTGCAGGGACTCCGCTTGTTTCTCCTGGTCGTGCTGTAAAATAAAGCAACCAATAGTTTTTTTTAAAGAACGCAGACCCGACTATGTTTTCTAAAATGCCTGAATCAGACGCACGGGAGGACGGAGAGAGTCCAGCAGCCATCTTCACTGAGGACACCTCTGCCCTCTAGGGACTCATATTTCAGTATATGTGCAGTGGGTAGCTTCAGGGGCATGTTTGGTACATAAGTAGTTGGGTACAGGTGCTTTCTTTAGTCGGGTATGTTGAGGTATTTGTCGGATTTTACCAGGACTTTTTTCATACAAACAGATAAAAATGCACTCACAATCTCTCCCTCTATTTTGAAACCTAAAAAAGGTTGTTTATTATACAAAATATGGTGTTTTCTCTCGCTTAGTACTCTTACCAATCTGTATTCCTTTCCCTTTCCACTGCTCCTTAAGTGCCTTTCATGCATCCTGCGTGTCGTATAACGTATTTTAGCATTATAAATTATAATGTTAAAATATGTTATACGACATTCCAGTGTGATTGTCTGAAGCTCACCCGCCACCAATCTTACTGACCAAGCTACTCCCCTGCATAAATGCCATGATTCAAGAATCATCAGCATGCTACTCATGAGAAAAGCAGGTTTGCTTCTAAATCCACGTTGTGAGTCGTAAAAGAATAATATTGCATAAACAATTAAAGGTAGGCAATAATAAAAATGATTGATTGATTGATAGGCTTTATTTCGATATATAAAAATATCATAAAAGCTTTACATATTACTTAAAAAAGACACAATATTTACAACAGTCACATTACAGATATATGATCCTAAAAAATGGCAATATTTACAACAATCACAATATATTACAAATGTTAAAATAAGGCTAAATAAAACAAGGATTAAATTGCCGATGAAAGCCTTCTTAGTCGAATCAACCAAAACCACCTTAAAAATTTGGACACACCACAAACAATCAAGGATGATGTGTCAGACATTAAAATACGAAGTGCAACAATATGCTGACGTGTTCCCGGCCGTCTGCATAGAGGTCTAAGCCAACGCCTCCTAGGTGCCTGATAATTGGGACATTCGAAGAGAATGTGGGCTACAGACTCAATTCGATTGGAGCAGAGTGAAAAAATAATTTATAAGGAGCAGTAGATTATTATTATATATTCTAAAGCTTTTCACTCAAATGCATATTATGCTATGTTACAGAGAAGTCTGGATGGTGCAACTAAAAATATATTTTACAGATGTTTTCTTTCTAATGTGTATATTAAAAGCTTACAATGTGTAATGAAAAAATAAACTTTCTTTTTCTCCACAGAGCAATATGCCCTGCAATGGTGCAAACTACTTAAAGACCGAAAGGGGCCCTTCGCTAAATGCCACAGTGTTATAAACCCGAACGCTTTTTACAAGGTAGAATAATTTAGCATTAACAGTAGCAACACATCTCTAAATGTAACTTCCAGGTAATTATACAGTGTTTTAGTGGAACAAGCTCCCGTTCTGATGTTTGCAGACCTCACTAATCTTTTCATCCATCGAAATGCTTACGTCCTATAATAATAGTGCCTACTATTTGGTATTGCGCAGAATTCACTTTGTGATGTTAGCTCCGTACGTAGGGGCAGATCTACAAGGAAGAGCTGCAGTGCAACAACGCCAGCCCTTTCACTGCGCGACACTGCAGCACTTCTGAAGCACAGGAATGCGACATTTTTACAATAATTATGTTGCATTCCTGTGCTTTCCCCTACGCTGGCGCACAAACTGCAGCGATGCGCCGGCACAGGCACCCTTGCACCAAGGATGCCTGCGTCATAGGGGAGATGCACCAAGGATGCCTGCGTCATAGGGGAGATTGTTTTTGTGCAGGAAGGAGCACCTTTCTGCACAAAAACAATCACTACAGGCATTTTCCTCGTTCAATGCGTGCTGTAGAATGCAGCACGCTTTGAAAGAGGAAAAAACAAGGAGAAACTAAAACATTTCTCCTCGTTGCACCTTGCTACGCCTCCCCTGGGGAGGCGTAGCAATGACACGCATTTCCAGATTTATGATTCCTCGTAAATGTGGAAATGTGTCTCGTTCCATGGGTGTTGCATGGGAACACCTACTGCAACAGCCATGGAACGCCCCTTCCACGCAAAGTGCTGCGTGTGAAGGGGCCATATTTACAAGGAGAGGAAAAGTCACCCAAGGTGGCTTTTCCTCTCCTTGTAAATATGAAGAGGTGAAATGCGCCTCCAGTACGTCACAAAAAGTGACGTACTGATGGCACAGGGGGCTTGTATATCCATCAGATTTATTTAGCTTAGCAGTCAGGTATCATGAGTGGAGGAGTGGAGAGCCTTGTCAGTGATGCAGGCCATTATGTTAATACTGTTAGCTTTGAGGGGAAGCCATCTGAGTTTTAGAACTATCGGTAACCATAGCCATTCCTTTCGGTACCAGAGACAAGTTATTCTGCAGCATATGGTACTGCTTTTTTAGGGATGAGGTGCATTGTCGGAAGACTTGACAGAAGTATGTTGAAGTATTTAATCAGTGTTTGTAATAGAGACTTACCATCTTAATCTGGAATGAAATGACAAAGCCCCCAAACACAATTGAAAAAAAAATTGGGGGGCAATTATCTCCATCTGTTATTATTATTTTTACTGATATTATTGTTGACACTGTTCATGATAGTATGTTTGCAGTTAAGGATGCTACTTGCTTCAATTATTGTACTGATAGTGGTGAATGGGACAAGGAAACAAGAGAGCTTCTTTATTAAAGGGTTTCTGTTTTCAAATGATGGGGGTCATCCTATCCAGAACAGATTGCAGGGTGTGCGCTAAATGAGATATGTCATTAGCAGAGGAGGCTTTCAATATTTTTGTGTATTGCCGCATTTTTGAAGATCAATGATTCCCATGTACTTTACTATGATTCCAAGTGGTTCAAGTTACAACTTCAAGAGGGTAGGGACCATAATTGATCCCTGGAAGGACCCAATATGTTAAGACAGTTGAGAAACTGGATTCACATTTTACCCTCTGTGATATCTCCATTATGATGATGTGAACCACATGAGGACCACCCCTTTAATACGCATCAGATCCTTGAGAGCATTTGTAAGCATAACATGCTTTACAGGTATAAAGTCTGCAGATCAAGAAGGATATGGATGCAGGAGTTGCCCAAATCCATGATGTTTAGCATATTCATCTACGGAGCTGTGCTGTCTCAGTGCTGCAGCTTTGATTGAAACCTGACTGGTGCTTATCTTAGAATGGATATGTTGAAAATTTTGACTTGCAATCACAGCTTCTGATAACTTTTGCTAGAAAGTGTAGGTTGCATACAGGGTAAAAATTGTTGAGACCTCCTTCATCTGCAGATAGTATTTTGAAAGGTGAAATACCCCTGACTCAATCAGGTTTCTTTTGAAGCATGGCAACTCACTGTTAGGGTCTCAAGGTGCTGAAGGGGGAGGGAACTGTGGTTCAGTCGAAGAGCCAGGCCTTGAGTTCCTTCATGAATTGAGGCAGCGAAGGTGATTGCCTGAGATGTAGAGGCAGGGAGTTCCCAGTATTTGCAGTGAGGTAGGAGAAGAAACTTCCTCCAGGCATGATTTTGCAGATTTGTGGAATGGTGGCCAGGGCTAGTTAGGCCGAGTGAAGATGTCTGGTGAGTGTGTAGAAGGAGAGGCAGTGGTTGAGGTGTGCATGTCCGCCGTTGTGGAGGGCTTTTTAGGTGTGTGTGAGGAGCTTGAAGGTATTTCTTTTGTTGATCAGGAGCCAGTGGACGTCTCTCAGGTTACCAATGATGCTGATGCTGATGCTGCAGGGGATTTTCAGGATGAGTCTGATGGAGGCATTCTGGATGTTCTGCAATTTCTTAAGGAGATTTTGGGTGGTGGTGGCATAGAGTGCATTGCTGTAGCCGACTCTGATGCTGATGAACGCATGGGTGACTGTTTTCCTGGACTCAGTGGGGATCCACTTGAAAATCTTCTGAAGCGGGCTGAGCATGTGTAAGCAGGAGACTGAAAGGACATTGATTTGGTGATTCATTGAGCGCGAGGAGTCCAGTATGATGGTGAGGTTTGTGCTTGCTCCATGGGTGTGGCAGGGGTTCCAAGCTCTGTGCCCCACCAGGATTCATTCCAGGCGAAGGGGGTGGAGCCCAGGACAAGGACTTTGGTATTGTCTGAGTTGAACTTGAGGCAGCTGTCCTTCATCCAGGTGGCGACTGCCTTCATCCCATTGTGGAACTTGCTCTTGGCAGCTGTGGGTTCTTCTGTGAGGGAAGAATCAGTTGGGTGTCTCCGGCGTACGAGAAAATGTTGAGTGTGTTGCTTCGGACGATAGCTGTGAGCGGGGCCATGTAGATGTTGAAGAGGATGGGTCTCAGGGGGATCCCTAAGGCACTCCTCAGCTGATCTCTGTGGGTTCTGAGAAGAAAGGTGAAAGTCTGACTTTCTGTATCGGGCCAGTGGTGAAGGAGCAGATCCATTCTAGGTCTTTGTCATGGATGCAGGAGATGGTGCTGAAGGTCGCCGAGAGGTCCAGGAAGATGAGGGCTGGAGTTTTGCTTCGCTTGAAAGAGTGCAGATGTCATCTATGGCGGAAAGGAGAGGGGTCTCCATGTTGAAGCCCGACTGGGAGAGGTCCAGGATGTGGTTTGTTTTGATGAACCAGGAGAGTTGGGCGTTGATGCCTTCTCAATGACTTAGGCTGGCAATGGGATCAGAGAGAAGGGTCCTTAGTTCTTCAGATCCATCAGGTCAGCAGAGGGTTTCTTCTGCACATGGTTGATCTCTGAGTGTTTCTAGTCTTCTGGGCAGGTGGCAGACTTGATGGAGCAGTTGATGGTAGGGCAGAGTTCACAGGTGATGGAGTTGTCTGCTCTGTTGTAGATTTGTTGAGGGCAGGGATCCAGAGTAGATGTTCTTCATGATCCTGAGGGTGCCGTCAGAGGTGAGGGTGATCCAGTTGGGCAGGATCTGCTGGAGTCTGCAGTCATTGAGTGCAGTGGTTGTGGGTGGGGTGGGTGGGTCTTGGGTTGCAAAGCTGTCATAGATTTCCTTGATATTGTGGTAGAAGAAGGTGGCGAGGTTGTTGCAAAAGGGGGATTGTCTGCTGTCTCCATGCTGGGTTTGGTGAATTCTTTGACCATGGTGAAGAGTTCTTTGCTGTTGTGTGCATTTGCATTGGTGCATTCCCGTATTGCGTTCCTGTATTGCTGGGCAACCCTACGTCCCTAGATCTGTTGTGCAGCATATTTCTCTACCCACTGAGTTAATGAGTGTCCTACCAACCATGTAGACACTTTGAATCGCCAGGGGCCAATTATGCACCCTCTAAAAAAAGAAACATGTTAACAAGAACTCCCATCTCCCGATTCCAGCCCCCCAGTCCTAGTACCCACTCATTTGCGCACAAATCTTTCATAGCACTTAGATCGCCACCTGCCTATATGGCGAATCCACGACTAACTCCAACCCAATATCTGGGCCGCATTGGCCCCCCAATCTGGACGGAGTGAGCTCCATAGGATGCCATATCCTTCATCAGGCTCTGCAGTGCATTCTGAAGCACGCTCAATAGCTGGTTTAAGGTAAGCTTAGTCCCATTCTCATGACAAAAAAAGCTTCCGCTGCCAGATTCCAGGACAGACAACAAAATAATTCCACTCTGGACCGGACAGACCTGTGCACAACCCCCTTTCTGCACCAAACCCTATTTCCCCTCCCCAACTGATCAGTCTTAGATGTTTGGAGACAAATGTCCAACTCGCCCCCCTTCAGGCGTACTTCAGCACTTAAAACACCCCCATCGTGTTTCACCACCAAAAGTTGTGACATTCTAAAGACACCAAAAACATCCATATCATACAAAGACAAAACAATACAGCCTTAAAATGTTTAACACAGCATCACTCTTCAGAGGGTGCCTGTCCCTGCAGTCCCAGAACATTGAGGAGTGTGGCCAACACTCTTCCCCCTCCCTCCACTCTCTTTAAAGTAAAGCCCAGTAGGCTGCACTCACTTGTAGGCTGTGGGGCAGCCGGTAAGCTGCTCTGTCTCCTGCAGTTGTACTTGTGTGCCAGCAGGCACACACTGTATCCCCACACAGCTATACCCTTCTGCCTGCCCTTACTCATGTGTGACCATGCGCAAGCTGTGACCGCCGCAGCCACACCCATTGAAGAGTCCAAAGCAGCTGCAGCATCCGCACCTATGCCTCTGCTAAAATCCAGGGCCACAGCAGATCATCTCTGCCTGCGTCCCCAGAGTTCTCACCACTTCCCCACTGACTCGGCGACATGACAGAGCAAGGTGAACAACTCCCGAGGCCTGAATACACCGCCCCAGCCCGGGCACACAAAACAAACAGCCTGTGTGCAGTGGCCTGAGCCTTCTCTCTGGTGTCCTATATATAAAACTGCCTAACCCCTCCCCCGCCCACTATGTAACCTATCTAACTGTGCCACGTCATTGTGACCTACCGGCCGCACAAAAGGTCCTAAGGGAAGACTAGGCTGCACCTGGCTTTTAATGGAACCCTGCCTGGACGTAATTACCATTAAAAGTCCTCATTTCTTTTCAATATTTTGAAATGTAATGGTGCACACCTGAAAACAAATAGCGCAAACACTTTTGTCAGTATCATAGTCAGATTAGCAGCAGCGGCTCCTACACAATGGCGTCAGAGTATCGTCCCACTGCTTTCTCACAGTGTAAGAAGCAGAAACGTAAAATGGTATAAATACCATTGTACGTTTCTGCTCCTCACATTGCGAGAAAGCAGAAGGTTATGCCTGGTTGGGGCGAGCAGGTGGGAGGGTTGGGAGGAGTGGCTAGGCCAATGTTTTGGGAGCTGACTCTTTGGTCGCCACCAGGGCCGACCAAACCAGTCACATCACTCTCCATTTTCTCTATGTAGGCTGCCGTGCAGCCTGCATGGAGAAAACAGCCTCCCCATAGACACCTGTACGGACGGCATCCTAGACAATCGCAAAGCTGCCATTGCAGCATTGTGATTGGCATAGGGGAGGAGAGGGAGGCTGCCAGCTTCCTCGGACTTGGTGCCGAGAGAGAATAGACGCTTTGTTAACTGATGGTAAGTTTTATTTTATTTTTTGTTTGTTTAACACCCCAGCCCTCCTCACACTACCCCCTTCCTGCACAACCCCCCTCACCCACGGGTCATGCCGGCCGTGACTGCATTTCTCTTTCACTTTCAAGTTTACTCAACTCCTCTGAAGTTTGTGAAACACCAGGTCTGCTGCACCGTGGTGTCTGTTTACAGGTATAATGACTGCAAGGAAATGTCCTACATGTGGGATGGATTTGTTTCAGTATATATGGAGACCAGGACAGTAACACCCTTTTGTCGTGCCCCTTCGCTCTGACCCTTGTCGTAAATTCACTCTGAAGAAGCAAGTTCTGTCTCCTTCACAGTTAATATTTTTTTCATTTTGTTGCACAGTGCCAAATGCAGGCAGAAACCACCACTCTATTCAGGGCAAGGAAGTTACATGGCGAAGTTACATGGCAAAGATAACCCCTGCTTACCCCCTTGGTAGCCTGGCACCAACAGTCAGGCTTATCCCGGAGGCAATGTGTAAAGTGTTTGCGCAACACGCACACAGCAACAACAGACCAGGCACACCACAAAAGGAACTCCACACAAGGTTATATAAAAATTAGCCTTTGTATTATCATAAACACATTAGAGACATAATTACACATTTATACTGTGCCAAATAGCACAGGCACAGGCAATATCCACAGGGAATTATATACATGACCAGGCCAATCGGGCCACACTCAGAACCATCAGAACAGGTAAGTAAATGCAAATATAATACACTACCAGTAACTACTGGTGCCATAATGACCTTATCCTATTAGCATTAGATACCATCCTAAATTATCATAGCATGACATTAGGTAGTAAACCACATTAGGCCCAAACCTCATTAGCATAAACATATTACGCAATATGCCTTACCAGCATGCACACAGTATGCATAAACATCCTAAACATAAACGCATTATGTCATAGACATCAACATAGCTACATTATTCAACACCACATTATGCCTAAACACTGGGACATACGTTACATCACATTCCAGTAAAACAACCAGTCATGACTGGTTACATTACATCCTACCTGAACCTGTTAGGCAAACATAGTAGGCCTGAAAGCTGGGCATAAACACAGGGTGCACAAATCACAATGGGACATAATCATTATTTTGGCAACACTCCTAGTAACAGACACATTACGCAATTCGGTAGAGCCTGGCGCTCTACCAATGTCACCACAACTTCCCCCCAGGCCAACTGGCCTCTCAAAGGGTTTGAATGCCCTATGTCCCAAGGTGTAAAGGCGGCTGCCAATGCAGCAAAAGAAAGTGTGCACAGGTACTGGCCTAAACGTTGCAGCTGCCCTCTAAGTGCTGGGCAGCTGGGAGAATGAGCCCTGGCACCAGCGTGCCTCCTGGGCCCCCACTGGGACTATATCAAAACAACTGGCACCAAATGAGCACCGACAATGTGCCCCGATCGGCACCACTGTGCCTCCTGGACTGCCCACACACAACAATGACCCAAAAGGACTGACAGTGCCCTATGGAGTCCCCACGGGAACTCTACAAGTGAATGTGCCCCAAGTTCCACTCAGGGACCTTACTACAAAAAAAGCGGCCAAAGTTACAGCTGCCCACTGCCTGGCGAGGCAGCTGTGAGTGTCCAAAAAGTGAAGCCCTCCCTCACTGTGCTTCGTGGATACTCCTCCGGTCCTCCGGGCGTCGGCTTCCCGCTCCTGGGCTTCTCAAGGTTATCGCTGTGCGCCTGGGACCCGTGCTGAAGTCTAGCTGGGAGCCTGCGAGGCTCCGGCTTTCATCCAGCACACGTGGGGCTTGCATCGTCCACAAGCCTCCCTCTCAGCAGCCACTTCACCTTTCTTCCGGTGGCCTCTCCACCGGATTGGACGCAGCCCCGCCCTCAGTCAGGCAACTTTGCCTGTCTTCCTGGTCGGCTGCAAGCGGCGGTGATTCAGATTAAATTAGAGATGATTGAGGACTGGGCTCCCGCCATCGAGTACCGCATGCGGGGTGAGCACCCACTTTAATTAAAGATGATTGCGGGGTGGGCACCCGTCATCAGCGCCACAATGCGGGGTAAGCACCTGCTTCTAAAATATGCGCAGAAGCCGGGTAGGCACCCGCCAACACCCCACCAAATGAGGGGTGGGCACTCGCTCTTTAGATGAGGAGCGCAGGGGGTAACCCCACACACAGGGATTCCCTCACTCTGCATTTCTTCGCTCCTTGTTCCTGGCAATTTGAATATAGGGCACACACGGCACTTTGCCCCTCCAAGTTCTTGGGGTAAAGCAGGACAAGGAATCCAGCAGGTAGAAACAGACGTCCTTGGGATTCGGGACACCCCAGGCGGCGCAGCCAGGCAGGCCAGCACACAGGGACCTCCAAGAAGCTGCAGCTGGGTCCCTCAGTGGTTCCTCCCGGTAGAGTGTCTCCCTCAGCCCAGGTAAGCACGAGCAGCCTTATGGGGTCACAGCCCCTACATTTATAGGACATTTTCCTTTGTTTGAAGAGTACAGGGCTTGGGGAAACCAGTTCCAACTGGTTCTGGAGCACTATGTTTATCAGGCTCCTCTTCCCTATTGTTAAGTGGGGGCTTGTCATCAGACACACCACAGGGGGGCGGAGCCAGTATTCACTCAGGCAGGCACCTTCTTTTTCAGGGACCAGAGACTTCTCCTCCCACTACTCAAAATGTACTTGTCCCCTTCAGCCTAGCGCTGACTCACCCTGCCCCTCCTGGAGCCATACACACCTCCCAGCCCCTGTCACTCACAAGCCAGACATGCAATCCACATCAGGCAGGCAGACACCTAGCACACAGAAATGCCAACTTCTAAAAGTGGCATTCCTCCCATAGTCATAATAAATCTGCGCACACCATTGCAAATCATTTAACTCACCATTTCATACATACTAGACTTGACCACACTGCTCCTCTCATATTAAGGACTACCACTGAAACACTTATCAATGAATCCCCAATGAATTTCTATGGGAGGGCAGCCCCACAGTAGTGAGAAACCAAAATGGCTGTTTGTCACTACCAGGACAAGTCGCACACTAAAGGTACATGTCCTATCTGTTACTTACAATGCCCCCTGCCTGTAGGGCTAGCAAGGGCCTTCCTTAGGGGTGACGGACATACAGTAGAAGGGGTCACGGACATGGCACACACTTTAAATGCCATTTCACAGCAGCAGTGAGACTGCTAGCACAGGCCCTGCAGTGGCAGAGGCCTGGGATAGGTTTGCAAGGCTACTTGGTGGGTGGCACAATCAGCGCTGCAAGCCCACCAGTAGCATTTAATTTACCAGCCTCGGGGTATATGGGATACCACTTTACAAGGGACTGACAGGTAAATTAAATAGGCCAAACAGATGTAGACCAATCTTACTATATTTAACACAGAGAGCGCACTCACTTTACACTGGACAGCAATGCTAAAGTGCTCAGAGTCCTAAAAGCACCAACACCATGTCAGAAAAAAGGCTAGGAGAAAGGCAAAAAGTTTAAGGATGACCCTGCAAAAAGGGCCAAGTCCAACACACGTACATAGTGCTTACGGCTGTTTACATGCCGTTTCCCTTAAAGCACCGCCCTCCATTAATTGCAATCAACCCTTTGTATCAGCATATTAGTTTCAATTTCGATTGCTAAAAAAGAATGTCACAATACAGCAAACAAATCGACCCTTCCCTGATATTTCTGGGCGAGGATTCCAGTTTGACAGTCTCGGGCAGGGTTTACCATTGGGTGGGCGTAGTTCGCGAAGTAGCGCTACGCGAAGTGCACTTCGCGAACCTCACGTAGCACTACGCGAGCTGCGTAGTAGCATGTTCGCACTGTGCAAGATGCATTTTCAATGATTGCACAGTGCGAACAAGCATCCGGCACTGTGCAATCATTGAAAACGGCATCTTGCACAGTGCGAGCTGTAGTTTTCTGCTGCTCGAGTAGATTTTTACTCGAGTGGCAGCTTTCTCAACGCAAACTGGTAGTTTCTCATCGCGAGCGGTCGCGAGCATGCATGACCACTCGCAATGAGAAACCTGACCTCCCCGCGTTGAGAGTCTCGCCGGGATGTCATTTTGCTTGCTCGCGGTCGCGAACATGACGTTGAGGACCGCGAACAAGCAAAAAATGAGCGCTGCACTACGCTACGCGTGTTCGCACTGTGGTACGTGCAGCTCGCGTAGTGCAAAGTTGCGCAAACTTCGCAAACTACGCGAGCGTAGCATAGTGCTTTACCCAGGGTTACCTAAAACATGCATTGGATGCGAACATGTCAGGACTGCGGGATACCCTAATCAAACTAAAAACGCCGTCATCCAGTGTGTTTCCCTCATGCAAACATAATTTCTACCCTCTCACTGCTCGTCCTTCAACTCAGTCCACCATGAACCACCTGCATATTGCAATCAATGTAAAGTGCGCCACTATTCAACGTAAAGTGATTCTGAGGAAGAGAGAGCTCTGCCTTTAGTTGGCATTGCCACACCATCTGGAAGGTGACTGGTAGAGAGGCCAGTTAGAGAAAATTGCACATATAAATGTTCTGGGCAGACTAGCACTTACCTTAAGAACATAGCCTGAAGCCTGCACCCCCGGTAAGCATGCATTCTCTTCCCCTTTGATGAGGTTTTCAGGAGCAGCAGGGGGGACTTGTATGCTTCCTTACATCATAAAAAGGCAGGAAAGTGTGCATTCGCAGGGGTGAACTTTTGTTATGGTTAAAAAAAGTATTTGAATTTGGTCATTTAAGCTTTTCTTCAAGCGGACGCCAAAAACTATCCTTGCACTCATTAGTTTTGTTTAATCAATTGTTCAGTCTGAGGTAACCATTGCTCTCACAAGATCATATCGCAGAATTCACGAAATGCGCAGAATGTGTTTCAGGAGCTGCTGAACGTGACTTGTATGCCTTGCGCAGCTACTGTAAGTATATGGTGACAAGACACTTGTTTAGTGTGTAGGGATTTATATCAATGTTGTTTAGCCTATTTCAAAGCTTTCTTATAATTTGTTGGTAGATAGGAAAAGTGCGAGTCATGGTGAGGATTTGATTTGCCCAAGATCATACAACTTAGGTAGTGAAACTATGACTGTTGACTACCTAAATGTTGTATGGTGTGTTTTTCTTTGGTCTTTGAGTAACCTGTAAAGTGCTTTGATACCTGTGGGTCTGGCTAGTGCTATATAAAACTCAAATAATAATAATTATAGTAATAAGATGTTTAGGTCTACCTCCGAAAAAATCAAGGCAGTGAATGGCATTTCATATCATGTGATGGCCCCTCTAGGGCATGTAATGTGACGGAATCAGACTGTCAGATTTGACCATCTGAAATGTATATTTTGATAGTCAGCTAACTGGTGCAAAGTGTGCATTTTGTCCTTGTTGCACTCCATTGGAAGGGTCTGATAAAATGCCACTTTTTTTTCAGGCACACATCTTCTATGATCTTTTAAACGACTTTCCTTTTATTGGTATACTATAGCCATTGTTATTTCCGACATTATAAATGCTAGCATTTTACCAACAACTGTAATGTGGCAGAAAAAGAACGAGTTAATAGTATTGCAATAATTATGTGCTCGTTTTTTTCGTTTGCAGAGCTTTTACAAATGAAATTCCCGGCTCCAACATTCCCCATGTTTATGATTAATTACAGGAACTCCTTTAATTGTCTTATTAACGTCTTGCTTTCTCAAATTTGCTTGAAAATGTATCATTTGCAACTCTTTTTTTTTCAACATTTTCTCGGGGGGAGAGCCCCACAGAACCCCCTGACAACAGTCAAGCTCGCGCTGCGCTCGCTTACAACAGGTGACTCATCCTAAATTTTAAGCCTCACCATTTTCAAATGTCACAGAACTCACTTAAAACAAAATCCTAAACTTACTACCATTTTGGTATTCACAGAAGTTAGTTTAGGAGTCCTAAAGTTAGGAGTCCTAACTTTACTACTCCTAAACTGAGAAAAATCCTAACTTTAAGACTTTCGGTATTCACAGAAGGCATTTAGAAGTCCTAAAGTTAGGAGTCCTAACTTTACTACTCCTAAACTGAGAACAATCCTAACTTTAAGATTTTCGGTATTCACAGAAGGCATTTAGGAGTCCTAAAGTTAGTACTCCTAACCGCTGTGAATACCAAAATGGTAGTAAGTTTAGGATTTTGTCTTAGGTGAGTTCTAGGAATCGGGCCCTTTGTCTCATTGCATCAGTGAGGAATGATAACCATAGTTAAACATACATCATTGTTATGAGAATACAATAAGATCAGCCATACATTGTTGTGAGGATACAGGAAATAAGCTTTAACAAAACAGCTCAAAGATTGTACAGGCATTGAAACAGTTGTTTTCACCCATTACAGTGCAAACACTTCAGAACGCACTTGCAAAATCAGTCAAAGGCATCATAGTTATGAGAATACAGTACATAAGATCAGCATAACATCAAGGATTGTGCAAGCAATAAAACAATTGGCGATACTTTGGAATGCAAAGTGACAGAAGGCCCCTTTCCATATCCATATCCATCGCCCAAGCCCTCAACCCAGGGCATTCGGGGCATAAATTCCTCCTATCTCCAGGGGTGAGTGGATAGTTGATGCAGTCTTCAGGCTGGTGCGCGGTGGAGAGAAAAATGAGGCCGGTCTCCCTCTCGCAATGCCTGATAAGCCTCCGGGCGCCCCTGAAGACGTCACCAGCCAGCGACCCTCTTTTCATTTGTGGGGGGCGCCTGGACATTTCAATATGCAAAGAGCATTGATGGACACCTGAAATAAAATATGGCAAACACTTTCCTAAGTATACCATCCGGAAGTAAATGCACTTTTATTATAATACAGCCTCTAGAGGCAGAGCGTTTTTTTGTAAGCCATAAATAAGGCAAATTACGACGTCATTTCAGTGCTCAAAGTCACCGTAATTTTGGCTAAAACATCCAGCAATCATAAAGTATAAAAAGCTATAAACTAAGAAATCATGCAAATCTGTTCCTTTTTGTACATTCTCACTGCAGAACATTGAGTCTAAAATTACTATCATATAATTATGCACAAAAAAACATGAACAAGTAGAAAAGCAGAATAGTAAAAATCTATTCTTTAATGTAGGCAATGAATAAAATAATAAAAATTAAAAAATCGGAAAAGCACATTTACAAAAAATACTATGAACATTAAAATACATTTAAAAATAAAAACAAATAAGTGTAAATATAAAAAATATGCTCTAATTAACAGTATGAAAACTATTGAAGCCTAAGAAAATCAATTATACTATTTGCACTCTAGTTTATGCAACAGTAGGGAAAGTGTTGGACTTTGAAGGAGTACAATTCACTATTCCCACTCCAGTTTGTGCAAAAGCACGGAAAGCATTTCATTTTGGAGGCGTAAAATTTACTATTACCACTCCAAATAGCACATCAGTGCGGAAAATTGTGAACTTCAGAGAGGTATTATTTTAAATTTCCACTCCAGCCTGTGCAACAAATGCAAAAACATTGGATTTTCAGAGGGATAAAATGTACTATTCCTACTCTGAACAGCGGAACAGCAGGAAAGTGTTGAACTACAGAGTGGTTACATTTGTTATTCTCACTCCAAAGAAGGCAAAAGTAGGGAAAGTGTTGAACAGCAAAGAGGTTAATTTTACTATTGTTACTGCAGTCTAAACAGGAGCAGGAAAAAGTATCCTTCATTTCAAGCAAATTAAATATATAATAGACACAACAAAATTGGAAAAAATTGTTTAACATTATATATTATATTACATTACATTACATTATATTATATTATATTAAATTAGTTAGTGGTGGTTGCTACGAGGAAGTTATAATTAGGTTTGCTTTTCCATAGAAAGAGCATTCTTTGGTTTGCTAATAACTTTGGTCCCATTTGACAAATTTTCACAAAAGTTTACAAAATAAAGCTTCATCTTCCACGGCTCATTCCTGGACAGTTTCAGGCGGATCTGTGAAGCGGGGCCTGAGAAAAAAAGGGGCCCCAAAACTTTAAATCCTCATTCAGTTTCCATAGACTTTTTAGACAAATCTACATTAAAAGCCTCTGAACAGAATTATACTAAGGGGTCCATTAGGATGGCGGATGGATCGCCACCGCCATGCAGGCGGTGGCGATCCATCACATTTACATAACTGATGTCCCCGGAAGCCTACCCTGGGTTTGATTTCAAAAAGGGGATGGGGTTTCATGGCCACCCTCCCTTCCTAAATCTCTAGACGCCCAGGAGCCCACCTGAGGCTAAAATGTGTTTACTTGGGGAGTTGGGTGTGCGGCTTTACTACCTGAGCATTAAGTGTCCCCGAGGAGCCTGCCCCTGGGGCCGAAATCCCTTTTATGGGATAGTGAACCCTCTTAGCCCTATCGTTCAATCCCGCCATGTTCCATGAACATATAGTTATCATCCCCATTGAAGTTTAGTTCCAAGTTCCAGGAATCCTCTTATTAATAGACTGATGCCCTCATGTTCCTCCACAATATGACTCTCATTCTGTCTTTCATTAATCTCTTTTGACTGCTTCTTCATTTCTTTACTAATTCCGGAATTGCTTTTTTTTATCTTGCTTCCCCCCCTCTCCCAGACCCCCTCCCCTCCTGAGGTGTACAGACTCAATCTAGAGTCTGTTTGTGATGAATGTGCGACATGTGGCCAGAGCTCTAATGTTAAGACCTTCCACTAATATTTAGTAGATGCTGCTCATAAAATCCCACCTCACGCGGTTACCCATTAAGGGTGCGTTTAATTACAAAGTATTTTTTTGGAAGAGGCGGGGCTGTGCAGAAGGGATGCCCGGCCGGCCCTACTGTGGCTGATCTGCTGCGTGGGTCGGCCGGGAAAACAGTTCCGGGCCAGGAAGGGAAGAGCAAGGTTGGTCCCAAAGGGAGTGTGAATGCCGCGAGTGCTGTGGTTGCGGGCGAGGTCCCGAGAGCGATCCAGGCTATACCAGTGGCACGGAGCGAGGCAGAGGCAGAGGATTCTCCTAACCTGGAGTTGTGCGCTCAGGACGGGGGGCCTGCTGATGACAAAGGTATGCCCGGTTCTCCCCCCCCCCGTATGTGACCTTAACTGTGACTGGTGCTGGGGGGTAGAGAGCTTGATGAGACCTGACGCAAACGTAATGATAGAGAACTCCCCTAGTATTAACAACTCAGCGGACCCACTGGATACTTTTGGGGAAGCAGGGGGAGGGGATATAACATCTACCCCACCTCAGCTACAATTGTATGGAACAGACCTTTCTATAGCTCACCAATCCCGGCCCCAAACAGCCCTTAAAGCTAGTAAAACCAGACTTAGACTTAGATTGATGTAAAGCACTAAGGTTGCTGGAAAACATAATTATCACAAGGGGGGGATCAAATCAAATACATAGGGACAAGGTAGCACCGGATATTCGTAGAGGTTTTTGTGGAGTTTATGGGTATTATGGGTATATTTGAAATGTATCTAAAGGAGAGAAACAAAAAAGACAGTTCCATCTTCAAACTCCAATCCACTCCTTTGTGGCTGGGTTTAAAGTTACATTTGTTTTACACTAGTCTCACTATGAATAGATGGTGTGTTTAAGTTCTTCACGTGGCACGCAATATGTAACAAAAACAGCCATTCCATTACACATTACCAAGATATGATTTTATTGAACACACAACAGATGTGCATATTGAAATATAAAAATCTTCTTACCTGTGTCTGCCACACCAGGGACCCACGCCATCAGCAAACTGCCATAAGGGCACCACCGGCACAACAGGTAAATCTAAATTTGATTGGCACAAACCCCTGCCATGAAAGCCATGGAGTACTGGTACCTAAAAGAAAGGATTGCTAACATGGTGGTTTTCCAGTCTGTTGCTGCTACATCTAAATATGGCAGATGAAATGCCACCAACTTGTGGAGTGGTTGGGACCACCGCAGCAGCGGAAAGGGGGTAGGCTAGTCACAATCTAAATCGGGCCATTAGTCTCTGAAATAGAATTAAGAAATCCTCAGTAGCGCAGGGCAGCAGGCTGTGACTGAGATGGGTTCTGTGAGGATGGGTAGCCAACAGACAAAGTATAGGTGAAGTTGTTGACATTTGGCATAAAAGCTCCGCATGGGAAAAATCCACCAAAGGAATGCCCCTTGCCAGCCAGAATCTTTTTTGTCTCCGCCCGGTGAACATGTCTACCTTTAGAACTTTTTTGGAGCTTGGACTCCTCCAGTGGGACTAGGTTGTAAATTGTAGCAGAGCAGGGCTCCACTAGTCTGGTTACCTTCTCTGTAACGTCCCCGTAAAATGGATTGACTGGTGCGAAAATGTTCCAAACAGGAGCAACCTTAATCTTTGGCCCAGTGGCAACATATCTTCATCAGATTGACTTGGCACATTGGTCCCGGTCTTTAGTTGATATATGGGCAAAAATCTTTCTAACTCTCAGTTGTTAGGGTTATGCAGGAGGATTATACTCTGACACTTATCTAAGGGCCTCATAACCTTAGGGACACCACTAATGGGGTAAGGGCTTATCCTAGTAAAAGCCACCTGCAGGGCCTTAGGGAGATCAAGTTGGAACTGGTCAGTTGGGCTCTTCAGGAAACTGAAAATCTTGCAGCTTTTGTGTCACTGTAGCTTAACTGGAAGTCAGCCAACTAACCCTTGGAGTCCACTTCTCAGTCCTGGGTACACCTGGGAGCAGGTCTCTCCCTTAGTGTTTCTCTCCACAAGTTCAACTGCATGTGCAGTCCTTCTTCTGTTTTCCACTGAAGGTGTCACATTGATGCCTAATGCTAGCCTTGTGGGTGGCATTCACAAGAGCAAGATGCATTGCAATGCATTTGGTCACATATTTTTCATTGGCTTCTTTGCACTCTTGCTGCTCAGTCCCTTTCTTACTACTTGTGTACCAGTATGTTCCTTCTAACACTTTACACTTCTGATTTCTTCACCAGGAACTCATGATTGGCTTTTTTCTCTTTCCCAATGCCATGTTAATTTCCTTACCATTATTCTTTGTCTTCAGTCAAGAGCAACAAGATTGCCACTGACATATTTCCCTTTTATGGAAGTTTCTTAAATCTTTCATGTATTTTTCTGTGCATGGTGGCATTATAGCTCTGGGAGGTGTTGTGCTTCCTCACACAAGTAAGAAGTAGACCTAGGAGAATTTTGCATTATACAGCGCTTGACTTGCATTCACATTAGTAAAAGTAGTTGCTTCAGACATTGCAGCAAACTTTGACAAGAGTTGACACCAATGCTAAATGATTCCCTCACACTTTTTTCATAAGCCCCAGTATTAAAAAATAAACAAGACATCCAACATTGCATATTAGCTATTATTGAGGTTCTTGTTAAACATAGGAATCTTGCCCGAATACAAACTTTAAACATTTTACTAATACTTTATAATATATCATTTTTCAAAATATAATACACAGCAATACTATTAATATATGCACAACTTTATTTTCTAAGCTATAACATTTTGTAAGATTAAAGTTAACATGTTGATGTGGGACTAGTGAAAGACACACAGATGATGAATGCAATGCTGAGCAAATCAAACATTCACCCCCAGTCAATAGATCTTGGTCAAGTCCATCATTCTTTTGCTCACCATGCCACCCTAGCTTAGACCCAGCCATATGCAAATCAGTCTTGACCCTGTGCCTCATGTGCATAGAAAGTTTCGACGTTTGGGGTGATCTGTTAAGCAAGGGCCGAGAAAAAAGGGGAGCTCAAAATACGTTTTTCCCATTCATTTTTCTATAGGAACAGTAGACACTGCTACATCCCAAACTGCTGTATGGATTTACACTACATTTGGCAGAAAGCTAGAGTTTGGTCCAGGAAGAGGGCTTTGGGGTTTTGGTGTAAATCAGTTCAGTAGTTTTGGAGAATTTAAGGTTAAAAAAGGTGATTTATTTAATCACGCCACAGAGGATCAGTGAAGCTGACAGATCTCAAACTGAGATGTGAATGAATGCTACCCCTTCAACCAGGAAGCAGCGGGAGTCATCTTAAGAATCTGCACTCAGTCCTGAGTCCAAGATAACACGTAAACAAGGACATATGGGTGTGGTGGAGACCTCCTCAAGGGACCCCTTAGGTGTGGAAGAGACCTCCCCATGGGACCCCGCCTGAAGCCCCACAAGTTATATTTTGTCTTAATTTTCACACATATTTTAAGAGGATGCACTGCTAATTACCCCACATATTACATCACTCATGACATCTTCTATGACATCATTGATATTATAACTGCAACATTTGCAATGAAATTAACGATGAGACAATTGTGCATGGCAGGGTGAGAGTTATAGTTACCATAGCGCATTATTTTTAGTTACTAAAGGTAACTATAACTGGTGAATTTCTGTGTTTTTTAGAGTTTAAAATGTTATGTTGTTACTGAACATTTCCCCTAACAATAAATTTACTTTAACATTCGGTATTTTCAATGAATATCTTCATTCAATAAAAAAAAGGCTGCAGGGACATCATAGTTTGCTAAAAATGTTAGTTAAAACATACAGTTTTAAAGGAACAAAACCTTTGAATTTTACCAATTATAGATTATCGCAAGTAACTATAATTTGTTCCTTAAAGTAACTATAAAACCCTTTCCCAAGCAATCAATGTTGTTATTAGTGAGGTCATTTGAGATGTTGCAGTGATGGTATTGTTGATGTAATGGAACATGCCATAAATGATGTGATATTTGAGGTATTTACCAATGCATGGAAAGGGCGTGTGTTATAGTTATTATAGGGCATGAGTTCCTGAGGTATTTTGTGTTATTCATCATATTACAATTCCGTCACTTTAAACTTTTCAGTGAATTTCTAATGTTTTTCTAAACAAAGTAAGATGTCCATCACCATGCTTGGCCATTGCGAGCACCTAATTCCCCCCCCCCTCCGCAAGCACCCAACCCCCTATGCACAAGTCCTTTTGGCCATGCATGGCAGAGGGTTGGGTCAGAGGCGGGCCTGCAGTGGGCACTTCACCTAAACCCTCACCGCTGCACATGACTGACTACGTCATGTAACAATATAAATATGCCATTTTAAGTAATGCAGATCTACAGGCTCAGGAACACTTCTTAGCTCCAGTCTTTTGGTTCAGCAAGTGCAGTCCTTCTTCTGTTTTCCACAGGTCCAACAGTATTTTGAGGAAGGAAGCCAGGGGTGCCAATTTAATGCCCAGGACAAGCCTATGGGTAGGTGTGACTCTCTTCCTGATAAGGAAAAATTTCCAAGGAGCTACCCTAACCAGTATGACATACTGGTTAGGGTACATTCCTATTGGTTTGACCCTAAGTAACACCACAGTGCCCTGCTCTGCCGTAACCAAACAAGGCAAAATCTTTCTTGCCCAGTCCTAGTACAGCCCCCCCCCAACTTGGATGTGTGCCACTCTAGACTCTGAGAAAAAGGCTGGGGCAGAGGTGTGGGTGGTCATTTGAAGCATGTACAGTTAGTAGACACATCACCCACAGTGATCCTGTGAGGAGAAGGTCACACGTCTTCCCATTTCATTCCCTTTTATGAGAGCAATTTACACCAGCCAGTATGCTGCCAGATGACAGCTGGGGATTATTTCAGAAAGTGCAACTAGAGTCTTTAGGCAAAAAATTGCAGAGTTTATGAATGTGGCAATTTCAAAATAGTTGTTTAAAATTTGACTTTAGCACCAGAGTAGATTCCCAATCTATATTAGCTAGAGTCCTTGAAACATGGGTCTAGCTATTTCCACACCAAGGATATACATTATAAGGTATTATAAGGTATCCCAGTGCTTTCTTTGGGCGATGCAGCCCGGTTTCAGTGATAAACAACTTTTGAGATTTTCTCCTGCTGGAACATAGGAACACATTAAATTTTTAAACACCATATACCCTGTCCTATAGATACGTAGGGCCTGCAATAAGCCAACAGTAAGGGAGGTGCATTTTGCCAGGTTGAAGTGGCAGTTTTAAAACTGCTATGCTAGACTGCAGTGGCAGCCTAGAGTAATTTTCTAACTTTGGCATTGTAGTGGTGACAGCTAGTGACATTTAACTTGCAGGCCCTTAGTATACAAAATACCATATACTAGAAACATATAGGTAAGTTAAATATGCCAATGAGATATCAACCGATTACACATATACTTTGTAGGTCAGAGCACATACACTGGGTACTGGACATCAGCCCCCTACGTATATGCTATAACTAACTATAGTAAAAAGTGGGGGCAAAAAGTAGAGGTGAGCCTGCAAAAAGAGAATTTCCCCACAGTTAGGTTTACTCCTTACACAACTTCTAACTGCAGCATTGAATATTTGTACAGAATGGTTTGGTATCTAAATTTGATACCACACTGCTGCTGACCTAGCACCAATAGTGATTTTGCATCTAAATGTGATGTGCACCTTAATTAGATTTTTTCGCCTTAATATTTTTTAAGGTTCTGCACTTCCATGATGATGTTGCAGTTTTAGGCACATTAGAACCAAAATATGACTATTTACCTAAGTGTGTTTGCACGCTCCCGTTCAGGTCTACCAAAGGTGATTTTGCACTGAAGTGTGATTTTACAACTTAAACATAACTTCATAATGAAATGTACCATGTGATATGCGATCCTCAATGTGTGTCCATACACCTGGTTTCTTAAATATCATCATTATTAACCTACATTTTACTAAAGTGCTTTGCACTCCCAGAATTGTTTCAATTGTACTGTTGATGTTCTACAATGGATCTTCTTTCACCTAAATGTGATAATACGGGGAGCGTGGCCTAGGGCGTCAAAATGGTGGTCGCACTCTAAGAGTGCTCCGGACCCCCATCCGTCATAAAACTGCCAGCAGCAGCCTACATCCATGGACCAACCTGGCACCGCTGAGTTCTCCATTCCGCTGGGCACCTCCTGATGAGGTTTGCGATCTCCCGGAGCCCTGCCTGCGTCTCTGCTGCTCCACTCCCACCCGGCTGCGAGGCTGCCAAGATGGCAGCCCCCCAGTGATTTTTTGAGCGGCCGGCCCCTCCCCTGAGACAGCGGCGATCCCTTTGCAGCCCCGTGGACTTCCCGGCCCCACCGGGTGTGCGGGAGAGGAGGCGCGACTTCTGGGTCCCCCGCCGGGCTCACTGCCCTGCCCTGACCGGAGCCGTTACATCTGCCTGCCCGGCTCGGAGACGGGAGGCGGTCCCGTGTGCCATAAGGAGTCGTCGGGCTTGTCCGGGCGGCGGGGGCAGGAGGCGACCCCCTGCCGTGCCCATTTGCTGTGCCCCCTGGACTTGTGGACCCATCCGGTCTCCTGCCTGCAGCCTGTGGTGCGCTGGTGTTGTGGCGGGCCGAGTGGTTTAGAGGTGCAGCCCGCCGCCGACTCTGTGCTCCCGCCTTGCCTGCTGTGAGTGACCTCGGCCTGGAGGCCTGAAACTGAGGCCTGGACTTGCTGCCGCGCCCTGTGACTGCCCCCTTGAGCCCCCCCTCTGCTGCTGTGGGACTGAAGCCATTCATTGGGAACTCCCTGCTGGGCCCTCATTTGTCTCTGGGGGGGGGCTGGAGACGCATGCGTTGTGCCGCTTGGGGTGCCCGGTGGGACTGTGCCTGCACCTGGGAGAGACTCTGGGGCCCTCCTGCATTACCCCCATCGGTGGCCCCGCCTGGAGACAGTGCCTCTGTATCCTGGACCCCCCGTGTGATCCTGGGGTCCCGTCCTACCGGCTCTGCAGTGAAGATCTCCCTGGGGCCCCTGATGAAGATTTGGACTACCTGGACCGGAGGTGAGGAGGGGTCAGGGTGGGAGTTGCGGCCCCCGGGGTTTTTTGCCTGTGGGCTGTCACCTGGACTGTGTAACCGACTGCCCCAGTGCCCCCCGGGCGTCACTTGACCCCCTGCCGCGCCCCCTGCATCACTGGGGGCTGCCGGGCCCCCTGTCCTGCCTTCTTGCGACTGGACTGAGCCCACCACCCTGAGATACGGTGCCTCTGGAGTGCCCCCCCCGGATTGTCGTCCTGAGGTGCGGCGGACTCCCCCGAGACCCCTCCTCTGATCCTCTGCCCTCAGCGTCCTCCCTCCCACGCTGAGAGGGATCCCAGGGGCTCGGTGGTGGTTTCCTGTCTCGGCCTGTCATACCCCAAGAGCTGATCACCTGCGCTATCATGAGATTGTGGGGAGACGCCTGGTGTTCAGACCACCCGCAACACCGGCCCCCCCTCGGCCCGATTCCCCTGGAGGAGCCATGGTCAGGGGGAAAGGTACGCAACCCTCGGTCCCTGCCGCTCAACTCCGCATGGACCAGTTCACCAGGACAGACCCTGGCCCTGGGACGGGACCCCCTCCTCCCTCCGGGGCGGAGGGGGAGACTTATCAACCATCCTTCAAGCTATCAGCGCCTCCCAGGCGTCGGTGGAGACTAAGATCGGGGAGGAGCGGGTTGATGTCGCCCTCATCCGGCAGGATCTCAGGAATGCCACGGCGCGCATCTCTGAGGCAGAGTCCCGTATATCCTCTACGGAGGATGACCTGGCCACCCTCAAGACCCAAGTGGCCCGCCTTCAAACCCTGACGTCCGACCTGCATCGCAGATCGGAGGATGTGGAAAACCGGGCCCGACGGAACAATCTCCGCCTCATTGGATTTCGGGAGGGGGTGGAGAAGGGCCCGGTGGCTGACTTCTTGGAATCCTGGTTCCGCTCCTGGATGCTGGCGGAGAAAGTTTCCCCCTGGTTCGCCATCGAGCGGGCCCATCACTCTCTAGCGCCCAAACCCCCCCCGGGGGGTCCTGCCCGGCCTATCATCCTCCGCATCTTTAACTTCCGGGACCGGGACGCCATCCTGGGTGCGGCGAGAGACTTGGGCCCCCTGAAGTTCAAGAACCCCACGATCATGATCTTCCCGTAATACTCAAGGGAAGTCCAGTCCCAAAGGAAATCTTATGACGAGGTTAAACAGAAGGTTCGGGCGCTGGGCTTGCGATACGGTCTCTTGTTCCCCACACGGCTCAAGGTCCTCTTCCAAGATCAATCCTTCTTCTTTGATACCCCGCAGGCCGCCTGGACCTGGCTCACGGAAGAGAGGCCCCTGAGATCTAACCGGATTCCCTCCCCTTCCCGGGGTCCTGCCCCCCGCTCTGGCCGCGAGGAGCCCAAGCCGCGACGGCGCCGGACCGGGTCCCGCAGACGGTGATGCCAAGGCCATGATGCTTTGAACTCACCTGAAGGGACTGGGCGGCGACCAACTCCTACTCCTCCACCGGATCGAGGTGACCCCCCGGCGGCGGGGCCCTCCACCGAGACCGCTGTGGCCAAACCCTTGATTCCTGGCTCGGACTTGCGCAAATCCGGATCGGACTCAGACTTGTCTGGCAGCCCGGTGATCCAGGACTCTTCGCAAGAGGCGGAGGCCTGAACCTGGTCCTGTGCTCTCTTTCTGCCCATGGTCGCCCTGAGTGACCGACATGTTGGATACGTTCCTCCGGGTCTGGCCTGATGCCTGAAGAGCGAGTGGCCTGTGGAAGGCTTCAACTGTAATCTGCACTACGTCACTCTCAGGATGTTCTTCTTACCTGCCTCTCTCCTCCAACTCCTTTTGTTATCTTTTCTTCCTCCTCTCTCTTTCCCTGTCGTTCTCCTTCTTTACCATCCGCACGTGTTTCCTCTGGCTTTTGATGATCACGCAGACCGTTGTCATTGTATCTGACTGGCTAGCTGACTTTTAATTATTATGGCTGTTTTACTTCATCCGACTATACGGAAGGGGGTCCTCCCTTGTTTGTCACTGTACTAGTGCCACTGTTCCCAACTAAGCGTTTCAGTTTAGTTCCTGACCTCTACTGAGGGGTTTGATTTTGTGAGGGGATTGTTTGATGTTTGTTGGGCGACAGATGCTTCCTGTTTTGAAGTGTAGGGTGGGGGTTTTGGGGGGGTTGGGAAACGGAGACCGTTGTCTCTTCTATGGTTCTTGCTTCTAGCGGCCTACGGGCTGTTTCTTAAATTGGCGCTCAGCAGCTGTCCTTTGGCTAAATTGGTCCTCACTCGCGAGTGGCCGACAGCAGCACTTTCTGTCACTCCTCGGCGATGGGCACAGTATGCCCGGCATGCATTCAGGACACGCGGATGCTCTGGTAACCCTGATCCCCCTCTCTGGACTGCCGCCCCCTTCTTCACTCGGGCCCTCCGATGCCTAAGGTGCCTGGACCCTGCAGACCTGCGCTGCGTTCCCTGTGCCCCAGCCCGGGGCAGTGTGACGAGACCTACCCCCGTGGCGCGATCCCCTGCGGGCCCTGCGCTGACCCACTTCTCCATCCCCCCAATCGCTTACTCTCTGCCTAGGCCCCTCCACGTTCTCTCCTGGAACGTGAATGGCCTTCTTGATCGCATCAAGCGTGCGGCGGTCCTCCGAGTGGCGCGGCGCCTCTCGGCAGATGTACTCCTTCCCCAGGAGACCCATCTTCTAGGCACCCAATGTCCCTTCCTACTTCGCTGCGGATTCGCATTGGCAGGGCACTCCAGCTTTCAGCGCGGGTCCCAGGGAGCGGCGATCCTGCTCCGCAGAGGCCTCCCCTTTGCCCTGACCAAAGCATACTCCGATCCGCAGGGAAGATATGTCGCAATCTAGGACACGATGGAAGGTTGCCCCCTGAACATCCTGAATGTCTATGTCCCTCCCGCCCTTCTATCCCCAACTCTGTGCTCCCTTACGCATGTCCTCTCCGAGTTCCCGCCCGGCCTCACCCTGGTGTGCGGTGATTTCAATGCGGTAATGCAGCCTGAACGAGATGCGTCCGGGCCTCCATCAGCGACCCGATCCTCTACCACGGCGGCCCTCTCGGGTTGGGCCTCCTCCCTGGGGCTCTGCGATGCCTGGCGGGTGTGGAATCCTCGTAAGACACAGTACACTCATACCTCGGCCGCTCACCACACCCATTCCCGCATAGACCTTCTCCTACTCCCGGCCCCTGCCAGATGCTCGCTGGTGTGGGCGTTTTACCAAGAGGGCTATCGGACCATTCCCCGGTATCCCTTCGCATGGCCTTTACCCCGGGGAAGTCGCGTCCGGTATGGCGCCTCAATGCCTGGTTCCTGCAGGACCAGGCCCTAGCGGAGGAGCTGGGACGGGAACTCGACCATTATTTTGCTACCAATGAGGGCTCCGTTTCATCGACGGGGACCCTATGGGAGGCTGGCAAAGCCGTGATCCACGGGGTGGCGAGAGGGCGGGTCCATGCCAAACGAGCTGAACGGCTGGCCCGACTGGTGGACTTGGAGACCCGAGCGGCGCGGCTCGAGGTTGAGCAGGCCACAAGTGGTCGAGGGGATCCCGCCAGACAATTAGCACTGATCCGAGAGGAAATTCGCCAGGTCTTGCTCGACTCAGCCCAGCAGCTGTGGCGGTCGTCGGTAGCGCGGATCTATGGATGGGGTGATAAAAACGGTAAACTCCTCTATAACCTGGTGTCCTACCCTAATATCCACCGCGTCATTCCAGAGATCCGGGTGCTGCAGGCATTGTGGACACCTTCGCCGAGTTTTACACCCATCTATACACATCGCGCCCCCCAGAGGCGCTGCTGACCACCCTCCTGGACGGTGCAGGTGTGCAGCTGTGCTTCCTTGCTCTGGAAGATGCAGATTCCCTGGAACGGCCCTTCCCACAGGAGGAGATCTTGGAGGCCATCCCCTCCTGAATCGAGGCAAAACCCCGGGGCCGGACGGCTTCCCCCAAGAATTCTATGCGGCCTTTCGAGACACTCTGGCACCCCGGCTCTTGCATTTCTTCCACCATGTGATAGAGTCAGACGCCTTCCACCCTGAGTCGGACCTGGCCACGATTGTGGTCAATCCTAAGTCCCATCCGCCCTCACTGGATTGTGCGAACTTCCGCCCCATCTCCCTCATTAATACTGAAATTAAGCTTTTCGCCACAATACTGGCCCAAAGACTTAAGCCCTTCTTACAGGACCTGGTCCTCCCAGACCAATGTGGCTTTATGCCGGCCAGGGGAACCCGCCACTGTATCCGCCGCCTTCATCTGGCCTTGGCCCATCGAGCCTGTCTGCCTCCCTATCTTGCCCTCCTCTTTCTCGAATTTGAGAAGGCTTTCGACACGGTGGGTTGGGAGTACCTGCAGGACGTGTTACGGCTAATGGGGTTTGGCCCGCGGTTCCGCAGTTATGTGGGGGTCCTCTATGCGAATCCCAGGGCCCGAGTGCTAGTCAATGGATCGCTCTCACAAGCGTTCCCGGTTCGTAGAGGGACGCGCCAGGGGTGCACCTTGTCTCCGCTCCTCTTCACGCTGGCAATGGAGCCCCTGGCGACGCTCATCCGGCGAGATTGTCATATCCAGGGCTGGGCCTGGAATGAGAGCCACGTAGATAAGATCACCCTCTACGCCGACGATGTGTTCCTATATTTGGCAGACCCGGCAAACTCGAACCCTAGATGCCTGCACCTCCTCTGGGACTTTGAGCGAGTCTCTGGCCTCAGGCTTAATGCAGCCAAGTCTACCCTGGTCCCATTGCACCGCTCCCGGGAATGCTTTGACTGGCAGTCATCTATTCCCATCCGGCACAACTCGGTCAAATATCTGGGGATCTAGGTGACTCTCCTGCCTGAGTTGGAATGGGCCCTGAATATCGCGCCCCTGGTGACCCGAATGAGATCGGACTTAAAGAGATGGCACTCCCTTCCCCTCAACCCCCTTGGGCGGAGTGCCCTTTTCAAAATGATGATTCTTCCCGCTTTCTTTACAACTTACAGAACACCTCCATCCCACTCCCCCATGCCTGGTTTCGTGAGCTGGACGGACCCTTGTCCAGGTTCCTCTGGGTAGGTGGGCGGCCGCGGTTCTCCCTTGCACACTGCCATATTCCGCCCTATGACGGAGGCCTAGGGGTGACTCCTTTTTACCTCTACTATCTGGCCACCAAACTAATAGTTATCCACGACTGGTATGCGAGCGGCTGGTCCGACCCGGCGTATCGGGTGGAATTGGCAGAGACGGACTTCCCCGGATTCAAGCCCTCCTCTATGGCTGCCCGATTCCGCAATCCTTGGCCCCCGTAACCAGAGCGATCTTGTCGGCTTGGCAAACCTCTCTCCAACACACGGGATGGGAACGTACACTTACCCGCCAGACGCCACTCTGACATGGGAACTGGCTCCGCGAGGCATTGTCCCTGGACGGGTTCCGATGCTGGGACCTCATTGGAGTGTCGGTGCTCGGGGATGTATGGGTGGGAGACCACATCCGAGCCTTTACCAAATTACAGCAACGCCACGCCCTCTCACATACCCAACATTACCGCTACCTCCAGCTGCGACATGCCCTCCACGCGCACCTCCCTACACCAACTACCCTCCCAGAATTTAACCCCTTAGAAGCCCAGGTGATGATGGGAGGCCTGGGGAGGGGGGGAGTGTCCCGAATGTATCGTGCCCTAATCAACAACAGTCCTACGTCCCTTGATCGCTTGCGGGCCCGATGGGAGGGATGGATGGGACCCTGGAGGAGGCCGATTGGAGATATGCCTTGATGGCCCCACGCACCCTGTCCACGTCCTCCAAGTTAAGGCTTGTACAGATATACTACCTGCACGCATCCTACCTCACCCCAGAGAGGCTCCACCGAGCCTGCCTGAGACCCACCCCTGACTGCCCTAGATGCAGAGGTTCTCCGGCTGATTTTTTCCACATGGTCTGGACTTGCCCTGGACTGGAGAGGTTCTGGCGGGGGGTGGAGAGGGAGTTAGCGCAGGCCTTGGGTTGGGAGGTCCCCCATGACCCACTCCGACTGATCCTCGGCGTACTGGATGGCCTTGATGGCAATAGATCGGACAAGCACCTGCAGGGGACGGCGTTGGCCGTGGCCTAGCGCGATATTGCTCATCATTGGCTCCGAGACTCTGCACCAACGGTTAAGGGCTGGAGGAGGGGGGTGGACTGGTGCGGGGTCCAGGAAGAGGCTCTCTTTGAAGCCCGGGGTGTGCCTGAACGATTAACCAGAATTTGGGGGAAATGGTTCAACCTGTTGCCACCATGAGCACTGATATGGTTGCTGTGTTTTGCTCTATCGACAAGTTTGTGTTGCCGGACTGGGACATTGCCCATCCGTTTATGTACGCTGCTGAATGCTTTTACCTGTGCCTACTATTTGCTGAGCTGCCACCAGTGACCTTTCTTTGTTGCTTCCGAAATGCCAATGAAGTTGATTATCAAAAAAAAAAATTTGATAATACATCTCAATGTGGTAACCCAGCCTTGTTCCAATGGTTTTTTACACCAACATGGGATTTTGTACCTAAAAGTGCTTTTTACACAAATGCGATTTATGTTTCCGAAGGTTGTTTACACACGTGATGAGATTGTAGCAAGGGCAATTGTGCACCATAATGTGCTTTCAGCCGAATATGAGGTCAGGCTGACTCACAACTTTTATACCTAATGTATCATCACATCACATTGCCCCATATTCTGCTGTAGTATTTGTGAGTGTAATACCACATGGCTTACTCATAAGGCTTCTCTGTAGTAATAAATACACATTGTACTATTATGGCAATCAAAACTGAAACCTAGACAGTTTTATATCCAATCAGATTCCAGGACGTATTCAATAAACCTCGGAGACCGTATTCTTCCCGATCTATCAAAAACCACTATGAAAGACCCAGGGCAGCTTTAAGGCACTGACCTTGATAGAGGCTCTGTGTTCAGAAATAACTTTGAGTTTTAAAAGAACCTGCTGTTTGTGTGTCCACCAGTGTTCAGGCAACAATAAAAATGTCAAGATAACGCAGATGATCAATGTTTCTGCTGGAGAGATCAAAGTGTAGTGTAGTGTCAGTTTTAACCAATCAATATGTAGTGCAAAGGGCTAATATACCTGCCATGAAGAACGTATACATGCACATCAGAGAACGATAATGATCATTGGTTTGTGTAACATTTTCTATAGACATTTACACATGTATTTCCCTCTGTATAACGTGCATGTGGTGTGAAGGGCTCTGACACGCTGGGGTAGTATGAGTAGTGTTATAAAACAAAAGAAATCTATGTGAAAGACAAGGTATGGAGGAATGAGTGGCACTGTAGTAGTGAAGAAATCTTTGCAGAAGATAGGGGGCACCATAAACGATTGTCACACCAAGTGCCTGTAAATCTAAAGCTGCCCCAGAAAGACCACAAACCTGTGGACCGATGGCCATGCTGTGTACTTTAATTAGTGAAAACTGCCATATTTTGAGGCTGGGCTCCAACTGATCTACTTATTCTTTTTCTACGGACATACCCTCCATGTGTTTTTCTGACAGTATGCCATCAGCATGTGGAGTGCCACAGGGCTCATCGCTTAATCCTACTGTATTTAATATTTAAATGCAGCCACTGGCAGAAACTGGACAGGAGTTTGGCCTGTCCTTAGCTTCCAATGAAGACGACACGCAGTTGGTGGTCTCCTTTGGCAATGACGCAAACCTAGATTGCAAGCAACTGGCACCTTATTTGGAAAAAGTGGGTAAATGGATGACCAACAGCTGCTTGAAACTAAATGGTGATAAGACAGAGCTGATGATTCTGTGGAACAATGCTATCCCCAGGCCTCTGCCAAGCTGGTCAAGTTGTATGGGAAACTCTCCAGTCCCCAATTCTTCTATTAAGAATTTGAGAATATGGATGGATCAAGCAATGACAGTGGACGTACAAGCAAAAAAGCTGGCAAGCACTTGTTTTGGGCTTCTGAGGATAATCCGGAATGTCCTGGAGCTCATTCCAGAGCATTTAGGGAAACCAGTAATCTAATCCATGGTGGTGGCCCGCCTGGATTATAGCAATTCCTTTATCTGGGTTCTCCAAAATATGTTAGAAAGCGATTGCAAAAAGAGCAGAATGCGGCAGCTAGGCTTCTTTGCAAAACTCCAAACCACAAATCAGTAAAGGAGCACTTGAAACAGCTTTATTGATTTCCTGTTGATGCCAGGAGTTCTCAACTAACAATGGATATTATTAACATGAGCTGCGATTCCTGAACTGATACTTAATTAAATCCATTTACTACAGAGAAGGGCACAAATGTCTTATCCAATTCTCAAAATTAACTAATTTACATCGTTTGAAGCTGCAATGCAAGTCTACAATCCACACTCTAAATCTCTTTCTCACAAACAGTTTCCTCCTTTTTTTCCCAAGGGTTGTTACTCATGCCAACACATCATTCTCTTTATTCTGGGAGTATGCCTATATTACTTAGGACAGAAATCTTGAATTTCTAGAAAAAAGACAAAGACACCTATATATCCATTTGTCTCCTCAAGCATTTCCTACTGGACAGGTCAACAGTAACATTGCATCTTCTATGCCCACAATAAACGGTCCACCCTAGACCTGATTTTGTGAAGAAACGCCACACAAAGATCTCCCACCCTCTTCAATTTGATTGATGCCACTTCTTCATTTCTTTCACAAGACTGCCCTTAATGCACACTCTCCATGGTATACCAGAGACGAAAATGGTCATATCTAGAGGCTTCAAGCCCAATACCAGTAGGCATTGACAACACAATGATTCTGGCTTTATTTTGCTAATGCCTGCAAAGATAAGCATGCCTATGCACAAACTACTGGTGGTGTGGCTCTAGAACCCCTTTCTTTCTGTTACTCCTAAATCTGTGCTCTGTTATTATGAATCTACCAACAATGCTAATTATTTTCCCCGTCTTGTCTTTTATCAGTTCTGCATGCATGACACCTGCTCCTGCAAGAGCTCCGAAGTTTGCATGTGTGCGACGATCGAGGCTTATGTCCGGAAGTGTGCCATCAAAGATATCTATTTGAAAAATTGGAGGAATTTTATCTGCAGTAAGTACAGGAACAAAATCAGAGGTTTCTACTTTTACTATTTACAGTCCCTGATCGATAATATTGTTTTCTTACTTTGGCACAATTATGGGTCTGAAGGACATAGAGGCAGGTTGCAAATAGTGGGTGCAAAGCTTGCACCAACTTGTTGCAACCTGCCTTTAATTTCGTTATGCGACTTTTGTACTACTAGATCATATCCCAATATTTCTGTTTGTATGGGATGTCACAGGTAGGCATACCTAATGAATTATTAATTACGTAGGTTGCTGCCACTGACACCTTGTGAATGGATACATACACAGGGATGGTGATCTACAAAGGCTGTAGATCACTATCCTTATTCCTGCATTTTATAAAGCAATCCATGTTAGTTAAACAAGCATTTGCAATGCATTTCATCTCACATTTGTGAAAGTTAGAGCTATTGGCATTGTAAATTGCAACTTTTTTTACTTATGTTTTTTGTTTACAAGCATTTAAGACTGCTGTTCCGTAACCTGATCAATTACGGTAATTTTATAGAAGATGCATATATGTGTGCACTGATGACCTTCTTGCACAGCACTTTCCCTGATCACTGACCCAAATATGGAACATAGGAGAAAAGTAAGCAGAGGGCATAGAAAAATGAAAGCCAAGTATAGAGCGGTGCTGGCGCCATTTTCGGCCAGTAAATCACACCGAGGGAGTGTAAAGAAAGCGTTGGGCCTGGGCCACCTAAAAAAACTCATTAATACTGATGTGCTTACAGATAATAACTCTCATCGGAAGTGACTCGATATCAACAGAGTGAGAGTCCATACTTCTATCAGGGAGGCACTAAATACAAAGTGCTTAAATGTCCTGGATCTGCAAGACCTTTAAATGTAGCCTCCAGTACTGACCTTTACAGCACTGAGTTTACTACTAATGACTTCAGGGCACTGTGGGTAAAACAGGAGATGCGTATTGGCGTGAAATGCACTCTTCGGCGTCTGCTGTAGAAATAATTAAATTAATGTCAGCAAACACATTAAGACCTTTGTGCTTACAGTTAATAACTCTATGTCAACGCTCCCCATCTGGAAGTGACTTGGCATTGTTAACGCAGGATTTCTGGCTTCTAGTTACCTTACCAGATCCCAAATCAAGTCGACTGGATCGTTGGTACCTGTCATTGAGTAAAAGGCAATCCAATACTAGATCAATCAATTAAGAACTTACACCACTCTAAATGACCACTGACCACTGATAAAGTTCAAAAATTTAATATAAAGTCAAAGATAACTGAAGATACAAACTTCTCAAGATGAGATTCAAAAGGTATACTGGTATCACTATAAACATAAATTCTTTGAATAGTCTGAGTCTACAAAACAGAATAATAAGTACAAGTTCGAAAATCATTAGTGTTGCCAAAATGGATACAAGTTGCAACTTAAGAGTCATTACAGAAAAGAAAATTCAGGTTAGTCTGTCCCTACACTAGACTAAGTGACATCCCTGCTTAACAAGATCTTTACCCAAAAAGGTGTCAGCCGTGGTGACTTCTTAAGAAGATCACGCACTTCTCTTTGTCTCTTCTGTAAATCTGTCTCTGGTGAACAGCCTATCTGCCTACCCAACAGCTCTCTTAGGCTCCCAAAATCATCTGCTCTGCTCTCCTCCCGGGTCGCTTTCCCTAATACAAAATCACATTTCCGATAGGAACGCCCCTCGGGACGCCCCTCACGTGGTACATCTTTGCGCGGTAAACTCCATGATGGTACTCTTCAAGACCCTCGTTAAAGTTGACCTTGGTTCCCAGGCTTCTTCTCCAGTGCGCCGGTACCCCCTGAAATTCCTGAAGACTCCTACAGGCCTGCGCCAAGCGCCACTGAACAAAGCCCCATTCATTACAACTGATTAAGACCCCTCGCACCTGCATACAGACCATCCTACAGTGGGCCTCAAATTCCAGGCTCCTCCGTATCTATAGGTCGTAAAACATATGTAAAGCTCTGTACTTGGCGCCTCTCGACTTCTTCTCTAACGAGCACATTGCAGATCAAAAGAACAACATTATCAGTTCGGGTCTGCTTGATTTACATGAAGCTGGTCCCTGCACTCTGAAAACATTTAACTTGATTTAAACAGCATTCTTAACTAACATACGTTTCTAAAAGCAACACATCTATAAAGCATATATTTCAATACTAAATTCGATAATACATTTTGGAAGAACCACGTTAACTCCACCTCACATTATTTTAGCAGCACGTTTAGATTTGCTGTGAATTGCCATGAGGCCTACACAATTTAACTGGTTTGCAAGGTTCCATTCAACTCTTACATGATTCCTTTAACATGAGAACGTGAGGTTTTCATATTCATTCCAACATTTCTACATTAGTCTCACACTACTACGATTATTGTTACCCTATTTGAACACTCTATACATTTCACTACTAAATATAAGACACTCTGGTGCAAGGTATATGTTAACCGCATGCGTGCGGGCGGAATTCCGCCCGTACGCTGAGATTTGCGGTATCGCATGTTTCATGACGAGCTGGGCTCGTCATCAGCGTAGCAGGAGGCTACCTCATGACGAGCCCAGCTCGTCATGAGCGTCGAAGGGGTTAACTAACTCTGTGCTTGTAAATATGGTGCACTTATACATTTTTTCAGATTTGTGCTCTCTCAGTCCCCCCTTTGATGACCTTCAGGGGTCATCACCATCGAAACACCATCACAAAAATGTAGGACCCTTCAAAGTGATGTCATGGCAGTACCACTTCTTTTCATTGTCTCCAACGCCTTCAGACTCTTATATTGCGTATCTTGCATTGCTGTCAACCTTTTCTCCTGTTCTCTCCTAGATCTCTGCAACCTGTTTGCTTTATACCATTGATACAAACGCACCAATCCCCACAAAGTGATTACACAAATCACAATTATGATAATGGGTTTCAGTATGTACCAAACGATACCCTTTCCTAGGTTGGCAAACCAACCTCCAACTTTACCCATTCCATGACCTACTTTTTCCCACACATTTACTTTTGTCAGATCCTCAATTTCGTGGTGAATTGCAGTGATGTTTCGTATGTATTTCTCTAGAGGTTTTGAATTGTCCGGAATGTAAGTGCAGCATTCCTGGACCTTCAAAGCCTTGCAAACTCCTCCCTCTTTGGCTAACAGAACGTCTAGAGCAAGTCGGTTCTGAAGAACCATTGCCCTTATCGATTGCATCTCACCCTCCACCAGCATTAATGATCTGGCAGTGCTGGCAGACAACCTATCCACGACTGTAGCCAATCTCCTAATTTGGATGTCATTCAGTATCACTCCCAAGATAGGGAATGCAGCACCAAATACATCCCCAATTACTTCTTCAGCTCCTAACCCTCTCTTTCCTCTTGTTGGTATTCCTCTCTTGATCGGTTCTAAATTCTCAACATGATATATTTTGGGGAAGACAATTGCTAGATAACATGATCCATACCAATTATCTGGTAGCTTCACATATGCATTTCTTCCACATACAAAATACACATTTGGAATCGCTTGCATCTCTTTCAAAAAGTCTTTGGAGTAGTACTCCAATTGGAAAGCATGTTCACAACTGGCTTGACCTACATACAGATTCTCATAATAGGAGTAACGCCTGTGAATACACAGTTTCCCCCGTTTCTCCTTGTCTAGAGCAATTGGACCAAAGCTACCCTTTCTTTGTTGTATCCTTTCCTCCTTGGTCCAATCTGTTTCCCATTGTCCTGAAGCTTTCAGAATCTTTTGCCTCCTGTATCTAGTATCCACCTGCCCTATAAACTTTTTCTCAATTTCTGACACTTGACAAGTCAGATTATTTCTCCGGGCATGTGAAGTATCTAACGTTCTCCATGGAATGAACCATTTGTGTAATTTGTCTTCGCTCTTGTAATAGTCCCACTTGTTCAGATGCTTGTAATTTGGGACCTCTGGCAATGTCGAGTCAAAATTCGAGAAATAATACTCGAACCCCTCTCGTCCATAGAATATACTTAACAACAAACTACATGTGATTCCATATGTCAATGGAAGATGATGGTATCTGATACCCTCATCCACAGAAGCTGGTAATTGCATACAAACGTAGCAATTCTTCGCCTCCATGACATCAATGTATTCGTAAAGCAACTTGGCATAAGCATTTGACCTAAAGTTCCCCTTTGATTCATCCATATGTAATCTTTTGATCTCAGCATCTAACAAACCCTGTTCTTTCTCAGTGTTTTCTCCCTTTACCTCAACAATCGTGATAGGCTTTTGAGTTGATGTCTTCTTAGTTTCTAATCTCGTCTTTGTTTCATTTTCATGTCCCACTATATATGATACAGTAACTACTAAAACTATAAGCGAAATCACCACCCCTAAAAGTGTGCCTACTATGCATTTTGCCCTGCGGTTCGGGTTGCCAGCCTCCATGATCTCAAACAGGGTAGATTTGGCGTTCTTTTATCTCCAACGTACAAAGTCTCTCTTTCGAACAATGTCTCTCTTTTGAACACCTGGAAGCTGACAATTTACTCCACAAAACAGTTCTAGAGTCCTGTGAAATAGACAACCCTAGCCCTTCTCCATCCTCTAAAAGGAAGCCCCTACCATTTTTCTTCTTCCACTCGGCGCTAGGTTATCTTGCAGCAATATTTACAAAAGTTCTTACGAAAGTCTTTTATCAATCTGAAACTATGAGTGTTCCAAGAAGTTCTACTACTCGCTCAAGCATTTCCAATCGAAGAAGAGTTCCCTCCAATATTGGATATCGTGAACAGCAAACCGGGAAATCAACTGTCTCTAAAATCAATTTTCTTATTCCGCTCAGGAGAGGAGGGTAGACGATGTTGAGTGTCAGCAACCTTTCGGCCTCCACCCCTGGTAGCAGGAACCGTATTTGCACTGTGATGATCGGGTCAGTTCTGATCAGGTTCAATTCCCTGACCCTCCCGGTTCCGTGTCCCACGGACATCTGCAACGAGGTAGGTCCAATCAGGAGTAGAGTACCTTTTGCTAGGCTCTCGCACCCTCCTTGATCTTCTGAGACCCCCCTGGGCTTGATCCTGGGTATCTTCTTCCGGGTCTGAGTCTTCGGATATAGGAGCAAGCGTTTCTTCTCGAGCAGACCTCAAGCTCAACCTCCTCCTTCTTTCTGGCCAGGTGGCTGCTCCACGCCTTGTCCTCCTATTTCTTGTCCTCACACTCGATTCCTGATCGCTCTGGTACTGATCTGTGTCTGAGTCGTATTCACTGCAGCTCTCTCCTTCAGTTGCGTCTTTGGTCTCACTGCCGTTCTGCCGTCCTTCCTCTTCTGGATCTGATGCGTTCCCAACTTCTTCCACCACCTCTACAGCTGGACTGGCCCCCCCTTGGGATTCTTCTTCCACTACTGGACTTTCGTCTGGGAGAGGAGCTGTTTCTTCTAGAGGTGCTGAAACTCTCCGAGTATGGGATGCATGGATCCAATTTGGCAGCCCTCCGCACTTCACCGCAGTATTCGTGATCAGGATTACCTGAAAGGGCCCACGGCAGTGTACATCTAGGCAGTTCTTCCGGACGTGCTTCTTGACCAACACCCAGTCCCCAGGGCACAGATCATGACACAGGTTCCTGGATGATGGAACTACAGCCGCCTGCACCTGAAGGGACACAGAATGGATGGCGTCAGACAGTCCCTTACAATAATCCAAGATCAGATCATCTGTGATATTCAATAGGGCAGCAGTTGGAACTGTAGGAAGTCTCATGGCCCTCCCCATCAGAATCTCATGTGGCGAGAGACCTGTCCTCCTGTCAGGTGTGCTGCGCATACTCATGAGCACTAAAGGAAGGGCATCTGGCCAACTCAAAGAAGTGGATGAACAGACTTTGGCAAGTCGACTTTTCAGAGTGCCATTTACTTGCTCCACAATCCCTGAGGCTTCTGGTCGATAACTACAATGCAGTTTTTGATCGATCTTTAATGTAGAACACAACATCTTCACAATTTCGCTGTTAAAATGTTTTCCTCTGTCCGATTCCAGGGAGGCAGGCACACCGAAGCGTGGTATTAACTCCCTGAGCAACAGTTTGGCTACTGTGAGTGTATCGCACCTGCGTGTAGGGTATGCTTCAACCCACCTGGAAAATAGACATACAACCACCAAAACATACCTAAGGCGGTTGATTGGTGGCATTTCAATAAAGTCCAAATGCATTCTATTGAAAGGCCCCCCAGACCTCCCAATGTGACTCAGTGTAACTGGTGTTCTTTTCCCTATATTTAATTGTTGGCAGGTAACACATCGCTTACACACGGACTCAGCCGCTATCCTAAATTTAGGGCAATACCAAGTCTGCCTAAACACTCTCAGCATAGCGTCTCTTCCTAAGTGTACTGGACCATGTATTTGCCTTGCCATGGGATTCGCTAGTTCCTCAGGTAACACCGCCCTCCCATCTGCTGAAATCCAAAAATCCATCTCGCTTCTCACGCACCCTGCTATTTCCCATGCCTTTTTCTCCGTTTCAGGTGCGTTCTCCTGCATCATCCTCAAATCCTCCCAAGTGTCTACAGTTTCTAACATCATACTCAATTCTGTCTTTTCTTCTGCCCCATCTATTTCTACCTTCGTGAAGCAATAGTCCTGCTCTGCGCAATAGCGAGCGACTTCATCAGCATATCGGTTGCCTTGTGACACAAAATCTGTATTCTTGGTATGAGCTACACACTTTACAATCGCAATGGCGGCTGGACCCTGCAATGCTTCCAACAACAGCCGCACAAATTCTCCATTTCGAATGGGCGAACCAGAAGAGGTCATGTAACCTCTCTGAGACCACAATTGCCCGAAATTGTGAACCACACCGAAACCATATTGGCTGTCAGTGTATATGGTGACTCTCTTTCCGTTTCCTGCTATACAGGCACGAGTTAGGGCAATAATTTCTGCTACCTGTGCGGAATGTACTCCTTCCAGGCAAGCGGCTTCCACAACTCCCGTAATGGTACAAACAGCATAAGCTGCTCTCAATCGACCAGTATCGTCTCTTAAACATGAGCCATCGACAAAATAAATTTCATCAGGTTCAGTCAACGGCTCATCTACTATATCTGGTCGGGGCTTCGTGCATAGTTCAGTCACATCAAGGCAATCGTGGTCTTCACATTCTTCGCCTTCTATTACAGTAGGTAGTGGCATCAATGTAGCAGGATTCAAAACAGAGCATCTCTTAAGGGCCACGTTCTCCGCAGCAAGGATAACTTGCTCGTAGCGCGTGAGCCTGCTATTGGTCAGATGCTGCGTCTTGGTCCTAGTCATTAACAATTCTACAGAATGCGGTACATACACCACTAACTGGTGTCCCATAACGATACTCTCACACCTCTCAATGCTGACACCCGTTGCAGCAATGGATTTAAGACATCCGGGCAACGCTGCGGCTACTGGGTCTAATGTAGCCGAAAAGTAGGCAACTGGTCTACGGGCATTTCCATGGGTCTGTGCCAAGACTGACAAAGCACATCCCTCCCTCTCACAGCAGTAAAGCGAAAAAGACTTCTCGTAATCGGGCATCCCCAGAGCCGGAGCACGACACAAGTCGTCCCTCAACTGCAGGAATGCCACTAGGCATTCATCGTCCCATGGTACCGGATCACTCACCTCCTTGTGCGTCAGTTTCTGTAAGGGTTTTGCTTTCAGTGAAAAGTTAACTATCCACTGTCGACAATAACCCACCATTCCTAGAAACATCCTAACTTCTCTCTGAGTCGTAGGCGCATTCATTTTCATTATCGCCTCAATCCTATCTGGGGACACCTTGCATTTTCCCTTCTCTAACCGGTGTCCCAAATACTGTACTTCTGTCAAACAGTACTGTAACTTGCTCGGAGATACTTTATGTCCATTTTCAGCTAAGTGGTTCAATAAGGCAATGGAATCTGTTTTACAAGCCTCCTCAGTTTCTGACGCAACAAGTAAGTCATCTATGTACTGGACCAGAACCGAATTCTGTGGCAGTACTAGATCTTCGAGATTCTTCTTCAACAACTGGTTGAAGATTGATGGGCTGTCTGTGAATCCTTGTGGGATTCGACACCATGTTAAAACGCGATCTTCCATTTTAAAAGCAAAAAGATACCTGCTTTCCTCATCTAATGGGATTGAAAAGAAGGCCGGGCATAGATCTATCACTGTGAACCATTCCGCTTGGCATGGTATTTGGAACGGTATCACTGATGGATTCGGTACCACTGGACAACAGGAAACGACTATACTGTTAATTTTTCGAAGGTCCTGTACTATCCTGAATTTCCCACTAGGTTTCTGCAAACCTATGATCGGGGAGTTACAAGGACTTCCCACAATTTCCTTTAATATTCCCTGCTGAATCATTGACTCGATCACAGGCCTTATTCCTGCAATCGTTTCCTGGGACAATTTGTACTGTGGGGTTCTGGGAAACTCGGCATTTGGCTTTACCATTATTTTTACTGGTTCTACCCCTTTAATCAATCCTATTTCTTCACCCGTGAAATCCCATACCTCTGACTTCACTGCATCTCTTAAGTCCTGAGGAAGATCTTCTACAGTCAGAGTAGGATATAGTTCTATACAAGATTTTGAATTGGCTACCTTGAAAGTAGCATCATCGTCTGTAGTCTGTACCTCCACTCCTTGCGGGGTGCAGTATATTGTGCAGTTCAATTTACACAACAAATCCCTTCCTAACAGACATACAGGACTCGAATCACAAACCACAAACTGATGTTCATTCATATGGTTTCCTATTTTCACAGATACTGGTTCGGTCAAGGGACTAGTCATCCTTTTGTTTGCAACTCCTACCACCTGAATTGTTTCCCCTGACATCGGTAAGTCTGGAACCACCACTGATCTCAACGTTGATCTAGTAGCTCCAGTATCCACCAAGAACGTTGTAGGACACCCTGCCACTTCAGCCTCAACAAACGGCCCTCTTTGATCCACCTCTAGGACTGCCCCGAGGGTACAGTCCTCTTCTCTATTCACACGTTGTCCTGTCAATGGATCAATATAATAAAATTTTTCTTCCTCGATAAAGAGAGGCATTTGTTTAAAGACCTTTCCCCCGTTCGCTAATTTCGGTGGCTGTGGGAACTGAGCTCTTGGAGCCGTAGTCCCCCCTTTGACCCCCTTGCTTCCTGGGGCAGTCGCCTTTTGAGCTGGAACCTCTTGATCTTGCTCTTCTAATTCTAGCTCTCCATTTTCAGGGTTAAAGGGACACTCGCGTCGCCAATGTCCCACCTGGTGACACTGGTGGCACTTTGTCGTTTTCTTTAAAGTGGCAAAGTCTATTCTACGTCTCTGACTTTCTTCACTATCTTTGCTCTGACCATTTGATTTTCGTCCCATCCCCTGTTTCTGTTGTCCACCCTTTCCTGCCGACTGCATCTGTACCACCATCAACTTCTCCTTTAGATTCTTGGCTTTAGAATCTATTTCGTCACTGCAGTATCTCGCATATCGCAAGATCTCATCTAATGGTTTATTTTGCCAACAGATCAAATGTTGTTGAATCATCAAACAAATATCAGGCCTCAACCCCAAAACAAACTTTGACACAAACTGTCCTATATCTTTAGGATCCATTACATCAAGTCCACTGTATTGTTTGAATGTTTTCAACAACCTTTCATAGAACTCATGAACTGTCTCCTTCGGTTCCTGTCTTGTTCGATCTATCTTTACCCAATCTATGTCCTGGGGTGGTACTTTATCTTTCAGCCAAGCTATTACCCTTTCATACTTTTGCATGACAATTTCGGACGGTCCATTTGTCAGAGCATTTCTCACTGGTTCAGAAGTTGGCCATTCAACACTAGTCTTGCACGATGTCCACAAGTCAGACGGGACCACAATGTCAAACAAAGTGTTCAAATCAATCCATAATACTTTCGAGATCTTTACAAACCTTTCTACCTGCTTATACCACTCTACTGGATTGTCCCTTAACTTCGGAAACAAGTTGGTAAATGCAGCCAAATCTCCTCTACTCCATGGTACATGTACATAGTTCCCATTTGATATTTCCCGCAAAGGGAATGCCTCCATCTGCATTACCCTTCCCTCGGGGGTCATCACATTTGTACTGCGTCTAGCCGAACCCCTTTTGGACCATCTCTCTTCCCATTTGTCCAGGTCTCTCCACACCCTTATTCCCGATATCAACTCTCTTATGTGTGTTTTTAATCCTGTAGTTCTCTTCTCGTCTAGGTCTTGGTCTGAGTACTGCAACCTATGGTTACTCTGTAATGTCTTTGTTCTGGACAAATCTATCATGTACCTGTCTGCCAAGTTAGACAGTTTCTCATGAATCGCTCTAGCCTTCCTAGTAGTATCCTTCGCTATGAACAGCAGCTCATCTTGTTCGTACAAATCAATCCTTTCTAAAGGCACCGTCCCTTCTATAATCTCATCTAGATCGGATTTTAGACTAGAGACATCAAGCCTTTTAACCTTTATCGCAGCTTTTAGTACTTCGGCTCTAGGTGCCCCTTCCGCATCTCTCCCATCCCAGCTCCTAGTCCTACGCCTAAGCACTGGTGAGTTATGGGGAGTTCTCCCATGCTCCCATCTCTCTAGATCCCATGCCTTTCCATCTTCTCGGGGTGGATGGTGAAACACTCCTTCGCTCCTCATAGCCCCGCGTTCCCCATCCTGTCTAGTTTCACTGGACACATGGTAGGATATTCCGTTACTCCCTTTCTCTTCCTCATACATCTGTGACCTCCGATCACTCGATGTATGACGTGACCTTTCACTGTTCCCTCTTTGCCAGTGCTGTACACTTTCCCCAGGTGCGTGATGAGCGCACCTAAACCTATCCCTGTACTCTTGCGTTCTTGGGTCTCCCTCGGTTTGCATGAGGCGATACATCTCCTCACACCCCATACTCCTACCATTCCGCTCCTGCTGTTCCCTCCCATTCGTAGGACATGTAACTCCTCTGTTCTCCTGACTTTGACCTTCTCGACCCTGACTGCTTTCACTAGCCCCGCAATGAGATACCGTCCCGTTACCTCTGCTTTCCCACTCGGGTTCTGTTCTTGACCTGTTACTCGGGGTTACTGCGGACCCATCCCATTCCCTCAAATCAGCTCTTAATTCAGTATAGGACTTCGGCCGCGGTCCCCTCAAGTCCATCGGTCCTCTTTGACCTCCCTGTCCTGTGTTGGGACCCACAGTCGTCTCGAATGGGGTGTTCCACGTTACCGATCCTGGTAATTGCTTCCATGCATTTGTCGTGTTATTCCTTCTTTCCATCTCAATTCTTTCTCTATCTAACCGTGCCTGCTCTTCCCCTCTCCCATGTTCGGGATTGTAAATCGACACTATAGGTCCTATGGTAACAGGTACTTGAAGAGCATCCGGTAATCCAAAAGACTCAACCTTTTCGGTGTTTGGCGTCTTTTGTACCACAAACCTTCCCACTACACTCTGTACTGTGTTGTTTTGAGGTGTCTCCTCGCCTTTGATAGGTGTCCATTCCGATATAGGGAGTGGTGTAAACCCCTCTATGGCAGTCCCACCTTCCCTTGCAAGTCCCCTATCTTCAATCTCCTCGACTCTCGGAGGTGGTCTATCTAACAACAATCTGTTTATCAGGTTGTCTTCCGACTCGCTTTCCTCGTCCTCTTCCATGAGGTTTCCTCCTCCTCCCACCTCCCTCATTGGATACAATTTCTCTACTTCAATAGCCTGTACCCTCCATCTCTTTTCCTCTTCGTCCCATTTGGAATCTCGCACTGCTCTTACCGATCGCGTCAATCTTTGTTGACGCCTATTCAAATTCCTGTCATGCGCCGCCCTAATCCAGGCATTAAGGGCCTCAAACTGGGTTGGTCTAGGCGGGGGTTTCAATGAGGACATGGTTGCTTTCAGCCGATGTAACACCTCTAACTTAAACGTCCCATACTTCGGGAACTGCATTTCCTCATTCCCTTCTGTAAGCTTATTCCAAGTCCCAATCCACAATATCGTATGCAGCCCCACATTCGCTGCCATATAATGAGCTGGTGTACCCTCTGGCGGCGCCTCTTCCCCGTAATAATGTTCACTTCTTTTTCTTTTAAAAATCCCTTTGAAACACTTAAAGCACTTCATGATTTCTCTTTTCTCAGCGTTTGTTTACTTCCTGATGACAATCCACCAATCTCAGCGCGGTTCTCACTAACTGGCCTATCCGTGCGCGGCTTTCCTCCGACGTCACTCTAGCCGCCCAACCAGAGCGCGGCTTTAGCTAACGTCACACCAACCGCTCAATCACAGCGCGGCTCTAACCGACGTCACCCGTCCCCCTTCGCAGCAGTTCCCCTCCTTTCTCAGCTCGTCTCCTCGGTCATGCATGCGTCCCATTCATACTCTGAAAAATGATTACTTCCGTCCAAGCGATCACCTTTCTTGACTGTACGCCCACAGTCTTTTCTGTAGTTGTCACCTTAACTTGACGAGATGTCTTTCCGTTTACGTCCAGACAATCGCCTTCTCTGATAGGTTGCTTACACACAGTAACTTTCTACCAGCGTCCGTTACTTCACACACCCACTCTTACACTCCCCCTATCACGGTCCCACGGCGGTCAATGGTACCTCGTGACCTCCGTACTATGGTCGACAACTACTCTGGATGTTCGATACACCCAAAACCACTTAAGCTCTGGCCTGAACTTAAGATTTGCCAGTTCACCCGTTTACCAGGTTTACCAGTTCACCAGGTTGCGCGCGCTCACAACCTTCTCTCAATCACACTACAGGCATTCAACTCCGCAAGACATTACACTACAAATACAACACAAAACACCGCAATCTGTTCACGCATGACCCTTGTTATACTCACTCTCCTCCGATACTGCTGCTTTTCTCGCACCGTCTGCACCCTCGGCTCACGATTCTTCCGCTGCTTGTCTCTCGATGTCTAGGGGCCTTGGGGTAAACTAACCTCTCTAGATTACCTTCCTCAAGAAGATAACCATCCTACCTGCTACCAACTGTTAACGCGGGATTTCTGGCTTCTAGTTACCTTACCAGATCCCAAATCAAGTCGACTGGATCGTTGGTACCTGTCATTGAGTAAAAGGCAATCCAATACTAGATCAATCAATTAAGAACTTACACCACTCTAAATGACCACTGACCACTGATAAAGTTCAAAAATTTAATATAAAGTCAAAGATAACTGAAGATACAAACTTTTCAAGATGAGATTCAAAAGGTATACTGGTATCACTATAAACATAAATTCTTTGAATAGTCTGAGTCTACAAAACAGAATAATAAGTACAAGTTCGAAACTCATTAGTGTTGCCAAAATGGATACAAGTTGCAACTTAAGAGTCATTACAGAAAAGAAAATTCAGGTTAGTCTGTCCCTACACTAGACTAAGTGACATCCCTGCTTAACAAGATCTTTACCCAAAAAGGTGTCAGCCGTGGTGACTTCTTAAGAAGATCACGCACTTCTCTTTGTCTCTTCTGTAAATCTGTCTCTGGTGAACAGCCTATCTGCCTACCCAACAGCTCTCTTAGGCTCCCAAAATCATCTGCTCTGCTCTCCTCCCGGGTCGCTTTCCCTAATACAAAATCACATTTCCGATAGGAACGCCCCTCGGGACGCCCCTCACGTGGTACATCTTTGCGCGGTAAACTCCATGATGGTACTCTTCAAGACCCTCGTTAAAGTTGACCTTGGTTCCCAGGCTTCTTCTCCAGTGCGCCGGTACCCCCTGAAATTCCTGAAGACTCCTACAGGCCTGCGCCAAGCGCCACTGAACAAAGCCCCATTCATTACAACTGATTAAGACCCCTCGCACCTGCATACAGACCATCCTACAGTGGGCCTCAAATTCCAGGCTCCTCCGTATCTATAGGTCGTAAAACATATGTAAAGCTCTGTACTTGGCGCCTCTCGACTTCTTCTCTAACGAGCACATTGCAGATCAAAAGAACAACATTATCAGTTCGGGCCTGCTTGATTTACATGAAGCGGGTCCCTGCACTCTGAAAACATTTAACTTGATTTAAACAGCATTCTTAACTAACATACGTTTCTAAAAGCAACACATCTATAAAGCATATATTTCAATACTAAATTCAATAATACATTTTGGAAGAACCACGTTAACTCCACCTCACATTATTTTAGCAGCACGTTTAGATTTGCTGTGAATTGCCATGAGGCCTACACAATTTAACTGGTTTGCAAGGTTCCATTCAACTCTTACATGATTCCTTTAACATGAGAACGTGAGGTTTTCATATTCATTCCAACATTTCTACATTAGTCTCACACTACTACGATTATTGTTACCCTATTTGAACACTCTATACATTTCACTACTAAATATAAGACACTCTGGTGCAAGGTATATGTTAACTAACTCCGTGCTTGTAAATATGGTGCACTTATACATTTTTTCAGATTTGTGCTCTCTCAGCATCAATAGCTTGAGATTCCGAACATTAATTAGGGAGGCACTAAGTCCTAAGTGCGTAAATTTCCAGGGGCTGAAAGCGTTTTAAATGTTGCCTTCACTAGTAACCTTTACAGCTCTGAGTTTACTTATAGCGACTTCAGGGCACTAGCGCTGAGTTTACTTCAAACTACATTAGGGCACTGTGTGTTAAAATCTAGAGAAGGAAAAGTCTCATCAATCATCCAGCATGAGTCAGTTGCAACTGACTCTTCTCAAGCACTCAGGATTCTATTACCATGGTGCTACTCAAAAGGTAACATTACATTGCATGACATATATAGCACAGTTGTAAAAGAATGACATGAGTACAAGAAATAAGCTCACTATTACAAATCTTCCCTCTACATAATACAAAACTAACACAGAAGAAACAAACTTAAAATGCTATAAATAAAGTTTCTGAACCTAAAAGGTTTTCTGAACTTGTCATCCCTAGAAATGCCGTAGAGAGAGTATGGTGGCAATAACAGCATTAAGTGTTCATTACAAAGTTATTGAACCTTGAAGGTTTTATTCTAGTTCTCACACTTCTATCCCTTTGACGAGTGGTAGAACGTCTACGAGAGCAAGAGGCTTCATTTGTTGGATTGAACTGTTTTTGATAACAACCACCCTATTGAGATTCCATATAGAAGAATCTTCAGTCTTAATAGCATTGGTTAACACCTTGACAACTTTGTGAGGTCTTTGAAATAAACCTGAAGCCTTGTGCCCCAATGAAGCCCTGATCATAACCAAATCACCAACATTAACAATAGTGGTTTGAACAGCTTTCCTAGCAACATAACTTTGTTTTCGTGATTTAACCTTTTTTGCCTCTTTGGACTTCCACAGATCTTGTGAACACAAATTCTCCCTCTTAGACGTAACATCATTAATTCAAAAAGGTCCTACCAGTGTACTAGGATGTCTCCTTTTCAGTAAATCAAAAGGTGTACATCCAGTAGTTGCATGAGGGGTGATCCTATATATCTCAACCTTTTTGTTCGCATTTTCTCTCCAGTCCTGCCCATTTTGTTTTGACATGGGAATGGTTTCTTTAAGAAAACAAAGAAAGCGTTCCACCATAACATTTCCATAACATTTCCGGATGATAAAGTGAACAGCGTTTGTGACTGAAGGAACAGCATTGTAAAAACTCCTCTATTTCACTTGGCACAAACTGCACCCCATTATCAGTCAACAAAAACCCAGGAAGACCTTTACAAATAAAAATCTCTCTCAGAAAAGAAATAACGTATTTGGGGTCAATGCTTTCTATAAATTTGATTTCAGGCCGCCTGGAGTATGTGTCAATGAGACCAAAAACATCAGTCTCACAACCATTACCAGAAACAGGACCCACAATGTCCAGAGCTAGTTCTTCCCACGGACCTTTAGGGCGCTTTCTGATGACCATGGGTTGAACCCTAAGTTTGAGACATTTTTCACTTAAGGTACATGGTATACATTCTCTAACTAATTGTTCGACTTGGAGATCCATTCCTGGCCACCAGTAATAAAGTCTCAGTCTTTCTTTGGTTTTAGACATTCCCTGGTGCCCTTGGTGAGGCAGGTCTCTTAACTCACCACGAAACACCAAGGGAGGAATCAACCTTGAACCTCAACTCATGCCTAACATTCCACATTTTTTTAAAGTTTCCCCGGACCTTTTTATACCAACCTTTTTTGATTAAAGCACAAAGTCCTTTAAGATCCTCATCAGACTTACACTCCTCTCGCCACTTCTCCTCTTTTATTCTCTGTCGGTCTGTCCACCTGGTGCGTCCACTCAGCGGTCTTTTCAGTGAGGACTCATTATCACAGCCTCCTCTCTAGGGCTGAGGAACTGTGGTAAATGCTTTCTGTGGCAGCGGTTGAAAAGAGGAGCAGAACAGTGCGTCCTACCCATCCGCCATTAACCCAGCCGTCTGTTGATAGAAACGTGTGTCCCCTAAGCGGTCTTTTCAGTAAAGACTTTGTCACCACAGCCTCCTCACTAGGGCAGAGGAACTGCGGCGAATGCTCTCTGTGGCGGCGGTTGAAAGGAGGAGCAGAACAGTGGGGCCTTCCGCCATTAACCCAGCCGTATGTTGATAGAAACGTGCCAAATGTTTGAGTCAGTCATTGTATCAATGCTGGGAGCAATACCAGTGGAGCATGTGGAGCTTTTTCGTCAGATCCTTAGGTTGTCCCCTAATTCAAAACACCTCACACAATAAACAAAGCTAGCAAAAAAATAAAGGAACAAAAGTACACATTCTGTAACAATCCCACTTTAGAGTAAGCGATCACATTACTTCAAAAAAGAAAATTAAACATAAAAGTCCGACAAGAGCAGCATACATCAACAACGCCGAACGTATACAAGTAAAGGGGCCAGTAGCCATAGGGACTTCAAGACACTATTAACAATCACTACTAGGACAGTTTAAAAGGCACACAAAATGACAAATAGAAACAACGGGGGAAAAAAGGAAGTTTACAAACACTGTAGAGCATATACTGCATGTCTCAACGAGGCAGTGCATTCACTGCCTAGGCAAGACCTAAAAATAGGTTCTGCTTGAAAAAAAAATTCTATTTGAAAAGACATCAGGGAAACATACATTGGTGCCCTGGGTCACTGCCCACTTCCCCCAAGGCTGCACAGCACAGGCCTGAACGGGAAAACTTTCCAATGGGGAAATATCTGCCTTAGCAAAGTAATTTACACCTCCTTTGAGTTGCTCTTAACTTTTCAATGGTGTGTGGTTGCAATTGCATTACAAACCACAAATACATATCATTGCTAAAGACAGTCAGTATGTGGCACCCCTTTCACACCTCCTGCTAAGAGTTGCAAAATCCCACTGCGATTTGTGAAAGCTTCTCGAAATCACAGAAGGTGTCCAATACATTAGAAAACGTCCTTTTTTCAGTGGAAAGCTCCCTGCTTTTGTGAATTGTCCCATTTGTGACTGCAAAATTGCTTTTTACATGAGGATATAAGTTGTTGCAGGTAAATATGCAGAGCACAGAAATGTCAGGTTATCAGGTAACCAGATATTGTTTTTCTATCCATTATCAAGAAAACATCTACATTATTACAGAGAGCTTCAGTAGTAGTAGTAGTAGTAGTAATGAACAGCTATCCTGGTGATCTTGTACTTGTACCGGTAATTATCTTTGAAGATTCCAGACATTTTTGCTGGTGGGAAAATATTGCAGAATTACTGAGAGAATCATGGCTTTGGATCGTTATCACCCAAATGACCTGTTATAGATCTAAATACAGGTGAAAGTTCTGCCACACAACATATTAACATTGCTTCGTTTTTGTTCTGTATTTAATTAACAAGTTCATAAACTGTGCCTGAATGTGCCAAAAGTGCATACCTTTTTTCATAGATTTACAAGCTCATCTCCTTTCCTTGGTCTGCACAATCATTGACAGCTAATAACTCTACAACTTTACAATGCCCATCTGCATTTACAAACCCATGACGAAATTTGCTTTGTAAGAAAGCATCAAAGCTCCAACATTTCCTCCATACAGAGCCTTCTAAAAAGGCAGCACAATAAACATCCAATCCGAATGATCAAATCTTGCAGAGACATTTCTAATGCTGATGTACACTTTCAGAGACATGGAATTTTAAAGAGCAGCAGTTTCACAGAGAAGAGTAGAGTTATATTGGCAGCTGAAGGAAGGTCAAGGAAATGTGTATTGCCAGTCCCATATTACACCAGGTAAACAAATCTGGCCATCTCTAAGGAATTATTTGGGGAATAAGGGGTTTCTAAACTTAAGAACATATGTTAAATGATGGAGCAAAGCGATTTATTTTACAGTATCCATCTCTTTTTTTAATTGAAAAGCTTTAGATTTTATAACAGCTTATAAAAAGAATCTCAGAATATATTCCAAATGTTTACTTTTTGGCCGAATACCAAGTGTAGGAAGGTAGGATCTGACTGCATAGTTACCCCTACTTTTTTTCCTGGTGTTTGTCTGGATTTTTACTAGTCTGACTAGGATCCTGCTATCCAGGACCCCAGTCTATCTGCTTTCTCCCTTAAATTGCTATATATGTACTTTAGGTACACTACAGATTGGATACTGGAGTACCCTTATCAGTCCCTAGTATATGGTACACCATATACCCAGGAAATAGGTACCCCAGAGGCCTCCCTGGGGCTGCAGCATGTATTGTGCCAACCCTGAGAGGCCATTCCAAATGACACGACAGGCCTGCTACAGCAAACTGTGTAAGATGGTGCTGGCACCGCTTACTAAGACATAGGTTCACTATATCTATCTAAAGCACAACACTTAAAAACCTATCAGTCACCCCTATGGCAGGACTTATTAATCCTCAAGGCAGGGTTCTGGGTTTTATGTGAGTGGGTGCTCCTGAATGAGCAGAGCCCCTCTGCAGCCTTCGGAGATCATTCTCCGGGGTTGTCTGTGATGCAGCCATACATATAGGTTTAGATACATTATAACCTTGCAGTAAATGCTAACTTTAAAACAGCTGCTTAGAAACATGTCATGTTTGGTGTCAAACACCTTGGAATCATACCTCCACACCAGTAACTGGTGTGGGAGGTATGATTCCACCCTTCCAAAGGGACATATGTGGGTCCTTGGTCTACCCAGTACTAGCTTTCTCGACCCGGACAGCACAAAATGGATGCTGCCAGCCACAGACACAATTCTGCTCTCCTGCTACTGAGCGAAGCTCGAGCAGAGGAAGGCATGACAATAGGCATCCTGTCACAGGGAGCTGTGACCACCTCCCTGACAGGGTTTAGTATATTGGGGCTGGGTGGGTGCACTCTGTAAGTGCCAGAAAGTCTGCACTGGGGGCACATTTGATGTCCCTGTGCATAGTCCAGCTCAAACCGGTTCTGGGAGCCTTTGGCTCCTGCTCTGGCTTAAAACTGGACAAAAGACATGGGTTTAGCCAGCCCTCTGTCCTGACCCTCCCGTAGGAGGTTCCACAGAATCTTTCCAACCCCTTCTCATGGGTATAAAGTGGGTTACCTGGCTACAGGACTTTAGATTTTACCTCGACAAGATTCTGCTAAGAAGAAACCAAGTACTCCAACTGCCTGCATGATGCTAGACGACTGAAGAATCTCCCTTGGAGTAAAGGAGTTACTCCCCTACAAAAGCAGGCACCTAAACACATCTGACTGGTTTGCTTCTCCCACGCTCCTGAGGATTTTGAAGATTTCAGCAACACAGGAGGTAGGTTTCTGAAGGTCCCTGAGGTAGATATGACCTCTCAGCGATTTTGAGAGCAGTATCCCTCGTGGGGGCTGTGCAACCCGAACCCCTGTGCACCGTGTACATTTGCAGTTGCATATGCCTGTTGATGATTCCCAAGCTTGTGCATTGGTCTCACTGTAGTCCTGACCCCGAGCAGTAATTGCACCGAAGATATCTGGCCTCCAATCACTGAGAGTACTGTGGGCTGGTACTTTTCAAACTAGCTTGATGTCTCCTCGCGATCCCTGGTCCGTTAGCCTGTGGGACCGGGTGAGGGTCATCTTGTTTGTTCTTGAGCTTACCTGGTTGCTCCAGATGAGCCCTGACTCTCTATTGCTTGGGGCATTCCCTGGACCTTGCTGGTCCACACCGTAACTTGTTTAAACTAACCGCATGGGTTGCATTTGCCAAGGCTTGTGGTGCTCCAGCCGGACATCGACCCCTCAGCACTCAACATCCTTTGCTAGGCAGCCCGCCTCTGGATCCTGGTTGTCCTCAATGTCTCCTGGTACCTGTGGCTTCAGAGTCAAGCAACCCTTCTTCTCAACTGATGCATCCGACATCGGTGGGCATCTGACTACTGAGCCCCTGGTCACCTGAAGTGACCTGGACTCTGTCCCCTCTGCTTTCAGGTTCTTCTCACCTAGAATCCAGGCTTGGATATCCACACTCTTTGCCTCCCTGGCAGCAGTACTTCTTTGCAATTCTTCATTGAAAATGACAAAGGTTTCCGACACCACTTGACCGCTATGCACCCGGTTCCTCTGGGATAGGTAACACAGGTACCTTGGTACTCACTCGTGGGTTGGCCTTAGAACCTCCTATGTTCCAAAGGGTTTGCTCAAAGTCCTCGTAGAACTGTCCTTAAACTGTAACTTTACAACCACGACTTTCCCATAGAGTTGTATGGAGCAGGCAGTCGTATTTCCTCACTGCACCCGTCCTCCGTGGGCTCCCTGTGTCACTCCTTTGGGCGGTTCTTTGGGGTCCCAGCAATTCTACGTGCACTAGGCACTGTGTCTAGTCAAGTTGTGATTGTTATACCATTTTTTAGTCTATGGTTCGGTCTTCCCCCTGGAGCCTGCTGTGTAATTTGCTACTTACGAATGTTCGATTGATTCAGTATTGTGTGCTTTGTGCCATAGTCCCGTATAGAGACCAGTAGAGAGTGCTATATTAATAAATACATATTTTTATACAACTACTGTGTGGTTTTCCTTACATTTAATCATTTAGGTGGTGATCTCTGGTAAAACAAGATGCTTTACATTCCTTCAAAAACTTAACCCTGAAGGCTGCTCTCCTCAGCTATCAATCAATCAATCATTTCCATTTATAGAGCGCGCTACTCACCCGTGAGGGTCTCAAGGCACTGGGGGAGGGGGGGGGGGCGCTGCTACTGCTCGAAGAGCCAGGTCTTGAGGTACTTCCTGAAGCTGAGATGGCCCTGGGTCAGTCGTAGGTAAATAAGGATGGAGTTCCAGGTATTCGCTGCCAGGTAGGAGAATGATCTTCCCCCGGTGGTGGTTCTGCGAATCCATGGGACAATGGCGAGGGCGAGGCAGGTGGAGCAGAGCTGGTGGGTGGGGGTGTAGAAAGAGAGGCGTCCATTGAGGTATTCGGGGCCCATGTTGTGGAGTACTTTGTATGCGTGGGTGAGCAGTCTGAACGTGATTCTTTTGTTGACGGGGAGCCAGTGGAGGTTCCTCAGGTGGGTGGATAGGTTTCTGTGGAGAGGGATGTTGAGGATGAGTCGTGCGGAGGTGTTGCGCTGGAGGCGATTCTGAAGTTTGGCGGTGGTTCCTGCGTATAGGGCGTTCCCGTAGTCCAGCCGGCTGGTGACGGGGGCCTGGGTGACTGTTCTTCTGGTTTCTGTGGGGATCCATCAGAAGATCTTTCGAAGCATGCGCAGGGTGTTGAAGCATGAGGATGAGACGGCGTTGACTTGTTTGGTCATTGTGAGGGAGGAGTCCAGGATGAATCCCAGGTTGCGTGCGTGGTCCATGGGTGTCGGTGCGGTGCCCAGCGCCGAGGGCCACCAGGAGTCGTCCCATGCAGATGGGGATTGTCCGAGGATGAGGACCTCCGTCTTGTCCGAGTTGAGCTTAAGACAGCTGTGCTTCATCCATTCTGCTACCTCTTTCATACATTCCTGAAGGTTGGTTTTGGCGATGGCTGGGTCCTTGGTGAGGGAGAGTATCAGCTGGGTGTCGTCGGCATAGGAGATAATGTTGATGTTGTGTTTTCGTGCGATGGTGGCGAGGGGGCTCATGTAGATATTGAAGAGCGTAGGACTGAGTAAGGATCCTTGAGGCACGCCGCAGATGATCTCGGTGGCCGCGGACTGGAAAGGGGGGGAGGCGGACTCTCTGGGTTCTGCCGGAGAGGAACGAAGTGACCTATTCCAGGGCCTTTCCTTGGATTCCAGTGTTGTCGAGGCGGTGTATTAGGGTGCGGTGGCAGATGGTGTCAAAGGCTGCTGAGAGGCCTAGGAGGATGAGGGCGGCTGTTTCTCCGTTGTTCATCAGGGTTCTCATGTCGTCTGTGGATGCGAGTAGGGCGGTTTCGGTGCTGTGGTTGGCTCGAAATCTGGACTGGGAAAGGTCGAGCGAGTTGTTTGCCTCGAGGAAAGCAGTCAGCTGTTTGTTGACGGTCTTCTCGATGACTTTAGCCGGGAAGGGGAGAAGAGAGATGGGGCGGAAGTTCTTGAGGTCCTTGAGCTACCACTAGGATAGCTTTCTAAAGGTTATCTTTGACCTCATATTTCATAAGGGCCATGTGAACTGGTAAAAAGGTGCTCACTTTAATTAGCAGACAGCATATACCAGGACACCTTCTCACATCAATGAGCATTTTTTCCCTCCTGGAGCAAATCGTGTATATGCATATAAGAAGAGTGCATCTATGCTGCCCCACGTAGCTTCTGACAAGGCTGGATGGTCTGATGATGTCTCTGCCTACACAGCCAGCTAGGTTTTTCATATTGACCCCTGTGGCCAGTCCAGGTCTAAAGTCTGCATTTTTAGTTGGTCTATGCGTTTATACCCCATAAATGTGGATTTTGATCCCATTGGTAGATTTCTATTGCGCTATTTTGCACTCCATGAGCAGGCACCCGAGCCTCCTCTAGGTATTTTGTAATGCAATTTTAAAATTCTTATGTTTCAACTAATTTTCACCATTATGGAGATGTAAAGGCTCAAACTACACTTTGGAGTTTCAATTTTGGTGGCTAGAACCTGCTTAAGCTAAATAAATATGGTACATTTTAACACAAGCATTATCTTTTCCAGTTCTAAACCAACCCATTTTACATAGTGGCAGTTGTTTGAGATGAGGTAGTAATGAGTACTTGTTTTAGTTTCTCTTGGGATGATCTGAAAGATAAATAAACAGGTCATGATCACTTACAAACCACACAACTTCCACAAAATGAGTCGATAAAGAAAAACCTTCCATACTGTAATGTATAAACTGTACTGGCTGATACAATGAAACCAAATATTTACAAGTAATATTGTCACTCAATACAACTAATGCAATTACAATTGAAAAAAAAAAAAAGTACCATTGGATCTTGACGTTAGTGTACGAGAGAGACAGAGAAAAGCAACGTTTAATGAACAACTTTATTAAGGAAAATACAAATATTAACACCAAAATAAAATCATAAGGCAAAAAGAACAAATCTCTAACTTGTCCTAAAATGAGGCTCAGAGAGTACTATATTTGATTGATATAAATCATAAAATATATATTGCTAATGAGCTAAATAAGGTAGGTGAGTACAATAAACAAAGTTCATGGACAGAAAACAGAGGAGGAACACACGTAAAAGAAATTGCAATTAAACATATAGTAATCTGTCTGTTTTACATCTAGAGTAAGTTTACAGAAGGTAAGAAGTCCTTCTGGTAGACTGACTGTTTGCAAAATCTTAAGGTGAAGGGTTGTGAACTTTCACTAACTACATCAAGAATGTGGTCAATCAAGAATGTGCAATATCTCCTAGAGGGATGTCCGAATGTTCCAGTCCCTGATGATTGTTAGAACGCTCACAAAGTTGTCTTTACAGTAATTGTATCACTGAATACTTATTTGTTGATAACAATTTTGTTGACATGAAGTTTCCAAAATCTTAGCACTGTTTTACAAAAACTCATCCTACATGGATATATTTATGACTGTTGACCACAGACTGTAAAGAAGAGGTGGACCCAGGTGACCATGTAGCCCCTTACTGTTACAGATGATACCATACCACTTCTGTCTTGTAGGTACTTGCCATACTTAAAAGGGACTAGCTCAATGAAGGTACTTTTTTACCAAAACATAGGACTCCTTGTGTTTGTTTTCCATACCTTACACAAGCAGAACAGAGAGGGATAAGCTGGTTGTAGTTTCTATTGAGCCACATAAATTATTGGAGAAATTACAGGATCTGTAATGATAATACGTCTTCAATACAGCAAGGACCTAGGAGAGGTAGTAACATCTCTGTTTTTAACTGGGATCAGTTAATCTCCTTACCCAGGAGCATGTACCATGAGTCTACCTTGTCCATAAATGGTAAAAAGTTGTTTTACAATTTAAAGCTGTTTTAATTGCTGAAACTAAAGAATATCTGCTAGTTGTATAGTGTCTGTCAAGTAGTCTACATACACGTTTTCTGTAGTGTTATATCTTAGCATTCAATGAGAGGTGGGTCCAGCCAGGTCTGATCTCACAGCCCACTTCCTTTAATTCATAATTTCTAAAATGGCTGCGGGAATCTACAACAGACTATTCTAGAGCTTTCCCTTTGTCCTCTCCTTCCCACCCTTAACGTGTACACTCCTTGTAAATCAAAGGCATGGGACCAAAGCTGAACTTGTCAATTTGAGGGCACTAGGATTAACACTTGGTGTAATCACACAATAATGGTTTTAGCCTTAATCCTTAGTCTGATGAGAATGTTCACCAATACTTTTCCAGACAGGTCCATTAACTTACAGCTACCCCTACATATATCAAATGCAGGCAAGCATTAATGAATTTAGGATGAGCGATACAATGAAATTTTGTATTTTGGTATAAATATAATGTATAAATATATGTTGCCAAAAAGATTACAGATTTGTGTGTCGTCAAAAGTTACATGTATTTTTACATTTTCAATTATGTTAAACCAGCTCACCAAAGGATCCTAAAAATACAAAGTTTAATACATCCTGAGATTCAGCATATCAAAATTTGTAGGAGAAAATGTTGCATGTTAAGGCAAGGAAAAGAAAAGAAAGAGAAATACAATTTTCCAATCATATTCTTTTAAATGTGGCACCGTCCTGCAAAATGTCATGGGCTGACATGGTAAACAGTCAATCATAGCATATGCATACCACCAGACCTGAATACAATCAGGCCACACATTTTAAAATGTACTCTATAAAGTAATGACTCTGTCCATTTTAGAGATGCACAAGGGAGCCAAAGCAGAAGGAAGGACCCTGTTCCCAGGTCAGCTAAAAAGCCACATATAGGTAAAGCAACAGATGGGGAGAGACCAGATAATCATAGAATTGTTGCCAGAAATTTCAAATCAACTTCAAGAAACTACTTGTGGGGAGCGGGGGAAGGGGGTGCCCTGAATACAATTACAATATTGGAAGGTTGACAGCTCTGTTGAAGACATTGGAGAAACAGTGTGCTATGAACACTGGTGTAGGGACACGGTTGCCAACAGTCCAATGTCCTAATATGGAGCCTCTGTCGCTCCTGTTCACCAGCTTCTCCAGGATATGTGAAGCGCAGAGGAGAATGAAGGCAACGGAGGCTGTAGTCACACAGGGATTCCACCCCCTCGCTTCACGCTTGGGCCTTTAGCGTTGGAGTGGACCTTTAATGACCGGTAGAACCCGCTCGGTCAGGCTCTACGGCTATAGTATACTAAGCATGAAAGTCGAAATAATATTGACATTTCTGGCTGTGAAAAACGAAAATTTTACCTTTTTTTCAAATGTTGTATTCTCAATTGAAGTCATAATATTTTTTTCAAAAGTATGATAATATGTTTCCTGGAAATCCCATTTGGCATATTTTGTCATATTTCTTTTTGTTAGCTGTGTCAGAACACTATATTAATGTGACTTGCAAAGTGTTTCTAATGTCCCCAGTAGAAGTACATCCATTTTCGCTTAAAAAAATAACGTTCATGCATGAGCCTATATTAATCATTTTCTGCTTCAATGCACAGGTGACATGGCACCAGTTTGCCCTGAATCCATGATTTACAGTGACCATATCACCACTTGCCAGCCGAGTTGTCGGTGCCTGAATGAGCCCTGTGCTGAATGCAACATTACCTTTGTGCCAGTGGATGGCTGCATCTGTAAGGAAGGAACCTACCTGGACGAACAGGGGATATGTGTGCCACAAATCAAATGCCCTTGTTACTACAAGAACGGTATCATGCAACCAGATACTACTACTTTTGAAAATGGTGCTACTTGGTAAGATAATTCAGAGTATGTTTGGGGTCACGGTAGTAGTGATAGAGATGCTTTAATTAACTAAAAAACAATTTGAAGTATATATATATATATATATATATATATATATATATATATATATATATATATATATATATATATATATATATATATATATATATATATATATATATATATATATATATATATTTACAATTATAATAAACACAAAGGGCACACACAATGTTAAGTGCGTTTATGGTCAAACGTACGAAGGTCAAAATGGTTGTCTTTGCCAGGTCTTTGCCCGGTTTAAATGCAGTTCTAACCCAAGGCCAAAATCTTTTTCATCAGCTCTAGAAAAGGATTAAGGACAGTGGAACACACAATATTTCATTTTATTTTGTGTTTTTGCAAAACGCCTTAAGTCACCTTATAACAGCCTTCGAGAGTTTGAGTGAGGAATTGAATAAGTGAAGGGTGCCAACCATGGTGTTACAGATTTCAGAAACGTCTTTGCCCGGGTGACATGGCACTCGAGACATAATGATTAACTGTGCTGAAGTCCTTTGTAACTAACGACCTCATGTTACATAAGGCCACAGAAACCGGAGACAGGACAGACTAAAACCACATTTCTAATCCTGATCTTTTTTTCTAGCACCTGCTCACTGGGGAAGATTTCCTGCATTACTGAGAGCGATTCACCAGGTAATTCCTTTCCTTTTAATGTAGAGCCTTGAATTGTAATTGATAATTTGTTTTTGCAATTTGCGAAGCACTTCTTGTTAAATGTTTTTGTGCTCACTGAGAAATCAGGGTATGCATGATTTTGGTCTTGCGCAGCTGCAGTTCATCATAGTGTATCCCTAGGTTTAAGTGAACATTTGCTAAGGACTGGGGCCTCATTTATGAAAAGTGACGCATTGCTGCATGAAAACAGTGATGCGTCACTTTTCATTGCACCCTCCTTGCGACACCAATGATGCGTCATATTTACAGTATGACGCATCATGTCGCAAGGAGTTACAGATATATCAGTATTTCTGACGTATCTGTAGGCGCAAAAGTGACGCATTGCTGAAGTGTGTCACAAAAGTGACGCAACTCCAGCAATGTGTCCTTTCACATGGGGTAAGCCCCATGTGAAAGGGCCTGCGTCAGTCTTACGCCTGTTGTGAAGCAGGCGTAAGATTTTGACGCATTTGAGTCCTAGATGTGGAGCAGTGAAATCTGATAGATTTCACTGCATCACTTCCATGACCCTTTCTTGCATCAATACGCCCCCTTGCATACGTTATACCTGGCACATGTATAATGTGGCACAGGGGTTTACAAAGTGACGCATCTACCTAGATGCGTCACTTTGTAAATATGGCGCAACGACGCACATTTTTTTATGCCACTGGTGCGTCACAAAAAATGACGCACCGGTGGCGTAAAAGTGACGCACAGCCTCATAAATGAGGCCCATTGTCTTTACCCACAGCAAAAGTTTAAAGTATGTGCAAAGTGGGCAATTGCCCTAGGCCCCCACCTGCCAAGGGACTCCCTGCTAAAGTGAGTGAGACAAACTTCCAGGTATAATAACAATACTTGCAAATTAATAATAGCTTTGTTTGCAATTTGACAGCTGAGTATGCTTTACAGCAAATTAGGGCCAAATGTACGAAGGGTTTCGCTGGGGTAAAGTCATGCAAAGTGATGCAAAGCAGCGTAAAATCTTCGAAGGGCATTTAGTTGCCAGTTCAAAAGGTATGTCACTCTTGAGAAATGCTATATCCTCATCACAATAAGCACTTTGACCTACTTTGTGTCAAGGGGGCATTACTTGGGTTTATTTTGGGTTGATTTGAGCAAGCACCAAAGGTTTTTGACACAAAGACTCATCTACTAAAATACACTTACAGGACTGTGCATAATAAAAGTAATGCCTTTTTAGGCAGGCGCTAACCTGGAGAAATGTGTTAATTTCTCCAGATGTTCCACATGTTACATGTGTGCTGGACTCTGCCGCACATATAAAATGTGTGGAATGTTTCAAAATGTGTCTAGTTGTACTAGAAAAGTATGATTTCAGTACAAATCCTATGTGAGACAATAGATTCATACCTCTGAACCATGGTGGTATGGTTGTGCATGGTGGTAGCCAGTCTGTTTGAGCACCAGCACAAGTTCAGTGAACAGCAGCAAGTAATTTTTTTATGTTTATGGCTTTAAACTTCTTACTCGTACTTGTGCAGTAAATTGATGAGCTGATTTGAGCTAAACATAATGCATCTGCCCCTCAGTGTGTAAGCCTGGCGTGTCTATACTTAAACCTTGCGCTATCATTAATTTACTTCACCTCTTCTCCCTTAAGGCTCTTTGTTAACTTATCCCACAATCTCTACTTCTCTATGTACCTTTGTGTTAGAAATGGGAGTGTCTAGTTGGCTGAGGTAGGTACCTTTGTCCAAATAAGGACCCTGGCTTCTAGTCAGGGTAAGGGGGATATGTTATGTTATGTTATTGATTTTTATAAAGCGCACAGCTGCCCCAGCGAAGGGGCGTCCTGGCGCTTGAACAGGTACTAAAACATAACACGAAGAAAAATAAAGAGGACGGCTAACCCAGTACAGAAAACAGGAAAGTTTTAATAGCACGTCTGAAAACGGTAAGATTATTCAGAGCACGGATGTGCACCGGGAGAGAATTCCACAGACCAGCGGCAAGCACTCGGTAGGAGCGGCCACCCATCCTACTGAGTTTAAAACGGGGGCAGACCGCAAGATGAAGAGCCTCCGATCTCAAGGACCTCAAAGGGATATAGGGGATAAGCAAGTTCGCAAGTGCAGGCGGCGAAGAAAGCTTCATGATTTTAAAGGCCAGGCAAAGCGACTTGAACTTAATTCTTTGCCTTACCGGCAGCCAATGAAGGGCAGAAATAGTGCTGGACACAGAACGATGTCTAGGAAGACCGACAATGGCCTGCGCTGCAGCATTCTGTACCCTTTGAAGCCTGGATGCCTCCGCCTGGTTTATCCCCAACAGCAGCGCGCTGCCGTAGTTCAGCCGAGATAAAACCGTGGCTTGGACCACGAGCTGCCGGGTGGAGGGATCAAAAAACTTAAGAACCGGTCTTAAGCCTCGCAGAATACCGTAACAGGTGGCTGCAACCTTCTTCGTATGGCTCGTAAAAGTAAGAGCCGGATCCAGCAAAACTCCTAAATTCTTTACCTCGGAAACTGGAACGGGAGTGACGCCCAGTTCAGGAGGCCACCACTGATCTCCCCAAAGTTCTGCATGTTTCCCCAACACCATAACTTCGTTTTTTTTGGCGTTCAGTTGTAAGCAATTGGTTCTTAACCAATTTGCTACGGCCACTAGTCCTGCTCGGAATCTGGGGGCATCCACCCCAGGGTCTCCGCTCAGTGTCACCGCCAGCTGCGTATCGTCAGCATATGAGGTCATCTTCAAACCCCATTGTTTGATGATCGCAGCTAGCGGTTTCACATAGAGGTTGAACAAGGTTGGGCTCAACGAGGAGCCCTGAGGAACCCCTAGATCCAAAGGATGGAAAGTGGACTGGCCAGGTGGTATAGCCACTTTAAAGGACCGACCGGTGAGGAAAGAGCAGAACCACTGTAGAGCAGTTCCCGCTATTCCAGCTTCCTCTAGGCGCCGAATTAAAACACGGTGGGAAACAGTATCGAATGCGGTGCTCAGATCTAATAAAAGGAGCGCCGCCATTCGCCCAGAGTCGAGCACCCCACGTAGGTGCTCGATCATATAGAGCAAAGCGGTCTCGGTACTGTGTCCCGACCGGAAGCCATTCTGACTCGGGTCCAGAATATGGTTACGAGAAAGATGGTCAGATAAGATGGAATTTACATAAGCCTCAGTGACTTTGGCTATCCAGGGAAGAAGGGATATGGGGCGGTAGTTCTCAGGCAGGAGCGGGTCTAAATTTTTCTTCTTCAGAACAGGGGTGATTACCGCCTGCTTCCACGAAGAGGGGACCGTTCCGGAAGATAGCTACAAATTAACCAAGGAAAGTATCAGAGCACGACACCAAGGGGAGAGACTCCTGATTTGATCAGGCTTCAGCGGATCCAACGGAGAGCCAGATTTAATCCTGAGGCTCAGCATGTCAAAAGCCTCCATAGACAGGTCCGGCAAGGAGGTCAAAGTCTCAACAGCCAGGGAGTTAGAGCCAACTGGCTCTGAGTCGAGCAGAGACAGGTCAAATCCTCTGTAGATAGTCTACACTTTCTCTAAAAAGAAGGATGCCAGACTTTCACAATGGGCGTCGGTGCAGATTTCTGCCGAGGTGGCCCTTTTATTCAAAAGGTCTTTGAGGACCTTAAAAATTAGTTTTGAGGGGTTGGTACTGGTTTGGAATTCCTGGGCATAGAATGCGGCACGAGTTCTACAAATTGCCCTGTGATAGATCTTAAGTTTGGCAAAATAGGAGGACTTCAGACTAAGATCGTAAGACTTCCTCCATTCCCTCTCAGCTTTCCGGCAGATTTTTTTAAGCTCGGCAAGAGAATTATTATACCACGGGCTTGGTACTTTAGTATGACATTTAGACCAGCACATTGGTATGAGGGAGTCGAGGGCATCCGAGATCCATTTGCGAAACAGTTCGTAACCTTGTTCCACATTCAGAATAGAGCTCAGGGGTTCCTTCTCCAGTAACCTGTAAAACTCCTCAAGTTTAAGCTTGTGCCACTGCCTTTTAAAAATCAGCCTATCCACCGATTTGAATGGCAGATCATCAATGGGACAAAAAACTTCCACCAGCAGATGGTCAGTCCAACCCACCGGAATCGGGTTGGACACCTTCGCCCTCTTGAGAGTGGTGAAAAAGGGGTCAAGAATATGTCCCCCAACATGGGTGGGAAGTGTAACAAGTTGAACAAGTTGCAGTGCTTCAAGGTCCGCGAGCAGTGTGTCTATTGCCGTGGACGTCCTACAATCGAAATGAATATTGAGGTCGCCCGTGATGTTAAAATTCGCACAGCTAGGCGCAAAAGAACTTACCATATCGGCAAGAGCGGCCTTGAAAACTGTGTCGTTGCCTGGAGGGCGGTAGATGAGGATACCGCTAAGCGTGAAATGATGGCTAAAGGCAACTTTAAAAAGGGCACTCTCACAGGCTGGCAAACAAAGAGATTTCCATTCCGAGGGGAAGCACGATTTTACTGCCATGGCGATGCCACCTCCCCTCGTCGAACGATTCAATGTAAACACCGTATATTCCGATGGAAAAGTAAGATTGAGGATAGCGGCATCCGAGTCCTGTAGCCATGTTTCGGTGAGGAAGAGTAGGTCGGGCGAATCCTTTTCAATGAGGTCATGTACAGATTGGTGATGCTTGACCAATGACCTCACGTTCAGGTTCCAAATCCGAAGCACACGACCCGCTGTGTTATTGCGCGTGGTCGGGACACTCTCTTCCAGAAATCGAATCCTGGCCGGCTTGTCTAGGGACCAACCATTACAGGCACATACATATGGGCCGGATAAGGGGTCCACCGGATGACACCGACAAACATCGACCCTACCACCAATGGACAACAGCTCAACCCGCGTATAACTGAGTTTCGGTAAAGCCTGCATGCTGGTAATCGGGCTTTATGACCAGAGCCCTGCCGCAACTCGCGCTTCCTCGTCGCTGACGGGCGCAGACGGGCAGGACTCTGGCACGACTCAGGCTACACTCCTAAAATAACCCCTGCTCACCCTCTTGGCAGCTTGGCACGAGCAGACAGGCTTATCTCAGAGGCAGTCAGTGTGTAAAGCATTTGTGAACACATACAGTAACAGAGTGAAAACAATACAAATGGACACCACACCAGTTTAGAAAAAATAGGTAATCTTTATCCAACCGAAAACAAGACCAAACGACAAAAATCCACAATACAGTATTAAAAATAAGGCTTTCAAATGGTAGAAATAGCTCATTTCAATGCAAGTTGTAAATGCAACACTTTTCTCAAAGGTACCCATATGCGTCATGAAAAACAAACCAAATGGCCGCAGGTGATGCGTCGGTTCCTTAAAGGCAGGGAAGGAGATGCGTCAGTTCCGTGCTTCAGGGGAGGTGATTCGTCCGTTCCTTACTGGAGAGGAGGTGATAAGTTGTTTTCTTACTGCATGGGGAGGTGATGCGCTGGTTTCTTACTGCTTCTCCCAACGATGCGACAGTCTTGGCACCTCAATGCAATGTGTCGATCCGGTACAATGCGTACCTTCGTGCGGACGCACAGCAGGCTTGCGTCGGGATCAGTGCGGTGATCTCGGACTTCGGAAATCGTTGCACCCGATGCATCATGTCGCGATTTCTCTTGCCTTCGGCAGGCGCTGCGATTATCGTTTATTCGGCGATGCATCGGAAAACAGGTGTGGATGTGTCATGCTTCTTCGGTGTTGCGCGGTTTTCCAGCTCCGAGAGCTAGAGTTCCTAAACAGCAGCAGGCACCTCTTAGCAGGATGGAATTCCCAGTAAGGAAAATTCAGGTGGTGAAGTCTTTCGGCCACATGCATCAACCTATTTAGGAAGTGCAAACGGTGCGAATCGGTAAATTCGGCCGTTTGTGCTTCCTAAATAAGTTTTTGGGATGCATGAAAAATTTTTGAAAATCCGCATTTTTTTGCAATTCCTAAAAATGCGAATGCATTTAAGGAATCGCATTTGTGCGATTCCTTAAATGCAATGCATGAATTTGTAAAAAAAATGCGAATTTTGAAATAGGAAGTGCAAATTAACACGAGGTTGACCCTCATGTTAATTTGCAAAATTCTTTAAAAAAAGCACAAAAATGCATTTTGGAAAGTGTCATGTTACACACACACATGTCCTTTGGACATGTGTGTGTGAAACTTGCACTAAAACAAACATTTCAAGGGTGCAGGGGGGGTCCTTTGGACCCCCCTCAGCACCCTTGCAATGCATCAACAAAATGTCATTGGCAAAAACAAAATTCGCAAAAAGGCATTGATTCCTATGGGCCTCTAGGCCCATAGGAATCAATGTAATGCCATTCCTTAATTGCGATTCGCAATTAAGGAATCGCAATTTCCGAAAATTAAGAAATCCTAAAAACTTTTAGGATTTCTTGATGCATAGGATTTTGCAATTCCTAAATTGCTATTCCTTAATTTTCGCAATTTAGGAATTGCAAAATCCTACAATGATGCATGTGGCCGTTTGTGTCCCTGAAACTTCAGAACAGGAGGCAAGCTCAGTTTCAAGCCCTTGGAGATCTTCCTCAAGATGACAAAGCAAACAGCAAAGTCCTTTTCTCCTTTCCTTGGTAGCAAGAAGCCACTGCGGGCCAACCCCAGACAGCAAATAGCACAGGGGCAGTATTCCTCCTCAGGTTATCCACCTTGGCAAAGGTTTCCACTTGAAGTGATCTAAAAGTCTGGGGTCTTGGCCCCTCTTTTTATATCCAAAAATCCTTTGTTCTCTAAAGGCAGAGAGTGTCTGTAAACAGCCAAAACCAGTTCTGTGAGGCACTTTGCAAGTGCACAGCAACCTCCATTGTCAGTGTGAGCCCTGGCTCCAGACACACCACAGGGGGGCAGAGCCGTCATGGTGGAAGGCAGGCACAGCCCTATTCAGGTGAAGGTGCTACTCCACCCAACCATGCAAATGCAGACCAGGCCTTAAAGCCCAGCCTGACTCGTCAGACTTCTGGAGCCGCTGCCCCTCTACAGTCCTTGTCATCCAAAAGCCAGACATGAAATACACAAACCTAGCAGAGGCACACTGGATGGTTAGGCCTAAAAGTAGTATTTTCAAACACAGAATGTAAAAATCACTCTCACTAAAAGGTGCACTTGAACATTCTGAGTTCAGGCATACTAAACTTTACTTTTGCATCTTATCCCAGGTTCAGTTTGTTTATGGTATAAACAAACTCCCCATTCTGTCCTATGGTAACACATAGCCTTGCAATAGTGAAAAACTAAATTAGCAATATTTCACTATCAGGAGATGCCACACACATCAGGGCATGTCCTACCTTCCACATACAATGCACCCTGCGCACAGGGGTACCTTGGGGCTATCTTAGGGGTGACTAATATGTAGAAAAGGGATTGTTTAGGGACTGGGAAGTGTGTGCACTTGCCAAGTCGACATGGCAGTCCCTTGCCGCACACAGGCTCTGCAAAGGCAGGCCGGAGTCACATTTTACAGGGTGCTTCTGTGGGTGGCAAAATCAGTGCTGCAAGCCCACCAGCAGCATTTGATTTACAGGCCCAGGGCACACATAGGGGCCGATTCCGATCCGGTAAAATGCGCTCCGAATCGTCGTACGGAGAGTTTTTTCCCCATACGAATCGTACCCGTAGACGTCCCGTACGTACGACGAAGTACGATCCGTACCAGGTGCCAAACTCCGTACCAGTCGTACAGGACTCCGTACGACTCAAGTCTCCGTACGAGTCTCACTCGGAACCGGCTGTACGCGACATCACTACGGTTCGCGGCTGGTTTTTACGACCCAGCAAGTACGATTCGTGTCGGGTACGCGCCGTACGACCCTTTTCCTACGGGAGCCGAAAACAGTCGTAAACGCAGAGTTCGCGCCGAAAAAGGTACGGAACGCCCCCCCGGGTACGGCACGTACCCCCCATGATCGCAGGGGTACGCGCCGTACCCCTGTGATCATGCGGGGTACGTGCCGTACACCCAGCGTACATGGGGTACGCACCGTACCCCATGTACGGTGGGTGTACGGCACGTACCCCATGTACGCTGGGTGTACGGCATGTACCCCGCATGATCACAGGGGTACGGCGCGTACCCATGCGATCATGGGGGGTACGCGCCATACGGTGTGTAGGTGATCGTGCGCTTTTCCGTACGAATCGACGTGTACCGTACGAACCGCGTCCGGGTCGGCCGATCGGAATCGTCCGGTCGTACGGCGTCCGTACGAGTCGTACGGAAACGGCTCCGGATACGATTCGTACGGACGGGGATTTTACCGGATCGGAATCGACCCCATAGTGTACTGTTATAGGGTCTGACAAGTAAATCAAATAGCCAATTATGGAAACACTAATCCATTACACAATTTACAAAAGAGAGAATATGCACTTTAACACTAATCAGCAGTGGTAAAGTGCCCAGAGTCATAAAACACCAACAACAGGTTTGAAAAAATACAGGAGGAAGGCTAAAAGTTCTGAGATGACCCTGCAAAAAGGACCAAGTCCAACAATTCCGCTTCACTCAGTACCTAACCTTTTTCTTTTGTCCTCCTCACCTCTTTCAATATACTCAATATGCCTCAATCAATTTCATCTCTCTCGCTAGCTCTCCGTCATCACTTTGCCCCTCTCTTTCACTTTCTGTGTCTACTTCTATATCTCTACTACTCTCAATCCCTTCTTATTTCCTTTACTCTCTCTCTACATCAGCACTGTTTCTAACCTCACTGCAATTTTTTCCATCTTTCCTCCCTGTATCTCTTTCTCATTACTTTACTTATCACACAACATCCTGTCTATAGTTTCCTCACATTTCTATCAGTCTCTCAATGGATTGTATGACTGAACCCCATATGCATTTACCCTGCATGCCTTTACAATGGCGTTACTACCCTGACTGTGATGTTATTACATGTTACTTTACCACACAAGTTGTTACAAGGACTTGCTTTAAGGGGCCCGGGACTTTGGGATATAGTTTACTCTACCAACTCCAGTATAGGTAACAGTAGGGAAGGTGTTGGACTTTAAATGGAACACAAGTCCAATGCGCTCCCCTAAAAAAACATTTGTTATGATTTGCAGGGTAAAGAAACTTGCTGTAACATTGCTGTCAGGGTAATAACTGCATTGTAAAGGGAGGTCATTGTTAAAATTACAGGGTCAAGGATGTTTCCCCTATTAATGTATCTACCATCTCACCTCTCTCTCAGCTCTTTCTCTACCTTACCACTTTCCTCATCTCTCTAATTCATTTCTCTCATCTCTCACTATCTCATCTTTCTCTCTTCCCCACTGCGCTCTCTTTCTCCCTACATAACTTCTCAATTTACCACACCATTAATTCGCTATCTCACTTCTCCCTGTTTATCTTGTTTTTTCCCTGTTCTCATTCCTTCACCTCTCTAAATATGTTACTCCATTCTGGAAGCATCTATTTCTCTATCTGTATTCCTATTTCTCTATCATGAACTAGTCTCTCTAAATTTGTCAATGTCTCTGTCCCTTTCTTTATCTCTCTTTCCCTCTTTTTCACACCTCACACCTCACACACAAACACATATCTCTCTCTGGACAGCCATCTAGAATTCTACTAATCCCTTGTACATGAACTATTTTCCTTACCTCTCTATTGATCTCGTTACTTGATCATCACTTGCTCTTTTCTATTTTTCAACTCTCCGTATACCTCACCCCTTTCATGATTTCACATATCCCCTTAGCTTCTTTTCACTCTACACCTATTTCTTTTTCTACCTTTAACCCCTCTCTCTACTGTTCTCTTTTCCCTGCTACTACTTTACTTTGTCCAGTTCTTCTATATCGCTTCTCATTTTCCTGTTTCTCTCCCTAGCATCGCTTTGTTTTTCCTTAATCCTCTCTGCCTATGTCTATCTCTTGATGCCTTTACCTAACTCCAATTTACCTCTACCTCACCCCTTCAAGTACTAATATGTATTCAGTGGCTTCAGATGGCAGATTATGTATTTATAATTACAGAGCTGCACAGGAGTAGAGTACAAGCACACAGTGGCTCCTCCGCAACCAGCTCCAGTTTAACCGTTAAACACAGCCTCATGTTATTCTTAACCTTTCATCATCACATTCTAAAACATATAATCTTGAGTACTGATAATTCCATAACAGAAGCTAAACAGTAAAGGATAGCACATCTTCCCTTCTCCAAACAATACACCGACTAATACAGCTCACCTAGACACAACACCAGGAAAGGGAATTTGGAACACATGAAGACACAAACAAATTTAAAATCATTACCATTAGAAAACATAAGTATTAAAAGCACAGGTTACATTCAGATAAGAACCCTGCTTGGTCTAACAATGCATCATGCACCTTTGCATAATAAAGATCTCTTGGAGTCCCCTTCTGAAACATCCTGAGACTCTGATGGTTGTTGAGAAAATCAGCAGGGACAGACTCACTTTGAAAATAACTCTCACGCTCACTCCCCACAGTAACAACTTTTGAGAGGTTCCACCAGTACCCTTAATAGACTTTAAAAGCATTTCCACAAGTCTTCTCCATTCTCACCAGATCACTGAACTTACTTCTCCGATTTTAAACATGAATATCACTTTTGATGTGAACTATGTCCCCAACATTTTTTTCTTACAGGCTTTAAACTTGTTTTTGTTGTCATAGTATCTTTTCTGTTTCTCTTGTCCAAGACTAACATTCTTCTTGCCAAGCTCATCAACTGCTCCACATCTGACGCACTCCTGAACCTTTTAGACATCCACGCTGTTTAAAAACCATTCCATTCATAAATCTTTATTTCGGCAATTCCATAGCCATAAAAGATGTACACAAAATACAGAGAAAATTACATTAAAAAAATTGAACATGATATTAATTTAAAAACATCATTATCTACAAAACAGAGATACCTTGGTCTAAAAAGCACCCTACAAATTATTGAGCAGGGTCTCAGAAATGCAGTGTAGAAAACTACTCATCTGTAAAGATCAATTTGCTATTTAGACATATGGGTGCTTTTTATGGTGGTGTTATTAGGAACCTACGCTTAAACCAAATGGCTGTTAAAAATTTTGCTACAGCAAATACAATACTCTGTTTTGAATATTCTGTAAGCCTGCATACACTTAGTAAATCCCATGTTTTTGCATACAGGTATAATCCAGTACTTTATAGACTTTTTGTAGGCTGGGCAAAAGAACAATATGTGTAATTCATCCTCAGACCCGCAACTACATCCTGGACAATTTTTTGGTGTGGATGGAGACCACTGACTAGTAAGGGCTCTAATTGGTAAGGTGCCATATCACCATTGTAGAAATAACTTCCTGGTTAAAATCGGAAAAATATCATCAAAGGCATGTTCAAAGTGATAAAAATCTTTGATTTTTAAAAAAGTTTCTGTTAAGGTGCCAATCTGTGGGTTGCGTAAAACAGCAGCTACTTTCCTGTCATAAAATAAGCTTGCCAAATGTTTAGCGGAAATGCCATTACAAGCAGTTTCAGGATCAGACCATAAAAGGGGTATTCCCAGCCTCCCGCATTCTTTCTTGATATACATAAGCCATGGAATTTTCCCTAAATTTGGTAGTGTTAAAATGTCCTGAAGCTCCGGACTATAATTATGTAACTCAGGTGTTATCCATAATCTCCGCCAAAATCTTAATGGTTTGAGGCCCAGTTCCTCTTCTATGGATCTAATGCCCATATCGAGACGTTGAGGTAGAAGTGGGGTACTTGGCGGCAACGCCATAAGTTGTCTTAAAAATGTATTCTCAGTGATGGTGATCTCTGGTCTACATGAGTAACCCCAAAGTTCACCACCATAGATGACCGCCCCCCTTGCCTGCATTTTGTATATTTCCAAGGGTGGGCCAATCGGTTTATAGGTGGAAGTATTATAAAACTTCAGGATTCCCCCTGTAAGTTGGGCCAGTTTAAACTGTTATTTAATTTGTTGGGGCAACCAAGTCATATTCTCATTCATGGTTACCCCTAGATACTCGAAAATCTGGACCCTCTCCAATCTTGTGGGGCCTATACTGGGGGCAGGACGGGTAGTTGTCGGGGGGTTAAAAATCATTAATTAAAGCATTTATTTCCAAGCCCCGTTCCACACAAAGTGCCTCGAACCCATCTAACACACGTTGGATTCCCATTGGGGACTTCGAAAGCAGAAGCGTGTCATCTGCGAACATGATCGCAGGCACCCTCCGCCAGCTAACCTCGGTGCGTCAGTATTTGGTACGGCATTTAGGTGGGCGATTATCCCGTTGACATAGAGGCAAAACAGGGTGGGTGCCAAAACACACCCCTGCCTTACCCCCCTGTCAACGGGGAATCTAGAAGACAACTGTCCGCTCTTCCCATACCTGACCCTTGCATAGTTTTTCTCGTGGAGTCACATCAGAATATTCAGGAGTTGTGATGGAATAGCCAGCTCATGAAGAACTGTCCAGAGTTTACTTCGTGAGACCAAGTCGAAGGCGGCGGGCAAATCCACGAAAACCGTGTATAGCGAGCCACCGTCTATTGTTACAGTTTTCCAAAACAGTAGGTTTAAGCGGAACATTTGGTCCATCGTAGATGTATTTTTCCTCAACCCCGCCTGCAGAGGACTCAAAATTGAATGATCATCCATCCAATCTTGTATCTGCCCCAAAATCAACGTCGCAAAAATCTTCTGCGGGACGTTGATAAGGCTGATAGGCCTGTAGTTGGCTGGTAGCAGAGGAGAGCCCTTCTTAAATATGGGGACAATCTCTGCGCCCAGCCAAGTACTTTGTATTGCCATTCCTCTCAGTATTGCATTGAAGATAGTTGCCAGGTACGGAGCCCAGATCACCGGTTCATGCTTGAAGAGGTCACCCGGGAGTTTATCCAAGCCCGGGGCTTTAGCAGCCGCGAGCTTGGATATTGCGATGCATACCTCATCCGTGGTGAACTCAATCGCCTCACACTGCTGGATGGGGTCCAAGCTCAACTCTACTTGATCCCCAGCTATCCCACCATTCTCCATTGCATACAGAGCCCGAAAGTGGTCCTCCCAAGCTTCGGCTGCTATGTTGGGTTCTACAGCCAAAATAGGTTCGCCCGACCCAGTGTTCACGATTGACCAGAAGTTGCGTGAATTTCAGGTCGCAAGGGAGGTAGTTAAATTGACCCAATTGTCTTCATCCCATTCAATTTTGGCACATTTAGTTATGTGCTTATAGTCTGATCTCCTGGCTTGCATTTGTGTCTTGTTGTTGTCTTGTTTCACGGCCAGGAGTAACTCCGCGTTTGCCTTTCTACATGTGGCATTGGACCAGGATGTTTTGTTATCCCTGGGAATCCTCTTGGTCACTCGGGGGTTGAACATCTCAGCCAGTGAGCCTTCTAAGTCCCCATGTAGAAGCTTATTACACCAGTCTGGGGAGTGGGATTGCTTAAGAAGAGCCCCAACATCTTCCAATACAGGCACAACCCGCGCATTTAATCTGCAAAGATCCTCAGGGTGAGTTACTAAATTATCCCACCTGTCTGTCATTCACTAGAGTCGTCCCTGTTTCGTGGTCAACATTGGCATTATATATATCCTTTCCTACACCAGGGAGAGACAGCTCCAGGACCAGCGCATTGTGGTCGCTGTCCACTCTATCATTTACCTAAAAGTCGATGACTTTGGGCCACAAACTAGTCCTTAACAGTATATAGTCCAACCGCGACTCCTGTCCAGGCCTATTAAATGTACACCTAGGCGGGATGTCGGCTTGCACCTGGACATTACAGGCCCTAATCGAGTGTTTAAGTGTAAGCGCCGTGATTTGGACAGCCAAGGGCGTCCATGACCTCGGCAGAGGTGCCGCAGTGGCCGGTATTAACCAATATTCATTCTTCTCTGCTAGAGCCCCATCCTTCAAGCCAGCCAGCGGCTCAAAATGGCAGTTGAGGTCTCCTCCAACCACAAGCAGAGTATCACGGGGAATGGTATTAAAAAATAAGGACAGTTCCTCAATCGTTCCTGACTCACTCGTGACATTAATAGGTCTAGAATATACATTGACCAGCGCTAATTTAAAAGCATTTGGCCACTCAAGGACCACACATTGGACATCGTCTGACTGGGTATTCACTGACCTGACCTTACAGCCTAGTTGTAGTCTTTCTACCCCTAAGTAATTCAAAGAGAGAATAAAATAGCAGTATGGCCCACCTCATCCCCTGCAAAAACCAGAACATCATCCTGGAATACCAAAACCCCATCCACGTCTTTCAGAATGTTAAACATAACTCCCCGAAACGTGGATGCAAGACCAAACAGTATGCAGCAGAATTAAAAAATCCCAGAGCGCGAAACAAATGTTGTGAGATGTCTTGAATTGGGGTAAAGTTCCACCTAATGGTAGTCAGAAGCAAGATCGAGCTTAAAGAACAAATTAGCTCCTGCAGTGCATGCAAACAAATCTTTGATTTTGGGTAAGGGATGTGAGTCTAACCATATTTCTTTATGAAGCAACCTCAGCTCTACACAACCACATAAGTGTCCACACCAATGCCCACAACCATGAAAGGAGAGGGCCACAAGGATGACTTACCAGTATCCATAATTCCTCTTTCACACAAACGCTTAACTCAACCTTCTCAAGGTCATTCCTGACACTAAAGGACATTCCTCTAAGCTTATGCTTTACAGGTACTGCACTCTTCTAAATCCTAATTCTGTTTACACCCTCAATTTCTACCAAGCTCATCACTGAAGACTTCAGGAAATTTACGACTCTATTCCGAAGCCACATAATCACATTGAACACTAGAATCTGCTACTTAGCATCTGATCTTAGAATCATTCAAAAAAGCCCCGAATGAAACCACCCAGAATGGTGAGGCCCTTTACAGCTACATAAATATTTCCTTTTATCATCCTTCCTTTGTCCTCTAAAACATCTTTAATGTCACCTAGGTGCTACAAAAAATAAACTTACACAAAAGCATACATTTATGTTTGTGAATTAAGTCCAATATTTACCTATAGATTGTGATTAATGATAAATACATTTCATCTCTCTATGATTCTTGCTGTAGCAAGCCCAGGTTTAAATTAAACTCTCTTCTTCTTTTGACAGAAATAAGCAATTGGAAAAATAATCTTCATAAATATTGATAACATTATATTTTATTATTTATCTGCACTGTTTGGTTTCAAGGTTAACTTTAATTCCATTAGTAGGCTGAAGGATTAAACAGGTTTTGCTTTGAGTCCTGATAGAAATGGCGGTCTCTAGTTGGCAATGGTTTGCACCGGTGTCCAAGTAGGGACCCTTCTTCCTAGTCATAGTAAATAAAGGGTATACCCTTCTAAAATTAAACCTGCTCACCCCCTTGGAAGCTTGACACATGCAGACAGGCTTATCTCAGAGGCAGTGTGTAAAGCATTTGTGCACACATACAGTAACACAGTAGAAACACCACAAATAAACACTGCACCAGTTTAGAAAAATAAGTAATCTTTATCTAAACCAAACAAGATTCAAACAACAAAAATCTACAATACATAAGAAAAATATGGCTTTCAAAAGGTAGAAACAGTTCTGTTTAAAACAAATTGCAGATGCAACACTTTCAACACAAAGTACCTTGGATGCGTCAAAATCAAAAGCAAGAACAGCCATAGGGAATGTGATGCGTAGGTTCCTTACATGCAGGGAAGGTGATGCATTGGTTCCTTAATCCAGGGGAGGTGATGCACCGGTTCCTTACTGAAGGGGAGGTGATGCGTCGGTTTCTTACTGTTCGCCAAGGTGATGTGTTAATTTCTAACGGCGGCCCCAGCATCATTGTGGACTTGGCTCCTGGGTGCAATGCATGAGAATCAGAAATGCGTCTGTTTTTGAAGCAGGGGCAGCAGCACAAGCGCTGATTTCTTCAGCCGCAGTCCCTCAATGTTTTGGTTCTTGCAGCCGCGCATCAGGGCCTATGTTGGAATCGGTGCGGTGATCTTGGCCTTCGTAGATCAGTGCACTCACTGCGGAGTGCAGCGATTTCTCAAGCCGTGGGCTGGCCCTCCGTTGGTTTCTTTGGCAATGCGTAGGAAACAGGTATGGATGCGTCACGCTTCTCCTCGTTGTGTGACTTTTCCAGCTCCCAACAGCAGGAACAACCTCCAGAGGCCCAGAACAGCAGCAGACACCTCTTGGTAGGTCAGAACTCTCAGCAAGGGAGTTCAGGCGAGGTGGGAGTGAAGTCTGTGTATCCCTGAGACACCAATAACAGAAGGCAAGCTCTACTTCAAGCCCTTGGAGATCTTCCTCAAGCAGGGGACAGAGCAGAGAGCAAAGTCCTTGTCCATTCCTTGGCAGAAACAGCCACTGCAGGCCAACCCCAGACAGCACACTGTGAAAGGGCAGTCCTTCTCCTCAGTCTCTCCAACTCTTTCCCTTGACAAAGGTTCCTCCTGAATCCCAGAAATGATCTTAAAGCCTGGGTCACGGCACTCTTTTTATAATACGAAATCCTTTGTTTTCAGAGGCAGAGACACTCTTTGCCCAGCCAAAACCAATTCTGTCCTCTCTGGTGCAGCTTCCTGGCAGGAGGTGGAGACAGCATTGTCCTTTGCAGACCAGGCCCATTCAGGTGTGAAAGAAAGCACTTCAAATAGTAATTAAGGGAAAACAGAAAACAATAAAAATCCCAGGCTAATTAAACAATTTAAAGAATTGTTTGAGACCAAAATTTAAAAAAACTTCATTAGTATAACCAGAGATATACAATTTTGAAGACCTTGGTAAAAATAGTGCTAAGACGTACAAAGTTCCAACTGTGGTTATTGGGCACACCAGACCGGGACAAAGTCAAAAGTGCAGGCTGACTGTGCTAGACCGTGGGCCGGATATAGGGACAAGGTTATGCATGCTGAACAAAGCACCTTATGCACTTGGTGTGCAGCCTGCATAGTGATGCTTTATAAGGCTCCGCCTCGTCCAGTGCTGGTTCTAATGAAGCTGTTGTGTGCAGCTTTGTGGGGCTTTGCTTTGCTCAGTGTCAGTTCTGATGAAGCTGGCAGCAGTGCCTCAAAGTTTTGCATCACTCTGCAATCATGAGGCTGGCATTGCTTCATGTTGCTTCTTGCTGGTCAAATGGAGACCACAGCTGTACTGGCAGAGCACCTTCATGCCTGGTTCCCAGGGTCATGGGCAGGCAGACTCTAGGTACAAGGGTTCAAGTTGGTTGTCACATTTCCTACCCCTAAGGTTTCTGATCAGGAGTACAGAAAACTAGGCCTTGGTTCACTTTGAATGTCCTGGGTTCAAGATGCAGGTCCAGTCCTTCTCACCCAGGCAGCAAGGAGGGCAGCAGAGTAGCGGGGCAGCAGAGTTGTAGTCCTTCTTGCAGCAGAGAAGCACATTAGTGGGTGACTTATATGTGTTGAAAAGGAAGGTTTTAGCCTGACAAAAGGTTTACAGTGGTGGCATTTTGAGCAGTGGATAAAATACAAATAAAATGATAACACTAGTTAATTATCCTTTTATTTTTCCGGTTTGCGGGGTGGAGCTTGATTGTTTCACAGCCGGTAACGGGAGAAGTGGTGGGCACTAAAGTAGAAATGACTGACTGCTTGGTCATTCGTCTTGGCCCGGACAAACAGTCATGCTCCCTTTGCATGGTCCCCACCAGGCTGCAATGCACAGCCAGGTGAGGAGCATGCACATGCTCCCACTGCTTGTCTGAGTGCCGAACCACAGCGCTTAGACAAATCACAATGCTGCATTGCAGCTTTGTGATTGGCTGTGGGGACCTGTTTGTGCTTCCTGCTTCAAGCAGGAACAGAAGAGGACGACGTGAAACTAGGCCTCGGTCTGGGAGCAAAGTAAGTCAAGTTTTTAATTTATTTTCCTATCCCATCCCCCTGCACCCTCTGTGATACTTGGTGGCAGCCACCACTAAAGGTTTATTTTGCCAGGTCAAAATGGCAGTTTAAAACTGCACATAACGCCTGCAATGGCAGTCCTGAGACATTTTTAAAAGAGCTATTTAAGTGGGTGGCACACTATGTGCTGCAGGCCCACTAGAAGCATTTGAATTACAGTCCCTGGGTACATGTAATACCACTTACTAGGGGTTTACACGTAAATGAATGTGACAATAATGTATGTACATTTTACCACATTTGAGGGAGAGAGCACAATCACTTTAGCACTAGTAAAGCACACAAAAACGGAGTATGACAACTGGAGACAGAAGGCAAACAGTTTAGGGATGACCCTGCAAAGAGGGCTAAGTCCAATAACAGTACATGAAGGTAATTTCTACACTTTGAGCCATTACATAATGTAATTAATTCATGTGCAATGTATATTTCTTCCTAGATTGCAACTCTCCTAAATTCTACTTCGACTGTTCCAGTGCACCTGAAGGCAAACCAGGATTCGAATGTCAGAAAAGATGCCAGAACTTGGATGTGATTTGTGTAAGTACAGCTTCCATGTTTCTGTCAGAGGCAGACATTTTAGTGGTTTTGGGTACGTGCTTCCGCCCTTCGATGAAAGAGACAAAGCTTGCCCAGAGTAATCCAAGAAAGAATAATACCATATTAATTTTAGAATAAGAAATTATGAAAATACGAATCCTGAATCAATTACAAGCTCCATAGTCTAATTATAAAAGCAATGGGAATAGGATGTTGATGGCTTGTAAAGTCTGTACCTTTTTATTCTCTGATCGCTCCATATTTGGGCATTAAAAAGATTCATGAGCAGCTATCAAACAGAGCTGCAAAACCATAAAATTAGACAATTAACTAAAACCTATATGTTGTCAAATATACTCGCACTATTTTTTTTAAAGAACAACACATTTGCCTTCTCTACAGGAAAAAAAAGACACCACAGTTGATCTCCCAGTGCCAATCTATAAACTGAGTTTGTACATCAATGAGAAATGCTTGCAGAGCAGTGTAAATTTAAGAACATAGAACAAGCTCACAACCGTTTTGGAAAATGAACAAACTCTTGTTGTAGAGAAAAACATCAGCATGAACTACGGATGTGCGCTCGCATTTTACTCACATCCTCCAAAAATATCTTGTACAAACACATTGAAAGCCAGTGCACTGGTCTGTACTGGGATAGCTCCTCTGTCATGGCGGAGAAGTGTTGCCCCACTGAAAAAATTAAATGTAAATAAAACCTCTTTATTACCATTTTTTTTCATTACTCCCACAAGAGGTTAGGGCAGAACCATCCTGCCGAGCATCGTAGTCAGGGAGTAGTGTTTGGGCACTTGCAAGTGCATATGTTGTAGTGCTGTTAGCACTCTAGATTATGTACGTACGCATTCATGCATCCGCAGGCCAGGCGTGGCCTGCGGGGAAGTAATAAAAGGAAGGCGTGCGCTCGGGCACGTCACTTCCGACTGGTAACTGGTGTGAGGCTTACTGGTGTGTGCTGCGCGCCTCCACCCCCGCGCTAGCAGATCTACATAAGGGCCCAGCCTAGCGCAACACTACACTGGCAACGAGGGTGGATCCCAACCCTCGCCCGTGCACCTGCATCCTACGGAGCTGCCCGCTCCCGTTCCGCGACGCCGATCGCGTGTGCACTGGCTCATGCCCTGAGAGCCCACTGCTTCTGGAGCACTCCTCCCTGCTGCTGCCCTGCCTGCCTACTGGGGCGCGACCCCACCTCCTGTGGCTGCCCTCCGGTGAGAGTGCGAGCCGTCGGCTGGTTCCTGCGGCGTCCCGGCCCGGGGTTTTGCGACGCCTTGCCGAACCTCACGCATCTTGCGTGGTACGTGACGCCGGCACCCTGCCAAACCTCACGCATTTCGCGTGAGAGCGGGAAAACACCCTGCTGATCCTCACGCATCTCGCGTGCAACGGGTTTTGGGCTTGCTGCGGCCCGAGGGAGTGTGACGACGCCTGGAGGGACTGCTGCCACCGCCTGAAAGTCCTGGAGATTCATCCGGAGCGGTCCTGACCTTCCCGCGCCCAGCCAGACACGGCGCACGTGACGCAGGAGGAAGCCGAGACACGTGGAGAGCGGACGGTGCGGATCCTTGCACAGGTACAAGTGCTGCTGCGCACCCCCGAAGGGACTGTCCAGATCTGAAGACACCACCACCCTAGTTGGGAGTTGACACCATGGGGGACGGAGACGGTGCAGCGCCTGTCATTAACATCCCCTTCCAGCACGCCGCAGCCGGGGTTCTGCCGCCATTCAGTGAGGCAGTTGACCCGTCCACGGCCTCACCTCGATGGAAGATCTGGCTAGAAAGACTGGAGAACTACTTTGTGGTCACGCGTGAGACGGACGACGCAGTGAAACGATCCCTACTACTCCACTACGCAGGGGATGAAATTTTCAGGCTCTTCAAACATCTCCCCAACACGGGTACGGCGGCTAGCTACGCTGCCGCAGTTGCCGCTCTCAACGGACACTTTGATCCCCAATTGAACGTGGACTTCGAGGTATTCAAGTTGGGACAGGCACGTCAGCGAGACGGAGAAACTATGGACCAATTCCACACACGCGTCAGGGAGCTGGCCAGCTCCACCGACGAAGATCAACCCAGAGCCATAAGGAGGCAATTGATTCAGGGGTGCCGGGATAAGACATTGAGGGGCCAGATTCTCCGAAAGCCTGGAATCTCCTTGGAGGATATCCTTATCTTGGCCAGATCCCACGAACTCTCAGATGTCAGAGCGACGGCCATGGAACAGGCCCTACACAAAACCCCGATCAAGGCGGAAAGCATCAAGATAGAACGCGCGGATGCTGTGCGGCCTCGGACACGTGGTCTGGCACCGAAAGGATATCGGAAAAAATCGCCTCAAGCCCGCTGTGGATACTGCGGCCATGAACCACACGCGGCTATGGACAGACCACAGCCAACATGCGTGGTGCAAATGGGACTGAACGAAGTGAAGGCGATCATCAACACGGGGGCCACCGTGAACGTGATGGGACTCCAACAGTTCAACAAGCTGCGTCCCCGCCCCGAGGTCTTACCGTCCAAAACGAGGATTTTCGCATATGGCGCGGATACACCCCTACCTCTCAAGGGGAAGATCGTGATACCAGTTCGGGCAGATGAGGAGGAGGTAACGGCAACCATTCACATCATCAGCCGGGAGGCTGATACCCTCCTGAGTAGCCACACGGCAGAGGATCTGAAATTCATAGCTTTTGCCAACCGGATCCGAGCCAACCAAGTGGACGAGTTGCTGGAGCGTTTCCCCGAATTGTTCAAGGGACTAGGGTGCATCAAATGCGACCCAATCAAACTCCACATCGACAAATCGGTCTCCCCCACAGCTTTGCGCCACCGCCGGATACCATTCCACCTCCGACCCCTAGTGGAGAAAGAACTGGAGAAGTTGGAGAACCTTGGGGTAATTGAAAAAGTGACGGGACCCACCCCATGGGTGTCACCCATGGTCATAGTCGAAAAGCCAAAGCCGCCGGGCGAAATCCGTCTATGCATCGATATGCGACTACCAAACACAGCCATCCGGAGAGAGAGACACCTGACGCCCACAATGGACGACATCGTGGCCGACGTGAATGGATCGAAATGGTTCTCCAAAATTGACCTTAATGCAGGGTACCATCAGCTGCCCCTTGCGGAGGAGAGCCGATTCATCACCACATTCAGCACCCACCTCGGCCTCAGGCGCTATAAACGCCTCAACTTCGGCATATCATCAGCAGCCGAGGTGTCCAAAACACCATTAGAGAACCCCTATCTGGGCTGCCAGGAGTCATTAATGTCAGCGATGACATCCTAATCCACTCATCCACCGCATCTGACCATTACAAGCACCTGCGGAACGTCCTGAAGAGACTGAGTACACACGGAGCGACACTCCACAAGGACAAATGTCAATTCTTTCGATCATCTATCGAACTCTTTGGCTACATATTCAATCAGGAGGGAATTCAGGTCGACCCGAGAAAGTCCAAGTCCATTAAAGATGCGCTAGCGCCCAAGTCGCCGACGAAGGTGAGAAGCTTCCTTGGGATGGCCACATATTGTGGCCGGTTCATACCGGGTCTAGCCACAAAGAGCGAACCCCTACGAGCCCTCACCAAAACAGATGTTGTATGGCAGTGGGGCACCAAAGAAAATGAAGCATTCCGGAGCATCAAGGATGCCCTACTGGAAAATGCAACATTGTCCTACTTCGATCCGGGGAAACGCACCGAGGTCATTGTCGACGCCAGCCCGGTAGGCCTGGGAGCAGTCCTGACCCAGGAGCACGAGCCCGGACAATGGACGGCTCTAGCGTTCGCCAGCAAGGCTTTGACCCCCACCGAGACCAGGTATGCCCAAATAGAGCGAGAAGCCCTGGCGATCAAGTGGGCCTGCAGCCATTTTCACCTTTACCTCCAAGGCCACCCATTCGTCATGGTTACAGATCACCAACCCCTAGTACACCTCTTCAAGGGCACAGCCCCGCATCCACCGCCACGCATTGAAAGATGGGTGATCCAGCTACAATCGTATGGAATGGAGGTGGTGTATCGGCCAGGAGCCAAGAACTCGGCGGACTATCTGTCACGCCATCCACTACCCCAGGAACTATCCTCCTTCGATGACGACTGCGAGGAGTATGCCCGATGGGTAGCACTCACATCCTGCCCCCTGTGCATGACCATCGATGAGATCAAAGAAGCGGCCGCCGATGACAGCCCGTACATGAGATCACTTCGAGCTATCCAGGAAGGCACATGGGCCAACTACCTACACCCCCCCCGACACCTGGACGGCAGCGGACAAGGAGACCCTCACTAAGTTCTGGCACGTCCGTCATGAACTCAGTGCCACTGATGATGGCGTGCTGCTTAGGGGGACGCGACTGGTGGTACCACAATGCCTGCGACATCGAGCTACGCAGCTTGCCCACGGCGGCCACCAAGGCACCACGAAGATGAAGGCCCGCATGCGGGAGAAGGTGTGGTTTCCCGAGCTGGAGACCATGGTTGAGGACTATGTGAAAAACTGCTTATCCTGCCAACTAACAGGTGATCCGGAGAGGCCGGCCCCGATCATCACGGAGGAGGCCTGCACAACACCATGGACCAAAATAAGTGTGGACTTCGGGAGTTTCCCGGGAGAAAGACACACGCTAGTGGCCATCGATTCATACTCAAAGTACCCGTTCGTTGAAAGAATCGACTCCACGGCATTCTCACATGTAGGACCCGCCTTAGAGAAATTGTTCTCCATGTTTGGCTACCCGGAAGAATTGAAAAGCGATAACGGACCACCATTCCAGGGAGCAGAATTTGCCACCTTCCTGAAGGCCAGAGGCATCACGCACCGGCGCATAACACCTCAATGGCCGCAAGCAAATGGAGAGGCCGAAAGATTTATGCGAACTCTAAATAAGACCTTTCGGATAGCGATGGTAGAACAGGCAGACCCTGAACAGAGACTGCATGATTTCCTACGGGAATATAGAGGGACCCCTCACTGCACCACACAGAGAAGCCCGTGGGCACTCATGTTCCAAGGACAACACAGGGATCTCCTCCCCACTGTCCCGGGGACAATACCAACCCCGAATGACACAGAGGGGACCCAGGAGCAGAGGCGACAGAACAACTGGCGAACAAGTCTGCGTCGGAGAGCGACCACACGACGGCTGCGCCAGGGAGACCAAGTGGTCATACGGAGCAGACGTCCTGGAGGGAAGTTCCAGACGCCCTACGAGCCGGGACCGTGGACTGTGACAGCCACGAAGGGAACCATGGTGACCGCGCGTAAGGAAGGAGAAGAAGTGTCAAGGAACACCTCGTGGTTCAAAGTAGTACCCCCGGGACTGATGAACAACTCGGAAGTGCTGGAAAATACTGAGGCATCGCCCAGGGTCCTGACTCAAGAGGATGGAAACAACTCGCCAGCAGGGACACAAGAAGGTTTGCCGGAACCAGAAGGTGGATCCCCAACGACGCAAGCCCCCACCAGGATCACCCCCCACCATCGGGAACCTGGTCGAAGTCAAACCCTGCGATACAACTTACGGCCCAATCCACCCCCAAGTCAGAGGCTAAAGGACTATGCCTGTCAGCTGAGTCCCTGAGGTCGTCAACAAGGGACACGCAAGTACAGTATTGTTGTTTGAGACTATGATAGACTGATCACCCTATTCTGGAACATTTTGTGAGAAGTATATAAAAAGTTTGTAAAGTTGGATAGGGATGTAGTGCTGTTAGCACTCTAGATTATGCACGTACGCATTCATGCATCCGCAGGCCAGGCGTGGCCTGCGGGGAAGTAATAAAAGGAAGGCGTGCGCTCGGGCACGTCACTTCCGACTGGTAACTGGTGTGAGGCTTACTGGTGTGTGCTGCGTGCCTCCACCCCCGCGCTAGCAGATCTACATAAGGGCCCAGCCTAGCGCAACACTACATATGTGTGTTTGTTTCTCCAACCTACCTGTGTTGTACCGCCGGACTGTAGAAAGCTGCGGGCTCCCTGGGTCAGAGTGAGCGTCAAGTCAGCCCGCTCAGGCCAATCACAGTGCTGCTCTCATGCTGGTATTACCAGCATGAAAGCAGGATTGTGATTGCCCCATGAGAACCTTGGCAGAGTGACCTGCGTCGGAAGAAGAGCCCAGAAGCGGTCACCGCAGGAACAGGTACGTTTTAAAAATGATTTACTTCTCACCCCCCTCTCCCGTCCCTCTGCACTCACGTTGCCCATCACCCAAAAATTGGAGGCGTCACCACTGGGTCTTTATGATAAAAAAAATAAGGTGATGTGCAACGGCATTATCTAAACAACTGGAGCACACTGTCATCCTAGGAAATTGGTATTTTACATTAGGTGTAAGAAATAAGCCTTTGCAGCAGATCAAAGAGCAACTAATGGGAGCAGCTGATAATAGGGAAATGTCACTTGGAGTGATGCTCAGCCTACTGGTTGTTTTAGAGAAATGACTATTACAGTCCTGATACATTATTTTAGGAACATCATGGGTGCCAAAGATAAAATTCAGGTGATCGCCAATACAGAACAAAATCAAAATAATCAAGTTGATTTGACTTTGGCGGCTCAGACTGATTTTACCACTATCACTTTTGCATTGTAAGATTTACTTGATGCTGCAACCTATTAAGTGTAAGCGTGAGATAGCAGCCATACTGTGATAACCATCAGTTGTTTGCATATTCCTAGGGATCTGGTCATGATAACGGGTAATAAACACTTCATATCAATAAAAAACAAACAAATTACATTTGCTTAAATTAAATGGAATGAGGAAAACAAAACTTATGATTTTACTGTTCCTGGCACGACATCTTTAGATTCTACCAATTTAAATATAAAATAAATACATGAATACATACAGTCATTTGAACTTTATCACTTTTACTGTTTGATAAGGTTTACCTGGTGGTGTGCAGCGGATATGGGATGAAGCAAGGAGACTCCACTTGCCAATCAGATCGCATTCTTCCTATCATGGCGTGCAGCTCCAATAAAACAAATAACATAATGTGGCATGAATTAAATGCACTGTTTCTATGATTCATTATAAGCACATCAAGATATTTGAAGATCAAGCTGTGTTAACCACAGAAGTTTTGCTTCTTTAAACCGCCTTAACCAGCTAATGGTATTTAATTAATTGCAGCTCAAGAGTAGCTAGAATCAGGGCCATTGGAATTATGCAGTATGTTGCCACTGCCTTTTCGCATAATTATAGATATGCTGCATTTGCCACAAAATCCATCATCTGCTGCATAATCTATTTTAGGAAACAAAACCGCTGTTTCTAGCTCAAAGGGTTAAAAAGTTTCTAAAAGCGCAGCAACGTGTGTTGCCATGAAGTTGGAGGCAGGGCCAGACTGGGAAGCAAAACCGTCCATGACAAAGTGCTCGGCCGCCCTCCCCCTGGGGTTGGGGGTGTCGCCGAGCTCTTTGCCGTGGCCGTTTTTCGGCCGTTTTTGTTACAGGGCCGGTTTTGTAGCTATGCTGCGAAAACGACCATGTAACAAAAACGGCCCCAGGGGCCCGAAACCAGCCCCCACCCTTGCGGCGCACCGGGGGATTGCCCGGTGCCCGCAACGGCCAGTCCGGGCCTGGTTGGAGGCCCCATGCAAATCTTGACTGGCCACCTTTCTGTTGGTTATTGCTATATTTGAGTGTTTAATTTGTACTATAGAGGTGCAACCAATGACCAGGCAGTGGTAACAAGAGAGAAAATGGCAATATAACAAAGTATTACAATTAAAGAATGTGCCGCATAACGCTGCATAGTTTGCCTTTTCGTGCGCACAATAGAGTCAACCTTGCTGCATAATTTGGCCTTACCTGCCGCATAATTCCAGTGATACCGAAGGGGGATGATGGACGGAGTGTTTGAGCAAATTAAACACTCACCCCCAGTCAACTGATCTGGGTTTAATCCATCATCCTTCTTTAGCTCACTCCACCATCCCAGTTCATACTTGGCTATATGCAAATCAAAGAAAAACCAAAGGAAATGATGGACGGAGCATTCACAATACAAGGACTCACCCCCAGTCAACTGATCTGGGTTTAATCCATCACCATTCTTTTGCCCACTCTGCCACCCCAGTTTAGACATGGCCATATGCAAATCAGTCTGACCCTGTGCCTCATGGGAACAGTCCAGCCCGAACTGCCAAGCCATGCCTTCCCTGGACCGGAAACAAGCTACCGAGGACCGGTTTCTGGCATTTCAGCCGTCTTCAGCCCGGCTTGCTTGAATCCAGTGGCAAAGTGAGCAAGGGACTCACGTCTGAGCATACCCTGCCAACTTATGGCGAACAAAGAAAAACCAAAGGAAATAATGGACGGAGCGTTGACAATACAAGCACTCACCCCCAGTCAACTGATCTAGGGTTTAATCCATCACCATTATTTAGCCCACTCTGCCACCCCAGTTCAGACATGGCCATATGCAAATCAGTCTGACCCCGTGCCTCATGGGAACAGTCCAGCCCGAACTGCCAAGCCATGCCTTCCCTGGACCGGAAACAAGCTACCAAGGACCGGTTTCTGGCATTTCAGCCGTCTTCAGCCTGGCTTGCTTGAATCCAGTGGCAAAGTGAGCAAGGGACTCACGTCTGAGCATACCCTGCCAACTGATGGCGAACAAAGAAAAACCAAAGGAAATGATGGACGGAGTGTTGACAATACAAGCACTCACACCCAGTCAACTGATCTGGGTTTAATCCATCACCATTCTTTAGCCCACTCTGCCACCCCAGTTCAGACATGGCCATATACAAATCAGTCTGACCCTGTGCCTCATTGGAACAGTCCAGACCAAACTGCCAAGCCATGCCTTCCCTGGACCGGAAACATGCTACCAAGGACCGGTTTCTGGTATTTCAGCCGTCTTCCGCCCGGCTTGCTTGAATCCAGTGGCAAAGTGAGCTAGGGACTCACGTCTGAGCATACCCTGCCAACTTATGGCGAACAAAGAAAAACCAAAGTAAATGATGGACGGAGCGTTGACAATACAAGCACTCACCCCCAGTCAACTGATCTGGGTTTAATCCATCACAATTATTTAGCCCACTCTGCCACCCCAGTTCAGACATGGCCATATGCAAATCAGTCTGACCCTGTGCCTCATGGGAACAGTCCAGCCCGAACTGACAATACAAGCACTCACCCCCAGTCAACTGATCTGGGTTTAATCCATCACCATCCTTTTGCCCACTCTGCCACCCCAGTTTAGGCATGGCCATATGCAAGTCAGTCTGACCCTGTGCCTCATGGGAACAGTCCAGCCCGAACTGCCAAGCCATGCCTTCCCTGGACCGGAAACTAGCTACCGAGGACCGGGTTCTGGCATTTCAGCCATCTTCAGCCCGGCTTGCTTGAATCCAGTGGTAAAGTGAGCAAGGGACTCACGTCTGAGCATACCCTGCCAACTTAGGGCAAACAAAGAAATACCAAAGGGGGATGATGGACGGAGCATTTGAGCAAGTCAAACACACACCCCCAGTCAACTGATGGGGGTTTTAGCTCACTCCACCACCCCAGTTCAGACATAGACATATGCAATCCGTCTGACCCTGTGCTTCATGGGAACAGTCCAGCCCGAACTGCCAAGCCATGTCTTTTCTGGACCAGAAACAAGCATCCTGTCACTCACAAGTCAGACAGGCAATTCACATCACACTGCACACAGAAATGCTAACTTCTAAAAGTGGCATTTCTCCACCAGTCACAATAAATCTGCGCACACCATTGCACAGCATTTATTCTCGCGAGTTCGCACATACCAAACTCGCCCCTGCAATCCTCTCACACCAGGAACTACCAGGGACACACATATCCCCCATGCATTTCTATGGGAGGGCAGGCCCATCTCACCACACATACACAGAGAGCGCACGCACTTTACACTGGACCACAGTGAAAACGTGCGCATAGGCCTAACATCACCAACACCAGGTTACAGAAACAGGCTAGGAGAACGCAAAAAGTTTCGGGGTGAACCTGCCAAAAGGGCCAAGTTCAACAGCCCCCATCCCAGATAAAATTATCTCTTCCACAGTAATATTAAACTCATTGGTTGAGGAAGTAAAATCCATTAAACACACCGCAGAATCAACCTTAACAACCAAAGGCACTTTGAATCTTGCTCTGTCATTACACAGGAGCAAAAACCACCACTAGAAAACTTAAAGATGTATTAATATTTTCAACTGAGCGAAAAGAACACAAAAATACAACAACACCGTTGCCCCTGGGGGATCAGAAAGTAAAAAGTGTGCACCCAAATCAAAAATTAACAACAGAAACAACTGATCTTCTTCTGAATACAGCTAAAACCCCAAATAATATTCTATAGCTAACCAGGTTCGGACTGGGACAGAAAATAGGTCCGAGCATCAAAATAAAAGTGGCCCCCATTAGTGAACGATATAGCTAAAAAAAAGTGGCCCACATTTGCACATTGGGCCAGTTTTTAACTTGTAAAGAGCCGCTGTCTTTGTATTTTGCAAGGTATGGGAGACTTCATGCATTGGTGTTTTCTGCGGAAAATGCTCGTGGTCAATATATCATGGAAATCAACAGTAAAAAACAGCCCACTTGGCCATAAAACCAGCTCACACATTGCTAAAAAAACTGTTCACACTGTGATGTGTCAGTCCAACCCACATGTCTGATTGCCCTATAGGAAAGTTCTACCCCTTATGCAACAAAGCTGTCCTAAACAGGGATGCAGTTAGAATATCTCAGACATTAAAGGAACATTATCCGAAAATTCTGCTCAATGAAGAAGGGCCACAGAACATCTCCAAACTCTTTCCAATCCGAGGCCTGCAACAAAACTAGCCTCTTTACCAAAACATTAGCGCGCGGAGGATAAATATTTATGTCCGCACGCTGAACGCAATACGGACAAGAGAGGCATTATTATTGTGACGGGCATATTCTTACTGTTCAAGTGTTATATTCCAGCATCTATCAAAGGATCAAGACTTTCCATCCAGGACCGACTATCCACTTGTGAACCAGCAAAAACGTATTCATAATTTTAAGCTTCGTACACAACGGTGCCTTACTAATAATAAGTCCTGATGAAGTTCTCTGATGGAGAACAAAACACGTTGGTTGGAAAGTAAAGTGTTTTTTTGGACATTGAACATGAAATAAAGAAACTTCATTAAATCCACTCTGTGATCTTTGGACTTCTTTGCTTCGCACACGCCCACCCAACTGCAGTTTAAAATATAAAAATGATCTTCAAAATTCAAAAAAGTGTCTTTGTTTACCATGTGGAACGTATGATTTTCATGCTTGGATATGTGCAGCACTTACAGGAAGTAAAAAATGGAGAAGACATGACAATGCAGTGACAATTTAGATACTCAGATAAAATAGGGTTCCAAGAAGCCATTGTAATTTATAGGGAATAAAAAAGAAGCCTTTCTTTTGTTAGCCTCCCTGCCTGCTGTTTTCATCCACCAGCCCAGTCCTTCGCCAAAGCAAGCCTTGTCACTGACAATCACCACCTGCAGATTATGTCATCAGTATGAGGAATCTATGGTTCATTTGGTCTGCATATGCCATTGCTTGATACATGCATGTCACACTTTACTGAGGCCATTGTTTTTAAAACATGGGACGCGTAATTGCACTGATGCACTGATGCAATGAAACTTTTTTTCAGCCTGGAAATCCCAATGGAACTGGCTAGGTTCGCCAAATTTGCAAACAAAGTGAAAGAACGTTTAAGTATTGCACATGGCACTTTAGAACTTCAAGACTGCTCTCTGAAAATTTTGTTCCGAAATAGATAAGTCATGAACGCTTTTCTATCTGGAAATTGTATATGATTTTGCCTGACGCGTGAAGTTTCCACACAGGGGAAGTCCCTTGTTTAAAAAAAAAAAAATAATGTATGTACCCATTCATTTTTTTTTCTTTTCTTTTCACAATTAATCTATTGGTTTTAGTGTTTTTACTATCTATGATCCGCATTTCCAGGATTTGTTTTACGGGTGCAGTACATCAGATTTGTAGCAATCAATAATGGTTACTGTAGATCTATATCGGCATTTTACCACGCACCAACTGCAAGAGTCTTGGTAAATGGGAATCTCTCAGCATCCATAAAAATTAACAGAGGCACAAGACAGGGGTGTCCCCTCTCACCGTTGATTTTTGATTTATATTTAGAATCATTAGCTGAAAAACTTAGATTAGAACAGGGCATTGTACCATTTAAATATAAAAGCTGGGAAAAAAAGTCTCTCTCTATGCTGATGACATGATGTTATATACCGCAGACCCAATTAATGCAATTCCTCCTATTTATAACGCTGCCGGTCAGTTTGGACAAATTTCTGGATATCAGATCAATCAGTCCATATCTGAATGTATGACTTGAAATATCACTACTTCTACCCCAATTCCAATTTTAAAACAGGAAATAAGATATTTGGGGGTACAAATCACTCCGAAAATAGAACATGTGGCTGATAGAAATTTGATGAAAATTGAGAGAGAAACTGTCGAATCGCTCAGAAGTTGGTCATTCCTCCCCTTGAATTTAATTGGGAGGGTCGATATCATTAAGATGATGCTGCTCCCTAAATTAATTTTCCTGTTCCAAAACATCCCTTTACCTTTTAAAGAAGCCAAGTTAAGTAAAATACAAGCTAAATGGAATTCGTTTGTATGGGCTTCTAAGGGCAAAAGGATTGCGTGGAAGAAGCTTCGTAGAAAGAAAAGCAAAGGAGGGTTCTGTGCTCCAGATATGAAAGCCTATGCTTGGACCTTGTTGATGAAGGCGGGGGTAACGCTATTTGATATTCCAGAGAGGACGGAAACAGGTGATATGTTCAGGATAATGTTATCGGGGGTACAAGGAGGTGCTCAGGGTTTCCTGCTGAAATTTGGGGAACCGCGTTTCTTTAAGAAGGTTCGTTTAAAGGTGCTGAGAGACATGGCATACGTCTGGGCCAGAGTTAGAAGATCACTGAGTATTTCCTATTACTCTGCTTTTGCTCCGATCTGGGAATCACCTGGCTCTCCAGAGTGGACCAAAGACTCATTGATTACCCCTCTACTGGAGGCCAATTTAAGAACTTGGGGGCAATTAATGCCGAAGGGGTTCTGCTAACTTGGGAAGAGATATCCAATCTCACAGACAATAATCTATCTAAGTTTAAATATTTACAAATTAAGAGTTGGAGTCAGGCTATTGCAGCTGAAATTGACGCTAAGACAGTTCTGGAAGAACTCTTACTGAGAAAGCCCAGGTGGATAAAAACATCAACTCTATATTGGACCATCTTGGAGGGAGAAGATGGGGACTTTTCTTTGCCGGCTCAACTATGGGGAGACCAAGTATCGGATGACGACTTGCATACTACATGGCAAGTATCTTTTGACTTACTCTATATTACAGTTTCTCCCGCCAATTTAAAGCGCAATTATCTCTTATCTCTTCACAGAGAATACTGGTCTCCGGCTAGATTGGCAACATTTTCTAAGGGTCCCATTCCTCATTGCCCAAAGTGTATCCAGGAAAAGCCGACGACCTTCATATGTTTTTAACTTGTCCTGCTCTAGGAGAGTTCTGGGCTATGGTAGAAGAAGGTATGAAAGAGCTGTTTAAATTTGATATTCAGGTTAGTGTATTACTTGTTTTTTTGGGGATTTTTTCGAACTACGAGGAACTTCCTCAAGATATGAATAAGTTATCTCTTTATTTAATTATTTTGGCACGCAGAGAGATATGCAAACTTTGGGTTAAGAATATTGCACCATCATACCTAGATTGGATTAGGGCAATCAAACACACTCTTAAGTTAGATAAGGCAGGTTGGAAGAGAAGGAAGCATTTTCGGATTCCCTGTATTGAATGGCTAGATAGGATGTAAACGATCTTGTCCAATGATTATGCCTTTTTGCAGAATGAGTCACTCTAAGATCAGTTCAAGGGCCTGGAAAGATAGAGGAACTGAATTGAATTCTTCGGTACCGGTGGGTACTCTCTCTGGGTGTCTGCAGAAAGAGCATCCATTAAGATCTTCGGGGTTTAGGGCGACGCCCCCCGCTGCGTAGGGGGGGGCATGAACCTTATATTCTGAGAATATCCTTTATGGCGTATGAGGACATAAAAAAATAATGGTTACTGTAGTAAGCAAGTTTTGTGGATATTTTAAAGGAAACTCTTTGTAACAACTTTTATTAATTGACACAATCATTTTTTTTTACTTTACACTGATATGTGCCAGCCTCAGAGTTTCCCTCCCTCCACAGTGCTTGTGTTGTAACCTGCATGTAGCTCACATATTTTAAAACACTTAAAGACGCCATAATGAAGAAAATAAAGGGCCATATTATCAAGAACTGGCGATAAAATTATTGCCGCTTTATCGACAGGAAACTGCTGCTAAAGCGGTGATATTGGGCTTGATAATATGTTCTTGTGAATTCCCATAGCAGCCCAGGTTCTGGTGCTAACCTGGGCTGCTATGGGAATTCACAAGGGCATATTATCAAACCCATTATCGCTGCTTTAGCGGCAGTTTCCTGCCGATAAAGCGACGATAATTTTATCGCCTGTCCTTGATAATATGCCCCAAAGTTCCTGAAAAAGAAAATATTTGGCTCACATTTTAATTGAGGAAGCTGCTTTTTTTTCCAGATTTTCTGGTTTCATTTAGTAAAACTCAGCCAGGAAACAGGTATCTATTTGCCTTTACTTATGTCAAGGCTTTTTTTACCTGTTAGTTCATTTTCAGTTGTTTGTAAATACAGCAAACTCAACTGAAGGACAAGCGGTTTACATTAGCACTAGTTACATTACACAAGTTCCAAAGCATTGTTTATAGTATAGGGAGATTAAGGGATATGCCCAGAATCACAGGATTTTGATCTAATGCTGAGAGGTTGGTTGGGGGGTTGGTACACATGGGCACACTGAAGATCATATTTTTGCAAAAGAAGACATTCCAAGAAGTGACCAATACATTTTAAGTGCCCTCGGGACCATTTGTTTTCGTTCACTGCGAAAGAAGAGGCCAGCTACGGGGGAAAGGGGAGCTAGCAATAACAGAGCCAATAAGGACAGAAACTTGAAAGCAATTCGTTAGCTACTGCTGTACCCACCCTACTACCAGTACTACCACCACTCCTCTCCCTGTCTGGAAGGGAATGCTTGCAAAACACACCAAAGGTGCCTCAAGGAAAAGAAAAAATAAAACGAAAATAATAAAGCTCGATGGCAAGAGGGTTGCAGGAACAATCACACTGCTCTTCTACTAGAAGCTGGTTCTAGTTTCACAGGCTCAACATGAATGAGGGCGGTAGGGGCTCGGGTGGTGGGTATTGAGAGGGAGTGGTTTGGGGAGTTTATGAAACAGTAAGTGGGAGGGTGGGGTGGAGAAGAAACAGACTGCAGCAAAGACGAAAACTTAATCCCTCATGTGGAATACTGCAAACACAAATGAAGTCTCCTCAGTTTAAAGAGTATTCACTAGCGCCAGGAAACCTGCAAGGTGTCAGCCGCGCTCTACAAATGTTTTAAATAAAATAAATAAATAAACAGACTGGGGCAGAGGAGAAAACACAAGCACTTATGTGGAGTGCTGGAACACAAAATGAAAAGTAACTCTAAAAAAAGGAGCAACGGATGGACACAAGTATTTGGTCAATGCTCCAGGACAGGCCAAGCACAAAGATAGGATATGGTGTAGGCAGGCCTTCACAAACTAATGATGGAAATGAGAGCAAAACTGCAGTAAATCAATAGAATGCTGTGGGAAAGCTGTTAGCTCACAGCGTGTAAACAGAATGTCTTGAAGCCAAGACCTAAAAAAAAGTAACTCTCTTCCTAGCTTCATAATATAGAACAAACCACAAGGTCAACATTGTGAAATGGGAGATGATCATCAATTGGAAATAGAAGATGGGGGCTGGATTCCAGCTGCTCTCCACAATGAGAAAATGACCGGCTAATGGCTCAGAAATAATTGCTCCAGCTCGCACTAACACAACTACATCCATTCTTGTATGAAATGCAGCTGGAATAAAGAAAATGCACATGTCCCACAAATAGACTGTTACTTGAACACAAATGAGTTTCTATGCATTCAGTAAACGTAGAATGGGATTGAATTTCCAATAGAGGCCTACATCAAATATTTCACCCCTTAATAAAAGCAAGAAAAAGGATACTTAACGGGTAGATTTTGCATGTACCTCATAACTATGAAGACCTTTGAAACACGAACGGCCACATGCATCATTGTAGGATTTTGCGATTCCTAAATTGTGAAAATTAAGGAATCGCAATTTAGGAATTGCAAAATCCTATGCATCAAGAAATCTTAAAAGTTTATGGGATTTCTTAATTTTCTGTATTTGCGATTCCTTAATTGCGAATCGCAATTAAGGAATGGCATTACATTGATTCCTATGGGCCTAGAGGCCCATAGGAATCAATGCCTTTTTGCACATTTTTTTTTGCGAATCGCAATTTGTTGATGCATTTCAAGGGTGCTGAGGGGGGTCCAAAGGACCCCCCTCTGCACCCTTGAAATGTTTTTTAAGTGCAAGTTTCACACACACACATGTCCAAAGGACATGTGTGTGTAACATGACACTTTCAAAAATGCTTCTTTGAGCTTTTTTGAAAGATTTCGCAAATTAACACGAGGGTCAACCTCGTGTTAATTTGCTCCTCCTATTTGCAAATTCTCATTTTTTTAAACATTCATGCATTGCATTTAAGGAATCGCACAAATGTGATTCCTTAAATGCAATCCCATTTTTAAGAATTGCAAAAAATTGCGGTTTTTGAAGAAGAAAAAAATTCATGCATACCAAAAAGTGATTTTGGAATCGCAAACGGCCGAATTTTCCGATTCGCACCGTTTGCGACTCCAAAATCGTTTGATGCATGTGGCCATTAATGTAAACCTGAATATTTCCAATAAGTTGGCAATAAAGGTAGAAAACTGGGACTTTGGACAAAAAGACCGGCTCCATGATTATAATAGATATATACAGTACAGTAAGAAGAAAGAAATTATCAGCAAAATTGAACATACCATCTTGGGGTAGATGTAGATACAGAGATATCCCTTGGACATTAAGGGGAGACATAATAAATTATAATCATTGGAAAACTACTACAAAGAATACAATATGGCAGTAAAAAAACAAATTTCCACCTGGACATAACGTCAAGCCCAGTTAACAATCACCTTCATTGGCCAAGGCCTTTCGCTCCGCTAATAGCAAATTTGAATTTCAGAACAGATGGTACACAAAATATTTATGGACGCAGAGGCGGGTCTTAGACAGAGAAATAGGAAATGCAGTGTTTTTGAAGATTGTGCTATCCAGACGGCCTATAACAATCAGCTCTGCAATAAAAGATCGTAAGAAGATCCGGGATGGCCAGACCTCTTCATTGCTTGTACCAGTAAAAATTAAAAAAGTTTTGGCTAACAATCTACCTCAAGATGCAAGGATATATGACTTAAGGACATTATATGACGAACATGGAGCTGATCAAATTAAAAGCCCAAGAACAGAAGTTGCCCCATTTCTGCCCTTAGAATACCTTTGAAAATGGATAAAGGATTACATCTGGAAAGCAGTGGCAATGAAGCCCCTGGTCCAAACAGACTGCCAGACTCAATATTCAAGCAGGACAGTGGGCATTGGTCAGAACTCTTCTACAACGTATTCAAGAACTGTCTAAACACACAAAATATATCTCCATTGCGACGTGGCCCACACACCAACCTATGTACAAAGAAGGCTCCTATGCCAGCCGTAACAGCTACAGGCTAATAGCATTGCTGGATGTCGAGTCCAAATACGTTGCTTGCTTGTTACTTGTTGAACCAGATTCTAAGGCCTGAAAAGGAAATCAAATTTCCTTCATTCAAACAGGATTCAAAGCAGTGGTCAGCACCCCAGATAATCTGGTAGTAGTATGGATGGTAATAGAAGAGGCTATTCATAAAAAATAACTTTTTAACATCTGTTTCATCAGTTTTACCAAAGCATTTGACCAAGTGAACAAAAATAAAACGAGTCAGATGGCACATCTGCTATACTTTTTTACAAGCCATACAGATGTTGTTCACTGACTCTTGGGCTCAATTTATGCTTGGCAAGAGTATGTCATTCTTGGCCAAGACTCAAACTCAGAAAGGGCTCAAACAAGGCTGTGTACCTGCTCTAATGCTTTTTAACCTATACGTCTCCGATCTGAGCACATTATTGGATGCTGTTGATTCACACCCGCCAGGCATCGGCTGTCAATACATTACATCTTTAGAGTATGCCGAAGGGTGGTCCTTTTAAATCTAACTGGAGTTGTACTCCAAACACAAATATTTGGCTTGAACATCCACTGTAAGGAAAACCAAATATCTGTAAACTTAGGAGAAAAGAACATATGGGTTTTTGGTCAGAAAAAAGGCTTGGTAACTGCGAGACGACCACCTGATAAAAAATATAAATCTAACTATCTGGGAGCATTGATAGATGATTGGGGAGGCCATTCACAACATGTCAACTCAATAAAACCCAAGATCTCCTCCCTATACCTTTTGTTCAAGCAACGCAAAACAAGCAACACATCTTGAACCCCAGCATTAAACGTATCCCCACAAAGGTATAACTTAAGGAACAGACACATTTTTGGGATATTCTTTAACACTAACCAATGCAAAGAATACTGTCTTCTATTTAGACTACCTCAAAGCGCCTCACAGCACAGACAGGTTTGGAGTTTGGCCTAACAAAGCAGCAAGTGATGCAGCCCCCCCGCCCTTAAAATACATGTATACATTAAGATATGCACAGGGTGCAACCTTGATAAACTACATCTGAGAGGAAATACAAGCCGGTCTGCTCACCAAGAATTCTTCACCAATTCATTCTTATTGCAGCTCTATCCTCTATTGGAGCAGAAGCTGTGGGAACAACTGCCCTATGACCCCCTTCAAAATATTGCAGAATAAGCTAAAAGCAGCTCCTTTACCAGAGGCAAAAGAAATTAGCAAAATCAGTCATGCATGGCTAACAATAACATTTTAAAAAAGCTTCACTCCCAAGGATAGCTAGCAAAAACCTTAAAAAATATCATACAAATTCAGGCTAGTCTGATTGTGCTTTAGGGTGTTTCCTACTAAGACATTCTCTCGAAGTGGTGAGACGTCGGGCTACACGGAATTGCCAGCTCTGCACACAACATATGGAAAGGCTGACTTCCTGCTTTGCACTCAACGAGCGAAGACTTTGGCTACAAAACTCCTTTATTCAGTATGGTATTTGTTCATGTCAACAGACCACGCTTGCCTGCATCTAAGGAGAACACCCCCATGTCGTAACCAGTTATATCAATAATATGAGCAAGGTAGGCCAGCTTCTAGGGAGGTAACACAATTACTGATTTATTTGTCCATAAATGGATTAAAAACAAGCACAAAATAGAGGCCACCACACAACGCTATCCTGTCCACCTTGGCACTGTTCTGCTCATTAAGATGTTTCTACGGAATAAGACGATATTCGCGTCTATATTGACTTACCTACGAGGAGATGCCTCTTATTTTAAGTAAACTTTAAGAGTCTGTCTATTATTGAGGCAACTTAAACTTCTGGCACAAGTACTGGCAAAACATTTCCTTGCCTCTTTGGTTAAGGCAGTACATTTTTCAGGTTCCTTTTTAACTTACAAATGGATTTTATTTTTTTAACAATTCTAAAGTACATACTTGCTCTCATACATTTTATTACTTGGCTCTTTTGGTTGACAAGTCACTTTATACATTACTCTATTTGCAAATTGTTTCTCACATTTGTTGTGTTTCATATTTATTGGATGTAAGTCACGAAATTGTTTTAATTAACTAAAATAATGTTCACTTAGGCCTCGAACCACACTGTGGAACTTTGTCGGGGCTACTAGGGCTATCTGGCAAGAAGGACCAAAATATGCAGAAGGTCATCTAAATTATGCAACACAAATGTTGGTTATGCAGCACATTCTCTGTCTGTGTTATATGTACCCATTGGAAACAGAAACAACATTGTTGGTGAAATCTGCTAATTACATGACAAATGCAGCAAATCTATAACTATGCGGTTAATTCTGCAGCTAAAGAATAGTCTTAATCCATTGTACCTCACTATTGTGTATTGTTTTATTGAGAATTTAGTAAAGAATGGTAAACATCCTTATTCCAATCAATGTACATTGTTAGCTGCCCATTGTCAACCTAACTGTTCTGAACAAAACATGTAATTAAAAAATGAATAACTGATACTGTGAAAAGGAAGGGAAGTGAGAAACATACACCTTTAATCTTTCCTGAGATCCCTGTGTTTCCATGGTATAGGGATTTGGCAATGCTTTAGTAATCTAACACGTGAAGCTACGCATGACCTCAAACTTTACCCAGGTTTTCCCAAACCTAGAGTTCTTCTCTTTAATTCTCTCTACTTCTCTCTGATTTCCACAACATACTCCTTTTTTGTAGGAAATAAAGACCTACCATATGTGATTTCTTGACAATATGTTTTCCATTTACAGGACAGCGTGCAGTGCATCTCTGGGTGCATGTGCCCTGAAGATCTGGTGATGAATGACGATGGGGATTGCATAAAGGAAGATGAGTGTACATGTACTAGAAATGGAAATTCTTACAAAAGAGGGGAAAGTATCACTGTTGGCTGCAACACTTGGTATGTCTTTGTCTCCACTTTTGAATAACAATCAACCACAAGTCTCACAGCATTTACCTGCTTATGCTACATCATATCTAATGCTCTTCTTGTATTTCTTTATGTAATTGTTAAAATGTCCTCCTTGCCTCGTTATAGTGCAGGGTTGTGGCTGAACTACTGCTAATAGCTACATGTATGAAGTACCTAATCTCTAGAAGTCAGTGAACAACCTATACATCTGCCACTCAGCTACACAAGAAGGACAGAGGGAGAAAATCAACAACCCCCCCCCCCCCCATTTAACCCCTTCGCCGCTAGCCCTCCCCCATGCTAAGACTTTTTTGAGTTATTTGGGGTAGTTTGCGCTTAGGCCCATGTACCTTTTTGACCACATAAGGTATCCACGCCAAATTTGCGTCCTTTCCTTTCAACATCATGGGAATTCTAAAGGTACCAAGGGTTTGTGGATTCCCCTGGAGGGGACCCACGAATTAGCCAAAATACAGCAACATTTTTGTTTTTTTGGGGAAAAATGGGAATAAAGTGCTGCAAATTAAAGTGTCTGTTTTTTTCCCAGGAAATGGTATCAACAAGGGGGTTGTGGGGATGAAATCATAATTTTACCAGCTTTCAGGAACTGAAGGACTTTTGTCAGAAAACCTACATTTTTTACACAGTTTTGGCATTTTACTGGGACATAGCCTATTTTTCTATTTTTTGTGCTTTCAACCTTCTTCCAGATAATGGTAGAAATGGGTATGAAAACCATAATGGACCCTTGAAATCTATTTATTTTTTAAAAAGTAGACATAATTCTGAATATAGCAAGGGGTAATTTGTGTAGATCCTTCAAGGTTTCTTTATAGAAACTAACAGTTGAATATATGAAAAATTGAAAAAGAGTTGAGAAAACAGCCATTTGTGCCAATATTTTCACCTGTAACTTCTTCTAATTATGACAGATGTTTAAAAGCAATATACCATTATATCCGCTGGGCCTTCTGGTTGTGAGGATATATAGGACGTGTAGGTTAACCAAGAACCCTATGAACCAGAGCCAATAACTGAGCAGCATCTTGCAATGGTTTTTTACTATGTACCTGGTATATAGCATTTAATTTGGGAAGATATATACAGTGAAAAATTAGGATGAAAGACACCTATGTATCTCTAAAATTGGAACACAATATAGAGCTTAGACACAGTATCTATTTGCACATTTCCAAAATTGTGAGTACCCATACTAGCATGAGAATTATAGGACATTTTTCAAAGTGACTTTCATTTTTTCTCATTGTCTTTCATTTGGAATGCAGAAATGTATTTCAAGTCAATAGGTAATAACAGTTGGTCTACAACCCAGTGTTACCCTAAGTCTCCCAATAAAAATGGTACCCCACTTGTGTGGTTAGGCCTAGTGCCCGCGGCAGGAAACAGCTCAAAACTCAATGTGGGCACACTTTATTTTTACAGTGAAAACTGACCCTTTTTTGCAATGTGCCTAGCTGTGGATTTAGAACCCTAACTCTGCCATCACCTAGGGAAACCTAGAAAACCTATACATTTTTTAAACCTATACACCCAGGGAAATCCAGGATGGGGTGACTTGACTAGCTCTCACCAGGTTCTGTTACCCAGAATCTCTTGCAAACCTCAAACTTTGTTTAAAAAAACCCACATTTTCCTCACATTTCTGTGGTGGAAAGTTCTGGAATCTGCGTTGGTCCACAAAATTCCATGCACCCCGCATTCCCCAAAATCTTTCGAGAAAAATGGTACCCGACTTGTGAGGGTAGGCCTAGCGGCCGCGACTGGAAACGGCTCAAAATGCAACATGGATAAAAAATATTTTCACAGTGAAAACTGACCCTTTTTTTGCAAAGTGCCTAGCTGTAGATTTTGAACCCTAGCTCTGCCCGCACATAGGGAAACCTAGAAAACCTATACATTTTTTAAACACCCAGGGGAATCCAGGATGGGGTGACTTGTCGGGCTCTCACCCGGTTTTGTTAGCCAGAATCCATTGCAGACCTCAAACTTTGTAAAAATAAATCCTCTGCTCTTTGCAGCAGAGGGATTTCGTGCCCCTGTCTTCATGACGGAATGGTTCTGTCATGAGCACAGGAGCACTGGTGCTCATGACGGAACCATTCCGTCATGAACACCAAAGAGGTTAAAACAGTCCTGTCTTGGGGGTGTGGCCCAACCACTCAAGATGGTCGATTAGTGAGAGCTGCGCTCCTGCTCCACCATAAGAATCCTGTGCTATCCCTTGACCCAGGGCCTGTATTTGGACAAACGCCTGAATGCCCTGGTCCTCTGGGCTGAGCTGGTGATGAATCAAGGCCTGAACAGTGCCCTACATGAGGGGTACGCTGATACTAGGCCTTGTGCTGCTGCCATGGTTGCTGGCTGGGTCCCAGCTCCACTGGAGAGAGAATCAGGACCAATGCTCTGGAGGCCTGGTGCTGGAGAGTGTTTTGAATCCCTGAAAGCCATGCAATCCAACTGGCAGGCTGTAGCGAAGTGGTGGCAGTGATGCAGACTGACCCATGCTGAATACTGAGGCCAGTAACCAACATGAAAACAAGGACTGTGCTGCCTCCCCCTATGGGTGGTAAGCAGACCCGCAGGACCTTGCTCACTGAGAACTGGTGCTCCCCCTGAGGCTATGGTGGCCAGGATATTACAGATCAGGCCCTGTGCATGGCACCTGGTAACATGGCAACCTGGCCATGGACAGCTAACTTCCAGATGGCTATGGAGGGTCCTGGGAGAGAGACCTTGAGCTTTAATGAGGGGTGAGTTGAAGTATCTGACCACTACCGCGACCATATACAAGCGGCTGAATGGAACAGAAGCCAAGAAGTTAGTGCAAGTGGACACCCCACACCTCCCTTACCGATTTCGACCAAATGCAAAACATTGGTAGCATACCCCTCCCCCCAAGCGCCTTGAGACCCTCCCGGGTGAGTAGTGCGCTATACAAATGGCATGATTGATTGATTGATTGATTGATTGATTGATTGATTGATTGGTGTGCTCACAAACGGTGGGGCACATTTGATGATGTGGAGCACCATATCTGCCACTACCACAAGATAAGATACCACTGATTCATCTTACTGAGCTGAGGTAGGGTTCCCCCCTGCATCCCTCCCCCTGCCGTGCATAATGGGTAACCCACTGCCAAGACTCTCCTTGATGAAAGTCTGCGAGAGGGCTCTCAGGGGTGCCTGGATTTGGGGCTACGTTTGAGTCAGCGGCACAAGGTGCCCAGGATGGGGTGACTTCCAAAGACAATACAGAGATGATTCTACACACACACATTGACAGGATTCCTGGTTCAATGCCACTTTTACCATGTATACATAATGTCAAATTCCTAATTCCTGTGTCGAACAGACTCTGACCATAATACTTTATTGTTAACACTGTCCCAAAGTTCCTTCAGCCGGACGCGCCATTGGACTCCACCTTCCAGGATGCAATTGGGACTTTTTTAGGGAAAATGAGGACTCCCCCTCTCACTCCAACCTGGAGTGGGACACCTTTAGGTAGTCATCCATCACCTCTGTATAACAACATCATATGGTGTCAAACAGACACTGATACACGAGATTCTTAATGGTGGAGCGGCATCTACCTGTGCTAAAAAAGCAGGCAGTAGAGGACCAAACTGTAGACCACAATTACTGGAAAGTACTAAATCATTTCAGACACTGATGATGTACCTCAGATGCATGCACTACAAGGAATACATCACATGACAACATGGAGAGGGAGAGAAGCCAGTAATTCTCATGGTTTCACTGCTAAAGTCAGACACACCTCAGAAACCCATTGGCACTATCACGGCTGAAAAATGGGTTCATAGCCACATTGCCGGGGGAGATTAATAGAGCTTTTATGAAGTACTATCAAACTCTATACACGGCTCCACAGACATCTCACCACGGCCGCATAGCTCAGTTCTTAGCCACCATACAGATCTTGAGTCTCATAGGCCCCCAAATGCCTGTACCAAATGCTGAGCTGGGAGTGCAGGAGGTGAAAATGGGCATCAGCAAATTGTTAAGAGGAAAGATGGTCATGGTCTACCTATCTGCCGCATTTGATACGGTGGACCACTTGAGTGGGTGAGGTCATTCCTCCACAAGCGGACTCAAAGGGTGGCTTTACAACCTTATCTGTCTGAGCAGAATCGCTTGTGGTGTGGGGTCCCCCAAGGATCAGCTTTAAGCCTACTGCTGTTCAACATCTATTTGGCCCCCTGTTTTCACTCATTGCCAACTGGGGGGGGTCAAGGCAATATCTTAAGCCGATGACACCCAGCTGGTGTTCCCTTTTAAAGACCAGTCGGCTGATTCTTTTAAGAGCTTCAAGAGTTGCCTCAAAGATGTTGCCGTTTGCATGAATAATAATAAATTAAAATTAAATGCTGAAAAGACAGAAGTGATGTTTTTTGGGACCAACAAGCCTCCAAACTCGGACCTGTGGTGGCCTCAGGAAATGGGGATACCACCCACCCCAACAGGCATTTTTAATGGGAGGCAGATTTGTCTTTTTCCTCTCAAATCCAGCAAGTAACATCTCCTGTTTTTGAAAATTGAGGTTCATGAGGACATTTTTACATTTGCTACCAGAAAACTGCAATCGAACCGTAGTTAATGTAGCTGTGATGTCCAGACTGGACTATGCGAATGGCCTTTATCTGATTAGACGCGTACCTTTGCGTCAACATATCTCTCCGCATATTAAGGAACTTCACTGGCTACCTGTGGCCAGCAGAATTAAATTTATGGCCTTAACCTTAGTTTTTCCGTTCTTCCATGGTCTCTTCCCAGATTTTTGAAACAACAATTATGTGCTTACAAATAGACTGGCCTATTGCGGTCCAATAATCAGTACCTGCTTGTCACCCCACGAGTTAGGAAGGAGAGATGGGGTGGCAGATCCTTTGTGGTGAGAGTGGCTCAGCTCTGGAATTCTTTGATGCCTGTCTAGTGGCATATTGAATAAGAATGCCTCTTCAGGAAGGCAGTTAAGACTTGGCTTTTTAGTTGGATTAAATCCGATGGATGGCTGGTGTCTGACCTTTTAATTCGCTGTCACTTGCTGTTATAGTGCAAGGACACCTCCTTTGGGTGGCAGCTGTTTTGTTCTTTATAAATGGTCGTATTATTATTATTATTATTATTATGAAAGGGAAGGACCAATAATAACAAATTAAAATTAAATGCTGAAAAGACAGAAGTGATGTTTTTTGGGACCAACAAGCCTCCAGATTCGGACCTGTGGTGGCCGCAGGAAATGGGTATACCAGAGACCACCTTTACTAACTATAAAATACTTAATTTGCACTATTTGCAGGACTACTATAGCACTGAGGCTATTTAGAATCCAATTTGGGGCACTTTGGGAAACGGGTTCTTAAATACTATTTATGTGTTTTTAACCTTTGTTGTGTATGCCTACGTGATTTTAAATTTGCTCTTTGCACATTGGAGATATACATACCTCTCCAATCCCATAGCTTTTCCCCCGCAGTTTAAACGCGGGACCGCCGCCATGCTAGTTGTACTCCGGTCAGCCGTCTAGCGTTGGGAGACCCTGCCGGTACAAAAACAGATGCAGGTGCGAGCGCGACTAGAGAAGTCCTCCTGAGGCTCAGCCGGGAGAGACCACCTTTACTAACTATAAAATATTAATTTGCACTATTTGCAGGACTACTATAGCACTGAGGCTATTTAGAATCCAATTTGGGGCACTTTGGGAAACGGGATCTTAGATACGATTTATGTGTTTTTAACCTTTGTTTTGTATGCCTACGTGATTTTAAATTTGCTCTTTTCACATTGGAGATACACATACCTCTCCAATCCCATAGCTTTTCCGCCGCAGTTTAAACGTGGGACTGACGCCATCCTAGTTGTACTCCGGTCAATGGTCTAGCGTTGGGAGACCCTGCCGGTACAAAAACAGATGCAGGTAGGAGCGCGCAGAGGACGCGCGCAGCGGGAGCGCCGATGGCGCGCCGAAGGCGTGCCAAAGGAAAGCCCGTCTGCACCCGTCCACGCCAGACCTGCGCTTAGCGCCATTCCCCCTGGTCGGATCTTGTTACATAAAGATATAATTCAATATTTAAATACTACACTTAAATCCCTCAATCCCACTATCTCATCCCAAAGGTGCTCGACACCGTACATACATTTTGCACTCCCTCGGGGCAAGGAGCATTGTCCAGAGTGCAACACCATGTTGCCAGAGCTTCTTCTGGAATCTATAGCGACTCCACCACCACTAAATACAAACGGGGTCCTCAATACCTCTCATTTGGCCCGTAAATGTACCCTGCTCAATGCCAGATCTCTGGTCAAACATAGTATAGAGTGTGCATCGTTAATTGAAGATAAAGGAATCCTGGTCACATTTATCACAGAATCATGGACAGATGATTCCTCTGGTCCAGACTGAGCTAAAGCCACGCCATCCAATTACCTGTGCTACACTTTGAATAGACCCCATAAAAAAGGGGGGGAGCTGGCAATTATATATCATAAGTCCATCTCCGCATCCTTCAATCCCATTATTATGGAGGATTGTGAAACCTTGGAATTATGTCTCAATTTCTCACACCACTATTCCTTTAGAGGAGCCCTTATCTACAGGCCCCCGGGCCCAAGAGGGCGGTTTCTGGCACAGATAGGATGCATACTGGAAAGAGGGATCAGCCTCGATTCCTACACCATTCTGGGGGACTTTAACTTTCACCTGGAGGCCTCCCTAGATACAGATACCCTACGGTTGCTGGAATTAATGGAAGGTGCAAATTTAAAACAACTAGTGAGAGAAGCCACTCCTGTAGCCGGCCATACCCTAGATGGTATATTTTCAAACAACTTGTCATTGGAAACCCTCAATGTCCTCCCCTTGACATGGTCAGATCACTTAGCGGTCTTTTATCAGGTTACCCTGCCCGACCGTATAACCCCTAAACCTTTAAAAAAACATTCAGTGACCAGAGCCTGGAATAAGATAGATACTAAGGAACTACACCAACTACTCACATCAACCATGCTGTTGATGTCTAGAGACATAGATGAGGCCACCAACACTTATTCCAATTGGCTAGCAGAGGCAGGTAAGGAACTAGCACCTATAAAACATCTTCATCACACTAGACAAAACCTCGCTGCCCCATGGTACTCTACCAAACTCAAGGATCAGAAATTAGTCTGTAAACATCTAGAAAGAAAATGGAGGAAGGGCTTCAATGACAAGGATAGGCAGGACCATAAAACAAGTCTCGTAGTATACAAACAACTGCTCTTTAAAGCAAAACAAGAATATTTCGCTGATAGTATTACTCAGGGCAGAAATTCCTCCAAAGAGATTTTAAAATAGTAAAACAACTATCTTCTCCACGCACGCCAATCCTCATAGTCAATCAGGAGCTGTGTAATAAAATTGCCAACTACTTCTTTGAGAAAGTGAACAACATTTTTGTCACCTTCACTAATTCGTTTCACGAAACTACACACAGTTTAGCACCAGCTCCTACAGAAATTGACAAAACTAACCCGCTTTTACTCAATTTTACCCCACTACAGAAGGTAAAATCGGGTTCTCCAATGGATCCATGCCCCACTTCCATAATTATTTTAGCCGCAGAGCCTGTCTCTAAAATACTGACCCCAATTTTCAATAATATGTATTCGGAGGGGTACTTCTCTAAAGACTGGAAGCAGGCCTCAATTCTACCACTGCTAAAAAAAAACAATCTGGATGTCACCGAACCCAACAACTTTAGACCTATTTCTAGAATCCCTTTTCCTGCAAAAGTCATAGAAAGGAACATTAATGCTCAACTGAACACCTTTCTACAAGATATTCAAGCCCTAGACCCAACCCAGTTTGGGTTCAGAGGAGGTCACAGTACTGAAGTTGCGCTCATAAAATCCACAGAGGAGATTAGAAAGATCATAGACGAAGGAGGCAATGCGGCATTGATAATGCTGGATCTCTCGGCGGCATTTGACACCGTCCATCACGCGGTGTTGATGGACCGTCTACAGGAGATAGGAGTGAAGGGCTCGGCATCGAAACTCCTTAAATCTTTTTTAACTGATAGAGTACAAACCGTAGCTCTTGAAGACTTCAAAGCAGAGCCATTCTCTCTGCCTTGTGGTGTTCCCCAGGGCTCATCCTTGAGCCAGACCCTTTTTAATATTTACGTCTCCTCACTGGCCCCCCTTATAGAATCATTTGGATTCACACTAACATCCTATGCCAACGACACTCAGATAGTCGTGAACCTTCTTCCTGGCGGCTCTCAGACTGCCCCCGGAGGCTACAGAACTGTATGAGTGCCGTAGGGGGTTGGATGGCCCAAAACTGTTTGAAGTTGAATTCCAACAAAACAGAGGTGGTTTTGTTTTGAAATAATTCTAATCTCTGGACACCTGACTGCTGGCCAGTAGATCTAGGCCAGCTTCCCACGCCAGTTAGAAAAGTGAAAAACCTGAGCTTCTGGATCGCTGAGAAATTGAACTGTAGGGACCAGATCAATAAAGTGGTCTCTACTACCTATATTTTTAAATCCTGCAAAAAAATACTGCCATTTCTCCCTAAAGCAGCACAAAAAAACTATTGTTTCTGCCTTAATCATGCCTAGGCTAGATTACTGCAACAGCCTGTACCTAAAGATACATGAGGGATCTTTGAACAAACTACAAGTTCTGCAGAACGCAGCGGCCAGATTACTTACCCGTATACCTAGAGCCAAATCCACCTCCGCCCAAATCAAAGCCCTACATTGGCTTCCAGTAAGGAAACGCACCCAATTCAAAGCCTTATGCTTGGTTTTCAAAGCCCTTCATGGAATAGGGCCAGAATTCTTTAAACAACTCACCCAATGGTACACTCCGACCAGAACGTTACGCTCCTCTGATGCCAAGATGGTAACAATACCAAGGGTGAAGAAGGCTAACTGGGGAGGCAGAAGCTTCACAGTCAATGCAGCTAGGGCTTGGAATGCACATCCCCTCTCTCTGAGAAGCATGACTAACCTTTTTGCTTTCAGAAAGACATCAAAAACTTGGCTGTTTATAAATTGATCCAAAAAAAACCTACGTACCTATCTTCCATTTGATTCCTCTTCAGAACTTCTCCTAGCGCCAGGACACCTTTTTGGTAACAGATTAACCCTGGGCGTAGTGTGCGGAGTGGGGCTCCGCGGAGCTACGCGAAGTGGGTGCAAAACTACGCCCACCCGCGCACTCCGCGTAGCCCCACTACGCGCCGCCCGCCTCCCTCCCGCCCTCCCTAAATATTTAAATAAAAGGATAGAAAGCTTTTAAAAACACTTACCTTGTCCGCCGCGTCCCCGGGGCTCCCTCTCGCCGTCCCTGGATTCGCGCCGCCACCGATTCAGATACTAATGCGCATGCGCGGGTGCCCGCGCATGCGCATTAGTATCCGAAATGGCGGCGCGAATCCAGGGACGGCGAGAGGGAGCCCCGGGGACGCGGCGGACAAGGTAAGTGTTTTTAAAAGCTTTCTATCCTTTTATTTAAGTATTTAGGGAGGGCGGGAGGGCGGGAGGGAGGCGGGTGGCGGCCGGCTACGCACCGTCTGCGGAGCGCGCGTAGTGCCGCCTGGCTACGCCCGCTACGCAAAATGCGTAGGAGACGGCACTACGCGCACTCCGTGCACGGAGCGTAGCTGGCCGCCCACCCTTATAATAGATGCGCTTTACAAATAGCTTTAACATTAACATTAACCTTAACCCTAACAAGCATTTTTAAAAATCTAGGAGTACAATGGGAGGCAGATCTGTCTTTTTCCTCTCAAATCCAGCAAGTAACATCCTCCTGTTTTGGAAAATTGAGGTACATGAGGAAATTTTTTCATTTGCTACCAGAAAACTGCAGTCGAACCGTAGTTAATGCAACTGTGATGTCCAGACCGGACTATGCAAATGGCCTTTATCTGGGCCTACCTGCTTACATGGTTAAGAGACTACAATTGGTTCAAAATGCGGCTGCAAGATTGATTAGACGTGTACCTATGCGTCAACATATCTCTCCGCATATTAAGGAACTTCACTGGCTACCGGTGGCCAGCAGAATTAAATTCATGGCCTTAACCTTAGTTTTCCGGTTGTCCCATGGTCTCTGTCCCAGATATTTGAAACAACAATTATGTGCCTACAAACAGACTGGCCTGTTGTGGTCCAATAATCAGAACCTGTTTGTCACCCCACGAGTTAGGAAGGAGAGATGGGGTGGCAGATCCTTTGTGGTGAGAGTGGCTAAGCTCTGTAATTCTTTGACGCCTGTCTTGTGGTAAATTGAATCAGAATGCCTATTCAGGAAGGCAGTTAAGACTTGGCTTTTTAACTTGGATTAATTCTGATGGATGGCTGGTGTCTGACCTTTTAATTCGCTGTCACTTGCTGTTATAGTGCAAGGACACCTCCTTTGGGAGGTAGCTGTTTTGTTCATTTTAAATGGCCGTAGTATTATTATTATTATTGTTATGAAAGGGAAGGGCGGGCCCTCCAGTCTTGGCTGACTTCCCGGCTACATGCCATGTATGTGGGGGCGTTCCAGAAGGGATTGCTACCCATTCGGTTAGGGAGACCACTATAGTAGTGTTGCAAAAACAGGACCGGGACCCACTGGACTTCTTGTCCTACTGTTCCCTCTCTCTACTACCCACTGACAATAAAATTCAGGTAAGATCATATCGAACCGCTTGCTCCCATATGTGCCTGGGCTTATACACCTGACTCAATGCAGTTTTGTCCTGGGACATAGTACCCACGTGAATATCCACAGGCTGCTACACATAGTGAGTCAGTCTGGATCCCTTTCCGTGCTGGCCCTTGATATAGAAAAAGCCTTTCATACTCTATAGTGGCCATACATGTTCAAAGTGCTTGATGCCATGGTAATCAGAGATAATCACCTAAGGTGGATCCATCTTTTATATACAGAACCCCTTGCCCATGCTCCCAAAGGGAAGATATACATGGATAGGTGGCTACTATGTAGAGGCATGTGACAGGAATGCTTACTGTCCCCAAAACTGTTTGTTTAAGCATTGGAATCGCTGCCGTGCTGATGCATGCTAGGAACCCTTTATGGGGAATACCGTTAGAAGACATGTATCCCTCAGTGGAATGCTCAAGCTTAAGGTCAACTGGGAGAAATCCTACTTATTCCCACTTACGACCGGACACTCCTCAGCGTGCCTGTCATACCTTAGAGATTCCATGAGGTGGGAGCCCTCCATGTTTCCATTTGGACTTTGACCTTCAACCGTACAACTAAAGTTGTAGCCAGGATAAGGCACCCTTTTACCATTCAGAGCTTGTCTTTTCCAAACTGATCTGGGGAACCCAGCATTGTCGCATAGCTATCAACAGGGTGATGCAGCCGCTGGATGAGGGAGGCAGTGGGATCCTCAACCTAGAAGTATACTATGTGGCTTTCCGATTAGTGTTATTGGCCAGATCACTTACAGTGGAGACGGCTCCAGACATCAGTCATATACTGGTGGGATAGGTGCTGTTCTCCAGCGGTAAGAACCAAGGACCTGATCCACGAACATTATGGGTCATAAAATCCTGCTGGGACAAGTACACAAGGAGTTCGGGGACCCTGTAGTCCCCAAAACTCCTACTGTGGATGACACCTGCACAAGTGTATGTTGCGGTATGCCATGTCCTCAGGCAGGAAGCCAGGCTTGAGTGGCCTCAAAGGGAGATCGTAACATTAATGGTCAGCTTTTCACATTTGAGGAGCTGGAAGATGCTTTTTGTCTGCACAAGAGCCAGTTTTTGACATACCGGGCACTAAAGGTACAATGACACTTGGGCTAAGGGCTCTGAGGAGCTGATCAGATCAGAGGTCCTGGCCAATTTTCTGACAAATGGGGTGCAACACAGAGCAGTAACATGTGTACACCGGGCATTGGCACTGGCATACTATGGGGACATGTATGCTCTGCGAGCCAAGTGGAAGGGCAGGCTGAGCATGGATCTTCCAAATAAACACTGTGGACCCATGCTGGAATATACAAAAGCTGTGAGTCAGAACTTCTGCTTCAAAACCACTCAAATAAACTATCTCTGTTGCGCCTATATATCACCGGTGAGATTGGCTAGAGTGTACCCTGGGCTTTCTACAGTGTTCGTAGATGCCAAACTGCCCTGGCTTATTTCCTTTATATGGTGTGGAACTGCCCATTCATCTGTTCATGCTGGTTGACCATGCATGGTGTGCTAACAGATTTGATGGGAAAGCTGCTCTTCCTCAACATGCGTTGTGGCTGCTGAGATGCTTCCTTAGTCCGGAGAAGGCCAAGCCCTACTCAAGGTTCATGGATCTGGCTTGGCTCATTGTAAAGCGGCTATAGGCTTGCATTGGAAGGCACAAACTCCCCCTACTGTGTCACACTGGCTCCTGTACTTGATTAAATAGAGTACAGCCAAAATTACTGTCTTGATGTGCACATACAGAATAGCTGGGCAGGGAAACACTACCACTGAATAGCTTACTTTACTGCTAGCAATACAAGCCAAATTGGATGAATACCAACCCTGAGGTCCTGCAAGGGAACTTATTTATTCGGTTTACTGTGGAGTGAAACAGGGGATTGAGTTAAGGGTTACGGAGAGTGGTCCAAGACATGATCCACTGAAGCCTCACAGTTGGCTGCATGCCCGCTGCAGCCCTGTGTGGATGCCATTGTGGGAGACTGCTGGAATATGAGGTCTGATACCAGATTGCACCCAAGGAGCGGAATGTCGGAACATGTCTTTGTGGTGTGGAATTACTTCATTGCTAGAAACGGGCAAGGCACAAGTCAAAAGTCCAACTGTCCGATCCACTCACTTTAGGGCTCTATCTAAAAAGGAGGATGGTCCCTGCATGGAGAAGAGAAGGGACTCTGGTGTTTTGGCTAAATATTCGGGCCATGAAGTGAAGTGGGCTGCTATGTTGATCCAGAGGTGGCATCTGGCTGCATTAGTAAGTGGGAGGAGACCCAGTGCAATAAGGTGGAGATTTGGTTACTGTCTGAGACTCCCACTGCATTAACCTTTCTATCGCTCTTGTAACAAACTTGGTGAACCGGATATTGAGCTTCAGGTTCTCTGGGTTCATGGCTGCTAAGATGGCTTGGTGACAGGAGCCCACACCACATTTATTCAATTTGCCCCATAGCAGCATCCATCAGTCATTGAGAAGGGCAGGGCAAACGTACACCATGTGCTCAATTGACTCCATAGTGCACCCACACCCCCTGCACATTGTATTGTCATTTGAGTGGGGCCAATCTGGTAGATGTTTTAAAAAAGGCCCTTCACCTAACCTGAGGGCCAGGAATCTTTTTATCCATGCTTCTCCATGGGTGCACGATAGATATGGCAGCGCAGTCCCTGGATTAAACCCCAATAAAACTGGCCAGATGTGTTTGCGTTGTGTCAGTTGTGCCCTGTCAGAGTGAAAGGACCAGAGCTGGACTCTTTTTTTAATGTGCGTTTTGAGGGTGTGCTGAGATGGGTTACTTCCCCAAATTTCAATCGTGTCCAGCATTTGCAATGAGTGTTCTAAATAGCAGCGGTGTTTGCGACCTGCTTGACTGGTTGACATTTCTTGCCACTGTATGGCCCCCAGACTTCCTCCACAAGAAGTGCACAGTTTTTTGCACAGCTTGTTAAAAGCACTGGTCCCAATCCCTCAATGGTCGAGAGGACCGGGCACAAGACTTATCTGAGCTGGGGATGAACATTTCAGTAGACTCCATGCGCGCCTAAATATTCTTACTGCTATCTAGTTCACCAGACAGGAGTCTTTTCTCCTAGCTGTAAAATAAATAATTGGAAGTTTTAGCTTTCATAAAGGTTAAAAGGGGGACAGACTTGGGCCAAATAACTGCCTTTCAAGCTTCGTAAGTGCTACCTCAATTAACAGAGCCTTTGCGGAGACCGCTTCCTTCTGTTTGGAGAAGGCGTCCCTTGAATCCATATAGATAAACAGATATTTTTATGCAGCGGTACTATTAATGCTTTTGTTGTTAAAAAGCCACCCTCAACTTAGCGGCTTCCTTTCCATAAAGTTTATTGTCTTTGTCTTTGATAGGTTTACTTCCAGCTCATTGCAGATTGAGTAGGGAAGCAGCTGGTCAAGAAGCCTCTGCAGGCCGATCCTTGTATGGCTGAGCAGGATGAGATTGCCTGCACATAGCAGGTTGATTATGTGGGTACCACCACATTTCGGAGGGTGGGAATTACCTTCATCAAGTAGCTGCGATAAATCTGAGATGAAGCGGTTGAAAAGAAGGTGTAATACGTACCCTTGTTTTACCCCACAACATGTTTGCATTAGCCTTGAGACGTTACAACCGTCTCCCAATTTTATACGGATCCAGGTGTTAGAGTGAAGCTGGATTATGGCCTTTAGAAAGGCAGAGGGAATCCCCCATTGCTGTAGTTTAAGCCATAAAAGACCCCTGGGCACAGGGTCAAAGGCCACCTTCGAATCAACAAAGCAGCGATGGAGTGGCATTCTTGAGGCCAGTGCTTTCTCCATCAGTACTGCTAGTGCAAGCAGGTTTGTTGTGGTTCCTGATTTTGCCACAAAGCCAGTCTGGTAAAAGGGTAAGAAGTGATTGTCGATGGCCCAGGACAACATCTCTTTGAGCAACAGACTACAGTAGTATTTGGACTTGGCGTCTAAAAGAGCTATCTTTTTGTAGTTTTTAGGGTCAGCTCTCCTCCCTATTTAAAGATTTAATGAATGATGGATACATGCCAGGACTAATATGCTGACTTGACCAACAGTAGGTAAACAGGGGTGCCAGATGTCCAGCCCACAACTCGATGTCTGCCTTGTATAGGTCCTGTGGTAGGCTGTTTGGCTCAGTGGCCCGTCCGACCGTCCGTTGCTTATAATCGAGCCATTTGAATTACCAGTGCTTCAGGTGTCTTTAATGCCTGAGTCAGGAGCTCAGCTTGCTGGTATGGGGTTTCGGTGATGTTTGCAACTTGTATCTTGGCGGCCGTGTCTGTTAGTTGTTTTGGCGTTCCGAGACGTGTTGTGCCCAAGGTGAAGTGCAGATAGTTAGGGATGGTCGAGACGGCAGATGATGTAAGTTCAGCAGATTGACCCTCTTCATTTCGGTCACTTTAAAATGATCAGTTAAAAATTATACCCATTAGTTTTCGCATATATTGGCACTGCCTTGCCCTCTGTGGCCATGTGTCCTCCTATTCACAAGAGACCAAAATACCTTTGGGTTAGGGTTTTTACTTGCGTGGATTAATTTTAACCAAAACTGTTCAGAGCTTTTTTGTTTATTATAGGTTATTGCTTGCCTGAATGCTTTTTGTGCTTGTTTATAATTAGTGAGTAACTGTGTATCTCCCGGGCACTTCAGGGTATGTCGTAAAGCTGAGTTGCGTAAGGTTTTTTGGTCTCTGCAGAAGTAAATAATAGGTTCCCAGTTGGGATTTTTCGTGAGGTAGACGGGAATTTGTTGAGTAATTGATTTGAGAACGACTCTCATACTACAGTGGGCACAATATCGACGGAGTGCCTTGCACCTAGCATGCCTCTGCACTTTCTCATTATACTTGGTGTGGAAGAGTCTGACCATTTTAACCTTTTAAGGTTCTCTGTATAGATTCCACTTGTTTTAAAACTTGTTGTTGAATGCCGGGCAAACTGAAAGTCAGAATAATTGGTGGAAGGCGGTGGTCGCTCTCTCCTCGTGCCACATAGGTGACATTTTCTATCAAAGAAAACATTTCACTGTTACATACAGTGTAATCTAAGAATGTTTGAATATTTCCATTTTTTCTTGTCCAGTTTGAGGGTATATCCAAGAGAAAATGACTGTTCAATGTTGCATAACCCAAGCTGCTAAATTGAAGGCTATGTATTCTCCTGATTTACTATATCTATTGCCGGGAGCCTGTATTTGGTCCATGATATGTTGCTTAACCCCACAATGTATATTGTCCAGCGCCTCTGGGGAGTCTTGAAAAAGATTTGTGTTAAAGTCACCTGACATTAGACAAGGTGTGCTTCCGTGTTCACTTATTTATCCCTTTTCTCCGTGGCATTTGCTGAGATACCTACATTAATCAGGAGCATATATTTGATGGAATTGAAGCTCCTGATCCTGATACCGGTGATCCAGTCCTCTTCAAATTCGAGCTGGTTGATGTTTGTGTTTAGCTTGCCGGCGATGTGTATTGAAAGGCCATCCCTGGTTCTGCCATGCTTTTGCAGTCTTAAAGCGAGGGACCGAAATTCCAAATAACCTTCTATTGAGATGCATGCCTCCCACCATGTTTCTTGGAGGAATATAATCTCATAGTTTAAAAAGAAAAATGATCGTATCAGGAGATTGAGATTTTGCAGTAAAGCCGTTGATGTTCCAGGAACATACTGTGAGGCCAAAATGGATGCTATTTTAATCGTGGGTACTCCAGGACAGTGCAGCTGACAGACATGCCCAGTGGGCCATCAACGTGGCTAAATTCAATGTTTCTGGTTGATCATTTCCTTCATGGACTTGACATTGGGCCGATTTTAGCATTGAGAATGGTAGGTTACCCAGGTTTCTGCTGGGAGATGGGGATTTTATGAGTACTCACGGGTATCGTGTTCCAATTAGGAGTGATATTTTAATACCCCAGCTGCTAAAATTGATCAGCCTTTGATAGTACCTGCTCCTTTATTTCCTCTGATACGAATGTGAATAGTGTGGTCTCAGTTAATTGATCGCCTTTTCTGGGTAAAAATTCAACAGAAGTTATGTCATTAGACTCCAGGTTGCTCAATTCTGGAATAAATTTAAACATTTTGAGGATAGTCCCTCTATTTAGAATGTCATGCGGACCTTGGGAGTAATGCTCCAGAGTGAATAACAATTTAGTGGGGAGGCTTGTAATAGTTAGAACCCGTCCTGGGCGATGGGGTGCTCTTGGCCCTTTTCTGTGTTTGATCAGTTCTCCGCTGGAAGGTGAATGGTCTTTGCTGGAGTCCTTCTGGTTCACCATGAAGATGATGAACTGCCTTGTTAGGGACAGTTTTGCTCATGTTTGCTATATCTGGGTTCTTTATGAGTGTTATTCGAAGCCTTTCCTTGCCTCCTGGGTTTAATTCGTCATTGGATTGTTCAGTGACAACAGTTCTCTCTTTTAACTTAGTCTTGCTTACAGAGGTCAGGGAAGGTGTTCAAACTTCAAATCTTGTTGCTAGGGGGTTCATAGCAAAAGCTAACTCAGGGTCTATTACTTGCTCAGCTGGGGGCTTAGGCTGTGGTTTCTTTACTGTGGCTTCCTGCCTGCTCCCAGAAGACAGCCTAGGCTTGTTGTGGGGACATGCTCCAGGTGACACATTGCTTGCCAGCACGGCTGCTAGTTTTGAGGATGGTTGTTGAAGTGCTGTTAGTGCTAGCTGTACTTATCGAGCCAGATCGTTGATTGCTTTTATGTCCTAAAAAGTAATTGCTAATTGTGTTTTCAGTCTCCGCACTGCGCTTGTTATGCTTTTTTCGCAAACTTGTTTTTTTCCGTTTAGCTTAGCTGTTTGCGGTAGATTATTTATTTTACCATTATCTGGGCAGTTACACACTGAGTTTCCATTGCTCGATGGAAGTTTTATCCTTGACATGGTCTGCAGATCTATCCATGGTACCGCTGGGTCGCTGTTGTCTGATTTATCTTAATGATTAGACCTATACTTTGGAATGACTGTTTGATTATCGGGTAATGGATCGACCGCTCGGATGACTGTTTGCGCGACAGTTGTGGTCACAGCAGAGATTATAATACCTGTGTTGATCACTTGTTTCATGTTATACTCTTTGGAGCCCATGAGCACAGTAGCGGTCGTTGGATGAAAATGCTGTTGCTGGGGTCGTTCCTGACAGGATGCTGGTAATTTCCTAATCTCTGTTAAAACTGTAGTAAGAAACTGAGGAAGAAAGGACAGGCTGTCAATATTTGGGGAACAGCAACATTCTGTTTGTACTAATTTACATTTATTTATTTATTTATAAAGCGCGACATTCATCGCCCAGGGATATCACGGCGCTGGCTGTAGCTGGAGAATGATGAGTCAGATTATTTTAATTTGAGGTCAAAACAGGCAGTGCTAGGGAAATAGATATGTTTTGAGTTTCTTCCTGAACGCCAAGTGTTCTTCAGTTAGTCATAACTCCAGTGGAAGCTCATTCCAATAAAGTGCTGCAAGGTGCGAAAAGTGCGTCCACCTGTCCTGCTCTTACTGATTCTTTTGGTCTCAGCTAATGCTAAGGAGCATGACCGTAGGCAACTGGGTGGGACATAAAATTTGATTCTGTTCTGGAGAATCTTGAGGCCTGTGTAATAAAGTGCCCTATAGGCATGTCCTAGGAGTTTAAAATGCGCTCTTTGGCGGACGGGCAGCCAGTGAAGTTGCTTCAGGCATTTTGTCGCAGTACTGTATCTGCCCTCATTGCACAATAGTCTAGCCACTGCATTCTGTATCACCTGCAGACGTTTAAAAGGTAATCTGGCATGCCAACAAAAAGTGCATTTCCGTAATCCAGCACGCTGACAAGCAGTGCCTGTGTAATGGTCCTCCTGCTTTCCAGTGGGATCCAAGGGAATAGCCTTTTTAGGAGCTTCAAGGTAGCAAAGCTTCTACCACACAGGATCTGCACGTGGTCTTTCATCGATAAGGTGTTGTCAATGATGATGCCCAAGTTTTTGACGCACTGCTTTGGAGCTGACACCGTGCCCAAAGAGTGGGGCCACCAGGATGTGTCTCAAATGTGATTGGCTCTGCCGAGAAGCAGGATTTCAGATTTCTCTGCATTGAGCTTTAGACAGTGCGCTGACATCCAGTTTGCCATCTCAGTAAGACAGTTGTTGAGTTTGGCTCTGCTGTCAACATGCTTGTGTCCGATGGCTATTGTCAGTTGGGTGTCGTCCTCATAGGAGCACATTCAAAAGCCCCATTTCATGCCAATTTTTGCCAAAGATTAAACATAGGCATTGAATAGTGTGGGGCTCAGGGATGCGTCCTGCGGAACTCCACAGTTGAGACTTTTTGGAGTGAAAGAAAAGGTACCTAGCTGTACAGTTTGAGTTCTATTACATAGGAATGAGCCCAACCGTTGAAGGGCCTTAGCATGTATCCATCAGGGGCTACGGCCTTTCCCTGGTCCAGCAATGATCTCATATTGTCTAGGACAGCCAGGAGAGTAGCCTCCGTACTGTTGGTGGCCCTGAAACCTGTTTGTGTGGGGTCCAACAACTTATTTGATTCTAGATAACTAGTTAGCGGTTTATTGACAAGTTTCTGCAGTACCTTGGAAAGATAGGGAAGCTGGGAAATTGGTCTGTAGTTGGCTGGGTTGTTTACATCAGATCCTATCTTTTTCAGTAACGGAGTTACTAAGGCTTGTTTCCGAACCTCTGGAAAGACTGCTGTCTCCAGTGATTGGTTGAACAGCTGTGTGATATAGGGGCACAGAATAGGTGTAAGTTGTGAGAAAATGAAGTGTGGGCATGGGTCAAGAAGGGATCCTGATTTAACTTCCCCCATTGCTTTGGCAATCGTGTTTTCTGTAAAAGGGGTGAAGCTGTCCAAATGTGCTGGGTTATCTGGATGAGGGTCTATATTTTCCCAGTTGTTGGTATTCACTGGAGAAATGTTGCTAAATGACGAATAGATTGTATCTATTTTATTTGTGAAGAAATTGCTGATTTTTTCACAGCTTTCTGCTGAGAGGAGCAGGGTTTGAGACATGCAGGTTGGTTTGCATAGCTCGCGCACAATTTTATAATGCTCTTTTGCCGTATTTGTGTTCTCATTTATTCATTGGGTAAAATGTGCCTTTTTAGTCTTTTTAGTTGCATGGGTGTAGCCCCAGAGTTGTGTTTTATACACTGATTTATCAGTGTCTGATCTGAATAGCCACCAATTGTGTTCCAGTGTTTTACACTTTTTTTTCAGCGTCCTAAGTTCTGCTGTATACCACTTTTCGGATGCTGTCTTTCTGGGTTTAGATTTAGGTTTCGGCACAAATTGATCTAGCGTTTTGGTAATCTCTAATTCAAGGTGCGATGCACCTCTGTTAGAGGATAGTATTCCCAGAGTTGCTAGGCTGTTGGGAGGGAAGTGGTGATGAAATGACATGAGTCAGGTGTGACCAATTTCCAGGCTCTGAGGGTTCTGTGCATGCGTTTAGTGACTCTTGCTGATATCTCATGTGTAGAGAATGCAAATCTAATTAATGAATGATCCGTCCATGTGACTGGTTTAATCTCTTTAACTATGATATCTTCTATGTTGGAAAACAGAAGATCCAATGTGTGCCCTGAGATGCGTGTAGGTCCCTTAATCCATTGCTTTAATTGGAGGATGGACATGTCATTTTCAAGTTGGGTTATTGCCATGTTGTCAGTTTTTTCATAGTGGACATTAAAGTCTCCAATGACTAGGTAATGTTTGTGTTTTATACAGGCGGGAAGTAGTTGCGGAAGCAGTTTGTTGCTAAAATCTTCCTGGTATCCTGGGGAACTATAGATCACAGTTCCTCCGAGTCGTGTGTGATTCCCTATGGATATTTCAAATGGCAGTAATTTGTGCTCTCCCAGCTGGGCTACTGTAATGGGGGAGCAGTTAATATAGTCTTTGAACAGAATAGCTAGCCCCCCGCCCTTCCGCCCTTGCCTGTCTTGTCTGAGTATTTTATACTCAGGGGCAGGGTGTTGGCAGTGTCTGGGCAATTGCTCTCCCCCTGCCAGGTCTCGGTAATGAAGACCAGGTCTGGGTATGTCTCTTTAATAGTGTCCCCGATCTCTAGCGCGTGTTTAGTTAAACTTCATGTGGTCATCCATTTCTCCCTGTGACTGATCGGGCAGGGCTAGACTGCCCCATTTGCTCTGTATGCATGAGAAAGGTCCTTCGGTACATTCTGGGATTAGTTTACATGAAGCATGGGTGGCTAACCCAATACGTGTTTTTCTTGAATAGAGCATAGGGCTCTCTAAGTCTTTCTTGGGGGGGAGGGGCAGGGGTTCTGGCCCCTGGTGCCAGCCGGTCACGGACGTGCGCAGACGGGCTTGCCTTAGGTGCGCCTTTGGCACACCCGCTGCGCGCAAGCTGACACATCGGACTAAGTAGGAGGGCAAGCGGAAGTGCAGCTCCCACCCACTTTTCGGCCGGAAATGCTTTGCGGCGAACTTAGGTGCTGTCAGCCCCGCCCTCCACTCAAATAGAACACAGCTGCGGTGGACTGGGGCCGAAGACGGGCTTCTGTGCAAATAAGAAGTCTAAGCAGTTCTGTGCAAGTAAGCGATTTAAAATGAAAGTGGCAGTGTGTGTATAGTAGCAATAGCACAGGTCGTTTAAAAATTAAGTTAAAATGACATTGGATTGAGCATTTGTAATTAGTTCATTAAGAGCTTCCAATTTGTGGTCATTCCCTGCAGTGCACACAGCAAGTATGCTTAGGAGGTCGACCTGAAGGTCAAGTTTGTCTGAATGATAGTTTAGCGCACTTACTGTGGATAGGAGAGTTTGTAAAAGTTGAGGCCAAAGTGCATTAGGTTCGGTCGCCGCCAGATTACGGTCTTCGTGTGGATCGGAGATCCTATTGAGGTCAGCCTGAAAGAAGGATGGGTCCAGTGGAGAGCATTCAATACGCTCACCACGCATTGTTTTGGGGTCGTCGTGACAAACAGGGTCAGAAGGAGTTATTATAATCAATAGTTTTATGTTACCTGGCAAAGACCTGATCCATTGTGCTGCTGAAGGGCCGGGGTAAGTCTTGCTCCCGGCTGATTTGGTGGTAATAGTTTGTGTATTGAGTAAATGTCCCGGAGATAACTTCGAGTTAAAATGAGAATCCTCACTTAATATGGTGATTGGGGAGACACCTTGTATGTTGTGGGATTCTAAAGTTGGTAATTCATATAGAGTTTCACCACTTGTCTGAAAAGGTGATCTTGACTTGAGAGTTTTTTGTGTGGAATATTCTTCAGTTTCTGGGAGGCCATCTAAGAGTAGGCAGGTGCCTTGCCTGCTCGGTCTCTCCTGAATCATGACTTGGACTCTTGTTTGCGCAGGTTCTACCTTCCGGCATTGTCGGATGGAGTGAGTAAGCAGTAGGGTCACTTTGCTGTGGTCGTTTGATACCAATGAGTTTGTTTAGGTTTTATGTTGTTTACTTAAAATAGTCTCTCAGGGTCCTCTTTTGGCTGCAACTGCTGTTATGCTGTGACTCTTGTCTTGTGTATTTTATTCAACAGTGATGGGACTTCTGCTTTTTCCACGACTTTTTGACAACCATGAGTGTAAGGGATCCTATCCTGGCCAGGAAGCTGAGGCGGGGTGTTTGAATGCCCTAGAGGGAAGGTGCGTTGCACTGAGGTGGAGGGTATTAAAACCACCCCTGGATCCGGGGAGTCTATAGTAGGTTCCCTACTGGGTTTGTGCGGTATTTTGCTGTTTCTTTCCTTACTCTTCCTGGCCTCATCATGCAGTAGTCTGATTGTGCCTACTTCTCCCGCTTGCTCTTACTCTCTCTTGGAGCCCTCTGATGCTGATAACAGAGAGCAGATGATGTACAGACCCGGGTGCCCTTAAGGTTGTCCTTAGTGTGGCCCTTAATGCGGCTTTTGCCTTTGCTTCCTGGTGGGGTGGCATTTGATGAGAAGGATACGTCTTCTACTCAGGAAGCTATGGAATCTATGGAGGAGGCTGACTGGTGACTGATTGATTGGGGCTGGGGTGAGGGTGAGTCTTAGATGGTTAAATGTCTCCTTAGTAAAGTTGACGGAGCTGTGCCCTATTGCAGAACAACAGTGTAAATAGTGTCCTGAGGCCTGTCACTCTCTTAACTGTAGAGAACTCAACTGGAGATTGAGCCTGCCTCCTGCTAATGTCTTCTGGCCATCCGGTGCTTAGCAGGTGGTTTTAGAGGGGCCGGTTTAAATTGTTAAGGAGTAAGCACCCCCTTAAGCTCCTTGGATCCTTAGCTCCATAACTATTTAGCCCTGCTTTTGGTCCTGCTACCCCCTCCATGCAGTGGGGGGAGGATTGGCTAGGCTGACTGCACGGGCTTGCAGGGGCTGGTGTGGGTACAAAAAACGGCCCTTCCTACTGCCACCCCAACTGCCACAAAGAGCACACTAATATAGGTTCGGCAAGCTGGAGACTGGGTTGAGTTCGCGCCTTAGGGCCCTAGGTATGTTGGTTACATTGGTTACGATGAAGGGTCACAAAGTAGTGCTGTCAATTGGTGTGGCGAGATTGTCGGCTGGCTGGGGAAGGAATGGGGGGGCTGGCATGAAGAGTTATCCTGGCCCCTGGCTCCTAAGGGGGAGGTTTATTGATGCAACTCTCAGGGTTACCCCAACCTCCAAGCTCAGTGCAACAATACCTGGATGTGCTTTGTGAAATTTGTTCTGCTCCTCTGCTCCTCTGCTTCTCTGCTCCTTTGTCCCCCTTCGCTTCCAGGGCAACTGTTCTGGTGGTGCTGGGGCTGGAGCTCAGGATTCAGTTGGGCAGCTGATGCCCCCCAAGTGCTGCCTTCCGGTAGTTAGGTGTGCCAGCCCTCCTGATGTGCCACAAGTTTTTATTTGGGGTCCCTTTGCGAGTGGGGGCACTCCGGGGTGGCTGAAGGCTGCCTCGGTCTAACTGAGCTGCCTCCACGGGCGCCCGAGGCCCACTCTGCCCTCACGGAGGCGCACACACTCTTGGATATGCCCGACTGCGCTGGAGTCTTAAGGCTGGGCTGGGTTGGCTTTCACGCTCCTGGCCGCCGAGCTGAGCAAACGCTTGACATGGCTGCGGGTAAGCTGGTCTCTGTGCTGTGCTGCGCTGCCGTAAGGTGCAAGCAGTCGAAAAAAATTGGAAGAATAGAGGAATGCAGGGATATCTGGGTTCGCTAAACCAGGATCAGCAACAAATTGTAATTTTAATAGTTTTGAATCAGTGATGCTTGTCGGGGCATTTAGTGGGCCGGGTATCACCGGTGCTGAGCACCGGCAGTTTTTTAAACAAGGCTTCAAAGCGGGTCTCTATCGGGCTCTGTTTTGTACCCTGGCACAGGCGGTCCATTTTGTTCCGGACTGCAATGACAGCTGGCACATCGATGTGTGCTGCTCACACTGATCACTTCTCACTAGTAGAGAAGTTAAGGCATGATGTCATGACAGGTGAGCATTATAGGGGAAGGGACATCCTTTAAAGAGCGGTCACTTTCTCTCTGGATTTCTCTTCTCTTTTTGAAAGTCAGGAGCAGCAACACTGTCGTGGTGTCACCAGGACTTTAAGTGGAAGCTTTTTCAATATTATATACAAGCCATAGTTGCTGCTTTTTTATCTCATGTAACTAACAGCCATTGACAAAGCCAATAGTCCTAACTTCTTGTAGGTATGATGTTATTTTTTGTATCATATATCAGGATACAATGACAGAAACAGCAAAATACAAGTTGGGCGGCATACTGTGCAAAGCATAGGGGCCTCATTTATGAGGGCGTGCGTCACTTTTACGCCGCCGGTGGGTCACTTTTTGTGACGCACCAGTGGTGTAAAAAATGCACCTTGTTGCGCCATATTTACAAAGTGACGCATCTAGGTAGATGCGTCACTTTGTAAACCCCTGCGCCACATTATACCTGCGCCAGGTATAATGTATGCAAGGGGGCGTTTTGACGCAAGAAAGGGTCATGGAAGTGACGCAGTGAAATCTATGAGATTTCACTGGTCCACTTCTAGGACACAAATGCGTCAATTTCTTATGCCTACCTCACAGCAGGCGTAAGACTGACGCAGGCCCTTTCACATGGGGCTTGCCCCATGTGAAACAACACATTGCTGGAGTTGCATCACTTTTGTGACACACTCCAGCAATGCGTCACTTTTGCGCCATACAGATACGTCAGTAATACTGACGAATCTGTAACTCCATGCACCATGATGCGTCATACTGTAAATATGATGCATCATTGGTCTCACAAGGAGGGCGCAGTGAAAAGTGACGCATCGCTGTTTTCACGCAGCGATGCGTCACTTTTCATAAATGAGTCCCTAGGTTTTCAGCTTACATGTTTTAAGCCACGCCCTTAATTACGTAGGCCACACAACTTTGAGAGACCCCCTAGTTTTTATATCCCACTTAAAGCTCTGATGCTTATGATTTACAAAGTTGGGCTGCACGAGGCAGGCGGGGATAAGATGTACAGAAGATTATTGTTGAATGAAATGCTGTAACTGCCACGTACTGCGCTGTGCAATTTACTGTGAAAATGGAGCTATATAAAAACAGTGCTGTCTTTAACTGAAAGTGTTCAATGGGGTGACTTCTTAGCAGTCATAATCGAAAAATTCAACTCTTCCTTAGAATTAAGTATACATGGGGACATATGTATAGGATGTACTAGAGCTTTCAGTCGAGTGAATTAGTTTGAAATATGCTATAGTGAAAAACAGCTGGAAAAGCGTTTTCTAAATTATTTATTAGTATATTCATGTTCAAACAATGTCATTTCTATTAAAAAATAGATTCAGTAATGGGGAAACATATGGCATCAGGGAACGAGGAGCAACCTAGTTTGTTGAAACCAGATGTTGAAGTTGGTGGGATCTGAGAGGCACAACGTGCCCATACTTTTTTAATTTAAGAAAAACAGGTCCCCTAGTTTTCGTGAAAGGAATACTGTTCCAGGGCTTAATTCTGACAGTTGAAATGCTCTAGTTGAAGTGCAAGGTAAGGAGTCTCTTGTGAAACCAAAGGCGGGGCAACGGAAACAAGCCTTCTTGCTAGGGTGTCTTCTTGTTAATCTACTATTGAAAAGGGTGCTGGAAGTCAGTATTGGCTTTCTTTGCTGAAATCACTTGAAGCTTCTTGATGACATAGATTTATTGATTTTGAGTGTTTTTGCAAGGGAGTTTCCAGCTGAGTTTTTAGGTGTCTGCCTTTACTGGACAGTTATAAAAAGTATTTGTGCTACATATAGTCTGGATATTACTAAAATCCATATTTTGTCAATACTGGATATTACTGAAATCCATATTTTAGAGGGATTTTTTACCTTAAACCTATTTGCTCATTTTGTAAAAGCCCATCTTATATTATACATAATGCAAGTTTAAAATAATGACTCACGTATTCAAAGTGCTGTTTGTCACAGGCTAGGACCTTGTAGCAATAGAAATACACAAGTCACTATTCTCCACTGCACCAATCAGGATTCAATTCTGTGGCTCTCTGGTTATACACACAGACACTACGTGCATCAACTATTAGAGGCTTCACATTGTATGATAGTGCATTTCCCACTGATGAACTTAACTTGTATTTATTTTCCATTTAAGTTGTGCATTAGTTTATATGTAGTTACCTGAAGGTGAAAGACCCAAGAAGTTCTAGAATATTCAATTTCTACCCCTTTGACCCCACGCTCACTGACCATACCCCCATTGTACGCAGCATCACCGTTTTCATACTTTCAATGCACTTCGAGCACTAGTTGAAACCCAAATGCCAACCCTACCTTTGTATCGACTAGACTGGAATTTCTTGCCTCTTAAAAAGATCAGCTTCATCATGGCTACGGTTAACCCTAGTGTCTGACCCATCTGTTCTAATTTCCAGGGATGTGGTCAGATCCTCACACGCAATAGATCAGAGCTCAGATCAGTCTCAAGAGCTCTAAGCCAGAGGGCTGGGAGTAGGCATTAGTTATGTTCATGGCCAGCCAACCAGAACTGCAGGAAACTGCAGTGAGAGGTCCTCCTCCCTTTCTCGCTGCAAATAGAGGAACAAGCAGGCCACAGAATATGGGAGTCTGTGAGAACTGCAGACGTAGGGGGATAAGATGCCTTCGTGAAGGGCAATGCAGAGAACAAATACAGAACTAACAGTGAAACTCCCTCTTCTCTCACCAAACCCTTAATGTACTTCTGACGACAGCAGGACTTGTTCAAGCCCACTCTATACGGCAGCAGGGAACCAGTGGACCAGATTGGACCAGATTGCTGTGAGTCTGTCACTTGTCCCTCTTCTATTTTTTTTATCTCTCGCACTCAGATGCATTCTTTCAGCAAGATTGCTCTGCCAGCACTGTGAAGGAGTAGAGGCTTGCTACTTTCCATCAAGACACGGCTCTAGCTCAGAAAACCGAATTGATGCAAATAGCAAATCCCCAAACTGCCCACTAACTGAAACAGTGGCGACTTAACCAAAAGTTATTATCATTTTATTTTTTTCTGTTTGTGGACGCAGTAGCTTTGCCAGGCAGTGATGGGCGGGACTGCTTTGCTGACAGAGCATAGGGAGAGGAGGAGTGGTTTTCACTTTCTAAGTGTGCATGAATGTTTGCCCAGTACTCTTGGATTGCAGCATTGTGATTGGTGAGCGCCCAGGCTCCCCTGACCAATCACAATGCTGTAACTCAGTTTTGATTGGCTCAGAAAAGCCTTTGCTTTGGGTATTTATGTTGTTCCAGCTGTCACGACGAGGCGAACCCAGCGAGGAATATGTGGCGAGGAGGTAAGTTACTTTTTTTTTTCTGCCACCGGGCTCGCCACCCCTCCACCCAGATCCATGCCGGCCACCACTGGACTGTGGACTAAAGGCACAGAGATAACACATATTAGGAAAACATACGGGGTTGACAGCTTTCCAATGGAAAGGGAATCAAGCTTTTTGCTGTGCCCGGTAATATTGAGGTAGGATATTACAAACATACATAGTTGGAAGCACCGGTCTGATCAAGATTTCTCTGCAGGGACCTTGGTAAATGGAAGAATACAACTAGCAGATATGCTGAAGTGAGTGCATAGCCCCTGTATATTATGCTACATCTTTTGCTTCTTTTTTTTTAGTTTAGAAAGCTTTATTGAGCAAGATAAACCAAGTAAAACATCATTACAGAATCACAATCAATAAAAGAAAAAGGCAAAGACAGAAATGGCATTATACAATAAGAAAGTGAAATATAAGAGGAGCAAAAACCCCACAGGGGGAATATAAACAATATACTAAAGGAAAAAGCATTTTTTGAAATGTTGTGGAGATGGGAGGAAAGAAAAGGGGGAAAAGAAAAGGAAAGGAAAAAAGAGTGAAAGAAAGGCGAGAAGAAAGGGGGACAGAAAGTGGGAGGATAGAGAGAGAAGGGAAGAAAATAGGAAAAGGAGGAGAGGCATATTAGGGTAGGCGTCTGGAAAGAAAGTCAGTTAAAGGTAACCATAACAGATCTCTTTTGATTAAAAGGGAGGTAGTTGTAGCATGTGCACGATCAAGTCTGTGGTGATGACATAATAAATTCCACCAGGTAGTAGAAGAGATCTTTGAAGTATCTTTCCAGTTTGATGTAATAATCTGCAAAGAAATAGCTGTAAACAAATCTATAAAATTACGAACATTGCGTGAAACAGTCCAAATAGGAGAGGAACCACCTAGAAAAATATGAACAATGTCAAAAGTATGATTTGAGTTAAGAATTTCGTTCAGCTTGCACCATATATGCTGCCAAAGAGAAGCAACCAAGGGACATTGAAAAAACATATGAAGTAAGGTACCATCAGGGTGAGAGCGTGACCAACAATGACTGGAGTCTAGGACCTTAAACTTAAAAAGGTCGTGTGGAGTAAGAAAAAGTCTATCATAAAAAAAAAAGGGTCTGAGAGGTGCTAGCGGAACGAGAAACTGTGTGGATTTTAGACCATATAGGGCCAGATGTAGGAGCCTAAATACCGGTCGGTAACGGCCGATTTCGGCCGTTACCGACCGGTATTTAAGAATTGGCATGTAGGGGCCCTATTTTACCGATTCGGTAAAATTACAGAATCGGTAAATTTACCGAATCGGTAAAATACCGAATCGGTATTTTTACCGAATCGGTAACTTCCCGATGTAGGTGGGACTCTTCTGAGTCCCAAGGGCCTTACAGAATCGGTATTTTACCACCCAATCGAATTGGGTGGTAAAATACCGAATCCAGGTGTGCATGCACATTTGTGGATGCACACCTATGCCATGTGACAGACCGACATGCCCTTAGGGCATGTCTGTGTGCCACATGGCACACATGCCTGTATTTGGGGTGCTAGAGGGTGTCAAAGTGACACCCCCTGCACCCTAGCAGGAATTGGTATTTACCGATTCGGTAATTACCGAATCGGTATTTACCATTGATTCCTATGGGCTTCACAGCCCATAGGAATCAATGGGAAATACTGATTCGGTATTTACCGAATCGGTAAATACCGAATTTTAAAGAATCGGTAATTCAATTACCGACTCTTCCTAAATCTCCCTCCTTCATATTTACCGATTCATAAATACCGAATCGGTAAAATTCGGTATTTATGAATTGGTAAATACGATTCTCCTACATCTGGCCCATAGACTCCCAAATAGGAAATGAAAAGTCCTGTGCAAGATCCTTTTCCCATGCAAGTTCAGGTTTGGATTTGGGGTGATCAGAAATAGGTCGGGAGAGGATCTTATAAATGGCAGCCGCTTTGTGTGGGGAAGTAAAAACTAAGGGAGTGGAGTCAGTTGGGACAGCATCAGATAATGTGATATGAAATGAGGAGAGTTTAGTCACAGCTACAGTGAGGTCAGGAAATTGAGAGGAATGAGTGTTAGATATATGAGATGAGGTGCAAAGAGTGGGTAAATCCAGTACAGAACCATTGACAAGGAGATCATCTAAATACATAATGCCCTTGTCAATCCATTCCTTCCAGAATAGGGCCTTGTTATTGATCTTCAAGGAAGAATTGTACCATAACAGGGTACGGGAATGTAGGTTCCCCTGAGAGAATGTAGAGCGAAACAGTGAAAGAGAAAGTGCCCTAGAGAGCTTAAAGGTGGGAGAAAGAAAACGTTTAGGGGGTTGAGACAAATGAATAGCAGCAGAAAAAGGGAAAGGCGATAATTGGGCTTGCTCTAAAGCACTCCAAGCAGTGGGAAAAAGGGGGGGGGGCGAATCTGCAAGAAATGGCCAGATTTGCTTTAAAGTGAAGGAGGAATGAAAGCGAACAATGTTGGGAAAATTTACACCACCTAGATGCTTTGGCTGTTGAAGGCGGGAGATGGATAACCTGGGTTTACGATTATTCCAAAGGAAACGAGTGAGAATACGATCTGAGTGAAGAAATAAGCCGGGAGAGAAATAGGCGACATAGAAAGGTAAAAATTGACAATAGGGAGAAGCATCATTTTAACAGTCGCCAAACGACCCCACCAAGATAAGAATAAAGGGGACCATCTCTCTATTAAAGTATCAAGCTTGAAAATAATATCTTTGTGATTAATCTTAATAGTGTCTTTAATGGACGAGGAATATAAGATACCCAAACATTTAATACTAGTAGAGTTCCATGCAAAACCGGAGCCATGGAACATATGAGCAAGACAGAATTTATTGAGAGGTAATACTTCAGATTTATCTATATTTAACTCATAACCAGAGACAGAAGAATATTCAGTGAGTAGAGAAAAAAGCGCTGGTAGGGAAGTGGCAGGATTGGATATATAAAGTAAAATATCATCAGCATAAGCTGTGAACTTGATGTCTAATGATTTATAAACAAAACCGGTATAGGAGGTAGAAAGACGAATCTTTTCAAGGAAGGGTTCTAATGCTAAAATGAAAAGAAGAGAAGACAAGGTGCCGCCTTGTCTAGTACCCCTGTGTAAAGGAAAATAAGACGACTGACAACCATTAACCCAAATGGACGTGGAAGGGGAGGAATATAGTAATTGTATGAGTTTAATGATATGAGGGCTAAATCCATGCCAACGAAGGGCCCCAAACATAAAATCCCAATTAACCCTATTGAAAGCTTTCTCAGCATCAAGAGTGATAACAGCGGGAGGAGGAGCTTAGCGCGCACCCAAGATGGTCGCGTGAGCTCAGAGCTCCCGGACCTTCACCACCTCCATCGACTATCCTGCAACTAATCCTGATCTGGACGACGGGCTTTTGTGGTCGAGAACCTGCTGATCACTTATCCGTTTGCGAACTTCGATTTGGTCTCCGGGCACCGAAGATATGGCTTTTTGAATATTGGCGGCCTGCTCCATGGCCCTGCCCCGGGCTTGCCTATTCTGCCAGCCGGGTAGTAATTGAATAACAACGGCCTGCGCTACCCTCCCTTGCCCGGTCTTCTACTTTCGGTTTCGATTCTGACGACCCTACGTCATTGACCTTGCCTTGGTCGCCCTGGTTGCTTGCTTCACTCAACTATTCGCAGCATCGCTTGGAGATCCGGACTTTCTTGCTCATTGCCTAGTGTTTGGTCCTCACTTTATTCTCTGAGTTTTTGCGGGCACATCGAGTGTAGCCATTTTCACTAGGTCTCAGACTACCCTCCGGGGCACACGACCTAAGATGGCCACCAAGCCTGAAGCAGAGAGGCGCAAGACCAGACCGGCAGCTCGAGGAGGTTCTGTCCAATCCAACGTCATGGACCGATACACCCTCACTAAGAGTTCTCCGAGCGGAATGGCTAAACCCTCGGCCGGCCTTGTGGACGAATCCCTGCTGGGTGATGACCCGTCGTTGAAAGACGTCAGGTGCGCCATTGCTGGGATGCAGGCCGCGATGGGACAACAGTATGAGGCCCTAACCCACAAACTGGACACTGTTGCCATAGACGTCAATCTGATCAGGGCGGATCTTGCAAAAACCAACGAAAAGGTCAAGTCTCTCGACCTGAAGACTACTAGTCTTATCACCGACGTCTCTGACATCCAGACGGAGGTCGGTAATCTGAGATCCGCCCGTGACTATCTCTCCCGTCGCTTGGACGATTTCGAGGGCCGAGCACGACGGAACAACGTCCGACTGGTCGGTGTCCCGGAGAAGACGGACTCGTCAGCTGTGGACCTACTGGTGGAGGACCTTGTCCTAAATCATTTAGCGCCCAAGGGCCTGAGCAAGTTTTTTTGCAGTAGAACGGGCCCACCGTGTCCCGGGTGGCCCGCCCAAGCTGGGTGCCTCTCCGCGCCCCATCATTGCTCGGATTTTCAACTTTCGTGACAGAGATGTGATACTGCAGGCTTCCCGCACGTCAGGCCCCACGGAATATGAGAACGCTACGGTCAGCTTTTACCCGGACTTCACCCAACAAGTCCAGAAACAGCGGCTGGGATTTCAAGGAGTGAAGAAGAGACTGAGAGACAGGGACATGAAATATGCCATGCTTTTCCCGGCTCGATTGCGTATCGTCCATAATGATAGAACATTTTTCTTTGACCATCCTGCAGCGGCTAATGACTGGTTGGACTCGCTGCCTACGGGACGAGGGCAATTTGAACAATTGGAACCTTCCGGTGGAGCGGAGGGCGGCCCGACGGAGCAGGAATAGGGAGCGACATCGGCTCCCGGCCCAACGTTTTGACTTTCGGCAATGGTTCGCTGCTATATTGATAATGTTTGCTACTCCGTTGTCTTACTGGGTTGTGGGTGAGGGGTGGCTGAGACTTCCTCCTTTGGGGTTCTTTTCGTAGATTAGTTGTATGTTAGGGCGACAGGCGAGTTGGGGTGGCTTTTGAGTCTAACGCAGGGGTGCGGGGTGGGGGTATGATGTTGTTCTGGGGGGTTGGGAAGTTCAGGGGTTTGTTTCTTTGTTTTTTTCAAGGCATACTACTGATGATCTTCTGTGTTGTGGTGTCGCGGATGGTGTGGGGCGGGACTTGGGGTGGACTTTGGGATGGGGGTAGGGGACTACGGATACTGTGTTGGAATGTAAATGGTCTGGGAGACAGAATTAAACGGGGAGTGGTCTTGCAGTTACTGAGACGCTTGTCCCCTGATGTGGTTTTGCTTCAGGAGACGCACTTGCTGGGTAATACGTGCCACGCCATGAATAGGCGTGGCTATCGTCTCATTGCACACTCAGGTTTCACTTCTGGCTCCAGAGGGGTGGGCATTTTAATCCGGACCTCCCTCCCCCTCGCTGTTGACGACATTATACTTGACGATAGAGGGCGGTACGCCGCCATTGTGGGGCGTTGGGATGGTAGGGTGGTTACATTATTTTCTGTCTACGTACCCCCAGGTCTTCAATCTACGACCTATGCAGATCTGGGAAGAGTGATTCTGGGAGTCCCCGAGGGTTTGCTTGTGGTCGGGGGAGACTTTAATTCAGTAGTGTCTGGGATGTGTGATCGTTACCCTCCCCGAGTCCTCGCTAAGTCCCAATCCTGGCTTGGGGACTTCATGGAGGCGCTGGGGCTGACCGATTGTTGGCGCTTACATCATCCTGGAAACAACAGTATACCTTTCACTCTGGGGCCCACGGCAGCCTTTCGAGATTGGATTACGTTTTGATGCCCTCCTCCCAGACTTCCCGTATAGGAGAGGTGAAACATCTTGCCAGGGGTATTTCGGACCATTCCCCACTGTGGTTGGTTGTGAACGCGCATGGGGGATCCGAGGGTCGCGTGGCCCCGATCAACCCATGGTACCTCCGTGATCCTAAGATTAGAGCGGAACTACTTAAGATAATTGATCAATACTTTGCCGAAAATGTGGGGTCAGTCTCCTCTTCTGTCTCCTTATGGGAGGCGTATAAAACTGTAATTCGGGGGCAGGCCCTCTCTTCGATTGGCAATGTTAAGAGATGTAGACGAGAGGAGGTTGTTCGTCTTGAGATTGAAATTACCGTTCTTGAGGGAGAGTTTGATGCTGGGGTCTCCCCTGAGAGGCTTCATCTGTTGGACCTAAAACAACATGAGTACAGAGCCCTGGTGACTGATGCAGCGAAGGAGATGAGTCGTGAACAGCAGGGACGTCTGTATGATGTGGGTGATAAGGCTGGGAAGTTGCTTGCTTGGTTGGATAGGAGAGAATGCGCGAGTCGAGTGGTTCCTGTTATAGTTGACGCGAATGGTGCCGATATCACGGACCCTGCTGGGATTGTTGAGAGGTTTGCCGATTATTTTCGGGTGGTGTACTCCCCTGTGTCCGATAGATCAGAGCAGGACTCTCACATGCTTTTACGCGATATTTCGCTACCATGCTTGTCTGCTTCTGAGAAGGACCTGCTGGAAGCTCCGCCCACGGCGGATGAGGTTGCGACCGCTATCCGTTCGATCCGCTCCGGGAAGGCCTCTGGCCCTAACGGACTCCCTATTGAACTTTACAAGCTCCGTCCGGATGTGTTGGCACCATATATGCGATCTATGTTTCTGGAATCACTGGCGGAAGGGTTTCTTCCCCCTGACCAGAGATTGGCTTCCATAGTGGTTATTCATAAAGAGGGTAAGCCACGTGACCGCTGTGAATCATACAGGCCTATTTCCCTAATAAATGCTGAACCCAAGATCCTGGCCAAAGTTCTTGCTAATCGTCTGGTGGCCGTTATAGGCGATCTGGTTCATCCGGACCAGTCCGGATTTATACCACATCGCAATACGGCACTTAATCTTCGGCGCTTGCATGGAGTCCTCGCGCGAGCGGGGACATTGAGAGAGTCGGCGATCTTGGCGTTTTTGGACGCCACCATGGCGTTTGACACGATTGAATGGCCCTATCTTTGGGCGGTCCTCTCCAAATTCGGGTTTGGGCCCACCTTTATCCGTTGGGTACGATTGCTTTATGCTGATCCCTTAGCCCAGGTAGTGGTGAATGGACGTGTCTCGGCCTCCTTTGCTCTCGGTAGGGGTACGCGCCAGGGCTGTCCGCTGTCCCCACTCTTGTTTGCCCTTGCTTTAGAGCCACTGGCGGCTTGGCTGCAATGGGAACTGTCCATGAAAGGCATTCGATGGTCTCCGGAATTTGAAGACCGTATATCTCTGTATGCAGACGACATCCTTTTGTACCTCACATCGCCCCGAAAGTCGTTAATCGTCCTTTTTGACGTTTTGACTTCTTTCCGTAAAAATTCCTGCTTAGTTATAAATTGGTCTAAATCTTGTGTTTATGTTCTCTCCGGTGATATTCCTCTCCTGCCCCGTGATTGTCCTATTCCGGTGGTGTCAGATGGTTTCAAATATTTGGGAATCTTTGTCTCCTTGGACCCCACACTTCGGTATGAGCGCAATCTGCTGCCCCCTCTCAGACGCCTTCGGGCGGATGTCGGAACTTGGAGCAGACTCCCCCTTTCTCCCTTGGGACGAGCTGCGTTGTTTAAGATGATGTCGCTCCCCCGATTCCTTTATGTGCTTCAAAACACGCTTGATGTAGTGCCAGCGGATTATTTTCGTGAGATTGAGAGTCTACAGCGGCAATTGTTATGGGGGGGCGGTCCTCGCATCGCCCTCTCGAAGCTTACACTCCCTTGGTACGATGGTGGCATCGCTCTCCCGGACATTCGTCGCTATTATTGGGCCTCTCACTTGGGGGCCATCAACCATGGCACCTACACTTCCCCACTAAACCCGGCTTTTGCGATGGACAGATGGTTGCTACCCGGTGGGGACTACAATAGGGCTCTATATGCTAAATCAGCTGGCGAGCCTCTTACGGGCCCCACCAAAACTACAGTGCAGGTGTGGCATAGAGCTACGGCGGCCACGAGATGGGCTGACAGGCCGACCCGGGCTACCCCACTCTATGCTTTGGATAAACTGGGCTCCCTTTGGCAATCGAAGGGATTTGATCGGTGGGACATGATCGGGATCAGTAGGGTAGATGACGTATGGATCAAGGGCAGGGTCAAGACGTTTGAGGAATTGAAAGTTGAGTATGGGCTGAATGATAAGGAATATTTCAGATATGCGCAAGTCCGGCATGCAGTCTTGTCTGTTTTTCCGCTGGGCTCGGATGTGCCGGAGGCATCCCCGCTCGAGGATCGGGTTCTGGATGGCCACGTTCCTGATAGCACGATTTCGCTAATTTATAAAAAGTTGATCAATACCAGGACTGATCTACTAGACAGTCTTCGAGGGTTATGGACCAGAGATGGTCTAGAACTCGATGATGAGGACTGGCAGTCCGCTATTTCTTCCCCGAAGGAAGTGGCTATCCCGGCACGTCTTCGGTTCGTTCAACTAAAAATTTTGCATAGGGTGTATGTGACTGGCCCACGTCTGGTTCGAATGGGATTTTCGATGGATGGATTGTGCAGGCGCGGATGCGGTATGGTGGCTACGTTCCTTCATATTATCTGGGAATGCCCTGCTGTGCTACGCTATTGGCACTGCGTGCATGAAGTGATGAGTGAGGTCACGGGAGTGCGATTAATGCCTGAAGCGCGAAGATGTTTGTTGAACGTCTGGGAGCCGAATGATTACAATCAAGCGCAGCTCCGTTGGGCAACCTTGGGCAACATGGTAGCCAAGCGTGATATTGCCCAATTGTGGGGCGCTCAGGGGCCTCCAACACTTCTGGGGTGGACACAGAACATGGATTGGTGCATGTTTCGAGAAAAAACTGTGTATGTTTCCCGTGGCAGACCAGGCAAGTGGGGGAAAGTGTGGACCCAATGGAACGCATACCGTGGAGATATATGTACTCCCCCAATGTCAGTATTTGATGATGATTTGTCTTCCTCCCAACCTGACGTTTCCTCCGCAGGAATATAGTTGTTTTGTATATATTTTGGTCTCCTTTCCCCCCCCTCTCCTCCCCCCCCAATTATTGATTACACTACCGCTTGATTCTCTATGTACCCCCCCACAGACCACGTGATGACCCGTTTTACTGTATTGCCTTGTTTTGTATTGTTCTTTTGTTTTGTTGTTTTAAAATCAATAAAAAGTTTTCAACAAAAAAAAAAGAGTGATAACAGCAAGAGGAGTTGTCTTTTTGGAAGCGAGATGAATAATATTAAGGAGAGCTCTAGAGTTATCTGTGATTGATCTGCCCTTAACGAAACCTGACTGGTAAATGTTAATGAGGTCTGGGACAAAAGTAGATAAACGAGAAGCTAACATTTTGGCATAAATCTCACAATCAGTGTTGATTAGGGAAATGGGTCGATAGTTCTTACAAAGGGAGGGATCTTTATCTTTTTTGGGAAGTAAACATAACATGGCTTGTGTAAAGGAGCCTTTAGATTTGCCAGCGGAGAGAAAGGAAGATATCAAGGAGGATAGGTGAGGTATCAGAGAATTCTTGAACTGAAAATAAAAACGGACAGTAAAACCGTCAGGACCGGGAGATTTGTCTTTGGGTAAGAGAGTAATTGCTTGTAATATCTCTTTCTCGGAAATTGGAGCATCCAGAGAAGAGAGGTCAAGAGCAGAGGAAGCGGATTTGGGTATGTTGAGAAAAAAGGAATCATTTTGAGAAGGCGTCGGGGTAGATTCAGGTGTATATAAAGAGGAGTAATATTGGACAAAGCAATCGAGGATCTTGTCATCCGTACAATGACGAATCCCAGCAGCATCTGTAATAACAGCTATTTTAGATTTTTGTTTTTTAATTTTAAGGTAATTGGCATGAGACCTGCCCGCTTTATTGCGACCACCATACATCTTGGAATTAAATTTTAAAAGATGATTGCAAGCAGAGTCACAAGAAGAATTTATTGAATTGAAGTTTAGCTTTGATAAGAGAAGAAAGAGCATCGGGAGAGTTGGACGTATAGAAAAGGTGTTCTAGGTCTTTAATTTGTTTAAGGATAAGAGACGGTTTGGAGAGGGCCAATTTCTTTTTACGCGAAACAAAATCAATAATAAAGCCTCTGGCCGAAGCCTTAAAAGCATCCCAAACGAAGTGGAATTGAGAGGTGGAATTAAGATTAGTATGAAAGAAATCATCCATAAATAGAGTGAATTGTTCAACAAACTGAGGGTCCAAAAGAAGAGAGTTGTTGAAGCGCCAACGGCGAGAGCTGGGAAGAGGGGAGGGTAAATCAATGTCTAGAATGACGGGGGCATGATCGGAAATCAGAATAGAGCCAATTTCAACATTTCTCATGAATTGAAACATGTGTTGGGTGAGAAAGATATAGTCAATGCGGGAGTGTGAAGCATGGATAGGGGAGAAAAAGGAAAATTCCAGGGTATCAGGGTGAGAGAGCCTCCAGGAATCAATTAAACCTCTAGAGGAAATTGCATGATAAAAGGACTTTTGCATTTTATTAGGAATATACCTAGTCTGGGATTTATGGTCCAAAAATGGGTCCATTAGCTGGTGACAGTCACCTCCAACAATTAAATCGACAGTAGTGTGCGAGGAGAGGAATGTAGAGCAATCATTCCAAAAAGCAGGATCAATACCATTTGGACCATAAACATTGCAAAAGGATAAATTAGCATCATTAACTTTGACATCTAAATACAACCATCTACCATCTGAATCAGAGATCTCATTTTTTAACTGAACAGACAACGATTTATGGAACAAAATAAGAACACCATTCCTATTATTAACTGACGGTGAACAGAAAACATCACCCACCCACTGTTTGCGTAAAGAGGAAAGATCTTTTTGTGAAAGGTGGGTTTATTGCAATAGAGCAACTTGGCATTTCAGTCTGGCTAAGTGAGACAAAACCCGTTGTTTTTTAATCGGGTTACGAAGGCTTTTCACATTCCAAGAAATGACTCAAAGACCATTCATTTAAAAAGAAAAAGAAAAGATAAGCATAAGGAAAAGAGGAATGAAAAATGGAGAAAATAGGCAATAGCAGAAGAGAAATAGCCTAAAACCAAGAAGGACAGAAAAACCCATAACGCAATGTGAAGAAGGAAGAGAACAATGGAGAATGAAGACAGAAAAAAGAAGGAGGTACAAGTACAAGAAAAATGCCTTGAAGAAAAACAAAGAGGAAAATAGACAGTGGAGGAGAAGAGAAGTGGGAGTGGGAGTACACAGCTCCCCTGAGAAAAGTAGAGAAGAGAAGGATGGCGGGAAACCAGAAGGGCTTCAGCCATACAGGATAAATAACGTGAAGAGCAATAGAATGAGAGCGGGAGCAACAGGAAAAGACGACCGCACAATAAAATAAAATGGGACGTCAGAGGCATGGTCTCAAGAACACTTAATAAGAAGAAAAAAAAAAGTAATGATACAAGCGGAGAGGGAGACCAAACATGACGATAAAAACAAATGAAGGAAAACTTACTAAAGGGAGGGCAGCAAAACTGGAACGAATAAGACGAACAACAGCACAGTACAGTGAGAGAAGAGACCTGAAAAACAAGATGGGAGAACGAAAACATATTATATTGAGGGACAAAAAGACCAAAAGTCATACAGCAACAGGAGAGGACAGTAAAACATTAAGAACTGCTGTGTTCCATTGAAGCTAAAAGTTCTTTCTTTATAAGTGACCTTGAAAAAGCATGGGTGTATGAGGCCATATCTTGCATTCATGGAACGAAGCGTGGGTCTCAAATCCAGAAATTCCTTGCGTCGAGCAGCGGTCAATTTGGAAACATCCTCAGTGAAAAAGAGTTTGTGACCAGACCAAAGAAGCTGTTTATGTTGCTTAGAGGAATGAAGGATAGTCATGAGGTCAGAGTAAAGAAGAAAGTACGCAATGATACCCCTAGGCTTCGAAGAGGTGGAAGATGTTTTAGGACCAAGACGATGCACCCTCTGAATGTTCACATCAAGGTGTTTTGGTAGTCCAGTGATAGGCAATAGCTGTGTTTTCAAAAATTGGATAATGTCGGACCCCTCCGAATTCTCCGGAACACCATAAATGCGTAGGTTGTTGCGCCTATTTCGATTTTCCAAATCCTCAGAGGTTTTCTTGAGAATTTCCACTTCCTTAGTAAGGCTAACAACCTTGGCGGCAACATCTTGAACATCACTAATCTGTTGTTCAACATCCGATACCCTCTTGTCCAAGTTGGACCATTTATCGTCCAGTCTCTGAAGATTGGTAGTGGTGTCAGCCATAAAGGGGCGAATAAGGCGTAATTCTTCCATAATATCCTCAAGGGTGACAGGAAGTGGAGATTTAGATGGTGAGGGGGATCCTTTTTAGGGCGTTTACCAGGAGCAGCAGGATCTTTGAGAGTATTAGAAGCTGAGATAGATGCCTTTGGGTGGTCCATCTTGACAGTTGCTGAAAGCAAGAAAGGAGGCCAGAAAGGAGGCAACTCACAGAATGTAAAGTCAAAGAAATGCCCCAAAAAGTCACAACCCTGAAGCAGAGAGTTACGTAGATGAAAAGTATGAGGCTTGAATACACAGGCACCAACAGCAAATAAGGTGCGTCCAATGTTGAGTGGAAGAAAGTACCTCAAAAACCAGTGGCGCACTTGAAAAGAAAAAAATGAGGTAAAAAAAAGTCAAATTCAAGGAGACTCCATGTCACAGGCGCAGAAAAGCCTCAAGGATCCATCAAAAGAAGCGAAATCCAGAAAAAATGAGGCCAAGGGACCACAGTCATTATTTACAACAAGGGGTGGTGATGGACAGAGTCTCTGAATTAAGCAGAGTACTCTCACCCAGTCAAGAGATCAGGGCTAGATCCAACACCGTTTTTTAGCTCATTGCACCATCCCAGTTTCAGAACCTGGCTGTATGCAAATTGGTCTGTCCCTGGCCCAGTGCATCATGGGAACAGGGCAGACCAGACTACAAAAGCCAATTCTTACACTGGGAAGGAAACAAGCTGACCACAGTCAGGCATGAAAGGTCGAGCTTGACTAAAAAACGGGTAAAATGAAAAAACAAAATGGCGGCCGTAATAAAGAACTCAGCTTTGTCGCAAAGCTGGTGAACAAAATGCGCTAGTGAAAAAAAAAGCATACCCAGGCGAGGAGGAGCATTTCCGCAGCCGGAATCAGCCGTTTGCAGCAGAATTCGCTGCCTGGAAACGGGACCTTCGTAAGGGAAGCGCCGCCGAAATCGCGGAGCTCAGGGGGGAGCGGCCATCTTGTCCGCCGCGTCGCGCGCCCCTTCTCTTGCTTCTTAAGTGTTTAAATATAGTGGTTACATACAGTGCCTAATTTGTAAAAGAATAAACGCCAGGATCCATATTTTTGCTCAGAAGCCCATCTATCAAATATTGACTATGAAGGCTCCGTCGTCTTGATTCCAACTCCTGCTTCTTTAATTGTCCAGCAATCACTCCCTGCACATATATCATGCTTTTTTAGGTTTGTTGTCATCCCTGCTTTTTATGTTTGTCCATATTTTTTCCCCCGTTTGTGTTTTTCTTTCTCTTTCTCTAGATCAAAATCAGCTAAGGAAAAATAAGTACTAGTCCTCAAAAATGAGTGCCCGATAGTCCCACCTGCAACCACTGATTCAAATTAAATACTAGCTAAATATTAGGAAAATGTGGCAGGTAAAAGGTTGGCTAATGAGATTTACAGGCTAAATTTAGCCTCATGGGAGCTAGGGTGGTAGAAGCAAGAGGCAGAAGCCAAACATATTTTACCAGTATTCTACAAGGAGAACTGGTTAGAAGCACTTTAGTAGCTTGCCTGGACTGTCTGGATTCATGTCAACAAATGCATAAATGAATGAAATACCCAGCACTCACCCCTACGGTGACAAGTTTCTCGAGATATTTTCACTGTGGCAGACCAAGCTGTCCTATGTCAAAAACCAGAGTACAGATTAAAATGCTAATACTGATATATCAAGAATAATACAAGCTAAAAAAAAAATAAAGAAAACTAGTTTTAAAGGGTATTTAAATGTAATTCAATGGTGAAGATAACATTTGAATAGATATTCAGGAGAAGTAACTTTAAGAAAGTTACCTTTTAAGTGCCTGAACTGTCAGAAGGCTCATTAGCATAAGCCTATGCCAACTCCCAGCTTGTGCTCAAGCCTGGGAATAGTTATGACATACCTCCCAGAATCAAACAAAAGGCTCATTAGAATAGGTAGAGATGACTCCTCTAAATTTGACAGGAAATTCAGAGTGGGTGCTAGGGATACCCTATTGACCCCAAACTGTCAAATCCTGTCTAGCTCATTCGTTGAGCCACATGAAACACTCAAACATGAAAGAACAGGCTGCCAAGACAATTCCTATGTGCCTCTATTGGATGCTGTAGTACTCTACTTCTGTCTCTTGGTTTGTTGCAGGTATAGTGTCTACTTCAAACTGGGTTCAGTGTTAGATGTGTGAGGACACTGATGATTTCTCTATGGCACTCCCACACACCCAGCCCTCAGACCCATAATTTAGTGTGGTCGAAGATGCTCACCATTTTGAAAATGCCTAGGCTCATGGCATTTTGCGCCTCAGTGCAGTATAGAAAATAGGATCTACTGAAAAGAAGATAGATTAACACAGTGTCTTTACCAGACCAAACAGCAATTCCTAACATTTTAACATAATACATTGAAAGCCAATAAAATACTGGTAATGGGCAGGTTACATTTAAACATTCCATGAAGTATAAGTATAAAACTTTAGCTGCCAACATCTTTGAGCTTATGTTATATTTTGAAAAGATTGACTTGAGAAACAAATCTCTTAAATTGAAAAAAGTAGACTATCTGAACATTTATGCATCAGCTCCCCCAAACCAAAACTGCAGTTCTCTTCCTGATTCTTAAAAAATGATATACCTAGAAGTTGGGTACATAGAGCATGCAGCTCTGTTTTAAATGTCAGTATACTACCATGTGCATACTGATTTGGTAGAACATTTAAATATGGAAACTTTATATACTTCTACCGAGACTCTCTTAAGTATGTGGTTAAGATCTTTGATGCCAGATACCTTAAATCTCTTTCCCATGAATGATCCACCCCTATTTGCGTCATTTCACTTTTAAATAATTCTATTGGAGAATATATTTGAAGCAAACACAACAAGATGATGGATGGCGTGCTGAAACTTTTCAACCACTCACCCCAGTCAAACTGTTCCAGGATGCTTGTTTCCAGTCAAAGGAGAACCTGGCCTGGCAGTTTGGGCTGAACTGTTTCCCATGGGGACCAGAGTCAAGACTGATTTGCAGATGCCTGGGTCCAAATTGGAAGGGCATGGTGAGCAGAAAAAATAAGGATTTGGGCCCAGATCCCTATACTAGGGGTGGCTGTTTGACATTGTTCAACATTCCGTCATCAATAGTTATTTTTTAATATATTTTAATCTCATAATCTTGGAATGGTTAGTGCCTAAATTAAAATTATCTTATATCCTAGCCAAACCTAATTCACTAGAAATTATTATCAATTCAATTCAATTCACAGTCTTTATACGGTATTGTACTAAACACCATAAAAGTACAGTTTAAAGTACTAAAAATACATGTATTATTTAGCTATACAGCATGAAAGGAGGAGAGAAAAAAGGAGAGAAAGAAAACATAAAGAGAAAGGTTCCGGGACATTCATATCAATTCATTATTCCCCCATCTAATCCCCGCTCCCTCCGGCCAGTCCTCTTGTTCCTCTAAGTTTGAGTGCTAATCTTAGCAAGCTCGTGATAGAGAGCAGGGTCAGGGGATCTTGGCCCATTTGTAGGTATAAAAGGGCGGCCTTAGCATGCCTAAATTTGAGTTTCTTCAGCAGATTAATTAAGTAAAGGCATCTGGGCAATGAATAGAAGGGGCACAATAATACAAAATGAAGGGTATCCTGCGGAGATCGTTGATCGCAGCCGCAGGGAGCCTTTGGCTCAACTGTAAAACCTGCCGGATCGGCTAATAAATAATGTAAAAAGTTGAGCCTAAAACGTGTTATTAAAAACCTATCATGAGCGTTGTAGGTAAGGGCTAAGTACGGTTCCATTCCTTCATTAGATCTCACTAGGCCATAAGCTCTGACCGACTGTTTGCCCCATTCCCTCTCTTCTCTAGAGGTAAGTAATAAACCTCTTCCTCACACTATCCTTATCCCGGCCTACCCTACCGGTCGGGTTTGGGAAGAGATATTTGGAGCCTATTTTACCCAGAACAGCCTTGAGATATTTCAGCCAAGGGATGTCCATACCCCTATCCCTACCAAGGCAATCCGTAATTATTTGCCTGGTCAGTGTTGCCTCCGGATTCTCCCAAATCTTTAGCCATGCTAACAGGGGTCTGACCTGACGCCTATCCTCTATAAAGCCCCCCCCAATTCTTCGTGCACAATATATGTGGGGACACCCTGCGGGACCTTGAGTAGCCTCCTCATATATTTATTCTCTTCCACCTGCAGATCATCAGAGTTAACAATCCCCCAGAGTTCCGCACCGTATGACACTTTGGAGCAGCAAACAAAGTTATAAAGAGCCATCATTTGCTCCGGGGACCAACGTCCCAGTCGACGGCCAAAATTCATAATTGCCCCTGTGCTGGACACTAGTTTATTACAGCGCTCTTCAAGTAATGCTTTAAAATTTAGTTGCCCATCAATTAAAATGCCCAAATACGAGAAGGACTGCACCTTCTCTAATTCATATAAATTGGTTAAATTAGCCGAAAGGTCTAATTTATTCATAAAACCCACAAAGCCATCTATTAAAATCTGAAGGCCCCGTGGAGTCTGTGCCAGCAATACCGCGTGATCAGCATAGGGAAAAACAGGGATTGCTCTTCGGCCTACTCTTGGTGAGTCCACATTTAGGCTTAGAAGGGCGTGTTCTAGGTCGTTTATGTACAGTGAAAACAAAAATGGTGCCAAGATACACCCCTGTCGCACAACACTAGTGCAAGTAAAGGACTCAGTGCATCCCCCCTCTAGATTGTACCTTTCATTGGCCGAAGTGTTCCAGTGCAAAGCTTTTAAAATTTTTATAAGATACTGGTCTGCCCCTAGATTACTCAGTTTGGCCCACAGCTTCTCCCTGTTGACGCAGTCAAATGCTGCGCTAAGGTCCATAAATGCTAAATGGACCGTTTCATTATTAGCAATGGTATATTTAGCCACCAGGAGGTATACATGTATACATTGTTCTGTTGTGCATCTATTAGCCCTAAATCCATACTGGACATCAGTAATAATCTGTTGATCCTCAGCCCTCCTCAGCAGCTCCTCTCAAGTCCTCCCAAGTTTGAATTTGGAGGACCCTCTTCCGTCGTTTTAACGTCTGTTTATAATTGAGGCTGCATTGCATCACCCTTTGTTTGTCCCTTGGATTCAGTCTTAGTGAGGCTCTTAACTTTCTCTGTGCAAGAGAACATGCGCTGTCAAACCATCTGGGGTCATTAAATCCACCCTTTTCTGTATTTGGGCTAATAATATTAAATGATCATCAGTTATACGTGTTGTTGGGTGTTTGGGAAAGTAAAGATCTACAGGCAAAATTGTTTCTCTATAAAACATGTATTGGCTTAAGGTAGCTGTTATTGGAGAATGCTCTCTATCATTTGTATTCATAATTTGAAATATTTCAATTACCAGAACGCACCTACGTTGGAGAAATATGTGATCTATTAAGCATCTTTGTTTGCCAATAATATAGGTCAGTCTTGCAGGTATATCACTTTTAAAATGACCATTTAAACATAGAAGGCTCGATTTATCCAAATCGTGTTTCATTTCATTTGCTAGCTTCAATCTTTGGCACATTGGGAATATTGCAGTTGGAATATTGTGTTATAGGGTTTCTACTTTCTCGATGAGACTTGCATTTGGGCAACATAATGTCAAAACTATGTGAGGTTGAGTCTACACAAACCATCAGAATATGTTGACCTGGTCCCCTGGCTTGCTCACAGTGAGGACCTCTAAACCTTACAAGGTGCCAAATGGTATCTGCAGACTCAGAACATGACAAGCCTAATTACACCGTGGAAATCATGGAAACAAGTCTTACCTTTTCATTTATAACTCAGGCATGCCCAAGAGGTACACAAGAAATACACAAGTGGGATTTCAAATATTTCTCGAGTAAACTGGGATCTTGTTTCTAATATATGCTCTGCAATGATTAATAATATGAAGTAAAACGTTGTCACCAGCATGACAAGAATGGTAGACAGGATGAATAATTCAGCCATTATACAAAAGACTTAGATCATATGAATGACTTATAATTGTACCCTTACTTAGTTTTACCTATCCTAATAAGTATAGGTGAGCTAATCAGCCAGATCCTCCAGAGTTGTCTAACTCCCCGCATACCTGTGTGTATATTATCAGAAAGTTGGGTTAGGTGTAGAGCAGGCCGCCGTCCTTCTCAGGTTTGGGATGATATCCAGCTGGGCCAGAAGTCAGGCATGGAGTGTTCACAACAATCTTGTCCAAATGTTCCTCTGCTTGAGCAAAATATACAATGCCATATCTTGTTGATTCTACCCACCAGTGCTGTTGCCGAACAGACAAAAATCTTTACCACAGTTTGCACAGAGTACCGGGGACCTTGTACAGAGTGTTCCAAGAGACAATACTATGCCTACGAGGAAATGGACATGTAAGCAAGTATTTTCTGAGTGCGCTGAGGTGCAAGCAAAAATTGTTACAAAGGTCACTGTTTTAAAAGATGTCAGTGTAAATATGTCAGATGGAAGTGTTTGTGCCCAAGGCCTACGCAACAACATGACACCCACTCCTTGTCTGTAAGGTGACAAAATATATTGACTAAACATAAAGAATGCATCCCTAAAACCAATAAAATATACACATCAAAAAATGGCTGCCTAAAACTATATGCATCACTTTAAGAATAAAAGCCTAAAGAATGTTAATAGGTAAAAGATAATAAAAATATGCAATACGTCTCTGCATAAATAAATAAAACATATTTAAAAACATGCCAAAAAAAACCTGTCAAACTTTATGATGTTCAAAAGTTCTGCGAGTCAGTAGGAACACTAATGTTCCCATCATCTGTAGACTATGTTTTACGCTGGCACCTCAGAGACAAGAATAGTCATGTTCAACTCACACATCAGCTGCTGAAGGTGTGGCAGCCAGTTCGTGCCCGATGATGACGAGGAGCCACGTTCCGCATCTGTGGGTGGCTCATAATATGCATTCTGTAACCAAGGCTGTCTCCCAAGACATCCGTACAGGTGGTTTCTTAACGGACGCATCAGCATCTCTACGTCCAGAGATAGGACCATTTGTTTTTACCAGGCATACATTCATTGAGCACTTGATGGTGCAAAGTATGCAGCAGAACATAGACAGTACAAAATGTGACCATAAATGTCAAGAAGACAGTGGCCAATTCACCTTTAGTTTCTGGAACTCGGTGTTCTAAAATACTGTATCATTCTATCCCCATGCAGCAGCACATGTGGCAGTGCCAAGAGGTGGTACATCAATTGCAGAGCAGCAAAAATGGAACAAAATGCCTGCAATGCGAAAATGATGAGCGGCAAACGTCTGAACACGATGGACACAACGGAGTGTATTAAGGATGGAATTTCTCCAAAGATATTTTAAAACTGACTAACACAGTCCGAATCGCTTTAAAAAGTGTCCTACTCCCACACTGTTTAATGCACTAAATATACGGTGCACAAGTTCTCCAAATTGTTGTGGGAGGCCACCTTCAACAAATTACAAACAATTCAAAACGCCGCGGCCCGGCTTCTCACCAACACCCCGGCCAGATCCTCGGCAAAACCAGCATTGAAGCTCCTTCACTGGCTCCCAGTAAGAGAAAGAGTCAAGTTCAAGGCTCTCTGCCTGGCTCATAAACTCTTACAGGATAAAGGCCCCCCCGTTCTCAAAAATTACATCACGCCCTACAAGGCCACAAGATCCCTCCGTTCGGATCACGAACGCCTCATCACAGTTCACAGACGGGCGGCGATTCTCAGTGAACACGACCAGCCTATGGAACTCCCTCCCCCGTAAACTAAGGATGGAATCAGATTACCTCCGTTTCAGGAAACTTCTGAAAACGCACCTCTTCCCTTGATTCCCCCTTCCTCTCTGGCTCACCACTCTCTTGACTGTCTTGGTTGCAGCGCTGGGATGCTTACGGGTTACTACGCGCTCTACAAAACCCAATAATAATAATAATAATAATAAGGTTGGTGCGTAGTAGCGATTGAGTCTCAGCAGAAGACGTTGCAATTTGGAGATCGATGTAATCTACCGCGAATTCTACCATTCGTGAAATGGGGGACTCCAAACCCCAGAGGTGTTTGCTGTTGCCCTGAGGAGCGGCTGCCTAACGCGCTTATAAGCGCCAACGTCTCCCCGCTGCACGGGACACCGAAATCTACAGCAAAATCTACTCCAGGTGAAGAGGGGGACTCCAAACCCCAGAGGTCTCTGCCAGGAACATGCAGGGTAGGGCGCACCCCCTTGGGCCTGGTTCCTAGATGGCTTCTATGTGAACTGGGTGCCATGTCACGAGGTACTGTTCTCTTCCAGTGTTCTTTTTGTATGCCTAGCCCACATTCTGACTTTCACAGCTAAATTACTTCTCTGGACACTTCTCAACCCACCACTTGGCATTCGAACATCTGTTATTTTGTGAAAATCTCTCCCTCGGGCCACCAGTCAATTGGTTGCAAGTCCTTCTTCTAATATCCTGTAACTACCTAAGCGATCATTTGTTTGGCTCTGCTGTTCCGACTTATAGGGTGGGTCAAAGCCCAGAGGTGGTACGTAATCTCTTTCCAGCCCAAGTGATTTAGCTTCTCTGGTATAGCTACCTGCTTAACATCTGTGGGTAGGCCCTGGTCTCCCAATTCCTCTGCCCCAGCTGGTGCTTCTGAGTACTGAGATTTGGGATGGGGAAGAGGAAGAGGAAAGTGTTGGAGGGGAGAGGAGGTGGGCCAGCTGGGAGGGGCGAAAAAAGTAAAAAAAATCATCTAGGAATCTGGGTAGCAACTGCGTAAAAGACCGCATTAATAGCCCACTAAGTGTATGTGCAGGCATTTTAGATGCAGAGCCAGCCACCACGCCATGCACTGCTGCCAGTCAATTTCATACCAACTCCACTAGCCCTACTGGCCCTCCAGTTATCCTCAATATGTTCAGGAGAGTGTTACTCAAGGGCCTACCCTCAAACGATCAGGGGGCAGCACTTCACACTGTGAGGGTCCATCCCTCCATCCTCTGTTCTTCCATGCTGTCCCACAACCCAGCCCGAACCTGCTCTTCAACGCACTAATAGGTTTACTCCCCTTCTGGACCGGACCGATGACCCGATGGGTGATACCTTTTACCAGCTACCTGGCAAGACAGGTGAAATGCTACCGGCACCTAGCCCGGACTGTCCACTGCAATAACCAGCTTATCAACGTTCTTAGTGCAGAAGTAGGGGAGAGCTTTCCTTGAAGGACCACGGTGGTCCACCAAGCATAATGCAGCCTCTAACCACCACGCCACCTCTAGGGAACATCGATTCCCTGGTGGAGTCAGCAGTCCTACAGAGGTCCGACTCCCCAACTTGTAATGGGGCAGTCGGACGGCCAGTGGATCGGTGGCTTGATTCACCATTGCTGTGCCACCACAAATCTGGTGGTCCTCGTAATCGGGCCCTTTGTGTTTATGAGTGAGGCTTTAATACCTCAACTAAAGGTTCAGCTTCAGAGCCTTCTGGGCGATAGTGTCCATTAAAATTAAGGAGAATACAGTTACAAAGCCAATCAACATTTAAAGAAAAACAATGCCAGAGAAATCCAAACATAATTCCACAGTGGAAAGTATAATGATTTACCCTGGGCGTAGTGAGTGTAGTGGGGCCACGCGGAGCGCCACAGAGTTTAAAACAAACTCTGCACACTCAGCGTAGCTCTGCTACGCGCCACCCGCCTCCAACCCGCCTCCCACCTGCCACTTCTTGATGACAACTGCGCATCTCTCATGAGAAATGCGCATGCGCGAGCACCTGCTCATGCTCAGTTGTCATCAAGAAGTCATCAAGAAGTCAAGATGGAGGAAGAGGGCAGCCCTGGATGCCGCAGCTCAGTTAAGGTGTTTTACTACTTTCTATCTTGTTTTTTATGCTTGTAAAATAGTTTTTGATAAGGCGGGTGGGAGGAGCAGGGGCTGGTCAACTCCGCACCACCACGGAGTATGCAGAGTTTTGTCTACTCCGCCTACTTCGCGGAGTACGGAGTTGCAAAACTGCCACTCCGCGGGCTGAGCGGAGCTCTCCGCCCACCCTTAATATTGATTAGGGCCAAATTATGATTGCACGAGTTCCATGCGGTAGTGGTTCTGATGAATTTGAATAACAGTCATCAATTTTTACAAAGTAGCCGGTGACAGTCTGTGTAAAAACTGGGACATCAAGCGGTGTTATTTAACTTGTACTCCAATAGAGGAGCATAGTAAAAAAATTCTATTTTGGCTGCAATCTTTTCCTAGACTATGTCCCCGATCTTTTGTAATCCAAGCAGGAATTGCTGGTTGCAGCCAGATTTCCCCAGTGGCTCAAAGTTTTTTCGATTAATTTCTGTTGTACTCTCAGAAGTCATTCAGTTCCTGTAAGCCAGCCAAACGTTCACTAGTATCACAAAGTCTTTCTACCACCACTGGGGCAGGATTGTCTAGGATAGGTACACACATCAGGATCCCAAATAGGACTTTATGGGGAGTACGACCACCCAAGGATCTTCTAGGCTGATTATTTAAAGCTCTCTGAACCTTAAATAGGTGATGCACCCCAATATGACTTTAATCCAATACTCTGGCCGTTAAAGACCGCTTAAAGTCACGATTCTTCCTCTCCACAAAGGAATTTCCCACTGGATAAAATGAGGAGGAATACTGCACATTTACATCCACTGTTTCCATTGTATCCCTGTAAGCCTTATAGGTAAACGTGGACCCTAAGTTTGAACGGAATGCAACTACTGCATATGTCCTGATGAAGACCTGCAACTCTTTAAGAACAGTTCGAGCGTCAGCTGATCGCTATAGCCATACCCACAGGAATCAAGGGCAGGAATCCACTGCCAGCAGTATGTATATAAAAACAGGATAGTGGCTCCAGTGGTCCAAATAAATACAGGCAAGAGGCTTGTTGGAAATTAAGAGAGGTGTATGTGGTAGATGCGCTATGGTGGAAATTTTAATTTGCTGCCAAATTTCACCTTTAAGGACGTAGTCTTTAGTTTGTTCATATAGACTTGGCCACCAGTATTTTGCTCTAGCAGTAAAACTGTAGCCCCCACCCCTGCATGGGCAGAAGTCAGCCCCTCATGTGCCACTAAAATCACTTCTGGTCTGCAGTCCAACTTTGGTATTACTCTATCTCCCATTCCTGGAAGAGGAGCAAATGGAATATTCTGCTCACTCATTAGGTTGGAGAATTTTGCTGAATATGACTTGGATAGTGGAGCGCCACTGCGTGAAGCTGTGACAGCTACCATTATGCCTCAATCTATTCTCGTGCTGGAACTAATCAATGCAGTGATGACAGCAGTTTGCACTACTGCCTTTGCAGCTTTATCAGCAATTGTATTCCCTGCAGCAGTGAATCCAACATGTTGGTGGCTCAGTCTGGATACAGTAATATGAATCACACATAATGAGTGTTGGGAACTCTGGATCCATATCTGTTAGTGACAGAATAAGAGCTTTCAGTTCAGTCAGCTGTGCAGTGCAATCATCTAATGATTGTGTATATGTTATTAGAGGTTGAAATTCTCCGTCCATCATTTTACCCTTCACCATTGTGCAAGCAGCGGAGTATTGATGTTTCACACCCATAGCAGGTTGGACAGAACCATCAGTCGAAACTATAAAGTCGAATTGATCTAGAGGCATTATTTTACTGGGCAGAGGGTATTCTTGTTCATAATGTAGGGAAGCTTGTGTTTGTAGTGTAGAGTCAAATCTGGAATCTACATCTGTTTCTGTTAGGGAATTGGCCCACTGTATCCATCTTGGATGTGAGACTTTCACATTAGGAACACTAGCCTTTGTGACAGACTCACAACAATTATGCGTTTTCCCTGAGCCAACAATCTTTCTTCAACCACAGCAGTCTGAACTTCCGTCAGAATCTTTTCTGTAGATGCCAAACACATTTCAGCATTGGAGTATAGATGTGCCAGATCAGCTCATAAAATGTTTTTACTGATTGTGCATAATCTGGTATGCATGTTCTCCCAACATTTATAAATCCTAAAAATGATTGTCGCCTTTTTATTGAGGTTGGTGGTTGTAAAAGCACACACTTCTATTAAAAAAAGGCGGCACTAAGCTTTTGCTTTCATTTTACAACCTGCATCCCAAGAATAGGACACTGAGATAGGCAATTTTTGATTTTTTAAAATTGAATTTGTAACCAACCGTAGGAAGTCATAGGACTGTGCAAACTACTCTGACCAGATGGGCATCTAAGGCATTATCAGTAACATAGGACAAAGCTTCATTGTCCAATCTTTGTAACAGCTCTTTTACACCGGCTGAGAACAAACCTGGACTGTTCTTGTACCTTTGGGCCAAATACCATTATTGTTTTAGGGACCCTAGGGAGGTAAATGTTGTCAAACACATGCTTTCAGGTGCTATGTTTTGACAGAAAAAGCCATTTGATATGTGTAATGTGGTTTAATATTTTTTGCTCACTATGTTATTCATTAGTGCCGCGCTATGTGCATTCTGTACTGCAAGACTAATCTGTATGAGTGATCTGGTTTTGCTACTGGAAACAAAGGATTATTCATTGATGAGTTACAATGGTCATAGACACCTTCAAATCCAAGTTGTGTTTATATTTCTTTTTATTTCTTTAACTGCTTTAAAAAAGAAATTAATGGGATACCGAGGTTACACTTGGAAGCCAGACCTTATGGGCATTGTATGATAAGGTGAATCCTTATCCCAGCCAACATGATTGTGATATCATTTGGAGCTTGTGCAATAACCCACTTCTTGGAACAGACATTTTTTCCTGATTCTAAAACAAAGTTGGAGAAAGCTTTTTCAGCCAAGAGATTGTCACAGCCAAATGTCTGGTACTCTGAACAGAGAATTCTAATGGTGTATTAATTTTGAATCTGTTTGAGCACATCAGTCAAAAGAGCAATCAATGGTGTTCAATGTGTTGTTGTATACATCTCAGCAAACACGGTGCCTCCACTGGCACAATCTTCTGCCAGAGGAGCCATTCCTAGATGGTATTATGAACATATGGGGAGCGTGAAAATCGCGCTCCACACCCAGATGCACTGCAGTTCGTGGATACTAGATCCAACTCGTTGTAATCCATTTGTCCATTTATTTCCAGTTTTAACCAAGTTTATCATTTTTTCTCCTTCTCTTTAGCTGTAATCCACATATTTGACATATTGCGTTTTGGGAAACTTAGCATATCCACTCGTGCCCATCCAGGCCTCTTCGTACATACGGACCCAACGCAAAAAGTAGTTCAAAGCAGTTTTTCTTTATTCATGACCCAATGCATTTCGGGCATATTCAAATGCCCTTCGTCAGGGGTAACTGTGAATCAATAGTTGTAAACATTCCATTAGTAATCGCTTTTTACAAACTGTGCATCTTGCGCATTTTCCACACACACACTGCATGAATTAATTACACTATTACATTTACTTTCTTTTACAAGTCGTTTCCAATAAATAAATACAAGCCAACAATACAAACGAAATTCTCCAAAAAACCTAACACCCGTGCATATTTCATCCCTAAATTATATAAAACTCTGCTTAGGAGAACGATAGTCCTTTGTCCGACTCACTCGCGTTTACCGGCTTCCCACTTATGTTGCCTCCCTCGTTTAATCTAGTGTCACAACAATTACCAAAGATTTATACTAAAGCAGCATTTTAATTTCAAGTGGTCTTCACATACCAAATTCTATCAAATAAACAACTTTGTTCAGTCACCACGCGTACCTGCTTTTAAAAGCTTTGTTTAATCATCACGCATACCTGCTTAAACGTTTCCTCTCTCCATAGCCCCGAGCTCGTCGGAGACTGCTGATATATTAACTGCGCTGTTCCCGCGTTCTCCACCCAATTTTAAAACACATTGTACTCCACCCCCTCACACGTGTTAGCTAGCAAAACTACCATTCCCACATTGTGAATCCCCAAAGAACTGCTTTACCCATAATGCAATTCCGATGCAGATATATGAATATACAAACGATACGTGAATAAAACAGTTTGCTTAAGCTTATAATTTATACAGCCATGATTCGAGTGTGTGTCTCATTCTCGCGTTGCCTCCTTAGTCACTTATAACTTTGAACTCGCTGTAAGAAATATGCAGATTCTTTCAGACATCGAAACAGTATTTCAAACCACATTTTTCATCGGGTGCAACACCACAGGGGGCAATGAATTTAAACAATGAATGAGGGGGTGTGCACACCGCATTTTACGTTATCATCATCATTTTGCAGACTGTATCAATTGCGTGCAAACCGGGTTACGCATTGCCCAAATGCAACATAAATTATTATGAACATATGGGGAGCGTGAAAATCGCGCTCCACACCCAGATGCACTGCAGTTCGTGGATACTAGATCCAACTCGTTGTAATCCATTTGTCCATTTATTTCCAGTTTTAACCAAGTTTATCATTTTTTCTCCTTCTCTTTAGCTGTAATCCACATATTTGACATATTGCGTTTTGGGAAACTTAGCATATCCACTCGTGCCCATCCAGGCCTCTTCGTACATACGGACCCAACGCAAAAAGTAGTTCAAAGCAGTTTTTCTTTATTCATGACCCAATGCATTTCGGGCATATTCAAATGCCCTTCGTCAGGGGTAACTGTGAATCAATAGTTGTAAACATTCCATTAGTAATCGCTTTTTACAAACTGTGCATCTTGCGCATTTTCCACACACACACTGCATGAATTAATTACACTATTACATTTACTTTCTTTTACAAGTCGTTTCCAATAAATAAATACAAGCCAACAATACAAACGAAATTCTCCAAAAAACCTAACACCCGTGCATATTTCATCCCTAAATTATATAAAACTCTGCTTAGGAGAACGATAGTCCTTTGTCCGACTCACTCGCGTTTACCGGCTTCCCACTTATGTTGCCTCCCTCGTTTAATCTAGTGTCACAACAATTACCAAAGATTTATACTAAAGCAGCATTTTAATTTCAAGTGGTCTTCACATACCAAATTCTATCAAATAAACAACTTTGTTCAGTCACCACGCGTACCTGCTTTTAAAAGCTTTGTTTAATCATCACGCATACCTGCTTAAACGTTTCCTCTCTCCATAGCCCCGAGCTCGTCGGAGACTGCTGATATATTAACTGCGCTGTTCCCGCGTTCTCCACCCAATTTTAAAACACATTGTACTCCACCCCCTCACACGTGTTAGCTAGCAAAACTACCATTCCCACATTGTGAATCCCCAAAGAACTGCTTTACCCATAATGCAATTCCGATGCAGATATATGAATATACAAACGATACGTGAATAAAACAGTTTGCTTAAGCTTATAATTTATACAGCCATGAAAAATGTGGTTTGAAATACTGTTTCGATGTCTGAAAGAATCTGCATATTTCTTACAGCGAGTTCAAAGTTATAAGTGACTAAGGAGGCAACGCGAGAATGAGACACACACTCGAATCATGGCTGTATAAATTATAAGCTTAAGCAAACTGTTTTATTCACGTATCGTTTGTATATTCATATATCTGCATCGGAATTGCATTATGGGTAAAGCAGTTCTTTGGGGATTCACAATGTGGGAATGGTAGTTTTGCTAGCTAACACGTGTGAGGGGGTGGAGTACAATGTGTTTTAAAATTGGGTGGAGAACGCGGGAACAGCGCAGTTAATATATCAGCAGTCTCCGACGAGCTCGGGGCTATGGAGAGAGGAAACGTTTAAGCAGGTATGCGTGATGATTAAACAAAGCTTTTAAAAGCAGGTACGCGTGGTGACTGAACAAAGTTGTTTATTTGATAGAATTTGGTATGTGAAGACCACTTGAAATTAAAATGCTGCTTTAGTATAAATCTTTGGTAATTGTTGTGACACTAGATTAAACGAGGGAGGCAACATAAGTGGGAAGCCGGTAAACGCGAGTGAGTCGGACAAAGGACTATCGTTCTCCTAAGCAGAGTTTTATATAATTTAGGGATGAAATATGCACGGGTGTTAGGTTTTTTGGAGAATTTCGTTTGTATTGTTGGCTTGTATTTATTTATTGGAAACGACTTGTAAAAGAAAGAAAATGTAATAGTGTAATTAATTCATGCAGTGTGTGTGTGGAAAATGCGCAAGATGCACAGTTTGTAAAAAGCGATTACTAATGGAATGTTTACAACTATTGATTCACAGTTACCCCTGACGAAGGGCATTTGAATATGCCCGAAATGCATTGGGTCATGAATAAAGAAAAACTGCTTTGAACTACTTTTTGCGTTGGGTCCGTATGTACGAAGAGGCCTGGATGGGCACGAGTGGATATGCTAAGTTTCCCAAAACGCAATATGTCAAATATGTGGATTACAGCTAAAGAGAAGGAGAAAAAATGATAAACTTGGTTAAAACTGGAAATAAATGGACAAATGGATTACAACGAGTTGGATCTAGTATCCACGAACTGCAGTGCATCTGGGTGTGGAGCGCGATTTTCACGCTCCCCATATGTTCATAATAATTTATGTTGCATTTGGGCAATGCGTAACCCGGTTTGCACGCAATTGATACAGTCTGCAAAATGATGATGATAACGTAAAATGCGGTGTGCACACCCCCTCATTCATTGTTTAAATTCCTAGATGGTAGCCATATTGTGTGAATTCTGCAGGCAGAACTTAGCGAGTCAGACTTCTGCCCCACCTTTCGGACCCAACAGAGACCAGATGTGGGATGCTCCGGAGATCCTCAGCCCTTCTCTCTTCAATATCTACATGCTCCCCTCCCAACAATTGTCAGAAACCACAGGCTCAACATCACCTCCTGCACTGACAATACCCAACTCCTCCTATCCCTCACCAAACAACCCAACATCACCAAGCACAACTTCCAAGAAGGGATGAAAGCAGTCGCCACCTGGATGAAGAAGAGCTGCCTGAAACTCAACTCAGAGTCCTCATCCTTGTCTCCACCCACTCCATGTGGGTCGACACTTGGTGGCCCCCTGCCCTTGTAAAACACCCTATCCCGATGGACAATGAAACCTTGGCATCATACTAAACTCATCGCTCAAGATGAACTCGACCTATTCCAACACCCTCCGCATGCTCCGAAAAACATTCAGATACCAATTGAAACCAAAAAAATGGTCATGCACGCCCTCATCAGTAGCAGACTGGAATACGGCAATGCTCTCTATGCGGAATTAACAAGTAACTACTTTGCAAACTCCAGACTGTGAAGAACGCCACAGCCAAAATTATCCTAGAGATCCCCCTTCACAACCATATCACCCAACACCTCCCCGTTTTCCAGTGGCTCCCCATTAAAAGGCAAATAACCCTTAAGCTCCTCACTTAAGCATCGAAGGCCCTCCACAACATCGGACCAGCATACCTGAACAACCACCTCTACTTCCATGCACCCAACAGACACCTCCGATCAGCTGACCTCTCTCTGGCCACCATCTTATGCATCTAAAAGACCACAACAGGAGGAAAGTCCTTCTCCTACCTTAAAGTGAAGGCCTGGAACAACCTCCCCTTACACCTCCTGCAAGTACCTACACTGTTGCAGTTCAGGAAGGACCTCCTGATTTCTTTTTTGTGCAGAACAGAATGTACTCCCATCCGGTGGGAATCTTTCCATTATTGAAATAATAGGCACTGGACTAATTGTCTGCATTGATAAATGCGGTTGTGCAGCTTGAATATTCCTCACTGTTGTCTTGCCGTTGTTTGCCTGACATGCTGTGTCATACTTCTGTATAACAGTGTGAAGCAGTGACCTGTGAAAAGAACACGAGGAGGTAGGGTCCCCTTTTACTTGCAATCCAGAAACAGAAAGGTATTTGAGGACCAGAAGGCTTCATCCCTGGTTTGCTGTTGAAAAATAGCAAAGCTGAAGAAGATAATCTTGTGAAGAATCACAGCTGACCAATGGTAACTGGACCTGGACTGCTCCTTTTGTTGCCTTCTGCGTCAGATGATGAAAGACTCTAAGTGCTCCTCTTGGTGTACTCAGGGGCTTGGAAGTGTAGGCCTGTGGCTGTTTAAGCACCAAAAGAAATTTGGGGCCTTTTTACAAACTTTTGCTCCAGAGCTGAAACATATTCGACCAGCAGTTCCATGGCTTCAAATTGAATTTCAGGTTTGTCCAATGCAGACAAGGATTTTTCTGCAGCTAAATGACAAGGTCCTTAGAAACCTTTTTGAGCTTCCCTACTTGCAAGCCGCAGCAGGGACAATCACCATGATGTATCCTATTTGTGCTCCCTCATTGTCATTCTCAAATGAGGTCCTGAACTACATTGACCATTCACTTTTATTAGTGCTTTGCACTTTTTAATGTTACATTCATTTAATTCTTTAAAATATTGTATTTCCAGGTCTCCATATTGGGGTTTTATTCCTTTGCTGTTGTTGTGTTATGTTTTTGACTTTTTAAAACCTGTTTTTGTTCTTCTAAATCCTTTTCACATTTTCTTTAAATTAAGCATGTCTGCTCTGTGCCATAGCTATCAGGGGCTGAGCACAAGTCTGACTCATTGAAACCTGTGTCTGAGCCTAACAAGCTAGTAACTTAATTAATTGTGGTAGACTTCTGTCCACTTCAAATATCATCCACTTTCTCACAAACACTACCAGGCACATATTTCATGCTGATGTTAGTGAATTGCATTTAACCTGAGGTTTACACCTAGATAAGACATAGTTTGACATATGTGGGAATTTCCACCCTTATATTAACCTTAGTAAGCAGGGACTACTAGGGGCTGAACTGCCAGTTCTACTGTGTTGCCAGAATTATAGTCTGTCTGCTAGTTTTTATTATTCGGTGTCATCTGTTCTCCACGGATTGGAGCAGCTCAACTAAGTATATAATCCACTCTTTAAACTAAATATATTTTAACTGCAATAATCAAGAGAATCAATTCTAGATAATTTTTTTTTTTAGTAAAAGCAACTAAGAGCAATGCATTCTGAAAAAACATTGTTTATTTAAGGAATCCAACAAATACAAGCATAGAATTCTCTACAAATGCACATTGTAATATGCTAAAATGTTTATATTACACTTATAGATTTGGGTCCAGATTCTAAGAGGTTTGGCATTGCGTTAGTTTTATTTTTGTACCGCTAAACCTTTTTTGGGATTCACAAACCAATCCTAATTGGTATTTGCATTGGTTTGTACTGAAAAGTAACATAAAGCAGCATGAAACGCTTCATTGCATTTCTTTGCATCAAGGAGGTGTAACATGAGCATACCTGTGCTACCACCTATGCTTTTTGATGCTAAACCCTAGTCTCAAACATCATTAGAAAGGGTTTAGAACCAAAAATTAATGCAGCTGAATGGCCGGCGTCAGACAGAGAAATATTTCATTTCTCTGTTCTTTTGCGACTTTGCATGTGTGCTGCAGTGTGCAGCACACATACAAAGTCGTAAACGCTTTTTCACTTGTCTAAACATAGTATTTTGTACAGAAAGAATAGATACCCTTCTTGGTCAAAACCTATGCTAGGCTCATGTACACACCCTATCGGCATGGCGCTAATGTGTGTGTGTGTAGCTCTCTGCAGCTGTAATCAACCCCAGGGCTAGGGAGCGAACCATATCCTTGTGAATATAGCGCTTCCTGCTCTCTCCCTGTCACGTGGTGCAGCACAACATTTTTGGCTGATGAGATGGATTCTGTAACAGCTATGACAATCTAGGCCTAAGACATGTGCTGAAACATCATCAAAAAAACACAACTATCTTGTCATTTCCATCTCATGTTGGTGATTTTTCTAGCACAGCAAAATTCGATCAATAGTTTTGACATTGGGTGGGTGATCAATCCAAATAGGGGAGAGGCTACCTAAGAAAACATGAGTAAATGAAAAAGGATAGTTAGTGCCAAAAATTGAGTTAACTTGAGACCAGATAAGTTTCCTAAAACTGTGAACCAATGAACAGGAAAACACCATATGAAATAGATCAATATTCAGAGACCAGCAGGTCCATCAATTATCCTTTACCAAGGAATACCGTTTACTTAAAGTGCTTGGGCAATACAAAAGTTTATTTTAAATAAAAAACAGTGTTTACTTTGTATTGGTAGCTCTGGAAGATTGTCGTAACATGGTCCAAATTTTCCCCCAAAATGATATTGGCCAGGTTGACTTTAAATCCTGTTCCCATGCACTCTCTATTTTAGATTTTTGTCTGGTGTCCTGAAGGCAACGCAAATGGGTATAAAGAGTGGAGGCCTTAGGTTTGGTCGCCTTCCAGCAAATTACTATAAATTGGAAAGACTTTACAAAAATTTCTTACAAGGCTTGGTGGTATGCTGTCTGCCACAACCACAGACTGGATACTTCTTTTGTTTACCCTGTATCTATGACAGTAAAACGTTTGAAGTTATGGTCACCTGTTATGCTGTATATTGATGTAAGTGCCAAACGCTCTCTTTTACAAACACCATCTCAACAGGAAGTTCTCAAATCACCATGATTCCTCTGACCATTCCACTGTTTTTGTTTTACTTTGCAATTACTTGTATCACTTCTTCACCTTTCTTGGTTTTACTTTTATTGTATATTACTCCAATGCATGTATTTCTGTTAGGTCTTCTTTGTAATATGACGATCCGTGCTCGAACTTATGCATTGTATGTTGACACCTTTATTCTCTTTCAATAAATTTCGCTTTGAACTTAAGATAGTAAGAACTACTTTTAAATGCCTATAAGCAAACAGGTGCATGATGAACTAATCTTTGAAAAAATTATGCTCTCCACCCACAGCACATGCAACAGAGGAAAGTGGATCTGCACACAAAAAGAAGTAATAGGAACATGTGTCCTGTACGGAGAAGGGCACTACATCACTTTTGACAACCGGCGCTATTTTTTTAATGGTAACTGTGAATACATATTGGCTCAGGTAACCAGAAATGTAGTTATATTTTTGTTATTTGAATGGGTGCACATATCAGTATACAGAACAGCCAGTGCTGAGTGCTTGTCCAGTAACATCCTATGTCATTGATTTTGACAGGACTTTTGTGACTCCATTGGTACCTTTCGAGTGCTTACTGAAAACGTTCCCTGTAGCACTCTTGGCACCACCTGCTCTAAATCAATTAAAGTATATGTGGGGGTGAGTATCTTTGCTGTGTGTTTAAATAAAGTGTGTGTTGAAGTGAAGCTCCAATGAGGACACAAAACTTTTTTCTAGGACAGTACTTTTTATTGTTCACTACGAAAGGCTAGTGATGGTTGTACTAATGGATGTCTTTGGATAATTCTGGGATCCATGTTGACATTGGACAGATTATGCAAACTCACAGACTGTCTAAATCCATGGTAAACCCGGGTCTGGGAAAACCTAGAGATAATAGATCCCTACATTAGGGACTATAGTGAAATAATTTGCATATTCGAGAGCCCAGGTTCCTATTCAGATTAACAGGCTGATGATAGCAGTGTAGTGGCTTGCACCAATATACATTTCTTGGTTTTATATGGTAGATATATTTTTGTTTCAAGAGAAGTGTTCACAAATGTGCAAACCCTATCAATACAGAATATATTAAACAGCTTAAGGATATACGAACTACTTATACGAACTACTTCACAATATGTCAGAATCTCCAAGTTTTCTTAATGAATAAAAATAGTTTTTGGCAAAAATTAAGATTTCTGTTGTCATGATTGACATCAGACAAGCATATTGCATCTGCAAATATGTGTTTATTTCAATAGGATCTCTCGAGGACATTTATAAACACTGATTACTTTAAGTTTTAGTGAAACGTTTGTAAAAATGTGTTTACTGATTCTGCTTTAAAATGTCTTGTAAATGATATGTGGCTTTTAAACGCACATATTGAATAACAATGTAATCACAAAAAGCCATATTTCACTGACATTTCTGAAAAAGAACAGGGGAAGATGTTAGCCAAAGAGAGCATCATTGTAATTGAATGTAGTAGATCACTTCAAACCATGTTTTCGAAGTATAAGTATTTATATTCACTAAATGAACAGTTTTAGAAACTAAAATGTCTTTAAATATTGTACCTTTTATTGTTCTATTGTATTGTTATATTGTAGGGTTACTAAATACACTTTTGCATAATTATAGCCATGCTTACAACCTCAGTGGAAAGGGTGAGAATGATTTACTTTCCCCCTTAAAGTATGTTCAAAAAAACGAATGTTCTTGGGAAAGACTTCTGCAGAGTAGTCCACCAATCTTGGGTCGTTTGTAAGAATTCACATTACTTTAATTAGTATATATATTTGAACTATCGTACCTGCTCAAAGGGGCTACACTGTTTTGTCACATTTGTATAAGCCATAACTAATAAAAACCATACTGTCCATATTCACCTTGACAAGTGGCACAGACTTAATTATTGGTCTTTCAAAAGAAAGATTATTATTATTGTTGTCATTATTATTATTATTATAAAGTAACACCCCATCGTTTTGCAAGAGCAGCAGAAAAGCTGAATATTAATTCTGTTGCTCAATACGTGTAACAAGTCAGCCTGTTGATTTGCCTGTCATTCCTTTGTCAGAGCTGCCTCCTGATTTTAAGTGGAAACCACTACAAAGAAACTGTGTGTAAAATTGAGGAGGTGCCATACAAGGTACGAGAGCATGGCATCTTTCTGGTGATTGATGTTGGCACTGGATTAATTCTTATTTGGGACAAGAAAACCAGAATCACCATCAAGATGACCAGTAATTACAAGGTGAGTGATTTGAGCCATATTATATGATCAAATTATCGAACCCTATTATGTTGCTTCACACTTCATTGGTTTCATCAAGGCAGCCAGTAAAGCAGCAATGGCCATCCAAAAGAACCAAAGCTACAGTGGTATTTTCACGGTACACTATGAATAATTATTCATCCATAACAAACAATTAGAAAGAGTAACCCTTTTCTTACATTTAGGGCCTCATTATGATGTTGTTCTGAAAGGCTCCGAATTCGAATTTTCCTAACTTGTCTCGGAACCCACGTTCCGACCGACTTGGAAACATTTCTGACCGACCGATTACGATAGAAGGTAACTGTTCGATCTTGCCGACTTGGTTCTGACCGACATTCAGAGACTTTGAGTTGGTCAAAGCCGAATCGTACAAATCTCCGGACCGCATTTTTGTCCGACATATTATGATGTCAGATTTGGACAGCCTTTCCGAATCGGTCTGTCCGACACTGAATGGCTGTCAGATACTGAATTTGGGTGCCCTTCGCAGGCCTCTCTTCTCCAAGAGGCCTCCGGTTAGGGCCTGGGGGGTACCAATTGGACCCCTCTTTACAACCATGCACAGTGTGGCAGGCACCACAGGGTGCAAGGTTTTCAGCAACCACCACTTTTTTCAATGGGAACCTATGTTGTCGGATGGAACACAGGCTCAATGAGTGTCCAACCGAACGGTGTTCAGAAACATCGTAATCGGTCGGTCAGACTCGCCGAAAGTGAGCTGGTCGGGAATTCTTTCGGACAGACATCGTAACGAGGCCCCAAATGTGAAAGGAATCTTTTGAGATACAATATACTGTGCTGAAACTAAGACAGTGGGCCCCCCTCTAAACTTTGGTGATGGATTCCTAAAGTAAGACCAGAAAAGCCAGATACGCTACCCAAGTGCATTGTAGGTGCTGCAGAAGTCCCTGATGATATTTAATGTAAATTTGTGTGGCAATTACCTTCTTCCACTCTCACCTTAAATATGGTTGCCATGACAAAACATTATTGGTGATTATGAAAGATATGTTTCTACTGTTGAAGCTCTTGCCAGTCTCTGCATAAGATTTGAACTCCATGCTGGGCTCCTTCATAACCCCCTCAAAACGTATACTTTCTATTACAAGTCTAATTAACGCATATCTCGCCACTGACATCATACATTATTACAACTGTCCTTTAGAAACCCAATGCAGACCATGAGCACCAGTCCAATTAAATATCCATCTATGGGTTACCTCATGTAAAAAGGTGCATAAAACACTTGAAATATCCAGGACCCAATTGTTCAGTACTCCAATGTCAATCCTTTGATGGTTCTTTTTAGCAGCACAAAAGTGTAAAGGGGAGCAAGATTGTATATATCAGGTTAATGTACAGAGTAACTAAATAATGGCTACACAATAACTCAGGACAACAACCAAATGAACGTTAGTCATGTTGTGTTACACATTCAAAAATAGCTGGACATATATGAATCCCAGCATAAGAGTATAAAAATACGGGGGCGTTGGCAGCGACAAGGTGGAGTAAGACGTGTTTCCACTAGGCTCCCGGTGCCCTGCTGTAATCCGTCGTTTTAATTGTGCCACATACTTCGAAAAACCTACCAATTTGGAGTCTGAGAGGCTCCGACACCTTTGCTGCCAGACCCGCCTGAAATCCTGCGGGAGAAAAGCTGAAATCGGCGCCAAGAAGGGATCTCTGGCTGGAGCAGCGGACCTGAGACAAGATGGCGACCGGGCCGGCCCCTTCGATCTGAAAGCGGCTCCGCCCGGGCCCCGAAGTCTGCACCCCCTTGGACCCTCCACGTCCACGAGACCTGCATTGGAACCCAGCCGGCAGTGAGGCGAACCTTCCCCCCCCCCTCGAACCCCCGGTGTCTGCTGCTGTGGGGGTCTACGGACGTCAGCGGAGATCGACGGAGGCCTAGAGGGGGATCTGCCACCCGGCCGGGGCTGGAGAGAAAAGGGGAGTGCGGTTCTGGAAGACGAACGATGGCAGGGCGGCCCTACGTGACCGGTGGCATGGGTAAGGAGGGGGGTGATTCAGTTTGGGGGCCTCGGGAGTGCACACCTCCCCCTCCCCCCGGAGACCAAGACTTCAACTCCCGCCGGTCCTGATATACTCGCGGCCGCCCGACCGGACTGCTGACTGCGGGAGGCCCCGATGACGGACCGCTGCTGGGCACTACGGTGTCCCTACCCGCTAGGGCGTTGAGAGGTGCCCCGAGCTCTCGCACCCTCCCCCCGCATTCCTCCGCTGCCGCAGCGCGGGGTGGACTGAGTCCCTGGGTCGCATCACGGGAGACCTGCGGCCTCGGCTACCATCGAGGGGGAGAGGGCCTCGAACATCCTGGGACACCCCATAGACTGAGTTGGACCGTGCCGGCGCCTGCTGCCTCACGGCCTGGGCTGGATTACCTGCTCCCTCTTCCAGAGAGGCTGGGGCAGAGGACTGCGACCTGAAACGAGTGGGGTCCCCGTGGAACTTACCAAACCACCCTGCGGGTGCTACGTGGGGGCCATCGATCACCACCGCCTCCGCGAGGGGGGCCCTGCCGTGGGTGGTGGACACGGGAAAAGGAGGGGTCCATCATCTGATCCTCCAGAGACTCGTGCCCACGACCCTGAATACCTACCGGCCTGAGGGTGACCGGAACTGAGTGGTTTTTTGTTTTTATTTTTCTCCCCGTCGCCTCATCTGACCTTGTGGCCTCGCCAAGAGACTCCTGCCCAGGGCCAAGCTTTGACATGGGGAAAAGGGACCCACCGCCGAGGTCGGCCAGACAGGAGACCATCGATAGCTATGCCACGACACGTTCGCAGAGGGAGACGGCCCCGGCATTACTCGACGCACGCACGGACACAGCCATAATTATGGAAGCGATCCAGGCCTCGAGGGCAGATATTCAAAGCTCTAGGACGGCACTTGAGACAAAAATAGGTGAGGTGGGCTCGGAGGTCCTCTTACTGCGTCAGGACTTCCGGAATCTAACTGAGAGGGTGACCGCCACTGAGACCAGACTTGGCGAGGCGGAAGATTCACTTACCATGCTTCGAAAAGATATGGCGGAGCTACAGGCGTCCCACAAACAGCTGCTATGGAGGGTGGATGATGCCGAAAATAGGGCGAGGCGCAACAACATCCGCTTCGTGGGCTTTAGGGAAGGCATCGAGAAGAACGACGTAGCGGCCTTCCTCCGTGACTGGTTGACATCAACATTTCCACAAGCCCAATTTTCGAACTGCTTTATTATAGAAAGGGCACACAGGGCCCTGCTCATGAAACCTCCGGAGGGGACTCGGCCATGACCGATCATTGCCCGTTTCCTTAACTTTGCGGACAGAGACCTCATCCTGAGAGAGGCAGGAAAAAAGGGGGAACTCAGACTGGAAAATACCGATAATATGATCTTCCCGGATTATAGCCAGGATGTGCAGAAACCACGCCGGTCCTATGACTCAGTTAAGGCAAAGCTCGAGATCTCCATATATCCTACATGCTGCTCTTTCCGGCAAAACTGAAGGTGATATACAAAGGCAGATCACTCTACTTCAATCGCCCTGAAGAGGCCTGGCAGTGGCTGGAGGAACGACCGATGCTCCGTGAAGCAGAGGAGGAGGGTCGCAGGATCCGCTTCGAAATGGCGGCAGCCAACTTCCTGAGAAGCCCGCCTAAGACGCAACGGTCCCATATCCCGAGAATGAAACGACACACACCCTCGCCTACAAATTCAGGAAGGCCCTCGACAATCAATGGTGAACACAACCGAGACGCGACCATGAGGGAGAATCCGGAGCCGGGGTCCAGATTCAGCAGCCTGGCTCATCACATTCGAAGGGATGGAAGACACCGAAAATGACCATCTATCGGACTTGGAGGATTTGACAGACCGCTCGCTCCACCCGCTGGTGGCAGCGATCCGAGAGATGGAACAGGGAGCGACTGGGGGAGCGTTGACCGCGACATTGACACGCAAGATTCCCATTCGTGAAGAAGTATGGAACAGATATCCGTGACGGCAGTGCACCGCTGCCGAGGACACGCAAGTTACAACCACTACTCTCAGAGTATATTCTGACACTATTGTTGTTGTTAGTTTGCCTAGTTACCACTTCTAGTGGCCCACGGGGCCGGGGGTCCCCATCCTGTCGTTGGCTGGACAATCGAGCCGGGGACAGCAACGGCTGAAGCCCTAGTGTCAGACTAGTTGGGGGGGTCAGAGGGAGGGCGACAGACCTTTACCCCCTGAAAGTCCTGTGCTTTATTGGTTACGAGTATGGGGTGGACGGGAGGAGAAGGTGGGGAGGGGGTGGTGGGGTTTTGGGAAGTTCGAACAGTTTGGTGGTGGGGTTGTTGGGAGGGGGTGGGGGGAAACAGTTGGTTAATTACAGTCATGTACATGGTTGCAACAATCTACACTCATACACCAGGGATCACCCACATTACTGTGTTGATATCTCAGAATGGCAAGTGCACTAGAAACACATTCTGCTGACCACCACAGTCTCAGCGTCCTATCCTGGAATGTGAACGGTCTTGGTAATAAGGTTAAGAGAGGGTTGGTAAATGCCTACCTTAAAAGAATAGGACCAGATGTAATTTTCCTACAAGAGACACACCTTAAGGGATCTAATTGCTCCTTCTTAGCCAGGGGGCGTTATAAAGTGCTGGCACACGCGGGGTACACCACTGAAATCCCCCACTGCCTTGCGGAAATTGATAAATGCACAGCGCCATTACAGGGAGCTGGTGACTGACGAGGCTAGGACTCAAAATTTGGCAACCCTCCATCGCTTATATGACGTGGGAGACAAGTCAGGCAGGCTCCTGGCATGGCTCAGTAGGAAGGAACGGGCAGCGTGATGGATAGAGCACGTTACGGCTACGGACGGCAGGCTCGCCGACACTGATACACTCATCGCTGAGACTTTTGCTACCCATTATGAGTGCTTCTACACCGCCAGAGACTTGGGTTCCTGCGGCGTTGCTCTTCAATATATGAGCCAGACTGAGGTTCCCTCGCTAGACCGGGAGGCCGTTAAGACACTTGAGGCTGACATCACGGTTGAGGATATCTCTTTGGCCATTGCTAGACTGAGATCTGGGAAGACTCCGGGGCCGAATGGCTTCCCGGCGGAATTTTTCAAGTGCACGGTGGACATCCTGGCTCCACACTTGAAAAACCTTTTCTTGAGAGCGTATCAGGATGGGAGGCTCCCCACCGACCTTTCCACGACAACCATCGTCCCAATTTATAAAGAGGGCAAACCGCGAGAGGACTGTGCATCATACAGGCCTATATCCCTCTTGAACACCGAAGTAAAACTCCTTGCGACAGTCCTGGCAATGCGACTGCGGTCGGTGATACCTGACCTGATACACTGAGATCAGACCGGCTTCCTACCCGACAGGGCCACTAAATTCAACCTTAGACGCACACACAATTGGCTGCAAGAGGTGAAAGACAGGGAATCCCCGCACTGGTTTCTCTCCCTCGATGCAGAGAAAGCCTTTGACGCGGTTCATTGGCCATTTTTGGAGGAGGTATTGGAAAAATTTGGCTTTGGCCCAAATTTCAGACCTGGGTTCGGCTCCTCTACACTGTGCCACCAGCCAGAGTGCGGGTTAATGGATGCCTATCTCGGGAATTCCAGATCCAGAGAGGGACTCGACAGGGCTGCCCTCTATCGCCCCTCTTATTCACTCTCACAATTGAAATCCTGGCATCCCGGGTTCGACAGAACCCCACAATCAGAGGATTTAGAATAACAAACACGGATCTGGCCCAGGAGAAGTTGTCCCTTTACGCGGACGATGTCCTCCTGTACATCACTGACCCGGTGACAACCATCCCGGAGCTCTTTCTTGAACTGGAAGCATATGGCCAACACTCTGGTTACACAATTAATTGGCATAAATCAATCCTATATGACCCTGGGGGCGGTAACCACTGGACACCTTTGCCACAACAATTAATCACTACTACAGAAGGTTTTCAATACTTGGGGATCTATATCACCCTTGATAAGACACTCTCGCTCCAGAAAAATATAGAAAGGGTCTCGCTGACCTCTGCCGCAGACATGGAGAGGTGGAAACGCCTGCCACTTACACTCTTAGGTCGAGCGGCCATGTATAAAATGATTGTTCTTCCCAAATACTTATACGCCCTACAAAATGAATATTATCCCCTCCCGGAGACGCTACTGCGTGAAATCCACTCAGATCTTCGGACCTTTCTCTGGCTGGGAAAGCAACCTAGAATAGCACTGACTACGCTCCAGAGACACCAGTATAGCGGCAGAATCTCGCTCCCGAACCTAGAAGCCTACTATTGGGCGGAACACATGATCCCAATTAATGAATGGTTACACACACCGGCGGACCATCCCACATATACATTAGAACGGCATAAACTGTCCTCCCACAACTTATTGCACTACCTATATGGAGGCCCCACGAACCGATCACTTCTTCCGGCGACCCTGATAACATTACATTCCTGGAATAAGGCCATAAAACTTACGGGCTGGGACAGACACCACTGTGGCACTGTGTATGGCTACATGAACTACACAAACTAAGGGGTTTCAAACGATGGGATGACATCGGAATCTCCACTGTTGGCGATGTGATTGCCAAGGGGGATTTGAAATCCTTCCAAGCCATGAGAACTGAATTTGGACTCCAACACTCACATATTTTCAAATATACCCAGTTCCGCCATGCTTGGAAGGCCCAAAATATACACCTGTCGGGGTTATCGGAATATGCACCTTTGGAGGGCAGGCTCTTACAGGAACAGGTTCAGGGGAAAGCTGTCTCACTCACCTACAAAACATTAACCAACAACATGCTGGGGGACCTAGCGAAGCTTAGAAGTACTTGGGAGAGTGAGGTAGGGGCACTTGAGGACTTAGATTAGGATATGGTGTTAATGCATCCTCGAGAGGTCGCGATTAAATCCAGACTCCGCCTCATTCAATACAATGTGCTGCACAGAACCTTTTATGACAGGGTACGCCTATATAAGATGGGGAAAATAGAAAACGACAGATGTCTTAGATGTCACAGGGCAGGCGGAGATTTTTATCATGTACTATGGTCATGTGGGGTTATTCAAACTTACTGGACCCGCATTTTTTCGGAACTGCAGGAGATACTGGATGATGCAGGAGATGCAGGAACGCAAATGGCGGCAGACTTATGATTCTGAGTCTAAAACTATTTATAAGTCAGCTCAAAAAAAAAATCAAAAATTAAAACGGTCCACTATGAGAGAATTTTTTGCCCAACAAATTAAGAATGCAGATAACTCTACTAAAACCCTTTTTAAAATTGTAAAGGACTTTGTTAATCCCCCAGCCATGGTGTTTCAGAGTACCCCCAGCCAGTTCTTATGCAATGGTTTATCGGACTACTTTCAGGATAACATCATTAATATAACGTCTTCATTCACTCCTGTTATGGCCCCCCTATTTCTAGTGACCCTGATCTACAGAAAGTGTCATTGATTTCCTTCAAAGAGCTTACTATTGAGACTGCATTGAGTCTGCTTGTCCAGTGCAAATCTGGGTCTCCTTTCGATCCTGTTCCTGCTAAGGTGATGGGCAATCTGGCTCCTCTATTGATCAGCCCACTCCTCTCTATTTGGAACACATCGTTATGCACTGGCCAATTTCCGACTGTATGGAAGCAGGCAATGCTAGTCCCAATTTTGAAGAAAGCAGACGCTGATCCTGCGCAATTTAGTAATTATCGTCCAATTTCTCTCCTTCCTAAACCGGCTAAAATCCTGGAAAAGGCTGTCCAGAAACAATTGGCTGATTATTTAGAAACCAACCAATTATTACATGACTCACAGTCTGGATTTAGAACTGGTTTCAGTACCGAGACCGCTCTTCTAGAGGTGTCGGAGACGATTCGTGAGTGTGTGGATAGGGGCGAGGAGGCCATGTTGGTCCTCCTCGACCTATCCGCCGCTTTCCATACGGTGTCTCACGAGATACTGTTGGATCGTCTGGGTCAGACTGGAATGGGAGGCTCGGTATTGACTTGGATTAGATCCTTTCTCAAAGGACGGACTCAGAAGGTCTTTCTTAGACCTTTTGAATCAGAGGGTAAACCTCTACTTTGCGGGGTGCCTCAGGGCTCTGCTTTGAGCCCTTTGTTTTTTAATGTTTATCTTGCACCATTGGCGAAGGCGGTGGAATCTTGGGGGGTCAGAGTGATCTCTTATGCTGATGATACTCAGCTTGTGTTTTCATTTAGAGATCACTCTGACATCAATTTTACCAATTTTCGCCATTGTCTCAGCAATATCTGCTCCTGGATGACCGCTAATCATCTTAGACTTAACACCGATAAGACGGAGGTCTTATTTTTTAATCAAAAAACCTTGCTGCCTGCCATTCAGTGGTGGCCGACTGTGCTTAATCCTCCTCCTATCCCAGTCCAAACAGTTCGAAATTTGGGCTTTCAATTTGATAATGCACTATCCTGCAAATCACAAATTAATAAGGTCACGGCAGCTTGCTTTGGCAAACTGCGCATGATTAGACAGATTTTTCCGTACCTCCCGCTGGATTCTCGCAGAACCATCATTCATGCCCTGATCACCTCACACCTTGATTACGCCAACAGTCTTTATGCAGGTGCCCCCTTGTACCAAATTGAACGCATGCAGATTGTACAAAATGCGGCGGCGAGATTGATTGGCAATATTCCTTACCGCCACTCGGTCGCATCCTATCGAAGGAAGCTACATTGGCTTCCCATTGCCCGTCGCATTCAGTTCAAGGTTCTGATTTTTGCTTTTCGGGCCCTTAATGGGCTGGGCCCGGGATACTTGAGAAAGAGGCTCAAACTGTCCCAGTCGGTTAGATCTCTGAGGTCGAACAACTTGCGCCTCCTGGTTGTCCCTCGCTTTCGCCATTCCAGAATTGGTGGCAGAGCGTTTGGCGTAATGACCGCTAAGCTCTGGAACAGCCTCCCATTGTATCTTAGGTTCATTTCCTCTGAATCACTGTTCCGGAGCAAATTGAAAACCTGGTTGTTCACTATCCCTTAAGTGTCATTCTTCCTTTCTAGCCTGCAGTCTACAGCGCCGGGACACCCCCATTGGGGGTAGCCGTGCGCTTTACAAGCTTCAAATAATAATAATAATAATAATACTGGAGGTACCACTTACACAGGAGCCCAAGCTGGCTTTACTAGGGATGTCCAACGATGTGGATCTGCCGCGCCCTCTCATGATCTTTCTGGTTTTAGCCTTGGTGGTGGCAAAAAAGGACATAGCGAGGAAGTGGGGATCACCGATCCCCCTGGACTTGGAGGATGGGAGAACTGGGCTAGACCTATACATGGCGGCAGAGAGGGTGACCTACAAATCCAGAGGGTGCCCTAAGAAGTTCCTGAAGATTTGGTCCAGATGGAGACACTATTATGGACTCGATGGCGGGTTGGGGAATGGTTGAGCCCATTCTTAATCTACTCGTTTGCGTGGGCGACGGCGGGAGGGACGGGAAGAGAAATTGAGAGAAGCCTATTCATCGATCGAAAAAAAATTTCAACTGTATAATGTGACACATACCAACTGTTCGCGATTGTGGGGAGGCGGGTCCGGGAATAGAGGGATGAACGTTGCTAAGTATATGACTGTATTGTTGAGCTTTACTCAAAATGCAAATAAAAATGTTTAAAAAAAAAAGAGTATAAAAATACAACAGCTACAGAAGAAATCTAAATCTCCTGAAGAGATGTACTCGTTGCAACAAGAAAAAAACAACTAGTTCCATGACTAATATGTATGTAATCAGAAAGCAAAAGTTAAGGTTCCCCGGCATCAGCACTTACTCTGCTCTAGGAGTGACAGCCCTAATTTAGCAGTTAAGCAAAAGGTTTGAAAGAGCAAAGGTGTCAGCGGTGAGTCTTCCTCTAAAGTCACTCCCTCATGAGATGGGTCAAGATGCATAAAGCCATAAGCAGGAAAGAAGCAAGCTAGCACTAATGTGCTTTCTATTGGAAAGGAAGGTGAAATTGGGCATCTGTCCCTCTCTTCAATGCATCATATATTCAAAGTTGTCCCATAATGCTTGTTTCACACTTACTCTACTGTAGGCTAAGTCATGACATTTTCCATGACGTCGATGTCTTCCACGGCCTGCTCCATGTACACCCCTCTGCAACTGTCCGTCCTTGGTCTCTTCTCCTTCTCCCATGGTAATGCACCTCCCTTCACCTTATCTTCGCCAGGCCAAGCTAACTGTAACTCCTTCGTTCCTCAACTATCTAATGTGAACAATACCCTTACTCTTTGCTAGCTTAGAGTTTTTCCGCCAGCAATGCAAAGCATGGAAACAAATACCATTCTACCAGACTTGCATGGGAATCGAAACACATTAATTGTAGATACGAGAATATTCAAAATGTGCAGTAGATTCAAGCCTAAAATAATAAATGCACCATTCATTTGCTTTTCATTTTTCCATAACATCATTAGCACGTTTAATAGAAACGTTCACTAAACTATTTGAGTACCTCTATTTCAACCACATAATTGACCTAGTAAATATTCAAAATACATTTAACTTGTCAATGTTTCTCATCTCTAATGAGCCTTATATAAAAGTATTACATAGTTTCTACACATACAGAATTATTCTGTGAATCATTTGTTAAGTTTCACATTGAATTGTGTTAATTTCACAAAAACATGTTAATGGGTTCACATTTCATCTAACAACTAATTTCACCAATAACACTGAATACAAAGTGAGGGCATACTACAAGAGGTTACATTGCACTCCTAACGATTGTGCATATTATTTCAAATATAGATTGTATTAATCCACGGGAACCATTGTTTTTCCTATATACCAGGATCTAATCTAGCAGAGAAATAGGCCACTGGTCTACGAGCACTTCCATGTAACTGCGTGAGTACGGTGATCACACAACCTTCTCGTTCATGACACGATAGCGAAAATGCTGTCTTGTAATCAGGCATTCCTAAGGCTGGAGCATGACACAGACTATCTCTCAGCTCCAGGAAGGCAAGCAAACAATTGTCATCCCATGACACTGCCGACAGTATCTCATCATCCCAGAAACAGCCTGACCTCTGTTTTAATCTGTGGCGGATTTATTTGCTTAATCGCCAATACTCTTTACGGCGACACTTTTCTCTTGCCTTTCTCAATCAATCAATCAGGGATTTGTAACGTGCACTACTTAACTGTTAGGGTCTCAAGGTGTTGGGGGAATTCGGGCAGCTCCGACTCCTCTGAAGAGCCAGGTCTTGAGGCTCTTCCTAAATAATTGCAGTGTGGGGATTCATCTGATTCCGAGAGGGAGTTCGTTCCAGGTCTTAGCCGCGATGTAGGAGAAGGTTCTTCCACCCGTTTTGGCTCTGTGGAGGCAAAGGTGTCTGGCTCGGGCAAGGTAGGTGGAGTGGAGGTTTCTCTTGGGAGCATAGAAGGAGAATCTTTCACTGAGGTATTGGGGTCTGGTGCTGTGGAGGGATTTGTAGGAGTGTGTGAGCAGCTTGCATGTCACTCTCTTTTCGACGGGGAGCCAGTGGAGGTCTCGTATGTGCTGGGTGATGTGGTCTTGTCATGGGATTCTGAGGACAAGTCTGGCTGTGGCATTCTGGATGGTCTGGATTTGTGGATTAGAGATTTGTTGATTCCGACATAAAGGGCGTTCCTGTAGTCCAGCCTGCTGGTTATGAGTGCTTGGGTGACAGTCTTTCTGGATTCAGGAGGATCAATTTGAAGGTCTTGCGGAGTATGCGGAGGGTGTTGAGGCACATGAAGATATAGAGTTGATCTGTTGGCTCATGATGGGGGAGGAGTTGAATATGATGTTGAGGTTGTGGGCGTGGTGCGTGGGAGGTTTTTTATGGTAGGTCCCCGATGGCGGGCTGGATCCAAAGACGAGGACTTCCGTTTTCTCCGGGTTGCGCTTCAGGCAGCTGCTGCTCATCCAGGATGTGACATCCTTCATTCCAACCTGGAAACTGTGTCTGGTGATATCGGGTTCCTTGGTGAGGGAGAGGATGAGCTGGGTGTTGTCAGTGTAGAAGACTATGCTAGTCCATGTTTTTGACGATGGTTGCGAGATGGGCCATGAGGATGTTGAAGAGCATGGGGCTGAGTGAGGATCCTTGGGGTACTCCCCAACTGATCTCTATGGGTTCGGAGATGAAGGGAGAGAGCCTGATTCTTTGAGTTCAGCCAGCGAGGAAGGAGCAGATTCAGTCTAGGGCTGTTCCCTGTATGCCGGCGTCATGGAGTCTGGCCTCTAATGTGCGGTAGGAGATGGTGTTGAAGGCTGCTGAGAGGCGTAGTAAAATAAGATCTGCCATGTGGCCTTGGTCGAGGAGAGTGCAGATGTCGTCTGTGGCGGCTAGGAGGGTGGTCTCGATGCTGTAGTTGCTGCAGGATCAGTTTCTGGATTGAGAAGTGGCGAGGATCGAGCTGGATTCTATGAAGTTTGTGAGCTGGTTGTTGATGATCTTCTCAGTGACTTTGGCAGCAAAGACATGCATTCTTTCGTTCTTGAGGTGTGTCGGGTCTGCGGAGGGTTTCTTGAAGAGGGGTTTTACTTTTTCCAGTCATCGGGGAATGTGCCTGTTTCAAGGGTATAGTTGATAGTACGTCGTAGTTCAGGTGCTATGATGAAGTTGACATTGAGAGTCCTTATCTTGAGATGGAAAAAGGAGCCACGTTTTTTGCAGAGGTGCTGTCAGGGAGGGAAGTCAGAAGTTTTGCTGGGTGTTTGGTGAATTCTTGCATGATGCTGAAGAGTTCCTTAGAGCTGTGGGAGTTTGATAGGATTCTGTCCTGGATGAAGTTCCTCTTCGTGGACCTGATGAGTTGGTGGTGTTCTGTCATGGCGGTCTTGTAGGCAGTGCGTGCTTCCAAGGTTTTGCTGTTGCTCCATTCTTTCTTGAGTCGTCGGCATGTGCTCTTGGATTCTCGGAGGTCTGTGGTGAACCAGGTGGCTTTTGTGGTGCATTGTCTATCGGAGTTCTGGAGGGGGGCAAGTGTGTTTGTGCAGTCGGTAATCCATCTGTGGAGTTTGTTGGCTGCAGAGATGGGGTCGGTCATGGTGGGTGGAGTAGTGCATCTGAGGGCAGAGTTGAGGTGCTCTTCAGTAATCTTGCTCCAGTTACTGCACAAGGCGTGATGGAGGGCCTCGAACACCTTACCTGGAGACCAAAAGGTGCTGGTGGCAGAGGCGCAATGACAGAGCTTTGCGAGGAGAGAGCAGTTTCCCTGACCAGAAGGTCAGAGGCATTGTTCAATTCAGTGTCCCAAATACTGTACTTCATACAGGCAATATTGAAGCTTGCTCAGGGACACTTTATGTCCCTTTTCAGCCACATGATGTAACAGCGCATTGGTATAATCTCTGCATGCTTCCCTCATATTTGATGCGACCAAAAGATCGCCAATGTACTGAACAGGAACTGAGTTGTGGGTTAAGACTAAGGACTTGAGATTCTTTTTCAAAATCTGGTTGTGGATAGATGGACCTTTAGTATACCCTTGTAGGATAGAACACCATGTTCAGACACGATTTTCAGGCCAGAAAGCGAATAGAAATTGGCTCATCTCATGGAGTGGGATTGAGAAAAATGCCTGGTAGAAATTAATGACTATGAACCATCCACGGGGTCCGGTAGCAGGAGTCGCTAGGTGCCGAGCGGGTGTTTGGCATTGCGGGCGGTGTGCCATTGTCGCCTCCACCCCCCTCCCGAGACCCCTGGGGTGTGGATCTTTTAATTAACAAACTGCAGGTTCCTCTAATCCGAGGTAACATTCACTTTTTTCGGTTTGTTCTTTTACACCCATTTTTACACCTGATTTTAACTTTCACGTCCTCTGGCAAGGGTGGGCCTTAGCGCGCCCACACCACCGAGGTACATTACTAAACTGTCCTGATGAAAGCCCAGTAAAATGTACACATAAATGGGCAGAAACATGTCGACCCCACTTTAAGTGGAAATACCCAACACATTAGTTGGTAAATTTCCCGACACATATATTTTAATAATGTCTGGTTGACCACAGAATAACGTTTTTTTTGGTTGGTACAGCTTGCAGACATTTTTAATTCACATTCTTTTCACACTATTGTCACAAAGAACCAGCTCCGCAGTAATTTGGCGTTGTAGCACACCAGGGAGGCATTCGGCTTCTCCTGGTGGGCCCGATGATGAAGCATGTCACCACCCAGGGTGGTGAGTGAGGGCTTCAGAAAGAAATCCCTAAATGACTTCCAATGCGAATTAATAGGCTGATTTTGTCCTTCTCTACTACTGTGCTTAATATACTTTTCTCTCACGACACTCTTTTGTTGTTTGACATAATATGAACCATTAAGCTTCACATGGAATTTGGAACAGTATCACTGATAGATTCAGTACCACGGGACAACAAGGAACCACTAAACTGTTAATCTTTCAGAGGTCTTGCATAATGCTGTATTTACCCCTGGGTGTCTGCAAGCCCATATTAGGGGAATTGCATGGGCTCCCCAGAATCTTTTTAAGAATGTCCTGTTAAATCATAAAATTAATCACAGGTGTGACACCCCACCACAGTTTCGGGTGTCAAATTGTACCGCAGTGTTCTCTGGAGCTCAGCATTTGGCTTAACCTGTATGTGGACTGGTCCAGCTTCTTTTATTAGAACAATCTCTGCCCCTATGAAGTCCCATACCATTGTTGAGACAATTTCCTATGGTCTAAAGGCAAATCCTCGACTGTCAGCATAGGGAACATTGTGACACACAGATTCTGGTTCGCCAATTTGAAAGCAATGTCCTCATTATTTGTCTGTAATTCAATTCCACTTGGTGTGCAATATATGGTGCAATTCAGTTCACAAAACAAGCCACGTCCAAACAGACACACACGACTTGAGTCACACACCACAAATTGATCACTGTCCTCAAAGGAACCAATCTTCATAGGTATCACATCAGTTACAGGATTTGACAGTCTCTTGTTCATAACTTCTACAACTTCGATTGATTTTCCCAAGAGGGGCAGGTTTGGGGCTTCTACTGTACTCAGAGTAGAGCACCAATATCAATCAAGAATGTAGTTGTGTGACCATCAACTTCTACAGCAATGTAGGGTCCATGTTGGTCTTCCTCCAAGACTATGCCAAGTGTACAATCTTCCTTTCCATCACGTACCGTCATGATGACAGATCTAGACCAAACTCGTTAACGGATTCCATCAGAGGCATTTGGTAGTACGTTCGATTTCCCTGCGATATCATCGGAGGTTGCGATACTTGCATAGCGTGACCTTAATGCCACCCCATACTCTGTGATCTCGGTCTAGTCACAGTCTGTATCTGTACCACATCATTCTGAACTTGACTAGGTTCTCTACCTTGCTCTCGGTTCGAAGGGTTGATATGACATTCACACTTCCAACGCCCCACCTTATTACAAAAATTACACATTGTATACTTCTTCAGCATAAAAGCACCTATTACTGTCTTTGGTTCTATTGGCATACCTCTACCTCTTCCTTGGCCTAGCATTCCTCCATTAAGCTGCATCTGAACTCCTGCGGGGTGAGTTCCCTGTGCATGAACAACATTTACAATGGATGCTTGTACCTGTTTTCCCTTTTTAGCACCCTTCATGTGTACCAACATCAATTTCTCTTTCATTTTCTTGGGGCTTGACTCAAATTCATCAACATCTTGCATAATGCAGAATTATATTGACAGACTTCTTCTGCCAACAAATCAAATGCTGTTATATCATGATACTAATCTTGATTCTTAATCCTTTTACGCACTTGGACACAAACTGCCCCATGTCATTAGGAGCAAGGGTGTCTAATCAACTGTACTGTTTGAAGTCCTGTAACAGCCTTTCATTGTAGGCATGAATTTTCCCCTTGGGCTCTTAGGTTGTTCAATCAATATCAATTCAATCAATATATTATGGGGCTTTTTTAGATTGTAGCCATGTGATCATCTGATCATAATTTTTCATTACCATCGGCTGCGGACCATGAGTCACTGGATACCTCTCTGGTTCCCCTTCAGGCCATTCTATGGCTATCTTTCATGCAGAGTCACTAGGGACCTCAATTTCAAACGATTTATTAAAATCAATCCACAACACCTTTGAAGATCACCTCAACTCCAAGGCACATAACCCCCACTAGGTGCTTCCTATAAAGAATATGTCTCTACTCCTGCTCCCCCGACCGAAGGAGGCAGCCCCTCTCTAACCTTCTTTGCACTCTCCTTTTCTGACCACCTTTCTTCCCAATTGTCTGACATACTCCATGCTCTCATGCTAATTACTAATTTATGAATTTGTGTTTCTAGTACAGGTACTCCCTTGTCCTCTATTTCCTGATCACTGAAAGCACGTCAGTGATTCTCTTGCACCATTACTTTACTATGTTCTTGCTGATCCCTTTGCTCACATTTGACTATGAAAACTTTTCTAGTTATTTTCATTCTACCTAACTTGAGGGCAGTGAGTTTACAGCAGGTAAACCCAAATTGTACACCCCTGCACACCAACAGGAACATAATACCAACCAGCAACGGTGATTTTCACAAACTGGAGATCTATTGTGAGAGCCAATAGAACCAATATAAAACCACTCCTGCTCAGAGGCACCCCCTTCTTCACGCATACTGCGAGCGCTGTAAATTATTCAGTGGTTGGATGGTGATCCAGCGCCACTATAGAAATTCTGTCTCATTTAAACTACACATCACCACAATACACACCAATTATCAAAAACTCTCACAAGGCCCATAAAAACCGAGACAGAAATTGGGCAACTGAATCATGTGGCCTAATTAATCAAAACCTATTTAAAACTATTTACACATTATATACAACTGCAGTTTATCATCATCATAACCATGGTATTATAACAGAAACATTTAATTAAGCCACTTAGGCCAATGAATCAACTGATGGTAATAGACACAAATAACAAGTCCGGCTTGTCATTTCAAAATCTATTTTATTAAATGTATTTAATCAAAGTAAAATGCATCTTTATTAGAATTTCTTTATTAGCAAACAAAGCATTATTTAAAGAATGGCACATTAGACTGGCACTCTAAAGCGGTTCAAAATGCATGAATTAAAGCAAAAACAGTTTGATTCCCTAATTCCCTATTTTAAGCTCTCTACCCTGAAAAGGAAAAATAATTTATAGCAAATGTCTTACGTGCGCCAAGAAATCGGACAGCACTTCGCCCTCAGGAACAAGTCAGCACAGTTCCACTCAAGGGGCCAAGTTTTTATACCTTTCTAACTCACTAATCTAAACTAAATGTAATTTTTCAGAGTCTTTCAGCGATCCCATTGGCTAACAGCCGTCAGTCCACATTAGGTCACTTTTTTATAAGCCAAAAGTCATGCCATTGTCTTTTCACGAGAGGCGACATTAGCTTCCGAGGATTGCAACAACTTATTAAATTACAGTTCACTGTTTCCTCCTCGGCTCGGCTGATCCGCCGCTTGCCATTTCCTGGCCTTGGAAAGATAACCTTTCAGAGCACAACACGCACAGCAGTTCCATTTGTTTTCTTTTTATTCAAAAGAAATGTCTCCGTGGAAAAACTTTCTATCATGGCTGTGCTCAGCTCATCATGACAGGATTTCAGACACCCTCCAAAAGCACTAGGCCTCAGGCCTTTTTCACGGGCTATTATTTAAACAAACACAAAACAATAATTAATTCAAGTAATGAAAATAATTCTGTTACCCACCCACCATTGCTAATGTTTTCCCATTAGTTTATATTACCTAACATTAAGCACAAATAAAGCAGCGTTTGTATCTACCATTCTTCATTTAGTCCAGCAGGATTCTCCACATACCTGTATAAAATAAAAGACACAACATAGACCAAACCACATATAAAATAAACACATGCCAATAATTAAACAGCCGCATATAATATTGACAAGACAATAGACAAACAAAACAAGGTTAGTTAATTATTTTTAAAACGTACTTGCTGCAACATAGAGCACATAATGTTAAACCCGGATGTTTGTGAATGCAATTTTATTCTAGGTTGGTTTAACCGCATGCGTGCGGGCGGAATTCCGCTCGCACGCTGAGATATGCGAAAGCGCATGTTACGTGACGAGCTGGGCTCGTCATCAGCGTAGCAGGAGGCTACCTCATGACGAGCCCAGCTCGTCATCAGCGTCGAAGGGGTTAATACAAATCATGCAAAACTTATTAGTTCAGTTAATCATTATGGAAGATTAACTTCACGAGTCAGAATAAATATATTTCTGAAACTCGCTCCATCAACTCCCTCATCTGGTGATTTCAAAATCACCAAACTAACACCCACAAATTTCACCAAATTTTTAATTTATGACGCCAACATGTTTTGAACACTCTGAGTTAGTTTCACTAAACTCCAGACTCAGCAGTTTGTCTAGAACTCCCATATTGAGCTCTCCGAAATTCTTCCATTTCTATTTCCTTCTTCTGTTCCTTTCTGAGTTTGTAAATCCTTAGCTTTTCCCTCACATATTTCTTTCTCTTGTGAATCATGCAACTAATTTCTAACAAAAGTATCACTATAACAATGATTATTACAGGATAAAGTATTTTGCCAATGATTGAACTGCCAATTTCTTGAAACCAGGTTTTGATTGCTGAAAATCTTTTGCTCAGCTTTTCTGAAGGTTGTATTTCAGAGTGAAATTCTGTAATATTTCTAATCATCATTTCTATGTTCTGACTCTTATCTGGAAGGTAAGTGCAGCAATACTGGACATGTAAAATCCCACAAACTCCTCCTTCTTTCGCTAAAAGGATATCAAGGGCAAGACGGTTTTGCATAACCATCGAGCGTATAGCAATCATTTCTGTATCAACTTATTGGAAACCAGTTGCAGTATCTGTAGACAATCTATCTACAATTGTGGAAACTTTTCTGATTTTAATTGCATTCAGGGTTATTCCTAACATGGGAATGATTGCACCAAATATGTCACCAATGATTTCTGACAAACTCTCTCTTCTGTATCTGTTCAAGTGTTTGCCAATTTCAAATGATCCTCCTGAATTTCTGTCAACATGAAAAATCTTTGGAAAAACTAAACCAATGTAGCAGGTCCCATACCAATGGTTTGGAAGACTGAAGTATGCCTTGTTCCCACAAACAAAATAAATTCCAGGAAATATTGGATCTTTACCACCTTTAAATCCCCATCCCCTGTGATAAGATATGCATCCTCACACTGACTAGCACCCACAAAGAAATTATCGTACAATGTATTATCTCGTCTAATGCAGAATTTGCCACTAACAGGATCATCTATATGAATAGCAGCATTTGTATTTTCACCATTAAGCTTTTCATCCTCCAGTTGCCAAAACTTAGATTTAGCTTGTTTCAGCATCTCATTTCTTTTGGAAATAGCGCTTCTCTCCTCAACAATGTTTAAGAATAATTTTTCTTCTGCTCTCATTTTGCATGTTAAATTGTTTTTATATGCATACTCATAGGTAAGCTCATTAATCACTATAAAGAATTCCCTCATCTGTTTAGCAGACCTAACTTTGTTCAAGCTATTTACAATTTTTAGATTAGCAAAAATCTCGTCATGATCAGAGTAAAAGTACTCCAGACGACCTGTTTGGTAAAACAAGCTAGCTATAACACTGCAGGTAATGCCATAAGTAAGAGGTAGCATGTTATAAGTAACTCCCTCAGAAACAGAAGCAGGGAGCTTCACACAAACATAACAATCCTTGACATCCATGATTTTTACATATTCTGTCAGGAGTCTTGAAAAGGAATAGCTAGAAAAATCACCAACAGATCTATCCTGGTGAAACTCCGGTTTGTGCTCAATAACTCTGTTAGTCTTGTCATCATGATTAACTTGTTTAGTCTCAGCCTTGCTTGTCATGTTAGCTTTAAATTTCTCTTTATCGATCCCAAAGGGAAAGATAACTGCCAAAATTAACCAAACTAAAATATTAAAACCACACAAATAGAAGACATTTTGCAACATCTTCTTAAAATTGAGCATCTTGATTTGTCAGTATTAGGAATCTCTACTTTGCAACAAGAATCTTTCACAAAAAATCTAAAATATTCAAATATTCCCAAAAATAATATACCCCCCTTTTTTGATTTTTTTTTTAGAAATTAGTAACCCTTTAACAGCTTTTCTTCGACCTTACGTCACGATGTATTTTTCAGCTAACACAATTTCTTTGACCTTGTGTCACCTAACACAATTTCTTCAGCCTTTTGCCAAAACTAACCTCAACCTGAAAAGATAACAACTCTAATCAATGTCACTGTTTTCTTCAAAGTCTTCCTGACCACTACTGCTAATTTCTACAACTGGTGGGATAATAATATAGGTCCATTCAGGAGACTTATACTTCTGATTTGGTTTCAATGCTCTTTTTGTTCTGCTGCTAATTACTTCAATTTTCTTCCCTACCTGATTTTTCTTATCAGAGGAGTCACCTTTCTGACTTGATATCTCATTGATCTGCTCTTTTGACTTGTTAATTAATTTGAATTTTAAGTTTTCTTTTGGCCTTTTCTCAAGAGTTTCTTTTGAGGCTCACTTTGATTGCACTCTTCCACGTTCGTTTTCTTAATTCTCTTACTTGAGACTCATCGTCACTTTCATCAGTCTCACTTTCAGAGATCTGTATTTTAGATCTACGAACTTCTTTACTAGGCAGCTTTTTCACTCCGTTAGGAACATCATCCTCATAGCTGGTACTCGGTAATTCATCTTCTTCTTCTGGAATTACTTCTAACTTCCCAGTTTCAGAATTCTTGTTCCTGCTTCCAGAGTTTTCAGTCTGCTTTTCAATACTCTCCTGATCTTGCTTCTCCTTTGGCTCAGTTTCTTTCTCTGTTTCTTTTTCTAGCAGATTTTCATCATTGTCTGAATCTAGAATCACAATCTCTAGATCTTTTTCATTCAATGCTTCATCCACATTTGAATTTTCCAGATGTCGACTTTCATGTCGATCTTCAGAATCTGGACTTTCTTCAGGTTCTTCTTCAGAGTCTGAATCAGCTGTGGTATCACTATCCTCATCAGGATTATCAGGAGGTGGTACACGAATAACGTGACTTGCATGGACCCACCTTTTTAGGCCTTTGCATTTAACTGCATTTGTTGTGATTAGAATCACCTGTCTTGCCTTTTGCCACCTGGGTATGTAGTGTGTTTATCTAGGTACCTATAGTGATACTCCTATTTCTGACCCTTGTCCGGTTATTAATTCACTAATGTCCATACACCGGCACAGAAACCCGTTTTCAGATAAGGTCATAGTGCATGCTGTCACATTAAGCAAGCACAATCCCTCCAGCCCCCTAAAAAGAACACCGAGTTGTCAAAACAAATCAAACCTCCAGCAGACCTGGGAAATCCCCGCAGCCATTGTTTTGATTTCGCTCGAGAACTCCTGCAAAGAATGTAAGAATGACCAGTCCTTATGACATTCTTGCTGACGTCTTATGTCCATCCTTATGTCAAACACGGCACCTTTCAGGTATAAATATTCTGACGCTGCCCTAAGCTAAGACACGGTGGTGACGAGCTTGGAGCAGCGCTACTTGCCAAAGAGCCCAGCTGATGCAGAAAAGCCCACGGACGCTGCCCCTCCCTTTTGACGCACTGAGAGAGACGCTGCCTTTTCTCCTGCCGAGAAATCCAGCCTCCGGCGTTTCCAGCCGCCCTCGCGGGTAACTGGGATATCGAGTCCTGAGACAGAGATACCAACCCTCCAGCCTTCTAAATCCCAGGTACTGAACTGACTAACCCCTTACAGAGAATTCTTGAGTCAGATTCTTGGCAAAACGAACTTAACTTAAACTGCTACTTATTTACTCCCGCCCAAGTATTAGGCTTAGGTCAGGTACACCGGGGTAGGCGTAGTTAGAAGCACCAGTTGAGAACGATTAGTCAATGTATATATGTATGTATATCTTTTATCCATTTTAAGTATCATATGGCTAAGAAACCATATAAATGCTTTTACAGTATTATTTTATAATTCTGTTTTTACTGGATGCACTTTACTTAACTATAAGTATTGCAATAATAGCGATTCATTTCTCTTGTATGAGAAAAGAGACTGATCAATAAATAACATTTTTTTATTGAACCACGCCCATCTCTTATTTCTCTACAAACTGGTGAAACTAAGAATGCACGTACTGACTGAGTAAAATAGTTGTCTTTTGTTTTCACACGACTCTAAAGATATACTCTTGATTAGGGGAGAGCAAAGTTGTCATGTTCTATGGTTGTCAGAAACGAAATCCCTTCTTGTCTATCCAGGGAGGTTAAACTCCTCCTTGCCTATTCGAGAAAGTTTCTAGTGAACTCTGAGCTAGCTGGCACACATAACTTTAAGTCTAATATCGTCAGTAGAAGACCTAGTTAACCACAGTCCTACGTCTATACTATTGAAGATATTATTCCAATGCGCAGAGCCTATTGGGATAATAGGAACTACACTACATGGCGCCCAACGGTTTGGATAGGCGATAAATCTAACGCAAGACATTAGAGTAACTCATTCGTGCTTTTTCACACTGACCCTTTTTTCCATAAAACTCCAAAGATGTCTGGAGTGGGTGAAAGGTTAAAATCCGCCAAACTTAGTAGAAGGAGACTCCTATGTATGGTTTTTGGTTTATTCAACGTTGAAGGATACAGTGTTCCAAAATATTGTGCATCTAATCTTTGTTTCCGTGGAAACCTGATCTGCAACAAAAACCCTTCTTGACAGTAAAATGTCAGAAACTGAAGAAGAAAGGGAGACAGCTAGAGTAGCAGCTCAACTCCTAGCGGAAGACACAAGTCTCGTACAGCAAGACCCGGATGCAATACTCATCCCGGTCAGCATAAGAAAAACTATAACCTTAAAACTTACAGAAAATGAACTGACACCAAGAGGTTGTACAGTCATATTCGTAATTGAGGCACACAAATATCGGCAGACAGAGGTATTCTATTCATGGATACATTTTCCAGCAGCAAACGCTGTAACAAAGGAGTTCCATTATTACAAGATCGAGGAACCTCCGGATGAGTACACCCCTTTCGAGGAGGTGGAAATACCACTCAAATACCAAGAGCACCTGCTCTGGTTTAAAGGCGCCCTAAAACATAATGATCACATCACCAGGCTCGGTCCACTAGGTAGACCAGGAGCAACGTGGCCGGTTCTAGCCAGCTACACACCACATCCAGACATTGGAAAAATGTCAATACCAGAACTTTTAACACAGTTAAAACAACTGATTAAAATACACAGACAACTAGTGCAATATGTAATGCGGACTTCAACAGTCCAACCAGCTATTAAAATTCCACAGCTGACCCCTCATCAGGGGAACACAAATAAAATCACACCACAGAACATACAGTCCTGTCTAGGTAAAGTACCTATTAAAAGGGAACAAATTCCATTCTGGTTAGCACAGAAAATAACTCAAATAGAGGCGGTATTTCCAGATACCACCCCTGTGGAGAAACACAGAATTCTGACTATCTGTCTCCCAATGGGGATCGCACCACATGTGGAGGACTGTGACACGTGGAGTACAGTCTTTGCTTCCATTTACACAAAAACACATGGTGTTCCGTCCATGGCGGTAATACCAGAGGTGCTAAAACAGATTCAAAATGAATACGGTCCAGAACCTGCTTTAACTCTGGGTATGAAATTACTGAAAGACTTCAAGCAGGTCTTGGCGATATTACTGGCAAACATAAAAGGGGAAGCAGCAAATGTGGCGATCCACCAAAGATTGAAGGAAACAGATATAGCAGACCAACCATCTGAACTTGCCAGAATCATAGAAAAATCCTATGAAGAACTAGGAAGAGATAGTTTGGGTGGGAATCCAGTGAAACCCCAACTAATTGAAAATCCTGAAAAGGTATTTATTAAAAATAATCTAAACACTTCAAAAAAGAGCTGGGATGGAAATAAACAATCCACTCTCAAAGAAAAAAGATTCCAGTCCAGAGGAAGGTCTCCTCGGCGGAGAGAAAGTTCTCCGGACCAAGGACACAAGTCTCCCCAGAGGGAGCCCTCTGAGAAAAAATACAACCTTAGAAATAGGGATAATTTGAAGAAACCTGATAGATATCAAGATATTGATACCCGTCCCTCTCGATCTTTTCAGACTTCCTCGCAGAAATCGGAAAGAAGAGGACAGTCAGAACACAGGGAAGAGCAGGTCAAGTCCAAAGACAAAGAACCTGCTCATCAAAGTAAAAAGTTACAATTTCCAAAGAAGAAGGTAGCCAGCATTAAAATAATCAAACATGCCGAGGATCCTGAGGACTCAGCTGAAAAACGGAGAGTGGGCTCAGACAATGCTAGACAGCGCAGCAGAAGTGAGCATAGCTCGCAAGATCCTGATGAATCATCTGGAGACAGTGAACACGAATGAGTACATTCAGGTGGAAACTGCAGATACCAGAGTTAGCAAACCTCATAAAATATATGAAATAACATTACGTATAGAGGGAGATAAGACTAGGAAAATAAGGGGTCTATTTTGGGATAACCTCTCCAAAGGCTATGACATCCTTTTAGCTGAAAAAGACTGGCCACCAGAGTTTGTCAGGGAGTGCCCTCTTGGCGAAGAAATGATTATGCCTGCCTTCTCAAATCACATTCCAATACATCAAAAATATACACTTGCAAGAAAGTGGGCAGTAGCCCAGGCTCCTGCACTATATAAAAATCATGTGGGATGGGATGAGGACTCTCCTCCTCACAAGATTCAGTTAAAATCTCAACCGACTGCACAGAGGCAGTACCCAATTAAGCAAGAAGCTAAAAAACAGGTCAGGGAGATCTTAGATCAACTTGAATACCAGGGGGTGATTGAAACATGCACCTCACAAATGAACAATCCTTTGTTTCCTGTCTCCAAACCAGATGATTCATATCGTCTAGTTTTGGACTACAGACACCTTAACTCATGCTGCAAAACGTTTGCAGTACAAAACTCACACAGTGCCGCACTAATGAATAGCATAGTGCGCAAAAAATACAAAACAACATTAGACATCTCTAATGGATTCCTTTGTAAAAATATAGCACCAGAAAGCAGATATTTGACCGCTTTCTCAATAAATGGCTCGCAGAAAATTTCTGTCGTTTGCCCCAAGGGTTCAAGAACAGCCCAGGATTATTCTCAGCGAGAGTAACAGAGTTACTACAAATATATGATGATGAGGCATTATCTTATGTCGATGACATCTATCTAACAGACGATGACTTGGATACTCACTTGAAAAGAGTGAACACCATAATACTTGGGTTAGCAGCAGAGGGTTACAAATTCAACTTCAAGAAGTCAAGAATTGCCCATCTGACTGTCCTATTTTTAGGATATGAATTATCAAGTGAAGGCAAAAGCCTGGCTGACAATTTCCTAGAGAAATGTGCTGTAATCCAAGCACCTAGAACACTGAAAAACTTGCAATCAATTCTAGGTTTCCTGAATTTCGGAAGAACTTACATTATAAATTATGCAGAGAGGGTTAAACCTCTCTATGATCTAATAAAACCAGATTTTAAAAGAATCAATTGGACTCAAAAACACACAGAAATTTTGAGATCTTTACAAACAGACATGTTAGTTAAAACAAAACTGCAAACAAGCGATAACACACGCAACCTTGTGATTCGAGTCATCCCAGGAAGATGCGGATTCACATACCTAACCTCTAATGAGGGAGAAACTGTACCAATAGCATACAGATCACATTTGTACACAGAAGCTGAAAAAACATTCAGCATTAAGGAAAACATTGTTCACGCGGTTCAAACAGCTGTAGCAAGAGAAAGATACCAAGCTGACGGCAGACAGATTACAGTCAGAACAGCAGAATCGGCCTTTGAGGCATTAACAAGCCCATGTAATTTACCTACTATGGCACTAAATCCAAAATGGATACAGTGGGAAGATTCTCTTGCTACAGACAGAGTGAAATACTATTTTGATCCAGAAATGGCAAAATTAAAAAATCTAGAATAGGAAAGAGAATATCCTCTGCCAATCGACATTCTGCCCATACGACAGTACGCCTGTGTGATACATACAGACGGACATGCTCAGCCCTCAGTTTGGGGAAAACAAGCTTATAACGCCACATGCGAGATTACAAAAGACGTGTGGCACGGAGGTAAATTAAAACCTCTGTTTTCAAAAACACACTCAGTGGAAAATAATTCAGAACAACAAACTGAAATAATAGCGTTAAAAATGGCGCTAGATAATGCGGATCGCGAATTCCCGCACTAATAGTGTGCGATTCATATTACTGCGTCAAATCATACAATAACTACTTGCAGAAATGGGTTGAAAACGGGTACAAAGATGACACAGGTGCCACAATAAAGCAAAAATCGCTTTGGGAACAAATAGTTCTTTTAAAGAAAGAACTACCAAGGACTCACGTGATACACTCACTGAGTCATCAGCGTGATGGCATTCACGTTGCAGGGAATTCATTGGCTGAGACAGCCACAGCGGAAACAACTAAATCGGCTTCCGTAGCTACAAAAAAGCGTTCAGTAAAATACATTGACGGGGAAACAATGCTGGCGGTAAAAACTTCATCAAAAGGCGACTGCTCAGCGCTACCCCTCATGTATCCACTCAATTATACATACATAATCGATGCAAACTCCGTTCCTTTTGCTCGAATCCCTGGAGTGGGGGATAGAGTGATTCGAAACATGGACAAGAGAGGCTTGTTAATAGCAGACGCACATATGGGTGAGGGTCTTAGACACCTTACACTTAAGGATTCTCTAGAAGAATTACAATCAACATACTGGTGGCCAGGAATGAGCCTGCAACATCACATATTTGCAAAAAACTGTCCAGACTGCAACAGAGATCGCAGTGGTGACCGAGACGGTGTATTGCCATGGCGTTTCACCCAATAAGGATTAGGCTATCGACCTAAAATACCCAGTATGAATAATGCGTCATATTACATGTAGAGACTATTTTCACTTAAAATGTAGACCCAGCTCTCGGCTGACGTCTGAACTGTTATAAAAAGATTTGCGAGTCTTTATCGGCACATACGCAATTGGCATGCTACATTCTGACCAGGGTCCTGCGTTTAGCTCTCGGGCTTACAAGGAGGCCATGACCAGCATGGGCATTGCAACGGAATTGTGGAAAGAAAAAAACGTGACATAAAGCAATCTATAACAGCAAAGGTATTAGGTTCGGGAGCTGGGTGGGTCAAACGTTTAATAAGTGTCCACCGTAGTCTTAATAATCTGCCAAGAAATTCTCTGAGAGGTCTCAGTCCGTACGAACTATTGTTTGGGACTAGAATGTTAATCCAGGACCTTGATAGTCAAACTTCAGTGGTTAAAGAAAAATGCTTTGATATCAAAGATCGTTTGGCTATTTTACAGGACTTAAACAAAACGACAAAAGACCTGAGCAACATAAAATTGAAACAGCAGCCAATAACCACTGAAGAGAAACCACCTGTCCCAGCAAGGCCTGTCTGGATTCCAAAAATCAGGGATCTGGTCAGAGAGAAGATCGCGGTGAAGAAGGAATTTGGGCCTTCTTACAGAAAAGCAGTTCCTGTCTTGTCTGTCAACGGGACAAGATCAGTAGTACTACCGCCCCTTGCTGGTAAAAAGGAGAACCGAGTTGTATCCATCGACCTGGTTAAACCACAATCATGTGGCCGATAACAAGTAGTAGGCCAAGTGGACTCCCAAGAAGTAGCAGAACACCAAAGTTTGCTACAAACACAGAGGTTCAAACTGAAAGACTAATCATAATTGATAAACCTACAGTGAAACAACAAGGACTATGCAACATAGCCATGGAACTTAAACCTCTTGAAACCCAAATTAAAATCTTAAATCAAGAAACACCAGTCTACAATGATGTAACCACAGACTATGCTAATGAAACAAAGAAAATTCCAAAAACGAAAAGGAATCCAGAAGCAATTGAAACAATTGACAGAACAGCATCAGGCTACTTCATCAACTTCGATGATTTTTCTGAAGATCTGAGTGAACCTGAGGAACAGCGGACAACAGAAACTTTTAAAGATAAAGCAAAGGAACCCTTTCATCAACTAAAAGAAACCTATCTGATTTCTCCATAGATTGAACTTTGGGTAGCACTAGGAGTATTCATCCTCATACTTTGGCTCATCATGGTACTATGCTTGGGACATTTCATTGAGGGAAAATATGCTACAATGGACACAGCAAGTCAGAACATCAACTTGGTCCTGAAACCACACAAGTCTTCACACATCGAGAAAAGAGAACTTTCTTCAATAAACTTCACAGCAAATCCTATACCCGGTGGGGTAGCATGGGACAAAACTGATTACGAAATCTATGGTCCGGTTGAGCTCCTGAAGTATCCTCATCAATTCAAGATTTCATTAAGTGACTTTGTAAAACCAAGCACGTTTGCTGATGATTGGGACTTTGAAAGTATTAATGATATGATGTCTGATCTAGTAATGTCAGCTAAATTTACAGAACATGATTATTTGCAAGGTTCATCTAATTACGATCAAATGTTTTGTTACAACCATTATGGTAACCATTATCTGCATAAATCTACTCAACCTAGGAATGTTTTAAAATTTAACCAATGGGAACATTGTGCGACTCCACCAAAAGGCAGTTCAAAGACATTTTTTGATAAATATTCATACTTTTCAGGGTTCAACACAAGTAATGCAGAATCATTTTATTTCAAATTGTTAAATAAGACAGGAGTGAAAACCATGCTTACAAACACAAAATTGATATATTCAGACTCATTTTTTGAAAAAATGAATACATTCGGTTTTGATTTCTGGAACAATAACATTGAAACGAAAACGATCTGGGGCACAAAAGATTCGCAAGTGCAAGGTATAGAATCATTATTTAGAGCCTGCATGATCCCAGAACAAAATATATTTTTGAATGATACAATTCAACAGACATCCTGTCTTGGCCTAGCCAAAATTAAATACTTAAATAAACCGTCTATTCCAAAACCAACACCGAACAGTAATAGCACTACGGAGGTTGAGATAGACGTATCCCATATTTTAAACCAAAACAGAACACATGCTGATTGGAAACAATGGTTGATCTGGCCCACAGACACAAATAACTGTCAAGACAGATTCCTGAACAAAATACAGGGGTTCACATTGACCAGGCCAGACCCAAGATACTACCAGAGACAACATCCAGGGATTGTAACTACTTATAGTGTGGGGAAACTCTGCCTTCAATGGCTACATATATCCACGCTGTCAGAAATTAAGCAACACTCAACTTTACTTAAAGAAGGTGCTGACTTGCGTGATTTTATCATGGGACCACGCAAACAGCGTCACAAATGTTTCATAGCGGCCTCTATATATGCAGCTTACAACGAAGCTTGGAAAGTAACTCAAATTGAGACAGCAGAAAAAATACGGGAAATTGACCGTGTTAATTTGGAAAAATCACTTTCTGTTGTGGACAATGGGTTAATGACTCTGTCTTCCAGAATATATTCACTGGACAGTATTGTATCTTCTGCAATCGATATAATAGAACAAGACTTACTGATGTTGCAACACGGTCAGTCTCAATTACGTTCTATTGTACAGCTTGGCTGGACGTTACAAAATCTGCGTTCAGGCTATGTGCCTTGGCGTCTAATCAACACAACGTCACTATTTAATATCTTTAACCTTACTGATAAACAAATCAGTTTGGCACAAAAGGGTGCTGACTATACAATTCTGAGCATTGAAAAACTTGAGAGATTACCATTGACAATGTCAGAACGAACTGTCATTGAATGGATAATACATGGGATAATAAATATACCGATAACAACTTTCCAGTTTCAATACTGCCAAAAATATATACAGGCAGGCCAGTATGAAAGGTTGGGTAAAGGATACATTAAGTCCACGTGGAACTTGCCCTATACACACACACATGTGTCAGTAATAACGGACAGAGTGTATTTCTTTGTGGTAATAATTGTGAAAAATCACTAAGTGGCATACTTCTGTGTCAGGGTATTAGTTTACATGGGGCCTGTGAAGGGACTTCAAATAACCTTTCATGTCACCAGTTAGGCACACCTGCAACACAAATAGAACCATTCTTTAGAAGACCTTCGAACGGGAGTTACATTCTAATTGTAGATCACAGATGTTGTGGCTTGCTGCCAGGAAAACCTTATCTTGTAAGCGTGACTTCCAGGGTCATGTGCTGTGAAAGAGTATTGTTCCCGAATGATGCTCCAGACAGGGAGGGAAGGTTATGGCCCAGTTTAAAAATCTCTTCTATTCGAATTGATACTTTAAGCAGAATGAAGACTGTGCTCCTACAGACGCCAACCCAGTTGACGTCATCAAAAGAAACGTATGATCTCCAAGTTGCAAGGACAACGGCAGAGATTCATTCAATGTTATCAACAAATTGCCCCCTACACTTCGCAGAAATGCTGAACGAAATCTTAAATATTTCTGATACAAGTGGTATCGCAAGTGTATTTAAGACAGTTTTTTCAGGAGCTTTAACCCCATTCAAAGCGATCCTGGGTATTTTTCCAAATTTTGTCCATTCCATCTTTGGCGGACTTCCACTCCTGTTGGGACTCGTAGCAGGCATTTTATTCTTGCTACTCTTGCTTCGTTATGGCAAGCCATGTCACAGACAAGACTCCAGCAACAATGGAAGAAACGATCCTAGCTATCCGCTACCGGGACCGCATAACTAAAGTCCTTGGCTTAGCCCGGCTACGAGATCTAAATATGACCTGGTTTCTTTCATTCAGACCCATCTGGCAGAATTGTGTTATGCCTGTATTAAGGTGCATGCTATGCGGCGAAGAATGCGTGTTGGACACCTGTCTTACACTACAATCAGAAGTACCATTGGATGCAGATACTTTGTTGGGTCCAGTAAAGGCTCATGCATTGTGCTGTCCCCAGCGGCTACCTATCCTGATGACGGCATTCGTGGAGACTTCACCACTATGATTGAAGGGTAGTGAAGTAAAAGATGAAAGCAGCATCGACCAGGTACAACCTTCTGTAAGCAGTTCTGATCGAACTATCATTGAAAGCAATCATGCGCATGACTGCATGGTAGCGACATTTTCCAACCTGGTCGAACTTTCACCAGAAGCTGTAGACTGTTTTTTCGAGAGTCTGTCTGAAATGATGTTTTCACCGGAACAGAGAGAATGATTTTAAACAAACTTGCACGCGTCGTTCCCTGAACTCTGAATTTGGCCTTCAGTCTTTTGAAAACAAAGTGACTGTGAACTATTTTTTCTCTTCTCCCCTGAATAGCGAAAACTTTTTTTTCCAAATTCCAAAATATTTACCTTTTTGGCACTTATCTTCTGCTTAAAGTAAAACTATTCTTAGAGAACAGAGCTTCTATTCTTAGGAATTCTAGAGACGTTACATTACCTCAAACCTCTAGTTTATATGCAATTAATTGTGTTTATATGTGATGAGATGGTCTCGCAATTTTTTTCTGTATCAAGAGCCATTTCATGTGTAATTTCGCAACTCATTCATGCTGATAGAGAATGCGCAACTCCTTTTTGAATGATTATACTGCTTGAATTCATACAGTACCTATACTCATTTTGTGCATTTTGCATACGCCATTTTTCAAAACAAACAAAGTTATTTTTGGGGTGGTTCGGTATACACATGCACTGTTAGTTATGTTTACTATTGCTTAGTTTAGTAAATATGTACATAAAATCGTGGAGTGGGTGTAGTGTGTTTATCTAGGTACCTATATTGATACTCCTATTTCTGACCCTTGTCCGGTAATTAATTCACTAATGTCCATACACCGGCACAGAAACCCGTTTTCAGATTAGGTCATAGCGCATGCTGTCACATTAAGCAAGCACTATCCCTCCAGCCCCCTAGAAAGCACACCGAGTTCTCAAAACAAATCAAACCTCCAGCAGACCTGGGAAATCCCCGCAGCCATTGTTTTGATTTCGCTCGAGAACTCCTGCAAAGAATGTAAGAACGACCAGTCCTTATGACATTCTTGCTGACGTCTTATGTCCATCCTTACGTCAAACACGGCACCTTTCAGGTATAAATATACCGACGCTGCCCTAAGCTAAGACACGGTGGTGACGAGCTTGGAGCAGCGCTACTTGCCGGAGAGCCCAGCTGATGCAGAAAAGCCCACGGACGCTGCCCCTCCCTTTTGACGCGCTGAGAGAGACGCTGCCTTTTCTCCTGCCGAGAAATCCAGCCTCCGGCGTTTCCAGCCGCCCTCGCCGGTAACTGGGATATCGAGTCCTGAGACAGAGATACCAACCCTCCAGCCTTCTAAATCCCAGGTACTGAACTGACTAACCCCTTACAGAGAATTCTTGAGTCAGATTCTTGGCAAAACGAACTTAACTTAAACTGCTACTTATTTACTCCCGCCCAAGTATTAGGCTTAGGTCAGGTACACCGGGGTAGGCGTAGTTAGAAGCACCAGTTGAGAACGATTAGTCAATGTATATATGTATGTATATCTTTTATCCATTTTAAGTATCATATGGCTAAGAAACCATATAAATGCTTTTACAGTATTATTTTATAATTCTGTTTTTACTGTATGCACTTTACTTAACTATAAGTATTGCAATAATAGCGATTCATTTCTCTTGTATGAGAAAAGAGACTGATCAATAAATAACATCTTTTTATTGAACCACGTCCATCTCTTATTTCTCTACAAACTGGTGAAACTAAGAATGCATGTACTGACTGAGTAAAATAGTTGTCTTTTGTTTTCACACGACTCTAGAGATATACTCTTGATTAGGGGAGAGCAAAGTTGTCATGTTCTATGGTTGTCATAAACTAAATCCCTTCTTGTCTATCCAGGGAGGTTAAACTCCTCCTTGCCTATTCGAGAAAGTTTCTAGTGAACTCTGAGCTAGCTGGCACACATAACTAAGTCTAATATCGTCAGTAGAAGACCTAGTTAACCACAGTCCTACGTCTATACTATTGAAGATATTATTCCAATGCGCAGAGCCTATTGGGATAATAGGAACTACACTACAGGTACTAGACAATTTCTTCTCCGGTGAATTTTTGTTGTCACCCAGTCTCCTGGCAACAGATCATGAGCTTGCTCCTTTTCTTTTGAAATCACATCTGTTCCCACCTGATGGAATACAGAAGTCACTATATCAGATAGATTCTTACAATAGTCAATGCTTGCACTTTCATTTATATTTAGAAGCTTATTAACTGGTACAAATGCTTGTCTCATGACTCTGCCCATAAGTATCTCTTGTGGACTTAGGCCTGTCTTTTTATCTGGTGTGCTTCTCAAAGACATTAGAACAAGTGGAAGAGCATCAGTCCACTTAACTCCTGTAGCTAGGCAAATTTTAGCAATCCTATTTTTTATTGTGCCATTAATCTGCTCGACAACTCCTGATGCTTCTGGTCTGTATGCACAGTGCAACTTTTGTTCTATGTTCAGGGCTTCACAAATCAATTGTAACAATCTGTTTTCAAAATGCGTACCACGATCACTTTCAATTGTAACCGGAAAACCATATCTAGGTATGATCTCTCTCAAAAGCAATTTTGCCACAGTAACAGAGTCATTGTGACGTGTTGGGAAAGCTTCCACCCATCTTGAAAACAGACAGACAATCACTAGGACGTATCTTAGTCCATTGTGTTTTGGCATGTCAATGAAATCCATTTGCAACCTAGTAAAAGGACCACCCTCCCGTCCTATGGTTCCCATGCTCACAACTGTTTTTCTGTGTGGATTCATTTGTTGGCAGGTCAAGCATCTTTGGCAAAGTGATTCCGCAATAATCCTAAATTTGGGGTTAAGCCATGTCTGTCTAAATAGCCTAATCATGGAATCTCTTCCTATATGTCCTGAACCATGGTACATCCGTGCCATGTCAGCAATCATGGAATTTGGCATTACTGGTCTGTCATCACTGTAAACCCAAACTCCATCTTCTTCTCGCTGTCTGCAACCTGCTTTTAGCCATGTGTTTTTCTCCTCATCATCTGCTTCATCTTGTAGATCTTTTACTCCTTGCCATGTCTCAACTACAGATATTAGCATAAGAGAGTTCAAAACATGTGAATTGTCTTTTTCCCGATTGATTGAAAAATTGTTTTTCGCGCAGTATCTCGCAATCTCAACAACAAAGGAATTACCTTTAGCAATATAATCCTCACCCTTTTTATGAGCTGCACATTTTACAACATCAATTTTTTCTGGTAACTGAATGCCATTGATCAGTCTTTTGATCAATTTTGCATTTCTGATTGGAGTTCCCGCAGAAGTCAAGTAACCTCTTTGAGACCAAAGTTGGCCACACTAGTTATCAAAAAGGAAACGGACACTAGTTACACCTTATGACCATTGGCATAAGGAATAAAGGTCAGAGAAGCCTCAAAAAACTCTAAGTAATGATTGGAAAGAGGTGCGGTATATCTGATTCATCCGCCCCACATTAGAGTTGTGGCAGTTATCATAGGCTACTCCGAAGTAGTGAATTTGCCAGCCTCACCCGAGGCGCCTCTGGTCTAGGGTGCAGTGTCCAGAGAATTCAAGTGAAAAAAAGGGGAGTGTAAAGTAAACTGTGCAAAAAAGGAAAAAATTGTTAAAAATGGCAAACGACCCAGAAGTTCTTTAATAAGGGTTGTTTTTACCACGTTAAAAAATTAGGTGATACGATTTTTAGACCGAGTTATTGGGTCTAATAGTATAATGAATAAGGTACGTCGACATGTTTCAGCTCCTTGGGCCTGGAGGGGTCTATGGAGCTTTCGTCAGGACTCACAAACATCAAATAAATTGTACTTACACAATTTGTGTAGTGGTTTTTCACATATAGGCACTCTTATTTTGGTTATATAGTTCAGATATTCTCCTTCATAATCTGCAATGAGACGAGATAATGTACACAGGTTGCACACACACACACACACCTTTTTCTTATCTTCTTAAATGCATTTCATTATTATGACCTTGTCTGGTTGAGTGACATTTTCCTTTTACCAAAACATCTTAACTTTTTCTAAAAGGGCAATACAAATGGAGAGTAGCAATGCTAATATTGTTAGAGGTTAAAAGATACTGGTGTACAGCGCTAGTTTGAGTTTCACAGTTCTATTCACAAATGTACAGAGTTTAATTGCCTGTAGATCTCATTTGTTTCACAAAATCTATCTACAAATGCACGGGGATCAGAAGCCTGTAGTGCTCATGTTGTTTGCATAGACGCTATGGCGCGCTGATTTTAGTAGCTAGTAGTACGCTGCATTGTCATTTCTAACCGGGTATTGCAGTGCAGTCAAAAGGGAATTACAGCGCTATTAATTCCTCAGTCGCTAAATAGTCGTATTTTATTAGGCTTACATAAATCTGTGCGTTTTTGCAAATATTAACCGGCGTTCGTTAAAGCGGGAGGAAGAGAGGTGCGGGCAAACACTTTAAACTGTGCAAAATAAGCAACGGTCGTTTTTCGCCTACCTGAAACCAAGTGCACTTCTACTTCACCAGGGTATCGCTTGCAGTGTCAAGCCAAGAGCTGTTGTAAAGGAGACTCCATTAGGCTAAGGTTGGATATTCATCTTACCGGAGTTACAGGAGCTCAGGGGTGCCGGCGCCATTACCCGCATGTATGGAGGATTCCTGCCTTGTGCTGACTCTGCCCCGGGGTGTGGCTTAGGTTGAGAGCCCTGATCTTTAAAGGGCCATGATCCGCCGTAAAAACGTGACGATTTTTTTGTCTTTTTTTTCTACAGCGTCTAGTTAATCAGGCAACTTTATTGGTCTTTCTCAGGCATTTGGGCTGAGGGGAGTTTTCTTGTTGGCTCAGTTAACGTTGTGAATATGTATTGGAGCAGATATGAGACAGGCAACAAAGGTATATAAAATTATACATAGTCTTTTTGTTCATAAGGATACAAGGTTGCACACAATTATTTTCATGAAATTCAGTTGGCAAATCGGTGCCAAGGAAGGGCATCGTTCAACCCCTGTTCGCATGTTTTTAGGCGGTCCACCCACCTTTGTTCTTTCTCGAACAACCTGCGTTCACAGTTATTGTTTTTTTCGGCAAGCATTTCGAGTACTGTCCAGTGGAGCTCTTCGCAGGAGTGACCTATCTCTACAAAGTGGGCACAAAGTTTGGTGGTGTTTTTCTTCAGCCTGATGTTACTTTTGTGCTCACCAATCCTGAGCTTAATTTTGCGGCAAGTCATCCCGATGTATTTCTTGTTGCATGGGCAACTGACCATGTAGATGACGTGTGTGGAGTTGCAATTCGTATGCTGGCGCTGTGTCCATAACAGTGTGTCCGTCAGCTGTAATGTTTTTGATACCGTAGTAGTTTTGCAGGCTACACAGGAGCCACAGGGGTAATGGCCAGTCACAGGGTTCATGGTCACATCCCTCGTGGTTAATTGTTGTTGTTTCCTCATTGGGCGAGTATGGACCAAAACGTCCTTGATGTTCTTTGTTCTACGATTTGCAAATCTAGGCTTTGGCCAGTTGAAGACTCCAGTATTCAGGATATGCCAGTTGGCCATAGTCATGAACTACGCCATAACCATACTGACTATCAGTCACTATGGTAACCTTTTTCCCAGTAGCTCTTTCACATGCACGAATCAAAGCAACTAATTCTGCCACTTGAGCTGAACGAATTCCTTCAAGAGGAGAACCTTCAACTACTTCAGCAACTGTACAGACTGCATAAGCAGCTCTCAGAATGCCCTCGTCTGTTCTCAGACAGGAGCCATCAACAAAGTAGACAAAATCTGAATCTGGTAAGGGAACATCTTTTATGTCTTTCCTAGGTTTGGTGCAGTAA